>NC_056547.1:9076646-10326646 GCF_910596095.1 Thunnus maccoyii
GTAACTTTGAAAGATATTGACTTTATTTGACTAATTTGATGGTGTTCCCCATCACTTACACTGAAAGCACATTATGAAAGGATCTCATAATAACCAGTATGAACAGGAGGAATGATTACAACAAGAAAAATGTGTTAACGGTAATTTGTTAACCCAACTATTCTTTTAGGACAGACCTGAGAAATTGTGAGCCGATCCTTTAAAGTTTTACTAGAGTTAAGATTTTTACAAAGAAATATATTCATTCCTTCTGCAAGTGAAACTTTGCCAGAGGAAGTATCCAAAACATACTTTTTCAAATAAATTACCCTAACAATGTGTCAATGCACAGCAGTTGGGACTTTAAGTTTTAATAATGTGCATTTGTGATGTCATATTACTGCATTGAACAGCAGTGGCCACGAGGGATTTTTAAACCTTTATACTCTGTTATGAGCCCCACAACAGCAACATATGTGGCATCTGTAATCTCAGAGGAGCAGCAGTATTTTTGTCCACTAAACAAACAACTAAAAGTTCAATAATACTGTGTAAATTTGACTGTAATAGTCCTTTACATGGTGCCACATCCTCATTCTGTCAAGTATTTAACCTCTACCTCCATCTAGTGGCCACATGATGAATTTTAAGACTGGATTAAATCTTCCAGTCAAGACATAAAAACAGTAAACTTTCTGGCATCTGTTGTTTCTTTTTATTATTCATTAATCAATAACAATATTATAAATAACAGACATACTGTTAGAAATCGCAGTGTAGGACATGGAACGCAAGTTCACGAGAAAGAAAAGTTTATACATCGACACATACATAGAACACATAGACCTCGACAGAAAACACAGGGAGCGACATTTGGAATTGCTCTTCGTAAGAATGGAAATCACAAATTTAAAAACACTGAATGCAATTTGCATTGAAGTGTCGCAGTCCCGCCAACTCTTTCCCAAATAACTACATCCACTATTTGTCTTTATTGTCATAGTGTAGCTACATTTTACAGTATGGTTGCCACAATTTAAACAAAATAATACAGCGATTTAAGTAGGAATTTTAGGAACGATCAACCTGAGTTTAACTCAATTATGATTAATGACAACCTGACTAATAAAAATAGCTAAACTACATCCCATTAACTGAATTTTACATGTACAACAACATTTCCTCGATTGGGATTTTCCCCACTGTGCTTAACATATGCTTAACACTTACAGTACATGGAGTGAATGATAAAACTCATTCCTCCTTAACAAGAGCTGAATGTCAATGTCCTCTACAGGCCAAAGTCACACAGAAGCCCAGGGGAGTCATGTTTTCAATAAAGGCCTAAAAATACACAGCTTTTAGTGCTTCAGGGTCCTTTTTTGTGACTTTTTGAGTAGTTCTATCATCAGAAAAATGTTTTTTCTGAGAAGAGCAGCAGGTTTGAAGCTCCTGGAAGTTCAGATGTGGTTGCAGAGGTAATAAGAAAACCTCTGACTGATTGTTTAACATCCAATGCTCTGAAATGCAGCTTCAATACATTGACATACATCATAATGAGGCACAAAGTGAGCTGCCATATCCTAACAGGAGGACTGGTGACCACCCACAGACATCATAAATGTAAAATAAATGTAATAATCAAGGCCAAATAAGCAGATAATAGGACATTAAATGTTGCTATGGAGTGCTGGTTTTATACCATGGAGATGATGTACTGATGTCATTCACTGTCTTAAAAATGTAAAGAATATAGAGCAGCAAATGCACAGAAATTCAGTTTCAGGGTTTTTTTTTTCACCCCCCTGGACAAATAATCAGCATTTTCTTTCTGAATGTCGTCATAAATGTTCTTATTTTTGGTTAATGCACATTTGTACAAGTAGAATTAAACGCAGTGAGGTTTACATTAACAGCAGTAGTAATCAATGCTGCGTGTAAAGGTTTTATTTACAGTAATATTAAAGGAAAACATTAAAGTAAATAATCTTTTTTTTTTTTTTATCCCTTACAGCAACTCAACACTGTTCAAAGATGCAGGCTAGCAAATGTAATTAATACCTAGAATAAAAATAACACTTAAAAAAATTCTGAATTCCACATATAAAAATTTAAACAATGAAAGTAATGTATCAGAACTGTATAAAATGACACTTGAAGCTGATTTGTTTGAAATGCTTTTGAAAACAAAAGAAGGCAGATTGACCCTTTCTGACAAAAAATGGGGTCAAAGTGTATCAGGCCTTCTAAGTGCAGTCACTTACTTCATTTCAATCTTGTTGTGTGACAAAATCCGTCCTTATATAGTCTTTTTTTTTTATGTGCTCTGTCATTTCAAGTAATCCCAAGTCTCAGTGACATAAATCCAATGAACAATTATTTAATTTCTCTCCATTTTCGATTGTTCCAGTGGTTCTTTGACCTCTACAGGTCGCCTGTCCGTCACTGAGGATCAGTGAGTAAAAAAAGTGCTGAAAATAGAAAGCTCAGAGAAGCACAGAACTACAAAACAAACACAAGTAATCCGAGTTTGGCTCATGAGGATAGTTTGGAGTAGCTCGGTGGTGAAAACTTGCGTTTCAGGTATTTGATTATGTAGAGAGGAAGACAGCTGACCAGCGTGATGGCGGACACCTTCCACAGGAAAGGCCAAGTCGTGATGAACGACAAGTCTGGGAAAGCACAAAGAAGAGAGAACAGCTTAAGTACACATGTCTCAGTATTGTGATTGCACAGGATGATAAGTATTTAATCAAGTAATGCTAAAGTCAACATCACTTGATTACGAGATAGAAAAGATAAAATGAACAGTTGCAATACAGTAAGGAAACTTAAAATCAGATACTGGTCTTTGATGTGTTGGAAGTTTTTTTCGTCATAGCGTTAAAATGAGAACTGAAAAGTGGAATAAATGGCATGACACAAATGACACGAGAGAATAAAGAAATGCAGTGCAAATTACTTAAAAGACACATTAAAACATCAAATTGAAACGTACAGAAATAATAAACACAGAGAGATGGATGAGATGAATTTACAGGCTGCAAACCTACCAAGGAAAGCTCCAAAGGACACCCTGCCTATGCCTGTTGCCAACATACAGAAGCAAAAGAAGTGCAGCAGAAACAGAGTGAGTGCAGTACAAACGTTGGCAAAGAACAGAAAAGCAAAGGAGGACATTGAGGAAAAACAGGGATAAGCAATAAAAAGCAGAGCTGAGGGTTGAACTACTGCACAACACTTAGGTGCCAGGTAGTGTTACATCAAACTGAACAGAAAGAAGGTGCAGAGAAGAAGATTGTGGCCCCTTGAAGCGCTCCGTCCACTCAATACTGGCGTTAACAAACCAAAAGTAAAGTTATCTTTTGCACGGCTACTGTATTTGTAGTTCTCTGGTATTTGCAGTAAGCAAACATGAGAGAAAATAGGGTTGCATGCTCCATCAAAGTAATTAAACTGCTGTTGTGCCAAAACTTGGTCTTGTGTAACTTTGCAAAGGACTTGAGCTTGAATCAGAATTTAATATGAGCATTTTGCACTATTTTCATCAAGCTTTGGTACATGAAACCCCTTTAAAAATTTACAAATGCATAGCTTTCAATTTCCTTTAAGTTAACTTTTTCAAAAGATACAAGGTTACATTGTATATAAGAACTGTAAAACCTCTGACAAAATGGATACCTACCAAAATACTCATTGAGGAAGGCGAGCGAGGCCAGGTAGCAGCCCAGGCTGAAGAACTCGGCCACCACCATGAGCCAGTGCCAGGTACGAATCGTCAGCGCCACCATCAGGAGCTCCGTCAGGATGAGTGCTGTGAAGGAGATGGCAACCACGTGCACGAACTCCGACTCAAACAGCACCAGAGCACCGTACATGAGGATGCCACCTGGTGGCGCCAAAGGAAACACATCGACCACACAAAATCATCAGACCAGTTTAGAGGAATGAATCACTAATACTGGATCAATGTCAAGGGGTGAGCATTTTCCTGCAGGATTTCACTTTTATGTTCCACAAGATCTTTGTCAAACGTGGCTCTGAACCAGATAGTTAAAGTTTGTTTTAACCTAGTTGAAGTATCACAAGATTGGAATTATTTCTATCACAACAACTCAGATGGAAACATGTTACGTAAACGCAAGAGCACAAAAATAACTCAAAATGCTTTATGACGGTCATCTCTCCAGTCATTTTCTTTATAAATTGATTGTTTAGTCTAAGAAAAGTCAGAAAGAAATGAAAGACAGCCATCACCACTTCCAAGAGTCCAAATTTATGTCCTCAAATAGCTTTTTTTATCCAACCAGCAGTCCAAAACCGAAAGATATTTCATTTACTATCATGTCTGATAAGAACAAGCAGTAAATCATCTTATGTGAGAAGGTGGAAACAACAGGCATTTTTGTTAAGAAAATTTATCTGCAACTATTTTGACAAATCTCAAATGACTAATCATTGCAGCTCTACTTATTATCCATGTGGGACTAGTCTCGAAAAAAAGTAGCTTATAAGAAATCACAAAAAGTATTTTCAAATGACCATTCGGCCCAGATCTGTTCTTGTGAGCACAAATAGTTGCGTGGGACATTGAGTTAAGGATTAATGTGTCTGGAGATAAGGACTGATTCAATAACATTTTTATGAGGGTAAAAGATGCACAATGTGCTCTAGTGTGTCTCACTTTGGTAAATGTCTTCGAGCGTCCAGACACTCACTCATC
This sequence comes from Thunnus maccoyii, assembly GCF_910596095.1. Taxonomy (NCBI): domain Eukaryota; kingdom Metazoa; phylum Chordata; class Actinopteri; order Scombriformes; family Scombridae; genus Thunnus; species Thunnus maccoyii. The sequence goes on from NC_056547.1 coordinate 9,081,349, forward strand.
TTTGGGCGCCTACAGTATTTTGATAGCCTTTCATTTGATCATAACACAACACAAATTGAGCTTAATAGCCTATAACTGATCACATAATTGCTTTTTCATACAGTCTTCATACAGAGCATTCCAGCGAGTCAAACACCATAATGAATTAAGCTAGATTGGTCCCTAATATTTTCCTCCTCTGCTGTCGTCCTCTCATATCGTCTTCACATTTCTCTTTTTTTTTTTCCACAGACCTGGTATTGGCCTTTAATTAAAAACCTTGAGCTGTCAGGAAGTCATGCTTGAGCAGGAACATAGATCTTTCTCACACGCTGCATGGCTTAGCGATTACAGAAATATCGATTTACTGGTCAGACAAAAGCCTGCATGTAAAAGCGGATGGCGGTTGGAAACCTAAGATACTGAGAAACAGAGTTTGAAGGGGCCAGGGGACCCTGGCATTAGGCACAGTAAAATTGATGATATGGTAGTTGAAGAGTTGCTTTGGCAGTATGCAGTGCCAGACTGGTTATTCTTCACAGATGCCGTCATATTCTAGATTCTGTTGAAAACTTATTTTTAGTAAGTTATTTGTAGTTATTTTTATGAAGCTAATGTTTTCATTTGTCAGCCACAGCAGCTGATGGTCAACAGATGAAGAACTTTAAGGAAAAGTGTGCACAGCTTACCTTGATACACACTGATTAAAACCCAAATGAGGAAAGTCTTGAAAGATAATGAACGCCCCTGAAAGAGAGAAACATCTATGAGTGCAATATACTTTCACCTGGTACAACCAACAAGAGCTGTTACTGGATAAAAATGAGAATGAAGTGACTTTATTCTAAAAAAGGATACCGTACCTTGGTGAGGTCTTTGTAAAGCTCTGGATAGAGCAGAGCCATCTCTGGCTTTACATCCTGGTCCAGAACCAAGGAAAACACAGGAAACATGGTGTAGATGGTGGCATATCTGCATGAGGGAGCAGTAAAGTACATGGAAATTAACAATATTAAGATGGAGAGGATGAACAATCAAACTAAAGGGTAAGATTATTATTTATCCACACATCTGTTTCCTGCTGGTGTGAGGCTGTAAGGATATAAGCCATACAAGTGTTCATGATGTTAACAGCCAGCCTCTTAACTGAGTGTATGTATGGAGGTGATAGGAACAATAATTAACTCATTCTCGCTAAAATAAATCAATATGTTTATCATAAGACATTTGAAAAAGGTTCATACCCAACCATGAGGAAACCCTGGTACAAAGGAACAGAGGCAAAGAAGAATATGGAAGAGAAGACAGCCTGAGAATGGAAAACAAAAACAGTGTTATAAAAAGTAAGTTAGTTAGGAACTTTATTGTCCACAATGTGGAAAGTTGTCTTTGGCTTCACCACACAGCACATATTAAAAACAAAACAACTAATCAAGAACAGACATCCCAAACAAACCATCAACAATATGACTTTAAAAGAGCAGATGCAGTTCAGAAAAAAAAAAAGTGATTAAAATTCAGCAAAACAAGTTTTGTCAAAAAGGTTCATCAGTGGTTTACTGACACTATACCTGCATGGTGGAGATGATCATCCCTCTGTGCATAACAAACTGACCCAACGCAGCAGAGCGCTTGTAGCTGTTCCTGCCGTGAACCATAAGCAGACGGCCAATGTGCTTAAACTGAGTGATGGAAAAGTCTGCGGCCAGTGATGCCTGCTTCCCCTCCTGTTTGAAAAAAAAACACAGGAATATAAACAAGAAATGTTACTGCTGTGTTGAACAGCACTAATATCTGCTTTTAAAATGTTGATTAAAAAAAAAACAATAAAGGGAAATACAGTATGTGTAAACATCAGTTCATGCTCTTAAATGTTGTTTCAGTGTCAATAAAGTTCTTTACAGTTTGGAAAGACACGAGGCCCTCAGAGAAAAGTATCACCAATAAAAAAGGTAGGCCTCCAAGCGCTTATAGTTTCACCACATAATGAAGTAAGTGCTTAATATGTTTATTCAAGATATATCAGAGCTGCCTGGCCTAAGTCAAGTTACGAGGCCTAATCCAGGAAAACACTTGAGGTCATAATGAAATTTTGTGGTTACTGGTTTAATTATGAAAGCTTTTACCTTTCCTTCGATTCCAATACCACAGTCTGCAGCCTGGATCATACTAACATCATTTCCCCCATCACCTGTCAGAGAATGAAAACATACATTTAAAAAAAAACCCAGCTACATAAAGTTTTACAATGTCTGCAAGAAGTTATACAAGAAGCAGATGGCGGTAGGTGCCACTCTTAGCAAGCTTTGACTGCCATCTTGTGGCTACAAGAAGTACTACGTATATTTGCTGCAGTTTCTGTGTATGTGTGTTAATATACATCCATTTAGAGCACCCTGCTTAAAATCAGTGAAGTTAAATAATCACAGCTGCAGTTTAGCAACAGGAAAATATTGTGTCTACTTCAGAGGCATTTCATCAGCAGTAACCAATTTAGCTTCTCCAGGACATCAAACAAGAGTATAAACGAATCCACTGGACTGATTATTAAATTAATCTGTTCGATAGATTGTGTTACACATTGTTTAACATTTTCCTCCCTGGGGGAATGACAGGATTTCCCACGCTGTCTGTGGACTGGAGCCAACAAACTTCCTGTCAACACTCACCTATGGCACAGGTCCTGTTGGCTGTGTGCTGCTGGAGGAGCGTGACAATCTGGGCCTTCTGAGTCGGGGAGCAGCGACAGCAGACCACCGCTGGACACTGACACGCCAGCTCCACAAACTCATGCTCGTAATACCTCAAACACACCTGCAACACCACAGAAACAGAGCTATAAAGCATAGTTTACTGGATCCTAAACGTTCTGGATGTATTTATATGTTTTCTATCCATACATTGTTCAGTTTGATAAGCCCATCGTGTAAGCCCAAGTGAAAATACATATGCAACTCATGCATAGATAAACTCTCAGCCCTTGTAGAAAAGGTTCAGATTGTTCTATCTCATTACAAAATACTGATATGTTTTCGTGATTCTTCTCCCTCTGCTTATCCTCAAGACCTTGGTTGAACTGCAAAGTATTACTTTTGGCTGAGAATTACTTTTTATTCTCTCTTTGCCTATTTGGCTGCATCTCCAGCATCATCTGTTGTGCAAGGAAATGTCCCTGTGTGCTGCACTGTGTTGTAGTACCTCTAAGGAGTCTCCAGAGATGACCAGAGCACAGTCATGTTTCCTTCTGAAGGCGTTGAGCTCCAGATGGGCCTCTCCTCGGTTTGAGACCTGCTCGAGAGCCACACAATACAATTAGCTATGAGAACATTTAGGCTTTTTATCTCCCATTAAGTAGGCGCATCATGATTACAAAGCAGCGGGACAGAGGGGAAGTGAAACAGCGTTACCGGTCTGAAAACGTGGATGTCTTGGTTTCTGGAGACCAAATGGGAGCTTTTGGCGATGCATGTAGCCGTTTCAAGCTTGTCCCCCGTCAACATCCAGATCTAAACAGAAAAGATGTAAGATGAAGCATTTCAGAGTGCAGTTCCATGGATTTATGTATGGTTCCTCAATAACCTTTACTAATATTTTAAGACTGTTGGGCATTATTCATACTGTCTGTTTTTATGAACACATGATTACTATTAATTTTCAAAGAAAGATTACCATTTACTCCTTTTTTGTGTTGCTGGTTACATCCCTTTATGTCTGAAGTGTGTGGGTTTTACAGGCTGGTGGTGGTAGATAAACCAGCCAAAATCAGAATACACCAGTGTTACCCTCATGGTCAGTTGTTAAATTTCCTTGCTGACCTTGATACCAGCGTTCCTGAGCAGCTCCAGCGTGGGCCTGACGTCTGCTTGTAGCTGGTCTTCCACACCAGTCAGACACAGAAGCTCCATCTCCCTCTCAAGGCTCTCCACGACTGCTGCAACTTTCAGGCCTCGGTCATGGATGCTCAGCTTCGCCTGGTTGTAGCGGTTCTGCACAGAGAGGGGAGAGGAGAGGGGAGATTGAGGGGTGAAAGGAGCTCCAACACATCGGGGGAATGAATTCGTCAAAGACAGCAAAAAATAAATAAAACAGGGAAGAGCTGTTGGATAATGTCGTCATCAAAACTGGCCTATTTCTACTCTGAGGGAAGGAAACAAGAAAGGGAAATTCAAGTTTTTGGGCTGGTGATGGTGAACAAAATCAATTTTCTTTTTTTTTTTTCTTTTCAAAGTATATTGTTATTACATCTACAGGTAGTACAAATGGATATATATGAAATGAAGGGGAAAAAAAGGGTCAGAAAGTATCTTGTACCAAAAATATAGTCTCTCAGCCTTATTTTCATTTAGATTGACTCAGACTGTTTCTTTTCATTTTCAAGGGATAGCTATGAAGAAAGACACACAACATAACTATAAACATTCAGAGGGAGAGGTAAAGGGGAAAAAATAAATAAATAAAAATGCTTATAGCAGTTTGGCTTCACACAGTTGTATAGATGAGATATTTGAACACCAAAGAATACAATAAGGAACAAATAAAAAAATATTGATGTTCTATCAACTCATTATCTTAACTAAATCAGGTATTAGAGGGTTTGACATATTGCACCCATTTTTTCCCAGTGTTGTATGAAAATGTCCATCTTTAAGTTTAAGGAGAAAGTAACCTTTTCCATCATGTAAATCCCTATTGTCACATCTATCCAGTTATTTATGCTAGGTCTGACATGCACCATCCATCTTTTGGTCAGAGCCTTTTTCCCTGCTGCCACCAATATACCCATCAAGTACTTGTCAATACCTTGTCCTTCTGGGGAGATGTAGCCTAAATATATGGCTTTGTAATCTATTGGCATATGTGTATTAAAGTTGGTCTGTATTTCTTCCCAGTAATTCTGTATGTTTTGGCATTCCCAAAAAAACATGGTAGTGGTTTGTGGCTTGACAGTCACATTTTCTCCGACACTGAGGATTACCATCATCATAGTGTGCCTTCATAAGGGGAGTGATAAAAAAAAACTAACTACATTTTTCCAGTAAAATTCTTTCCATGCATGACATTTTGTGGTTTCCCATTGAAATATGCCATCCTTCATTTTTGTCAGGTCTTCTTCCTTCTCCCGTCTGTCCTTTATATATTTTGTTGAGTAAGCTTTCAGATTGTGGAGACTCTTCTACAGCCGAGAGATGATCTCTCTTAATGCCTGATTTATTTGCATTTATGAATAGTTGGATAAAGGGTTTACTGGCTTCTCTGGTATTTTTCTTTTTGATTTTTTGGTTGTAGTAATTTCTTAATTGGAGATATCTTTAAAAATCTTGCTTTTCTAGCAAAAAAAAGTCTCTCTTAAAGTTTGAAAACACATAATTTCATCTTTTTTGTATAATGGTGTATAAATCCAATATAGATATATAGATGTGAATATGCAATAATCAACATTAAGGACTGAAATCGGCCTATAAGACCCACATTCAATCTTATCTTTTCCCTCTTTAGGTATAAGAGATATAATAGTCTCTTTCCAAGAGGGGGGGTCTATTAATTAGTCTATTAATTGCCTCATTTAATTCTTTCGCAGTTATTTCTGCACTTTGGACCTTATTTTGATCTTCAGTCATATCTGGTAATTCTAGAGCCTCTAGAAAACAGTCAATCTAGTCTTCTTCATCCTCCAGTAGTCTATAATACAGTCATTTGTAGAATGATTCAAAGACCGCTTGGCTCTTGTCCCGTTTGCTTTCCATGGCACTTTTTGGGAGTCTCATATTTTATATGTTGTACTATCTGCCTGTTGCTTTTTCAGTTTCCCTGCCAATCATTTTGTGAATTTAGAGCTGTTCTCCTAGTATCTTTCTTTAGTGAGTAGCATCTTTTTCTCAGTTTCTTGTGTATATAATATGTTAATTTTGTTTCTAGTTTTCTTTATTTGTTGTAGTATCTTGTGTATGACAACCATCCAGCAGCTTCAAATGATTTTGCAAATCAAGTAATTTTCTTTGACGCAGCTTTTTTTTTGAGTGAGGTTACAGCTATGATTTTGCCTTTGCTGCATCCCATATGATAGGCGGTGAAATCTCTCCATTATCATTTTCTTTTATGTACATTTGAATTTCATACTCATTTGCTTTTTTAAATGAAGGGTCATTAAGAAACTCAAATTAAATCTACATGTTGTGTTTCTTCGGCAGTTCTCCAAATTGACAGTAATATATATATAGGGGCACGGTCACTTAAATCTATTATTCCAATATCTGAGTCCCTGATCCTTGACCTGTCTTTACTAAAAATAATGAAGTAGTCAATTCTGGTGAATACCAAGTGAGGGGTAGAGTAGTGTGTGTACTGCCTTGCATCAGGAAACATTTCTCTCCATATATCTATTACGCTTATGTCTTTCTTTAATTCATTGAACTTTTTGCTTCCTGCTTTAGAGTTGTGTGTGTGTATGATTTGATAGATCTAGTTACATACAGATGTATGTTTAGATCTCCTCCACATATCAAGACCCCTTCAGTATGACTTATTATTATGTCCAATATCTTCTTGAAGAAAGAGAGGTCACTTCCTGGAGAAGCATAAATGTTAAGTAGGGTGATTTCAGTCCCATCTATTGTTCCCCTAATCAAGATAAATCTGTCCTCGTTATCTTTTTGTTCATATGTCTGTTTATCTTTTGTGCTCTATATTGTTTAAACATGTTTCTTGTAAATATACAATATGTGCCTTCTCTTTTTTCCATTTTGGAAAGTATCTTACTGAGTTTTATTGGGTTAAGTACACTACACTGACATTGAAGGAAACTATCCTGAGCTTTTCATGTGTCGTCTTTTCTGTAAGGAAACTCAAACTGCCAAAAAAATCTGCAACAAATAATCTCTCTAGTTGAACATATAAATAAAAACATTAACTGATATAACTGTCAACAATCAGTAAACCCATCATTTGCCAGACTGAAGCTTCCAAACTAAAGGTTTCTGTACAACCTCTGTCCTTCATGTTGTTCGTGGCCTCACTGATCGTGTGGTAGAGTCGCGGCCCATCCTCGTATAGGACACGTAGTCTGGCTGGATAGGGGGTCTGGAAGCAGATCCTCTTCTCCTTCAACATTCATTTCACTTCACTGTATTCTTTTTGCTTGCTCAGTATCATAGTTCTGTTTTTTTGGGAGAATCTCCTTCTCTTCCAAAGCTTTATGTAGGACTTCTTCCTTTGTTTTGTATCGGTGGAATTTAATCACAATCAATCTGGGTTTGCCTGTAGCTGTGGGTTTCAGGGCTCTGTGCGCTCTCAAAATATGGAGTTCTGTAGTTTGGGGGATGTCCATTTTGTCTCTGAGGAGTGTCTCCACAAAAGTTATCATCAAACTTCCTTCCTCATTTTCTGGCACGTTATATATATTCTGATGTTGTCTCTTCTTGATCGACAAGTTTATCGTCATGGTGAGTTTGGACCTTAAGCATGTTTCTCACTACTTGCTCCATTGTTTGCAATCTGGTTTCCACCGTGTCAGTACGATCTTCTGAATCTCCAATTCTCTGGTTTGTCTTGTTGAGCTCATCTTTGATATCATCCAGCTGGTGGATGCTTTCTTTTTGAAGTCTTGAATCTCCTGTAGAGTCCTCTCCATATTCATATATGCCTTTTTTTCGTTGGCATTTCTGCCTTCCGCCATCTTTCCTGTTAGCATTGGGTTCTGCACCTCATGGTTTTTCATCATTCTCATTTAATAGTCTTTTCAGACAGGGAGTGATTGACGCACCTCAGTAATTCATTTTCAAAGAGAGGCGAGTGGGCAGGTTTGGGAGATGGAATAACAAATGGGCCCAATCCTGTGAAACTGTCGCGCTCACTGCCAGAAATGAACTAAACACAGCATAAACAAGAGGGCTTTCGCATGGCAGAGCATCGGCACAAGACTGGGTGTATCAGATAACATTACGTATAGTTTCAACTTAAGCTAGGCTATAAAGTTACGACTATGCTAATTTAGCTAACTTTAGCGATCAATAATAACAGTCTGTGGTACTAGGATTGCCACTACGTGTGAACAAATCGACCTGTGATCACTGGTATTTACTTGCAGAGCGCTTGTCTGCGCTCACGCACGAGCGCAGTGAGTCCCTGCAAATCCAAACGGTTGTGCAGGTGGAGTGTCGCTTACAGTCTAAAAGTTCTGTTGTATTGTTTTAGTTTTTTTCTCTTGTTTCCATGGTTGTCCTGTATCTGACTGCTTTTACTACTACATGGGGTTTATTTACCAAAAAGAGGAATATTTTAAAATTCTGTCAGAGGAGACCACATGCTTGGCTTCCATCTCTGACGGTGGCGGAACCAGAAGCCCCCATCAAGGTATTTTCAACCAAATATCTTGACAAAGGTAATGTAATGTTGTTTTGAGAATTGCAATTTGTGCAAGAGATATTCATTTAAAGAGAACGAAGTAAAGGATGAAAGGCATGTAGAGTACATACAGTAGGGTTCATCCATACCTCAAAGTCCTGATACTGCTCCTCAGACAGACACTTCTTGGCCACCACTAGCGTTCTCAGACCCTCTCTGGCCATGTTCCCACACTGAGAGAAAGGAAAGAACGATGTTGGAAGACAGACATGCACACAGTTAATTTTTCAGGAGGATTTTCCCATTTCAATTTTGGTTACAATAACCAAATAATCAAACTGATATGTTTTCTCTATGACAAATCTAAATATAGGACAGATCATCTATTCTTTCAGAGCAGCTGCTGTTTAAGTACACTGTGTACAGTACAGTCAATAGAAGCATATTGTTACCAACACCAAAATAAATCAATAGTGAATAACATAGCCTGTGGTGAAATTCAGAGGACACAGTAAAACAAAGGGATGGATGGCAGTTCATTTTTGATATGAAACACCAATGAGGCGAATCTGTCCTGTTGATTGGTTATTGACAAGCAGAGTTAACTGTAGCGCCGACTGATTTGACAGCGGGATATTACAGCCAACAGGACATCATTAGCACCATTGTTCAAGAATATGACATACTGTAATTACTTCAACTTTATCTAGGTCACTAATTAAATCAAAAGCTGCCCCCGGTGGTAAATGACTCAATAATGCCAATATAATTATGAACATATGCGCACAAGACCTTCGACCACTGAACTGGTGTAGACACTGCCTGTTGATCTCGCGATGAATGTCCTGATTACCAGAGGTTATCAGACTAAAAAATGACTCCTATGAGCAATTATTCTTATATTAATCTGTTTTTAATCCTTATCCATTTTATAACAATTTACATTTTTGTCATTTGGTAATACTTCCAGTCAGAGGTCTCACTAAAAAGACACTTTAAATTACAATCCTGAAGATTTTTATACAACCAAACCCAGTTTTTGACACAATTTACTGTTTCAAGCAGTAGCCGCTCAATATATTTACATTCTGTAATTACCTCTCTATATAGTTGCTGTAATTGTTACTGGCAGAGTCCACCATTCCTGTGTGGGATCCACGTGAGGGATTCCCATGAAACAACATCCAGCATTATAGTTTGTAATTTTACCTCATCGATATCAGCCTCACTGTCTACTGCTCACTCAGCCCTATTTCCTACTGCTGCTGCTTCATATTAAAAGCATTCAACTGGTGAAACACAAGGTGGCCTTTATTGTCAAAACAAGACATGATGAAACATTTTTTTGACAGCAGATCAGTTTTAAATATTGCAGGGAGTATTGGAACAAGTTTTTACTGTGCTCTGCTTTTGTGCTTTTATAATGTGCAGCATGAAATCGGATTGGGATGCTCAGGGAATGATGGAATTATTGGCTGACTTCATTATTTAAAAAATGTAAATCAGTTTGTCTGTATTGTTAATAGATACATCAGCTGCTCTACTGTTGTATTTCTAAAAAAGCAGCTGCTCAAGGAGTTTTTGATTCTGGGATCTGTAGTTTTGAACCACACTTGTTGTCATCAAATTAACCACGGCTGAAACCAAATTAACCGGGACTGAAATCTAAAGAATTATAGAATTATAATTTTTAAGAGGAGACATGATGGCTGATGGACAAACTGGCTGCAGGCTTAAAACATGTGACATTAATTTGTTATTCTCAGGATGGAGTCTTTACCTCTTCCTCCAACCAGTCGTTATACTGTACGATGCTCGCCATGGCAACATCAGCGCCCTTCATGTAGAAAGTGATGTCTCCCGTTGACTCCTCCTAAATCAAATTCAAAAAAGACGATTAGTACTCCTGTACTATTAAATCTAAATTTAAAGCATAAAAAATCAAACAGCTGAAAATGTAAATGTACACAAGCAGATATAACTGGGTACTAAAAATCAAAGTTATAATATTTTTGACACCAAAACCACTACAGTAAAAATTCTGGTTCTAAGGGATATTTCAGCTAAAATAATTTAAAGTAGAAAAATGTATTGCATCTACAGGACTGACAGAAATGACCGCAAAAACACAGAAACATGAGACCACACAGAATTCACACATCATATTGTAATAGAGAAGGTCCACACCCTGACGATGATGCCCATCCTTTTGCTCTCTGAGGTGAAGGGAAAGATCTGCAGGATGTAGTACGAGAGAATCTGTCCTGAAGGAGTCTTCAGCTGCAGGGAGGTCAGGTCTCTGTTCACCAGGGTCAGGCCGACGCTCTCGGTCCACCGCACCAGAGCCACCTGAGGAGAAGATATGAACAGATTGATTTATTTTTTGACCGTTACATAATGAAAACGATCTACCCGAGATGAATTTTGACAGTTACACTTATTTGTCCTATGGAAAAGATGGGAAAAAACCCATTTAGAACAAAGGGAAAAGGAAACATATGCATTTTCTACACGTTTAAATGTTTTCTGGTATTCATGATTATTAATCTGGCTTTGCAATGAGTGTAATTTGGTGACAAACAGCAGATTCCTTGATTGTGAGAATGGCTTCAACAAAATTATGGGAAGTTTTGAGAAAATACAAGTAGATTAATGACCAAAAATATTTATGTTGAAATCAGTCTCTACCAAAAGGACCATGAAAAAACATCTGACTCATATATAAAGAAGACCATCAGCTGATCATCTACTTTCACATGCAGTTGAAAGACAAGGCATCAGAGAGTTATCTGTAGAGTTATCTCCAGAGCGGCAGAGCTCTTCTCATTCAGCTCCAGATAAGTGTTTTTCTGTTTCTCTTTCCTCTTTTTCTCCTCAGCAGGAACTGCGGCCCCCGAGTGAGCGTTCAGCTGCACACGACTCAATCCTCAATGGGTTCATTTTCAATTTGCTCACTCAAAGGTTGTTATTATACTCTGACCTACAAATTGGAACTTCCTGTTAATACCCCATCATTTCTCCTGCTCCCCCTTTGAGCTCCGTAAAAAGGGCTGCCTATATTTACTTAACACACATCTGTGTGTCATTATCGTGTGTGTGTGTGTGCATAACTACACACACATACACATGAACACACAGCATGAGCTGAGGACCCTAACCCTAGCTCTTCAATCTACTTTATCAGCTCTACAAAAACTATTTAAAGCTTTGTCAACTTTGATACAAACTGCATGTGAATCATGTGTTACCACAGCAATAGAAAAGGCTGCTGCTGACTTCTTTACGACAACGGCAGACAGGCTTAAACAACCCGATCAATCATTTCAACTATGTTCACAATGTTCTAGTGATCATGTAAATCACAATGGCAGACTGCCTTTAAAATAAACAGCAGCTGAAGCATGTCATGATGAAAATGGACCCTTAACAGTATAATTCTTCTCCTCTAATGTCACAGGTAGGAGGGAACACTCAAGAGCTGAATTCATTTTGGAATATTTCAACACTTTTGTTTAGATTTCTGAGTAATCGTATCTCTACATAAAAACGTGTGTGAGCTGGGTTTATGAAAAACCTCCTAAATTCCATAAATTGTGCTTTAACTGAAGTTAGAGGTCAACAGTAACAGGATATGTGGATCACTGTCAACCTCTCTGTGCGGTCTGGTTGTGCCTTTTGGCAGCCACTTATCCAGTGTATGAAAAAAAAAGCTATATTCCTCACCCTAATTAAATCCATGAGCCATATTGGAGTAAAAAGGTCTGATGAAAAACCCCTTAGATTACATTCATAAATTTCAAATTGCACTTTAAAGTTATAATTTGAAGATTTTCATTTAAGTAAATGTCTGTTACTATCTATCGTCGAGTGAGGTAACACAATGACTAATGAAAGCTCTTGTATTTGCAGTATTATGATTATTACGAACCGGGCGTCCGTGGCGACTTTCCTGTCATGCATTCAAATCACAACGGCACAGTTAATGACACGTTTTCCATCACCCAGTGGTTGATCCGCCAGGGACTGTAGGCGGACTTAACACAACAGACTCGCTGTTCAATTCGCTTGTGCTAGCGTGATGTTACACAGCAACTATAAATAGCTGCAGGTCTGTGTGTCTTTGTTTTGGCCGAGCGGTCAGCGCAGTCGTCCGTGGTCTGGGAGATCGGGAGGTTGAGACCCGGTGAGGGAACCCTTCTTTGCAAAACAGTTTATTGAAGAACACTTATTTTAAGACTTTAATATCCTTAAATTAGAAGTGTGATAAAAACAAAAACAGGATTTACGCCTATTTCCACTTTTATTTGAATACAAATACAAATAATTTTGTTGCCTCAACAAATACAGATACAAATACAAATACTGGGCTCTCTGTACATCCCTGACAGCGACACTGTTGGGATCTCTGGGAGTAAAGTCGAGTGAGGTGCAAAAACACACCTGCAATTACTGCTTAACGCCATACGGTGCCGCCACAGAGAATGAAACGGAGCTCTTTGAGATTGGCACTTTACATAAAAGTTACAAAATAACCTACAAGACAATGCTAACGTCAAACTTAAAAAAAAGCAAGATCATCAGCATGAAAGGCAAAGGATCCTGTTATTTTAAAATACAGTCTACAACAAATAGTTTTTATCAGAAAAAGAGCGGACAAGTGTCATGCCAGTCGAGAGCATACAAGAGCTGACTGGTATGACACGTTGTATGAGCACAGAAAATTAGGCTATCCCTAATTTCCAAAGCTATTAAAGATTTCTTCTCAAAAGAATCCTTATCAGCCTTTTTTCTTGTCTGCTACCACTCTATATCAAAAATTACTTTGATTAGACACAATTGACAAATCTGATCATGTTGAAAGAGGGTCAACAATTCCATCTATTGTAATTAGCTCTACTAATATATTATTACCTTGCAAATACTCAAATCTGAATGTATTTTTAATAATTTACTCTGGGAAGCTTTGTTTAGTCTTAAATCAGTGGGTGTGTGTCCACATATGCTACGTCATAATGTCATAAAGCATTCTTCAAATCCAGCCATCATTATCGAGATATGGGTTCTAACTGCACAGGACCAGTATCGCTCCATTATAAATTATTAAAACATGGCACCATTTTTGTCAGTTTGGGCGATCATATACGACCTGGCTGTTAGCTTTGCAACTCCTTTTAAAAGATAACTGTCAGGCAGGTCACAAAATTAGCACCAGCAACCAGCCAAATGCTGGTAAAATATGCAAGTAGCTGGTAGATTTGTTTCACTCACCAGCCAAAAAAACACATCGGTAATCTACTGAGTGGCTGGTAAAATTTGAACATTCACTAGCCATTTGGCTGGTGGACAAAAAAGTTAATTTTGCACCCTGCTGTCAGGTCCAAAGAAACACTTTATTTGCATATATAAGGTCAGATATAAGATATTATAGTGCAAATGCCTCATACACCCACTGAGGCTGCCAGTTACATCCAACTGAAAATAATGAAACACCCACTTCCTGGGACATGGCAGTCATTAAAGGCTACAGTCAAATGCTCTTGTCTAATATTACAAGGGTCAAAGGTTGCACGAGGACTCTGTTCATAGCATGGCTGACCAGCAGGTCAGATGACCCCTGTTCTGACCTCAGCGTCCAGCCCACTTCATCTCCTTAATGACGGCTCATTACATTAGACAGGCCGAGCACAGAGCCAGGGCCTAACAAACTGTCGCTAACAGAGGTTCGGTGGCCAAGATCTGATGCTGCAGTCAATGAGACTGAGGAGACAAGGGGAGAGAGACAGAGAGCGAGAGGGGGAAATAAAAGGACAGCGAAAGAACAAAGAATATAGTAGAAGGGGAAGGGAGAGCTCCACCAACAATCACAGACCTCCACCTCTCATCGTCTCTGAGAGAAAATTAAATATTGATCAATCCAAGTAGTGTGAGACAATGGAGAAAGGGAGATAGAGCAGGGATATAAATAAATATATACATCAACTCCGGGAGGAGGACACACGGGCAAAATGGAAAACTGAGATTTATCCTTCGCCACCTTTTTATCTTCATTTTGATTGCTGGACTTGGTTCAGGATAGGGCAGAAAGAATGCAAGTCTCTCAAAGGCTTTACGAAGCCTCACATGTCATCATGGGTAATAAACATGCCAGAGGTTTTAACCTGTGTGTGTCGAGGAAGATTAGCTCCCCTTCACTATACATTAAACAGCTCTTTGAAAAGCTGTCAAATCTTTCCCAGTGTTCCCAGTATTCAATTATCAACAGTATTCTCATTGGATATCTCTATTATTAAAATCTGTAGTACCAAAGTCTATATGTAAAAGGCTTAGCAGCACCTTCAGTCATAAATGCCCCAGCTCTTGGGTTACACGGAGAGACGGCCAGAGGAAAGAAAGCTTTGGGATCGTTTCTGTGCCGCATTCTTCCTTCAGTTCGAGCAGTAAATTTTCAGGAAGCAAATACAGACAGTTAAATAGCTTAACCTCTACGAGGAGTTCATGACCTCTGACTTTCCCTTCATGAAATGACTATCATGACAAACTGGGGTTATTTAGCAGCGTCACCAATAAAACATTCAGACTGGGAGGCAACTGTGGAGGGGGTCCATTCGTTCTTCGGCCAGAGGGGCAGAGGAAGGAACTTAAACAGCAAAACTATTTATTAATATTTAATAACTGTCAACAACTTGCAAAGATGCAACCTTCATTACAGGCTCTGGATGTCTATAGTTTGTCTCTCTGGCTTGAAAATAACATTTGGCTGGAAAAAAAAACATGGCTAAAAAAAAAAAAAAAAAAAAACTAGATCTGGATGATCAGTAAAGTCTTAAAAACTGATAAAGTGCCATTGTGTCCATAAATCCTCAAGAAAACTGATTGAACCTTTTGAAATATGTTATCTCATGATGTGAAAAGTGAAAATTCTCTTAAAGTATATTTAGAGATACAGTATACAAACAGTGACAGGTTGCAAATATTTTATCAAAGATGTCAAAACTGAGATTTGTTTGAGTGTAACAGTAAGTTTGGCATCAGTGCTTTGCTCAAAAGTACATGGGTTAGGCGTTTGTTTTTTTTCCCAAGCAGTAAAATTAAACTGAAAATGCTAAAAAAAATGGTTAATTGTAGCTCATAATTACCTCATCAGGACTGGAGGCCTGGTAGGTGCGGTTGTCATCGCTGAAGTCCTGGTCGGCTTCGGCAGACTCCGTCTCTCCATTCACGCCGATGTGCGACTCGTAGACGGGTGTGACATTGTGACACAAGGCGATGGCCTTAACAGCCTCATGGATGCGACTGCTGACACTCTTGCGGACTTTCGGGCCCGACGTCTGGGTCTTTCGGGATGGTGTTGCGCCACTTGTGCTACCATTGGAGGGCTGGGAGGTCACCTGACATCACAACAAATAATGTGAGCCCTGGATTCTGCAAATACTCCAGACTTTTAAATCATAAATGCACCTATTTACAACATATATGAATCGACTGTACTGTGTGCATTGTTGCCTAATTGCTTATTATTCCTCCAAGAGAAATCTAAAGAAACAATCACAAACCAAACTTAATAAACTGCCAAAATAATAAATAGAATTGGCAGCTAATAAACTTCTAAAAACTGGACATGAACAATATTACTTTACCTCTTCAGACCTAGACATTGTATTTCACATTTTAAGACTTTTCAAAGCTATAGGATCCTTGTATGTGACAGACATCTAGATTTATTTTAATCCCACACTTGCAGCCAATTCACCCTGACACCCCTTTACAAGCTAAATGACACAGCGAGGGGAAGTGGTGTATCACCGTCTTTATCGTGTCATATCTGGTTTGAGAGCCTTTTATGTGTTCCGCTGTTTTGACATCAACCATCAATTTAACTGTGTGGTGACTTGCGAGCAGGCAGACAGCGCACTGTGCCAGCTGCGTTTGACAGGGGCGACGCGCTCTACTGAAGCATTTGATTTTGGCATATTATTAACCTTCAGTGCTGCCAGGCAGGAAAGGAGGGGCGATGGGGGGGGGGTAGGGAGGAGGAGGAGGGGGGTGTTACAGTAAGGACACAAGATGACAACCTTCATCAAGAGCAAATGTGTGCAGAGATCATTAGGTTACGTTGTGAGAGAAGTTGTCCGAGGTACATTTAGAAGATGTTACTGAATGCGCAACAGAGGTTTTAGACATCAGATCCATATTAAACAAGCTTGACTACCGATATTGCTGTATTACGTAGTGTGATTAGAGGTTATCAACTAGTCCAACAGTACTGTAAAAGTGTTTTTTTATGGAAAAATTAGCACTTTTAAATACTATTATTATGCATATGGGGTAATACTTTATTTTAACCCTTCATTAGTAATAGTATATTAACTATTAATAAATGTTTATAACACACTCATGTATTTGAAAGCATCTTTATGGACATGTTTGTCTACAACTATAACTCCTTCTATGAAGCTAATAAATGCTTGATAACATTGCTGCAGTAATATAAAACATTATTAATAACATGAACAAATCCTGGTGTTATAAAGCATATATGTACAAACAACAAGTTTGAAACTGTTTATAGATATGTTTAAACCTATTATCAATCAATCATGTTATCAAGCATTATTAACTATTAATACATAAATTATGGATGTTTCATATGAGGAGTTATATTTATTGACAAATACATGAATAACCAATTATATCCATCCTAATATCTGCTTACAGCTACATCAGTGTGTTATAATGTGCAACAAACCATTTAATACAGCATATAAATGCTAAACAGGGTGATTAAAATAAAGGGTTACCATTGTGGTAGCTACAGTATGTTGTTGACCAATTACAGTCCAGTCCAAAAGTCTTTCACTTTCCCATTCAATTGAATATGAAAAAAACAACAACAAAAAAAACAATTAAATTATTATTTTAAGAAAGTATTCCTGCTCAGCCTTGCTTTGGCTGTGCAGTGCTAAAAAGACGAGTCATTTTTCATTAGCTGAGATTACACATAAGGGTGTGGGGCAGATGGTTTCAGTACCGACCAGCTGTTTGGAGCTGGCTGAGAGCAAACAATATCATTCTGTCAAGACTGCAGCCAGATCTGAGCCACCCAGTGAGGAAAACACTTGCTTACAGTACAGGGAGTCGCTCAGGGACAGCACATGATGAATGAACAATATGGGCTTCTTTCCTGGAAAACTTATCCTTAGCTAAATATAAAAATTGATTAAACCAATGTACAAGAAGAGGAGGGAATAGGCAGGAACATCATATAATGAAATATGGTACATATTTGTATTCCAAGGGATTCATCCCCCTACTGGAAACAAATTCTCATATTGTAAGTGACAAGTTTTGTTTTGTTCTGGTTGGTTCTGTCCAATGTTACATTACCTAATCATCTATATTTTATACCATTTAAAGGAGGCGTATCATGAACATTTCTAGTTCTATATTTATATTCTGGGGCTCTACTGGAATATCTTTGCGTGATATACAGTTAAAAAAACTCCTTATTTATTTTATACTGGCCCTTGGCAGCCCCCCAGTTCATCCACTGTCTGAAACAGGCCGTTTTAGCTCCTGTCTCTTTTAGGCCCACCCTACTGATGAGCCCACCCTGCTCTGATTGGATAGCTTCAAGACGCTGCATCTCGTCCGACTTCCAGCAACTTGGGAGGCTACGTAAACAAACGGCAGTAGCAGGATTTCACTTCTTTTTCTTGTTCTTTTCTCAAAATGGAAACTCCTCAAATACATCCGTACATGTTTGAACCCCAGTCTGATCCAAAATATACCAGTGGACAACGTAAACAACCTGTGGAACAACCTTAGCAACAAATGCTATGGAACGGACGGCTGTTTGTGGGTATGCACGAACAATCTAATGTCATCATGAGGAAGAAGTAGAGGTAACATTGCAAAGGAAGTGTTCAGAGCAGGCTGAAGCCCTGACTTTTGACTTGCAGGGAACATTTTTACATATGTTCAGCTCACGATTTGGAACTTTGACCATGTTTGACATAGACATCTGACATTATAACAGTATAAAAATAACAGGAAATCACAAATAGCACATGTCCCCTTTAAAGGGGATTAGTGTGAATTGCTAAAAATGCAAAATATGTTTTTTCTGTGTGACAGTAAGATGACTCACCTGTGCATATGACTGAACTATATGGCTCTGTATTTCATCCATAGTATCAGTGCCATAGGATACTGTTCCCAGGTGCAGCCGCTTGAAGATCATTTCATTCTGCGTCAGAGTGCCTGCAGTTCACAAGACCAGTTGAGACTTTACAAACCGACAAATCATCAAGAAATTACATCATCTAAAAAACAGTACCTTGATTGCTTTTTTCACTTAATGAGTACTGATTTGTTTGAGCCGTTTGAACGTTTGAGACCCATCAAGCACCAAAAGCTGACAAAAGTTGTCTTTAAATATAAAAGGTTATACAATATAAAAGGTTAGTCTGCCACACTGGCTAGTAACATTTTGAGATCATAACATTTTAATTCCTAATTCAATTCCTCATTTAAATATAATTTTGGCTATAAGAAAATCAAATCAAACGGTTAATTTATCTGTTCTGTACACTCAAAGCTTGAGCTCAAACATGTGGAGTGAGATACAGTTAATTCTATGAGAAAATTAGCGAGGATAAAAATACATGACAGATGTTTTAATTAAGACACTGTCATGTAAAAATATATATGTATGTATATATATATATGTTCCAAAGTATTCAGCAAAATTCCTCAAAGCTCACACACGCACATACACACAGAGAAAACACAATGTTTGTCCTCACAGGGCTGCCTACAATGCATCATGGGACCTGCAGGGTGGTGTGACTGCCTTCTCATTGACCTAATCTCATTACCAATATGGACTGCATGTCCTCTCTAACTAACAGACAAGACACAACATTGCATACAAAAAAGACTGAGTGAATGTTCAGAACTAAAAGAAAAAAAACAAAAAAAAAAACAACAACTTTGAAAACGAGGGCAATGGTCTTGTTTAATGGATGCCAGTTGCCAGAATGTGTGCTGATAGAGCGTAAAGCTGATTAGAGGGCATCTAACTTCTAAAAACATTAGAGCCACAGGGTTAACCAATTCTAATGGATTGATTGTTCTTCTTTCCATGTGCTTTAACTATCAACCTGGATAAATAGGCGCTCAAGCTAATCTATTCCTACCTAGATCAGCAGGGTTAAGACAAAGAGGCATGTTAGGACCACCGCGGGAGTTTATCACTCTGACACGATGTCTAGCATTTGTAAAGAGCAGCTATTTGTTATTAGAGAATCCAGCCACGATGGTGAAATGAGAGAAGTTGAGGGAGGCCTAAATAGCACCTGGAAACTCTGAAGATTTATTGTGCTTTTTATTGGGTTTATTACATTATTTTGTTTTATCATGCGCTTCTTTTTAATACACTGTCAGAGGAACATCAGGTTCCACTTTGTATGACTCTTATGAATGTTACTGTGGTTCAACTTCTCTGAGAAGTGAATTCCACAGAACACCTGATATGCATTCATGGCTTGTACGGAGTAAAATATTGTATATGCTTGTAAACACGGTCATGATCAAGGATTGAATGCGTGCTACACTTCTTGAAAAGAGCAAAACCGGATGTGTTTCGTAGTTTCTTTGAGTTCACTAAAGAAATAATTGTTGATTATAAAACCTACTGGCACCCAGTGCATTTAAAAACATATCTGTCATGCTTATCCCTTTCAAGTGAAATATAATATTGCGCAGAATGTCAACTTGAATAAAAGCTTTAACTTAAGTAGCAAAAATCAACTGTAAATGTAATGTTTCTTCACTAAGTTTGCACTCTTACCCGTCTTGTCTGTCAGGAGATAGACCAGCCGGCCCAGTTCTTCAGGGATGGTGCTGGTTCTCACAACAGTACCAGGGATGTTTTCGTCTTTCATGATCATCCAGCCGTAGGCCGACTTTCCCATGTCCAGATTCACACGCAAGCTTCACAAGGAAGAATAAAGTTGTAATCCATCACAGACAAAATAACAGTAAAACAGAAGCCAAACTGTAACAAACACTGAAAAATGTCCCAACAGTGTCTTTGTACAATGTACAGAGCTGAAAAAGAAACAGATGGACAGCTTGTGTTTCAATGCAGGGATGATAGATTTTCAGTTATACTAGGTATCATTTTCTTTCCTGTGCTTTTAATTTTTTCCCATTTTGAGAACACATGTTCTTCTTGGAAAAAGACATCACTGCACAGCCACGGTTATTTGGTTGTGGTCACAGACTAGCAAAGAAATAACAACAACTCAGTTTGAAAGGATTCAGAAAGTCACTAAGCACAATGAAGTACCTGATGGGGATGATGTACGAGAAAAGTACAACAAATCGGAAGAGGTTGCGAAACCAAGGACCCACGAACCCCTGCAGTGCCACCATGACCACAGACAGAACCACCTGGGCCAAGAACAGGGCCTTGGTGAGGCGGTTCAGCTCCAGATCCAGTAGGCCAACCTATGAGGACAAGAGGTCAGAGGTCAAAAAAGGGTACAAAACAATTGTCATTTCCTTGAAGCAGGTTAGAACATATAATTATTTATAAAGAAAATTTAAGTAAAATCTGATGATTACATGTATTATGTTTGATACTTCCTACACGCTATAGTTTGAGGACAGTTGCATTTTCCTTGAGCAGGAATCACAGAGTTTTTTAAAAAACTTATTAATGTTGGGTAGTTGTGTAACGGAACATAGTTGATCCGTACGGATTGTCTCCCACTGTTCGGCACACATGTGAACTGTGGATTAATTGCAGGAAGACAGACAGCGTGTCACTAACAGGGATTTTGAAGAGCAATGACCAAACCAGCATCTCACACGTCCTTAGTGTATGTTTACATGCTGTTTAGTTGCAGCTGAGCAGCTAATTAGCTATCTAGGTGCTAACTGACATTAGCGGTGCGCTTTTCCCAGGTGAATATTTGGTGTCTCGTTAAACAAGCTAAGGGTGCAGGACAAGACGTGTGTTCATGTTTGTATGTTATCATCAAGTTTTGATGATGTGGCCTCGGGCTATTTTTTCATTCACTACCATGTTTAAAGGAGGAAGGATTCATGCCTCATATTGCACTTTAATTCAACAATTGAGTATTGAATATTTTATATATTTTAAGATTTTATTTCAACATTGGACATCTTGAATGCAGTTTTCATTTAAGACCATGGGCAAAAGTTCCTTGCTTTAAGTGTTTTACAGAATAAATGGAAAGCAAAGTTATATTTGTCTCCTTTTTTTTTTTTTTTTGATTGATCCATGACTCTAAACCGTGATACTATCAGAGTTTTCCGTTGCACTCTTAATATTGGGTACAGACCGGAGATTAGGAGTAAACATCTTACTCCATTTCTGACAACGTATACTAGAGAAGACTGTTTGTTACTTTCCCATCTGCTCCCAAAACCTTACAATATGCTACATGGGGAGAAAAACAAAGCCAATGAAAGACATTCTTAGCTGCAGGCTTTTCTCATGCAAACCATGCGTACGGCATAAATAAGTTTATTTTTTGGGATAAACTACAAACTGCATATAATCTTGCTGAAGTATTGTCCCTGAATGCAACAGAAGGTCAAAAGGCCTTAAAAAAATAGAGAAAGTTCCCGTATTGAGATGGTTCTCTGGAAAGGGAGACAAAAAAAGGGGTCAGAGTTGTCTTTTATTTTTCGAGTGTATCTCCCAGCCAATGGAGCATGTGGGAAAAAGATGTCAAATAAAGAAGCACCCTTCCCCTTTCTGGCAGCACTCACAGCAAAGCCCTGTACACAGAGGGCTTTCATCTGACGCACCATGCTTACAAAAACAGCAGAACATAACATCTCTCCTCCCTCAAATAAAGGAACTGGTCTGAAAAGGAGGGGAGGGGGCAAGCACATATAAAAAGCAGGAAAATTCCTCCACTGGCTAAACCCCCACCAAGCCCATTCCCCTGAGGACTGGGGAGAGCTGGGAGACCAGTGTGACTGATTTATCAGTCGCTGTTAAACTCCCAGTAGCAGAGTGCGGAGAAGGGTAGGGTAAGGGGAGTGTGAGCGGGTGGGCATCTCCCCACCCCAGTGCCTCACTACATGGTTCATGGTTGAGCTATTGAGAAAAATAGGGGGTTTGGGTGGATTAAAATGAAGAAAAATTAAGACAGAGACCACAGTGCATGCCTGAAAAGCAAAGGATCCCCTTCTGCTTGAACAATGGCTAGTCTAAATTTTCCAAGCCTTGCCAGGGATCAGATGAAGTCATTATTCATTCAGTCAAGGGGGGAAAAGGGACTCAATTACCTCAACCTAAAAGATGCTATCAATGAATAAAAGTGCATATTTTACTCTATTCATCTCCAAGCCATCAAAAGCAAAAGGAATGATTCGATCTGCCTGTGTGGGTTGTATTTTAACATGTGTGTGTGAAATCCAGTAAAGAATCGGGACATGAATATTCATCAAGTGAAAACCAAAGAATATCTGGACTTCAGTGAGAAAACAGTGTATTGTTTAGTGCTTGTGACACCTGCAAATCAAGGAAGTCAAGAAAATGAACTGAAATAGATCCCTAACAGTTTGAGAGACGTGTGGAGAGAGCAGAGTATTGGAACTTGGATATGTACTCCAAACAAACAATCTTTATTGGGGGAACAGCTCCTTGTCAAATGACATTGTTCTGTCTCTTTACTCAGACAGACCTCTGTCTAACAGTACTGAGACAAAGAGTGAATCTATGTCTGACATCCTGTCAGATTGATCAAGTGCAGGCATTGTCCTGGCTGGTGTCACAACAGATTATATGAGGCCAAAACGTTCTTGCGACTTTAGCTGCACTGTATCGACTTTCTCCGCCAATCTCCAGTCTCCATATTGGCACTTCTGACATCATCTCCTTGAAATATTGAATTCCACTCAGCTGTCGAGCTTACACAAAACACCGGCCCCCGCCGTTCGACCGGCCACATCAGCGTTCTTAATAAAAGACACCGGTGTCAAAACTGTGCCGCAGTAGGAAAAGGGGGCTCTGTTTTGCCACGGAGAGCTTTAGAGGAGCAGACAGTTGTAGGTGATAACTTTGTGCGTAAAAGTCATCGCACGGCAAATGCAGCGGAGCCAAAACATTGCCTCTGAGATCCTTGCTGATGCTCGTCTCTATCAGTTGACCCGTGTCTATCTATCTCAACCATCTTCCAGGTAAAATCTTATATTTAGAATCAAATTTTCATTAATCTCCTCAATCTGGGGACAAAACGCTCGATGGGGATTCTGTGGGATTAACTTTCTGCTGAAAATGTCATTTAAATCCTCTGTTAGTTAATTTCCCTTCAGGTTAATTAGCAACTGGCGCTGACCTTTTGCATTGACAGGTCCAACTTTATCTAGAAAGTCAAGGTTAAAAAACCACCTCGTCGTAGTGATTGATTAGTGATTAGAGGCAGGGGAGAAAAGATGGCATGAGGGGTACTTGGAACAGATGTTACTTTGTGTAAGGTGTTTCACCCTCTGCAGCTTTTACAAAACATTTTTGTTTTTACTGGCGCCATGTTTATGCTTTAGGAAACAAATCTTAAATTTCTCCAATTGTGCAAAAGATGTAAAATCAACACATCCTTATTTAAAATTTATATATATTTATATACCTGCAAACAAAAACTCTCAAACAAATCAGATAACTTGCAGTATTTCCTGCAGAATTACAAAAACAAAAAAAGCGTTCACCTTGTTTTTGGCATAGGACGTGTTCAGTACGCTTCTGGTCTCTTTGCCTGTGTAGATCACCACCCCTATCACCGTGCCTGCCAAAGAGAGAGACAAGGAAAGTAATGCTGCTCATTAACTGCACCTCCCCCCCCCTGCCCCCCCCACCATCTCATGCACACACCCACATACACACACACACGCATGCACACACTCGTCTTGGTCAAGTAAGATGAACTGCATGAGAGGAAACACAATAAGGCTGAGCTGAGGCAGTTTTGTCTCATTGCCACTCAACCCAACAGCCAGGAGTTTAATACGCTTAGACTCTCAGGGCCTTCGGACACCCTATGGAAGCTCATAAAACCTGATCAATACGCTGCCATCTTTATTTGCCAATTCATTATGGTGGCCTTATTACAAAGGATTAATGAGTCGTTAATATTAAATGAGCTTAATGGGACTGCAAAGGCACTAATAAACCTTAATACAGCCCCCTCAAATCCCCAAACTATAAAAATGGGCAGAAAACAAAACAAGGAAAGTGATGTTCAGACAGACGGATACCAAGAAAAGGGAGCAAAGGTTACAGAACCTGAGGAGACAGGTGATGAATTGCTCTCGTTGACTTTTAACTTTCAGAAATATTGAACAATGTGACAAATAGTCTGTGGCTCAGCATGCAGAAGGGTTTTCAATTTGAATATGCGAATGACTAATTCTCTTGTCACAGCTGGACTGGGGCCCGTAACAGAGTGAATACACGGTGATCTGGGCCGGTTCAAGTGCCCAGAACGCCACTGTAGAAGCGATGAAGTGTCTGTCAAGGAGAGGCTTGTGAGGAACAATGACATTCCCAAGCAAAGATGATGTAAGGGGTCTAAGTCAGGCTTTTTGTGCGAGTGTGTGTGAGTGTGTTTGTTCTTCTGGTCAAGGTCAGGTTTTTAAGGGGGGCGGGGGGAGCAACACCACAAATCAATGGTATGCCCATCGCTGGGAGCATCACAAACACTCTCAACTGACACAACCGTTTTCTGTGGGGAGTCGCTTAGTTGAAGCGAGGGAGGATTACCTCAACTGTGGATTTCTGAGAGTTCTACAAACCAGCACATAGCGGTATCAAATCAAACCTCTTGAAGGTTTAGTGCCATAAGTCCTTTGTATTCAACACAACTTCACTACATCAATCAGAATCATTTTAATCAGAACGATGCGCATGAATATGTGCTGTTGACTGGTTCTGTTTCCATTAAATATTTGTTTTATAAATAATAATAAAATGCGAGTCAGTGTGTTCAAGAGGATGTGACGAGATTTAAAAATTAACCGAGCACCAGTAACTCCCCCGTCTTCTGGTGCCAACTGGTGCAGACTATATACAAAACAGTACATAAACACATTGAGTATTCTATGGCAGTACTGGGCAGCAAAGACAATTTGTCTGACTGGCATTGTCGAGAAAAACAATCATCAGATTTCAAAAATGAAAGTGGACTTGAATGTCATTCACTTACCAGATGCTACAACTGTGCTGGCCCATAGAGTGTTTTCAATGCTCAGACTCTCATGGATTTGGGGGTCTGTGTCTTCCTACAAGAGAAATAAAAAAGAGAATGATAACTCTGCAATATGTGTAACTTGATGTAAGTTGACCTGCTGGTACGGTTGTGGCGGTATGTAAGTGTAGCTAGCTACCACCATCATCACGCCCCACTAATTTTGCCCAGTGTAGCTCAAGTATATGTAGATTTTTTATGGGCAGCTGCTAATTTTCTTGAGTTGGACACTATAATAACATCACTATACAAGTCCAGAATATTCAGTGCTTTTTGAAAATGTAAAATGTGCTTATTTTAAAACTTCTTCTTTTACATTTGAATCCTTAATAACTCAATATGTCCCTTATTGGAGCACTTGTTGTGCAAAAAAAAGAAAAAAGCTACACAAAAAACAAAGTGGCACAGGAGGATTACCTGCTTGAAGGAAATACCTCAACAGTGAGAATTTATTCCAGCAAATTAGCGAACTTCTAATTAGTGTTATCTCCTCCAGTGTAGCCTCGGAGGGGATAAGAACAACAAAACTAGGACCAGGAAGACATGAATTTTGCTCCTAGTAAAAGACAATCAATGTGGTTAAACAATAAATTATCTAAACTTATTTTATGTTTCCACTTTTTTTTAATTTAATTTAATTCTGAGGGCTCATATATTGATTAAGGTAGATTGTCTTCCACTACCAAACTGGTCTGTGCTTCAGCTATGCCAAATGCTTAGCAGACATGGGACAAGACATCAGGGACATTTTTGTGATGGTCTTGATGGATTTCAATATACATAGTGACCTCTCTAAAATATTATGGCAATGACTTATTGTTATAGATGTTAAAATAATGTTTTAAAAAGGAAAGTTGTACACTGAAACCATTTTATTTGTGCAAAAAGCATTTGTCAGGGCAAACTAAATTGACCTGAAATAAGATTTTTAGTTGCATAGAATTGATTTAATGTGCTCAGTTGAGTTTATACAGTCAGACCAGGACGGCCGGGCTCTGCCGTGCCATTAATTTTCACAAGCACCTGACACAGTTGTGCAGACTGTAGCAATACAGTAGCTCCTTTATCAATACGCTCACTAGATTTGGCATGGTGATAGAGGCTTCTTTTAAAAAACAGTATAGAGAGAGCACGTAGATGAGATTTCAGTGATAAATAAGTCCCTTGAGAGCCTCTTGTTTCACCCTCCTCCCTTTTTCTACCCCTCTCTTTTAAATAAAGACGAATGCTGAAAATGGCTCGAGTCAGGAGTGCAGAGTAAAGGCTCCGGTTTCGGCTCAAATTGCCTGCCTGATATGATAATTATGATACCTAAGCACCCACATCCTGTCAATCCACTCAAACATGGGAAGAGGTGCATGAAAAATAAATGGCAGGTTGCAGAACGGTTGACCGCTCTGACATTGGCATCGTACTACGGTGTTCATAACTGCAGAGGGTCTCAATAAAGACCACAGAAACAAAGCCACCATATCCGTCTTAAGGAAAAAAAAAAAAAGAAAAAAAAAAGAAACCCTCATAAATAGGTAAGTTCATTTGCTGTGGATCTGTGGGAACCCATTTTTTTCCCATCCTGCTCAGACTAAAAGCACACGCTATGCAAAGGAAGGCCGCGGAGGATGAATGAGCGGAGGAAGTGCTCGCTCACTAAGCCTGGTGTGTGGCCAAGAGTGAAGACGGGCCACAAAGCCTCCCTTTGTACTACAGCTCTCCTCTCTGTGGGGGCTGCGCTAATCTGCTATTAATAAAAAAAAAAAGAGAAAAAAAAAAAAAATCACTGAGCAACAAGCAAGACGGGATGGATGGAGCTGAAGCTAGGAGGGACCTGCCTGTGATGTAAGAGGCATGCCTGCTGGAGATAACAACAGGCCCAGATGGACACACAAGCCCTCATTGTTGTCACTTGTCAACACATCGCAGTGATACACATCTTCTGTGTCAATCCAATTTCTATAGAAAAATCTGCATGCGTTTAAGATTTGTTTTACAGGTCATAAATATGTCAGCGAGGCTACTGTACCCTTGTAAAGTTTCCCTCGAAACTGTGGATGTCCAGCTGAGGCTTCTGGGCGTAGACGTAGGAGCTGATGGAGAAGAGGTCCTGAGACGAGGAGGAGAAAATGACAGACAGAGAGGACGTAAAGTCTTCGGTGCTGATCGGCTAATGTACACAGTCTCAAACACACAGCCTTCATTTAATTAGATTACCATAGTTAGTTATTATTTTACCATTTAACGGTTACGGTTGGATGGAGTTCGGTCAGTTTTAATGGAGAAAATTAAGACAACTCTTCCTGAAAAAAAGCTGGTAAAAGGAGCTTGAGTTAAGATTTTAATGTCAAAAGATATACATGTCAACTACTTCGTATGTAAGGGGTATTAAATCCCGGTATCCTCATTTTAAACTAAATCCTGAGTATTACTGGAAGTAACACCACAGCAATGACAAACACATGGAAGGGGTTTGAATATGAACAGAAAAAAAGACAAAATAATAAACAATTAATCAGTTTTCAATCATCTTTTTCTCTCAAGTCATCCCAGCAACTAAGACTCCAGCCTATAGCCTGTCAAGCACCTCACATTAGCCCCCCCCAACCCCCCCTAAATTATTCAGGCAGGCAGGCATGCAGCCTTTGCAGCGGCCAGGGAACTCTCAGTCATGCTCAGATAGTGTTCTCCTGGTGAGAACATGGGCAGAGCGGTTAAAAGAGGAGCAGGGAAGATTATTTTACCGAACCCCCAATGGAGAGTAGAGTTGCTCCAGCGTTTTACAGACAAAGGGACTACAGAGACTCTGAAGGATCTCAACACATTCAAAGACGTCAATGTGGCTGATATACATATAGACTTAAATAATATAGACTTTATTAGTTGAGAGCAGGGACTGGGACACTGTGGTCTGGATTCAGTCTGTGCTCTCAAATTGTTTGGTTTTGAAACTTATACAGATACAGAAATACAGAATTATATAATACAGAAAATAGTTTTAAGGGATGAAATTGGTTAAAAAAAAAACTCCAGAGTTTTAACAAAGGACCTCATACTTTTGCAGAAATTGCAACGTGATTATTAAAATCCATTGTTACCCAATACGTACAACAGTTATGACCTGGTCCTTTAGTATCTGCAATCAGCAGACTCTGACTAAGGTCACATGCCGCCTATGATGTGTTCTCACTTATCACCATTACATAAATAAAACAGTCTTACAAGAACATCAAACTGATTCATTTTGACTCCTGACAACAAATCAGTTTGGGGGAAATCCTCAAATACTCTGGAAAGCTATCAATCCATTATCTAGTATGACATATCCAAAAATTGAGGGATAACATGGTAAAAAGGTTGAATACTGGCTAAAACCAAAGACAACTGTGGCCATCTTCATGCCTCATGAAACCCAATATGGATGCAACGGTCCAGTCATTAAATGACTCGCTGAAACTTTAATTCTCTGATCACATTAAGTGGCAACAAAGAAAAACCCATCAACTCAACTTAAATCTTAAGATCTAGAGTGATGAGTATCACCTCCGGTTAAAGGAAGCTGCTGTCAGGTCTGGATTGTTCCTGCTGTCTGTCAGCAGTGATTAGGTTTCCATCACAGCACAGACAACTTCATTTGATGACCAATGCTTTTAGTGATAACAAAACAGTCATTCACAGCAGTTGGTTCATCCGTACCAGAACCAGAAATAACTTAAAGACATTCACAACATTGTAATGTATCCATACCCCGACTGCTGGAAGTCGTTGTGTGCAGCCAACAGCTACTTTCAGTTTCCAATCTGTTTCTCCATCCAGCTGATCTGTTCTGATGAAACATGAACCTGGAAAATCAGAGACAGAAACGTTACATGTATTGTTTCCTCTGTGTTCAGCACCGTTCTCCTGCACTGACAGAGAAGTCTTGTTGCTTCAGTGCTTCATGTGTTTATGCAAATATGCTACCTATGAACATATTCATGTAAATTGATAAATAAACAAGTAAATACTGTGTCTGAGATTACCCACTTGAACCTCAATGTTCCCACGTTTACCTTAATTTTCTCCTTAGATTAATGTTTAGTACGTAGATGAAACATTTTTACCCCACAACATGGCACAAAACACCATGGTCAGTGTTACTTATTTCAAAGCCTCACTGAAGCAATATCACATTTATAAACTGGAATACTTAAATCTACGATGATATTTTATTTAGCTGCATCAAAAAATCTAAACAACTATACACGTTTTAGCATTATTTTACACATATTTCAATGAAATTCAGCAATAAATATTGGCATCTCTGGAAAACTTAGGTATAAACAATGTTCAGCCAACAAACACGAGTCTGTTTTGATCAATTTGCTGGAAAGGTTAAGTATAAGATATCATGTTTAACTGGCACACATCTTGGTGAGACATTATCATAAATTAATAAATTAAAAACACATTCACTGTATAAAATTACTGTACTGTTACTGTAATAAACTGGCATGTCGACGTGCAGCAGCAACAGCGTAGTACATTCAGAGTTTGTAGCGCGACACAAAGCATCTGCGGGTGCTGTGGCCAAAACAAGGTCCAATAAACGTTGAGCAGTCGTGACCTGTATTGATCTGAGGTAATATTACATATGAAACTGATGGATGAGAGCAACTATTTGACAGAGAGGGTAAAGGGCAGCTATAAACCATCCCTGGAGAGTTAAGTATGATGGAAAACATTAACACAAGGAGGATGATTCATGCTTTCCTTCTGCTGCAATGGCAGTTCAGCTTGTCATATAGCACCACTGAGATATGTGTGTGTGTGAGTATGTGAAAGACAAAGAGTATGAGACGGTGAGTGTGAAAGACAAAGATGTGTTTATGTATGTATGTATGTGTGTGCCTGTGTGTGCCTGTGTGTGCCTGTGTGTGTGTGTGTGTCTTAGAGGCATAAAGACATCAACAACTCCCTGCCAAGCATATTGGCACATCAAAGATTGATGGAAATGATGTCCTCAGAACATTTCCTCCCGATGCCCCTCAGAAAAGAGCAAGGATCTGACGCAGCTCATTGATTAATTGGAATTTGCATCATCAGTCACCCGGACAATGTGACATAAATCATATGAATCACAGGCCGCCTTGATCGGATGATGTCAAAGGACTGGAAGTATGGGGAAAAGTCACATTTCTCACCCAAATGATCTTGACACCGTTCGTTAAAGGTGCCACACAGGGCAGATAAAGTTCAACTGTATAGCATTCGGTCTGTTTCTTATTTTTAGCTTACTATCTCATCTATTTGAAAGATAAATTTAAGTATATGACGATATTTTTCTTCATTTTAAAGCCTTTATCGTTCCAGGGGGGAGTTTTGCTGAGCATGAATATGTCTTTTCAGCACTGTCCTGCTTCACATTGATAAAGTTACACCAACGCTTTGCCTGCTCACCATTTTTCTCTGATGTTCTCAGGAATATCATGTCTGCAGGAATCCTTTGGTTCTACAAAAAGAAAAGAAAAACACACAAGAAGAGTGCAAATGGTGGTGTGTTATTGAGCACTGTAGCAAAAGCCCTTTGAATCTTCCTGAATAATTAAACAAGGTCAATACCTTGACCAGAGAGTGAAAGAGAAACAGTTTTTTTAAAAGTCTAACACACAGTAATGGGAATTTAACTTTTCCAAGATCCCAAGATCACATGCTTAATAGGTGAGTGAGAGCTTTATAGTATCAACAGTGTATCATCAGTTTCACAGTCACAAAACAACAAACACAGTCTGCTGTTCATTCAAATCCAGTTATAGAGTAGATAGTTATTCTATGTACTTTAAAGCGGTTCGTCTACCATTCAAAAAAAAATCCCCTTTTTCTTCTTTGGAGGTGGAAAGAACGTGAACTGATGTGTTTCAATCAATGATGTGAATTTAGAATAAAATTATGTGAAAAACTAAATTTGAGAAAGAGACAAGTGTATGAGCTCAAACTCGAGGAGCTTCCTCCCATTAACTAAGTTTAGAAAGAAGCAGTCATGTCAGGGTACACACTTCAAAAGCAGAATGAAATAGACTCTAAAAATAGAATCAAATTCTACTTGATAAAAAGTCTTTTGTGTTTTAACCCAAAGCTTTTCACAATATACATGTTAAATAAATGGCAGACTACTTGTGGGCACATATGTCAGGTAGTAAACATTTGTAGTGGGAAGCTGCCAAAAAGTGATCCCTTTAAAATCCTTGCATGCAAAGACATCTAAGGAAGAAACTGTAGCCTTACCTTCTCAACAATAATCATGTCTCCGACTTGTATGTCCGAACTCTTCACTTGAATTTTCCCTGAAGAAACAAACAGGTTAGACTGACAGGAACAGAGAACCAACCTAATCTGCAATTTTTTTAAGATGTAGCTGTAAATTTTTTAATAGCTGTGAAATAAAAAAGAGGGTATTGATTTCTGGCCCTTGAAAATGACGCTGACTCTTAAAACCACAACCCAGTTTTTGTTCTTGCTCTTCTTTCTCTCTCACCTTCTAACAGATTGATTACCTCCCGCATGATAATGTAATACCCTTCTGTTTTCATCTCTGGTCTGAGCCATGGACAAAAACAATGGCACATAGGGTCACTCTCGATTATATTGCCTCAATATCCTCTGCAACCCTTCTTCTTCTGCTCTGCTCACAAGCACACCATAAGTGTATACATGCACATGAGGGTGTGAAAGCAACATCCTCAGCGTGGGTCACAGATATCACACAAGGGGATTTACCACACATTCAACAAAGGGACGCATATTAGATCATACAGTCTTGAGAAATCGAGAGAAAAAAATCAATGCAATTACAGCAAGAAGAATGACTTCTGTTACAAGTGTAGATCCAGTGGAGCGCCGTCTCTTAATTGCGTGGGGAGAGCTCGACTATACGCGGGAATATCCGTTATCATAATGTCGGTAAACAGTTACAGCCCTGGAGGAGGAGCGCTGAGCGGATTTCATTCACTTCCACTCACTAACCTCGCACTGTGAGCTTGCTGTAGAGTTGAGAGTTCATCTCTTTGTCCCGTTGGTAGCGTCGCACTTCATCCACGGCCTCTCGCACCATCGTAACAGCTAACACAAAACCCTGAGTGACAAAAAAAAAAAGAGTATTTCAAAAAACGGATCCATCACATCAGGATCACTTACAAAGCTTTATTAATAACAGAATCCATTATCATAACATAGACGACTTAGTTTTAAATGTTGATTCAAAAAAAACAGTAATCGGAAACTCTGTCAGTTGCTGAAAAAAATATTTTAAAGTTTATTCTCTAATGACGTCACAACAACACAAACTGTTTGCTTTTACCTATTTCTCTAAGAGAGATTTTACAATGATAATTAATACGACAGGAATTTAATTTAAACTGTCTTCTGAACTGTGTTAACGTGAAGGTGATGTATTGGGTTTAGAGCTGCAACTTATTATTTTCACATTAATAAAACATTTGTTAAGTCTATGAAGTGTCAAAAAATAGTACATCACAACTTGTTTTGCCTGACCAACAGCCCCAAACCCAAAAATATTCCATTTACAATCATATAAAATAGAGAAAAGCTGCAAATTTTCACATTTAAAAAGATGGAACTAGAGCATGTTTTGAATTTTTTCTTTAATTTATTAAAATTATTATCAAAACACTTATACTTACAATTATTTTTTCTCCATCGACTAATCAATTATTCAACTAATCCTTTCAGCTTTAACAGGCTTTTGCTGCACGTAGATATTTATTAATCACAATAAAGACATTTAAATAAAAAATAATAAGAGTTACAAATACACATGAACAACATTAATGGAATGATGTAAGGGAGACACGCTTTGAAAAATCAAAAAGTAAAAACATATGTGCATTTACCAGAGGTGCCCAGTACGTATACAAATATCCGATTTTCAGCGATGGCACAAACTGGGAACAGGCCACCACCAGAAAGTAGAGATTAAGGAAGAACTTGAACTGCTGGTAGAGAACCTGAGAAGGGACAGAAGACAAGGATTCAAGCGAGGTGAGTGAACATGTCAACGAGGCGAGTCAAAGACGATGACAGCTGCCAGAGAAGACAAAGAGGATGCAGCAACGACAAAGCAGGCGGGATGGGTTACTGTACATGTTCCAAGGTGGAATAAGATACATGTTACTGCTGTTAACTTTACATTAACCTAATGGAAACTCTGACACTTCTTTTTCAAATGGCACTCAGGGTACAGATTTCATGTGGGAGGGTAACTTGGTACAATGTTGGCTGGTTGCAACACTCTGCAGAATAAACCTTCATGACAGATGAACACAATAATAAAGGAGGAAGAAAAACAGGCCCCTTCTGTTGATAAAACCTGGGTGAGTTTAACAGAATCAGATATTGTGTCAGAGGAATTTACCATAAAATCACACATACCGGAGCGCCACCTGTGACTTAGAGAGGTTTCTTTGCTAATGGGCTATCCATCAGCGAGGATCTCTTAGTATTCTATTCATCTAAGGTCAAATTTTGAATAATGTTTGCAATAATGAGAGTCTAGCGTCTAGTCACAGATTATCAGAGACAATGGGATCAATGGACGACGCTCTACAGTTAATGAACCTCCTGACCTTTAGGGAAAAATGCACACTGCTAAACTCAATTTGTGTGTATTTAATAATTCAAAGTGGAGGGAGGAAAAACAGCCGTTTTGGTCACCGTCGATGAGAATATCTACGTCTCTAATAGACAGTTGACATTTTATAGCTCGTGCAAAAGGCAACCCCTGTTAATCATGGAACCATTTGCTTTTTAATAAGTAACTTAATGGATCTCTAATGTCCCCTACAGTGTAAACCCTTAACTTAATGTCAGAACAGTTAACAATTAGGATAGATCCAGCGAATGCTACTGCGCTTTACATACAGTTCATCGGTAAAGATCAACATATTTTAACTAGAAGCATGAATTGCCACTGTGGGGATTATAAAAGTCAATAACAGCGTGAACATAAACTCAACAAAACTGCTGTACTTTGAACCAAAGATTAGAGCTTAAAATGTGTATTCTGGCAAAATGAGGAAGGATGGGTCACAGGTCAGTGTTGTTCTCTGGAAGCCGACTCACCCCAGGCACAAAGGTGACGATGTTGTATTTCTGGTTTTTTATGGCGTTTTTGGGGTACTTTTCTTCACACTTCTCCGGGCAGCCGAGCCAAACCGTCCTGGCCTTCAGCTCCTTCTTCCTCCGACATATATGGGCCAGGCAATCGCAGCAGCTGAGACAGGAAAACATTGACATGTTCCAGGGTAAATGCATAACACCAACCGAATGTTGCTAAATACGTGGTTGTGTTTAGTTTGGTTGGGTACATTCTCAGACACTTATAATAACCAAGACAAATAGTGAGAGATACCGACTGACGCATGTGAATTTTGATTGAATTTGCTTTTATGCAGCTGCAGACAGACTGATTTTTTCACCTGATAGCTACGGCAGAATTAGGTAGGGAAGGAGAGGTACACTGCACAAATTAGGGAACTCAAGCAATAAATTATGTTTAGTTGATATAATAAAAAGGAATATACAGGTTAAGTATTATCCTTGGCGTTTTGACTGACTTTCACAAAAAACAAGATTCTTTATTGAGAGTATATTGGTTGATTTTCGCATGGGTTCAACAGTCACTCTTTAAACATTATTGTATCC
Organism: Thunnus maccoyii; assembly: GCF_910596095.1. Classification (NCBI taxonomy): domain Eukaryota; kingdom Metazoa; phylum Chordata; class Actinopteri; order Scombriformes; family Scombridae; genus Thunnus; species Thunnus maccoyii. The sequence goes on from NC_056547.1 coordinate 9,116,643, forward strand.
AAAGTGCCCTGTTGGCCAAGTGGTTTGGGCGCATACCATATTATGGCCGTGCCCTCAGTTTGATTCTGGCCCAGGATGTTTGTTGTCATACTTCTGTCTCTTTCTGTCTCCATTCATTTCCTATCCATTTTAACTGTTGAGTTATCCAACAAATGTAGAAATGCCAAAAAGTAATTGTTGCATCCTGCTGCCAGAGGACACCGCAGTTCACCACAATTTACAGTAAACAGAGCCCTCTGACGGGGAGGACAGAGCTAAATATGCTTCTGGTGATAGGAAATGAAAAGACAAAAATAGACAAAGTGGGGAAAAAGAAAAAGAGCTCCTGATTCATCAGGAACAGAATCAGTTGAAATAAAAAAAATAAAAATAAAAAGATGCTGATGTTAATTATATTTTAATAACACAGATTTTTTGCATTATTGTCCCCCCCAAATGTTTTCCATCTATTTTATTAATATTCACATATCAATAAATTCCTGGATTTTTCTTGATAAAAACGTTAAATAATGACTCAGTAGAGTGCAGATCTCCACCAGGTGTGTCTGAGGTCGTGTATAGTCTGGTAAAGATATTGTAACTGGGCTCACCTAACTGTAAACTTAATAAGGTAACAATAAACGGGATAAGTCCAAACTTCTCAATTTAAACATCATTATTTATTATGAACATTGTGTTATTTATCTAGAACCTCTTGTTGTAATACACCATACAAAATAAGACCTCTCTCTACCTCCCTCTCCCCTCCCAAACAAAGAAGAGTTGAATCTCACTCAATTGTCCCTCCCAGCTCCCTTACAGTCAAGATGGCAGACATTTATTCATAACATATCAGGTATGGTTTTAATCTGCAGATGCTCCGGTTCAAGATGAGACCAAAATTTTCTATGTATGTCAGTTTTTGAGCCACAACAAAGGCCAAAATGTGGCCTGCAACAGACATGTTTTTAGGCTAGCTGATTGCCGGAAATGTCTTTTGCTGCGGTTGTTGATCACTCGCGGCCCCTACTGGCCGGTTGAAAGGAGTGGGGGGTCAGGCATAAAACCATAGACTGTAAAAAATATGGACGTAGCACCCAATGGTTTCTGAAGAGCAGTTTAGAAGCTCAAAGTGGGCGGCTACAGCTGTCGCCTAACTCCCGGCTAATCCAAAACGGACAAAGAAGAGGAGCTGAGGTTGGCCGAATGAAGCCTGGTTGCTGAAACAAGCCACCTAGCGGCTAGTGACCTGTCACTCAAAGCAGCCACGTCCTCAATTATGCATAACTTTACGGCTAAATAAAATTTAAATGGGTGAGTTATAAAAAAAATTTACCCCCTTACAGTTGTCATGAAAGGGGAAATTAGCGATAGAGATCAAAACCGGTTTCTGTTCCAGGCTGTAAACATGTTTATTTCTGCCGTAAAGCACTTTAACATGGGGGTTTATGGGGATTGACTCGCTTTTGGAGACAGCCTCAAGTGGCCAGTCGAGGAACTGCAGTTCTTGGCACTTCCGCATCGGCTTCATTTTTCAGCCCCGGAGGTTGCCGCTTGTATAAAACGTGTTAGAAAACAGGTTTTTCAACAATTGTGAATCACTGCAATAACAAGATGTCCTTGAGCATACAGTCATAAATGTGCACAAAAAATATTAGGCTGATGGGTGCACTAGTATGCGAGATTAGCTCCAGACAGACGCACACGACCAAACACATGATCTATAACAAATATCAAGACTTTGCAATGAAACAATCTCATCTCTCCTTAATTTTCTCCTTAATTGTGGCCAATAAACTCCACAGCTGTGCCCTGCTATATCCTACAGTACTGATGTTATTTATATCTGTGGTCTTGTCAGTGTTAATTAGATCTTCAAGGCTTCTATTGACACAATTTTATAAAGAAGTCCTTTATTTCTAGCGCTCCAAGTGATCTGAAAAGGTTAGTATCTCTCCAGGAGGGAATTTCCTTGCTAATGCTCTCGTTAACCAACTTATTTCAGAGCTGAATAAGTCAGTTAATGTCAAGAACCAGACAAGCTGCATGTAAGCAGGCAAACATACTGTATGGCATAATGTAAAACATATTTATTCTTTCTTCCTTGTTAGTTTTACCTCTAGTTGACTGTTTCTAACATGCAAGGACCATTATTTTTCCTGTGTACCTCTATTATTAGCGTGACACCATCAAAGTTCTAAGAAGAGATTAGAGAGTGGAGATGATTGTAGATTGACATTTACTTTTTAAAAAAGTATTTGACTTTCTATCAACCTGCTAATGACTACATCGGGGCTTATCTAGAATATCTCCATGAAATGCAAACATGCTGTAGTGTGGGGGTAAATTACAATCAGAGCAGCTTGATGTGAGCATGACCTAAACTGGCACCTGGGGGGGAGAGAAGGGAGAGTGTCGGTGTATACCGTCATGCTGATCGACTTGGCTTTTCCACTTTTTAAGCAAGTTGGCAAAACATAAAACTAAATAAATCAACTTTGGTAAAAAGTCTTGTTTGTATTGGCCACGATGTTCTCTGTCTCTGTGCACTCCGAGTCCAGATTCATAAGAGAGATTATTTGAGCAAATGAATGCTATTTAAATAATATGCCATTTGAACAGTCAGGGCTTATTCAGTGTGAATTATTTGTGTTTTATAATCCCACACAAAGCACACATAAAATTACTGGAAAGCATCAAACTGGTCAGCTGTGAAAAATCCGATTTGTTCATTAGTGGGGGGGATGGGGAGGGGGGGATCAATATGCTGCTTCAACCGGAGATGCACCGCTAACAACAAAACGACGATGAATACGCAATATTCTGCAAAAGTAAATATTACTGTTTCGCCAATGAAGTGCTGCGCAAACATTTGTTTACAAATGTTACACTTTATTGTTCTGGCATAAACAAACACTCCTCTCTTAGCCAGAAAGGAGCATCTTTAGAGGGCAAAACCTGTCAAATTAATCATTAGCTAGATAAACCGCACCGTTCTGTTTGACCTGAAAATCTTTTTGGACTGATGATGCGCATCGAGGAACTCGACCAAAAAACATGCCCTTATCCTCTCTTTGCACTTCATGCACAACTACCAGTGCGTTTGAAATCCAAACTGATGATCACAAGCATACTTACTGACAACATACACTACACATAAATTTACTGAATAACAAAACACAACTTTCAGAGCAAATAAAGATCCAAACGGAGGTGCAATAACTTACCGAAATAAGGCAATTTTGTGAAAACAGTAGAGTAATTTATCTGTATTTGCCTCTAACCTGGAAACCATTCATCGACTATACTGGACTTCAGTTTTTCAATAAAACTTCATCTATTATCCTGTGCTATTTATATCAGTAAATCAATGCAATAGATAGGTTTCAACTTCTAAAGTCTTAAATCATTTTGTTTAATAATAGTAATAACTTTGCTATCTTATATTAACATGAATATTCAAAGCTCTCAGGGACACTCTACTCATGTGGTAAAACTATGTAGCAGAAAATAGAAAATCTCTTAAGAAATTATCTCTGCTTCTGTTTGTCTAAAAATGGGTTACAGCCAACATCTCTCCTGAGAAGAGGAAAATGAAGCGCTATATAAGACTGTGCTGTTGATCTGTGCATAATTTCTTTGAGTAAAGTCATTAAAAATCATATGACAAACAATAATGTGATGGATCTATAAATACCTGCCACAGAGGACTTTCCATCCTCCTAGGAGGAACCAGCCAAGGCCTCTCTGTCTCTGATTGACTCTGGCCCGGGGCAGCGTCTGGTAGTCGCTCTCATCATTCTCGAAGCCTTCTTCCGACATCATCAGAGGCATCTCATCCAGGTTAGAGGGCTCATCTTCTAGGGAGTATCTGTGAGGACACAGTACAGTAAAATAAAAAAGAAAATTAACACAGAATTGTGAAAGGTTTTGTTCAGCAGGACGCACTATTTTCTAATGAGGAATTATACAATTATACATACTGTTCTCCAGCCTTGTACATATTAGATAGAGAGCTGCAACTATTAGTCGATCGACTAATAATTGACAATTTTTCAAGCTAAAATGCCACTCTAGTTCCATCTTCCTAAATGTGAGAATTTGTTGTTTTTCTTTGACATATACTGTATGAAAGCCATTTGAATATCTTAAGATTCTGTACTGCTGGTTGGACAAGCTAATCAAAGGTATCACTGTAGCCTCTAAGAAATGGTGAGTGGCATTTTTTCACAGTTTTTTAATATTTCGCAGACCAAACAATAAATCGATTAATCAAGAAAATAACTAGCAGATTAACCAATACTGAAAATAATCGTTTGCATGTCTAATTAGATGTCACAATATTCCCTTGAGGTGAATGAAATGACTCTACTCATTACATTAAGATCCTCTCTTGATCTACAAGGATTATGAAATATACAAATATATATACACACACACATCTATATACAGGCGGTGTGACCAGAGCCTAGCAAATGCGGACACTTTATAGTTGGTTGAATTCTTTTCACAGCACCAGATGTGCAAAACCTGGTGAAAGACTGAAGAATAGCATGGATTAAAGCTAGTCTGAGCAGTTGGCTCCGTTCCTCTATCACTAAGTACTGTATAGTACACCTCCTATTCAGATTTTAAAAAGACACTGGAAACACTCTTGAGAAGCAGATAATGTCTTATTCATGAGGCCCCTCTAAAGACTTGAGAACGTCTGTTCATCAGGAGAAGCCTACACGAGCTCACAATGACCGCTAAGTCACTATAAACCCAGGCTCACTGATAACACACGAAGGAATTCATATATTACTCTGTTAAACAATGAAACACACAAAGAGAGGATGTCAATTACAAAACAGAAAAAACAAACCACAGTGTTTTACAACAGAACAAACTGGTGCTAACAACAAAATAGAAACTTGAATGAAAGTCTTTTTTAATAAGTTTGATATTTGAATGAGTAAAAATCAGTATTCCTCTACTGAAACACAGCTGAATGTGACGGATCTTCTACTGCAGACCGCAACGAGTATTGAGTAGCAAAGGGGATATCAGGTTTACTATAAGAAGAGCTGCTCTCTTGGTTACTATAAAGTCAAAGCAGCCTTCTTTCCGTTGGCGTGCAGCGGAGCCTATGCTGCTCAGAGCTTCACGCTCTGGTTTTGTAAGAAAATTTTATCCATTTTCTGAGCTTCAAAAGTAATTACAACAATATACTTTTGTTTTCTGAATATATTAAATAAATTAAAGCAACTGCAACTCTTTCAGTACCCTCTAAATCTGCTGAACCTCATGACCTGACTGATTTCACTTTGGTAGATCCTTTTATCGTTAAATATTTATTGCCAATTAATGATGAAGAAAAACAAAATCAGGTATTAAAGGGAAAATTCACTGCTGTGAGAATGATGGTTTCTTAAAACTAGGTCACCTTTGTAGTAGAAATGTGCAATTATTTTTAAAATTGGCGTCCGATGACCAGAGAAAACTAAGAAAAAAGCTGTAGGTTCTCCTAACCGCTCTTAAGGGGGAATCCTACGACAACCAGAATGCATTGCATGCGTCCCATCCAATCACACTGAGCAGAGCAGCCGTTTAGCAAAGACTGAGTGGTGTTATATGTCTTTACTGAGGCTTATTTTCATTTACAAAACATTTTTCCTCATCAAGTCTACATCCTCTATATCACACCGGTGTGCGAGGATCATAAAACAAACGCGCTGGAGTCAGTTATGTCGATCATTGCAAATTTACTGCACACAAGGCTGCCAATGGACAGTCAAAACATCTCCCAGTCTACCGTCTCCATTTGAGCTTGTTTTGGGAAACTATCGTGGATGAAGTTGTGAAAAACTACCTATTTTTGACAACGAGGAGCCGGACTGTGCTCAAGCTGGATGCAGCCACAAAAATTAACTTACAGATAACTTAATACAATCGCTGTTCCGTATTCAGAGTTAAAGTCCGACATAATATTCTGTCAGAAAACAAACAAACTTTGCGGTGCTTTGTAATTGAAAATTGGCAAAGTTTCCTTTTAACAAAATGTGAACAAAGCTGCCTATTTTATTACCTCCGATAGTTGAACCTTTATCTTGCATATACATGAAACTTTTTGCATTGGTCAGACCAAAATTGTGTTACAAGTCTTTGAAGGGGATTTTTTTTTAACATCTGACAATATGGCACAAAATAAGGCTTTTGGTGCCGAGATGATGATACATTTCTAAATCTGGAACTTAAAATCCTGATTTGGGAAGCTGTCTGTAAAACCTTCCCCCCTAATGTGACTTTGTTGGGAATGAGAGGATCATGTGCTTTAATTTTTGAAACATAATCACACACAACATACACTCATACAAACACTGCATTCATGCATAAAGTGAGTGAACACATGCCACTAATGCAAAACAACTTACTGTAACAACTTCAGCCAAAAAGACACTGAAGTACTAAATAAACCTCCTGTGATGTTGGTTTAATGTCTGGTTTAATTTGGGTATGAGGGCTTTCTGGACAAAATCTTAGTTGGTCCTACTCTTAATAGTGGCCTAAAGGAGCAGCAGAGTTCAAACTATGTAACGCTCAAGAATCTTTCTTGCTGAGGCGTTCTTGAGCAACATGTTATTAACGCCAACAAGAGGCAGATTATGGAAATGGCTCTAGAAGTTTATTTTGAATCAGTCCTAGCATATCCAACCCCAAAGTTCTGGCCATCACCTGGCAAATTTAGTTCATTCTAGTCCCTGTTTCTGCTGGTATAGAATCAAGGAGCACCTGACTATTAGAGTGGGTTAATTTCATAAATATCTACAACGAGAAGGACCATGACCAGCAAAGAAGAGGCAAAAAAAATGGCTGAAATTATGAGCTGTAAACTGTAATTCAGTTGGCTCTCAAAGATATTGGTGGTATACTGGAATACTGGACCTCAAGACAGAAAGAAAGTTTATTAAGAAATGCAAGGGTGGATACCAAAATACAGGAGGATACAGACATAATCTGAAGTTCCCAGAAAAGTACGGAAAAAAAGGGATTACAAACTACAAGGACTATAAAAATAAAACACCAATACAGCGCCACTGGGTAACTCAAGAATTGAATAAATTTTGACATTAGGACATAAACCTGCAAATCAAATCTTGAGGTTTTGGACTCAGTAACCGCAGCACTCGAGCCAACGTGTGAGTCACCAGCAACCACCAAAGAAGATCTTGGAGAGTTATATTGGAACTTACAAACAAGTTGTGTTAGCCACTGTGATCCCTGCCTTGCAACTCCCACATCTGATTACATAACAATTCAACTCTCAAACTAGCGGAAACGTGGGCTGGTTTGTAAAAATAGTGTTGCTAGCTGTCCTGATCTGCAACGGCATTGTTGCAAACCCTCGTCCTCAGTGTCAATAGAAAAGCTTCATTTGTGACCCTGCAGTCTAACCTCCACAATGAGGTTGGACAAGTTCCCCACAGGGCCCAATAAACTGTCACATGAATTTTATGACTGAGAGTAAGAGAAAGGAAAACAGCGTGGCAAAGGTGTTTCCCTTATAATGTGAGTTTAAATGTGATTTTGGCAGAGAAGAGAGGTAGATAAAAATAATCACAACTTAGGAAAAGATGCTTACATGCAAAGCCAATTGTGGCAAATACATTTGTGGTGGGCAACAGTAACTAAGTACATCTACCCAAGTGATGTTCTTAAGTACAATTTGAGGTATTTCTATTTTATGCTACTTTATACTTCCACTCCACTACATTTCAGAGGGAAATATTGTACTTTCTACTCCACTACATTTATTTGATAGCTTTACTTTTCAGATTTGACACAATGGATAATATAACAAGCTTTTAAAATACAACACATTGTTAAAGATGAAACCAGTGGTTTCCAACCTTTTCGGCTTTTGACGTCTTACGAAAAGCAGTGTCTAGTCGGGGTCACATTTCAGATGTCTATGAGTTGTTAACAGCTCCACCAAATAGTGATTTTTCCCTCTAAACTTCTCACATGGTTTCATTTCAATAAATGTTCAAATGATCCAATATTTCACCGAAAATCAAAGATTAGAGAAAAATTCCCAAAAATGGACACAGATTTGTGTATCACAACTTTGTTTTTTCTTCTTTCCTCTCCCATTAATCATCTCACGACCCCTCAGATTTATCTGGTGACCCTTTGGAGGGGCCCGACCCCTAGGTTGGGAACCACTGGACTAAACTAGCTAACTGTATATGAAGTAATACAAACTAGCTCCAGCTCCAGCAGCTACAACAGTAACATGCTGCTCTAACACTGATGCTTCAGTATTAATAATATAATGATGTCATATTAGTAAAATATCAGTCAGAGGGATGAAATGAGTAGTTTTACTTTAATATCTTAACTACATTTTTCTATTAATACTTATGTACTTTTACTTAAGTTTACTTAAGGATTTTTCATGCAGGACTTTTCTTTGTAATAGAGTACTTTAACATTACTGTATTGACAGTTTTACTTAATTAAAGGGTCTGAATACTTCTTCCGCCACTGTGGGCAACTAATTACACTTATTTACTTACTATTATAAATATTAACAGCCTCCTACTAGGTTTAAAAGTACCTGGTCATGCGCCTACTTCACTTCCTGTCCAATCCTCACCTTGAGGGCTTTATTAGCTCATCATCGTCCAGTCTGAAAAATGAACAGGCTGGTGAATGTCGACTACAGCATGCAGCACAAGTTTTACAGCATATGACGAACTTGGTTTAACACACAGTAGCTGTCATTTACTTTAAATTAAATGTCAGACGGGGCTGTGGGGTGCAGTAGTCAAAAGATATCTGTCACTACATTTAGTTGTATACATTTGGACTATTAAAGGCAGATTAAATAGTTGACATTTTAGCCTTGAGGACGATGGGGAGAGAGAGCAAAACAAGAAAGCTGTCAAAGCAGAAAATGCGAAGGCAGTGCTAGCAACACAAGCTAACAGCCAATATCCGCAAACAGACGCGGACCCGGGGAGCAAAGCGAGACAGCGAAACATAAACATGTTTTTTTGGACAAATGTCTGTTTCTTCAGTACTCGACCGAAGAAACAGCCAGACTGGCCCCTCCATACCTTGAAGGTCTGGCTGAGTTGTAATACGGGATTCTCTTCGAGTTCTTCCGCACCGGATTTAACGGGATGCTATCAGCCATCTTGGCTGGGCTGTACACAACATGACGTCACACTAAAAAAACGTTTAGGAATCGTGCTGCGTTCATGGCTAAGCAGAGAGGGTGTAACTGTGAAACTCTCCACCAAAGAAGTACCATGATGTGACATCTGTGGTTAAAAAAAGCATATAATCCTTCTCTTTAATAACTGTGAGTGTATTTTCAATTATTTCGGCTTCACTGTTGAGTAGCATAATGTAGCTCTTAGCCGACTTATTTTTTATAATGAAAGTATTAAAACCGGTCTGGGTGAAAGCAACAATGGGGCAGTTTGCGCTTTCCAGAAGACTGTGAAAGCACCATATGTGATCCGTTGCTGAAATTCATTTTGGTCACTATAATCAATTTAGTTTCTAATAAAATGACGCTGTGAAACATTGTAGCTTTATGAGACGTGTATGTTGCATAGCCCATAGCTCAAGCATATTAAAGTTAAATAAGAAACAATTAACTGTTGAAATATTGCTTTTCACTGGCTAATCCCGTTTTCAGTCGATTGAAAACGAAAGAGCTGTTAAATGAAGCTCTGAAAAAAACTACTAAGTGTATCTTGTCAACTTGGAGTAAAAATTTTCTGCCTTAATCTATCCCATTTGTTATCAGTTAAGTTTAAAGCTATCCACCTTAACTCACTTTGTTTATTTTTTTTTATTTAAGTAGCCTACCAAGTAATATTCCAGATAAGTGGTTCAATGAGTTTTTAATCGGTCTTTGTCTCCCAGCAGAATTTATAACAGTCATTTCCGAGAACTATTCTCAAAGACTTTCATTTTCTGATGTGCCTCTGATGAATAAAGAGTTGCACTTGGAAAAAAAAATACCTCTCTGTGTTCCTCCTCTCACAGTCGAGATGGATTGCAGGGATTATTATTAATATTATTATTATCTAGAATGTAGTGTTTTGGAGTATGCTGCAGTTTAAGAAAGGTACAGTTCACTGCAGGCCAGCCATCAAAACATTAAGATAAATAAGAATGCAGGAACATGTTTGCAAATGCATTTTGTCTGAGTTGAATCAGGACATACTTTACCCTCTTCTGTTATACAGATTTTTGAAGATATTTTTTTTTTCTATAAGAGTTTAACACAGAGATTGCACATCACATGAGATCCAGGAGGGAAGTAAAAGTAGTTAGTAGTTGTGCATGTCAAGCTAAGTGAAATTAAATGAATGCAAGAGCTCGGGTCATGTTGAACTTTTTACTCCAGTGTAATATCTTTGATGTAATGTGTTAAATGACATAAAGACAAATAAACTCTTTTCAGTGTTTAAACAGTGAGAGGTCGTGAATTGAACATACAAACTGTTTGTTCTAGTTTTTATTCTGTTCAACTGTTGTTCAAGAATGACAAATTTTCACCATAACATTGACAACAGATCATTGCAGTTTGTAATTGTGGGTATTTGTGAGCATATTTTTGTGCTTTGCACCAGCTAGCAGCATTGGGCCGCTGTCCAGAGGAGAGAGCAGACTCTTTGCATTATTGATTTGAACATATGTTCCCTTCTTCAGAGCAACCATACGTCTAAGCACCGTAGGAATTCTCAGGTACAAGTTAAACAACTTATTTATGTATAGAAAAGAAAAACATTCACAATGACTGTAAAGTAAAATAGCAAAATGTGAATACCCTACTATTCTCTGTCAATTGATAAAAAGTTCTTTTTTAAGTCTATATATAATATATAAGAACAAACAAGATGTTTTACAAATATTTTAAAGTCCATAATAGTTTGCATAAGTATTTCATCATCATTTAGCTTTATTCAATTGATTCCAATTTCTTTACTGTCATCAATCAGCATAGAAAAATGCCTATTATTTCCCAGGTCCATGCCAGTCTTGGTTAGACTCGTTATTGGACTTCCTGCGGTGCTCACTCTGTCCATGCCTGCAGTCATAGGGTGAAGCTGAGAGATGCCTCTATTCTGAATCACTGAGATCTCATTGTTCTTCATGGCCAGGCTGTTGGTGATAGCTGTCGCGTACCGGTTCCAAAATCCAGGGTCTACATTCATTGCTCGAGCTGCCAGGTCCTTCTGAAACATCTCTCCAAACTTCACGGCCTCTCCACCCAGCAGGGCCATGGGGTTCTCCACCGACAGGCGCCGGCCTCTCCTGGCCGGTGCGTTGTTCCACATGTGAGTTCCCATATGAACCTGCAGATGAAATCAGAACATGTTACATTTGGTGGATGCTTTTTCTCCAAAATACAAGTATGTTAAGCATGAATGACCCTAGTAATCAGGCTCCTTCCAGTAGAACAGCTGGCACTTTATTCTCCCCATTGCAATACATGATAGTCACACATTTTATTGATATATTGATCAACCTATTGAAATATGCAAAATTTTCCAAACGCACCTTATTGCTGTATCAGAAATATTCCTCAACTCGGAAAGGCATTTCATAGGCAACTGTGTTTACAAGATCTGACACTGCCAGAATTCAACTAATATGGGTTTTTGAATGTCAATAGCTTTACTGATAATGAGTTGAATTATTTTGATAATTGATTAATTGTTTGAGTCATTTTTTTGATTTTTTCTCTTAGATTTTTTTTTAAATTTGTACCTGGGAATGTACTACGTTTTAGCAGGACTTTTAGTGACTTGTTTTACAAACTGGCTTTTCCCTGATAAGGTACAGAGCGCACTTATGCAGGAGAAAACCTGTGAATGCTTTGTTTCTCTACAATTGCGGAGAGGTTATGCTGTTGCCATGTACTCTATTGCCTTGTGCTGAAAGTATGGTCCTTATCCACTATACAACACAACACATAGTTTGACACATTACATTTGTAGTTCTAAAATGTGTTGATTCATTTGTTTATTTGACCCTCCATCATCATATGACTAGTCAGTATCTAATATTTCATGAAAAGCAGATCTACCACCCGTATATCTGCTTGACTCCAGAAAGCACAACAGAAAGACATCCTTTATCTACCTTCAGATTGCCTTTAGTTGTGAAAGCTCTGCCGCAGATGGAGCAGACAAACGGTTTTTCGCCAGTGTGTGTGCGCTCGTGGATCTGAAGGGCGCTGGCTGACGAGAAGTTCTTTCCGCAGACGTTGCAGTTGTGCTGCTTCGGTGTTCGGCGGGGAGGCGCAGGGCCGAGCAGGGAGGTCATTCCCGGGCTGGCGACTGATGGGTAAGCTGCAGGGATGTGGATGCTAAAAGGTGGGTGCTGCCCTTCGGTCGGGTTGTTTGGTTGACTGTGACCGTTCACCTCAGTTTTTATCATGCCCGATGATGTGCTGGTAACCATGCTGGGAATGCTTTGACCTGCGGTAATAAAATGTAACATTATTCAAACTTTCAACAGATTACTGAGACATCCAAAAAAAGAAAAATATTTGAACACCAAACTTTTTCACTAAATAGATACATAAAATTTCAAATGTACCTCTTTCTCTGCTCAGTTGGAATGACGTACTATGAGGAGTCTCTTCTTTCACACATAGTTTGCCGGGCTGTATTCCTCTCAGCTCTTGGGCCGCTGCAGCTGCTGATGCAGAGGTAGGAGACTCAGGTTGTTCTCTCTTCACTGAGGCTGCCAAAGACTCTTGGGATTCTGGCCTGTTGTTCACTGCAGGTGATTTGATCGTCATGCTTTCTGAGTTGCTTTGAATAGGAGACACTGATACACGAGGTGAACAAGAGGATTCAGACACATTTGGGCTGTTTGCACTAAAATTCTCCACCCTTTTCTCCGATAAAGAGCTTTTAATATTGAGTTGGCTGCTGTCATTTAAACCATTTGTCAGAGATTTTATACCTAAGGAGTGGTTTAGGTTTACTGTAGAGTTTATCATCCTCATTTGGTTCTCCAGAGCTGCTATACTTGAAACAATCGCAGAGGACTTAGGAGGTGAATTGCAAACAAAGCTCAGTGGTTTAAACAGACTCACACCTTCCTCCATATTTTCTACCTCCTCCTCCTCTTCATTATCATCCTCCATGGAAATATCATCGTTGAGGTCATTGCCATTGCTGCTGAGACTGTCAAAGTTCTTCTCATTGATAGAGATGTCACCGTCCATCTCCTGCAGCCCGTCCACCAGGGTTGAGTCTGGAATCTGCCCGACCATGTGCATACGAATATGCTGCTGAAGAACAACAGCGTTGGTGAACTTCTTCTGGCAAATGGGACATGAGTGTTGCACTTGAACTGGAGGATTTTCTCTGTGAACGCCAATGTGAGTCTTCAGGTTGCCTTTGGTGGTGAAAGCCCTGCCGCAAACCTTACATTTAAAGGGCCTCTCGCCGGTGTGAATGCGGTAGTGCATCTTCAGCGCACTCTGACAGCTAAGGACACGGTGACAGAGGACGCACTCGTTGGGGTCTGTTATCTTTTTGTCAATATTCTCCACCAGCTGCTGAAGCTTTGAGGTTTCAGATGTTTGCATAGAGTCCATGAGGCCACCTGTTGAGAATTTAGTTTCTTCTGAGTTTAATGAGAGAGGCGGAGAGTTGGAGACAGGTGACGCTGAAGTGACGGGTTCGGGTGTGGTGGCCACAGATGGGATCGTGGTGCTGGTTGCCTCTGTAACTGGGTTGGTTCTCATTCTGAGGGTGCAGTTTTGGGGCAGGTGTACCCCCTCTGTTTTCAGTATATTAGATGCTTCTGTCTCACGGTTAGATTGTGGAGACTCTGAAACAGGAGAGAAATGAGCCTCACCGCCTCTGTGGTTAGGTGACAAAGATGCACATTCACCAGGAGCTGACTGGTAGGGAGATTTAACGGATGGTGTTACACTTACAGGGTCATTTGAGCCTCCGATACTGGTAACAGTGGAGGAAAGCTGAAGACCCATAGAGCCTGGCAGAGTTGCTACAACAGGTTTGCTATCCAGCCATGAGGAGACAGGTTTTTCTGGGGGGATGGACATTCCATAGGGAATCCCAGAACTTGTTGGCACATTGTCTAGATATTCTGGCACAGGGTAAGGGTTCATCTGAACATGAGGATACTTCTCTTTATGCCTCTGGAAGTGTACCTTTAAGTTCCCTTTCGTGGAAAAGCGGTTGCCACAGATGTTGCATTTGAAGGGCCGCTCTCCTGTATGTGAGCGCAGGTGGATCTGCAGAGCGCTGTCGCTGCCAAACACTTTGGCACAGAACCTGCATTTATGTTTGAAGAAGGGCTCCTCTGGGCTGGGCTTCGTTTCGAACAAGGACACGCTAGGCAGTTTTCCTTTCCTGTGCTTCATCAGGGCTGCAAGGGGGTCAAGTGCATTAGCTGTGGCGGCAATGCTAGCCAAGGGATTGGGAAAAATGACACTGCTTGGGGGGCTCTGAGGTAGAAATGGCAGGCTGGAGGATGAGCTGAGGAGACTGCTCTGCCCCAGGGAGAGTGGGCTGGAGGAGCTCAGTGTCTGAGTACAGCTAATGCTGGACGTGTGTGAGCCTGTATAAGGAGGCAGTAATGTGGAGATGCTGCTGCTGCTGCTGCTGCTGGAGCTAGAGAGAGATGGGGCTGAATTTTCTGAGGAGGCTGAGGTACATATAACGTCTCTAAAGGTGGAATGCCCACATACAGTTTGTGAGGGGAGACTTTGTGATTTTTCAAGCACAGAAGACAAAGAAACAGCAGCCTGTCCATTGATGGTTGAGGGCATCGTTCCTGACAATGGCAGGATGGGAGGAGGGATGATGCCTTGGGATGGGAAAGGGTTAGGTGCTAGAGACAAGGTTCTAGACATTGGGTTTAACGCTGCCTGGGTTGGTTGTCTGTTCATGATGGCTACCTGGCTGCAGATCTGCTCAATAAGCTGAAGCTGGTGGACCTGTTGTTGCTGCAGAGCAAGCAGGTGCTCCAGGATCACTGGGATGGCTGCTGAAGCTGCCTTCCCTCCAGTGCCACTGCTGTTGATCCCCTGGGAAAACTGGGCAACAGCCACCCTGGTGCTGTGAAGGATCTCCAGCGTCACATTTGTACTCGGCCTGCTGTAGCTGCCAGCAGCTGACATCTGGGTGGACGTGGACTCAGCTGAATCTGGAGGCTGAGGGCTGGAGGTTGTGGTGTATTTGTCCTGCGGGCGATGCTCAAGCTCCATGGCTTCTTCCCGCTCTCTCCCTTCCTCTAAATTATCCAGGCTGTCATTGTCATTCACCAGCGTCTCTCCCAGCTCAAAGCCAGCGTCCGTTGATTCTACTGCAGACGAGTCACTGGATGCCATACTAGGGACCGGAGAGGGTCCGATAGGAGATTCCTCGGGAACATGCATCCCCTCATTGTCCTTCACTATCAGCACCAAGGGATCCTCAGTACAGACTTTCTGATGTTCACTCAGTTCAGTCCAAGTGAAGAACTCAGCACAGCATTTGTCACAAATGTGTGTTTCCTCACTGCTGTGGTGACCCTCAACTCCACTAGTCTCCTCTCTCTCCATGCCTTCCACGAGGCCTGAAACCAGGAAAAAAAAAAAAGAAAAATTAAGAACGTAAAATTGATAATTAATTGCAGAGACAAATTTCCTTCCACACTACAATTAATCACCACAGACCCACCAGTGAGTCCATCTTTCCAAACATTGTTCAAAGACACAGAAGTTTAAATTCCACAAGAGATCCCAAAGATAACAAACATGTCAAGCTGAATTACAAGGAGGTTTCTATAAAATGATGCAAAACACATCTTGAAACAGATCATTTGATGTTATGCTGCTGCAATGAAAAAAACATCTGGGTTTCTATTTTTACCCAACACAAACAGATATATAGAGAATTCAAGAGAGTACATACATACTGTATATGCAGTATCGTTATACTTGCTTGTTTTTTATTTCAACTTTGACGCCACTTAAAGAGTTTTAATTGCGAAGAATAGCCACTTTATTTTTCTGAATTTATATGTGGAAAAGCAAATGTTTTCCTAACCTCTTAACGTTTATAGCTGTACAGTGTTAGTGCAGCTGTGTAAGAGTTCATTTTTATAACATGATACCACTTTAAAACTTAAAACTCAACAGGCTCCATAAAAACATTTCTTTAAAGTGCTAACCGTTTTTAACTCACACTCCTTGTTTTCAGATGTTAATAATCTTTTAGAAAAATCAATAAAGTTAAATGAAGTTATCTGACCTCTCAATTGTGCATTCGGACAGATAATGAAATTCCATACTGTGTATTGATTTTGTGTACATTTATATAATTTAGTAATGTGTTTCAGCTAAAAAAAAAAAAAAAAAAAAAGCGTGCTTACCACATTTTGGTCAAAAATTACACCATTTTTGTCTTTATTTTACCTTGATTACAAACCTAAAAGTTTAATCAAATGATGTGATGCCAGTTGAAAATAACTCATTTGATTCACACTTTCCTGTGACTGAGGTGTGTTGTTTAATTAAGTTCGGATTATCTTAATTGTCTTTTTCCATTTCCAGAAGAACACAACTTTCTGCATCAAATGTTTGTAAGACGAACGACAGCAGGCAACAGATAATATAATATTCTTAACATTAGACCTCATTTTACTATTTGGCTCCTTTAATTGACAGAGTGGGGTTATTTCTATCCTTCACTACCCCTGAATGCCTAAATTTTATTTGTAAAGTTAACAAGTTTTACTAGAACAAGAACAAGTTCTACTTTTAAAGAATGATAAACAAGGGAAGGCTACTAAATATGACAAATATCCACATGAGTTCTCCCAAACTACTTTTTTATTATGTAATGCGTAATTCTTTTCAGTATTTTTATGTCAATCCGCTGTTACTTTAATCAGACTACTACATTTGGTTACATCTGAATCTAACTCGTAACACAAATATCACTTACCACACATTTCAAAAACATTCATAAAACTCTTTTTCTTCCAGTCTGACAGTTGATCTTTTGACATCTTGGCTTCCTTTTCTCCTCTTGTGGTACAGTATCTGATATGTGACATTTTTCATGAAAAGATTTTTTACTTTACAATCGTTGTTGCATCTGTTCAGGCTCTGCCCCATTAGGAAACAGACAGCGGTACCAGATGGAAAGATTTTGGGGGAAATCAATAGTAAATCATTGTTACATACACTCGGGCTTCCCTACACCAATTTACGAATAACAATTTCATAACGAGTAAAGGAGTGGAATGGATCATATGAGGTTGTTGATGTTCGACTATGCAATTAGATTTTTGGAATTGAATTGTTTTTTATTGCACCATGATAATAAATACACATTTTAAGAAAAAAAAAATCCACTGAAATAATTCTTCCTGCCACCTACTTCTATATAACAAAATAATGTATGACACTGCAGTGTGTGTGTAACTATGTGTGTGTCCGATATGCGTGCTGAATTCTGCACCTTTGTGTTAAGGTTCTTAAACACGGTAAATTCGGCCAAAAAAGCAACTTAAACATACGTATATGTTTGTGTTGCAGTAAACATGAATATATGTCTGTGTCTGCATGTGTGTTTGTGTTTGCAGCTTTAGTCAATACACTCCAATTATCACCAGGGTTCACCACCTGGAACAATGAGTCCCAGTGTGCTCCAGCTAAACACAGAATAAGACATTACGTACATTAACAATTATACAAAATCCTCATTGAAACACACTATACAATGTCTGCGTTAACTGACATCATAAAACCTGATTTACACTCTTCTCAGCTCAGAAAGGGAGAGTGGAAGGAGAGTGGACTGGGCAAAATCTATTTGAAAGTACGACCTGTCAGAAGTAAATAATCAGAGTCACTGGCTCACCAAGTGGGTGGTCTGAAGATCACCAAGGCGATTCAGCAAACACAGGAGCGAAAACGCTTTCCGTGTTTTAGCTCGAGATTTTGTCTGCGCTTTGTAAGATTTACTTCCAGAGAAAACAAAGAAAAGATCAGTTTTGATTTAAAGCGTTGACTATATGTCCAAATATAATAACAATGACAGAAATTTATTTTAAAATTTCACTCTCGTAATTCACTCTATCCATAATGTTGGGAGCAGAAAACAGATTTATGTCTGTTTCTTGCTGTGTGGTTTGGCAATAAGAGGAGAAAAGCAAAATCATCAAGCTGCAGCTGCAAAGCAAACAGACTCTAAGGCCAGCGTTAATGCCTCTTTGCCTCTCTGTGTGACCTCTGGGCTTCAGAGGTCAATGGTTCAGATGTACTAATTGTATTATTATCCAGACACGGAGCACTTGCCCCTCGCAGGGTGAGGCTGACAAAGGTTAAGTCAGCAGGCTCAATCAAAGCCCATCTCAGAGTGGCGGAGCCCCCCGCCTGGCTGCAGGACTGTGGGAGGGCATGAGTGAGGAGGGCCTCTAACACTCGACACCTTTTCACAGCCACAAATAATCAGAAAGTGACATAACACTGTAAATAAAAACACAGAACGAGAGCTGTGATGGTGAAGATTTGAATTAATGTGTTTAAATGGCTCGATCTTTTACAGGCCTTTTTGCTTTTGAGAATAAACTGACAACGTCGCCATAAATATGAACAAAGTCGACAATAATATAAATTAACGCACAGATGTGAAATGAATCATATTGCAATAGATTAATTGAGACTAATTTAGATTAATATACTGCCAGTTACAGCCTGCTAGGATGCAAAACCGTTAAGATCCTCAATTAAAGAGATCGCAGGCCAAATTCAATTTTAAAATTCAGTCAGTTTTTGGATAAGCATTTGAAAACAACTCAGTGTTTTAAAGGTCAATTCATGGTTAAAATGTTATTGCTGATATGATATCCACAGCTATTAGTGCTGATTAAAAGGTTCAAATAACATCCAGGCTTCTCTGGAGGTACATGAGCAGAAAATAAAATTGTTTGATTAAATATTAAAATATTAGAAATTATGTAAGGCTCCTGGTGTATCATAACACAGGCTGCCAATATGATTGAATAAGGAAGATCTGGTTACAAATTATATGAACAATGCTGATAATTATTGATAATTATGTTATTCTCTCCTGACAAAACATTAAAATTAAGAAATAATGGATGTTGGGAATCATTTAACCTTATCTCTTTTGTTTTTTATATTATTTATGAAATTATTTGTACTGACAGACATGTTAATAAGGCATTACATTAAAATACAAGAGTCCCCATGCATGTAAATACATAGTTATGATCATAAAAATCATTTCAAACAGATTCTACTTTCCTTAATGCCACATTTTCACTTCAGATGATTTTCTCCTGGTTTATAGTGTGAATGTTTCTCATTAAAATTGAAGTTTAAATAGTTGTCAGGAAGGCCTCGAACCCAAAACACAGAAAACCTCGAACATAATCTTCAGAATTAAAACATTAAATTACATTAAATATACGTCATTCAATGTTAGTGGCTATTTCCGTGGATTCATAGTGTATTTTGTTGTTTTTGGCGGTACAGTGGTTCACAACAGGCCCTGTTTCTACATATCTCCCCTAAAAATGTTCGACGTCCATTAAATTAAAACATGGTGATAGTTTTATTTGGTGTTATTCCACAGATGTGCCATCGTCTTCACATTTTTTGTTTATACTGTTTGTACCTCTCCATGAGTTAATAAATCTGGATCTGATTTTTGAAAACACATTCAAAACTGATTAAAATATGTGACAGTAAATTCTCTTTTCCTGGTCTGATCATAAACTTTTTCAGACTTTTCAGACTGACAGAGTTTCATTCGGTACACTTTAAAACTACATAATGTTAAAAACGTAAAAATAAATAATTAAAAGTCAAGCAGAAACAGAAAAGTTCAGCAACCTGAATCACTTTATGATCCATTTGTTTTGCGATATGGAGTTTTTCCGTCTTTTTTCACATATTCTAAAGACAATTTTACCATATTCCTGCACCTAAACCGTGTTCTGTCCAAAAAAAAAAATCCTTTGAATGAAGCCTTTCTGAAAATAAAACTTGTTTTTTTGCTTTATGCTGGTGATCCATTCAGATGTTCAGCTGTGTCAAACAGCGGTTGAAGTAAAAAATATTCCCGGACACATACCATTTTTACGGAGCGGTCCGGTCTGTAGCGCTTCTTCGTCTGACTTGAGGTGCTGCGGCTTGGCTTGCTTGCGGCGGGACATGTTGATCTTTCTCTGCGAGTGGCTGCTGCCTTTCCCCGAATCATCTACAACCAGCGAATGGGACCCTTCGGAGGGAGCGGGGTCGGTGAAATAAGCGAACAGTGGCTGGTGTTGATGCCCGTGTGCAGATTGCGCATGTCAGTGTAATTATGATGGAGGAAGGATAATGCTTTTACGACTCTTGCTGCCCTTCGGTGGGTGATTGGCTGGGGTCCAGCCAACTCACGCTAGATATGGAAATGAGGGATGGGGTTTAATAATAATTAGTTCACTTCCTGTCCGGTGAGCAGCTGCTTTTACGCACAGCTCCGAGCAGCTCCAACATGGTTTAGTCCGAGCTGAACTCCTGAAGTGTCTCATGCGTTTTGGAGCAGTCTTGGGTTTAACTTTGTGGCCAAATGCAGCATCTTGGTATAGTCCTTAAATGTTTAAGATGTACTTTTCTTTCCCTTGTCTTCACCTGAGCTCTTTTGGGTGTGTTTGTGTCAGAAGAGACGCTCTAGTGTGAGCTGGCTTCTTGGGCTGTGGATGGGTGGATGTCCCGGTTGAATCTCTCGCCTCACACACACACACACACACACTTAAACAGCAGAGCCACCCAGTAGAAGCAGTTATCCTTCCATAGGAGGATAGGCTGTATGTTGCGTCTTCAAAAAAAAATGCGTAAAGTCCAGAAGCGACGAGGCAGAGGAGGTGATTCTTGCGTAAAAAAAAAAAAAAAAAAAAGATGAAAAGCCTCGCAAAGCAGATGTCGGCGGATTAAATACGTGCGTAAAGGGAAACTTTGTGCGTTAAAAGCTCGCTCAGGTCGCAGAAAGGTCCGATCTCAAACTGGTGACTGTCGGAAGTGCGCGACTCCCTGGTTAGTCCGAGGCACCGGCGCTCTCCTTGTTGCCTCCGCCTCCGGTCCATCATTAAATGCCCTTCAGCCGCCTGCGATAGGCTACTGCCAGGATACCACAGGAGGTGTTGGAGCCCTTGCTTCATTTGTTACGACCTCCCACAATTTGGCGCCATAAGAGACCGAAAAATATTTCTATGTTATAAAAGAAATCTTAGTGTTGAGTGTTGATAGTGATGATCAGGGATGTGTGGCGGGTAAACTCACCTGTACTCAGTTTATAATCTTAAGTTTTATGAGGATATGAAAGAAGAAGAAAAAATTAGGCCTACCAGACCTTCATTTTTGTAGTTTTATATAAGTTTTGGTTGTTGGATGACTTACAACCACATCAATGTTTTAAAAATAGGTCTAAAACTTTCACTGGCGTTAATATTTAGCACTAAAGCTATCATCCAAAAATCAAAATGGTAAATGAAACCAAATACAAGAGTATGATAGAAGTGTATGATAGAATCTGTTTTGGTGTAATTGTTTGATCCTCCCCTTCCACATACTGTAGCTATTTCAAAGCTTAGCGAAGAATGAAACATACTTCTCCCGAGCTGTAATCCCTTTTCATCAGGCATTGTCCTTAAACTTGTAATTATGTGGTATTAAAAGATGCAGCAGGGGGGAGGACAGAATCAGCTGTTGATAATTGCAAGTACTACACAACAGCCTGGTATTGATCGGCATGTCTCCTATTCCCCTGCTATGGAGAGATAAGGAGACCCCACTCCTGCTGGAATATAATTTCTTCTGACCTATCAGGTTTCTACAGACTTATGATGAATAGCCAGAGTGGCCAAGAGCGCTTATCTGGAAATTCAACCCTCCTTGATTCGATATTGATTCTTTGTAACCAGCGTCGGCACACAAAATCAAACTAGCAACTACTTGACCATGATCTCTTCCAGATTCTAACTTGGCCCGCAACGACGCAGACTCCATGCTCACAGCCTAAAGCACCACTTGAATTAAAATGATTGTGTACATCTGTTAGTTAGAGGAACAAATACATTCATTTGCATTATTTCAATGATGAGCTATGGAAATTTAGCTGAACACGGCTGATAGAAGGTGCAGGATTTTGTACATGCAGGGGTTGATTCAAGTCATTTGAGTCACTTTTAAGTTTATCAAATGCTGCTGGAAGTCTGTGAAAACATGAAAAATCTACACTTTTAACACAATACGTACCTGAAAACACAGTCATGCAGCAAATATTACCACCGTGAAGGTTAAACTGTGGACAGTGGGGCAGAAACATGTTGATTCAACTCAAGATTGCAGTATAAGCAGGGCCATAGCTAGGATTTTAGAAATACACATGTATCCTGGATGAGGTTCTTATAGACAAGAGTGGTTGATCACTTTCTAAAACCTCTCTCTCTAAAAGAGTGACTAAATGTCTTATTTTCATATGAATGTTGTAAAAAATGTAACCATATGTGAGGAAAGCAGGCGTATACTGTATACTGACGTATACTATTAATTTAAACCCCCAAAATTACATGATTATACGAGGCTGTATACACAATGGGATCTGACTTAATGGAGCAGGAGGCCTACATTTCAAAATATAAGATGATGTAATAAGTAGCAGACTGTTTCCACACCTGATTTCCACTAAAAAATTGAAATTAACATTTGCCCTCATCCCCCGAAATTACTGAGGACATGACATCAGTGGCTACAGTTGTAGCTACAGCCTCGAATATAAAGCGTTTCTTTTAATTTGTCCAGGGGATGGACAGAACAGCAATAGTGCATTACACTTCAATTGTTTCTCTTATTTTGTCCACCCTCTAGACTCCATCCAACATAATGTAGTCCAATACAACAGCACCACAAAATCACCTAAAAGTTCAATCAACACTTGTCTGACAGACTCTGAAACCTTCAAGTTATATTTAGATATTACAGGTGTTCATGGTATTCTGTCCACTCCCCTGGACTGCTTTAACACAAACGAAGTATTCTTAAATGCTCAAAATAAATGGAAATTATAAATCTACTCCTTTATTTTAAAAGAATATGTCACTTTCTTGAGCCACCTCATATAAAAACATGTAAAAATAACACCGGACACACTGTACACATTTTCTTACAAACTTGGTGATTGCAAAAATATTTATTAAGTTACTTCTAAGTTTCTTCTCTGTATGTACACAAGCTTGTAGTGGGTCATTTTTGAGCGAGAGGTTGTCACCGAGGATGATGTACTGTCCATATAAAACTGAAAATTGAGTCTACAGAATTGAGAAAATTCCCTGCGACCACTTTCTGTCCATGTGAAGATTACAGTATAGGCTTTGATTTACCGGCAGCTGAACGGAGGAGCAGCTACAGCAGCGTGCTGTCAGCCGGTGCCAACTGAGGAATGTGAAAGCTCCTGTACGCAACATGAGGCCTCAGATGGAGATATGACAAGCTAATGGCCCCTGACCCGCCCGCTCAGACAGAGATCAGCCATGAGAAAAATGTAATGTTCTGCAGAGATATGTCAGACTAAAAGACATGACAGGACTTCTGATGAAGACTTAAAGACTCTTATGTAATCATACTGAGGTATTTACCAAGTAAGAGGGAAAACTTATTTCAATTGGAGCTCTATTTTGTAAGTATCTGCATGGATTAATAAGAAAGTTTGGGAAGTTTTTCACCCAGTTCCCCATAAAACATATTTTTTTCACCTATGTTTTGGTTTTATTTGCTAAGATTTCACAAGACTTCTTACACAATCAAGAAAAATCGCATTTAAAAACTCAACAGTAATGTGTATTTGGATAAACAATGAACCTGTTACCCCCAAAAAAATGCACAAACGTCACTGTCAACATTTGTCATTTGTCACTTTTTCCTCTTACACGTCTCTTACCCACAGGTGGATCGGTCATTTCAAACTCACGCTGTGAAACCGAACATTGTTCAAAGCCACGGAGCCTTATTTTAAATTCTCGAGGAGATCACAGCATTTCTAAAGGTAACAAACATTTCAGGTTTAGTTGAGGTTGAAATGTGTATAAAATGATGCACAAGACATGTAGAATATTTCCATTCAATGAAATGATTCAGCCATAAAAAGTGGAGTCTTGGGCCGACACAGAATATTCGACATAATCAGACAAAACGCATTTAGATGATTTTTTTAAATGCCGAAGCAACTTAAAGGGAAATAAAAGGGAAACAGCTGTATTAAAGTAATACACTCAATGAAAAGTGTCCACAGTAGAGGTTACTTATCACAACTAACTGACCAACAAGAAGTCCTGAGACCTAAAAGACAAAAATAGTTCTTTGTCATCGCCTTAAAGCAACACATATGAGTGTTTTCTCGTCTGGCACCCTTATTGACATGAACACATCGTTTGTCACGGCCCTCCTAAACTTCATTTCTACCGTTGCTTCTTAGAGAGGACAGCCATTATTTGCACAGTCGCAATCGGGTCATTTGTAAGTACTGTTTATGAAAAGACACATTTCTGTTGAGTTTTATCAAATGTCATTTTTCAGTGCTTTGAGCAGGACAAAAATCCATTTACCTTCATTGTACTGAGGTGGTTGCACAACTTCCAGAGGTGGATATCTCAAAATCTCAGTACATAAAACTACTTGAGTGGCTCGACACCACTCAGGGCAGGTGGTAAAAGAGATTTGTGTTAACTGACTATTTAAATTACATCGGGCGACATAACATGATGACTCTGTTTTGTTGTTTTCCTGTGTGTGAAAATTGCATCTTAGACACTGCCATAATTTTAAAGCCATTATTTGATGAGTATTCTCAATTTTGGACTTGACTTGGACCCTTCAGTTCCTACACTTACTTCCTGGGGCTCCATAGTTCCTGGAAATGTTAGGTTGAACAAGGTCTTTAGTTAAATCCAAAGTGAGTTAGAAGTCCTAAACGACCAGGGTTATCAATATCAATCAGTGAGAAGTGCAAGGTTGAAAGCCACAGGCTGCAGCCGCAGTTTGTAAATTATTAGTCCGTGGAGCCTGCTAGCTCGTTTGATTTACTTTTCAATGAAACTGACTGGATCATAACAATTTTTTAGCTGAAAATGTCTCTCCTCTGAGGGGCTTCAGGGTGGTAGTCTGTTTAGCCCTCAACCTCCACCACAGTGCTATAGAATAGATCTAAAAGAATTACACTCACTCAGACTCTGTTTCCTCATATAATCACACAAAGGGATTTTTCTTGAAAATGATCATAAATCACAGGCCGGATCAATACACCAGGCCCAGGCTGCACTAGCCTGATAACACAATCAATACAGGGTATTTGGATTTTAATTAATACATGACAGCGCCTCAGCCCTGAAACAGTGAAATATGACCCCGACCCCTTTTGAAATACGCCCTGCAGAGCATCACATGCAGCCCTGATATCTGCTACAGCTCATCAGATGTCGATGTGATCTGGTACCTGAGGTGCTAAAGGAACGGAGGGTAGAGAGAGAGAGAGGTGGAAAAGCAGCGAGACTAAGAGTTTACAGCCGTGTTAGCAGCTTGTTCGGGCTGTACTTAAAAATATATTACGTTTGTTGCAGACTAAATACGTTTCTACATGCAGTATTCTGACATTTATGAGTCTTACTCTGGCTTTGCAATGAGTGTGAAGTTACATTCCTGATAGTGAAAATTGGTTATAAAAATATTATGCATATTCATGCAGAATAACGACTGAAAATAAAATTTCTAATTTAATCTATAACATAAAAACGAGTCTCTTCCAAATATTTTTTAAAAAAAACTGGTTAATGTGAAAACAAGACCAAGAGTCTAGAACCATAATAGTGAATAAGTGCAATGGTGTTTGAACTTAAAGGGGACATAACAGGATTTTTGTGATTTTCCGTTATTTTTGTACTGTCATGATGTAGAATGACTACGTTAAACATTGTCAAAAATCCCAAAAAATGAGGTGAACGTATGTAAAAATGCCGCCTGAGAGCTAAAAGCCATCTTGCCCTAAAAGCTTTGTTTGCGAAGATTCCTCTACTTCCTCCTTGTGATGACGTCAGATCGTTCACACATGCCCACAAACACCAGTCTGTTTGACTATTGTTGCTAAGGTTGCTCTATGGGTTGTTCATGTTCTCCACTCATGTATTTTGGATTGGATTCAGGCTTGAACATGTACGAACGTATTTGAGAAGTTTTCATTTCAAGTAAAGAATACTGCTTAAATCTACTACTACTCCTACTGGCCAATCAGAAAATAGTGGGCTCATCGGGAGGGAGGCCTTAAAGAGACAGGAGCTAAAACGGCCTGTTTCAGACAGAGGCTGAACTGAGGGGCTGCATAAAAGGCCAGTATAACATAAATACAGAGTTTTCTGAACTGTGAACCATGCAAAGATATTCCAGTAGAGCCCCAGAATATGAATATAGACCAAGAAATATGCATGATATGTCCCTTTAAACTAACATCAACATGCTAACATGCTCACAGTGATACGGATATAATGTTTCCCATGTTCACCATCTTAGTTTAGCATGTTAACATTTGCTAATTAGCATTAAACACAAAGTAACTGATGGGTAGGTCTTTAGCTTTGCAGGAATTTGGCCCTAAACCAAAGTAGACAGCTCAAACATTTGGCCTAATGATGACGCTAGATGAAAAGTTGTCACGACTCAAAGTTGTTGTGAGGGGAACATGAATCTCTGCACCAAATTTTTATGGCAATCCATCCAATATTTCAAGATATTTCACTCCAAACCACAAATAGCAACGTCATGGTGGTGCTAGAGGAAATGTTAGGGGACCACCAAAGTCAGTAGGATTCAACTTCTAGGAAACATGAATGTTTGTGCCAAAATTTGGGCCGATCCAGCTTATAAATATTGAGATATTTCACTTGATAAGCTAAAAAGTTGACCTGCTGATGACGTTAGAGGAAAAGTCAGGGGAATCACCAAAATCAGAGTGATTCATCCTCCAGGGACCACGAGTGTCTGTACAAATTTTCATGGAAATCCATCTAACAGATGTTGAGCTATTTCAGTCTGGACCAAAGTTATGGTGTACTGACCTAGCTTGTCGAAAAACAAGAGGTTGATCACTTCAGTCCATCCTCACGTCCCTCCAGAGAGACCAGTAATTGTCAAAGCTGATATGGAAGCTCAGACCCAGACAGGCTCCCTCGCAATATCCAAAACCTTCACTCAGCAGTTATTGCAGCTGAATGGGAGCAGGTCCTTCATCCCAAAACACAAAGCAAACGGAGAATAGACCAAAAAGAAATCAAAAGTGAACAAAGAGGGATTGAACAGAGAGCGGAGAGTGATAGACAGCACCGAGACAGGGCTGTTAGGTTATGTAGACTGAGGGCTGAGTGGTCGGGAAATTTCTGATCGCTTTAATTCACTACACCCAACTTGGCCAGCTCTCTCCCCCTCTCTGCTTTTATCTAACACTGTGTTTCTGTATTGATTTTTTTCTTTATCTTCAAGGCTGGATAAGAGGACAGAGAACTACGGGAGCGAGAGTGAATGGAGAACTTTCCTGAAGATTGCTGCTATTCTCCAGCTTATTGCCTCCTGTCCTTCATGGTTTCACATGACGTCCCGGGTGTCAGGATCGCCTTCAAGCTGTAAATGAGGAAAGCGATGATACCAGTGGACTGGGATCAAAAAAGAAGGAAACTGGCTGAGGTAGAAAGAAATGGACAAAAATTAAATAAACCACTGAAAGTGTGGGATAATGCAAAATCAGTGTAAATATTCGTTGGAGCGCAGGCAAGAAACAAGAGAATATTTCCTTCAGGGAAGTTTTTTTTTGTTTGAGGAAACTCGGGAAGGTCTTGAGATAATCTCTCCATTTAGAGCAGCATGGGAGAAACAGGAATGCAGATCAAAACACCTCCTCAGCTGCTGTTTTCTTACACATAAAAGCTTCATAATGATATGTTTGGGACTTTGTTGACGGTCAGACTTACACGAGAACCACCTAACGGCAAAGAAAGCTGCAAATTTCAGGAAAAAAAAAAAAGATTATTCCTTCTCACAAACTTGCATGCCAATTACAACAATGGATGCAGTAAAACATTACTTAATTACAAGCTTTGAGCAAGTAACATCTGAGGCTGGTGCAGGAAGACTCAGAATGCAATATAATGTAGACGCCTCCTGCACATGAAATACATGAAATGCTTTTATGATGAAAAATCTTGTTTGGAGCAGATTATTAACTGGGCGTATCTAAGTCGGAAGTTATCACATTTCTAGAAGAGATAAATAGGCATCAGGGAAAAGATTTCTTGAAACAAAGAGGAGATTGTCTTGAATGTACCAGCAGGATGCCCTTTCTTATCCCAGAAAACAATTAGAGAGCACAATTGTTTCAGTTCGAATAAGAATACATTGTTCCAGATCAAAGTAAAAGTAAGAAGTCTTTTCAGAGCTGACTAACAAAGCAGATTACCCACAGGTAGCCTTTTGTTTCGCTTCTAGCGTTCGCAAAAACTGCATTTCATATCAACGCTGACAAATAATCTTGTTGGCAATCCCTTAATCTGGTGATCCAGGATTTTTTTTTAAAAAGAAATCAAGAAAATTATGATGTTTTCAGAGACTGTGACTCCTCTGAAGTGACAAACATTCTCAATTTGTGTTTTTGTACCTAAATGTGACACAAACCAGTGATGGAAAGTACCTGAATATTTCTGCTTACTCCACTACATTTCTTTAACAGCTTGTCACTACATGGTTTCAAATCTCAAGTATTTTTCTATAATATTAAATATGCACGGCTAAATAAGCAACAATCAAAGTTTAAGTAAGAAAAAATGATGCATACATATTATTTATTAAGTCTCAAAACGCTCATCAGCTGAACAATTCCACAACATCACATTTTGATATAAATGTTGCTAAATTGTGATTGGATCATGGAGGTACGTTAATTTCTTTATTTCTAAGATTTTGGGGCGATTTATTTGCCTTAATCAGACAGCGACAGTGTAGATACAGAAAGGAAACATGGGGAGCAAGAGAGAGAGGTACGACATGCAACACATGTTCCTGCCTGGAATCGAAAACAAGGATGTTGCGGTTAGGTGGTATGCACCTTCACCATTTGGCTATTAGGATATCCCAATATCAACTTTTTTTTCCAACTAAGCCTCACCCGCTGCAAACTTAGTGAGAAGAGCTCAGAGAAAACAGAAACAGACAGAAATATCTTATGTGAAAAAAAACCCAAAACTGCTCTAATGTTGGCAGAAAACATTGTGTTCATTTAGGACTCCATCGCTTATAGTGAGAAAATGTTTGGAAAAAAAAGGCTTTCAGGGCCTTTAAGGTATTATTTACAAAACATAAAAAACCATATGATGCACTGTTTTAATGAGACTACCCAAATGTTACCACATTGATCTGCTTCTTACATGCTTTTCTGCATAATTAGCACTTATATTTTTGAATGCATGAGTATTTTTTATACTGTGATATCACTTCTTTTACTTAAAAACTCAATGGAGTGATACATGTTTTCTTCCACCACTAGCACAAACACACTGAAGCAGTGAGAGGAGCCCTGCAGGCATCTTTGACACATTAAAACAACATATGTGAAGATTTTTTTTTAGCTTCCTGGTCTGGCTTGGCTCTCAGTAGGAGACAGACAGAGGACAGGATAATGATTAGGAAATTCATCCTAAAGCACACAGGGAGACACACTCATAACTTACACCAAAAGGGCCAATACCTACAGCTGGTGACCACAGCCTAAATTTTGTCATGCCACATCAGCAGAGTCAGAAGCGAAGAAATCTGTTGGCTACATGTTATAGTACATGGTAACAGCCTTAAAAAAAAGCTGTGTCAGATCTTTTGCCAGATCTTTTGACTTGTGTGAATGGTGATGTCAGACTTATTCACGTCTGTGTGAAATTGCAGCTCCTTGTGAGACTTGAAGCTCACAAAGATCCTGCAAACAAATAAAGGTGTTGTCTCCTGCCCAGTAAAACAGTAAAGCTTTGCCACTGTCTACATACAAAGAAAAAGAGGCGAAAAAAAAAAAAAAAAAAAAAAGGGCCCAGACTGATTTTTATGTGAATGTTGACTAAGAATGGTCTCCATCTGTGTAAACCGACTCAAACAGTGACTTCCTGTGAGTCACAGTCTGAAGCCTGGAGCAAATCACTGATATTTATCATGCAAGATGGCACACTTTCCGAGGGTTACAGTTTGCCTGCTGCTGGTCTCCCGTTCTGGCTCGGGCCTGCTTGTAGAGGCTATTTTTTTTCGCGTTTAATCCAAAAAATACAGGAGCAGATTCTCAGAGTTGTAGGTAAGATTGTTTTTATATTGTACTCTATTTGTCGATGCCATGGAGGGCAGCCAACCTTGGATTTTACAAAGACGTTTTTCGATATTACACACTCCATACAGGATACAAGATACTTCCACTTGAAATACTCGTAATGTTTCAGGCTCACGATTGAGGTAGTTAAAACAGTGCTTGCAAAATAATAAAACAATATTTAATTATGTTGGCTCAAGCTTTAAATTTGGAGCAATACTTTAATCAACATTAAAGAGACACAGTTGCCAAATAACTGATCATTTAGGGAGTCTCCGGGTTCTGCTAAACCTGTTAGCAACATGCTAAATAAACAAATCAGAATGTAAACTTGTGCCTGTTTTTGAGTCTACGCAGTCCTGGATATAAATCTGTGCAATATATTCCCTTTATACACTGAAAATGGTGGCAAAAAGATGCAGTTTTATATATTTTTTTAACCTCACTAACACATTATTTAAAAACAGACACTCAAAAACAATTCAAAGTCAAATATTTTGCGGCGTCCACATTTTGAACTGTGGAAATTTACACCCTCGTCTTCAGTTTCTGAAAGTCTTTCATTGTAAACGCCGAAAAAACACAAAAATGTCGGCTTTGTTTCATAGAGTTCGACATTGTGACGTGTTCCTCTACACTTATTAGCTTCCTTAATTCCATCCAAACAAACTCAGGAGGTGGCTGTGAAGGTAGCAGACATAAACAACATGAAATCCATCCCTCCCAGCCTCCTTTCTCATGTTGGCGCTGTCCTAAATGTTACAGCGTCCCCATCCTTCACAGCAGAAACCGAGGCGATATGTTTCTCTGTCTTTCTTGTACATAAATGTCTTGGCATCAAAAGCACATGTCGAGATTGGAGTTAAGGAAGACGATAAACTTGTCATCTGTTGCCTTTATTTTGGTTAGAGCTCTGACGTGTTCATGTTTTCTTTTTAAAGCTCTGATTTTTGCTGCAACATGTTTTCCTCTAAGTTAATGGAAGTAAAGACACCAAGCTTTTTTTTTTTTTTTTTCAGAGTTGCCATCACGCTCAGATGTCAACCTGGCTTCCCACTTATTAATGATGCAATAAAAGGCAGTACAGGAGGAGCAAGTTACGGATAATTGCAAAGTCATGGTCCATGGGGTTAGCGTGGTTTATTTGATTAACCTCTAGTAACAGGTCAGATGCTGGGAATATATTTTTCAGCCAGATGATCATGGGTCATTTATGATCTTCTGCTGAAGGATAATCAATAGCTGGCTAGACAGACAGCCACGCAGCTGACAAAATCTGTCATCAGGGTTATGTTTGTATTATGTCTGCTCCTGAGGCGAAGGAACTGGCAAATATCATGATACTGCCGACACTCGTTGACAGTTTTTTGACAGTGCTGGTGTTTACAAAGAAATGAAAAGGAGAGGAAGAAGACGAGACAAAAAAGTAACAAAGAAAAAGACAGATTTTCTCTCTCCGCGTGGCCTCAATTCAACCCTGTTCATGTTTCTGTTTCTACCTGCCTCACACTCTTGTTCTCTTGCATCCAAGACACAGCGGACCGTGCCACAAAATGGCAGCATGTGCGTCAAACAGCCCATTCAAAAGAGAGATGAGGGGAGGGGACAAGAAGGGGTTGGGGGGTGGGGTGGGGAGAGAGAAAAACAAATGTCATACGATGCAAACATAAAAAAAAAAAGAGTCCAATCTGCTTTACAAGAGTTTTACAGCACATCCTGGGCCGAGCCTCAGTGGCTGCCTGCAGACAAACCCCTCTCTCGTATCCGGCCTGCTCGCTGCAGTGTGAGAGCCTCACCACCTCTCTGCCATCCTGCCTGGCTGCTGCACTTTTAAACTGCCTCCCGCTTTGAGCTCCTTGTGGCTGTAAACAAATGCAATTTTGCATTTCCTGCAGTCTAGACATAACTGAGGCAGAGTCGTAGTAGTGCTCACTGGTTGTATGTTTGAAGAAAAGAAAAGTTTTACAGCTGTAGGCTAAAAGATTTTAAAGATTTAGTATACTGTATGCTAAGATGTGTTAACTGTACAGAATATCTGGGACACCTAATTATTTTCATGAAGTGATAAGTAGATGGAAAAATACAATATTCCTTTATGATTTTTGTTATTAAACTGGCCGTGAAGATGGAGATGAAGAAAAAAGAAGATAGCTTAGAGAAGGGATTTTAAGTTTGAGACAAATGAGTTAGCTTAAATTAAAACCTCAATATTTATCCTTTTTTTTAAAAAATCCAAGAAAATCCTGAAAAAAATCCCCAAATCCTAAACATCCTACACATTTCCCTAAAAATTGTAAAAAAAAAAAAAAAAAAATTACATATATTTAACAAATCCCCCCAAATCCTACAAACTTTAAAAATTCTTGAAAATCCAGAAAATACTGGTTATCCAAAAAAAAAATCCCCCAAAACCTAGAAATCCCTAATGGTCCCTTAAAAAACCTAAACATCCTCTCAAAACTGAAAAATCCCCACAAATGAAAAAAAAATCCTTAAAATCCACCCAAAACTTAAACATCCATAAACGCCCCTAAAAAATGAAAACGCCCCTAAAAATTCCTTTAAAAAAAATCCCTTCAAAATACATTCACAGATGAAGACCATGAGATGCGGTTGAAAGCCCTACAAAGGCGAGCAAGAGCTTGAGTTGAAATTTTTTTTTAATCACACACACTCCATCTCAAAGTGATGCAAGAATTAACTTCCATGCTGAAAACTCCTTATGTTTTGCACCTTTGCTGCATTTTATGATTTTAAACTACTCTTACTTTTTACATAATGGATACAGTATACTGCTTTAAAAAAAAAACGGAGCGTGAAAGTGTCTTTGAAGTGAAAGCAGAGTGAAACCTGTGTAATTTCTCCTGCTCGCTGAGACAGTCGGGTCTGTTCTGCTGCGCAGCCAAACGAGAACGAATCAAAGGACCTTCGGAGAGATGATCATTGATTTAATCACATCATCAACTGCAGCCACTTCAGGGCCGAAGTAGCTAATCCATAACCAGCCAAACAGATTCACGCCGACGCCTGCAATCATAGCTAAATGGGGATCAGGAGGTGTCATGCAGCTTCTATCACGCTCAGATGTGTTATGAAGTGTCCCAGTATCGATCAGGGATAACAACTACATGTCCATTGACCACATAAGACATAACTGTATCGACAAGAGAATTAGAGGGATAATTGTTCCGCTGTCATCTAAACTCTAACATGACGGTCCTCCTCTTTCTTTCTTTCTGTCTGTGTGTTTGTGTGTGTGTGTGTGTGTGTGTGTGTGTGTGTGTGTGTGTTTTCTCTGGCTGTTCATAGAGCTTTCTTGAAGTAAAGGTGTCATCGGCCGTCAGAAGGCAGATCACCTGCACTTAAACCGAATAGAAATAATGTTACAGTATTACAGTCAAGCTAATTTAAATGTATGTGTATGACTAGATTATTTATGTGCAAATTATGTGCATACTTTAACATTATTTGCAATTTTGATGTTATTTTTAGTGTCAAAGAGTCCTGCGGTGCAAGAAGTATTCAGATAATCACATAAACCTGTTAAAGTCAGGCCATTTTTACATTCGAGAGCAGTAAAAACACGTTAAACACTGTTCTCTAAGCCTAAAATTTTATGATTTTTCCTTAAGTGACCCCGAATATATAAAAATATTTCAACTCTTTTGGGTGCGGATCCGTGTTTTATGTAACGTAGGATCATAACATAGTGTGGTTGTGAATGTTTTTTTCTCCCCAGACAAATGGTGTAAAACCTAACGAACAGACTCTATCTGCTCTCTGAAAGCTTCATTAAGGATTAATCACACATTTATTAATGACTGATATGGTATTTATGAAAAATAGATTTGTGGTAATTAACTAATAATGAGAGAATCCAAATGCATTCACGTAAAAATACTCCATTACAAGTAAAAGTGCAGAAGTATTATCAGAAAAATGTACTTAAAGCATAAAAAACAAACGTACTTAAGTGAGTAAAATGACTGATTTATTATCATATATTACTTATAGGACTGATACTGATGCAGCAACGCAAAAGCTGCATGTTACTGTTGCAGCTGGCCGAGGTGACGTTAGTTTTAACTACTTTATATACCGTTAAGTAGTCTAGTGTAGTGTTTCCCAACTGAGGGTTCGTACCCCCTTCAAAGGGTCACAAAATAAATCTGTCACGACGCGATCAACGGAGTAGAAAAGAAGACAAATTCGTGTTAATTTTTTTAGACTTTTTTTTCTAGTCTTAGGTTTTGTTTGGCAAACGTTGGATAATTTTATCTTTTTGGGGCCTCGGTTGTTCAAATGAAACCATCAGAGAAGTTTAACAACCCTTAAACATCTGAAACGTGACAGGGGGCCCCAGCTAGACCCTGCTTCTTTGTAAGAGGTCACAAGCCAAAGAGGTTAATCTTTAACAATGTGTTGGATTTTATGAGGTGATCACACACATCACATTATGAGGGGTTTTTGTTTTTTTTATGTAAAATTCTGACCTGAAAAGTAACCAGCTGTCAGACAAATGTAGTGGAATGAAAAGTGCAATGTTTACCTCTGAAAGCAGTGGAGTAGAAGTATAAAGTAGCAGAAAAGTGCATCAAAATTTAACTTAAATAACATTGCTTAAGTAAATGTACTTTCCACCACTGCAAACGTCTAATATTCTGCAAGTGTCTTAAGAAATAAGCAACAAAAGAAAGCATTTGAAAATCCTGTGTTGCCTTCGAATAGCCTTGAAAGTGCCAAATATTATTGCTCTCATTTGATTTAAAAAGCTCAAAGTCTCATTAGTTTCTCAGGACATTTTTTCAAAGTGAATCATGAGTAAAGGATGAAAAGAAGAACATTAAAAAAAAAAAAAAAAGCTGGCTACTTCCTTTTTATCTGATATCTGGGCAGAAAAGACTTCTTTCGTTCCTCCTCTTGGGTGAAAAATACAGCCCTGGGAAAGCTTTGGGTTATTATTGGATGTCCACTCTAAAAGTATTTCCAAACAATTCAATGTTGTGCTCTAATAGAAATCTATGAATGCTTCTCAGGGGCGGAGGACAAAGCTACGGCGGGGCTGTACATCTGTGAGTTTTGAAACAAAGCTTTGTTTGTGAGCCTCAATCACTTGTGCTCATGAAAGCAGACACTTACTTGAAAAACTTTCTTTTTCTTTCAGGGAGGGTGGTGGTGGTGGTGGTGGGGTGGTGGGGGGGTTGTGAGGGGGAGGGTGTGTGGGGTGGTGGTGGGGTGGTGGTGGGGTGGGGTGGGGGGGGTTGAACACTCTAAACCTACATCCTGGTATAAATTTGCAAAACGCAATACAGGCCTGATTGTGTGTGGAGTAGACGCAGGATGCATACAAATAGAATCCCTTCTGAAATGTCCCCTTCCTTGCATGGCTCAGTGGCTAATGTACAATAAATCAACAAAAGGGGGCTTTAATACCAGCAACGAGCAGGTCCAGGATACTGTTATTTTATCTTTTTACAGTATTTAATTGGAAGTTTTCCCTGAAACATTACACCGCGCTTTCAAATGACTTTGCCCAAATCTAAGAGGAGATTGATAAGAATTTCTCTCCCTCCCTCCCCCCCCACCCCCGCCCCCCCCCTTCTCCCTCCTCTCTTAAAGTTTTTTTTTTTTTTCAACCCCTTCGCCTTTCAGGAGAGAGCAAGTTTTTGCCGAAGGGAGACTAAAGTTACAAGTGTGTGGCATTTTGTGGAGGGAGAATGAAATCGGAGGCTTGAAGGGACGGATAAGGACAGGCTGGGAAAAAGGGAAGTTGGCAGTGGTAGCGGGTCAACAGCGCGCCTCAGAGCCTTACCCACTGCACCAGGTGTCCACTTAATTCAAATGATACTATTATTCATAGACAGAGGAAGAGTATTGAAACGACCCCCCCTCCAAATCATTTGCAACTGAATACAGATATAATCCTGGAAATATAAGTCTCCATTAAGGCTATCCCATTTAGCAAACAAGGCTCCCATTGTGCAACATGTTGTGTGTGTATAAATCACAGTCTGAGAGAAAGAGAGAGAGAGAGAGAGAAAAAAAAAAAAAAGACGAGGGAGAAAGTAAAACATTCAGTCCAAGACGAGATTTGAGAATGTCACTTACTCACACATGACAATCAAGAGTGTGTTTAACTTTCTGATTTCACGGTGGCATTTGTCCTCTTTTCAGTCTTGAATTTTTATTCCTTTTTTTATTCGTTTTTGAAAAAAAAACAGTGAATGAACAGATAAGATTTACATTTTAATAACGTCGATTAGAATAATGTAAATAGATCACTCACATTCGTGCGTCTACAAACATTTACGTCTTTGGAAAGTACAAACTTACACGCATTTATAATTTAGATGTCTGTCCTTTCTTTTTGTTACCACTAAGTAAAATATCAGCCTCCTATGCTGTAACGTATCATGACGTACGCTCCAAAATGATCCGTTTGTTTCTACTATTTTTCAGCATTTATGTACAATCAGCATTTGTGTCACTGACTTCAGGATCAAAGCCTCACACGGCCGAAATATCAAGCCTCCAGGAGGTGTGAAAAAACGTCATCATCTGTCCTGTGACAGCGACGCACGCCACATAAAAAAAAAAAAAAAAAGAAATGAAAAGAAAAAAAAAAAAAAACACATACTGAGCTTCAAAGAGGCCCTGCGCAGGCCGAAGCGCCTCAAAACTTGTCAGACAATGATTGGGCTGCATTTTAAATACATAAAATTAGATTTCAACCTGTAGAATATTGTGAGAAACTGATTCCCATTAATTATACTGTGTATTACTGTAAATATAGCACTGAACATGCTGTAAATTAATCATTTGTTTGGTTGTATGGTCTTCACAATAAAATACGGAGGAAGTGAAATCTAAGTGAACCATAAAAACTTGGTTCTAATCTAAAACATAAAATATATTCTATGTTTTCAGAGATTGTACTTTATTCCATATTGAGACAAGACAAGTGATTTCTGACAAGATTCAGTCCAGTGAACGACACTTACACAACTGGGAACACGGACAGAATATATAAGTTGGAAAATATGAATCATAAAGTTGAACAAAGTCCGTTCAATCAAGCTCTTTTTCTTTCTTTTTTTTTAAAGTGTCAAGATAAAAAGAGGCAATAACGTTCAGGGACAACAGATGAAGAATAGTCTGTCTATGTCACATTTAGATGAGTCTTTATAATGTGTAGAGTTACTGTTAAATAAACCAAAAAACTAAAAGAAATCATTTAAGTTCAAACATTCAGATAACATCTTTGTAAATGGACCAGTACCGGTTGTTGAGATTCACTGCTTTAAAGATCAACTGACAGAGTTAGAGTCAACATTTTGTCACTTTTACAGTTAAAGAAAGAAACTTAATAAGACAAACTGATGTTCAGACAGCTAAAACCGGTGATTCATTTTAGTTCGCACTCATAGAAAAGGACAAAACTCGCTTTAGGACCGCAAACGTCTCCTGGTGCTCGGTGTTTCTCAGTACAGTACAGAGACCAGGACGCTGAGTTCATCTTCAGTCAGTGGATCAATCTAATCCTTCAGAGAAATGTGTGATGGACCGGTGCAATCACGCCAAACAATGGAGGTCTATTCCCTTTGCCCAGGAACTGAAAGGTGAAAAAGAGCAGCTACTTTATAAAAGCAGACAATATCGAGCTCCTGATAACTTCTGATTTCAGAGAGTTTCACTGAAGGCCAATTTACAGTTCAATCCTGTAACTCTCTTGTCTAAATATCCTACGAACCCGGCTTTATTTTGACAGACGGGTCAAATAAACGCTGAAGGATGAAGCAGTGTATTACTTAACTTCCAATACTTGAATGTGTCCTTTTGATCATCTCTGCAATTAATGAGGTGACCTTTGTCTTGCCTTGTGTCTGGACCCTCGAGCCAGTGAGATCAGGGGGGGTTGACTCGAAACTCTTCATCAACCAGCTGATCTTTTGTTTTTGACTGTCGCTGACTATATTCAGTCAATAGTAACACTTTTAGTAAACGTATACCTTGCTAAATGAACCACACACGTATATAATTTAAGGCAACGTGAAAAGGTTTGCACTCTTGAATCCAGTAAACCCATAATAGAGGAAAAAAACACCAACAAACAGACAGATAATTATTGGGATGTAATGAATTGTTCCTTTTATTCATTCATGCATCCAAAGAGTCTTTTTTTCTCTCTTTGCTGTCTTTGAATTACTGTCTTTTATAGCATGTAAAGCTGAAAAAAATAGGCGATCAATCAATTACTCAGTCGACACATGATTAATTAAAAAAAAACTTTTCTAATAAGTGAATAATTGTTTAAATTATCAGGTAAAAGGACCAAAGATTATTTGGTTCCAGCTTCTCAAATGTGACAGAATTTTGTCTCTGTTTTATATGATTTTAAGTTGAATATCTTTGAATTTTGGACTGTTGGTTTGGACAAAACAAGCAATATGAATATATCACTTATAGCTACTGTGACGAGCCGTCTTCACTGTTTTCTAATATAGACAGATCAAACGATTCATCGATTTTTATATCAAACATAATAATTGAATGATGAATTGATAAAGCAAATAAACAGTTACAACCCAAAGATCGTGTGTTATGTCTTTTAGCTGCAATGTTGTTGTTCTTTGTGTAACGAAAACCTTCTCAGCAAACACAAAGCAACACTATCGGACTTCATTTCAACACTTTAAAAGTGTCGGGAATTAATTTAACTCTTTTTTAAAAGGTTGGTTATATTAAACAGGTGATACCTTTTCTCAACACCAGTATCCGGATTAACTCCCTTGTGAAATTTGTTACAGGTGTTTCCCTCTTTTAAACACTTTTATGTGTCAACATGGTTCAATACAATTATGCAAAAGTCACATTTGATATAATAAACTGTGAACAGACGGTAAACTATATTAAAAGAAAGAGAAAGTTATGATAGAACAAAATTTTAATATCAAAACCCACTGTTATTTTTTACAACTCTATAAAGTGGGAACTTCTTTAGGAGTTTGTCTTGTATAAATAAAGGTTTCAATCAGTCAATCAATCAATCACTTCAGCTCAGGTACACTGAACTTCTCTTATATCACTCTCACATGACAAAATATGTTTTTCAATTTCAGATCAATATCAGAATGCTTCTTGCATATATTTATATATGACTACACAAATCCTTATAAGTTCTTCATTGAATTTGGTCTTTTCATTATCAGTTTTCAAGACCTGTCTGTCTCTTTCTCAGTCTCAGTGTCTGAATTTCCCATGACCCGTCACAATACAGTGATGATGTATTCAAGCAGTGATGTATGAAATTCGGGCAAATAAAAACCTTTGTCCTCCCACACTGGCTAATTATTTGACAGATTGGAGCCCTGTTGTGTGTGGATACTGTGAAGGAGCCCTCTGTCGCCCATCCCCCACCCAATAAAGAGGCCACTTGCAGAAAAAAATTCCTCTATAGCCTCCCTTTTCTATTCTTTGTTAGAAGATTACATTTTTTCACCACATTTTGGAATGACAAAATGGGGGAGAACTGTGGGTTTTTTGGAGGGGGACCCTGTGTGCTCAGGCAGTGACAGAGGGGGCCAGGACAGCAGTCAGTGGCAGTTTAAAAAGATTTTCTCAAGCAGAAATATTTAATCTTCTCAGGGAAAATAAAGCAGAGAATAAACAGAGGACAAAAAGAAGCTAATCATCCACAGGTCTCCCCCTTTTTCTCCCCCAGTCCCTCCCTCCCTATAGTTATCTGTAAAAAAACAAAAAACAAGAGAGAAAAAGATTATATAAGATTGATAGAATAAATCTGCATGTATAATTATGACGGGTTCCCACATTTGGACGCTGTTTCTCCATTCATGAGACAGCTTTTCTGACAGTGACTGTTAATTCTTTTATATCAGTTTTAATCTGAGACAGGCTGTCAGAGACCAGGCAATAAGGACACCAGGTGTGAAAAGCAAAAACTGTGATTTATTTACAACTTCGTTTGGGATT
The DNA here is from genome assembly GCF_910596095.1 of Thunnus maccoyii. NCBI lineage: Eukaryota > Metazoa > Chordata > Actinopteri > Scombriformes > Scombridae > Thunnus > Thunnus maccoyii. The sequence continues at coordinate 9,157,040 of NC_056547.1, forward strand.
AACAGTAGCAAATCATATATAATCATATATAACATATAATAATAATAAATAATAATAATACAAAAATAGGTAAACTACAGAAAAAACATGAAAAACTACAGCCCTTGAACTTAAAACTAAGGTTAACTAAGGACTCTGGACTGAACTGAACATAAATGACCAAATAAATGAGTTTATATAGACTTGCCTACATAGACTCACAACAGGGAAGGTACTAACAATTAACTCTACACTACAAATGAACCTTAATACAAACAAAGATTTAAATAAATAAAATATTTACAACTAAGTTTCTAATGAAAGCAACAAAACAAAATAATTGATTTAATTGGGATCCCAAGTGGCAGATTCCCCTCTGATACACCCAGTTGGTCTCTCCCACTTCCTGCTTGTAGTATAGGAGGCCATCTTAACTGGTGCCTTATGTTTTGGCCAGGTGATGACTCATTGTGGATCCATGAAAGAGAATAAAGATACAACATAAATTAAAGCAAAGAACAGAGTTAATGACAGAATGTTAGCTAAAATCCGTGCAGTCAAATTAGCAATTAAATTAACAAACTCTCTCTCTCAAAAAAAGTCATTAAATAATTAAGATTACATGGTACGCCATTACTTTTGTTAAGGAAAACAGTCTCAAGAGGCAAAGGAAACATTAAGTTCACAAAAAAAATTTCAAGGAAAGAAAAAGTTCAGCCTTTCAAGCTTTAGCAGTTATAAGAGGAGACAGCAATGACTTTCTCTGAACAGTTAATTAGCAAAGCTGGAAAAACGCAACATTTTGATCTAACAAAGATCCGACTGGAATTGAAAAGTTGTGTATTTGAATAAATTAGGCTTTGAAGCAGTTTGCAGATGTTGCTGCTTTCATCAGCGTGTTTGTATGCTTTGATATCAGTAATTAGTTAAATTAGACTGAAGTTGTTTAAGTGCACTTTATTGCAACATTTTAAATAGCATCAATTACTGACAGGCCTGCCAAGTTTGACGTCAACTTGGCATGGATTTGCTCCTATTTTTACTTTCCCCCGCTGCTGTTGTGCTTTTCTGCTCTGTCTTGTCTGTCCGTGCGCTGTCAGTGTCCTCTTTTCGCGCTGCAATGTTATGAGTTACGAATTTGTTTTTCATTGGACAGAAAATGGACGTGTGGCATGAGAGTGTGTGAAAAGTGTCGATTGAGTGAGTCTCACGATTAATTTGTGAGAATTGGCAGCTCTGGTTACTGAATACGACATTTGTAACAGAATTGCTTTCAACAGCAACAACAACAACAGTATCCAACATGTGATGCGTTTTGCGTGATAGTAGTTTAGCAAATTAAGCTAATACTGTAATTTAATTTGGTTTTAATTTGGTTTTTGATTGTTAGTTTATACTTTGCTCACTATTAAGCCGAAGGCAAAAACTGCAGCATCATTGCATGTTTTACGTGTGCCACTTTGTGTCTTTCTTTAGGGTTATGATTAGAGTTTCTTTCTTTCTTTTCCTCATAAGCCTTGTATCCAAAAACTCAACAAACCACCATATTAACAACCCGATATTCCTCCAACAACTAACATGCTAACATTAGCTTTAAACTTATATAACATGTGATGCATGACATTATCTTAGCAAAAGTTTATTCAGCAACAGTTTTGTAGTTTTTGGTTTTAAATATGTAGATTTTGTATGTTGCTCATTTGTTGGCTAATGACAAAGGGAAAAGTAGCATAGAGTACCATTAAAAAGTAACATGACCTAATGGTTGAAATATAAAAGTTAGCATATGTTAATTCAGCAGTTTATTGATTTCTTTATTTAATCGCATCAAAAAAAAACAAAACCTCTGCATTAACAACCCTATTTGCTAGCCATGTTAACCTAGCTTAGATGGTAACATTTAATGCATTTAGCCATGATACAGTTGTTTAGGGACAGTATTGTACTGTTTTTGATTGGTTGGTTTTGGAAGTTACTCTCTAATTGGCTCGCTAATGGCAAAACAAAAAACTTAATACTATTGACTGTTTATAATCTGTCACTTCCTTATAGATTGAATGCCAAGACTACTATTTTTAGAAATATGCACTGAACTTTTGAATTGCATGGAAAGGTCACATAGTGTGATTCGTTTAGTAGTTTTATTAAGGGAAGTGACTAATTACAAGAGCAGCACTTACAAACACTTACAACAGTATTTGTTCTATGTGAGTAAAGGAGAGTCAGATTGTTTCTCTTTGTTAATTATCTCATATCATATTATCATTATATTCTTTTCTCTTGTGTTGTTTCATCTTGTGGTTTCAGATGTTGTTGGGCCAGAACACAAACTGCCATCATTCATCACGCCCTCTCCATGAGTAATATCACAGGCTCCAGTTTTGGACACAACCTTGATGTTGTGGTCCTGAAGCTACTAAAGTTTATCCTCTCGGCATCTGGCTGCGAGGTAGAGGGGACTGAGGGAAAGCATCTGTGGGGTCTCGTCCTCCCCCCTTGTAGAGCCGAGACTGGAGGAACACTTGGCACCGGCCCAGTGGAGAGGTGGCTGGAGTATTAACCGCACAACTTCCCCCACGTAGAAGGTTAAAACCCTTTCACAGTTTCCTCCCTCCCTCCCTCAACAGCACCAGCACAGAACATATGCTCTTTAAAAACATATGGTCAGCAACAAAACTTCAGCTCTTTCAACAATGAAAACACTGGCAAATGCTCACTTTGAACCAAAACTGGTGGATTTAGTGTTTGGTTTTTTAAAATGAAAACGATTAAGAAGCTCCAATGCCAGGCGTAGTGATTTAGCACACACGTATTGTCCCAATTAGCACAATTATAGCAATGGTGCAAGCTGCTTGACCTTCTGGTACCATCCTCATTTGTATTGTGTCAATGAAAAAACAGCTCCTAAATCACTGCCTCTCATTCCCTGGTCAAATTACCTCACACTATTTAAATCTGTGATCCCAAAGACACAAAAAGAGACACAGTTAAGAGTGAACTTTCCAAAATGTGATTTTGTCCTGCTGCATAACAATTGTAAGTTAATCTGCAGCAGAGAGAAGAATGGCAATTAAATTTTATTAAAAAAAAAAAAATCTTCTGTTAAATTCACTTGCTCACATGTGAACAGAAAAGTCATATTTATTATAATTTTTTGATTTTTAAATTTACAAGAATGAATATAGATTTTTCAAATTGTGGTTATGTCATTTTAAAAAACATATCATTTAAGTTCAGAGTCTGATCTAGATTGTAATTATCTCACTTTGGCCCACACAGAAAAGTACTCAACTATTAATCAACTTCAGTTATTGGTTAGTATCAAACACCAGAGATTACTGTAAAGTGAGACTTCAGACATTTTTGTTACAACTTAATTTTAGTGCATGGAAAAAAATTTGTGAGCAAAATTATTTAACAGGTAGATACAAAATAGGTACAGAGTAGAAAGTAGATACGTACAAAAGAGATTCACATAGAAAGCAGATGCGAAATAAACACATACAGAGTGGAAAGTTTATACAAGGAAGATACTAAATAGACACAAAAGTAGACAGTATATACAAAGTAGATGCAAAGTGGATTTAAAGTAGAGTTGTGCAAAATAGATACAATGTAGAAAGTAGATACAAAATCAATACAAAGAAGAAAAATACAAAAAGTAAAAAGTAGATACTTATTGCCATACACAGTAAAAAGAAGATACAAAATAGACACAAAAGTAGAAAGTAGTGTAGATGTTAAAATTAGACAAAACGTTATACAAAGTAGATACAAAATTTAAAGTAGAATGTACTGTAGATACAAAGTACATACAAGAAATACAAAAAAAGTAGAAAATTTAGGTACAAGTTAGATAGAAAGTAGAAAGTAGTGACAAAATAGATACAAATTACACTTTAAGTAGAAATTGATACAAAGTGGAAAGGGAATACAAATTAGAAAGCAGATACAAAATATTCAAAAAGTGAAAAGTAAATACAAATTAGATGCAAAGTAAAGAGAATATTTTATAACTCAGAGCTGATCAGAGTTGTTAAAGTTGTTTAAGGATAAAACAAACCAAAAAACTTGTAACGTTTCTCTTGATGAAACATGAAAAAGACGAGGATCTGTGAGAAAAGTCAGTGTGTGTGTGTGTGTACAGTATGTGTCGGTCTGATGACTCTGTAGACTGCAGGCGCTCCTCGAGTCCGCCCGTGTATTGAAATGAATCTCTGGATGTTTTGTTTTGGCTAATGGCTGATGTGTCAGCTCGTATGTCTGTGTCACACCACTGGCCAAGGCAGCCTCCCGACCGGGGTCCTGGATGTGTGCGTGTGTGTGTGTGTGGTGGTAACAGAGAGTTTGGAGTAAGGAGGGGGGTCAGGCTTCGAAGGGAGCACATGGAAATGAGACCCATTCATCCCTCCACCCATAACCCCCCCGATTGGCATATGGCATGGCATTGTCCTTGGCCGCTGAGCCAGAAGTGATGCAATTTGTTGGCATGTCCTGTCATTTCACAAACTACCCATCCCATTGAGGCCTCCAGAAAACATCAACAGAAGACATGGAAGGGCAGCCAACAGCTCAGCTCCTACGGATGCCCTGCCAAACTCACTCAAGTGGGAAATGAGAAATAACTCGGGTTCAAACACTCAAACATTTACCAATATTCATTTAGGTTTTTACATGAAAACGCTAAAAAAATTTGCTGATGAAGCATTTGAAAAAGTTGAAATACTGAAGTTTTGGTTAAAATGGCAGTCAAATTACAAATACTGAAAGAAACTGAAGTAGCAGTAAAAATGCTGAAAGAAGTTTAAGTTTAGGTGTAAATTTAAGAATAAGCATTGAGTGAAGTTGAATATCAGTTGAAATAAAAGTACAGATAGTAGTTGATGATTCATTTGAAGTTCAAGCACTGAAAGGAGTTGAAATGCCAAAGTGTAGGTGATAAATCAAAGTGTGAGTTCAAGTGGCAGATTTGATCAGTTCAGTTGTACAAACTAAAAGACAGTCAGTTAAAGAGTCGGCTGAAGGGTAAGCACTGGAAGCAGGTGAACTATATGTTTTTATATATATGTGTGTGTGTGTGTGTGTATGTATGTATGTATATACTTTAAAAATATGTATATTTATGTGCATATATTTGTTTAAATATTTATATTATATATATATTTATACTTTTTTTTTTTTTTTTTTTTTTTTTTACAGTTTTTCCTTAATGGAGTCTTCCAGCCAAAGTATTTCACATGTTTGTATTTGTACTGTACTGAAAAAAAAGACTTTTTTTTTCCTGCTCAAAAGTGAAGATCTGAAAGGGTTTGAAGTGTCAGTCGAAGTTCAAGCACTGAAAGGAGTTGAAATGCCAAAGTGTAGGTGATAAATCAAATGCAAAGTGTGAGTTCAAGTGTCAATTTTGATCAGTTCAGTTGTACAAACTAAAAGTCAGTCAGTTAAAGGGTCGGCTGAAGGGTAAGCACTGGAAGCAGGTGAACTATATCAAGTTTTTATATATGTGTGTGTGTATGTATGTATGTATATACTTCAAATATATATATATATATATTTATATTTATATATTTATTTAAATATTTATAATATATATATATTTATACTTTTTTTTTTCTTTTACAGTTTTTCCTTAATGGAGCCTTCCAGCCAAAGTATTTCACACGCTTGTACTTGTACTGTACTGAAAAAAAAGACGTTTTTTTTTTTTTGTTGCTGCTCAAAGGTGAAGATCTGAAAGGGTTTGAAGTGTCAGTCAAAGTGTGAGCACTGAAATAACTTTAAATGTCAGGTGATGTGGAAGAGATGAATGAAGTCAAAGTGAAAGCAGTTTAAGAGTGAGAGAGGTAAGCAGTTGCAATGTCAGCTGATGTGTAAGAGGTAAAAGTAATCGAAATTTCAGACAGAGAAATTGGATTCGATATTTATTTAGGTATTTACATGAGAACAATAAAACAAAACAATGTTACTGAAATTTTGCAGTTGAAACATTTGAAATACTTACTTCAAATACTAGCAGTTGAAGTTGTAGTTAAAGTGGCAGTCAACTTACAAATACTGAATAATAGCTGAAAAAAGTTTACTTAATGAAGTTGAAGTGTCAATTTAAGTATAAGCGCTGAGAGTACTTGAAGTGTTGAAATGAAATTGCAGAAAGTTGCTGACAATTCAACTGAAGTTCAAGCACTGAAAGGAGTTGAAATGTCAAAGTGTAGGTGATAAATAAAGTTGGAAGTGTAATTTAAGTGGCAAAGTTAAGTTTTATAAACTAAAAAAAGATGTCAGTTGAAGTGTAAGCACTGACAGCAGTTATTAATAAATTAATAAATTGTGTATGAACAGTGGAAGTTGCGGGAGTTTGGAGAACTGTTTTTTTTTGTTGTTGCTCAAAGGTGAAGATCTGAAAGGGTTTGAAGTGTCAGGCGAAGTGTGAGCACTGAAAGAAGCTGAAATGTCAGGTGATGTGAAAGAAATGAATGAAGTCAAAATGTCCGTTGAAGTGAAGACTGTTTTAAGAGAACGAGATGAAAGCAGTTGCAATGTCAGTTGATGTGTAAGATGTAAAAGTAGTTGAAATTTCAGACAAATAATTTGGGTTCAAACACGCAAACATTTACAAATATTCATTTAGTTATATGAAAATATGTTTTTTGGCATCTCGGCAGAAGTTGATGATTATTTGCTTCCACTCAGCTGCAACGTCTGAATCTCTTTCTCTGAGTCTGAGTCTCTTTTATCACAAATCCCTTCATAACAACAAATAATTCATGCAACATCCTATTAAGATGACGGGTGGATTGAGGATTTATAAAAAGTTTTTTGGGGTTTTTTTTTTCCACATTGAGCCGAGGTTTGACCCCAAGCTGTCCAATGTTTAATTAACTCTCACAGACTTGACGGAGGGAGGAGGCGAAATCTTCAAAGAATATGACCACTGCTTTGTGAAACATCAAATCCAGCTCCAGATCCTATTGTGCAGAGTTTGCTCATAGTTGACCTCACCTTCTGTTGGGATATCCTGTTGAAAGACACGGCTGGCTCGCACCGGCCAGACAAAGAGGATTTCCCTCCAGGGAAACTCTGAGCCGTCAGTGGGAGATGCTGCTGCTGATGCTGTTGTCATGTGTCTGATCTGTTACTTATAAAGACCCGGGGCTGAAAAAGGATCAACGGAGAGATTTGTTGTTATTTTCTGTGGTATGTTTGGCTCAAAATCTGTGGAGAGGAGCATAGAGAGGCTCTTATTGTTGACACATATCCCTCCGATTAACACACATACTGTACATCAATTTGTTTTTTTCTGACAGCAAATGTTTCCCAATCCCATTTGGATCAGACAAAAGAAATCAAAGATGGCGATTGTTGACACTCAAGCTGCCAAATAGTGAGTCCTTTTCACCCCTTTCTCTGACCGTCTTTATTTGTCTCATGTCAAGGATGATAACCAGGAGTTTTGTCAAGTGATTTTTTGATGCCTCTCATGGAGACGGGTCAGTCAGACTGTCTGAATACTGGCAGCGTCAGTGCTGGTATGTGGTAATTACATAACTGCCCTTCATCTCAGTTTACTGCAGGATCATCTCACATGTACAGTAAATTCTTTTCTTATTATGTGATGTCTGAGTGGATCCCTGAAAACAGATAGTAGCTGTGTTAGAAGAATATTAACTGTCAAATACTGAGTGGTGAAGAGTTATTAAACTTACTCAAGTATCAGTTGTGGTCTTGTGCTGATGATTTACTTACTGCAGGTGAAAGTTAAAAAAAAAAACTATTTGCTTTAAATTCAACTGGCATAAAAATGAAATGCAGCCCATTTAAAATGTACTGAGGGTTACTTTTAATTGAATGTGATCCTCACTAGTTAAAAAACAGCAGAGGACAGACATCAAACCTGATATTGGATTATTTCGCCTATATTGTGGGGGGTTTTTGCAGCCCAACTGTCTTATTGCTCATATTGTTATTTACCCTAAATGCCTCCATTAAAGTGATGTCACCACGTCCCCAGATATTAGACTTGATGTTGGTGAGTAAAATCTTACCTCAACTGATAGGAATAGTTGTAGAAACCATGAAAATAAGACCTATGTTGTGACGATAAATAGAATCCCCAATATCCAATTAAATGGAAATGTGTTTAAGTAAAAATTAAATTACTGAAATTACAAAATGGAATTATAGCAGGAAAATGCAATAAGCTGAGTTACTTCCACACGTGGAGTCCGAGTAACTTGTTTATGTGCTATTATGCATGAATTCAAGTTGTAATCAGCATGATTTATACTTTGCTTTTGTTTATTTATCAGTTAAAGTATTTTTTAATGGTTTTTTATCTGTTCGTGAAGTTTAAATCAGTATTAATTGATTTTTTTTTACCACTTGGGGGCAGCAGAACAAGCTGTTAACACAAAACTGACATATTATTGTGTTATAAAGTTGTTATGGTGAACATACTAGCAAACAGTTGCTTATTTACACACCCAGCACACACTATTAGCACACACATTAGCATTCATTTGTTTTTGTGGCCACTCAACAAATGTAAGTCCAATATTCATCCTCATTTTAGCTCTGTTTTGGTCTCCACTAATTCTTCAAAACAGTAAAGTTGTGTGCAGTCAAAACCAAAACAATGAGATGAAAGACGCTAAAAGGCTTCTTGAGCTGAGGGGAGCTGCAGAGATGGGTGATAATTATCTGTAGGTTTGTCTCTACACTGACACTTATTAAATTACACACAGTCATTTGACCCATTGTTATGTAATATAATAAAATATGGATTAGTGCAGCTTTAAGTGTCTGTAGACGGTGACTCAGTTCAATGCTAACTTCTCTATTTTTCTTCTTCTATTCTTCCAAACAAGCTGCAGGTGCTGCTGCATCACTTAAACACATCACTTCTTCTACACCAGAGGACTTTTTTCCTGGAAAAAGTAGCAAGTTGGACGTTTATGAAGGTGTCACAGGTTATAATTTTAAACAGACACCAATGCAAAATTATTTTATTCAAACAAATAAGTCACTTTGAATATTTTCCTGCTGCCGGTCGCTGACACCTTTCGTTTAAGCCAAAGGTTACAGCCAAGTTAATGGAAAAATGTGAAAAAGAAAATCTAATTTCAAAGCTGTCCAATTATTGGAGATCTCTCAATTAGACAACTAAACAGAAGATTCAAGCTCAGGCTCCATCAATCATTTCGACTGACCAAATAAATAAATAAAAGGTTAAAAGGGGGCGTTGAGGAGCGAGGAGGGGGGTTTGTCTACTTCCAGCCGTCAGATCACAGCTGGGTAAAGTCGAGGTGACAGCGTCCCAGTGGGAGATGGATAGAGAGGAGGTGTTCAGGACAAACCTGGAGAGCTGGTCTCCTGACAGCTGGGTCACACCACGACAATCAGCTCGTCATTTTTCAGGGTCAGCGGGCACGTTTCCTTTCCTTTCCACTTTCCTTTCCTTTCTAATCCCATATTATCATTTCTTTTCCTTTCCTTCATTTTCCCTTGCTATCATTTCCTTATTTTCTTAACTAACCACATGCTCATGCTGCCCAAACCTTATTTGTATCATTTACTCTGATTTCAAATAAACTTATTCCTAATAAATACCACAACACTCTAACTGCAGTTTTCATGGACAGCGGGAAGATATATAAACTTTCTTTTTGCTTCACTGTTCCTTTCCTTCCATTTTCTTTCTATCCCTTTCCTATCCTATCCCTTCCTTTGCTTTTTTTAAATGTATTTTCCCTTTCTTTCCTTTCTTTTGATAATTTTCTTTCCTTTTCCCTCCATTTTCTTACTTTCTTAACCAACCACATGCACATGCAGCCTAGATGTTATTTGTCTCATTTATTCTGATTTTAAATGAACTTATTCCTTATAAATACCACAACAACCAGACTGTAATTTTCATGATCAGCAGGTGTGTATTTAATCTTGTAATCTTGAGACACGTTTAGCTGTTTGTAAGAGACATGAGCGTCTCTTACAAACAGCTAAACAGGATTCCAGTAACACGTCTGACTGTCTGAACAATTTAACTGATGTAACTTGTACATTTTCATCATTATTTGGTCTTAATAAATATCTAAATCTCTGAAAAACCACAACAGGAAGAACATCTCCCATTACAGCCCTGCATACAGTAATACGTCAGTCTGTCTTGTCTGCTGTAATCTTCACACTGTAGGCCGTCTTTCTTCATCAATTAGGAAATGTGTTGGCATCACAGGAAAAAGGGATTGACTATTGCTGATGATGTCACTGATGCAACCCGCAGCTTACAAATCACAGCAAAATCATAAATCATCTCACAGATGTCTCCCTCATTCGATTAACACACTGTCCATATGGTTCACTGTAGTATATCAATCAGCGGAATATGCCAGCTGCTCACTGGCCTCTCCTCCGCTGAGACAGGCCTTAATGGAGAAAACACAGTAATGCATAAACTCCTCAGGTTTTACACTTTCAAAATGTCTGTTGATATTGCCATGTTGCCAGAGCTGTTATTTTCATTACAGCAGACTGTCATCTTTTATTTGTTTATCGCATCAAGGTGTTGGCCAGGTTTTTTGACACTTCTTCTTTTTTTATTTTTACGGGAATCCACTTTGCAGACGCAGCCATTTGCATTTCCTGTAAAGTGAAGCTCTTAGCGACTGCTCAAAGCCAGGTCTTCCAGGACACTAAAGGTAGCAGGAGGTTATGATAATTTCACACACAATAAGGCTGCTGCTGTGAGCCTTATAACATGAGCAGGCCTCAATGCTCCCTCTCTGCATATCAAAAACACCAACCGTTTATACGCCGCGCAACTGAACTCATCTCATCTCTCATCTGAAGACTCGTCCGACCATTATAGTTCTGAAAAAAGATCTCAGAAATCATGCAAAAATAATTAAGGGATATCACGCTGCAGAATATGAGCTCTGCGCCCTAATTATCGTACTGTTGTAAATGTATTCCATCGTGTTTCAAGTTCACTCTATTGATTTCAGCGTTGTTCCCTCTTAATAACATTTCTTTTATGTCTGTCAGACCTCATGCATTAGTCTGTGTGTCTCATTTACATTCAGGTCTAAAGCTCCACAAATGACACGATAAAACCTTTGAAGTAGGTGAATATGATTTATTCATTTTAGTTTAGTTCTTTTTTCTTTTTTTTTTTTTACTAACCAGGTTTTCTTACTGGATTCATGGACATTTTTTCAGGAAGAATATGACCAAGATCAACACAAATATACAAGAACAAGACCGACAACATATGTTAGTAAAACACAGAAACAGATAAACAGCTAAAATTCACATTGCAGGTTCACTTTCAGAGACTTTTTAAAATGGGACTAAACAAAGCAAACTACCTTTACTTCTAAGTTTGAAACACGTATATAAATTCATCAAACTTAAACTTGGATCAATCTTCTCTATATTTTAAAAAAATCACTGAATTTCAGATTGTAAAATGTTATGGTGATCAGCCTATGGGTCAGTCAATGTATACTGTAGGATAAAAGTAGCTTTTATAGTAGCTACCAGGTTTTCTAAATCTTCTATATGAGCTTTGAGCAATTTGCTTTTGTTTGCCATCATTTTTTACCAAATCTATTCATGCAAACTCCTAAAAGATGATTTTACATTTTACATTACACACGTTTACATTTGGCTCTTTTGACGCTTTTATCCAAACCGACTTACAAGCGAGGTCTGTCGTACAAATCCTCAAGTGGCTGACCAGGAACAAGAGCAATGAGAAAGAGTGCTAGCCAGGACATTGTTGTTTTAAAAATATATATATATAAAGTAAGAAAAGACTGACAAAAGTGTGACATGAGTTTGTTTAGGTTGGTTGAACACCAGATGTGCCACTACACTCTGAATCACCTGCAGAGGTTTACCAGTGCATGCTGGTAGTCCAACCAGGAGTTCAGTTCATCTCCCCCAGTAAGCCATGATGGTGTGACAGTGAGCCAGTATGCCACAACACCAGGAACCTGAAATCAGTCATTTTATTATTTACACCTGTGCTTTTTCTGCTGTCCTCAAGGAAAAAAAGTATTTTAAAAACCAGCACCAGCCTCTAAAATGTCACCTGGAGTGGCCCATAGTGGGCGCCACAGTGAATATGTTAGAGGCCTTTTATCTAAAATAGCTAAAAAATCTTCTGAATCTATACATTTATATTAATCTAGCAAGTCACTTTTATATGAAATTAGTTATCAAGCTTTCAAATGATGCTCTTTAAATTGCAGATAGATAAATATTGTGTTTGCATCTTTACTCAGCAGAGTCCTTTACTGCCTTATCTTTGATTGATGTTTAATTGTTGCATCATTTGAGGAGAACATTGACTATAAACAAAAAATATGGATCAACTGTTTTGTTGTTTTGTTTTTTTACTCCACAAATTAGCAATTTGGGATTTGGGGACAAATCAATATGTGGGCAGCAAGAGTCAGGCATCACACCACCAACTCTACAACCGATGGCTGACCGAGTCTACCAACCAAACTACAACAGACAAAAAGTTCAGTCAGTCTTTGGCTGAACTTTTAAACAGCTCCAGTTGAACCTGTGATGAAGCATCTGAAGTTACTCTGTATTATTTTAATCCTACATGTCAGATTTGAGAATTTGGTAAGTATAAAACAAGACAAATAGCTGGCAAACAGGAAGCTGCTCCCCACAGATTCTGACCAGTACAACACATACTGTAGAGCAAACAAGTTTTACCAGGAATGAATCACGTAATCAGAATCAAATGTAAAAGATTTTCATAAAAACTAAACACAAGTCAAAAAGCTTGGGAACCACTGATTTAAAATATAGTTATATAGAGTGGCTGGTTGTCCAGATCTACAGAGAGGTATTGTATATGAGTGTATATGAGTGTATATTTTCTGGCACTGGCTAATTGAGTTTGCACATCAGCAGATACAGAATTAATAACTCAATACCACAACAACAGCTGCTATTCACTTTCCATGTGAATTCACTGGTGGATCACAACTCGTTTCAGATTGAATGGCTGATGTATACGCCTCATTGTCAATTGAGTGTTGTCTGGTGGGTACTTGAAAATGCATTAACCTACAAACCAGGGGAATAAGCCAGAAAGGTTCCATGTAAAACCAGTGAACCCATTAAAAGGCCTGATCAGAGCGCTCTGTTTATGAGTGTCTCCACTTCATCCTAATGTAGCTTTTAGATGATGCTAATAGATCACAGGCCGTTGTGATCAGACAAGGTAATGGACCTTTGTCACAGCTTGCTGAGTATGGCTTCAGGGCGACACGCACACACACACACACACACACACACACACTTACTAACTCACGTATGCACACGCACAGACAGACATTCACGAACAAACAGAGAAACACATCTGCATACAAAAGTAACACACAGATGTGCACACGCAAACACACACTCTTCTCCACACACACACACACACACACATACATACACACATGCACTAAAACAATGACCCTAATTAATAACGATTAGTCCTCTCTCAAACACACTCGCAAAATGTGCAAATGGAACAATAAATATAGCTCTTAAACACGGCTTTTACAAGTGAGCTGAAACAATCTCTACTAATCATTAGTAAACAGCCTCCCGATTTGTCATTAGTAGTCTGTGATGCGTGGAAAGGCAGATAAACCGGGTTCAGGTCTGGCACTGCGAGCTGCTCGTCAAAGTTTAAAGTGATAATCAAACAGGCCTGAAAGTCCAAATACAAACTCAAATTGAGAGGAAATGTTGTTTAATATCACCCGGCGGTGGAAAATATAGTTTTTTGATACTTCGCATGAGTATTTATACTTGATGATACCTTATACTTCTATATTTCACTACATCTCAGAGTGAAATCTGTACTTTTGACTCCATTACATTTATCTGACAGAAGGAGCTTCAAGATTTCACATACAAATATGTTGCATTTTTATACATTAAACTACTCAAACTGTTTGTAAAGTAATGAATAGTAATTTAATCTCCAGCAGCTACAACATGAACATGTTATTTACACATTAATGCATCTGTAATAATAATAATAATAATGCAATGATATAATATTATAATCTGCTGAATAATGAGCACTTTTGATACTGTAAGTACATTTTGCTGTTCTTTTATTGAAGTAAGTATTTTGAAGGACTTTTTCTTGTAACAAAGTATTTCTACATTATAGCGTTGCTGCTTTATTAAAGTAAAAGATGTGAATACTTCTTCCGCTATACGGTTTTGAAACTGAACAGACTGAACAGATCTATCGATACGTTATACACTGAAAATGTGAAGTATAAAATAAGTTGGTTTACACATATCAACAGTAGTAAATGTCAAATACATGAACATGAAAGACATTTCTCTGCACTGTCAGCCTAAACGCTTTGAAAACTGAAAACTATTACTGTTATATGACACCTCTCTCTGTTGAGGAAGATTGTGAGATGCGGTCAAAAGGTCTGGAAAAAGATATTTGGTGGATCTTAAGTGAAGTTTGTTTCTCTGTGTCTGATGTTTTCAAGATGCAGAAGTGACTTTTATGCTCAATAATTTAGTTTAGTTTACAAGGGAGGTTCACAGGACGCTTTTAAAGGCATCATAAAAACTTATTTCTATTTTTCATATTTAATGTCATCCCTATTTGTTACAATGTCCCTTTTGAGAATAATTTCCTCCTCTCTTATAAATGGTTTTCAGCCTTCAGGCCTCCTCTGATCTCATGTTAATGACACAACCTAAAAAAAGGAAAAGTCATCTGAAGTCCGCCACTCCACATGATGCAGCCGGAGACAAGTCTGTCGCAAACACATTACTGTATTAAAAGTTTGAAGTTATCGTGTGGAAAACTGTTACAAACAGAAATAAATTCAAATATCGAATCTAATCTAATGCAGGAAAAGAAAATTGGGAGTTGGTTTGTTGGTGAGAAAACATAAGGATGATTGTAATAAAAATGTAAATTGCATTTAAAATTAATTGTTCGCCTATCCTGAGCAGTAAAAGTGCAGCTTTGATCTAAACACTAGATGACTCTGTGTCACTCTAAAACGCCTCATTGTCTTTCCCCCCAAAATCATTTCCTCCATCAGTGACCCGACTATCAGAGCATCACTTCTGACAAACAGCTTATTGTTTTAGCCCACAGAGACAGAGGGGAGAGTGGTGATAGTGGGTAATAGGGGACATAAAAAAATAATGATTAGCCTACTATGTAAATGGCAATTAAAGGACACTAAGTGCTGCAGGCGTTGTCCTTGCATTTCACGGTTTTGATAGGAACACACCCAGCTGCTGAGAGCCGCTGGCCTCTGACACTCATTTGTCAAAATGAGGCAGAGAGAAAAAAAAAAATCTGGCACTACACATTAAATCAATTAAGTATAATGGAAAAAGTGATCAGAGTGATTAGTCCATCCCCTCTATACCCAAACGATAAACATACAAAGGCTGTAAATAAATAAATGATTAAAAAGAAACAAATACGAATCATCTCATGAAAACATTTTTCCTCTTCCTGACTGAAAACAAAACTTTTGGAGTCCACACACGCTGAACAAAACACTGATAAATGATGGAAATGATCAACAGACTGCTGAGGTGCACCGCTGAAAATGAGCACCATTAGTTTTACTTTAACTCAAAAGGGCTCTCAGTGTAATTGAAAGGGGTGGGGGTTGGGTGAGTGGGGGGGGGGTTGGTGAAGGGGGGACGACTGTGTAAATTTGCTGCTCTGCTGAGGGATCGGAGATGACGAGAGTGAAGAGGAAACAAACAGCAATGGATGCACATAGGTTGTCTAAATTCACATTGATTGGTCTCTTGAAACAGTCAGTGCAAACACATAAGTGTGGTGGGGGGGAGGGGAGGACTGGAAATGATTTGCATAGGAGCACACTGCCACCTAGTGAGAGTTTATATGCAAAACACACACAGCAATGAGAACACTGGAAATGACTTATTGCTAAGTGATGATGATGATGATGACAATGATGGTGATGATGATGACACTCAGACAAATAAAAGGGAGCTGTCGGATGCAAAAAAGTGAGAGAATTAATATGCTTAATATGTGCATGAATACAAGCACTGAATCTAGATGAAGAACACAGAAAGACTCGGGTCAGCAGCGACTCTGAATGATAATAATAATAATAATAATAATAATAATAATAATAATAATAATAATCTTTATTTGCAGAGCCCTTTTCAAAAGTGCTTCACAGGAGAACATACAAAAAACATGCACCACAGCAATTAAATACCATAAATTATCAGGATAATCAAAAGATGATATATGAAGATGACACAAAGTGACAAGAAAAACAACTTAAGACAGATATGCAAGTTTATCAAATATGAGATTTTAAGTACAGATTTAAAGGACACTGAGGTAACATCAGTATGACTTTCAATGGGGAGTTTGTTCCAGAGTTTGGGGTCTTGACACCACATGCGCACTTTATTTTAAGTGTAGACTCGGTGACAGCTATCAGAGTGTGATTTACACGCTGACTATAAAAATGTAATTAAATTAACACCTTAAATATAACGATGTAGCCACTCATTAGAAACCTCATATTCCTGCTATTAGACTGTTTCATCACTGCTCCTCCAACAAGCTTTTCATCACAACTCAGGTTTCATAATTAAATTGTAATTTCTATAGATTATGTTTGTTATAAAGCAACTACACTTTCTTAAAATAAGACCCACAATAGTTACCTTAGCTTGACTTCAACAATATACGAGTAAGAATGGGTTCATACTGACAAGTCTACCTTAAAAAGTTGGAAAATGTGAGAAGGATGTGGAGTAATTGTTATTCATTTTCATCAATATAAAACAAGAGGATTTGTTTCATGTTTTGAACTCAGGTAAGTCTGTTTTTGGAGGTTTTTCTTGGTATCAGCTATTCACTCTCACTTCTGAAGGCTTTTTTTTCAGCCAAAAGTAGGAAGCGCTTCACTGTCCATGAACAGTAAAATGAGGATTCAAAATCTGGAACAGATTATGTGCTAACTTTTTTTTTTTTTTTTTTTTTTCAAAACAGCATATTTTCTTACTTATCTCTAGTGGTATGTAGCCATGCAGATAGTTATGATTTTATTTGTCTGGGTTTTTGTCTGGGTTTTTTGTCTCCACCCCGATACAATAGAATTGAGTGGAATTTCATTTGTGGTGCTCAAAGCGTTGAAAAATTAGTATCCAAAATCACACAGTAACGTTTGTTTCCAGAAACAAAAGTCGGAGGTTTCTCTGGATAAACCACAGACCTCACTGTCAAGTGTCAACAGTTTTTATTGGAACTATTTCTTCAGTCAAAAGTGTTTCCAGGGGTAAAAAAAAAAAAAATGACATTGTTGTTGCTTTTCACTGCTTTGAACACCATAAACCAAAATCCATTAACTCTGTTGTATTGGGGACAGATATATCAAAAGTTGGGCAAATTAAACCAAAATTATCTAGATGGCTACATACCACTACAGATAAGTAAGAAAATTTAGTGTTTTGAAAAAAAGTTAATACATAATTTACTGAATCTGCTCCAGATTAGGAGCATATGTTTTTAATTTTTCTGTTTCTGGACAATGAAACACTTCCTAATTATTGTTGGAAAATAACCTCCAGATTTAAGAGGAAATAGATGATACCAGGAGCAAAAAGTGGTAAAAAAAATGTTGTTTTGTATTTTGGGTGAACCCACCCTTTAAGCTGCAAAAGGGCGACCTCTGCATGTCAATATCCCTTCAAACTGGCCCTCAGACTTGACCCCTGGGTGAGACAGGAAAGAGATCTTTGTTCCCACCGGTCAGCTGGTAATGAAGTGGCCTCCAGCAGCTCCTCTCTCATGATCTCAGTGAGGACAAGCGCGGCGATCTGGATGTGGAGTAACAGTTTATTTCATTTTTCAGCGCCGATGAGATCTCAGCCGTTATCTGATGAAATTGAACAACCATTACTAAGCAAATAAAGCTCTTTTGAGCGTTCCCTAACAGAAATCCAGCACACCCCTGCTTTGTCTGCCGTTTTGAATTCATTGGCTCCCTCTCGACAAGATGATAGGAATAATCTCGCCAAGTGAGATTGACAGTTCATTTCAGAAATCAATATTTACAATTTACTTCTTTCAAAGTTCATTCTGGGAGAGGGCTCCATATTATCCACCTCCTAAATAAGCTGATCATATCTCCGCCAGCCCTGGAATGAGTTTCCTACCCAAAATGTGTCGGGGTTTTTTTTTTTTTCCTCCTCTCCCCTCTCTCCCTCTCAGAAATCAATGTCTGCGTTTGTGCGCTTTAATCTGGCCTCTGATGACAGTAAATCTTTATCTGTTTCTGGGCGAGCAGCAGTGAATGGCTGACACCATTTCCCATCAGAACAAAGAGCTAGGCCTGTGTGGACTCTGGGAGATACATGGGGCTCTAATGTGGCTGGACATGTTTCAGCAGGGCCATTAATCAGAGAGGCTGACAGCCAGACCTGCTGTGGTTGTCTTCAGCCCAGAGTCCTGCACCTTTTCATCGGCCGCTCTAAGAAAACTGAGGAGCCCAGGCCAGGTGGATACAGATAAAAACCTGAAGTATACTCTTGTGATCTCTGTCACAACGCGGGCCATGATATTTCTATCTCAAAAATAATATTTCTTTTGACTCAAAGAAGTATTTTAATCCCAGAATCAGATCCGAACAAAGGAAGGCACACGTGTCAAATGCAAGTTTCTATTAATGAGCTTAATCACGGCAAAAGGGAATCTCAAAGCTTATATTAAAGCACAATTGTCCTTTTTCATACAAGAACACATGAGAACTGCAGCTACATTTTATTCTAAATGTATTAATTTAGGATAGAAGAATGTAGAAAAGAAACATACAAGCACAAAGCTGTGATAAGTGATGTCTTAAAGTTATGATCCTTAACATTTTCATTAAATCAAATTGTTGGTACTTTATTTATTTATTTATTTATTGTTTGTTTATGGCTATTCACTTACTTACATTTTGTAATTATCTTTCGATATAGTAGTTTTCATCGTTAGTGGCCGAGTTCATTGTTCCTGCCCTGGATTCAAACTGCCTACCTACCCCTACAGAGAATTATCACCTGACCTGCAGATCTTCTCAGCTTTATAGCGAGTTTCATCTCATTGTTTAACTCTCCAGCTGCAACTTTACTGCTCTCATAGTGTCGTTTTCAGCAGCAGCAGACAGCTGTACACTACCTGCTCAGCACGAAACAGCAAACAGACACACACACACAGTGACTACCTGGTGAATGTAGTGGAGCATTTGGCGGCTAAAGAGCCAGATATTTCCCTCAGGAGTTGGTAGAGACCAAAAACAGAGCTAAAAGAGAGTGAATATTGGACTTACATTCACCAGGTGGACAGACACACGACTCCAAATGAATGATAATGTTGCTCCGAAGCTGCTGGATGTGGAAATAGGCAACTTTTTGGTAACAAGTTCGACTTATCAGCTTTAAAGGTGATGATATGTCAGTAATATGTTCACAACTTGTTTTCGCTGCCCCCAAGTGGCCAAAAAAAATCAGTTAATGCAGGTTTAAAGCAGATTTTGACACGTGATCCTCAAGATCAAGTAATAATCTTGAAGACCCACGATAAGGCCATGATGTTAGATGCTATTGTGCTTTAGTTTTCAATTAAACAAATACAAACCAGTTAACTTACAGAAAAGTTTGTCATTCTCTGGATGCTGGAGTTCTGGGACTGTTGTCGGCTACTTTTTTTTGGTATCTGATGTGCATTTACTCCTTTGAAATGAGACAATTTGAGAAGAGTGAATTCTAAAGAAAAGGCAAAATGAAAAAGATGCTGACATTCATGTCAAAATAATCAAATATCTTTAACCACAATATCAAAAAACACATTTAAAGTTATGGAAAAGTGTGGAGCCACACAACAAAAATATGAGATGATCTTCACCATCAAACTGTTGCTGCTCCAACCCAGAAGCCTCCAGTGAAGCCCTGTGATGATTCATAACCTCCTCTGTATTAATAACACCACCTCCAGCACTGAAACAATGAACTGCAGTAATATTTATTATTCAGCAGATTTATGACGCCTCCACACATACCAAACAAGACTGAAGTAGTCCGCTTGCTCCATTCGCTCTCACTCCACAGGGAATTATTGGGTGGTAATCTATTGTTAAACAGCTTTTAGAGTGATGGATGAAAATGCCTGCAACCTACACACAATCAATTCATATCTAATTAACCCGTATTATTTATGACACTTTCAATAGGCGAGGTGGGAGTCTCAGGGGAGGGATAGAGAGCTCAGCTGCCACATAGGCGAATGAGAAACGGGAGAGGTTATCAGGGAATGATATCGATTAGCATAGAAGATCAAGAAATTAATAGCCCACCGGCGGGGGGGAGAAGTCAAGGTTGATTTAGCTGACAAAAACTTCCATTACACCAAAAACACACACAAAAGTCATTCATGGATGGATGTTCTGCAAAATATTCGCACATATTTCTGTTTGGAAACTGATTTAAAGACACATTAAACCTGCAAGTTGATCAAAAAAAATGTGCAGAAGGAACCAAAGAAACATCAATTCTTGTATAAGCCTGACATCTGCTGTTCAACTGAGGTTAAAACAGCCTGTGAGCAGCGTTAGAAAACATACTAGATGTTTAAATCTTGTCACATTGATCTGACAATAGTCTCCATTCATCCTTTTACTTTTGGTTTAAAAAAACCTCAAGAGCTGTAATGATATCAAAAACTAAGTGGATTGAGTCTTGAGGGATAAAACAGAAATTATTTCCTTCAAAAAAAGCAGCGCAGTAATGAATGTGACCTTTTCATAAAATCATCTTTGAGGGACCAGCAGCCAAACCACCATTTCATCATTTCTTAGCTGTGGCACTGCCTCACTGTGACATTGCCAGTAATTCACTTTTCAGTTAATGGGATATAATATTGGCAGCATTTGAGTGCATTACATAACAGTCCTTCATGGAAAAGAGAGTTAAGTGAAATGAGATGTCAGACTTACTTCTACGGTTGATTTATGGATCGAAAGTCAAACCGAGATATACCAAGAGATAATTTTTAAGTTTTGGTTATCTTCACACTGCAAAACATCACACAGGAATTTAATGGAATCAACTCATCTTTTGTTATTAACTTACGTTTATTAATTTCAAGGTAATTTCATCTTAAAATGTCTAGTTTTCATTTTCAGACCATTTCTGAGCTTATAAACATCTTCACTCAACTTGATAGAGAGATAAAGATCCCCTCCCTCTTACATGTATTAAGAAGAAAAATTAAGAAAAATACTCTGCTTAAAACTATAATTTTTGTCTAATATGGTTTTTCCACCAAAAAAAAAGCACAATTACCACTTTAAAATCTTTAAAATGACTTCAACTCCTTCTCACTCATTAACAAATCCCTGAATCTCTGAATATGCAAATAATGTTTATTTTAAAGTTTTAACTGCTGGACACAAGATGTCTCCCACTTCACTGAAAAGTCCATTCACTGGAGGCTTCAAGATGAATATTTTTTATAGTAATGAAAACGATGTTAAGCATGATGGAGGTTAGTATCAAATTCAGTCCCAACACCTGTACACTTACCTTTACTTTCAGAGCAGCCTCACATGCTGACCTGTTAAATGAAAATCTGACTTGTCTCACTGGGAAATTGTAAAGGGAAAGCAAATCTAACTGTGACCTTTCTCATGAGTGAACATCAACTTAATACCTCACGTTTATTGAACTCTATGTCTCTCACTGAGTTAACATACATTACATTTTCACAACTCATGAGACGACTAATTATTCAACAGTTAAGTCACATTTACAAGGCAACAGGGGAACTTACATTGCTAAGTTAAACCAGCTTAAAACTTGCATATTACATTTATTTTGCACATATTGTAAAAAAACTTGTGGATAAATGTGGATTTGTGGCATTGACCATGTACATTTGTACAAAAGGTCAGATTTCCTTGAGTTGTATCCCCTCCATCCACTCATCAGAGGCTTGTTCAAGTAACTCAACTAGCAGCCAGCGTTCACCTGTTATAAACATGGCTGTGTCTCAAGTTTCCAGCAGATCATTGCTTACTAAGTAGCATTGTGATAGTGGGAAACATGGCATTAATGGGGTTTCAAATCAGGATATATTAAATTAAATGTTCACACCAAATGCTGAGACCAGAGAGATGAGCAGACAACCAAAGGAAGTTCATTTCATTACACACGAACATACAAAACTCAGAAAATCACCAATGCAGCTCTCTTTCAACTTCACACACAAACCTATTGTGACCTATGACTTCTATGACTTCCTGCCTATGTTTTTTTTGGCACTTTCATGAGCCAAATGATGACTTGGACTTAGACCAATGGGTGTAGATGTCTCTGCACCATTTGTACATTTCTTAATTTCTGCTGTATGTGTGTGGTGTACTTTGCTCCCCCCCTTTCCTAATATTTCCAGATGTCTACTGTTTGTTATTCTAAGTGAAGAGGGGCTCTCTCAGCGTCAAATCATGGCTAGTCTAAATTTTTCTAAGGGGGAAGTGCATGGAACTCTAAAACACTCTGTAGAAACTGGATCAGTTGTATCCAAATCTTGATCAGGCAGACCAAAAGTGGCCACACCATCAGAAGATCAACATACCAAACTTAGTTCCCCAAGAGATAGAAAAGCAACTTCATCACAAATACAGAATTTGCTAAATAAAGAACGCAAGACAGCAAAAGTGCTGTCAAAAGAAGGTTTGTTGTGGTCTCAGAGGAAGAGTAGCAGTTTCTAAACCACTTCTGAGGATTCAAACTGCAGCAGGACAATGACCCCAAACACACTCAAAGCTTTGCAAGAACTACTTGAAGCACCAAAGAAGACCAAGGAGTCCTGACTGTCATGGACTTTCCTCCACAGTCACCTGACTTCAATCCCATTGAACATTTATGGCGGCACTTGAAGACTGAGAAAGCCAAGCGCTCTGTGACATCACAAAAAGCTCCTTAGAAACATTGTCAAATCCTGCTGGGATAACATGGATCATCAGGTTTTACACAAACTTGTGGAGTCCATGCCAGCTCGAGTAAATGCTGTCATTAAAACAAAAGGGAAACATACCAAACATTCAAATTGTTAAGCTGGTATTATCATTTGTAATGAAAAAAAAATAGCCTTACATTTCAAACAAATGCAAAACAGAAGTATCTTGACTAGTGGTCTCAGACTTTTGGACCCACTGTATGTATATACTGTATATACTACATATAGTTGTTCACAATGAACCTCAACTCTTGCAAATAAACAAGCAAGATTTATTTGTCTGTTTTTGTTACACTCACGCTAGCAAAGCCCTGGCGGTTCAGGTGGTTTGGTGTTAAATTTCCAACATCTGTCTTTGGAATCACGTTAAATTACAACAAATTAGTGTGAACTCTGATTAATTATGTCCCAGTGAGAGGCGTCATTTAGTCATTTCTCCCTAATTACAAGCAAACCACTGCTAACTGCGACCATTAAATACTGTTTCTCCAGTGATGTAGTGCTGTTTGTACGACTGGAAGTATGTATCACTGTAAGCTGAACAAGCAGCAGATGGTTTTTCATGTCAAACTGTAGTGAGATTGTTGGATCTGCATCTTTTAACTGTTCATTGGTATAAGACTGCAGTTTTTTAAGTGCTTATTGTTGCAAAATCATCAGGGACACCAGAGCAGAAAGGAACCATAAAAATACTTGTAAAATATATCTTCTCTGTAGAAGTTTGCCAGCAAAATAATTAATATGCTTATTTGGAGTTTCTGAAGTGATTAAAAAAAATTAACTGATTAACTATTAACTTAACCACTTTTTTCTTCCTGACCTTTCTACATGCATTGACTGTTTGCTGTAAGCAAACACTTGACAAGTGGTGTTCAAATATACATTTTCGTAAATTGACAGCACTTCGTTAATTGAACGCAACAACACCTGCTGATTAAATCACTGTTGACTCGGACTCTACAGTCACATAAAGACAGCTTCCTCTCCAGTGATCACAACAGTATTTACAGTCACCCTGCCTGTTTGCCTTATTGTAGTAATAACAGGATGTCATGAGATTAAAATGAGAATAGGACACTTTTATGCAACCTGACTGCCAAAGTAGTGTACCTGCATTAAAGTGGCACCTCAACAGCACTGTTCTTTGCCGTAAACCCTGTTTTCATGCATGAAATCCCCTCACACACCAAGCATAAAACGCAAAGACTCATATGCAAATCATGGAAATCCTTTCATTTCTTCTCTGAGGCAGTTTGAATGGCTAGGTTGCTCCCTTTTTCAGTATAATAATGACAGCAGGGGGTGGACGACATTGCAGAGAGAAGAGTGCAGCATCACCTGTTTGCAAAAGTCACCCTAATCAAATTCTGCCTTGGGGGTAGACAGGAAACAATATGTAATCTGTGCAATCATAAAGGTAAACCAGGTAAACCAGCTGCTCTGGCAAAACTGATTACATCTGAACGATCTGTACCATTTCTGAATTGTGGCTCATTGTGGTGTATGAGCTATGAAAAAAAGAGTCAGTTATTTATTTGTTTGTTACATCATTTATTCATCTCTTTGTATGTTTTATAAATTCACAAACACATTTATTTATTTATTTATTTATTTGGGTTTTTATGCATTTCTTTGCATAAATTAAGAAAACAAAATCAGCACAAGTGAAAACATTCTACAGTGACGTTAACTGTACTGTAGGATCACAAACACAAAATCAAAGGTTCCCACCAATAGGAATACGGAAAAATCTGAGCACACAGTAGGTTTGAAGAATGTATCTGCATGTGTGACTATGGGTGGAGTTATATTAAAGAGAGATTGCACAAAATTTGGCCCTCAGCTTCTTCTGCAGACATGGACTCTGATGAAAACAGACAGGAAACCACTGATGCAAATGACAGCAAGAGATCGACTTCACAGACTCGTTTTTTTTTTTTTTCTGTTGTGAACAGTCCCTGGTAGCTCAGGTGTGAACCAGCGAGGGGCTTTATTTATCCTTTACCTTTTGTCTTTGGAGACAGAATGGTTATCTACAATGTCATTTAAATGCTGCATCATTATTTGCTCTCATGTACTGTACATATACCTGATGTTCTATAGTATTGAGCCAATGTATGTACATAGTAACTCAGCCTACAGCTATACCAAACAATCAAAGCAGCATCTGTGTGAAGTGAAAAGTGCCAGCGTAGATTATAGTTGAGTTCATTTCTATCAGGGCCACAATGAAGAGAAGTAATTGAATGCGTCGGTTTGAATCTGAAGGTGAATCTTTGTGAATCTAACTTTCTGTACTTTCTGTACAATAAGCATCTTTGCAAAGGTTCAGTCCATCTTGTTTTTGTCCTTGTCTTAGTGTCAGTTGGTTGGGAATTCACTGAAAAGTCTGTAGCCAGAGACCACAAACCACATAAGACATGAAATATTTGGTATTGGCTGCAGCAGTGAGACCTTACAACTCTATAAAATTACTGAACTGAGTCTTTGCTCAAATGTGTCTCAGCAAGAAACTCAATTTCAAAACGTTAACTTCCAATTCAAACTGTGCCTTTATGATAAAACAGCATGGCTAATGTAATAAACCGATTTTGATTTACCACAGATCTATTGGTATTGATGTGTCAGCCAGTCAGTAAATAGAAAAATTGCAGTATAGAAAAAGCCCACTTTCTGTTGGAGTTACATCCATTTTGGACAGCTCACAATTTACACCCAATGCCAACAGTGCAAATGCAGGAAGTAGTGTGCCTTTTATGTAGCAGAGGTTGTGGTGGTGGATGGGTGTGTAGTGCATCTGAGGAGAGGAGACTTGAGGTTGCATCCCAATACTGACCTGCGATTAATGTTTGTCTTTTTATTACCCATAAAGATGACTTTTCCTGACCTTAACCAAGTGTTTCAGTTGCCGAACCTTAACCATACTGTGTTACCCTGCAGAGATATTGCAGAAAGCAAGAATTTGCAGTGTTGACATAGGATGTAAAAAAAAATATTGGAAATTAAAAACAGTGTTGCCGTTACATCGTTTGTCCACCAGAGGGCACTGACAAGTTTATTTTTTAAATGTAAAATGTCCTGCTCTGTAGATCTTGATCACAACTCTGTTGTAACCAAAGTTAAGGGATCCTCCTCAAAAGTGGTTATTGGATATGTTTCTCCTGTATCTATTTGAAGGTACGAATTATAAATTCTTAAATGAATAGTTCAAAATTTTAGGAAATACACATTTTTGTGAGAGTGATATGACAATATTGATACCATGCTCATGATGTTACAACATATGGTCTATGTGGGGAGCAGAAACTTCCTGGTCTCCAGTCTCCAACTGGTCCCACCCAATTAATAGTCATAACCATCTTGCTATTTTGGAGCCAGAAGTGACCATATTTGGACGAAAGGGTGGAGCTGACCCTAACGCTAGCATTAGCTGCTAGCTTGGTTATAATGATGCATTTATAGTCTGTGGTTACCTGTGATATTGCTAATGCTAAAGCTAATTTTGGCTAGCGAAAAAAAAGACTTAAAACAAAATGTACGTACCGGAAAACAGCCGACCCCTTGGAGGGTCTTTTAGTACAACCAAATGTTGAACAAGACTTTTTTAGGCGACCAAAACTTTCATGAACTGAAACACACTAAAATAGCGACATCTACGCCTATACTCCTACTCTAATCTGGGGTTATGTTACCAACATTGGTGCTGTGGTAGCGACTTGTCAATCACATCGTAGCCATGCTGTAAAGCATACCCTGCTTAATCATCTATTTTACTCTAAATGGGACCATAATTTACTAAATGAACATCATGCTGTATTGAAGGAGACTTAAAACTGGTGATTGAGGCCATAAGTGGGGTCATTTTCTAATAGACTTCCATACAATTGGACTTCTTTTTGCAACCAGTGGAGTCGCCCCCTGCTGGCCGTTAGAGAGAATGCAAGTTAAAGTCACTTCCTCATTGGTCTCATTTTTCAGACCCAGAGCTTTCTGCTTGATTATATCTCACTCAGCTGCATATTTTTGCCCTCTGTTGTGGCTTCCTGTTTGACCAGGAAACGAGTCGATCTTTCATGAAATTTATAACATTACAAATGCGAGTACCTGTACTAAGTCAAATGTGATGGCACTGAGCAGTTCAAATTATTTCTAACATACCAGTACTTCATTTTGGTGAATACTGGCCCAATCCTATCATCAATTATCCAATGTATTGGATTTTTAAAACTCTCAAGTACTGGTGTCGGGCTCAAAAATCCAGTTTCAGTCGAGCCTGACACAGATCACAGAAGATTCTCTCAACAGTGACATCAAAGCATTTTACCGATCTGAGAGTCATGACCTTTGTAAGTCACGCTGACGTTAGTGGATGGCGCCGCCTCCATTCTGCTGCGGAGGTCCCTGGTGTCGTTCAGAGGACACTCGCTGGGTGCCCGGCAATAGAAAACCTGCTTGTAGGAGTTCCTGAAGTTCTCTGACAGGAAGGCGTAGATGATGGGGTTGACGGAGGAGTTGCTGTAGGCCAAGCAGTGAGCCACCATCCTGAACACGAAGGATGCCTGGTTTAGGGGAAAAGAGCCAAACTCCACCCACAGGTGGACAATGTGGTGAGGCAACCAAGACAGACAGAAGACCACCACCACCACGAAGACGGTCTGGGCTGTCTGTGGAGGGGAGCACAGAGGAGATAATGATTGGTTATAACATGTCACGTGATCAGATATAACTAGAAGACACAGAGGAATTTGTGGATAGTCAGGTAGATAAGTGAGATAGATGACACTTGACTATTTGTTGCACTGTTGCATGTTGACTATGCTGCCATCATGAGAAAGACTGTGGACTTCTTACATTACAGACTTATTACACAGACATATTCAGTGGTGTAGTGCAGAGTGTATAATACAGAGTATAGCCATTTTTCTTCAGAGAACAATGGCTGCATTTACATCTAATTGAACACTAACTATACAGATTATACTGTATCTGCTCCTCCACGAAATCATTACAGGAGAACATTTAGAACATGCTGACTTTTTCAGTCTCTCCACTGAATTTAATATATTCTAGTGATTTGATGTTACTGTAAATTGAATTTCAGATTTGGATTAGCAAATTAAGACAAAATTAAATGCTTCCACTCACCTTCTTTTTGGAGAGCTCTGATTTTTTGGAGACATTCTTCAGTTTTTTGTGCAGATGGTTTAAAACCTGCAAGAGACAGATTACTGTAAGATTCATTATGATGTCAGAGACTTAATTAGTTCATGTTTTGCTCATCTTTATCTTTCTTTCCTAGTTTTTCAATTGCAACATTTGAAAAAGACCTTAAATTTTACTTTAAAATAACAGAACCTGCTATCAGAGTTAATCTAACACTTTTATATATTGAAGGCACATCATGGATCCAAGTCAGCTGATTGAACAGAGAATATTTCAGTCAACATTTGTCAGTTTCAAATCATCATTGCTGAAAAGTCAACATTTTTGCACTAGAGGGGGAAAAAAGGATTAAAGCTACAAATTGGCATCATGTTTAACTTTGATGCACATTTACATTTTTTTGTATTTCATGAATTTGTTCTAAACTGTAAAATCAGTCATGAACACTGAAGATTGTATGCGCATACATTCATTCTGATTCATGCACCTTTGCATAGCAGACAGATATCAAAGTGAGAGGCAAGAGGTATCCGAAAACAAAGGTGCACATCACGTAGACTTTTCTCTGCTGATCAGGCCAAACCTCCCAGCAGAAGGTGTTGTTATCCTCCCTCTCCACAATGCTCTGGTAGTGCGCAACGGGAGCTGCCATAACCAGAGACAGGATCCAGATCAGCACCACTCCGAACATGGCATGCCTCCCCACCCGGATGGACGAGGATTTCCTGGCGTGGACGATGGCCACGTAACGGTCCACGGACATTGCCGAGAGGGTGAAAATACTGACCAGCATGGACACGGTGAAGAAGTAGTGGATGAACTTGCAGATAAAAGCTCCCAGCACCCATGTGGGGAGCATGTAGATGGTGGACTGGAAGGGGACGCAGAAGAGGAGGTAGGACAGGTCCGCCACGCTCAGGTTGAGGATGAAGATGTTGGTTGTGCTCCTCGGTTGTCCTGGTTTACTGCGCGCCAGCACGGTGATAACCATGGTGTTCCCAAGCACCCCGAGGATGAAAATAAGTCCAAATATCAGAAGAGAAATAAAGTTATCCACTCCCATCTCTAGTGTAAGTTTGGCAGGCAGCCTCACTGTGTTGGTGTTGAAAGGCTGACTTTGGTTCTCCACCTGTAACTCCATCTTTTCCCCACTATGCAAGAAAAGTTACATGTTGATACAAAAGATGCATATCCTGCACACGAAGCTCAGGTTGAGGGTGGATTTTCTCTTGAATAAAGGTAGGATGGAGCTCATGCATGTGCAGACTGCTCCCTGCCTTCCTAGGCAACGTCACCATGCTGTGCGCATCTGATCCCACCAATACCTTTCCACTGTTTCCAGTGACCTCCAGCCACTGCCAGTAAGATGGGAATAAACAGAAAACCTCTGATACACTGCTGGAATGGTTCATAACAACAAGACAGCTCACCAAGCAGTCAATGTTATTTTGTAAAAACAATTAAATTAACATTTAGATGTTGACATATAATGAAATAATAACATGCAGTATGTTAAAAAAAAAAAAAAAAAAAAAAGCATTTTAACGTATAGAAGGACATAGAGCTTATTTTCCAATGCATGCAAATATATTATCATTGTTTTCTCTTCATGAATGTGTTAAAAAACATAATGTATCATAATGTATAATACATTCAGATATGGTAAATATGTGGCAATTCCTTTTACAAGATATGCAAAGTAGCAATAGTTAATGTATTCTGCAATATATTATAAGAATATGAATTCAATGCATTGTCAGTTAGTACGTGCATATTAGATAACCATATACATAAACATAAGGATATGATGAGATTTCCCACCACCATCCCCCCAACTGCCAATCAATGATGTGCATAAGCTCTTCCTTATTCTGACTTGCTTCAAGATACTGATTTACATCTTTATAATTCATGAAACTGTTGGATTATTTCACACAAAGAAAATGTAAGAATCCAAAAGTGCGTCATTGAATGATTCAATATATCACTTTTTCTGCAGTGTGAATGAATCTGTCTGTCAAGATTAACCCAAGGTCTTAACTAAATTAAATCAAATTTGAGGCTTTTGATTAATATCTTACGCTGCACTGTAACTTTTATTCTCCTGTTTTAACTCTTATTCTATTCTAGCTTATTTTTATTTCTAATTTAACACTTTTTAATTATATTTAAATGCCTTTCTATGTTGCCTTGTGTTGCTTTTACATTCAGTCTCGATGCTGTTTATGTTCTATGTAAAGCACTTTGAATTGCATTGTTGTTGAAATGTGCTGTACAAATAAATTTGCCTTAACTCGCCTTAACTTTTCCAAGAGTCCGTGTCAGTAATAATAAATTTGCCATCTCGTTGTCTGAAGCAGTAAGTCATTAGTCATTCATGTCATATTTGTATATTATTTTACATATTATGCTTCATTATCATGCATTCAGTATATTCAGTATACATACTAATCTATATATATAGTAAATAATAATGATAAACTGTAGTTGTATAGCATATTGCACAAAAAATGCATATAGAACATTTAAATAACGAGCCATAAAATACACTAAAACTGAGTAAAAATAAATGCAATATTGCAGTGAGATGCAGTACTATCAGTATACTTATTGCTTATACGTATCAATGGCAGTTTACATAAAAGCAAGATTGAAAACGTCTTCAGATGTTTCTTAAAGGAATTCACAGAAGCTGCATGTCAGATATTTATAGGCAGGCTAAGTTAAATATTTACTCCAAATGTACTGTATCTACTATGCCACTTTGATCTTGATTATCAGAAAACTGCACTATTATTTTAGCTGTCCAAGTTTCTTTTGCTATCTGTATATTTTTATCTGTGTCTTGTGTCTGTCTACCTTTCTGGTCTTCCTCTTATGCTGCTAATAATGTAATGCCAAATCTTCCACCTGAGATCAATACAGTTAGATCTGACTAATAAAGTGGTGGATCTTTCATTTATAATCCTTATTTATGAAATTTTAGTGGTCTATGCCCAGACAAATAATTACCATACATATCAAATATTGTCACATTTCCTATAGTGAGACTTCAAGTTACAATCTGCACAGCAATACAACATCCTCTATCTTTAGATTCTTGATTCAAATACGGAAAAGCTCCCTAAAAACCCTTTAACGAGGGAAAAAATGGGAGAAACTTCAGGAGGAGCAGCAGAGGAGGAACCTTCTTCCAGGACAGACAGACATGCAATAGATGTGTGTGCAGAATAGATCAGAATAGGAAAATTACAGAAATACAACATGGTCTTCAAAGGGGAGATCACGATTAGTTTATTTGTCATGGTTAGTGTTATTCAGCCTGTAGAAACAGTTGTATAATTTCCTCTGTGGCTCCGCAGAAGCTTTGTCAAGTCTGAAAAAGTTACTCAAGTGACACATTTATAGCAGAAAGCCTGTGTTCATAAGACATGTGTGTTTACCAGGCAGGGAGGGTCCTATTAAAGATGCTGTTGAGTTGCATTATGGGAAGTGTAGGAGCCAGGATTATTGGAGTTTGCTCCACACTAGGGACTAAAACTCAGAATATCTTGGCTCTTTTTTTGGTTTTTTGACCATTGAAAATAATATTTTGCACAGTTAGCCAAACTTTATGGAGGTGAATTCTTCTAAAATTGCTATTGTTATTTTTCTAAAGAGTCAAAGACTATCATATACGTGAAAGTACACAGACAAAGCAGGAAAATGGTTTAAGGTTACGCCAACATTTTTCTAATTTTACATCGATCGTCCTCAGACCTTCTGTCTGTGTTATTGATCTGCGGTGACCACGTCTGGATATAGCTGTATTATCATTATGCAAGCATGTGAGTCCCGGACAGACCAATGCTGAGAGATCTGCCTGGGGGATAACCATCTGGAAATAACAACAGAGATGATGCACATGCTATGTAATCTGAGAGCAGAGGCTGATGTTATCTCAGGGGCCACTTGTCCTCAGGGCGAGTGCGCTCATTTGAAGCTTTTATTGTTTATATGTCTGGTTAATTTGTTGTTGTGTTAACCAGGTAACTTCCACAAATTAAATATGACATATGATGTACTTTTCGATGCAAAAAACCTGATGATGGCAAACATTTAGGTGATGATGGTAATCATATTGATGATGATGATGAAGACAATTAGGGGTGTTTGTGACCAATTCTCCCACTTAGCCCTTCTGAAAATGAATAGCGGTCATTATATCACATTTTTATCACTGGGGTTATTATACTTTGGGGAGCATGGCGGTTGTTTTGTAATTGGTTTCTCAGCTCATGTCCTGAAACAGCCTTAAGTTTCCATGGCGACTCTTTACTCCCATCGACCGAGATGTTATCCCTCTTTCTGCTGCGGAGAAGAAAGGCGCGCTGAACCAATTTTCCATTCTGAAAAAAAAGAGAAATATATCAATTATTCCTCTGAGATGTTGATGGTGAAAGTGAAAAGAAAATGTGACATTTGTTTTCTGAGGAAAAGAACCAGCAAAAACTGTCCTATTACATTCCAGGCGCTGTCCATAGCGATGAGTCATTTCAGCACCACGGACAGTTCATCTGTAAACCTGCAAAACCCATCCAGTTAAATTTACTGTCGACCACAGAAACATGATTTTCTACCTTTGTTGTAGAGTTTGATCCCAAAGAAGAGTGTAATAGTGAAGGGAGCAGTGGTCAACATGAAGTAGACCCTCAGAAAGCCTGGAAGTTGTTTTAATCTTATTTTGACATTTTATACAATCTCCTTTATAGGTAAACTTTTACTGTTGGCTGAATAAATGATTTGACAGACTATTTGTATGTAAACAGTATCAGAGTCTCTCAGGGGCCCACCTCCCCCTGAGAGGTGCACATGGTTTAGTCCACTCCTGCAGTAAGGTGGACAAAAATGGTTTTGATCTCCACTTTTGTCTTATTCACAGAGTACATTGAAGACCTACAAAACCATGACAGCAATGGTTCTTTATAATCACCTCATAGTGAAAGCTTCACACAGTAATTACAATATGTTGAGAAAAAAATGCATTATGAATACTGCACTACTGATTTCCCTTATAACACACAGATGTGTGTTTATTTGTGACAATAGCTGTAGTAAAAGGGGGGCACTGAGGCTGTATATGGCTCAGATTTTTGTGCTGCTCCACTGATCCCAAACATCGTTATCTAATTTTAAAGATTTTCTGTACTGTCTTTGTTTGAACCTGTAATTTATTTCCTGAATGCTTTTGTTTCCTGGACAAATCACCAATTAATGTGTGAACTAGAATACAAACTCAATAAACAATTAACTGTTGAAGTGAAAACAATATTAATTAAGTGTGCATGTATTTTGATGTTAATTATTTTACTTGCTACAATTAATATTAAGCCAGTATTATATTTATTCAGATTTTCATTATCTGTTACCAGAGCAACAGCTATTCATATCATCTACAGTAAATATGTCAATCAGTCTTATTAACAAGTGTGAAAATAATATTACAAATATACACATATGTAATGCTTTTTACTTTATTTACATACATTTATTTACAAACTAGTTTCTATTCCACAGAACTTTAATGATGCAGAGACGTGGTTGGCCCACAAGCAACAGCATAATCCATGTTTTGTGTTCCTATTGCAGATTTATGTTCAGATATGTCTTTAAAATTATTTTTGTTTGTCTGACATAAACAAGACAACAGGAACATTTCAGCATATAAACAACACATGTGTGCTGCTGCGGTAAATGAGGGATTTAATGGAGTATTTTTTACCAGTACATGGATGTGTAAAGTACTTGGTGTCCGACGAGTTAGAACATTGTGCCCAGGTTGATTAGACAGCCAGGAGAAAGCGTTAAGTGGTTTTCTAGTGTCAGAATGAATCAGTCTGTCTCTCAGATTGCAGCAGCGTTTAAACGTAATCAGCAGAGACACACGGCTGATGTCATGGGTCACTTTTGAGGACTTTCCAATGTTGAAGGATAATATATTTGACCCTGCCTGCCACAGGAAAGTACTCAGTAGAGAAAGTGATCCGTGAGGAAGTAGTAGTAGCTCTAGTTTTCTTAACTTACAGGGATTCCCTCTCTGTATGTAGGAGCCTCTGAAAAGGCTGAAGAGATATTTAATTTCAGCAGCTTTAGACTGGAAATCTGTAGCAGTACTGCAGTTTCTGCATAATCTCAAGAATTGACCAGAAGGAATGTTTCGAATTTGTTGTTTTGGATGGTTAATCTCAGCTTTTAGAAGAGTGTTTCTGCTTAAGGGTTTATAATAGATTGTAGACTCAATTGTACTGTTGTTTCCCATGTAAAGGTCTAGAAAGTGGACTAAGGTTTCATGCTGTTCCATAGTGAAAGAAAGATCGTTGGTAGTAGAATTTATGTATTTCAGAAAATCAGACAGCTCTTTTCTATCATCTATTATGACCGCAATATCATCAATGTGTCTTTTCTACAAAGCAATCTATGACAAAAATGTGAGTTATGAATGAATTTCTCTTCCCATAGACCCGTAACGAGACAAGCACAGGATGGGGCAACAGCACTGCTCATAGCTGTGCCACGGGATTGCAAGTAATAGGAATCCAGAAGCTTAAAGAGGTTCATGGTGAGAATCATTTCTGACAGTGTAAGTAGGAATTCATTAGGAGGTAAAGCTCCCATCTGGACGTTTGCTGAGGTAATGAGTGAGAGCATCAAGACCTATTTAATGAGGTGTGTATGTGTACAGGATCTGCACATCAAAAGTTTCCAAGATATCAGCTTGTTCATATTTGAACTCTTTAATAGTTTTTAGTATATCAGCAGTGTCCCTGAGGAAGGAAAAGAGGCTCGAAATAAATTTCCTAGTGAAGAAGTCTCTGCTCCATAGAGAGGAGTATTAGACTCACACCCTGAACACAGTGGAGCCCTCTGGCATTAAAGAAGAAATTAATTTGTCATGTTTCCTCTAATTTGTCACACTTGACAGATGTTTGTACCTGTACTTTTTGCACTTTTATCTTTGTAACTTTAATGGAGGTCTGTGTTCTTTCGGTCTTTTGTTTCTGACATGGTGTTAGCCCTCTGGCATAAATGAAGAACTGAATTTGTCATGTTTCCTCTTATTTCTCACACATAATGGATGGTAGTACCTGTACTTTTTGTGCTTTTATCTTTGTAACTTTAAGAGAGGTCTGTGTTATTTTGTTTCTGACATGATGTTAGGAAATGTGGCACTTGGAAACCAACTATGGCAACTCCAACTCAACCTTTTGATTCATTAACCAATCGATTTGAAACCCAGTTCAACCAGTTATCCAACGACAATTGGTACACCTGGTCTAGATTGATTATATATGTTGTTTGCCTCATATCTTTGTCCACTTTGACTCTGATGAAGACACAGTAGTGTTGAAACATTAGTCTGTTTGCACAGTTAAAGGCTGTGAATCACTCAATGTGCTCCAATCCCCTTTTTCCTTCTCTGTTATTATTACTTTTGCACAAATATTTGTACAATTATATAGTCTAAGGTACTATAAAGTATCTGTGTAGATTTTTAATGGCATCTCTCTAATTTCTTTAAATTCATATTTTATTGTTATTTCATTCAAACAGTCTTTTCGATGTTTTCTCTTACTGTCTGTTGCTACAAAATGTGAATGTTTTGCCTCTTCTTGTCTTAACTTTTGCACATCATAATGTGTGTTACTCCATAATTCATGCTTACTCTGCATATAAGACATCTACTGCAAGAAGAAGGAACCTTCCTGTGTTACTATTCCTGGGTTTTCTCCCCCTATGTTTTCCTGATAAACTGTGTTTGCTTCTCCTTACCTGAATCTAGGGTCTAAGGATAGAGCATCTTGTGTCCCTTTGAGACACATTTGTGATTTTGGTGTATATAAACACAGTTTGCCTTGACTTAACAAAGGAATCTTTTATTTTTTCATTTGTTACCACAGTAAGAGGTGAGAAATAGGAGAATCCAAAAGAATCCATTAAAGCTCTTTGTTTCAATAGACACTAATGACCTCCTGAAGAACAGAATCATGAGCGAGTGACGTTCGAAGCCTTCTACTCAATTTCTGTTTCAGCTTTCATTCACAGTGATATCATGATATCATACCAGAGAAACCAGTGTCACTGCATCATCTCACCCCCCCCCACCACTTTGATCTTTCTTTTTTCTCCCAACCTTATTAGAGACATAAAGAGATAAGCTGCTCTGGACCCTGTTGCTCCTCCTCTCAGGTGGATAGCCCTTTAGTTCAGACCAGAGTCAGACCTGTTGTTACCATGACACTGAGTCATGAGAGGAGACCACAGCAACAGCACATCCATTTACCCCAATAATTTGAAATTGCTGGGAGCTACAGATTGTTATTTGGGTGATTTACTGTTGACAGACTGTGCTGTTTGTTCCGTTTTGTTTTGCTCAGTCTTTTGCCTTTTCTCTCTTCTTTTTTTTTTTTTTTTTTACCTGTTTTTCACACAGTAAATGTTTGGATAATGAAGGTTGTTATGAGTCTGGGAGATGCAGAGGAAGTACTTTTTGTTTTCAAGGTGGCTGAAAAAAATGTCTTCCTGGAAGTCAGTCCCTTTCTGCCTATAGACCCCTTTAAACACACCTCTGTCTAACATCTGTCTGCGTCCTTTCATTTATTCTTATTCTTCCTTTTTGAAAATGCTGACACTTATTCATCCACCTTCCTCTGTCTTTTCTTTTTTCCCACTTTTCTTTTTCATTTTTTTATTGCACATACATTGAAAACAATTCCATATCTTCTCATAACAAACCAGACATACATCACAACTAATCATGAATTTCTGCACCTTGAATCCATTAAAGAGTTTAGAAAACACATTGACTGTGTCACTAAGACCGCATTTGACGACCCAAGAAATATTGTTATATCATGTCTATCTATGCTAAAACGCTTTTTGTGTTTTGTCTTGCTTAACCAATAAAAAAAAACATCTTCAATGACTGAAAACTGAAGTGGTGTAAGACAAAGTCTCAAACTTTTTTGTTTTAATATACTGGTTATTTGGATATCATGTATACATGTGCAGTCTAATGCAACTTTTTGCTGAGACTGTAAGTCAGAGGTGTTGATTATAATAAGGCTGAATTAACACCTCTCTGACACAGTCGCAGTGGAACAAAGTAAGTGTTAACTGTGGGGCTTTTGAAGTTCATTACATCAACCAGCTGTACTTTCATGCAGCGCAGTTCCTCACACAGTAGAGGGAGTCGGGGAGGTTTGCCTCTGCACTCGTGTCATTACAATGTGATTAATCTCTCTTGAGTGACACTTTGTCAAGTACAAAGACAAACACATCAGATATTTGTCTGGATCCAGAGGAAATGTCTTGTTAAACTTGTATTTGTTCTGATAAATGTGTTGAACATGTGTGCTCAGTGTCAGCAGCAAGACAGTCGCACTGAGAGCTGCTGCTGAACTGAAGCAAATGCAGCTGAAGCTTGTTGACTAAGTCACACATAACCGGATCTATATTCTCCACACGCAACACACTGAAGGAACAAACATCCAGTGTTCATAAAGACTTAAAGTGAATTATTAATTTGTACTGGGAACAGGCTATTTTCACAAACAGCATCTTAAGTTAAAGTCAACCTGCTTGTTTTAAATGTCAAACACACCTTCAGTTGAAAGATTCATAGCAGCAGCGTGTCCTCAGATGTGACTGGATGTACAGTAAATAAATACATAATGCACTGTGTTCTTTAATGAAAGAGAAAAGGACAAGCTTGGTGTATTTTATGGATGCTGTTCTTGGTTACTTAACCAGCTGTTTCTGTCTTACCAACAGATGCAATAATTGTTTAACAAGAAGTAGCTCAACTTATGTTTTTCCTTCAGGGAGCTCCATTGAAAAAAAACAAACAGTTTTTTTAGGAAAAGGAGGTTGTCCACACACTAAAATTTGCAAGCTCCCAAAATTCTTATTGATGCATCGTTTTGACCTACTTATTTATTAATTTATGTATTAGTTTATTCATAATGGACAAGGCAGATTAATCAACACTGACATTTTAAAGGAGACATATCAAGGACATTTACAGGTCTATATTTATATTCTGAGGCTCTACTGGAAACATCTTTGCATGATTTACAGTTCAACAAAACTCCTTATTTATCTCATACTGGTCCTCTGTCTGTCTGAAACAGGCCATCATAGCTCTCGTCTCTTTAAGGCCCCCCCCCCCCCCCCCGATGAGCCCACTTTGTTCTGATTGGTCAGCACCCAGAAGCTTCCGACGCTTCCGGAGGCTACGTAAGCAAACAGTAGAAGTAGGATTTCACTTCCTTTTTTCCGTTCTTTACTCGAAACGGAAACTTCTCAAATACATCCATACATGTACAAGCCCAAATCCGATTTGGAATATGCGAGTTGACAACGTGAACAACCCGTGGAACAACCTTAGCAACAAAGGCTATCGAACAGACGGCCATTTGTAGACATGTGAAAACAATCTAATGTCCCCATGAGGATTTGGAAATTTGACCATGTTTAACATAGACATTTGACATCATAACTGTTTAAAAATAACAGAAAACCAGAAAAAGCATGATATGTCCCCTGTAACAACATCAGCGCAGGTGTGCATAGCAACAAAACACATCTATCTAACTATCTATGTATCTATCTATCTATATATATATATCTATGACGTCAGGTTTGGTACTTAGAGAAGAGAGTAGCTATCAAAAGCAGTGACGCCATTTGTCAAAGTGTTGAAATGCGTCAAAATTGTCCTTCAGACAGAATAAATCAATCCGACCCTGAAAGCCACACTTTGACAAAAACAGGGAGTTGTTTTTTTTTTTTCTTCCACTGACAGATCTTCTGTCTCTGAAGTAATAAATTTCTCATGAAAGCTTTGAAGCCTTGAAATCTGTTGAAAATTGCTTTTCATAAGCAGACTGTTGAGGTGTCGAAGTGCTTTGTTCTGCTCTCTCAGAAGTTAAATCGTGCTACATTACAGTTACTGACTTCAACGGTAAGAAGCCTTTGTGTTGTTGTGTCTCTGTCACCCTGGATGACCTCTTCGTATCGCATCCAGTCACTGTAGCCTATAGATGACAGCATGGCTATGATGCTCAACAGCTGATGTCACCATCCAGTGGACGCTCAGGCTAAGAAAAGGCTCCTTGCTTCCTCCTTTCAATGAAACAATATCTAATTGTTTGTCATTTTACATTTTGCATTTGATAAATCTTCATAAATAAACAACGGGTGCCTTTGGTGTTAATATGCTGTTCAAAAACCTGATGGATTGCAGAGGCATTTTGTGTCTTCATTGTCTTTGAAAATTCCCATTGTTTGAACTAATAGGATCAGCTGTAAGATGTGAATGTCTTTTTTTTCCCCGCAGTGCGTCCTCACAGCGATCCTTTTGGCTGGTAAACAACTCGATGCAAATGTCTTGGTGGTCGAAAGCCAATGATTCCATCAACATTTGGCAGGAGTCGCGGCACAGGGCTCTAGCATAATGCTGTCATTTGTTTAGCATCTCAACAATATCGTGCTCTCTTGTTTCAAACCGAGGACCAGAGGATATTTTTTAGCCGCTGCTGTAAATAAAGGATTTCTACAAACGGGAGAGCAAGAGAGAAATGGCTTT
This sequence comes from Thunnus maccoyii, assembly GCF_910596095.1. Classification (NCBI taxonomy): domain Eukaryota; kingdom Metazoa; phylum Chordata; class Actinopteri; order Scombriformes; family Scombridae; genus Thunnus; species Thunnus maccoyii. The sequence goes on from NC_056547.1 coordinate 9,196,879, forward strand.
TATGGCAGTTTATGATTTTACCATACAGTAAATGTTTGTTGTTTCAAGAAAAAGAAGAGATCTTCTGTAATTCATTATTTTAGTTTGCTTTTAGAGAGTTTTTGCCAGTTCTCTGTCTTTGCATCCAAATAAAACCCTAAAACTTGATCACTTCAAATTGGTGTAATTTCAGGCATTTTGGGGTAATATGGGTATCACAGCTGTCATCTTTGGCAGCCATCTAAAAGATGATCACAAGAGTCAGTTCAAAGTTAGAAGTATGATATCATTTGGTACATATTTCTAAAACCATAAAAAAACAACATTATAAGCTATTCATAAATTGCCAAAAATCTTTGTGGCTTGTGTTTTCCATTGTATTTTGTGATGTTACAGTTATAAATGATACTGAGTTGTAAATCGAATTTGGTCCAAATGCTTTGCAGCACTTTTTCAAAAGATAAATGGTTGTCTGATCCATTGGAGGGGTCCTCCCGATGAATTACAAGACTGAAAGAGTCATGCTGGAGGAGGATGAACACCAGCCAAAGGGATTTTTCACATCATGGCAAACCAAAAGTTGGGTTTATGGCTTCAGTCATTCAGTCACAATGGACAGAAGAGGATCAAAACCGATGCAGCAGCACCAGCGATATCAGCTGTGTCCTATTCAAAATCCATACTACACTCTATTACTAAGCAGGCTTTAACTATACAGTGTATTTATATATAGCTACTGGAGAAGTCACAACAGTGCCTTGATTTTTGGGTGTGCTGTGATGGATTCTCCCACAATGCAATGCACAGCTTGAGAAAATTAAAAGTAATAGAGAATGCTCCAGGAAAATAACTATTGAATTGGAAAAAAACAACTTTGCACAGCACAATTATTGCATAATTTCCTGCTGTTATAAATAGATGCATTGGGTTGACTTCTTGTATACTATTGCAAAAACAGCATACTATGAAGATTAGTATATGGTTTAGACTGTATACAGTGAGTAGGTAGTATGGCTCTGTGGCACAGCGATTGTCTTTTTTATTCCACACATTTCCTTGTCAAAACCTACATTGCCCACAATGCAACTCAACCACTGATAATTCATTCAAGAAATTCAAGTGTGTTATGCTAGAAGCTCATGTAGAGATGAGGATCAGTCTACGGAGGTCTAGTAAGCTCACTTCTTTCTGACTCCACACGCCCAGATTTTTTCCCCATTTTCAAACACCTTCAACACCAACCGAAGCTGACTGATGTGACGTCACTTGAGGCAATTTATCAGATATTTTTGCACAGCTCCATCTGGAGCCACAAAATGTTTTATACCACTTTGACGACTCTGAAGTGTAAAATCAGTGTTCCACTTTAATAAAGTCATTACTCACAGCTTTGCAGAGTGTGCCAGAGTTTTGGTTTGTAAAACAAGACAGAATCTAGAACCAAGACCTTCTTACAAGTTCAGGTTTTGGGAAGCTCCAGGTTACATGTTGTTCAGCTGCTGTAGAGGAAAATAGTAGAAAATGAGCACTAAACATTCAATAGCAAATAAGAGCGTCAGGTGCAAGACTATTCAAAGTCTAATGTTTGTCATTTCCATCCAATTAAACTCCCAACCAAATGTTTAATTTACCACTTTCATCCAACCTTCTCTCTGTGTTTCTTCACTAATTCCTCTGCGTCGCAGCCTTAACACCTGTGAAATGACGTGCAAATGAGTTTTTCTCACAGAAATTCACACCGTCCTTTGATTATCACACAACATGTGGCACCGGCAGAGATTAAAGTCATCCACAGTCATGCATATTCATTAGCTTCACTGATGTGTTTTCAAAAATTTCTTGCACTTGGGTATAATAATGGCCTGTTATGCACCTGGCTGAGGGCAGGGGCTACAGGTGAGCATCCTGGATCCTGGATCAGTAAAAGCATGTTCAGTAAATCTCTTGCGTTACGATGCCTTTCTCATCAGAGTTAAAACCAGAAAATCTCTCAGAATAGGAAGCAGATCACACACGCTTGTGATTTATCTTTTTTTGAACAAATGTAGACATTGTTAGCGTGTTCTACGTCTGCTCCATAAGAACATGACTGAAACATGTTGGTAGGCAAACCATCATCGCTGAATACAAGCTGCTTCAGAGAATACCTGTTGACTTTATCTGTGTTGAGCAGCTGAGTTTTCCAGCTGTATCTTCCTGGCAGAACAAACAGAACACGAATCAAAACACCCACCACTGTTGCTGTTGTAGTGTGAAAGCTTTCTTCGTTTTAACACGTTCATGAAATTGGCAAAGCCTGAAACATAAAGCAGCCTTATTGTTTTTGTAATAATAAAACTTGGCAGTATTTTCAACTTTTTATGCCAAAAAAGACTTCACTCGCTGTGCAGGCAATGATTTTCTAGCATGAGCGTAGAGTTAAGGTGTTGCTGAATTGCCCCTACCGATATTTTTACCAATTTAGAACCATCTTGACATTTTAACTCCACATAATGTTAACAGAGAGACAGAGAGACCTGTGCAGAGTTGCAAGATTTGTGTATTTTCTGCAAAAAGTGGGTTATTATGAAATAGAGTGAAAAGACAGATGGGGGATCCTCAGCTTGATTACCTGGCAACCCTCAACTTCAAACTGTGTTAGCTGCAGTAGTGGAGTCGGTGAGGTGGTGAATCTGAAGCATATTGACTGGACAAAACTGACATCAATCAGTTGATATTATATTTAAATTTCAGGCGTTAGGTGTTAGCTAACTCAGACGTGTCAATTACTGTGGGTGAAAATGCCTATAAAAGAGAATTCAAGTCCTTTTTAGAGACGGACCAAAGTGTCACTGACAGCTGAGCTTAGCTAATAAAACTGTTCTGTATTTAATCCAAATATTAATCTTCTTTTAAATTAGTGGGAGAGATATTAACTATTTAAATCATTCCCTTCCTTTTTCAAAGAATGAATCAGGAGCAGAGTTAATATTGCATATGTGTCATTAAGACATGAACATTATTTATAAGCTAAATTAGCCACAGCTGATTTGTTTGTGACTGTCAGGCATCATTTAATTATGTAAATCCTGTACGCAGCAGCCTGAGCAGCACAAAGATGCACAGACAGGTGAGCTGCAGCCTGTCAGGTGAGAACAGCTGAGTTTTTAAGTTAGATTTGAAAATGGCGAAGGGTTGGGGAACATTTAAGATCGTCAGGCTCTATCTGGGTGCAGCATAGTAGCTAAAAGCCAGTTCACACTGTTTGGTACTGGAAGGGAAACAACTTCTAGCTTCATCTTTGGCCTCTTTCAAAGTTCAACACTCACATCATCGTCATTTTCATTCACTCAGAGGTTGCAAAAGTCATGAAAATTGTTTTAACTACTTATTTTTAAACAAGCCAAACGGTCACATTTGGTCATCTTCTGCACATATTGAATGAACAGATGAAGGATTTCTTTCTTTCTCCCTCCCTCCAGTGGCAGATATTCAGCTGCCTCTCTGAGTGGGCGTCTTGGTCTAGATCGACATTCCTGCCGGGGTTCAAAGATATCTCCCGTGTTTGTGTCCCACAGCTCGCTTGCATGGCCGCTATTGTTTCCCCTGCGCTCTGCCTCGACCTTCCAGCGCCAGGAACAAATCCAAGGCTCTTCTGGACACGAGGGCACAAGCAGTGTGGTCAACCCACTCTCTGCATTCCTGCACCCTACCTACCTCTGACAGGCCCGTGGGTGCTGCGCTGAGGCCCCGGCCCTACAGGACAAACAGAAGGAGCACTGTGTATATGGCCGAGTGGACAAACATGTCTCCCTCTGAGTCCATCCTCATTTTACTCTGTTTATACAGGAAACGGCCATGTTGAGTCTATAGACTTGTATGTTATGGAGGCACACGTTCACCCACATGTTCAGGATTCCTCAGTGGATGGGTTCAAGTAAAGGCCTCGAGTTTCTCCATTTTTATGAGGATTTTTTGATTTCCTCTGTGTCACTGTGTCAAATAAAAGCTGTATTTTAGCCACATGTGGCTGCTAAAAAACAATTTAAATTGTGTATTATAAGAAGTAACATCTGGTCAACCTTTTCCTCAGCAGATCTGGTTCAACTGATTCAAGCCATTCAAAATATATATGAGCAATATTATTGAAGCTAAATGTGTTAAAGTGTTAAAGGACAGGTTCACAATTTTCAGTATGTCAGGTGCCCATTCCTTGTGTTCATACTGACCATTACAAGATCCCCTCCAAATGTGCTTACAGTGTAAGTGATGGAGGCCAAAATCCACAGTCCTCATGCAAAAATGTATTTAAAGTTCATCTGAAGATAAACTGAAGCTTCAGTTTTCTGAGTTGGTCAGATAAAGTGGGTATCTTTCAGAGTTACAGTCTTTTTAGTATAAAATGTCCTCTTTGTGTTTCCTCGGACAGTGTTTCCCTGTTGAGCTGCGGTGGAAGTATAGTAACAAAAAGAGGGACTTTGGCATTAAAAAGACAGTAACGTTGAAAGATATCTACTTGATTTGACTCATTTGGACGTTGAAGCTTCATATTAGCTTCAGATAAACTTTTAAATATATTTTTGCACTGAAGAAGACTTGCGGATTTTGTCCCCTATCATTTACTGTGAATTTTAGAAGTGGCATGATTGCATATAAAGACAATGGAAGGATGCAAATTTGCCGAAGGTGGCATCGGTGCGATCTGAAAATGTTACAACTTGAGCAAAAATTTCTGGTGTATCCCGGAGCTTCATAAACGCACAGAGAGGAGAGGTAAAAGGAGAGACAATGGAGGGAAATAACAGAGACCACTGAATTTATAGTACTGAAATATTTACCATCTACTGTATCTGAATGTTTGTGGTTTGAATGCCTCTCTATGAAAGGTGTAGTAGGTCATTTAAAGTTGTGCCATTTCATAAACTTGATTTTAATTTTCTCATTTGAGTTCACAAATTCAGACAGAAAACACAGTATTTAAAAACTACATCCCAAATTGCTCAGATTCAATTGGACAATAAGCAATCAAGCTAGACAGGAAGTGTTCAGATGAGAGACTGGAAACCTCATACACTTGAATTTTATATCTGAATTGAAATGAGAAAAAATAACTTGAGATTAAAGTCTAGACATTTCAAAGAGGGGAATTCAAACCACATAAATTCAGATGGTAGAATCTCATTAAGATGGAAGTATTCATTAGCGGTTAAATTTTACAACTAGGTATTACAGTTAAATGCTTATAGGATTCAGATTATTACAGCCTTTCTTTGCTACCATATATTTACTCTGGCTTTTAAAATACAACTTATTCTGCCAACCCTCTCTTGAATTTAACAAGCTTGTGTTTCCTGAATAACAAAAATGCTATTAAAATAAGACATGGATGAGTCATGTCTTGTTTTTTCTCCTGTAGACTTCAGCAGATTTTCATTTCCCTCTTCGGAAGTCACTAAATGTAACATAATAATATGAAAACAGTCAGTTCAGGCGTTATAAAATGATGATTACTAATAACAAAATCAAATGAAAGCATCATGTGCACACTGATGTAGTATCTAATCATTTTCAAGCAATTTTCACCTTATTGGGTTTTCTCTTTACTGCACCAAAACACGGCAGCTTCCTCTGAAACGAGTCCTGACTGTGTGCAGACATCAGCAGGATGTCTGAAGTGGGAAGAAACATGATTAGACCCGACCAGTATTATCCTGTAATGAAGCTTAGTGACACCACAGCATGGCAGTGGAGAAACATCCTTTTTTTTTTTTACTCACCCAGAGCATGATATTCTCTATTTTTTTTTATATCTCAGCTCCACATTTGTACCTCTATGAGAGGCCACAGATGCAAAGCAGGTCAAGTATTATTCATTTTGCGTCTCGGATCATGCAGCTGTTCCCATGCTGCCTCTTGAGAAACACATTGTCTCTCCTTCGTCTCACCACGTCTGATCTCTTACAGAAAAATATAAAACTTAGAGGTGCTGCTGGACTGCTCACAGTTTTCTCATATATGCTCTGATAAAGAGATGGTGCCAAATATAATACTAAGCTAAATTGGTTTTTTGGGGGGATGATTCCTATGTTTATTTCAAATCAAACCTCTGACTGTTTTGCTGCTACTGTCATTTTTTCAATTTCTTTAAAAACAAGCTGTATTTCCTCCTCTGAAATGTGTTCAGTCTCCTTTATTATATTGTGTGATATGTCACCACACTCCTGCAGTATAACAAAAGTTTGTTTTTTTTTCCTTTTTCCAAAAGTGACTTGAAATTCAGAAGCAGCCATAACAAAAAGGCATCTGTTCCAAAATATTAATATTCTGATGCTGCATGGGTGTTTTCTAACACAACTAACGCTGCAACAGATCCTGCTTTGTCTGCTGGCTGCTGCAGGCGCTCTGGGTGAAACAAACACATCCAGGACTCCTTGTAATGGTTTGATGTCGTCCAACAGCAGAAAAAGATTTTTTTTTTTAAAAAAAGACAGAAACACATTCATGGATATTGAGGATGAATCATCTAAGACAGGCGATAAAAGGAAATGTAACAAATAGTCTTACAACATTAAAATGTTGAGCTTGAGCTTGACCTTGGAAACATTTGACAAAACAATCTCCACTCTATGTCCTCTTACTAACTTTTTCTGGAGCTTTAGACTGTATCACATGGTCTTCATCAACAGATAAAGTTTTCTCAGTTGTCATTAAACTGCAGATGTTCAAATTCACCATTATTCTGAGCACTTTAGAGCATAAAAGTTGAGCAAGACGTTTCATTCTTTTGATTTAGCAAACAAGGTTTTGGATTAACACAATCGTCGATCTTCTTGCACATTAAAATGTTTGTTTTTATTGGTACATGATGTCAGCCTTTAATGACCAACTTAACATCACAGTAAAACAGTAAATGATTAAAAAATTGATTAAATTTTCCATTTTTCAACTCCAACATACAACTTTTGAAGCTCCATTAAACTGTTGTAATAACTCTATTATTACAATTGCATTATTGCCCCATTAAACTTGCTGTAAAAAACTGGGGCAGCTGCATAAATATCTTTGATTTTAATGTGAAAACACAGAAATGCAGAAAATCCAAACGTGCAAAGTCACCACAACTTTTTTATTTTATTGCTCTGCAGACACAGATACTTCGCTGGTGTTCACACTATTCGATATCTTTCACACAACAAGCTCTTCCTTTCTTCTGCCTGTCTACATATGTTAATGTGGGTGACTGTACATCCAATTTAAACACAATCCATTAAGAAGATACATGAGGCCAACTCAACAATGGCCTCACAGTGCTGCAGGTTGCTTTGCATCAGGGTGTGAGTTCAGACTCATAGATAACCCTTGTTGTCCCAGCGGCCGGGGTGAGGCAGATGGGGAGAGGAACAATGGCCGGGCCCATGCGGAGGGCGGCAGTGACTGACACAGCCACTGAAGCTCCGAAGAATGCCTGGAGCCGAGCCAGAGCAATGGACCTAACTGTCCCTGCAGCAAACCCCCCCCCCCCCCTCACCTGACCCTCCTCATTTCCCATGGTGCACTAGGGGGGACGACACCTTCAAAGACGGCCCCTGAGCGTCAGCAAGGCAGCAAACCATCCTGAAGGAGCAGCAGAGCATTGGCACTGTAGGCTTTGGACTAGCTTCGAAGAGGACTACTGAGTAGACAAAGGTCAATCCCACCCAACCTCAGCAACAGCTAAAATGGCTACAGCGAGCACCTCAGGGCAGAGCACCTTCGGACTCGGCAGGAAAAAGAAGAACCCAAGTCTCATGGATTCGATTAGCAAGTTCTTCGGAGGAGACAAAAAGAAAAGGAGCAAGGTGAGCAGCAATGCATCCGGATTTACAGTAAAGGGACAGTTCACTTTTCTTTTTTTTTCCAGTGGAACTTTAACTCTTCCAATGTTAGTTATTTTTCTTCAAAGTACTGCAACACTGTGATATGTGCTGCTTATTTAGTGCTTAACTGAATTTGGTGATATTTCTTAGGAATGCTAGTTTAAGTCAATGAGGCAAAAACTAACATTTTAGTTTCTCCATGTTAGTACCTGGTCTTCTGACTTATTTTTAATAGTTTTTAAAATCTTTTAGAAACATTTTGATCCACTTTAACTTGTCTAGATTGCGCTTTGCAGAGTTTGTAAAAAACATAAAAGAGCAAAGCAAACTTTCTTGAAAATTTCAACTTAACTTAAAACACTCTCAGTTACAAAAACGGCCTAGAAGAGCAGTTGCTGGTTTCGGATGTGACATGAGAAATTTACATTACTTATTTGATGGTTTAGTGCCTCATCAAAGGGCTTTTTGCTGAGGCAGGCAGATAGTTAACTCACCCAGTGACACATTCAGTTCAGTTTTGGATCAGTGATCTTTTCTTTTTGCAAGTTGCTTTTTAAGATTCAGGTTTAATTCCAGTTGCAGTTTGTAGATTTTCATGAGACAGAAGATGCTGCATAATTGTCGGGCAGCATGTCGCTGAAAAGAAGATTAATTAACAGAACACTGTTTCTGGATTTTAAAAAAATCAAAAGTAATGTGTGTCCTTATTTTTAGGTCATATTGATGCGCCAACAATATTTTTAATTTAAATGATTTGACTAAACTAGACTGTAGAATGGAAAAGTTTTTCAGACACTTGCTTTACTGATACAGATGTGTCGCTGCCTGCACAACTTACACCTACTTACTGAATCCTATTAACTGTGCACTTTGTAAAAATTGTTATATTACTGGCAGCATTAATGCTTCCCATAAGATGTTAACTTGCTGAACACCAGCTCTTCAGTTTAGATCTTTTTTTAACGATATTTGTATCGAGCGGTTCATAATTTCTAATTCCTTTCAGTAGTGTAAGTGGCTTTGTTCCACCCATGCTGTTATTCTCAGTCTTCCATGCTTGCAAAGATATAAAACTCTAATACATAAAGCCACTGAGATGCTGTGAAGGAAAATGTAAAGGCTAAGCTACATGTGGATGCAGCTCCACCACAGTGCGGGTAATTTAGTTTGTAATGGCAGCCGGGCCCTGAACTGTAGATAGAAAAGCTCGGACAAAACCTCTTTCAAGATTCAAGATTCAACCCTCAGTGATGGCAGGGCCCCTCGGGAATCATAGCTGCTCTCACATAGACTCCTTTCATCTGACATCCAAGCCTGTTTTCTGAGTAGATGCGGCACAAGGATGTCAGACTTCAGGTTTCGTGTCTTTACAAACTTTGATGCACTTTACACGTTATGTTTGGATCTTTTCCTTCATACTTTGCAGCCTTTCTGTCCTGTAGTACAATGCAGCACAAATAGAAAACCAAAAAATAGGCATCTGTGTGTACAATCCATTTCTTTTCAGGTTTATTTCAGTTTTGATTCAAAAAATTACCATTAGTACTGCAGGATGAAAAGTACGAACAGCTGTCAGCAGTGCAGACAGAGATATGTGAGGTTGCTCTGAAGGGTTCGTTAGCTGCACCTTTCATACACCCACGAAGAGACGAGACTTGTGACTGACTCCTGAAAAATCTCTCAACTGTGCCCTAAAACTGCAACGCTGTAGCCGACCACATCATCCTTCACTCTCTTAAATCTGTTTCCTTTCAGTCTCTTAATAGCTTTTAATTGAATTAATTTGCAGATTTCACATTATGGAACATGGTTTTCAGTCCTTTCTCATACGTGTCGTCTACTTTATTTTGCTTCTCTCTCATAATGTGAGCCTTGACATCCAGTAGGGCCTTGAAGTTATTGTAATTATTGTAATTATTGGATTAAGAGGCATGGTGCAGCTGCGAGCAACTTCCAGGAAAGAAAGAACTGATGTCTGTTCAAGCTCACGTCAGCCTATTGAATCATGAATATAGCTACTGCATAAAAAGATTTTTTGCTGTTGAGTTACATGATGTTTGAGTCCAGTTTAATTTCACAGTGGTGTTTCTTGACATTGTTGTATGCCATACTGTGTAGTTACTTGACCTCTGTTGATCTTCTCAGGGGTCATTCCGGGGTCATCTGTCCACCTCACCCCAGCAATCTGCTCGCCGCCGCACCAATGAAAATGCTGTGGTGCATTTCTTCAGGAGCATTGTAAGTTTTTTGGCTCAAAATGTCATATACATATTATATATATCACATCATATATCATGTGTTAACCTTGTACATTAAGTCATTTTTGGTGCACCAGGCTAACATCCAGAGTTTTGTTTAAATTTAGAAGACTGACTTCAGAGTTCGCCAGAGTTTGATGTCTGAAACTGCCACGAGTTGCACAAGTTAAACACAGACGAAACCCATTTCCTCCAAGTTCCTCTGTATTACTGTGTAATTGTCAGTGTTTTCCTTTTCTTTACTTTGGATCTAACTCTTGGCATCAGTAGCGTGGCAGCATTTCAAAAACAGCATGCTAAACTGTTTTCCTCCGCTCCCTCACTGATTACAGAGCCACATGAATCATTTACATACAGATGATAAAAAAAAAAAAAAGAATTGGAGGGGATTTCAATCAGCATCTCAACCATTTGTGTATTTCAAAACAAAGTTTGTTGTTCTATTTTCTTGCTGTGCGATGCAATCAGTCACTCTGTTGTTGTTGTTGTTGTTGTTGCCTGGTGTTCCTCAGGTTTCCACTCCTCAACCTAAATCCAGGGTGAGTCTCATTTTTCATCAGTTTTTTTGATCACGCCAGAGGTGTAGCAGCAGGGTGATCAAACTTACTCCTGAATGTTTTTTTTTTTTTAGACGTGACTATCTTGTCAGTACTAATGTTCTCTGTCATTTTTGACGGACTCCACTCTGACTTTCTGTAGATTTACACCTTTAAGCCACTTTGTGTAAGATTAGAACATAACTGACTTTGGCGCCATATGGTGGTAGTATCACAAAAAACACATGCAGATAGGCCCCTGTCTCCACATGGATCTGAACCACAGTGACACTGGCAACTGATAGAGTGCATCAGTATTCAATAGGACTGTCTCATTTTTCTAAAAACAAAACTTTATGCCACAATAATACTGTCAAAGATGCTAAAGTTACATAATAAGATGAAGCTTAGCTGTTCTGTGAGGCTGTTTCTGGGCACAGCGGTGCTTAGAGCGAAATGCTAACATTAGCATGCTAACATGCTCACAATGACGATGCAAACATGCTGATGATTAGCAGGTAAAATGTTTACCATCCTAGTTTAGCATGTTAGCATGCTAACATTTGATAATTGGCACTAAACACAAAACCAATGCGGAAGTGCCAAAAACTGCAGTTCCTCAAATGGCCACTTGAGGCTGCCTCCAAAAGTGAGTCAATCACCATAAATCCCCATGTTAAAACGCCCAACTTCACAGCAGAAATAACCATATTTACAGCCTGGTACAAAAAAAATGGTTTTGGTCTCCATAGCTAGTTTCCCTTTTTAAGACAACTGTACAGGGGGTGAACTTTTTTATAACTTAAAGCCATAAAGTTATGCATAATTAAGGACATGGCTGCTTTGAGTGACAGGTCACTAGCCGCTAGGTGGCTTGTTTGAGCAACCAGGCTTCATTCAGCCAACCTCAGCTCCACCTCTTTGCCCATTTTGGATTAGCCAGGAGTTAGGCGGAGTCAGGCACTGCCAAGATGGTGACGGCCGGAGACGCCCACTTTGAACTTCATAACTGCTCTTCAGAAACCAATGGGTGATGTCACAGAGGCTACGTCCATATTTTTCACAGTCTACGCACAAAACTCAGGCTGATGGGAATGTCGTTAGTTTTGCATCAAATTTTGATCCAATCATGTCACCAGATGACAGGTCAGAGTTACAACATCCTGTGGGGAGAATGAACATCTGCACCAAATTTCATGGCGATCCATCCAATAACTGTTGAGATACAACCATCCAGCTGATAGTGTGGCTAAAAAATCTACACATAGTGGCTTTAAGTTGTATGTTGACATGAAGGATAATTTTACTGTATTGTAATGTTTTAAATTTTACCTTGATGATGCTTAACGTATGGGTACTTTTATCCATTTTGTATTGTAATTTACCACCACATCACTGCTAATCTAATGCCTTTAACTGGAGGATTCCCAGATGTGTTGAGGAGGATGCATCTCATCTCATCTCATCATGTTACTGTTTGTTTCTTTTTCATGTCCAGTGGAGAGACCGCTTGGGCTTGGTACGTCACACAATCTTACTTTCTTGAATCGAACAAAAGCCACACTGCTGATTGTGTGTGTGTGCAAAGATCCCGTCTAAATCTGTCTGTACAGAGCTCCTTCGCAATGTGTCCTTTGTCTGCAGTGCACCTGTTACCTAACCACGCTTGTTCTGTCTCTTTCTCACGTTGTCTGTCACTGCCTTCCTCCTTGATGAAAAATATCTTTTATACCTGAGCCAGTGGAATCAAGACTTATTCAAAAGGCGGGCTGATTCACCTGCGTTTACATCTAGTGGCTGAAAAGCAAATCTTATATCAGCTCATGCTTGATAGGCGCTGCAGTAAATCACTTTCATTGAGTGATCAGTTGAAAAAGACTCATTTATTCATGATTGAAACCAACAAGGTTGGCTCATTGGTACATTTATTACATTTAAATTTCCCCATCTTCTTTGCTTCAATCCAGAGCGGCTCGCTGCTTCTGGATGACTTTGAAACAGCTCAACTATTTATGAACCACAACCGGTAAACATTTTCTCTTAGGACCTCTCGGCCTGCATCACCCTCCTCCTCCTCCTCCTCCTCCTCTTCCTCCTCTTTTTTCACACGTGTACTTCTCTGTAACACCTCCATCCCTCTGTGCCAGAGATGATTCACCACTCCATCTGTTTTGGCTTCCCCTCTCCTTTGTATCTTCTCATCTGTCTAGCCGTCCAGCTGTCCGGCTGTACGTGTGATTTGACAGCAATATCCTCCGTCAGTGTCAGTCAGTTCACTGCGGACCTTACCTTGTCCTTGTCATCCATGTTCTTTCTCCCAAAGGTTGCTGTTATCTGAGTGTGGTCCTCTCATGTGTTCATGTTTTCCTCCTTTCATGTGTCGACCATGTTACTCTCTCACAATAACAGATCAAAGATCAGAGACAACTGTTTCTTCCATGTCACACTGCTGCTGTTGCAAAAAAAGCACATACCTGCATCTTACATGCAGCCCAGACATTAAGGTTATATATTGTATCAATTTTATGATATGTAGGACTTTAAAAACTTGTCTATAATATCTTAAATTTCAAAACCCTGACATTTTACTTTTACTGTCCACAAGGGAAATTCAGCTTGCAGCAAAGCACATTAAAAACTCAATGAAAACATAAATCCAAATACCAAATGGTCGATCCCAATGCAATTAAAGAGGATGAATAGTAAACAAAGAGATATCTGTGCAAAATGTCTAAAAACTTCAGTTCAGGCATTTATGGGACATATGCAGTTTTCTCTACATTTCTGAAAGATGCATAATTTTGTAGATATGTGTTTTTTGTCCAACAACAGCAATAATCGTGCCCTTTGTAACGAAACATTTTCAATTATTTTGTGCTTGGCATTTTGGTAAAGTAGTCTGACATCTCTGCTGCTCTGAGGTAAAATATACCTCATCTTGTGAAGAGAAAAGGCCATCAATGTAAAATGAATTAAATGTTTGGTTAAAGGTTACGCAAATGACAAAGCAACAAACATGGTTTCAGACCCAGGTTTCAGGTCTCCATCCGAGCTCACAGAGCATCTTTTTCTAGGCCTCGTCGCAGCGTGCCGAGAGCACAAAGTCGCCTGTCAGACGACGCAGAGACCAAAGCACACTGTCCAGACTCTTCAACCTGGTGAGCTCACCCCACGTTTGCCTTTTCCTCAATATTTGTTCTTTTCATCAGTAAAACTGGACCTCATACACACTGTTTCCTATCTGTGTTTGCCCAAATACAACAGTGATGCTCTCATCAGAGATCAGTGAGTAATAAATAAATATAATGATTCACCATTTCAGCTTGTAGACTTCTCATTCGTCACGTTTCATCAACATGCTTTCACAGCAACCAGTCACCATAATAAACTAACGAGCTCAAGAGCAACATTTTGCACACATTTAAAACCAAAAATGTCATCTCTCTTACACATATTCATTGATGTTTTGAATCATGTCCATCTACCTAGACTTTTTTGAAGGTTTACTTTCAGTCTGGATGATCTCCCTGCATCCCACTAAATGTGAATTATTTGACAATCACATCTTCCATGAACTTTCGGCACAGTTTCCACTGAAAACTACATCACCCCAAATTGCTCTTAGATAGAAAATAGATGTTTTTCTCAGCCACCTCATCATCCTCCCTCTTCTCTCCAGGGAGATACCAAGTCCCGTACACCCTCTAAACGCTGGAGCACCATCTTCTAAGCTCTCCGCCGAGGACCAAACCACAGATCCAAAGCCGATGGGACAAGACGAAGGAGGAGGAGGAGGAACAGATCTGCACGCGGCGGACTCACAACCTCAAGAAATGTTAACCCACTAACATGAGCTTCCTGTATCTTTAGACAATGACACAACATTGGCGCAGTATAAAATCCACTCTTCGGGGATGTACTGTGCCAAGTTTGGTCATGCTTTTAGTAAAATATCTTTCTTTAAAAATCATCCATTTGGTCTGATGGTGCTAGTGTCTGCTGTCCGGTGTCTGAGGTTTGTTCATGGCAGATGTTTGTTTTTCTATTTGTCTCCTGTTGTCTGCTTTTTGTACACGAGTGACGCTTTGTGTTATCTCGCTGCTTTCTAGAAGACTCACACGCCAAATGCGTCATTGTTTTCGTTTCATGTGAGAAATCTAGACGGAGAGTGGTCCTGTTTGTGGTTGTTGTGCTTGAGTGAAATGTATGTCGCCAAGAAAATGCATTTTGAAGATACAATTGGAAACTTATGAGTAGTATGGACTCTAATATTGTTTTCATGTAACAGGTTTTATTTCACTGTGCCTCGGTGTGGTTAATAAACATGTACAATATGATGCTATGTAAGTCTATCAAGTGAAAAGAATAAAATGCCCTTTTGAAATGCACTGTTACATAACTGAAAAATGTCCTAAAAATGACTGTTTGCACTCTTTCCTACTGTATGTAGCTTTTGCATCTTTTTCATTTATGGTGATTTGTCTGCCTGTATCTTAAATTCAGTTTGAAGTTTGAATGTTGTTTGTGTTTTATTTATAAAATGAAAGACAAAAGGTTTGTTTTATCTGATGGTCAGATCGTAAGTGGTTCGAAGGTTTAAGGCGGAAGAAGCAAGATGGCGTAAGGAGTTCAGTACTGAAGAGCAATATGTTCATTTCAAATGTCCTGACGCATAATTTGTCCGTTTTTTTTTGCGTCCATCATAAATTACATTGCCATTTTCATTTGTACATGATCTGTGTGTACGTTCACTTTAACTGAATAGTCAAAAGCAGTGTAAAGATGTTTTTTTCTGAGGTTGCTGATATGTGGTGGTGCTACAGTATTAGGAAATGATACTTAGAAAACTGTCTTTCCTCTTAATGTAAAACTCTGTTGTTTTATTTTAATGTTCAACCTAACTGGAAATAAACATCCTTCGTCTTCTCTTAGTTGAGAGTTATTAAGTGTTTTAAAGTCTGAACACTTCTTGTCTTACATTTTAGGAAGATCATTACGATAACACATGCAAAATAAGTGCATACATTTCTTTTCTTTTCTTTCTTTTATACTAAAACATCTGGGAACTTCAATGTTTATGAAAGGAAATATTCAATTTCTGACATTTAATCAAAGCATTCTTGGTTGATTGGGAACGACACAGCAGTGTTTTTTGTGCAGGTATTTAAAAGAAAACACAATCCAACCAAATTGTACCCTGATGTTTGAAGCTATGACAATAATCGACAGTAGAGGGGGTGGGGGGGGGGGGGTATCTGCCCCCAATTCAACCCATAATCAATCACTGAAAAGACTCCCACACACTCTTGAAATATCCTCCAGAACCCAATCATCATCTATCTCGAACATGAATCCCAATATCAAACTGTTCACTGAGATGTAATTGAGCAATAAACAAGAATGAGTCATCCTCATTAGATTCCCTTGTCAATACTCAGAAGTGAGGAAAACAGTGTTTCTCATCATTAGAAACAATGCTGATAGAAGTTTTCAAGGACAACTGCCCCTAAAACCACAATTAGCACAGAGCTCCGTCTCTTCTGCATGCAATGTTCCTGCGATAATTGGCTCAGTGGCCTAAAGTCAGCATTACACAAGAGAGAGGTGAAAGGCAATTTTCCCGTGCTTGACACACTTAAACATTCACATAAAGAGCTAAATATACATGATGCTATTCACTGTGGTTTGTCTTTACACCGATTCCAGCCACAAAAATGTCTGGTCAGGAGAAAATATTACAGCAAAATATAAGACAGATATGTTGGATTTAAAATGTCAAGAAGGAAATTTCTCTCATAGAAGCTCAAATACTCAACACAAAACGCGTAATCCCAATATGATTTAAGCATTTTCTCAACCTGCATCACCTTACTTTGACAGGAAAAATGCTGTTAATCTCAGCAAACTGTTGTGTAATCCCTCATACCATGTCCTAATTTCATTTAACTGCTTACATATACTGCACATTGATCCTTGTTGCACCTTTTTGTAAGGTTGCTCTTTGATTGTCACAACCTTATATTTACCATTGAAATGGAAATTTCTATATGCTGTCCCCCCTCTGAATGCACCTGAATACATTAAATCACAGTCCCATTCATTAGTTCACCGTCTTTCAGGGTCCCTGGGTGTTTTTTCACAAATGATGGAGGACGCTTTCTTCAAACACGCTAAAGACCTTTTGCATAATTCAAAGCTGCCGCAATGTTGAGCAAGAGAGACCTCTGCTGCTCTACCGTTGTGCTGCAAAGGAACTGTTTTAAACATGTTCTGGTAAACTGCCTGAGAATGACCCACAATGTTCCAGAATGAGCCACAGTGTTCCGGAATGAGCCACAGTGTTCCGGAATGAGCCTAAGTGTTCCGGAATGAGCCTCAGTGTTCCGGAATGAGCCTCAGTGTTCTAGAATGGTTCACAATTAGTCAAAATGACCCTCAGTGTTCTGGAATGGTGCACAATTAGTTAAAATGAGCGTTGGTGTTGTAGAATGGTTCACAATTAGTCAAAATGAGCCTCGTTTGAGAATGAATTACATTCCACAGTCAATTAGAAAATTCCAAACTGTTTTAATTACCATATACATCAAAACTTCTTTCCTTTACATTGTGTGAAGAATTGTGGCACAGGAAACATGATCTATAACTTTGTATTTGTTTTATACTGCAGGCCAGTGGAAAATAATTCATGTGCAAAATGCAAATCAACTTTATTCAGGCTCAAGAATTACATTCACAACACTGATCGATACAGATGTAGGTTACAGCATCACTAAACAAGAACTGAGCCTACATGATACTGCACAATTTGAATGAAGTATATGATTGTTCTTTTTTTTTTTTTTTTCAAAATACACAACATGAAAAGAGTGCACATACAAAGGATAAAATAAAAGCAGCTTTTCAAAGAAGCCTTCGATGATTTGTGTCCGCGGACTTTTTTAAAGTCACCGTGTGATTCATTGTCCAAGCATGTAGTTTCACATTTGTGTTTAACTTCTGCTAAAACTCTCACTCGCCTCCTCTTTAAAAACATGACTACCGGTGTCCAAATTTTGTGGCTGAGTTCTTAACTCATCCACAATCCCAGACACGCTCCCCAGCAGGCCACCCATCCCATCCGCCATCTCCCCATGAAAATACACCTCCTCCACTTTCACCTGTCCTCCCATTGCGAGAAAAGCCTCCCCTTCATCAAATCCATAATTGCAGCTGTCATCGATATCCGCTGCTGCTGTGGTCGTTTGGTTGTTGTTAGCCGAGGAGCTGGAGGCGAGTCTCTCACATTTGGCCTGATGTCTCAGGAAGCTGTCTCTCCAAATGACTTTCTTCCCACACAAGCCGCACTCGTAGGGCCGCAGCCCTCCGTGCGTCTTAAGGTGCTTGGTTAGATGGTGCTTCATCTTGAAGGACTTTGTGCAAACGGGGCAGCAAAAAGGCCGCAGATTGAGGTGCTGCATCTTCACGTGTCGGTCACGCATACTCTTCAGGGTGTAGGCTTTGCCGCAGTGGCAGAAGTGGACTTTGCCCGTGTACGGAGCGCCAGCAAGGGAGACGGAGGATGATGAAGATGGGGTTGGGGGTGAAGGTGGTGGCGGGAATGCAGCGGAGGAGGGGGACAAATGGCGGCTGGAGGTGGGTGTCAATGAGCCTCCCTGTTCCACGCTGGTGGAGGGCCAGCTCACCTCCGAGCCTGCCATGGTGAAGTCAGGAGACACAGGCACTAAAGGCCTCTGGGAAACCTGTCCTGTGCCATCTTCGATCTCATCATACGTGTCTCTGCTAAAGGTCCCTTCTGTGAAACATTCAAAGTCCACATTCTCTTCCTCCTCATCTTCATCCTCGTCTTTACTGCAGCTGGCAGCCTCGCCCTCCTGAGGTCTCTGCTCTTGTTGAGACCAGGGACCCGTCTGCCACTGCAGCCGGGCTGAAACCGAGCAGGACGGGCCCGGAACTCCTTCATTTTTTTGGCACGCATGAACGTTGGGCAGGTCAGAGGAGGGAACACCTCCTACCAAATCTCTTTGCACCTTTTCCTTGAGCTCCTCCACACTCTCCTTCCCCGCGGCATGTCGGGCTTCCACGTTCTCATTTGAAATTGGGTGGAAGTCTGCTGGAGAAATGAAAAACAAAATCACATGTAGATAGCCAGTGTTTATTCATTTACACTATGCACAGAGCCAAACAAAACATTTAACATTTGAGATCTGTGGCTTTTTTTAGTAAATGAAAAGAAAACAAGTTTTTCTATTACCATGTTTATGCCAGAATTCATAATTACAGAAAGAAAACAAGTAGAATTTACTGCCATTTAATTACAGAGATTTGTTGTTTGTGTTTAAAGTAAAATGAGGCTTTCATATCTTACCACAGTGTCCCATTTGTGCAAAGCCTTGCTTCTTCTCCTCCGCCTCTTCTCCTACTCCCTCATCTGCCTCGATCTCTCTTTTCTCATTCTTCCTCTTCTCTAGTGTCTCATCACTCTCCCCGCTATCTCTATTTTTATCAGGCAGTCTATCAGCGCTCAGCGGCACTCCCCGCTGTTGAAACCTGGCTTTCTGCTTTAATGCCTCACCACTAGGGAACCCCCCATGGTGCCGGCTATTGTGGCCAGGTCCATCATGACCAAAGTGGCTGGTTTTGGCTTGGCTTGATACCCATGCCTCTTCACAGCTGGTGTAATCATTCTCCGCATAGCCAGGGAGGGCGTCCAGTTTAGAGTCCGTTAAGTGCTGGCCTGATGAGGGCCGTGGACGCCCCCATCTAGGAAACTGCTGCGGGCGTCTCCATGTAGCTAAGGGAGGCAAGGCGTCAGGCTTCCTCTCCTTCTTTCTTCCCTCTCGTTCCAGATATAAGCAGTCGGTGCTGCTTGGGGACTGCTGTCGAGATGCGGTGCCAGGATGAGCTGCAGCGGCCTCTCCTGGGGTGACTTCTGCTGAGGGCCGGGACCTCTTCAGGATCTCGGTGCATTTGTCCACGATGTGCCACATCTGGAGGAAACTGGCCACGGTGACATAGTTGACAATGTCATCGTGCACAATGCTCAGCTGGCCTGTGTAGGCTGAACTCAGGACACTCTCGAAGGCCACTGGGTCCATAACTGAGGGCAGGGAAACCGTTGTAACGTTCTTCAGTAACACCTGTTGACAGATGGGAATAAAGACAAAGTTTTAGGCATCTGGATCATTGACTTTAGATAATATGGACGACGTGTCTCCACTTCCTGCCACTATGCAAAAGTGAAGCCAAAATATCTCATTTCCAGGAGCTGCCATCTTGCTTGTGTGACGTCATTTGCAGCCACAGTCTGCGCAGTAGAGTCGGGCGGCGGGATGACAGCCTGCACAACACACCCCCTCAGCCGTCCCGCCGCCTGATAGTGGTTTGAGAGCGGCTGTCAGAGCTGTCAATCATGATGTCACTAACCCTTATTATATCGTGAAACAACTAATTACAAACAGACTCATCAGAAGAATGAGCACTTGGACAAACATCAGCATGATAAGAACAACCTAAAATGACAGAAACCATCTTTGGGATAAAAATTTATTTGGTGTGTATTTTGATTTTTCAGTTTGGCTGATTTTTTAGTTTTTTTAGTTTGGCTCATGTCTATACTGCAGCCAGCCACCAGGGGGTGATAGAGATGTTTTGGCTTCACTTTTGGGAAGCTGTCAGACATCCATATTTATATACAGTCCATAATCTGGATGGGAATGTAGGGAGACTGAAGTGGCCAAAACAACAGTACTTTATAGTAACTGAATGAATCTGTATTGCACACTGATACAGCCTGGCCTACCTGGTCATGGAAGTAAGGTGAGGACGCAGCGAGCACACAGCGATGAGCCCTGAACACTTGACCTTGCACCTGGATGGAGAGGTCGCACAGCCTGCCCTCCTCCCGCTGCCGGTTCAGGTTGTCCAAAACGGCGGCACGGGCGGCAGGAAAACACACCTGCACAGTCAAACCAGCTGGAGTCGAAGAGGCATTGCAGGTCGGATCCATGGTCACGCAAAACTAGAGAGAAGATCAGTTATTAATAATAAGCGCAAAATCAAACATTTTGCTTTTGTTGAAGAGAAGGGTGGATTAACTTGAGGAACTTGACGTCTATGTATAGTATTTGTTGATGATGGTTGCACTTTGCTTTTAATCAACACAGAAATGTACAATGCAAGTAGGAGAACGTACGTATATCATCGTCAAAACAGTGTAAAGATATTTAAATTAGGATAAACTAATTCTCAAAAGACTTTCTTTGATTTCAACATCCTCAGTTCAGATGAATACACTCTAAATTCATTTAAAAGAGAGGAAATTTAAGGGCCAATGTTCCTCCATTTACATACATGAACATAATATTTTTTCGGCACTTAGAGCTAAAATAATTAGTCGATTAATCGATTAGTTGATCAACAGAAAGTTAATCTGAAACCATATTCATCTTGGTTCTTCTTATGTGATGTTAAATTGAATCTCTGCCAGTTTTGAACTGTTGTTTGAGCAAAAAAGCAATTTGAAGATGTCAAACTGTATCAGGCTCTGGAAAAAAAAACTTTACTTATAATAATTTCCTCTAAAAAGTCGCCCACCAACACTACAAAACATAAATATTCAGTTTTCTATCAAATAAGCTAAAGAAAAGCAGGAAATCCTCACAAATGAGGACCTGAAAGTAGGGAATGTTCTCTTTTTGAAAACTGACCATCAATTAGTTTTTGACAATCACTTCATTTGATGATTACTTATTTGTCAATCAACTAATCGACTTGTGGTTAGAGCTTTACAGTGTCAGATAAATCTAAAGTAGGCAGTGGTGGAAGAAGTATTCAGATCCTTTACTTAAGTAAGAGTACCAATACAGCAATGTAAAAATACTCCATTACAAGTAAAAGTCCTGCAGAAAAAAACTATTTAAGTAAAAGTACATAAGTATTAGCGGCAAAATGTATTTTAGGTATTAATGTTAAAGTACTCCTTGTCCCCCTGACTGATATACTATTATATATGACATCATTAGATTATTAATACTGAAGCATCAGTGTTAGAGCAGCATGTTACTGTTGTAGCTGCTGGAGGTGGAGCTAGTTTCAACTACTTTATATACAGTTAGCTAGTTTAGTCCAGTGGTTCCCAACCTAGGGGTCAAGCCCCTCCAAAGGGTCACCAGATAAATCTGAGGGGTCGTGAGATCATTGATGGGAGAGGAAAGAAGAAAAATCAAAGTTCTGATACACAAATCTGTTTCAGTTTTTGAAGTTTTTCTCTAAACTTTGATTTTTGGTGAAATATTCGAACATTTACTGAAATGAAACCATGTGAGAAGTTTAGAGGAGGAAGTCACTATTTGATGGAGCTGTTAACAACTCATAGACATTTGAAATGTGACCCCGACTACACACTGCTTTTTGTAAGACGTCAAAAGCCAAAAAGGTTAACAATTGTATTTTAAAAGCTTGTTTTAGTATCCATTGTGTCAAATCTTCATCAGAAAAGTAACTAAAGTTGTCAAATACATATAGTGGAGAAGAAAGTACAATATTTCGCTCTGAAATGTAGTGAAGTGGAGGTATAAAGTAGCATCAAATGGAAATACTCGAGTAAAGTACAAGTAACGTTACCTCAAAAATGTACTTAAGTACAGTTGACTTTAGTAAATGTACTTAGTTACTTTCCATCACTGGTTATTTGTCAACTGACTAGTCGATTAATTTACTTGTGGTTAAGAGCTCTTCATTGTCAGATAAATTAAAAGTAGGTAGACTGTCGATATTTAATGATAATTGTGTGTATTTTTTCCAAACTGTTCAGATTTGCGACATGAAGAGTTTCCACCTGATGGTCATTAACGCATGTAGCTTGCTACAGTTAGCCTTCCACTGTACGAAGCACAAAGTTAGTTAACAAAGCCCGTCGCTATACGGTTATCGTTAAACAGCAACTGTATTGTCTACACGAAATCTGGTTGTATCCACCAGACACACTGTCATGTTTTAGTGTCCCTGCTAGTCCTTATTAATCCACATATACTCATGGTCTTTCCTACGTTAGCTTGTAGCTAACCACCGTTAGCTAGCTAGCAGTTAGCTTAATTACTTTACCTTTGTTTGTCGGCACGTCGAGCTTTTAACTTCTATACGTGACGTCGCTGTACTATTTGCAGCACATTGTTTTTCGTGAATACCACATGTGAAGTGCCATCTCTTTGTTTGTGTGGAAAAATAAATAAATAAAGGTGAACACGCTAGCAAAGGCTATAAGCAGCTTGCCCGGAGGCGTTGCTGATGCTAGCTGGTTGACAAAACAGCATCAGCATCCTCACACACAACGCGAGTGGGTGTTAGGTGTGAAAGTTGGGTTGAATTATTATCAAATGTCATCATACGGGACACTTTCAGCTGCAGCTGAAGCCGCGGGGCTGTTTGACTGATATGATGACAGCTGAATATACAGCTGGTCGAGCTGTTATGAGAAGTTATTGACTGATGCAGCGTTTCATGAACAACTTGTGTTGACAGAAAGATGCTAACATTGATCACCCCGCCCCGCTGGAGTCCCGTTAAAGGGCCAGTTCACTCAAATATCAGTGCAACCCTTTGCCACAAATGCTACAGCACCCCCCATTTTTTTCTTTTTTTTTTCTTTTTTATTAAATGTGCTGCTTTTATTCAAGTCAGTTTAAATACAGCGGGGCAGAAGCTGAAGCAATCGTCACATACAGCACCTGCTCACTCCCTCCCTCTCTCCCTCTCTCTCTCTCTCTCTCTCTGTGTCACACACACACACACACATTCACACACACACACACACTCACGCAGTTTTACCGCAGTGCTTCTGCAGCATCCTCCGAACCGAGCGACAGAGCCGCCGCCGCTGTGGCGCAGGAAAAACACCGCTAACTGAGCACAGGAAGTGCTTATGTTTTGTCCATTTTTTCATGTGCCCGTGTGCGCTCAAGCAGCTTTATCTGCAATGCCAGCACGACCGAAGCATCTCTTCTGCGAGCCCGGGGTCATCAGATAGGTGAAATTACAAGTCTTTCCACAATCAGCTGTCACCGCAGCAGAGGACAGTATTTTTATTTTTTTTTATTAATTTTTCCCGAGGAGACGACTCAGCCCGAGGAGAGGAGAGGAGGCCTCTGATTCAGGACAGTAGGCTCTGATTTTTAGTGATCCGATTAAGGATAAATATCTTTTGACCATTAGATTGGTCTGCATTCAATATCGGTAGCGTGTAGCCTGTTAGAGGTAGCCATTTAATTCTTATCATAGAGCATGCAAATTAATAATATATGCACTGACATTAAGTGTAATGTAGACGTTCAGTCAGTAGCTGGCATGTTGCACATTATATAAACACATTTTAAAACCTATCAGTACCTATGTGTACCTGTGCTGTCTGTACTTTGCCAACACAAGAAGAGAGAAGATACTGGGCTACACAAATAAAATTGACTTGACTTGAGCATGTGGCCCCAGACAGGTCTAACGATTGCTCAGTGCATCGCACATTAGGACCTCAGGGAAAAAGATAATCAAATCTCAGGGTGAAGATCTGGGGATCACTGTGAGTCATCACATATCTGGATTGTTTCATGTGCTTCTTGATAATTAAAAGCAGAAAGCCTATATCTTGAATGCATTAATTTAACAGAGATGAATTGTGGGACTGTCTCAAAACAGCAATAATCTCTGGCAATAAATGCTGTAACAACAGGAAACTGTTGTTGGCTTGAGCCAAAGAACTGAGACACAGTGGTTCGATAGCACCATTAGGACATCATATACAAATTTAGGGGTATAAGTGAGGCCTATAGGTAGATACATTTTGCACTTTACAATGCATGTTTATCTGCTAGTTGCCTGACACATACCCATGACATTAGCCTGCACTTTACTGATCCACAGCTTTTAAAATCTACAGATAAATAAGACAAATTCCAGTCTTCTCAAGATAAAAAACAATTGCAGAAATTGCAATTATCTGCTCAATTATTACAAACTCGGAGGTCCTCAGTTTATGAGTGTCTCAAGGGTCATAAAAAATCTTTGGGTGCTCCACACTAGGAGAGTTGCTGGTAAAGTTTGTTGTTTTTGAGGCCCGTCGTCCAATAAAAAAGCTACTCTAACACCCGGTGACATGACAGCATTTCGCCTACTACTTGTCTCCTTTTTCTGCGCCCTATTTGGTGAGTACAGCTGGTTCTTTGCAGCTGTTATATGTTGTCGTTAAATCATGTCAACCCACAGCTGAACAACCTGACTTGTGATTGTTATCTGTTTATTTGTTAACAGTGTACCAGAGTCATGGGGCCTGTGCGGAGGTGGACTCTGACACGGAGGCAGTGGCGGGCAAGGGTTTCAAGCTGGGCTGCATCTCCTGCAAGAAGAGGAGTGAAGTGAAGGGTGCTGCCAACATCGAATGGTACTTCAAGCCCAAAGGAGAGGCTGACTTTTTTCAAGTGAGTGCAAATCCGCCATTGCTTAAGTGTATTTTTAATGAAAGCATCCTTAAAAATCAAACTTCTGCCTAAAGCAGAACACATTAACCGTGGCCCATTCCTCAAGACACAACCTATTAATATACACCCAAGCTTCTCTTCTTTCCTGTGTCTCTCTCACTCACACCCACATATGCCCTCATACATGCTTACCGTCGGTCACACGATAGGGCCCGGTTCTGCGGTCGCCGTTAGGGTTCAGATGGAATCAATCGTTAGAGCTCAATTAGAGCCCTAGAGATGACATACAACTGTGTTGACCTTGAGCTCGATCCTCTGTTTGCCAGCAGAGTGCATGCTGTGATAATGTAGCTGCATATTTAGTTCAGTACATCATTATCACGTTTTGACTTTCATGCCTAAACAAGTCACCTTTTTGATTGGGAAAAAAAGAAAAGGACATGTATGAGGATTGGGTCATCTGGATTTTTGTGAGGAATGTCGGGTTAAATTTGTCCTTAAATCCCCTTTACGCAGCATTAAAAACATTTTATTCCCTATGTATACACACATAAATGTTATCTATGTGCATATGCATGCTTTGGAGGTTCATGGGATAATCTGCTTTTGCTACCACCGATCCTCATCGACTCTCACACCATCACAATCCACCAGGTCTCCACCCCCGACACAGAAATAATCCAAAGTTTAATCCAAAATCTGATCTTTAAGATAAGACTTCATCGATGAAATTCACATGTTACAGCAGCACAAGAAACAGTCAAGGAAGGGAAACAGCATTATTAAATGGCATTATTTAAAATAATGAATACATAGTAAGAAATGAAAGAAATTACATTAAAAACTTACAATACTTAGGCCATTTACAGCACATGATTTGTGCATTGTGCAAAAAGCTGTGCAAATATGCAATATATGTGCAAAAGTATCTAGTTTTTTAAATAACACTGATGTCGCTCTGTCACCAGATCTACACCTACAGTGACGGAAGCCCCATCATTGAAAGCGATCAGTTTATGGACCGTGTGGATTGGAACGGAAGTAAAAGGAGCAACGACATCCAAGATGCGTCCATATACCTGCTCAATGTCACCTTCAATGACACGGGCACCTACCGCTGCCTCTTCAACCGCGTCCTCTTCTATGAGAACTACGAGTACAACACTCTGGTCAGCAAGGATGTCCACCTCACTGTGGTGGCTAAAGGTACGATGGAATCAATTGCACTGCTGTATAACTTGGCGTTTGGTGTGTGATATGAGCACAGATTGAGTTACAAGTGGTGGGATTCAAGAACATGCCCTGGAAAATGTTAAATAAGTAAAATAATATGCAAAACTGCAAAAAACTGATGAACTTACATGGTGAGATCATCAGATGTTCTGTTGATCAAGGTCTTAGAAAGCATTTAATGGATGGGCTTGAAATGGATAGATCATATGAACACAAATAAGCACAATATTTTCACTGTATGGTATCATTTGTGGTAATTCTGGTGGTTGGTTGTTGGCAAAATCTGCGGCTGGCAAAGCTCTGAATTTCAACATCGGTGCAAGTAGTTGAGTCTTTCCAGACCACAATGAGTAAATCAAAGTTTGTTCTGAGGCTTTGCAGGTTGTTTCAGGTCGTTCAGTTCAACATAAAATGTTTTGTTGGCTGCTATCAAAGCTCTGAAGGCTGTGGAGGGTTTAGATAAATAAGGTTAACATGGGGACGCTAGAGCTACAACGATTTGTCAATATAAACGATTGACAGAAAATGAATCTCCAACATTTTTGAAGGAAAAATGACAAACGTTTGCTTGTTGCAGCTTTTCAAATGTGACTTAAAGCTTTTATGTGTCATACATGATAGTAGACAATAGTGAGTGAGAATTTCTTGTAGATTCATACCGTCCCCAAAACATTCAGAATATGCTGTAAAATAGATATATTTTCCTCTTTATTTGTGCTATTTTATGTGGTATGACTAAGAAATGCATTCATGTAGGAACAAAGTGCTAGCACCTTTTAACTTAATGTACATCCTGTTGCCATAAAAAGCAACCTAAGGAAAGTATAACAAAGGCATAGTCTATGTGTAAGAGCAAAACAATGTTTGAGAAGTAGCAGGACGGAGCTAAAATGTATACATTTCCTCTATTATCCAGCGCCTGCACTTAGGGAGGAGTATTAGAGAATGGCAAGTCAGCACCACTGCAGGCTCACTGTCGGGAGAGTTTTATTGTCCACTTTGACTGCACACTACCAGCTTTGCAATATCACTTCCATCACATCACAAAGTTCTATAAAGGCTTGCTTGCAGATATATCATCATTATGTAATTCACACACACCCCATTCTGTTCTGTAGTCATTTACAAAGACTGGAAATTCACTCAAGCTTTCTCTGCTAAACAAAAACTCCTCCTTTGGATTTGTCGCTCCTTGAACTACACATGTTACTCTCAGCCATTCCTTATGATGACATACCACTGATTGTAATGGGAGACATGAATGTCCATACTGACAAAACCCTAGCAGCTGACTTCCTGTCACTTCTGCCCTCATTTGACCTCAAACAGGCCTCCACCCCTCCCATACACACAAATGGGGCAATACTCTTGATGTGATCTTGACTCGGAACTGCTCCACAGCAAATCTGACTGTCACCCCCTTACTGTACATCTGTCTGATCACAATTCACGATCACTGTACCGGAACATATCCTCATATTCCACAGCAACTGGTCTTGTTCTGCCAAAATTTCTGGTCCTTCACGCCGACTATACTTTCTAATTAAGTCTTGGCCACCATGCCTCCTCATCAATCAATCAATGAATTCTCCTCACTCCCTGTCAATGACACTACAGACACACTCTGTTCCTCACTAGCCTCCTCTCTTAACAATCTCTGCCCTCTTACATCCAAACCTGCTCGTGACACCACCTCTTTTCCATGGCTCACTGAAGTCATCAGAGAGCAACTCAGAGCAGTGGAGAGAAAATGGCGTAAGTCCAGAGAGCCCACTGACCTCAGTGACTATCAGGGTCTCCTAACATCATTCTCGTCCAGTTTTAAAAACAGCTAAGACCACTAACTATCAGAACAAGATCTGTGGCACCACAGACATTCGGAAAATGTTTTCTGCTTTTAACTCACTCCTCAACCCGCCTCCTCCTCCGCCCTCCACTCTCCTCACTGCAGACATGTTTGCCTCGTTCTTTACTGATAAGGTCTCTGCCTTCTTCCTCTGACTGAGGAGGAAGCCTCCAAACTTCTGCTGGACTCTCATCCCACTACCTGTCCACTGGACCCAATACCATCCAACCCTCTACAGACCATTTCCCCCGCACTTAACCCTGCAGTCACACACATCATCAACTCCCCACTTTCAACAGGTGTGTTCCCCACTACATTTAAGCAAGCTTGGGTCACCCCGCTGCTCAAAAAACCTGCACTCAACCCAGCCCAGGTTGAAAACTACAGACCAATTTCACTCCTGCCTCTCCTATCAAAAATACTTGAGCACACAGTCTTTCACCAAGTCTCTGAATTCCTTTCTGAGAACAACCTGTACAATCCGAATCAGTCTGGCTTTAAGCAGGGTCACTCTACGGAGACTGCACCACTGTTGGTTATGGAATCACTGTGTTCAGCTAGAGCTGCTGGTCAGTCCTCAGCCCTTTTCCTGCTTGATCTGTCAGCTGCCTTTTTATACAGTTAACCACCAAATCCTCCTCTCCATACTCACTGAGCTTGGAATTTCAGGATGGAAGTGTCCAAACCACACAGCTTGTCCACAGGCGTTCCTCAAGGGTCAAGGCTTGGTCCCCTTCTTTTCTCAATATACACCACCTCACTTTTCACAAAAATCTGCTCCCATGGTTTTTCATACCTCATATCGTTGCTGTGCTGACGATATCCAGCTCTTCCTATTGTTCCTGCCAGAAGACTACACAGTCTCAGTTCAGATCTCATCATGCCTTGCTGATATATCAGCATGGATGAAAGAACGCCACCTTCAACTCAACCTCTCTAAAACCAAGCTCCTTGTCATCCCAGCCAGTCCCTCCATACAACAAAACATCAGCATCCAGCTCGAATCAACCCAACTCATGCCCACAAAGTCTCCCCGAAACTTGGGTGTTATGATTGATGACCAACTAACCTTTAAGGTTTATGTGACCTCAATTGCTCGGTTGTGTCAGTTCGCCCTGTGCAACATCAGGAAGATCAGACCCTACCTGTCTGAGCATGAAGCACAACTCCTGGTACAGGCTCTCGTAATATCACACATCGACTACTACAACTACTAATTACTGGCAGGCCTCCCTGCATGTTCATTCAAACCTCTGCAGATGATCCACAACGTGGTGGCATGTCTGGTCTTCAGCAGGCCCAAAACAGCACATCACCACACTGTTGATATCCCTCCACTGACTCTCAGTTGCTTCCCGCATCAAATTCAAAACCTGGACGCTCACTAACAAAATAGCAACTAAAACAGCTCCAGCCTACCTGAACTCCCTCATTCAGGTCTACACTCCCTCCCGCTCACTACGCTCTGCCAATGAAAGGCGCCTGGTACCACCACCACAACAGGGCCCTAAGTCGCAAGCTAGACTCCTCTCTTCTGTAGTTCCCCGGTGGTGGAACGAGTTACCAAACTCTGTTCGATCCGCAGAGTCCCTCTCAATCTTTAAGAAAAGACTAAAGACCCAGCTCTTTTGCAAACACCTATGCACTTGATAGACTAAAGACAATGTAAAGAAAAAATGAAGAAAAAAAATCTTCTTCTATGCACTCTATGCCTTGCCTCTGTGCTCTGCCTGTTGGCACCTACGTCCTGTCGGACTCGAACTTAACTTTATGGCACTTACTCATGTTGTTCTCTCTCTGACTAGATCCTTGCCTGTGTTGTATCAGCTCTCAGATGTACGTTACTGGGGATAAAAGCATCTGCTAAGTTAAATTGTAGAATGCAATTCCAAATGAAGGTTACAGCCACTAGTTATTTTGAAATGAGTTATGGATTTTGAGGTAGAAAACTTATGTGTCCCTCTTGATTAAAACCCAGCTGTTTCAAATGTCTGTGTCTCACAGTTAGCCTGCACAATCTCCCAGAAGACACTCCTCAACGATGAGAAATCAAGAAGAAGATTGTGCAGTTGATTGCATCTGCAGCTGCATGCTGTCTTTAGATTCACTCTAACACATCATTTCTAGATTGGATCCTTTCTGTGAAGGGGTAAACGCCAGATAGTTTCTGCTTAGTAAGAGCCTTGTCAGGTTGCCTCTTCAGTGTTTTGTCTGATGACTTGATTTCCTGCCTCCCTCCGCACAGCCACCAGAGGTACAGCTTCCATCGTGTCCGAGGTCATGATGTACGTGTCCATCATCGGCCTACAGGTCTGGCTCCTCATAGAGATGATTTACTGCTACAGAAAAATAGCAGCAGCCGGAGAAGAAGCACTACGGGAAGCCGCGTAAATATATTTTGTTACATATATGTGCATATGCTCATGAGATTGGAAAACCTTGTCACTCAAAATGTGATGATATGGTTTTGACTTCAATGTGACATTGTATGTGTTTATGCAGGTTTAAGAAAAATCTCTTTTTGCAACCCTTTAAATTCTAACCCTTTAAAACATTTTGGAGATACAAGGTTTTTATCTCATAGCAGCAAACCCCTTTAGAAAAGATGTGTGTTGTAAAGCTTGAAACAACACACATCTGAGTTACTTTGCATGTTAAAAAATGCCCAAACTCCCAAACTAGCCACTCTGATGTGTTCATTGCTTTGAAATGTTTGAATGTTACATGAATGCTGCCCTGCTGTCACTTCAAATAAATCATTCCTTTGGTTCAAAGATCTTTCCCCCAGCACTTATTTTTAAGATTATCACTGTTTCCATTGTGTTTGTGTGTTCTCACTTGTGTCTCTTTGTCTAACGTCTCACACTCCCTCTGTCCACTTGTCGTGTTTTCGTCTTGTCCGTCCCATCCTCCTCCCTAGTCAAAACCAAAACCAAAACCAAAACCTCCCTCCTGTAAGTCAAAAAAGGAACAAAGACTTGTCATACAACCATAGCTGTGTTTTTTTTGTTTTTTTGCATTTTTCACCCATGTCTCTGTCCTAAAGTAAAAACGTTTTTCATAACCACTAAAAGTTTTTTTTTCTCTTTTTCCTCCCAGAAATGCTGAATATTTAGCGATCGCCTCGGAAAGTAAAGATAACTGCGCAGGGGTTCAAGTTGGAGAATAGCAAAGGTATGTTGTGATCTTGCAGTGAAAATGTACAGCATCATTCCACAGTTAGCTATGTAACTTCAACGTGTCACAACCTTTTACATAATTTGAACTTCTATCAGAAACACTAAAGAAATTAAACGCCCCTTTGTTGTATTGTAGGATATCAGGCACACTGAGTCTATTGTTGACCAATTTGAACCAGTGACAGGGGACATATCATGCTTTTTTTGATGTTGTGTAATGAAGAGACGGGAGCTGAAGCAGCCTGTTTCAGACAGAGACTGAACTGAAGGGCTGCATAAAGAGCCAGTATGAGATATATAAGGATTCTTTTGTGTTTAATTGTCAAGATATTGCAGAAAAGCCCCAGAATACAAATATAAATCTAGAAATATGCATGGTATGTCCCCTTTGAACTATTTAGCCAAAGCTCATGTATGGCTGCTTGTGTTTAAACCCTGTTTAATATTTGGGGACTTCAGCTTCTTTTGTTGAAAGACCGACGAACATGAGCAGATGAACACGAAAACAGCCTTTTAGTGTCAAACTCTGCACATAACGTCACTCTGCACAGTGAAGCTCAAACATCCAACTGAAGGAACAAGAAGAAAAACACATTTTTTGAGCGGAGGGGGACTTTAAACAATATCCAGCCTGTATTCTAACGTATTTACAGACTGTTTTATATTTTATAAGTTCTACTATTGAAATAACATGCTGTCTTTATTTTTAGGCTTTTTACATGGACTGAAAACATCCCTCCACCTTCTGACCTGCATGAGACCAACTTGGGGGAAAAAAAAAAAAAAAAACTCCTTTCCATCTCAACTCTCTATTTTACCTTTTCCTTGATAAAGGTCACAAATGAATATGAAGTACAAAGAGAGCATGGTACCAGCACTGTATATAGTATACTGCGCGCAAAAGCATGTTCTGCACTTATGTGAGAAAAACCATTATGCATTAATGAGCCACATTGTCGAAAGCATACACTTTACATACAGTATTTCTTTTAAGTATTATGTAGTCATACATTTATATAAAATTCACTAATACAACGGGAGTCTGTTGGACTTTATGAGAGTGATTGTCAAAGAAAGATTTTTACTAAATCATCACTACCTTATGTATAAATAATGAGACACACAACATGTATGGTAAGGTTATATATAAAATAGAACATGGTGGACTATGATAGACCGTCTTTCCAGTTTAACTGCTAGTACATTCAATGAAACCTTAAGATGTACTAATAAAAACTGAGAAAACACATGTGATTGAGTGGTCTGGTGTTGATGGTAATAACACATCTGCATAGACATTTTGCTGATTTGTCTGATTCATATTTTAGAAACAAGTGACAACAACGCAGGTTCCTTCCAATCAATATTTTTTATTTCACTGTAGCTGCAGCACTCTCACATTAAGATCTATTGTAACACGTCATCGGATTCACACCCACTACCACCACACAGTCAATGGGAACCAATCAAATTCCCAGATTTACAAGCCATATCATCCCTAGAGCAACTGAAACCTCTCAGCAAACCGATATCTCCTTACAGCTGTAACACACAGTCCGTTCCAGGGTACTGAGGCAAGTTGAGCTGGTACTTCCTCTCCAGGCCGGGCGGCACAAAGCGGCCACCCAGGAAGTGGTAGCGTCCTCTGAACAAGGAAGCTGATTTCTTGGGCGCAGTGAGAGAGATGAGCATGTCAGGCTGGAGGCCATCTGTACTACTGCCCTGCTCCACGTCCCAACCTTTAAAAAAAAAAAGATATCACAACCTTTTTTTTTTTTTTAGGGGGAGAGTGAATGTGCACAATAAAAGTTAAAGACAATATGGGGATTCGTTTTGTCAAGATGTCTTGGTTTGATCTGATGTAGCACTAGAGGAAAAGGTCAAAGGGTCACTATAATTGACAGGTTTCTTCCTTTTGGGAGCATGAACGTGCACAACAAATTTCATGCAAATTCAGCTATTGATTTTCAAGATTCATTACACACAGAGAGACAGATATACTTACTATAGTATTTCCATTTTGTGCTACTTAATACTTCTACTCCACTACATTTATGTCACTGTGATGGTTACAAGTCACTTTTCAGATCAATAGTTTATATGTAAAACATGAAGTTTATTAAATATGCATTAATATAGATTAAACTACTTTACATGTACAAGTTGTTAAAATGAGCTCGCTGCTTACATGTACATGAATCAGTATTAATATTCCAATAATACATACAATACGGCCATTTTGCGTAATAATTTACTTTTGATACTTCAATTACATTTTGCCACTTACCTCTAGTGCGTGCTAGTACTTCTAGTGGCCACATGCTGGTATTTGGTGAATTGTTTATGTTGTAATCACATGATATGTGTGTTCTAACATTATTTAAGTTCATCCAGTAGTTTATGTGTAGCTTATGTACAGTTTAAGTATATTTTGAAAAGAATGGCAGATACACTTTGCTGAAGTTATGTATATACTTGCTATTATTTTGTTTTTATGTGCTGGAATACGTTATTTGCGAAGGTGGACAGTGTCGTAAGGCAGTTTTAATGCACGTGTACCATTACTGCTTCCTCAAAACACCTTCACAACTGCCAATTACAATTATTTGATGTTTTTGCTTAACAAGTAACTGATCAATTTAACAAAAACAACTATGTTTTTGATCTACATTAAACCCTCTAGAGAGGGTGTTGAGCACAGAAAGGATAACACATTTAATAAAATCAATGAAAGAACAGAGAGTATATTGGGCGGCAATCTGTTAGGCAGCACTTATGTGATGAAATTTCAGCAACATGGTTGGAACTTACACTTTTGTTATGTAAATTTAGTACAAATCCATCTTGCTCTCCTTGGAAAGTGTCGAGTGTGAGGACTGACCTGAGGGGATGTCGATGCTGGCTAAGGGGACTGTGGTCTTCTTCAGCACGTTGAGGATGGATCCAAAAGGCTCTCGCACAGCCCCCTTGAAGCTGAAGCCAAATATGGCATCTATGACCAGGTTGTAGGCCTCGTCGATCAATTTGGCCTGAGAAGACATCCACATAAATCAACCATTTACATCAATAATCAATCAATTAATCAATAATCTGCCTTTTTATTCTCAGGAAGTACCTCTTCACACTTTGGAAACCCTAAAAATGTGCTATGAAGTACAAATCTGTCACATGGAGACATGTGCCCGTCTGTAAAAATACCATCTGTAAAACCATTAATACTGTTTCTGCATCATTATTTATTTATTTTTTTTAAGTGAGATGAGACAGAACAGGTGATACAAGACAAGACAGAACATAATACAATGGATGACATGACAGGATTCACGCAACAGGACAAAACATGCATTGAGGATGTCCAGCAGTAACAGCAGAAAAGAAAAAAATCAAACATTAGTACTGTTATAATTAGTACTGTTAGTAATGTTAGTATGGAAGACTGTTATACAGGATTCCTGTGTGTGTGTGTGTAAGTGTAGAGGAGCGCCCCCCCCCCCCCCCGCGTCCCATCCACCTGACCGCACCCTTCTTTTCTTCCAAATTTAAGGATGGACTTTTTTTACTGTTGCATGGATCTGGGGTTTTCCATTCCTTTGCCGCCTCCAGACCCTGGGGAGGAAGCTGACTGTCGGAGGCGCCAACTCACCCATCCTGAACAGCCCCCTGAACCAATGGGAGAGAGCCTGTTCCTGCAGGGAGAGAGTTTCTTTTCCTTCCCCTTTTCTTTCTCCTCTCCCGTGCCCCCCCGACTCGCCCCACCCAAAAAGACAACAGACCAGGACACCTCAGCTAGTAAGATTCAACCGAACAGACAAGAGGAAAAAAGGAGCAAACAAAAAAGTTAAACAGTAATAATAGAGAAAAGAGAAAAAAGCGAAATGTAGAGATACTGGGGTGGAGCTGGTGTGTTGTTTTTTCAGCACGATTCATTTGTGTGTGTTCTGCAGCTTGTGTGCATCAACAGTAGTGATAAAGGAGTTGTGATTTGAAGTAATGCATTTGTTGTATATGTTAGTCCTATAACTGATAATAGCATTAAAATTAAAAATAGTAGCAGGAGTAATAGTCAGGGTAAATAGTGATGGTGCTAATAGCCGATAATAATAATAACCATTAATGATGCTAATAATAATATGACTGATTATTCTGCTACGACCTAAATAATAAACATAAAGTAGAATTAACACCTTTCTGACAATATCAACAAAAACTGAAGATGTATAAGCTTCATAAAAGTAAACAGAGCTGTTGTATTGGATTATATTAGATTACACAGGCGTTCCTAATAAAGTGAACGGTGAGTGTATTTCCTACGTTTATTGAGGTTTTCTTCTGTGGGAGTTTTGGTGTAAATATTTTCTAATTCTTTGTTTTTTAGGTCCAGATGATTTTCATGTGCTGTCTCTGTTTTCTTTTTGTTAAATTAATATGAGATTATTTTTCTCTGGATTTCTGTTTTTGCAGTTTCCCAGATTATTGTTGTTATTTGAAGAGTTGTTTATGTCCGTGAAGGATGGCGACTCTTTCCTATTAAAGTCTGGGTCCTTAAGCAACGTGATAGTGAAGCGCCATCTGGAGGGTTGTTTAAGGAACTGTTTACTGTGTAGATGTAATGAAATAGGAGCATGATTGATCACTAATTATTATAATTGAGTGGATTGAGCTATCAGCTATGTCCTGCATGATCTATTTACTGTTTAGGAAGAGTTCTGCACAGAAGAATAAATGATAAAAATTCTTTTACTGTTGGATTATTTAGTTGCAAACTGTCATCAAGTCCAAACTCCTCCATATACTGTTTTATTATTTATGGATTTCCATTTCCTGCTTGCTGTTGCTGTTCAGTCTACTGCTGAGTTGAGTCTGTGAAATTACATAATAATGTGAAGAAGGGGTTGGGTCTGTAGATATTTGCTATGATCAGATTTTTGTATTGTTGATTGATAAGATAATAAATCTGCCGTCTGGGTCAATAATGGTGGAGATATGAGTTAATGGGATTCTCCTGTGAATCAGAGATGGACATACAGGTTTCTTGAAGTAGGCAGATATCTGGATTTAATTGATTTAAGTGAATAAATATTTTATTAATTTTAGCTTGGGAGACAATCCTACTTATATACCAGCTTAGGAATTTAAGTAGAGCCATGATTCAGGATTATTGGTGAAATGCATCCTGGTAAATGCTTGCTTTGAGTTGTGTGTTTGTGTGTGTGTGTATTTGTCTATGCTGTCACTAGATGCCATAGGGGAGGGGGAGGGGGAAAAATAGAAACACAAACAACAATAAACACATGTAAACAAGCATAATAGTACACAACAAGAGATATTAGAGAGATAGGGGTGAATGATGGAAGAGGTTCATATTTTAATGAGCAATGTAACAGCCGCTGAATGTTTGATGGGACGTAGTGAATCAGAAAAGCCATGGAGTGGTAGAGCTGTCCTTCTATGTATAGTTTGTCCGCAACCAGGTTGTTGTTTCAGGGAGCTTTGCATCATTGAGTTTGTATTTTGTACTTTTCCAGTCGCCTTCCTTTGCTTTTAATGAGCTCCTTGTGTTTGAAATGTTCCGGTCTGGCGATGACGGGTCGGGGTGATTTGTTAGTGCCAGACAGTGATCGCAGGTGGAAAGTGACCTGGTTCACGGTGTCGGTCGGGAGCATCATTAATTATAATTTATACTGCCTATGTGTTGATTGGTTAAAATGAAAACTCACCGTTGCAATTACCCAATTTCCCCACAGGGATCATTTATTTAATCTAATCTAGACTGAAAGCTCACTAATTTAGTAATGTCTGTTTATGTGTCATTTATAGCTTGAAATAAAATGCAGACTCATAAACACAATATGCAGAAGAATTTTCTTAACTGATAAATTACTGGTGAACAAACCTCAGGCATCTCAGTCAGGAAGGGGATCTCCATTTTCTGGCACTGTGTGGTCAGACCCTGGAACAGTGGTTTGTTTGGCCTCTTCGGGTACAAGATGGTGGGCTCATAACCCTGAGAGAGGACACACAAGACATGAAGAAAAAAATCACTCTTAGTTTGATAAATGACTTCCACTTCACTCTGCACAGACCAGGATTCACTGCTGCTTCTGTGGTTTTTATTTAGCAATAACTGTCCTTCAGTCGTCTACTGTTGATGCCACTTTGCCCAAATGAAATCAGAATCTCAGCACAGCACATTAATCCAGTGTGCTGTTCAGTATCTGTTACTGTCACACAAGTATAAGACACTCACAAAAAGTTTAAGATGTCTGGCACAGACCAAGCCATCGCCTCCGTTGTTACCTGGACCACAGATCACCAACAGTGAAGGTTTGGGCTTCACCAGAGAACTGAGCGGATACGCCTGCAGGAAACAACAGACACAATATCAATGCAGCACTGCATCACAGCTATTATTGACCAGGAAATGTGGGTTTTCTTTACAGCTGCATCTCAAGGGAAATGTTTCTAGGGAAGGAAGTTTGGAGGACGGAGTAACCTGATTATTCACCTCTTCAGACAGTAATCTGATTTAGACATATCAATGAGCTGTAAATGAGAAAATCTGGTTTCCTTTTATTTCCTTTAGCTTCGTTTTTGCTGAAGAAACGAAGTATAGCTGATATCTGAAAGGTCTTTCAGTTGTGTGAATAGAAAATACTGTAGTAATGGAAAATAAGAGAAATTATTTATTAAGTCTCTGAGAGAAGTAGAGATAGAAAATAGAAACTAGAGAATTTGGGAAAGCAAAAATTTCTCAGTCTGCAATATTTAGTTGTAAAAGTGAGCAGAAAGCTGGTCATGATTTGATCCCTTTGAGGTGACAAGTGATAAATCCGATCCGAACCGCATGTGTGTTTAATAATCAGACTCAACACAGCAGATGTAAACACTCCAGATTTCTGCCTTAAACTCGTCACCATGAGCCCCGATTGATGTCTCACCCTGGTGACGGCTGTAGCACAGCTGAGGCCCGCCAGCTCCATCAGCTGGTCCACACTGAAGCCGTACTCGCTGAAGAGCTCTTCATCGATGTGCTGGGCCTCCTCCTGCCTGCGGAACCATCTACAGGTCAGTCTGAACCGTCTACACACATGCAGTCTGTAAATGCTTTAATCGTTCTGTGTATAATGTATACCCGAGATATTTGATGGTCTGGGCCATGGTGGATGCTGCTCTGCTACCGTTACAGTCCTTCTTGTGGTTGACAGCTGCAGCGGACAGAGGACATGTCCCTGTCTGAGCGAGGATTGCCGTGGCCCGTGAGGTCACCAGGAAGCCGATCCCAAACAGGGCCCGCGCACTCA
Source organism: Thunnus maccoyii (assembly GCF_910596095.1). Lineage (NCBI taxonomy): Eukaryota > Metazoa > Chordata > Actinopteri > Scombriformes > Scombridae > Thunnus > Thunnus maccoyii. Next base: position 9,235,511 of record NC_056547.1, read on the forward strand.
ACATCCAGATGGATCCAAAGTCCTGGAACAGAAGAGACCGCAGCGATCTACAGTGAACTGAAGAAGTGAATCCTCACATCAGCAGCATGACTACATGAAATAACAGAAGCGTAACTGTCAAAACAAGAAACTTTTACGGGAAGACGACTCAAATGCTGATGTACATTTTCCCCACTCATGAAAGCTACTGAAGTCACTTCCTCCTTTTCTCTGTTACTTGCATTTTTCTTTGCTCTCATCTTCTACCTGCAGATATCGATCATCCCGCTGCTCTCAGCTACTGATAAATATGCTTTACAGAAAGTGATGAGGCACGAATTCTTGATGCCAAAGTAAACTGCATTTTACTTTCTTCAGTGTACTTTTGTATTTCAATATATGAGTCAACTGTCTGAACTTGACTGGACTGCATGATAAGTATCTATTATATGACGTCACATCAGACAGAATCATTCTGTGTTGAAATATCAAGTATGATTGCCATCTAATTATTATCAATTATTCTGTTGATTCTTTTTGATTAATTGATAGATCATTTAGTCAATAAAGAAAATAATGAAAAAATAACGATCACAATTTCCTAGAGCCCAAGTTCAGGTGGTTTGTTTGTGGTAGTGTTGAAATGATTTGTCTATCAATTTATTACTTCAGTGACAGAAAAATAGATGGCAACAATTTAAGTCATTTATTGAGCAAAAAATGCAAAACACTCTAGTTCTGGCTTCTTAAATGTGAAGATTTGCTGCTTTTCTCTATTTAATATCATTGTTCATTGAATTTACTTGGGTTTTTGACTGTCGATTGGACAAAAAAAGGCATTTGGAGGACATCACCTTGGGCTCTGGGAAACTGTGATTCAGTATTTTATAGACTAAACCATTAATCTCAAAAATAATCAACGTATTAATCAATTAGTTGCAGCCAAACCCAAAGATATTCAGTTTACAATGATATGACACAGAGAAAAGCAAAAACTCTTCATGCTTGAGAAGTTGAAACTGCAAACATTTGGCATTTTTTTTCTAGATTAAGGGTTAGAAAAGGATTAAATAATCAAATTATCAAAATTTACATTTGACAGGTTAATTTTCTCTCAGTGGGCTAATCAATAAATCAGCTAATCCTTCAGTAAACATCAAAACATAGTAATTAATAATTATGTTGTTTTATTTCATTATGAAAGGAAAAAATAATAAAGTCTGCCTCATGACAGTTTAGTGAACATTGAAAATATTTTAATTTACAACAGTCAGATCAATTTCATGAACATACAGTAAACTTGATAACTTATTACGTGACTTTGCACATATCAGCTGATCTAACTATTGTGTGTTTCACTCAGTTCTAACAGTAAATAACAACTAGCTGGCTAGCCTTTGATAAACGTGACAGGTGAGGTCATTTAAAAGGTTTGTTTAGTGGCATCTTATAAATAGATTCGATAGACTAAAACACAATAAATCCATGTAGATTAATTCAGACACAATCTAAAGTTACAGGCTGTGTTTAGTTTATGTAAACTGTTAGCTAACGTCTGCTATGAGCTGCAAATTGATGTCGTAACAAAAGATTATTAGTGAAACTCACCAAATGTTAGCAAGTTTCCCCAGAAATTAATTCCACATGCACGTTATCCTATAAAAACAATGCATTGATTCAACTTACAGAACAATAATAAACTGATAAAGTACAGCAGCCGAGCAGGCTTGTGTCTAGATGGGTAACCCTATGTTTGCGAAACTCTCGCGAGATTTGCACGCGTTGTTTCCATTGTGTTTCTTAATCGTTGTACAAAATAATGATGTTTTATGATGTGACAACGCTGTAGTTAAGGTCTGGTCATGTTTAGACACAAAAAACACTTGGTTAGGTTTAGAGAAAGACCATGGTTTGGGTTAAGATGATCATTCTCGCGAGATCTTTCGCAGTTTTGCACCTCAACGGTATCACCGACTTCCGGGTTTGAATCAAAGGAACCTATAAAAAAGGAAGGTTCATATTTTATTATTTTTTTTATCTCAATGAGGTCTTCCTGGTAAAATAAAGATAAAATGAAAAATAAAAAGTAAAAATAGAAATAATTCATAATACACAATTCTGGAGTAAAAGTAAGCAAGTAACTTTATTTAAATTGCACTTTTTGAGAGCAGAGATGTCACAAAGTGCTTCACAGAGGAAATAAAGTATAAACATACATACAGACATAAAACACAATTTTAAAAAAAAAATCTCCTTTGGTTTTAAGCACAGATCGAGAATCAACCAGCAAACCCTGATCCGAGGACCAGAGACCAGTGCAGAAGCATTATCAGTAAAATGTACCTAAAGTATCAAAAAGTCCTCATAGATAATTTATTTAACAAGATTTTGCATTTTCTTTTATCTGTTGATCTGCTTCTTTCACTGTCAAACATAAACATGGTGGTAAATATCTGCAGCAAAAACAATAATATAATAATAATAAAAAACAGTTGTTAAAGACAGCAGACAGTGGATGAATATGAATACATAACTATAATCTCACTATAAATTATGTTATCTATTGTGATGAGCACCTGAAAAATGTGTATAATAATCTTAAGTAAACATGTTCCTGATGTTGATGGCTAAATATTAAGTAAGTTTTGTTTTGTTTTTCAAATATTTCCTTTTTTAATTTTTGGTCTCAGATTTTATGAAAGAAAAATAACCATCTGTGCAAATTAATTACAGTCAGTCAGATAAATTTCACCCCACAATTAAAATATCCCGTCCATCATAACATGTTTACGCTACAGAAACACACCAAACACTGCAAGTAATCCATGATTTGATCAAATCATTATCATTACAAAAAGACAAATCAACCAGATTTCTGAAAATATGTTTATTGATATCAGCAAAAATACACAAAATAGACCTGTAGCACGGCTGGGGTCATTTTACAACTGAGTTCAAAATTCAATTTATTTTTTGAAAACAATTAACATTTCTTTTGAATTTTCTACAACCCTGCTGTGTCAATGTGTCTTTAGGGGGTAATGAAAATATGATTAGACTTTATTGATAGGAATAGTTCAAGACAATACTTTAGCTTTTATTTTACCAGCAAACACTGCTGTCAAAATAGTGTCCAAACAGAAGTTTTAATCTGTTTGAGTGTTAAAGTAACTGTAGCTTAATTTTTTGCTGCCATGTAGAAAGTTTCCAACCCTGAATGTCACCAATACAAAGGTGACAATATTTAGCTTGCCTATGTACATTATAAAAAAGCAGTATACATCTTTATTGCATACTATTCTTGAAAATGATTCCAAAATACATGAATTGAACTTAATAACTACAACTAGTAACTTAACTAATAACTAAGAACTAATAGAGTTTAGAAGCTCCGACATCAATCCCGGAGCTCACATGACTGGACAGCTCTCCATTCTGCTTCCACTCTGAGAAAAAGAAATGAACAAAGTTAGTATCATCACACAAAAAAAATGTTCTTTAAGTTATTTACACCATAGAGAAGATGAGACAAAAATCACAAATTCCCAAAAAATGTGTTATTTCTGGTTAAATGCCTTAAAAAATCTTAAAATACAGAGGAAAAAAATTCATGCTTAAGCCTCCAAGAGTTGCTGACAGTTTTCTTTCTACTTAGGCCTTAAAATTTTAGTCATATATCAACTGTTTGTGTTGCAGGGCCGACCTTGCGAGGTGTGCTGGCGCTGAACACGTAGGACTGCGGCAGTAAACCTTCGGAGATGCCGCCGCTGCGGAAGGAGCGGGAAGCTGAAGACACGGAGCAGTTGCTGGATTTGTCTGAAGGAAGGCCGCAGGAGCCGCACACCACCGTCCGGCTCCTCAGGTTGTACTCGCCGTCGCCACAGGTGCTGTGAGCCACCTGCTGAGGCAAAGAGAAAGATTCAGTGCAGATATTGTGAATTTAATAAGGACTCACTGAAAATCTGTCAACACTTCTCATGTTTGATTGTTGTAATTGGTGATAATTCCAAGGGTGGACAAAAGAAGAGGGCTTAAAATATTCCTGAAGAATATATTGAATGTCTTTAAAAGAAGAAGACTGATTTATGTCACAAACATTAATAAAATTAGGTTAAATTATCACTAAAATCATCAATGCTACATGTGATGCACATTTGGTACTAGTAAGTTTTGTCCATTTTTTGAAAGTCAGCATTGCCACAACTCATATTTTGAGACTGACTTCACTGATAACCGATGTTTGTGTGCTACCAATCAATAATGTTAGACTTGAAGATACAAAACTGTTGATTTTCCCCAAATTTGATTGTTGTTCCACTCCTTCAGGCCAGGCATTTATAGAGCAAAAAGCAAAGAGATTAACATCTCATTTCATTGCACACGTCCAATATCTAAAAAATTAGTTCAGTTTAATTTAATTTAGTTAAGTTTAACAGGTTTTTAACAGTTTAATCTCAAACCAATCTATTGTACTACCTGTATCCCTGTGACTGTTTGTTTAAAAGTGTTAAAGTAGTTAATGTAATATTTCTGGGCTGCACAGTTGAGTGATCTTAAAATACTGTAAGTCTAATTCAGAGGAACCTGATAGTCCAGCATTAGGTTGAATCTACTGATGACTGACCTGCTCACACCCATTTGTATGTAATAAATATAATTATTCTCACCATGTCATCATCTTCCTCTTCAAACTGTGTGCGGGTGACCTTCCTCATTGCCATTTCCTGGAAGAAAAGATGTTACTGTAAAACCAAACACTAGCATTGTGGCCATAACAAAACTCCATGTATTCATAGTACTTTAGGTTTAAATAAAGTGTCAAATACCAAACACCATAATTAAAATACCTCTCCATTGGCACTGATCAAGGTGGTCTGGAAGAAGTCTCCGGTGCCCCAGGAGTTCTGAGTCTTCCATACCAGGTCAGAGGGAGGATTGTGGGTTCCACCAGAACCAGAGGCCCAGATCTGATCGCCACGCCAAAGATAGAGCAGGGTAAGACATCTGTAACCGTTTATCGCTGTGCTGATTTGTGATACTGCTGAGTGAAGTCGCTGCTTACCGTGACCCTCTGGCCGGCCCTCAAGGTGAATTTAGCAGGGAACTTGAATGCGATGGGTGCACCAGATCCTACCTGCCGCTTCACCTGCCAGTTGCCCAAATTCTGATCCTGCAGAAAACAAGATAATAGTTGGATCAAACATCAGTGGTGTGTTTTTATAATGTCAAACCCCTAAAGTAAAAAACCTTCAGGAGATCATTGTGTAGATCTACCGACAATGTAAAAGTGAAGTGAAAACTACAGAACAGAAACAGACAAACAAGACGTCTCAGATATTTAGATTTCCAACTATCTCACCTCATCTGCTTTGTTGCTGAGTCTGACGTATTTCCCGTCCAGGTCCACTTCATCCACAGTGACCCGTCCGCTGGCAGAGGCCTGCTGAGTGATACGAGTGCGGGCCACAGCTCCTCCTGCAAAGCTGGAGGCCTCGCTGTCGGTGTCATTGGGGCGGCGCCTCTTGCCTGGAGTACTGTGACCGCTGCAGTGGACTGACCGAGAGTGAGCTGCTGAAGTAGAGGAACGACTTCCTGTTACTCTGGTCGGTGGGGGGCTGGGGGAGAGACGCAGCCTACGGGGACAGGGAAAAGGAAAAAGTGTAAGAGGCAGAGAAGAAATGACTGCTACTACTGCAAAGCCCTTAATTTATTTATGACTTCATGGCCAAAGCTCATTAGTCTACACACATCTACGCCACCGTGGCACATACCTCTCTTCCTCTCCTTCCAGTAGCTTCCTGTAGGCACATATCTCCATATCCAGGGCCAGCTTGATATCCAAAAGCTCCTGATATTCGTCCAGCTGCTGCTGCATCTGCTGTCTCATCTCGGCCATTTCTCTGTCTTTCTCTCCCAGACGGCGACGCGTGGTGTCCCGCTCTCGAGACAGGGCGTCCTCCAGGTCCCTCACCTTTGCCTCACGAGCCGCCAGCTTGTTTAGACAGAAGAATCACACAGTTATAATCAGATCAGAATCAGCTCGGTTAAGTTTGAAAACCCAGTCTCAAAGGAGTCAGAAAAGAGGTGTTGTTCACATAGGTTAGTTTTGTTTAACTCAACTGAATTTATGTAAATGTGTGGAGCAGATTTTATGTTTTGAATTAAAAAAAACATTAATTCAAGTGAGGTTTTTGCTTTGCTGTAAAATATGTTCGCATTCATGCGTGCAGTGTGAGCTGCTGGTTTCAGATCACCTGTTTCTGCAGCTGGCTGAGCTGAGCAGACGAGGACTCCAGGCGGATTCGAGTCTGCTGAAGCTCCTCGTGTGCCGCTCCCACCAGGTGGCTGTTCCTGTCCGCCGACTGACGTGCACCCTCCAGCTGACAGACGTAGGAAGATTCATAAAGTCAGAATTATAACCTAACTGCACTCTGAATCTCATTTTGCCTCGTTAGTATCAGTTTGTGAAACTTGCTTTCCCGCTGCTGCGAGTCAACTGTTGAAAAAAGGGAAGTAAGAAAAATGCCAAATGTCTTCCTGTGTTATGATCATGTTACTGATATTTTATCTTCTGTTGATGGAAAGAATGTCAGTAAATCTTTCCTCTTCTGTCCTCTGGGGTCAAATGTATTGTAAATAAATTGAAATAAATATTTTTCATGAATTGTTCTTAGATAGATACAGCGGGTGTCATATCAGCTCAGTTTGACAGACAGAAAAAAGAAAAAAACAGTGCCAGAAATGTTAAATAGTCATGAAAAACTATTACTAAGTTGATTTAATATGAAAATGCAGAACTCTCATCAATCTGGTATTCTAAGCAGATTTTATTATCTACTGTTCATTCTATTGTTCTAATGTATAACATGTCCAATAGACAATGGGCAGTCATTGGGAACACATGGTTTGTTGAGACAGTTCAATTGTTCAATTATGGCTTTTTACCTTATAGCAGCGTTAAAATGATAGCGTACCTTAGTATTGTAGGTCTTCTCAATCTCATCCTTGTACATTTTAATCTGCAGTTCATGCTGACCACGCATCTCGGCCAAAGCCTCCGCCAACTTGCTTTCAAAGTCTTGCTGGTGACCGTTATCCAACTCGACCATACGAGACTCATGGCGTCGCTTCGTCTCCCGCAGCTCCTGTTGGAGAATTATAACATCAGGATTATTTTCACTTCATACAGAAATAGCAGGCAGATTTTAATGTGATAGAAAAAGTAAGTGGAGAAGTGATGTATGATGATGATGATGATGATAAGAGAGTCAGACCTCAGAGTGCAGGTTCTTTTGAAACTCCAGCTCCTCTTTGAGAGTCTGGATGCGATTCTCTCCGTCTACTCTCCTCAGCATCTCATCCTGCAGCTGCTTCCTGGCATCACCCAAAGTGGTGTCCAGCTAAGAAAGCATAACAGGAACTAAATATTAGTACAAAGCACAAACATTCACATAAACTAGCAGCTGAGAGCACAACTACGCAGCACAGAAGTGTGCTGGCGATGGATCAGGGATGGTTATGGAGACAGTCCTTTAATCAAAATGCCTGAGCTCAAGCAGCCATGACAGATGTCTGAAGAAGTCTGCCCTGCTGAGGTCAGCTGGAGAAATACACAAGAATTTTGGTGTTTTATTTTCACTTGAGAAAATTATACAACTCTTATGAGGCTCTTGCAAAACCCTACAGGATGAACTTAAAATTAAAAAGGCTAGAAGTGAAGGCTAAAAATAGAGCTGTGACATTTAGTATCACAAAGTGGAAAACACAGTGGACAAACTCTGAGCTGGTGATTTTACAACACAACTACAGCGAGATTGATCCCAGATGTGTTTCCACAGATTTTTAAATTGAGCGTAGGCTTGAGCTTACTTTGGCAACCTGCGTCTTCAGGTCCCTGTTTTCCACATCGAGGTTACGCTTCTCCCCCAAAGCCGTAGTCAAAGACGCATCCTTCGAGTTCAGCAGGGCCTCCAGGTCTTTGAGCCTCTGCAACGCTCCTGCCAGATCTGACTCCTTTTTGCCGTTTCTGTAATGACAAAAATAATCAGGTGTTAAAAAAACCTTTTCCTGGATGTGTTTAAGAATGAGAGAATAAGAATATTTCAGTGAAGAGAGTAAGGATAGATGTTCATTTTGTTTTATAACTTATGAACCAAGTGGAAAGTAAATTACTACAGTTTCCTTTACACAATCTAATGTTGCCTGGATGAAATAGTAACAGGGGAAAGACCTTGGTGTTTCCAAGCCTGTGTATGACTCATAGCCCACAGTGATCAGCCTCTGATCCCATGCATCTGGTAGCCACAAGCCAGCGCTGTTGGTGTTTAGCTGAAACGCTGCCATGGCAACGGCCTGGCTTTACCAAAACACACAGTTGCCATCTCCTCAATATTTATGGAAAAATAATGGAAGCAAGACTGGAGCACACTAAACACCGCCACGTATTGTGTGTATAATGATTACTTTGGTGAAGGAGGAGAAAGGGAAAGAGTTAGTCATCAAGCCCGGGATGTGGCAGCACGGGAAGGAGCCGGAGTGGAAGTCCAACGTCAAACTGAAGTGAGCAATGAGGAGGGTATGTTATAGGGAGTGGCCCCAGCGAGCAGGGCAAAGCGACAGGCAGAGCGTCAGCAGCAGTTAAACAAGCACCAGCTATGAGGAGCTAATGAGTAACTTATCTTCTGCTGCTGTGCATTACATGTATGAATAATTCAGATATTCACACTTCCATCACAAACCCTCAAACTCATGCAATATTAAGCGGACAGATCACAATAACGGAGAAAGATTCGGTTTTAAAAAAGGGGATTTCAGAGGCCTCGAGGGAGCCGTTTCCTCTCGTGATCATCAGACAGCACAAATTATTTGCATCACTAGTGTTTTTTTCAATTTGTTTATAAACAGCATATCAACCCAATTTTATTTTTGACCAAAACTGCTCTCACAAGCTTTGCTCTGTGATATCTAACATCTATAGTCAGATTGTGAGTACTTTCCAAGAGAGCATGGTCATTTGGACTTTATGTCTGAAGAAACTGCATCTCATAAACACACAGTGGTGTTGCAAAGACATTTCGGGGCTGCTGATAAATGTGATTTATTACTGTTTGAAAGGTTTAAGCCCTGCTAAAAATATTCCTCCTTCTCTCCTCACTAGCACCACCCCTGCAAACACATGGCAAACACAATAGAAGCTGCTACCAGATTTAGATTTGGACCAGTGTCATGTGCTGTAACCCACCTGGCTTTCAGCTCCTTGTAGTCCTCTCTCAGCTTGCCCAGCTCCAGCTGGAGACGTGCTCGCTCTTTGGCCACCGAGTCCAGGGTCTGACGGGCATCCGCCAGCTCGGTCTCGTAGGCAGCCTTAAGGCCCGTCAGCTCCCGGCTGATCTCTGTCTCAGACTCTGTGATGCGCATACGCAGGCCGGCATTCTCGGTCTCCAGAGAGCGGACCTTGTCGATGTAGACAACCAGACGATCATTGAGGTTGCACAGGTCCTCCTTCTCCTGGAGCCGGGTGATGCGGTTGGGGGACAGCGGTGTGTTTGCACCTCTGGGAGTGTTTTTGGGTGTCGCCATTGCACCTATCTGCTACTGTTGTAGAAAGAGACACGATTATTCACTTTCTGGAATCTTTTTTTTTTTTCAAAGCAAAATAAATTTACACTTTTTTCTTATTCTGGTGCACATTTGCAAAAACTGACATTTTATTGTGTATAGTTTATACTCAGTGCAATGAAAACAGGACTTTAAATGGGAGGATGGAGGAAGTCAACCATGCAGTTCAGTCTATAAATCAACATTTAACATTCATCATTCTTATTATTAAAATAAATCCAGAACACAAGAATGAAAGCATGGCTAATCTATCCATACAAGTATATTTTTTACTTTTGAAGAAAAGTGTGCATCTGTGAACTTCCATACAAGTACAACAAAGTCAAAACTGCAAGTTTAGAGTTGCAAAAGAGAACATAATTCACTGTAAAATATGCACAATTTCCAGAAACCTCCAACTCCTTTGAGTGCAACGACATTAAGGACAAAAAAAGACAAACAGTATAATCACAAAAATCATGGGAGGGGTTAACGACTCCACCCAAAAGTCAAAGTAATATCCCTGCACAAAAAAATAACTTTTATAGAAAGATTTTACCTTTTTAAGTGGGTCGGAAAAAGAGAAGACTGTGCTCCGAGGATGTCTGATGATCTCTCTGTTAGTTTCCTTGGTAAACTTGTGATCAGAGTGTCTCTCTGAGTTCTCCAGCACTGTTCAGCCTGTTATTGCGCTGTCTGCAAACTCATCTGAGTGCCCATGTAGGAAAGAATGAGATGGGAGGAGAAGAGAGAGGTTGGCCTCAAGTTTGGCATTCAGTAGGTGGCTGTTCCCCTCTCTCTCCATCCCTCTCTCTCTCTCTCTCTCTCTCTCTCTCTGTCTGTCTCACTGTAATGGGTGTGTGATTTGAATGAATGAGTCACTCTTGACCAAAAGAAATGCACAATGACATGTGATATGAACGAGGGATAATTTTAAACAGAAGTATTACCTGAGTGTTGAATTCTACTCATTTACAGTATTTTACTCAAACCACACTTCTTATACTTCTCCATGAAGTTGAAGTATAAGAAGTTTTAGATTGTTTTAACCCTTAAATACACACCTGGAGTATTATGTAATACTGACTCGAGAGAACCTAATCTTGATTTCTTTCCTTTTCTTTAAATATTCTTAAATATTTCACTTAAAACTCCATCAGTGTTGTAGTGGGGGTTTTTTGTGATTAACATGGTATATGCATATAATACACTTAATCCTAACAAAATGAGTTAATATATGTGTGTCTTTGTATCAGGTGAAGAGGTGATGTGAGTGTATGAAGTCTGTGTCTCTTACAGAAAGGGCATGAGCAGGTCATGATGATTTATAGGCAACGTGGACCGTGTTGTGTGTGTGTTTTGCCAAAATTGTGAGCATGAGTGGACACAGGTACCAGCCAGAGCCTGATGTTGGCAGGGGTGAAGCCCACCAGAAGATATCATAAGGTGTTGGCATAAACGGAATGTCATAAACATGTCAAGATGAAGATAAGGGACTTGCTTACTTGCCCACAGGAGCATGATGGGGGAGCAGGGTGAAATAAGGTGAGGAGGAGATGAAAAAGAGGTGAAGTAACTTGCCTTAATGTTAAAAAAAGCTATTTTGTGTGTGTTAGGTGAAGTTTCATTATAAACCAATATGTAAGTGTAATCAATAAAGGCACATAAGCCTCTTGTTGAACAAATGCCAGGGACTGTCCACTGAAGAGGTGTTAATGGTGGAAATTACCTGGACTTTGTGACATGGGAGGAACCCTGAAGCTCCACATTGGGAGGCACTCTCCAGAGTATATAAGGTGATGGTTTCTTATTCGGTTTTTAGGTTTTTGCTTCATGAACCAAGACTCGGTTTACTGTATTATGCTATTTGCACAGTAAATCTAATATTGCACTGAACTCTGTCTGACTGAGTGTTTTTTTATTCAACTTTGAAGTACTGTCTCTTATTTTTGAGTCGTTTGACTAATTTTAAGACTAAAAGATGTTGTGTAGCTGAAGATCTATAGGCCCAGTTTTTTTCAGTTACTACAGTGTAAACATAGGCCGATGCAAATCTTTCCAAAGACACCAAATTGTGGGGAAATGTGTATAAAACAATGTAAAACACATCTAGAATATTTCCCACTGAGGGAATAGATGTCATGTAGTCTTTCATTTGAATATTTTATTCAGTGTAAATATGTTGTAAACAAGCAGATACAGAACACAAATGATTCTGACAGACATTAAAGCTATTTAAGGGGAAATAAAAGGGGGAAACTGAATGTTAAAGGTTAAAAGGGTACTTCTGTTTCAGGTACTGTATGTGTTTATTATAGATTTCCATCAGATGATCAAGCAAATCCCAGTAACTAGTTTTCTTCTGCAAACGTATGCTTGTAAGGATTTTATTTATTATTTATATTACATACACAATATTTTATTGAGTATGTTGGACCCTGCTGCTGTGAAAGTTGCAAATTTTTGGAAGTTGCATTAAACTTTTTGGCTTAAAAATACAAGAAAACTCCAGAGCATTCCCTTTAAAACAATTAAATGCTTTTATTGTCATAGCATGGTCATATTAGACTTTTAAAAAGTCATTTTTTCAAACTTTTTGGCTTGTGATCCCTTATCAAAGGACATGGCCTCAGTGTGGATGTGAGACTGATTGTCCCCTCTTCTGTTTTTTTTTTTTTTTGAAGGACATTTACAGACCTGAAAAGGTTAAAGTATCCGGTATTTCACAAGAGGAAAAGCAGAAAAGTTGGAAAAAATAAACATGCTGTAATTATGGTGGAGAGATGTTTTTCTTTCTTGCGTTGCCTTTTAATCATCTTGTAATCCCTCAGATTCATAGTGTCTGCAGAAACTATTCACCCCCCTTGAAAGTTTGACTAGATTTAATGTGGCTTTTTGACACTGACTAGCAGAAAAAAACACCCTTTAATATCAATATGAAAACAGATCTCTACAAAGTGATATAAATAAGCTACAAATGTAAAATTCAATATACTTGTTTGCGTAAGTATCCACCCCTCCTCATCTACTTTGATTCAGTGTTTTAAGACAACAAAACTTCCAGATGGGTGAAAACTTTATCTTTGATTTAAGGACTACTATCATATTTTAATGTGTATAATATGAAGTTGTGTTTGTTTGGTGTCCTTTTTTGTTTTATTACTATTTCTCAGTTCTATACTAAATCACGTTTTTAGATGTTCTGATGATTTCAAGGTGTTTTCTGAAGCTCATTTATAAAAACTTAAAAACCTTTCAAGTGGGGGGAAAAAAATTGATCTCAGACATAGTTGGAATATCTGCTAATAAACACTCACCGGCCACTTTATTAGAAACACAAATGCAAACCAATACAACAACTCTCAACTATTGCGAAACTTATACATTTTCAGTTTTTGTCGACATCGTCAGAAAGGTGATAATTCTACTTTATGTTTATTATTGTATTATCGTAGTGGATGATGGTGGTGTACTGGGGTGCATTATATTGAAAAGTGTCCCTAGTATTTTGCCCCCTTCATGTATGTTAATGGGGTGGACAAAATATTAGAAACACCTTTCAATATAATGCACTCCTGTACCACCACCCACTACAACCTCAATAACAAACATAAAATACAATTTATGGCAGATCTGTTGTATTGGATTGCATTAGATTGTGCAGGTGTACCTCATGAAGTGAATGTGAGTGTATTTTCTGTCTACACTATGCCTGATGGATCCAGCATCGCCTCCCACTGGCTGCTGATGTGATGGAAATGTCGTGACTGCCTGCGGACAGACAGCATGTTCCCCTCGTAACCGCTCTCCTGCTTCATCTACAGCCCAATTAATTACCCACAAAAGTAGCTCTCCTATCAGATTTTGACGTAAAATTGGTGCTACAGCTGTCCAACAGGACATAAAACGGTGAATTATGAGCACCGTGTGTGCGCTGCGCGCTGCTTCGTGGCACGGCATGGACATGGTTTCTGTCATGTGGTTTGTGGGAAAACCCGTATTGGATCTCTGTGGTCACCTGGGCAAGGAAGCTGAAAAACGTTGCGTTGAGGAGCTGCCTGTCAACGTGTATCTGACAGATAAATACACTTGAGCATGCTTGACAGGGAAAACAAACAGTATAACGCCGTTTCAGATACTAAAAAGCCAAATAATCCACGTGGAACCCGTTTAAGTCTTTTTTTAAATAAGGAAATAAACAGAGAAAAGACACGAGAATCTGCTTCTAACACCCCAACTGTTGGCATTGGAGGAGTCACGTGAATACTAGATGACAATATCTGAAATCGTACACATACAAAGCAACAAAAAAAAAACAGTGAAAAACAAAAAATGTATCGCATAATAAGTAGTCCACTCCGCGTCTTATCGGGCGCATGTCGTAGCCAGCCTGCAGCTTTGCGCGGATAAACAGCAGCTGTGTGTCGCAGAGCAACAAAAAAAAAAAAGGACACCAAAGACGACCTCCAGCTCATCTATTTAAAGAGGAAATCATCTTCTGTCAGTGCATCCAGCAGCTCATCTTAAAGACTTTAACAATCTTAACCCTTGACAGCAGCAGAAGCCGGAGCACCGCCGCCTTCATAGCCGCGTAAACCGCCCGAGCTGTTTTTTTGTTTTTACGCACAGACGCAGACGGCGCCGTCCTGCTTCACAACGGCCTCCATTTTAGCTCCTTGCCCGGTCGGTGCCTCACGTGTCCTGGACTGTCTTTCTCACATGACCCGTGTGTTTGTCCCCGTGATCAGCGCTTCCATCTCCGTAAATCAGTGTCGTTGAATATCGGCGTTTTTTTTTTTTACACCCGCGGAACCTTCATGGATATGCTGGAGCAGAGTCTGGACAGCTCGGCGAGGTGAGAGGCTGTTGGCCGCTTCCTGCTCTGCCATGGCTCCCACCACCACGGCCTAAAATCTCCCTGCAACGCGATGCTCTGTTAATAAGCTTTATGCTGCGGTTACTTTTTTAAAAATATTTGTGCATCGCTCGGTTTTGTGTCTCCCGGTTGAATCGGTGTCTGTGCAGTATGCTGGGTTAATGCTGCCTTTGAGCACCATTAAAGATATTTTCAGCTAAAACTGAGCGCCTTTTTTTTTTTTTTTTTTTTTTACAAATCTGTGACATTACATCTGCTGTTATATTTACTAGACAAGCAAGGCAAGCTCATAACAGCAATTTGAGTCTATTTTTCAGGGTAATATCGATTGCATCGTGCTGATATTGTACCTGATGCACATTTTGTGGGATTAAAATGCTTTTTTAACGAAAACAGGGCGGTGTTAGTAGTATTATAGTTATTTTTGAAAGTTTTTCTCTCCATGTGCAGCCAATCAACCACTCATACTTGACTTTTAATCACCAAATAATTGTAATTTTCCTCCTGGAATTTGCAGAAAACTTGATTTTTATCATGCATGTACGCCAATTATGTACGATTACTTTATTT
This sequence comes from Thunnus maccoyii, assembly GCF_910596095.1. NCBI lineage: Eukaryota > Metazoa > Chordata > Actinopteri > Scombriformes > Scombridae > Thunnus > Thunnus maccoyii. The sequence continues at coordinate 9,250,533 of NC_056547.1, forward strand.
ATGTCTTATTTATCATTTACTCATGTGACCACCCGGGGGCGCCGTTTATCCACAACTCAGGATTGGCACTCTATTGGTGATAAGTAATGATCTGGTTTGCAAGTAATCACTGTTGATTTCAATTGACTCATCTGTCTTTTCTGTTTTTTTAGTCACGACAAACAGGAAACAGAAGAGGTGGTGCAGTTACAGGAAGGTGAGAGCTTCCTTACTTCCAATCTAACCAAGTGAAACAAGTGTCCTAGTTAGTGCAAATGCAGTTACTTGATTAGTAGATCAACAGACAATTATCTGCCAACACATTCTGATAGTAGAGTTGTTGTATATTCAGCAAAAAAAAACAGTAAATACGTGCTTGTTCAACCATCTCAAATGTGAGGATTTGCTCTTATTTCATTGTTAATTAAAGTTATTTAATATTTTTGGGTGTTGGTTGGACAAAACAAGCACTCTGAATTGGGATTGGATGTTTTACAATATTTTCTGACATTTTACAAACTATTAATCAATAAAATAACTGTCAGTGCAATCAGTAATGGGAAAAAATGTTAGTTGTAATCCTAGTGCTGTCATGATAATGCATGCATTGAATACAAATGTACATGCTGCTTCTCAGAGAAAGATAAATTATATTATATTTACTTACTCTTGAATATTCTTGTCCATTCTTGACTCACGCTGAGACATTATGTGTATATCTTTTTCCTCACATCTGTGTTTTTATGTCTCTGACCAGATGCAGAGTCACAGATTTGAAACATTTCGACCTGTGTCTGTCTTATTCTATTTTAGCTTTCTTTAATTTCCAGTTTAACACTTTTTAATTGTATTTTAATGTCTTTTTACGTTGCCTTGTATTGCTTTCATATTCTGTCTTGATGCCTTTTATGCTCTATGTAAAGCACTTTGAATTGCCTTGTCGTTGAAATGCGCTATACAACTAAACTTGCCTTGCCGTATGTTGCAGGAGAAGCGGTGGGGACGGAGGAGCAGACAGCAGTGACCATCACCGGTGTCCCACAAGCTGCGTTCGCTGACCACAATGTGCAGTACCAGTTCCGCACAGAGAACAGTGGAGGACAGGTGAGGATGGAGAACCTCTCGACTTATTTTCACGATTAATTTATTAGTTGTTGGGTTTATAATATGTGAGAAAATGTTGATGATTGTTTCCTAAAGTCTAAGATGCTATCTAAAATGCATTGATTTGTCCTGACCAACAGTTCACAAGTCAAAAATATTCAGTTTACTATCAAAGAGGTCTAAATAACTTGAAATATTCACATTTAAGAAGCTGGAACCCGTGAATTTTAACATTTTTTTTCCTTTAAAAATGGTTCAAATTGATTAATTGATTATCAAAATTGTTGGAGATTAATTTTCTCCCCCTACAACAGATAGTTAAGAGCAGCAGTAGTACAGTAGTTACACAGTGGAAACAGATTTGTAGCAAGAGTAGCATAATAGGGGTGTTATTAAGTACTAATCACTCCAGATGTCAGTCTCTGGCTCCATCTAACAATTTTCTGTCTCTTTCCACTTATGCAGCACTTAAACATGTGTAACTCAAAAACTGTACTTTGAGAAAATACAAATAATTTGTCTTACATCTGCCATTAAACGGTCAGGTTTTGGTGCTTACGTTGTTTGCTCATTCTACCGATTGACCGTTAGCTAAGCCCCGCCCCCGTAGTTACTGTTGCTATGTCTGTCAATCTTTCAGTTTGTAACGGTCGATTTACTGCTTGAAATTCTTAGCAATTTTTGAAAGGATAAGTAATTGATTTTTAGGCAGAGGCAAACAAAAGCAGGCTTTTCATTTCTAGCTGGCAACTGTTTATTTGGCCGTCAGAAGTGACTACTTGTTGGCAAATTTTATCAGCTGTATCTACCTGCCTTAGCATTGGAAGTAACACTTGGTTACTATGGTTAGTGCTGAAGGTAGTATGCTTCTTAGCCGGACATGCTAATGAAAGCAGCTTAAATTATAGCAGAAAAACTCAGTTATTTACACTTCTGGTTGTGTGATTTTTGGATTAGGATAAATACACAGACCCTTCCCTTCTTACTTTTTAGATACTGAGTATCTAAAATGTACCGAGTAGTTCTTACCACAGTCCAACTTAATGCACACGTCTTCAATGTGTGTGGAGAAATCTTCGCTTGACAGGCGTGCTGTGATCTAGGGAGGGGTTTAGATAACTGATACCAAGATATTTTAAATTAGCCATGTTCAAACCACACTTGTTTGTTGCCAGGAATTGTATTTCTACACATACGTAACCCCAAACCCAGAGTTATCATAGGAAACAGATGAGGTAGATGTTAAGACCCAATAACCACTTACTTATTCTCAGAAAAGATGTAAATGTGAGATTAACCGTCCTCTCTACATTAGGATAAATGTCATGAATTCCCACGTCGGTTGTTTGTTGTTATTTTGTTTTTAAGTCTAGGTTTTATTTTGATTTGGCAGTGTAAAAGCAACTATACAATTTAAAACCACTTCCCTGGAGCTCTTTTTTTTAAAAAAACAAAAAACGTGTTTCCTCTTTGCTCTGTATACAGGTGACCTATCGTGTGGTTCAAGTGACAGACGATCAAATAGAAGCAACAGCTGACGGGACCGGAGCCGTCAGCGTCGTCTCGACTGCAGCGTTTGCCGGAGCCCCTCAGGCAGTGGCACAGGTCAGTCGACAAACTGAGAGACTGCGTGACTTCTGTCTAATTTACATGCACAACAAAGCAACACCAAACACAGCGGGAAGAAAAATTTGTATGTTCATGCTAATGTGCTATGACATGTGATTCAACAACTCAGATGTACTCACAAAACTCATCTTCTTATTTTTATTGAACTTTTGTTTCAAGAAAACAAGTATGACAAAGATTTTCTCTAAAATATGTGTAATAAACATTAACATTTTGAATAGTAACATTAAATCTACTCATGTCTGCCAGATCAATCCTTATTATAACCATAAATAAAAGTTAGGAAACCTCATAAAATGTGAAGCTCAATCACAAATATATCACAAGCAGATAATAGTGAAATAGTGTTATCATTGTGAGTGCAGTGTGGCTTAGGTAGCTAACCTTTTAAACCCTCACTTGCATTGAAAGGAAAGCGATATTGTGGAAAGCAATGCTGATATAGATGTACATGTTTTTTGAAGGTTTTGGCAGATGTCACATAGATTTACCCTTCTTTTGTTCTTAATTTCATCCCAAGATGTCTCAAACATCACTTCAAAGCTACATTAATACACACATAACCTTACCTTATACTTTGTATCAGTCATTTAGATATTATTCTCACTATTTTGACTTGTTCCTGTCTTCATCACCGTTCAGGCTGTCATCCAGAACCCTTTCAGTAACGGGGGCAGTCCTGTCGGGGAGACCGTGGGGGGAGAGACGCGGTTTGCTTATTTCCCTGCCGCCACCGTCAGCGATGGAACAGCCACGGCCGTGTCGGTGCAGGCCACCGCCGACCCAACCATCACACAGGCAGGAGGTGAGAAAACGCTCCATAATTATCTGGGGGAAAAGTGATGCTTTATCTTTAAAAAATTGTATTTTTATACATGCAGTAACAGTCAAAAGCTTCCCAAGACACATTGTTTCATGTTTAATAGATACTGAAGGTATCAGTGCATCTTTAGAATATTTTTATTCTTCTGTCACTGCAGGATAAACTTAATTTTTTGTCCCTTTTTTATAAATCTAGGTCAGTTTTACGTGATGATGAGCCCCCCTGAGGTGCTGCAGACGGCGACCCCTCGTACCATCGCACCGCGCACGCACACCTACACAGCGTGAGTATAACACAACGCCTCACTGCATATTCATCATCATCATCCCTTAAGTCTGGTGTTTCACCAAATCCACAGCACCTTCCCCACATGGTCAGCCATCTTCTCACCCTCCCCTCTCCCCAAACCTCCCACCCACCACACACATTTTCTAACCCCTTCTCCACAGTGGATTGGATGTTCTTTTCCTCCCTTTTTTTGGAATGATTTAGTTTTTGTCATTGTGTGTACAAGTGAAGATGAACAAATAAATTCAATATCCATCATTTAAAACATCCAACATCTGAAAACCACACTCTGTCCTACTTACCTGCCATCCCCAGAGACCTTGGTGAAAGCGAGATGTTGCAGCATGGCAGTACAAACTGGTGAGGAGAACTTTCACATACGCCCCCCAACCCCCCCACCCTGCCCCCATGACGTGTTGTAGAGACGTTTGGTGGCTCACTAATCAATCATTAGCATCCTTGTTTGGTGAATTACATGTGTATATAGTCAGTGGCTGTGTTTACATACATGGAGTAAGCTGACTGCCTCCAGGTTTAGTTTACACCCACCTTTGGTATCCATCCTATGATTGAGTCTTTCTCATAGCATGAAATATGGTTGATAGTTAACTAAAAACCCTTATTCAGAGGCCAGATCCTTCGAAGGACGAGGCCCACAAAAGTGTGCCCTTCGGAGGACATGAAGGCCCTGCACCTTCCCGCCAAATGAGACAGTCTAGCTTGACATAAACCATAATGAAGGGTACATTTATGGGTTATTGTTGATTCATAAAAGTAAACAAATCTCCTTTATCAATCACATGGATCTTTGTTTAATTACCTTTGACAACATTGTTGTGTCACTGAATTCTAGTTAAGGTGTTACAGTTTTGTTTAGTTGTTTTTTATATGGTTAATATTCTGCACAATGAAAATCTGACATTGAATTTTATCCAAATGTTAGTGTCAAATGTATGTTTTTTTTGTTTCTTTTGTTGTGTCTTTACAGGAAGGTGGATGGTCCACGGGCACCCAGGGATGAGAGGCGAAGAGCACAGCACAATGAAGGTATGTGGTCACAAGTGTCATGAATGTTTTAAATTATTTTGTCAAATATTTTAATATAAAATCGAATCCTCGTGTACCTCAGGAAAGCTCTGGGTGTTATTTGAACCTTTTAAACAGTTGATGATAGTATATTAGCACCAATATTTTAAGCATAAATTACCCTTTAAAATATTGGATCTGATTTAAATGTTTATCCCTAAGGTGTTATGTTTTAATTTTGTCTTTAAAAAGGACTGTTGCAGCTCATTTCTGCAAATGGTGGACAAATTGTAGTCGCATGATAATGCATACAGTATAAACGGCCTTTTAAGTTTGAAAGAAAAAAGAAAGATGTGTTTGTTTCTCTGCATTTAATCTAAAACAACTCATCTGCTAAGATTATACTTGCTGTTGTCAGATGTATATGACCACAGCTTTGAGGGTTAAAAGATAAGTATCTTTCTTTCCTTTTTAAAATTTTGCAGTGGAAAGAAGAAGAAGAGACAAGATTAACAACTGGATTGTCACGCTTTCAAAAATCATCCCTGACTGCAGCGTAGATAGCAGAACTGGAGCGGTGAGTGTCACACAAAACACAAAAAGCCCCGAAAATCACATTTTATTTTTTTCTTGTGACGCTTAAGTGTCCTCCTAACAACCCATAAAGTCTTCAAAGCATGTAAAAAAAAAATGGTGACAGATGGCTGTAATAAGTCTTTGATTAGATTAAAGCTGGATCTCTCTAGAGATCAGGTTTTTTTGAGGTCACACTGCTGATATGTCCATATTTAGTCTGAAAGTTTCTGTTTTGTGTTGTTGATCTTGTTAAACATTGCTCGCATGCATGCATTGCTTGTATTCATGTTGTGGCTAGGATGCATCCAGTAATTTCTCTGAATTCTGACCCTCTGAAACTAAGGCAGAAAGTCAGATTTTAAACAGGTGTAACCACATTAAAGGATTCACAATCTGAGTCAAAAGTAACAGAGAGGGACACGTGGCAGCGTCTATTGAGTTCATATGACTCTGTTGTTGCTCCATATGTAACCAGGAGTTGGCCAAAAGTCAAAGGCTCTGAGATGGTTTAGTCACAAGAGGGAAAGCTAAATAAAGATTTATGCAATTGACACAATGGTGGGGGGAAAAACTGAAGGCTTAGAAAGAAATCTTAGTAAGAAAGGAAACGATGAGTCATTTGATCCTCCAGCAACACAATCTGTTGTGATTCTCAGAGTAAAGGAGGCATCCTGTCCAAAGCTTGTGACTACATCAGAGAGCTGCGTCAGAGTAACCAGCGACTGCAGGAGAGTTACAAGGAGGTGGAGCGAGTGGAGATGGACAACGAGCTGCTCAGACAACAGGTTAACTTCAAACATACACACTTTGCTTCATATCTTTGCTTGACTACACTCAGCCTGAATAGGACTCTTATTTTGAATCAAAAAGAAGAGAAGCAGGCCTGCGAATGAAAGGTAATCCGTTTAAATGGCAGCGTTAGCAGGAAAATGTCTGGGCAAGTAACATACTGTTTAAGAAAAAAATAGAATGGAAAAACAACCAAAAATAAAACACAGGTAACCTTAACCTGGTGTAAGAAACCTGTTAAAGCAAGCCTATGTAGGTTTTGGATGAAGAACTAGCACATTCTCTCTTATATAAGTGAAACGTTAACAAGGTTAATAATCAATAAAATACACCTGTACTCAATTCACTATACCCAGAGATTTTGACTCTAGTCTTACTGGTGACCAGTGGCTAATGTTAGCTAAATTCAGCTTGATATTGCTGTGCAACACTTTGCTGCGTTCTTGTGCTACTGTTAAGAAACATGTTACAGTGTAATAACAATGTCATGTTCATGTCATACTGGAGTTACTGTAATCACCAGTTTACTTCAACAGCCAAGTGGTGATTACAATTGTGAAAAAGTCAGATTTGTCTGAGAGCAATAACAATGTCCTTGTAAGTAATTAATGTTCTGTAATTACCACTTGTCGCCACAGTGGGCACTGTTCATCAATAAGCACACATTGATAATTCAGCTACTATTGTTAGAAGATGAAAGTGAGCGAAACAAAACTCACCATATTGCTTTGTGTCTATTGTTTTCTTTGAGTTTTTAATAATTGTTCTTTCGCTTTTCCAGATTGAGGAGCTAAAAAACGACAATGCACTGCTTCGAGCACAGCTACAGCAGCACGGTGTAGAAGTCAATGGAGATGCGACACCACAGTGATTGTGGACTGGACATATGTAACGTCACAAAAAAAACGCATCCTCCCACTCACCCGAACAATACCAGGAAACGGAAAAAAAACGTTGAGAGATGGCTTACATCTGAAATTGGACCACACATAAAACATACACACACACGAGCTTGAAGAGAACACTGAAGGACTGCAAACTGAAAACACCACCAACACCTCCAGCTGTTCAAAGGATGAACGCTCTGAAATCCGTTAACTGTGTAGCTAAATGAACCTCTCACCTCTGCTTCAAGGAAAAATCGACCTCCGCACACCACCACCACTCTTGCACCAAACTTTCTTTTTACTTTAAATTATGAACCTGCCACAGAAAATTTACTTTTAATGATTTCACCTTTTTATCTTACCGCAAACTCTTTTATGTTTTTGTTGATATGCTGTGTTTGAAACTACTAAATGTGACATGAATGATAGTTTCCTTTTTTTTCTTTGTCCTTTTTTTAATTTATTAGTCTTTAAGGAATGTGTATACAGAAAGGAAAAAAAAACAAAGCTGACTTTCACATTGACTCCTTCCCCCCTAGCAGTGAACAACATAATGGGCAAAATGGGTATTTTCATATTCATCACTGTTAAGGTTAGTTTTACTGTCCGTGGATCACGTGTATATAATGTATAGTTGATCTGTGTGCAGATTTAGGTAACAATTTCTGCCTCTTAACACTGACACTCCAAGCACCAGACGGAGCTCACAAACCTTATAAATGTAGTCCAATGTCAGTAAATTAAAAGAACTATGATACTTTTCTGTCAGTCAAAGTGTAAGCAGCTTTGATAGCACATGCATGGGGGTTTTATTTTTAGCGCAAGGCCTTAATAGAAGCCTGTTGGAGAATATAGGTGTTACCATAGCTCAGGTAATTGGGATAGTGCACTGGCAAGTGGTTCCCAGGCTCAATGAAGTCTTTACATATAGAATTTAGATCTCTTTTGTGTCCCCATTAGGTGCAATGTACAGATAAATGAGAATTATTGAGATGATTTTCAACATGTGAATCATTTTTTTTATCGGGCATTAAATCATAGTTTGTTTGTATATCTGCTTAATAGGTCACTGGTGTAATGCACTGAAATAGAGGTTCAGGCACGTGAGGTCTTGGTTTGAGACCCGGCCTCTGTTTAGCCCACTAGCCTCTGTTTGGCCCACCAGTCCTGCTGCATTTTAGTGGAGACCAGAGGTGGCTTTTTCTTCCCCATTTCTCAAAACATTTTGGGAACCGTTGCTGCTGACAGAAGATAATAAAAACAGCCATGGTCAGGAATGTGCTGAGGGTTGTTTGGATGCAAGTGATGATAGTTGTAACTAACCAGCTTTTGTCTACACTGAAAGTCACCACAGCATGGAATTATAACCACTGGCATGACTAATTCTGATACTACAATAAAACAGAAGTGTTTATACCTGAGTGTTGATTATTAACGATACAATTTGTGTATTTTAAATAGCTTTTTAGCAGCCAGGAAGGCACCTTAGTGCAGTGGTTCTCACAGCAAGAAACCCTAAACTGACACAATTTAAACCACAGATCCCCATCTGATAAGACTTTTTGCATTTAGATGCTTTATCACAGGAAGTGTATGAAACCCAAGACAAAAATAGTCTACATACATTCATACGGTCTTTCATTGTGTTACTTATGGATGGAATTGTAGTGAAAATAAATTATTCTCCTTGTTGCTGGAGACCCCCAGGAACCCCCTCAAGGACCCCTGGGGTTCCCCACACCCCACTTTGAAAACCACTGATTTAGTGGTCAAATGAAACTTCTTAGTTTTCTATTTTTCTGTTTTGTGTGTTTGGCCCAAAAATTACGTAATATAAAATGTTCTATACTTAACTGTAACCCCCCCCCCCCCCCCCACACACACACACACACACACACACACACACACACACACAAGAGAACACGAGAGTGCTGATAACATATCAATGTGAGTATACATAAAGTAAACTTAACAAAAGTAAGAATTGTTTGACCTTCTTTACGTCCTCTGTAGGCTGATAATGTCATAAACGTATCAGAATCAACAAAAACGTTATTAACTGGACGTTGCGCAGTATTTTAATTATTAAGTAAAGTCGAACGTTGTGTGGGCTCGTTGCCTGGAGACGGCCCGAGCAGTTGTTGCTATAGGAAACCGAGTCCAGAAACACCAGCACGCGCCGACTATCGGAACATTCTAGAATTCCGGTGAGTACAATTCTAAGTGAAGATACTTTAAAATGAGTTTTAAACTTTATTGATACTATGTTGAGGATTAAACTCCATGTAGAGAAACAACAGGAGAAACTAAGCTGTTCGAGCTGACTTAAGATCATCAGAAATAAAATGTGACGTTTTATCAGAATAACGTTTCCATTTATCTCTCATTAAGCCTTTGTATTAATTTTTTTGCTGGTTCTGTTGTCTGGTTTAAAGTAAATTGACTGTTGTTTCGAAGAATTCAACTCCTGTCATGTATCATGTATGTAACTGTCACATTACTCCGGGAGTCTCCACCTCACTGCCTGTGTCCTACCAGCAAATTTCAAACAGTCCATTAAGTTTAAGTGCGTTCTGTTAAATTTACATAAATGTTATGTTAACACAGCAGTAGTCACCTCTGAGTAACTTATGACCCATAAGTAATCCACATAAATTATGAGGGATCTGTAAATTATTGTTAAGCATAAGTATACTAAAAAATACCGGTGGTGGCATTAGGAATGTGGTTAAAGTACATACAGTATAGTTGTGTTCTTATGGAGAGTGCAAATATAAAGCCATGGTTTTCAAGTAAATAATTTATGAGAAACAAATAAGAAGAAGGTGCTTTTATTATCAGGTCCAGGAGGTGTAATGTCTATTGTAAATATTGCCTATACTTTTGAAAAGTTCAATCTATAAAAACTACTTAGATTTTTTGAGTTTGAGCCTTTATATCCAAATCATGAGCCATTAAACAAATGAAGTGGACTAAATAGTGTAATATTTTCCTTGGAACAGTACTTGGAGAGTGTCATAAAATGGAGATACTGGAGTCTATAAAACTGTGTATGAGTACAGTCCTTAATTAAACAAACCATATATATATAATAAAACTACATTAACTGAGTTTTCTGGGTCAATCAGATAGTTTAAGGGCGATCCAAAGACATTTACTCTAATTGAAACTGAAATTATGAATGAAAATTCAGTTGTTAATATAAGAATACATAAATATAAGTTTCTCAAGATATTGAATGTGTTATTCTGCTGCATGTTCCAGCTTATACCACTTCTGTAAATACTCACTGTGAAACTCAGGGATATTAATATGCTTCTGTAAAAGTGTCACTTAACTGAGCCTGATAAATATTTTAATGCAGAGTCTGATATTTTTTCATGTTGCTGCAGCAGTACAATGTCTACACTTCCTGCAAAGCCCGGCCTGCACCATAGTGTGTCAGAGTGGTACAGCAACAACCACCAGCTGTCTGCCACAGCGCAACACGAGCGACACGTTTCTAATGTGATCCGCCAAGAAGGCAGGTCACTACGCAACGAGACCAACTGTACGGTGGGTTCTTGTTTTGTGAGGATGCAACATGTCAGTGTCACCTCCTTCTCCACATTGTATCAGTTCTACCCTCAGTGATTTTGATGCTACCTTTCTTTGCAGACAACCTGGGATGAGAGTGATACCTCTCGCAGGTTGAGCGACCGCGTCTGGGATGTTGCTCGATGGAAGGAAGCATTGGAAACCTGCGCACAGAAAGTAGATAAAGAGATGGAGGATCTGACCCTGGTGATTTATCTCATTTTGTGTTCACAATATTACAAATATATCAGCCTTTTTTGAAGTGCTAGACCCTATGTACTTTAATGCTTGTGTGAGTGTATTTGTGTGATTTTTAGGGTAAGTATCAATATTATTTGAATCCAATGTAATCAAAATTTAAAGTGGCAGCCTTTCAACAGATAACAATCATACTTGTGAGAACGCAGGTGTCAGTTTGTCCTGTTGAAACAAACTTCACTGTCTGAATCTGACTGAAATGACAGCGATATGACCTCAGCGTTGATGTGTGTTGGGACAGTCTAAAGAGCAGACCGAGCAGGCCCTGGCTGCTACTGCGGTTCCCCTGGAGGTCAGCACCGAGTGTCTGACGCTGAGGGAGGGACGGCGAGGGTACGAGCTGGTCACCGACCCCGTGGATGAACAATTAAAAAAAGAAGTGGAGTTGATTGAAAGGGTGCAGCAAGTCCTGCAACAGCACATAGACAAGGCCTTTGAGCAGCTGTGGTAAGAGAGCTACAAGGATAAAACTACAGATGGACCCTATTTCTTTTTTTTTTTAAGTGTTTTTCCACTGTTTTGTAAATGTAAAACCATTCCCTCAACTTCCATAGTGTGTTTGTCGCTTTGAAATATTCACTTTTTGTATTGTTCACCCATGATTTAAAGGTGCAGTGTGTAGGATTTAGTGGCATCTAGTGGTGAGGTTGTAGATTGCAGTCCGTTCCACTAGATGCCACTAAATTCTACACACTGCACCTTTAAGAGTACAATATCCTCTTAATGGGCATGTAAGGTTATAACAGGTTATATTGATGCAGGTTGTTGCACCTGACTGACCACCTTCCTGTGTTTTATGTTCCCAGTATTTTGCAGGAGGCTCGGCACCAACTGACTGCTGACCTCCAAAACAAGATGGACGCCCTGGACATCGATATCTCCTGCCTGTCACTTACAATAAAGTCACCTCTGATCTCCCTGAAGACCAATCCTACTCGCATACCGTCAGGGTAATCTCAAGATGAGGGTGTGCATGAAATAACAGAGTCAAATATTGCATCCAGTGGCAGCTTTTATGCATTTTACATCTCCATTTTGATTTATTTTGTTTGAGTGTTTTACAGGGCAACAGAATAAAAAAATAAACTTCTAGATTACTTAGAAGAATTTTTACTTTCATGGCACATTATATCCTGGTATAAACATTTGAGCTGAGTTAAGTACAGAATAATGCTTCAATTTTCACCTTGCTTGGTTAAATCAGAGTTTAAAAAACAGCCTCATAAGCTTAAACGCAGATATGTCATTGCCATTGTTGTAGGTCCTCCACCCCCCAGGAGTGGGTCCAGTTCAGCCAGTATAATGTGACTTGTGCCCAGGAGGCTATGCAGGTGTCCCAGCAAATGAGGGAGGACATGAGTCTCACTAGAGCCCAGGTAAATGTGATGTAACTACACATGACCTCATACTATTTTTAGTGGAAATATGGCCTTATACAAACCATGTTCCCAAACCGTTTAGCTTAAGACTGAATGAAACATCCATTTTGAAGTGGATTTCAGAGGATTTCTTCAACGCAGATTCAAAGATATTTACAAAATTTGATAATGCTTTGGGAACAGTTTTGGAATATCATGCACTATTTCTGCTCTCATTTCTTCTGTGGGGTCAGATGTGACACATTTGCGATTAATTCCCTTTCTTTATCCTCTGTTTCTTAGCTGCAGAATGAGTTGGAGACTCAGCGCAGGGCCACAGAGTTTGCTCTCCGTAAGCGAAATCACCATGAAGAGCAGGCCTGCGATGAGCTCGAGTGGCAAATAAGAAATGTGAGTCATCTATCAAAGGTCTTAAACCAGCCGTATTACTGGAAGGCAAGAGGTGACTGTTCACTGTGAGGTGTTTGTTTATCAGCAAGGTGTGTCTGTCTGTAGACTGAAGATGAAATGACTGACATGGAGAGCGACATCCACGGGCTGGATGCAGATCTGCAGGCGGAGACGGCCTCCCTGAAGTTGGCTCACACCAGACTGGAGAACAGGACCAACAGACCTGGCATGGACCTGTGCAAAGATGAGGTTTATATGAAATAGATCAAGGACTATTAGCAGTTGTAATGGAGTTGTTCTGAGGTTTCTTCCTGATTTGATCCTTTTCTTCCTGTGTTTTTTCCCAGGTGCAGCACGGCCTCATTAATGAAGTTAGTCAGCTGGAGGCTACAATCACGGCTCTGAAGCAGAAGCTGTCTGAGGCTCAGTGAGTCAGAGTTTGTTGCTATGATCACAACTTAGAGCTAATTATTTATCCACGTTTTTATCTTTAAGCAGCAAAAACAAGTCTGCTTTATTGGCCATGTAATTTTGCACATACAGGAAAGTCAAAAATTAGCTAACAACACAAAAATGATAAAGGTAACACTCAATCATCCATAGAATATATGTCTTGAAATATATTTGTATCTCTCTTAAAACTATTGAATAATGAATAAAATAAAGGAGAAAACACATTTAGGAATGTCGTTTTTATTATACAGTGTGTTCTGTACATTGTGCTGCCTTAACCCCAGCTAATTAAACCAGCAAGAAGCCACAGAAATGAATTATCGAAAAAATAAACACACAGATTATTCGGGCTACAGTTTTACAGTAATAAATAATAGTTCTTAATGTTTTAAATACCACATGGGAAAGAAATCCACCTAAAACGATCCTCACTGCTTGTTTCTCTTATTCCATGTTCACTCAGACACTCATTACAGAAGATGAAGCTCCATCACGCCCGCATGTTGCAGGATCTCTCCAGAAAACAGGAAACTCTGTCTCTGGAACAGCGAAGCATGAACACTCGTACCCGCCTCACATCAACTTCCTGCGCTGATAAAACTCCGGTGCTGCTGGTCCCGCTCACAAACTCTAGTGGGAGGAGTAACCTGCAGCTGCTGGCTCAGTAAGAACATGGTATTAGATGGTTTTTTTGAAGGGAAGGAGTCTAATTTAACAAATATATAAGGATGATTAATTCGTTTTCAGCTTGGATGTAATGTTTCTAATCCTGCAGACATTATCAAGCAATGTGCATGACACCAAAATGCTCTGTCCATCCTTAAAATACATTAAATTCTGATGTTGTAAACTTGAAGAGAATAGTTAGCTTAATAAATTAAATGTGTAATGAAATGCATTAATGCTGAAGGACAGTGTGTATTTTGTTTATCTCAACAATAACTGTCATCCTTTTGCAAAAAAAAGACCTTCTTTTGTGTTGTTAATTTGCTTTCAGTTGTGTTGTGTTAAATGATCACTTATGTACTTTATCTGCATCTATTTAACTTCCTTACAAACATCATGCAAATTATCTTTAAAAATGGTTTACACACATATTTACACATCTAGTCATCAAGATATTTCTGGCATCTGAGTGTATTTACACTTTTGATGTTGTCTTTTTTAGAATTTAATGTTTGAGTGCTACAATTTGAGAGTGAAAGCGCTCAAGTTCATGGTCTAGTAAGGTCATTACTTTTATGAACCATTAGCTTTAATGGCTTTGTTTGGCCTTGTCATATTGTTTGATCATCTGACGCTGTTTGGAGCATGAAGACGGTGATAATGACGTGAACTTTGACTCATACAGTATATACGGTTTAGATAAAAAATCTGGTAAACAGGTAATAAACAAGATCCCTCAGACAATAAACCCATGTAATTCTCACCTGCCTCAGCTTTAATGTCTTTAAATGGATGTTTGTGTCATTCGCTGAATTTTTATGAGGATTAAGACGAGAGAGAGAAAAAGATCTGTTTATAAGAGGTGCTAACACCCTCTTTAAAAGAGATTTATGGGGCTTTTCTGTGTTTGAAGGTTCCGATGAAAGATTATCAGATAAATCTGTGTTTGTTTGTTTAGAAAATCATCTGATTACCAGTTTTCACTGCACTTACGATAAATTACCATATTCTCCAACACATATCGAGACCACAGAAAGGTTAGACGGCATTTGCAAATCAGTATTTGTTTCTCTAAACTACATCGGACTAATACAATGAGCCCTAGAAAGTTGACACAATGTTGGTGGTTATTATTAGTCATAGACATGGAAGTGAGAACTTTGACTAATCACATGAACAACTGGCTCAACACACTGCAAGGCAGAGGAGTCTCCCCTGTCTCAAACCTCGACGAACGGATCAGTTATATGAGAACTTGTAAGCTCCTAAGACACAACATTTTAATAAAACAAATAAAATTGTTATTGTGCACTATATTAATCAATAAGGTTTGACTCTCATCTTGTCTTTGTTAAATATGAGCAAAATTCATTATTAAGGCAATCACAGAAACCTTAAAAGTTTTTTGTTCATGACAACTTAGCCAGGACTGTTTAAAGGATCAGGCGATTTTCTATATTTTCCTTATTGTCAATAAATCTCATGAGCAGAGCCAAACCAAAAATGAGCTAATCTTACAAGTATTATGTGTGTATCAGGCTTTGGATGCTTGTAAATGGCCCTCATGTTGAAAATAACTGCTGCAACCCTCTGAGGCCGTCAGAAAATAGAAAACAACAAAATGTTAGAGGTGACTGAAGGCTGTACTAACATCACATTCAATTCAGCTAATAAATAATATAAAAATATTGTCATTATTTACCAAATATTCATTCTAAGATATCAGAAGAATATATATCATACACATTTGTTTTGAACAGTGGATCGATAGACTAATCAAACAGCTAGCAGCCCTGTTTTGAACTGCTGCAGGTCTTTTCTCGGAAAAACGTTTCTTGGTATCTGTCACTCTGCTCTAATAAAATGCCTCTGCAACAAGTCACTGATTTTCTGCTCCATTTTCTTCACCAAAAGCCTTTTGCATGACACACCTTCTCTTCTCTCACACTCACTTTAACACACCCAAAAAGGAAAACATTCTCTGCCATAAAACGGTGAGAAACGCGTTCGTTACACAAAGCCCAACCCATCCTCTTCCTCGCATCGACCATCAACTTCGGCACTTTTATGACTTTACTGCCTGGTCCTCCAGTTCATTTAGACTGCTTCAGCTTTAAGGGGATGACCATGTGCTTCCTGACACTCTGAATTATTCTGAATCATTTCACTTAAGGGCCCAGATGCTACCTGTCTGTTGCCCTCCACTGAGAGGGCAATTAAGGCAGCCTGGTGCCTGCTAAATGCCCCCTGCTTCTGCATGAGCGGATGCGTCTTTTTATCTGCATCTCTGTCATGATGTCGTGTAAACCTCGCCCCCTTCATGCCCACATGCATTAGCACCTTTGTGGCCACCGCCTCTTTTCTGCTGCCACGTGTGACAGGGCTGCTGCTTCTATGTCACAGTCTGTACATGACGGAGGGAGATGATTCACATACCTGCTTTGGAAAGAACCTTGCTGCCACAAATGGAGACTCTGTCTTCTGAAATATGTGGTTTATAAATGGAGAGGACACAAAGATAACTGTGCACCTGACTCTTTGTTTGCTTATTTTAGTCAAGACTTTCCTGTCAGCTTGAATTTCAAGATTTAACTTGTCATGGTAAAAAGGAAGAAGTGCCACTTTCTTGCAGGACTTCCTTTGTAAACAGTATCCATGTCCTAATCTGAAGAGATGCAGGTGAGTGTCAAGGATTGCGTTGCTCTATGTGTCTACTCCTTCACCTTTCTGCTGGGTCTTCCTGCCAACCTGCTGGTCCTGTTTGTGTACCTGCGCAAGGCCCGCAAACGTGGCGCCACGCCCAACGTTGTCTACGCTCTCAACTTGTGCCTGGCCAACCTGGTGCTCGTGGCCTGGCTGCCCATCAAGGCCCTGGAGACTTTGCTTCAGGACTGGAGGCTACCAGCACCTGTCTGCCCTATTTACCACTTCTTCCTCTTCTCCTCGCTCTACGGCAGCTGCCTGTTCATCACCGCCGTGACGGTGGGGCGTTACCTCAGCATTGCATTCCCGATTGTCTACAAGTTGTACCGCCATGCTCGTATCTCTTGCTTCATCAGTGCTGCCCTGTGGACCTTAGTGCTTCTACACCTCGGCATTGGCCTGGTGGCCGAAGGAGGGGCCCACTTTGTCTCCATCAAGAACAACACCTTGGCTTGCTATGAACATTTCAACACCTCCCAGCTGGCTGTTCTGCTGCCCCTGCGCCTGGAGATGGCCATTGTCCTGTTTATTTTCCCACTGATTGTGACGTCCTTTTGCACGTTGCAATGTGTTACCTTGGTGTGGCGCTCAAATTTACCCCCAATGGGGAAGAGAAGAGTTCTGACAGTTGCACTCTCCACACTCGCTGTGTTTGTGGTGTGCTACGCGCCCTACAACGCCTCACACATTGTGGGGTTCGTGTTGCAGGAAAATGTGGAGTGGAGGACATACGCCATGCTGACAAGCTCCTGTAATGTTTTCCTGGAGCCTGTGGTCATGCTGATGCTGTCGCCAGCAGTGTCGAGAGGAGTCATGGGAAGAATGTGCGGACGGCAAAGTCAATTCAGCCGAATCGAGGGGTCTCGTCGTCGATGTAATTATGCCATCGCTGAAGCAAATGTCAGGGCGCCGCCTACGCTATCTGACAGAAGCCAGGCAGGGGCAGAGGTGACCAAAATAAGTCAGGGGTGAGGTCACAGTGAGCGGATAGTTCAGGGACTTTGTGGTGAATCTAAAAGGATAAATAGGATGAAAACATTCACGGACAGACTGATAGAAGATGTCTATCCTTATCCTACTGTTGTGAGGCTTGGAAATGTGGAGCACAACTGCTATATGACTCTTCAGAGATGAACCAGAAAAAAAAATCTACAAACAGTCTTTGTCAGTTTCGGGCAGAATGATTAAATCCAGACCACATCACAATGTGTCATCTGACCGTAACTTCTCTTCTTTCTTTTCTCTTTCGACCAAATATTTAAGAAGAAGAATGATGACAAAAGCAGTTTTGCAAGTCTGACCACAAATGTGCAGTATTGATGTTTCCTGTCATATGTCAGTGCTTTTTCTGCCCAATAAAAACTGACTCAGCAAGTAGTTTTTTTCTGGAATGGCCTAAAGCAGGGCCACCTTGTCAGTAAAAAGGAACTATTTGCAGACTTGGAAATCTACATTTTTGCCTAAGTAGATTGCACGTCTTTGAAATGGACTAAGTGTTACTTCTCACACTCTGAGATTACAACAAGACTTTGTTTTAAACCAGTCAGTGGAAAAAAGAGCTTAACTTTGCATCACATGATCAGTTTGATGACAAATGGCTCCATCTGGTGTCAATTAGTCCTCCAAGCTGCAACACGGAAATCTCTTTCAAATATGTTTTCTTTTAGAAAGTGTTTTTCAAAAATTATGGCTGCGTTTCAGCATTGTTAACGTTATTAGTGACACCTGTGCTTTAACATAAAGGTTTACCAACAGTTTGATGTTGGAAGTTAAATATACACCACCTATTTCTGCATTAATTGGTTGGTTTCTGAACATGTTAATCAGCTGTCTCGGTTACGTTTGTGTTTACTTTTTAAAATGTTGTTAAATGACCTCAAAAATAAAGTATGAGCTGTCCAAGTGTATCCTGTGGTTTTGTTTGTTGAAACACCTTTGAATTTAATGAATCTAACCTCCTGTCAGCCACAACACACACAGTTAAATTCAGCTGGAAGACGACATCTGTAAAAGACAAACCAGAAGATGATTTGTTTTAGTTTTAGTTGTCTCGTGAGACCAGACAATCGAAGATCTCCACACTTATTGATTGTCTGGGGATTTCTAAATGAAAGTTAGTTACTTGAACGGCTAGCAACAAACCTACAGTCCTTACATTTTGTCAAGGACATGCCTGAAATGATGCTCTCCCCTCATTCTCTATAGTGAACTGCATGTCACCACCCCAATATGAAGTGCCGCCCTGAAGACTTTGGATTGGTAGTGTTGGGTTTCCAACTAATTGTTTCCATCCAGTTTTAACAACAAAGCTGGGAGATTGTCCTCAGTCATTCGTTGAGCAAAGTGCTTACAGACTGATTTGTGAGTCTATAGTCTTAGTAGTTAATTATGTTATGTCTTGATTATTATGTAAATTGTCAAGTTTGAAAAATATCCAAGTTGCTCTATATTTTTCTGATATGCACATACAACATTATCACGATTTACTTAGTGAATGATGTGGTTATCTCTGGGTTACCATGGTGAGCTTATCAATTTAAACTTCACCTTCACCTTGGTGAATGATTACTGCAATTATCAAGTGGTTGATAGATAGCCTGAAATGATCACTACTGCTTCAGAAACACACTGTACACTACTGTAGATTGACCCTGAAAGAACAAAAGAGACAGTGGTAGCACAACATGTGTTTTTTTTTGGTTTCAATGGGCCTCCGTAGTCATCAGAGTGAACATTTTGGGTTTGGGTATACATCCTGGCAGTATACAATACAGAAAGTGTACAATTTCACACACATAAGCGACAAAAAAAGATACAAGACATTTAAATAAATCACATAATGATGTGGGGATGAGGGGAGAGAAAAGGCAATAAAAAGTCTAGATAATGACTGATGCACATTCTTTCATATTTGTTGATACTGTGAAATGTTACAGATGGAAAATATATTTTATCTTCACTAGTTTTATGCAATTGTGTAGGTAAAGACTTTCTGAGCTGAAGTCAGATTTGTTGTTGAGTCAGATGAGCCGAGGTAATATCAGAAATGCCAGACAGAAAGGGTTGAATTTTAGAACATAATCTAGACTAGTGGAGCCTGTTTAGTATCTTGACTTGAATTAAAGGATAGTTCTCAAATTTTAAAGCCTCAAGTGTGTCTTAAAACAACAGTCAGGTGTCCATATAAACACTGAAAGAGGTTTTCCTCGCTGTAATCATTCCTCCTGTTCATACTGGCTATTAAAAGATCCCCTTCAAATATGCTTTCAATGTAAGTGATGGAGGCCAAAATCCACAGTGTGTCCACAGTCATATTGTGCAAAAATGCATTTAAAAGCTGATCTGAGGCTTATATGAGGCTTCAGCAGTCTGAGTTAGTCATATTAAGTGGATATCTGCCATATTTACAGTCTTTTTGTGTTTCCCTGTTGAGCTGTGGTGGAAGTATAGTGACAAAAAGAGGGAATTTGGTACTAAAAAGAATGTAATGTTGAAAGATATCTACTTGATTTGACTCATTTAAAGCTTCATATTAGCTTCAGATTTGCACAGAAGGAGGCTTGTGGATTTTGATGGGATCTTCTAATGATCAGTATGAACATTAGGACTGATTACAGCAAGAAAAACACGTTTCAATGTTCATTTGGGCTCCTGACTGTTGTTTTAAGACAGACTTGAAAAACTATGTCCTTTAATGTTATTGTAATACAAATAAACACATAGAATGAATACAAATCATACAACATGAACACCAAACATAAAATAATACAAAAATGTTCTCCTTGTGTTCAGATTTACTTACTTTACATTATGAAGCCTCACGCCAGCACTGAAAACATTGTTCTAGTAAATAAATACACTAAATGTACAGTTGGTGGGTTTTAACTTCCTCCTGTGTGTACAAACATTTACATGAATCATGTCTGATATAAACATGCTGCATGTTCACCCCCCCCGGGGGTCAGCCAGGGATCGTCTGGCACCGCGGTGCAGACTAATCACAGGTTTGTTGTTGAGCATGTTGTTGTGACAGTATAAACAGATTGTTGTGTTACAAACTGACTGAGTGTCAGACCACAGTGGAGCTGAGGGGCTCCACAAGCTGCAGACTGAACCCATCTGTCCCCTCAGACATCGATCACAGTTTGACTGAGACTAATATCAACACCAGTCAGCTGCCAGAACTGGAAAACACGTCACGGGTGTCGCAAGTGTGTCTACAGGGCAGACAGGTGGACCCAAACGTAGACTTGGCAGACAGAAATGTTAAATGAGGGCGGCTTTAATGCTCAAAACACAGAAAAAACAGGCTTACAGGTCATAACGAGAATCAGGCAAACAAGTCCAAAAGAAGCAAGCCGGTCAAAATCAGTCCAAACAGGAACAGACAGGAACAGGATCAAGCAAAATCAGTATCAGGCTGACCAGTACGTGAGAGTCCTTAAAAGCAAGTATGACAAACTGGCAGGGAATGGATGATTGAGACCAAGTATAAGTACTGAGTAGCTGAAGCAGGTGAGCAGGTGTGTATAGCGAGCAGGAAAGAAAGTCCGGGGGCACCTGGTGGTCAGGTGGAAAAACTGCAAAGACCAAGGGGATGGAGGGATGGAGGGATGTGGGAATTACAGCAAGATAAAAGCTCAATTTTCCATTGTTAGATGCTGTAACTGATGCATCATCTATTGTTTGTCAAGGTCTTTAACACAGAAAGTTATTACAATACGTTTCCACATACAGCAGGCGGAGCTTTTGAGCAGTTGCTGGGTGATGATGTTTGGATAGAACAAAGATTATGCACCAGAAGATTATTAAATTTCCGCTGTTGAAGGCAGATAGCAGATATTGTGATCTGATCAGTCTGCTTTCAGGAGTCAAAGCATGCTGACAGTGTGCTGGAGTATCAGACAGGACGGCCGCACAGTGATGGAGGTCCTGATATATCAAGTTTGACAGAGGTGAGATTGTCACATTTTTTTTATAATAATTTCATTAAAAGACATGTTTTACATCTGGTCGGCAGCATAAACATCTGGCTGCAAATTCATATTTTTCCTCATTTTTCAAAGATGAATGCTGGAGTTCAAAACAGATAACAAGTATTAACAGATAAATCTGTTAATATTTTGTAATTTTCTTATCATCAACAAACGCCATGAAAAAAACCAAAAACAAAAAAATGGAATTGATCTTACTGAAAAGTCTGTGAATCTAAAACCTGATATAGTTTTCCTTCATTTAATTTTTATTTAGAGTTGATTCTGATTCTGACTACTTTTTACTTACTACTCTCTATAATCCCACTTCTACAGACATGCACAGAACCATCAAACTTTTGCACTTTCTGCATTACTTCCTTTTTATATACTATCATATAAACTAAACTACCTGCTCATTGAACGCCGCTCGCTCATAATCTGTATGGCTGTAATCCGTTAAATGTCATTGTAATTGTTTCATTTCATTGATCTATGTACAATATCTTGTGTTTTCTCTTTTAATTTATCTATTTATCTTGTTTATACTGTACTTATTGTAAATACTTTACCTAGAAGGCACATAGTCATCTGACGAGCACCGACAGTTTTGCACTAATAGCATCATTGCTTTTAGTCATTGCTACTTGAACTTTGTTTTATGTAGATTTAGTTTTCTATAGTTTATATTATAGTTGTATAGTTAGTATATATAGTATAGTTGTATCTAATCTAATATACACTATGCTAATAATCACTGCAGCACTAAATCTGCTGCTGAAAATAGTCCCCAACAAATTAACAATTTCTCCCATTTGAGTACCATCTGATAAAAACAACAGACTATATAGATTCATATTACATTTGCATTTATAGATTTTAAAATATGTATATATAGTATTTGTGACCTGCGTCTAAAGATGTACTTCCTCAGTATGAACCTGTTGTATTGGGGCTGAGTGCTGAAGACAGAGTAGGGAAGTTGGAAATTACTGAGATGAACTAACACATATTATTGGTTTTGCTGACAATAAGAAAACTAAAGAATAATCAAAACCCTATCATCAGACTTATCCTTTAAATATACCGAACCTTAGAACTAAATGAAGGCTTATGTTGATTATTATACTCTCTCTCAATTTGCATCTGTACATTTAAATAACTGAATTTCACATTTCAAGAGTGACGTTTTTAAGAAGATGCTGTTTTTCAACCACAGTTTGGTTTATGAGAAATTACAAGGAGAACTTCTACATCTTTGCTTGCAGTAATTTCAGTGTGAAAAGTTCCTTCGACTACATAATCTTTTTTTTCAGTGACTTGCTTTAGTGCTGCAGGAATGCAAGGTGCCATTACTATTTAAAATAAAAACAGAAGGCAAGACATTTTGCATTTACAGGGGACTTATCTGACTGGAAGTAGGTTCTATTAAAACCCGAAATTGCAGATGAAAAATATTATATTTTATTGTATTGATAAAATATTGTTTTATATTGGGGCCAGTATGGTTATTGCCAACGCACCTCAGTGGATGATGTCCAAACAATAGTCACACAAGGGAATAGTTCAACATTTTTGGGGAATACATTTATTTACTTTCTTACCGAGAATTACTTGAGAAGATCGATATCAAGCTCAATATCATCTAAATATGAATAAAAAATGATATCACACCAAATACGAAGCTACAGCCACCAGCAGGTTTGCTTAGCATAGTCACTTCCTGGAGTTTCCATTTGTTTCCTGGCAACCTCGACAGAAATCCACGAAGTTACTGAGCCAGGCTAGCTGTTTCCCCCTGTTCCCAGTCTTTATGCTAAGCTAAGCTAACTGGCTTCTGGTTTTACAGTATTAACTGTACAGACATGAAAGAGGTATCTAGAACTACTCCTTTAATATAAAATTTGTTGCTCTTAAAAGCTCCAACTGTACACTGCATGCTCAGCACCAAACGGCAAACAGACACAGTTAGCTGTAGACTAGCTGGTGAATGTAGCGGAGCATTCAGCAGCTAAAGAGCCAGATATTTCCCTCAGGAGTTGATAGAGAGCAAAAAATAGAGCTAAAAGAGAGTGAATATTGGACTTACATTCACCAGGTGGCCAGAAACATGACTAAAAATTAATGATAATGTTGCTCCGTAACTGCTGGATGTGTAAATAAGCAACTGTTTAAACATATCAACTTCAAAAGTGATGATATGTCAGTGATGTCTTCACATCTTGTATCTGCTGCCCCCAAGTGGCCAAAAAAAATCAGTTAATGCAGGTTTAAAGTGAGGTAGCTAATGGCAGGTCAACAGTCAGACACAAGAAAACTCAAAAACTGTTTTGTTTTGTTTATGTGGCTGAAATTTGTGCAGTTCTTTTCCTTTATAAATCCCGACTCATGCTTTCTTTCGTCCAGCACCTGTAAGAGTCCGTCACCGGTGTGAGCGGCCACTATGCTGACCTGTCACCTGTTGCTGTGTGTCTACATCGTCACCTTCCTGATGGGGGTCCCTGCCAACATCCTGGCATTCTGGACCTTCTGCCTCAAGGTGCGACGCAAGGCCACCCCGATAGACATCCTGCTGCTCAACCTCACCATCTCCGACCTCATCTTCCTGGCTCTCCTGCCCTTCAAAATGAAAGAGGCTTTTGACAACATGGTGTGGCTGCTGCCTTTCCCCCTGTGCCCCTTCACTGGTTTTCTCTTCTACGTCACCATCTACAACAGCACCCTGCTCCTCACGGCTGTGAGCGTGGAGCGCTACCTGGGGGTCGCCTACCCTCTCAGGTACTCCGTGTATCGCAGGCCTCGCTACGCCGCGGTGGCCAGCGTCATCTTCTGGGCGGTGACCTCTCTGAACCTCAGCGTGGTCTACATCATGCCCTACGCTCAGTGGAGAAATGTTGCAGGCAGTGACAACAACAGCTCCGCGCTGCCTCCAACCACCTGCTACCTGAATTTCACCACGGAGGAGCTCAACATCCTGCTGCCGTTCCGCCTGGAGCTCTTCCTGGTCCTCTTCTGCATCCCCTTCTTCATCTGCTGCTTCTGCTACGTCAACTTCATCCTCATCCTGTCACGTCTCCCAAACATCAGCAGGCGCCGGAGGCTGCGAGCCATCGGCTTGGCCCTCGGTACCCTGATAGTGTTCGCCGTCTGCTTCGGGCCCTATAACGTCTCTCACCTGGTTGGGTATGTGCGTAGTGACAGTGAGCAGTGGAGGGACGTGGCGTTGCTCTCCAGCACCTTCAACGCCTGCCTGGACCCCTTTATCTTCTACTTCTCCTCTGCGGCGGTCAGGAGCATGTTGAGTCGCTGCGTCAGGAACATCATGGCAAAGCTGCACATCCTGAGGTGTGGAGGGGCTCCTCACTGACTTCACAAGAGACCCTCCAAGACTGAAAACTGCAGGAAAGTAGCACCTCTTTGTGTGTTTTTGTTTAGTATGTGTTGCTTATTTTATGCAAAAAAATTGTGGACAAATGTTACTGCAGTCCAACCAATGAAAGAAGCTCTGGCAATATTTTAATTGTGGCTGGCAGATAAGATTGTGTCCTAACTTTAATAGAAAAGAGGTGATGCTTTGCCATAAAACACTTAAACGCCCTGAAAAAATTGTTTCCCAATGAGCTTCTTACTATAAGTGATTATATATGATATATGAACGTGCTATTTTCAACCACATGTTAAACCAGTTGTGGTTGTTGTTCGCTTATGTTGTCAGCAGTCAGTTAAAGGACCAGTGTGTAAGATTTAGTGGCATCTAGTGGTGAGGTTGCAGATTGCAACCAACTGAATACTCTGCCTCCTCCCAAGCATATAGGAGAACCTACGGTGGCCATGAAACTCGCAAAAAAACACGAAAGGCCCTCTCTAAAGCCAGTGTTTGGTTTGTCAGTTCTGGGCTACTGTAGAAACATAGCGGTGCAAGATGGTGGGCTCCGTAGAAGAGGATCCGCTCCCTGTGTAGATATAAAGGGCTCATTCTATGGTAACAAAAACACAACAATTCTTATTTTCAGGTGATTATACACTAATTAAAACATACTTATGAGTATTTTATTCAATTTCTGCCAAGTCCGTTCTGCTAGATGTCACTAAATTCTACACACTGCACCTTTAAATCTAATCAGACCGCACAGCCCTGATTAAGCAGATTCAATTTTTCAGTGTTAAACTCTGTTAAACTGAACTTAAACTTTAAATGATGCTCTTTTAGTCATGTCAGAGAAATACTTTAAGGGATCAAGTAAACACATCAAGATGCAAATCCGTTTTTGTTCTTTACTGGCTGATTCGAGCTACAAATGATTCTTTAGCCAAATGACACACAAAAAAACATTTATCACTTCTACATGTGTCGAGCATTTGCAGATAGTTTTGTTTTTGTATCTGCTGAGGTTGTGAGATGTCTTTCTTGGAGATCTCTGACTTTGCCTGAATGTAATTTCATCTATGGACCAAATGACCCGCATGGCTCAGCGCCATTAGATAAAAGTGGTAAAATGTGTTTTAAAGTAAAGACTTACTTATGAAGTGTTAGCGTTAAGTTGTCACTGATGAGATAAGTAGCGGTTAAGAGATCATTTATGCATAATGAGCTGCACTTGAGAAGGACCTCTCCTGTGGACTTTTTAGTCATTTATTTTTTCTTAAACTGTTTTGGTTTTTTTTGGTTTTTTTAAAACCCATCAAGTGTGCACTTAAAACTGTCAGCAGGCCAATAATAAAGAGTCATTATCAAAGGACAGATAACTGTTATTAAGTCAGTAATAGATGGTTTGTTGCCTGGATGCTCTGCAGCTTTCATCCAGAAGGTTGAACAGTCAGTGAGAGAAAACTTACATTTTAAATACATAAAAACAACCCGGCAGATATTTTTTATTCAAACGACTCATTGCTGATTCATAGTTATAAAAGTAATGTATTCATAGTTTATTGAAGGCATTAATATCAGCATATAAACATAAATTATTGTTGTGGACAGCTGCTCTATTTGAGTCGACTGTCCAAATTAATTCTCTGGAAACGGCTAAATGACCCCCAAAGGGATCCCAAGATAAATTTGAGGGGTCATGAGATGAATAAAGGGATAAAACAGATATATATATACATATATATATATTGCTATACTGCAACACTTCTTCATCTCTTCCTCTTCCACTAAAATCCTTCAAATGAAACAAACTGAAGGAAAAAAAAATCAGTCTTTGCTTGAACATTTGCTCATAACTTTCTTTATTTTGAGGTGTCACAAACCAAAAAGGTCACAAATGAAGGGTGTAATCTGGTTAACTGGAGGCTCTCTGGTGTGATTTTAGGGGAAAAAAAAGAGTCTTATCAGGTGCAGACATACAGTTTACTGGTTAAATAAGGTTTTAACAGCTGCCTGCATGTGACTCAGAGAGCAACAAGGACACTGTTTAATCAAAGATGAGTGTTTTACAGGAGCGAGGGATAAAGCAATTAAAAACCAGGGGCTGTTAGACTACATAAGCAGGAAGAAGAGACGTCCACTGCTGAGCTAATTTGGAGTTATAAGCACAAGACAGGCGGAAGTGTAAACACGGACATTAAACAACGCTGCGGTGAAGCGCGTCTATAAAGCACGTCTCTCTCTGGTCTGAAGGGACTTCAAACAAGGAGGCAGAGCGCTGACTGATAACCGCCCTGCGACCATTTCCCGACAGTAATAGTGAACGTAGTATATCCTGTTGTATACTGCGGAGCCAGAACACTCTGTTCATTTATTAGTTTATTGAACACAATCACCATTTATAAAATTGTTCCCTCCAGCAGAGAAAAGGTTGAATGTCGGATGAAGCTTTTGGATCTTGATGTTTACTGTTGACAAAGAAATTTAATTCAGTTACATGTTTAATGTCATTTAATATTTATCTTATTGTCTCTCAGTAGTAATAGTTTTCCTACAGTTTCCTATTCAATCTGTACTATTTCCAATTAATTTATATTTCAACCTTCCTTTACCAAAGTAATCATCTTATAGTCACACAGAAAGCTAACAGAGTGCAAAAATATGATTTTTTTTCTTTCTTTGTAGTTCTGTGTAAATTTAAAGGTAAGCGTACAGCTCATTAAATATGGAGAAGTACTGGAGTTTAAAATAATTCACTGAATAGATATCTCCTCGAAATTGATGGGTTTTTTTCATTTTAGCATTATTATTTGCAATTTTAGCATTATTTATCTACTCTGTTCAACTATGTAACTGATATATAAGGACTCAGTTGAGACTTAATGTGTTCTGTCTCGATTGTTCTTATAATTAGTGCCAAATTACACTGTTATTTTAAAAAAAAAAACATACAAGGAAAAAGAAATTCTGGGACCAATAAGATAAAATACTGCCAATTTTAATGCAAAATTAGATATAAACTAACTAGGGAGTATTTTCTTTTTGCAGTAGTAGTGACACAAGAGGAAACATAAATATCAAGTAGCTTTTTTTTTTTTTGAATAAAACTAATTGACGTGATTGTAAAAGAGACAAAATGGCAACTTGTTTGAATATTAAAAAGAAAAAAACACCCTGCAAATTCTTCTCTCTGAAGTTTTGGTCATCTCTTGTCATCAGAAAGTGTTTTCAGTTCACCTTAAAAGGAAAAAAAACAATTAAATTAATTTTTCTGACTGCATCATAACAGCACAGCTGCAGGATATTTCTTGTCTGCTTTCATAAGAGTACAATAGAACACAAGTACTTTAAAAACTACAATAACTGTACTTGTAGTGAGTTAATGAGATGAAACTAAATGAGTTTACTGACAGCGTGTGATTCATAATAGTCTATCAGATAATTTTATATTGATTTATAAACACCGCAAGGCTTTGATATCTGATGTGAACGTCATCTCCTGTCTTTTTATGAGTTCAGATTTCAACACGATGAAACATTCGGCTGATGTTCTTCAAATATCAAAAAAAACAAAAACACAAGTTTCATACATAGAGTATTTATTCAAAAAAAATTAAATATGACAACCAAATAAAAAGGCTCAACTTTAGGACCAGGATCAGGTAAATGTTAAGACAAAAAAAAAAAAAAAAAAAAAGGTCTTGACATACAGTTTTACTTCTAAAAGTGACAGGATGTAATAAAAAGGCAAAAAAAAAAAAAAAAAAAAAACCAAAAGAACAAGCACATTAATACACTGTGAAACCCAAACATCACTTTTCTCTTCGAGCGTGATATGCAGCA
Source organism: Thunnus maccoyii (assembly GCF_910596095.1). NCBI lineage: Eukaryota > Metazoa > Chordata > Actinopteri > Scombriformes > Scombridae > Thunnus > Thunnus maccoyii. The sequence continues at coordinate 9,279,242 of NC_056547.1, forward strand.
AACCACAGAGGTGTAAAGATTTATGTTTGTGGGGAAACGGGCACTCATGATGACACAACCAAACTATCCCAAAATTTCACATTAGAAGAAAAAAAAAAAAAAGAAACAAAAAAAAGAAGAAAAACTACAATTAAAAAGGAAAAACCGATTGCACAAACACTTCATTATTGCCGTCCATTTAAGAATGAACACATGAAATTGACAGTAAATAATGAAAAAAAAAAAAATGTTGTTAACAGGCAGTAAAGAGACGCGTCGTGTCCCCCGTAGAGATGAAGTCAAATAAATAATGCTACATAATGTTTAGACCCTCGTTTTCATGAGTTTGTTTGTTTTTTTTGAAGTAGAAGAAGAAGAAGAAATGTTTCGGGTTGTGCTCCAGAGTGCCCGTCCACTTAAACCGATCCCCCACAGGCCGTTTGGTCCTGTCAGCTCCGAAAACTGATCAGTTCTGCATATTATCTGTTCTTGGCATATGTTGGACGCGCGCGCTCTCACACACACACACACACACACTCACAAACCAAACATACACACACAATCACAACTTACAGTATTGTCATGTATCAATATATACTTATCCATGTAGACTCGGAGCTCGGCGCCCGTTCTGAACGTTAAGATTTCATTGTTTTACTCAGTTTTTTTTTTGTTTGTTTGTTTGTTTGTTTGTTTGTTTTCTGTTCAGCACCATCAGGAAAGGCACAGTCTGTAACGGACAAAATCGACAAAAGTCTGAGGATGAACTTTCAACCCTCCTCTTGTGAATATGCAAAAAAAAAAAAAAAAAAAGAAGAAAAAGACCCAAAATAAAACCTTTAATGATGCAGTTTGCAGTGCTGTAAAAATATTAAGAAATGTGTTAAACCCCATCAGAGTCTTCTGCTTCCTTCATGAGCTTTTGAGATGATAAAATAAAATTCAGAGTAGAGGGAGGTCTTCACAGCTCGCCTTTAGTTTGGTGAATTTTTAAAAAAAAAAAAGAAGAAGAAGAAGAAGCAGAGGATGGTTGACGGTTCATCTCATCACTACATGACAGAACAAACCTTCCGACCGTCTCCACAAAAAGCAGGTCAATGCAGCATCGGTTTCGCTTTTCACGTGAAGTATTGCATTATCAAATTTTTTTGGAAAAAAATGATCATTATTAAAACGTCGATATTTCAACACAGCTGTTACGATTCCGCATCAAATAGGATTCTGTTAGAAAAAATAAGTAGTGTGTGCATTACATTAATATCTTTAAATATAAATATATCTTCGTTCAGACTTAAAAATGCTTCTTTTTTTTCTTTTCTCTTCCTTCAAATCACGTGAAGAAAAAAAGAAAAAAAAAAGGCATCTGATGTCTGGCCCTGCGCCCTGCCTACAGGCGTCTTCAGGTCGATTTACTGTACGTGGCGTTGTGAGTGGAAAAGACTCAATATACACTTTCAAAATAAAAAAATAAAAAAAAAAAACAAGCAGAGCACTCGCCAACAATGTTAAACATGCCCACAACTGACTCTTTTTCAAGTAAAAATCAAATGCTGGTAATGTCTGACATTAAAAAAAAAAAAAAAACAGCTTCAACGTGACGACAAACACAAAAAGGGCGCTTGGATTATTGTTAAAAATGTTTTAACTGCAGGCAAAGAAAGAGTCTAAACCAACGCACATCTCAGCATCTCGACTCCACAAACACATGCATCTTTTTTTTTCTATTTTTCTTTTTAAGTGCAGTAAAATACCATAACCTCTAAGTCTCTCTGTATTAATATATATAGCCTATATATATGTATCTGATGAAATATTTAAATAAATGTTTTCTTATAGCAGCTGAAGTTTGGTTCTGGTGATGTGTGGCGAGCACAGTTAGCAGTACAGAGACCATCCAACCCTTCAGGCTCACCCTCAACCAGGCACGTTGGTTTGGTCCAAAGTGATGAAACCGTCCGTGTTAAACGACACTGCGAGACCATGACGGACTAAACCCTGCAGGGCTGGGCGTCCAGAAACCGGCAGCACTGTGACCCAAGTTCTGATGACAGATTAAAAGGCAACGAGATAAACTTCAAAATGTTCTTGATGATTCTTACAAACAGATTTCCTTTTACTTGATTATATTGATAGGTTTTTGCATTTAACTCCATATTGGTAAACCAGAAGTGTGTATAAAAGGAGCAGAGAAAAATCTGCTTTGTTATTTGCATAATGTGGTAACGCTTTATTTTACAGGTCCTTTATTTTAAACCAATTTTTTTGGAAATTTTTAGAGTAATTTGAGGTATTTAACGGTTAATTTTAGGACATTTTACAGAGACTGTAAATTACAAGAAACTTTGTTTAAATTCGTTTAGTTGGTAATTTTTCTTTAACTGACAGAAGATATTTAGTTTTCAGTGTGTAGTTCTTTGTGTCAAACTACATATTAGCATATTAACCCTCATAACCCTTTCAAAGAAATGTCCTAAGAATTATCATTATTATTATTATTATTAGTTACACAGCAGCTACTTTTAGGAAATTATTGAAAAAACCTAATATGTTAATGTTGGGTTTAGCACATAAAACTACACACTGACAACCAAGTATTTTCTGTCAGTTAAAAAACTGTCAAAAGTCTATTTTATTAAGAAATTTTGAAAAAGAACATCTATGTATAAATACAAATAGCCTGTAACGAACGGGGACTTACCAACTTAAACACCTTTTTACATTTTTATCTTATAATTTGAACAAAACGTCCTTAAAATTAACTGTTAAATACCTGCAAAAAATGACCAGGAAATCAGTATAAAATTAGGAAGCGTTACCCATAATGATACATTATTTGATCCAAAATAGAAAGGTTTTATGAAATCGAGCACCATCTTGGAACCGTGTGGAGTTTCGAGTACTGAAAGCGGTTTTGGTGCTATAATACTGCCAGTCGAGTGACACCCAGCTCATACCGACTCTGAGAACTAACGCGACAGAGACTCTGAAATCTGAATACGAAGGCTTCGACTGAAGAGTGCAAACTGCGAGTCCTGACAGTGCATCATGTGAGGACGCACATCCAAGTACACAGTCTCTGCCTTCACTTAGCTGCATGTTATATAGCTCAGATATTCAGATATTTATTACAGCGTCGTATGGAAGGCCAAAGACGCCAACTGTGTGTGATTATTTATGTTGTTTTAGTTTTCTCACAAACACAAAAATGACTTTAAAATCTCGCTTTGTTTTCTGAGATCATGACAAGATTACTAATTATCATGAAAAAACAAAGTCCGACATTATTTTAAATAAACCTTCATTGTGACAATTACTTAGTGATCAAGAAAACCAGATTGTTACCTGGAGAACATTTTGACATTTTAAAGATTTTTAAATCATATGACAAGAAAGTTTTGGCCGAAATTGCAATTTTTGTTTAGCTTCATTAATTTTATCTGAAACCGAAACTGTTTTAGCCAATGATTAAACCTCTGTACGATCTCCATTTCATTCCAAGAACAAAATATTTTGTGTTCACGAGGAAACAAAGTGTGTTAAAAGTGGGAATCAGGAAATAACTGCTTCCTTATAATGAGAAAACATTAGAAATAATCACACAAACCTGGCCTGTGATGTGACTGTGCTGTCCAGCCCCTCATGTCGGGCAGTGCAGTGTTTTTTTTTATAGTTACTGTTAAACTAAATGCATTAACAGAGGCACCCAAACCAACATACGATTAAAAAACCCTCCATCCTGCCAACATTTCACACTCTAACCAAATCAGGCACTTTTGTTATAATCTCACAAAAACGCCGTCAGACGACTCATCCACGCGTCACATCTGCGGCGTCAATCCTACTCCGAGTTCATTATCACTTGCTAAAACTCGCTCGAGAACCGTTTTAGCGCACAAATACTCATCGAAAACAATCACCACCGAACCTGTTCTCTCTGCTTTAACACCTTATTGCACAGAACGAGCTGTTGACGACTAAATTGGTCAGTTTTTTTGTTAAAAGTGTGGGGGAAAAAAAAAAAAAATCAAAAGGTTTGTGGTCATCAGAAGATAAAAACTGCTCTATTGCTGAAAATAAATGTTATTTTAAGTTAAAAAGAGACGAAAACTGATAAATAGCAAGACGAATAAAACACATGAGAAACGTTTGGTATATTATTCTGTACCAAGCTGAGCTATTAAAGTGAGAGTTTTTAAAATTGTCCATTTTGTGGCCATGGCGTCGTATTCTAACAGTCCTTTTTATGCACCTCGCCTCGCAGTAAGGCAACAAGCGATACACACAATGCCTCAAAAGAATGGCAATGTACGTGGCTTTGTTTAAAAAAAAAAAAAAAAAAGGTTTCATTCAGTGTCTGTGCTGGTAAGAGTGTAGAGATACGCTTCTTACTGTCTGGCTGAATGACTGTGAGTAACCATCCATTGGCTTAAAGGGAGACAGAAGAGTAAGCAGTAAGGCAGCCTGCCGTTTTTGAGAGAGAGAAAGAAAAAAAAAAAAAGAGGGGGGGGGGGGGGAAGCTTTGCTATTTACGAGTGTTCTCGACTAACACGTTGCCATGGCAATCACACATTTGCTCGACAGACAAATACAGTATTGTATCTAGACAAGCTGAAAACACACAAACATGTAAAACCGTCTACAATATAAACCAGCGACATTAGGCTCAACGTGAGGCTCAAGTCGGGTCCTCACTGGTGCTGCTTCGTGCCCACCCATGCAACAAAAACAAAACAAAACAAAAAAAAAATCTGCTGTTTTTGTATTCCCTGCTACCTCGCCATGCTCTGTTTTATGATCCAGAAACACACACTTGAAATTAAAAAAAAAACAAAACAAAACAAAACTTTGAGCTGCTGTAAAATGTGGAAGGCGAGGATGTGAGTTTTTAAAAAGGAGACAGAATCCATCATGATTTAAAATACAGCAGAGGAGATGAGGGGGAGAAAAAAAAGAGAGATGCATGGGTGGGAGCACAGAAACAATTGGCTGGTTTCAAATTGCATAATGCAGCTGTACTCCTCTCTGGCTTATGACATCCTTACGCAGCCTGCTGCCGTCGTCGTGTTTTCCGGTGACCAAAGCTGCGACGGCACGACGTCGCTCTGCGCGATGAGACGAGGCGGCTGATCCGAAGTCGAACACTAAGACTGGCTGAGTGGGCTGGTGAAGGTGGAGGGAAGTGGAGGGGGGGGTGGGCGATCAGGCGAAGTACATGGTCCTCAGTGTGTCGTGGTGGATCTGAACGGCCTTGGCCAGCGCCGTGGGGTCCCTGCCGTTACTCTGCCCTGAGACGTGGCTGCCTTCAGCGCTGCCGGGAGGAAATGAGCACGGAGACAGAGGGAAATAATGGTGAGTAGCATGAAAAGGATCTAAACTACTATTAAACATTTATAAAAAAGGCAGTTCATGGGCTTTAACTCCTTAAAATCAAGCAGTATGTGCCGTACCTGTCGTGCTCTTTGTCGACCAGGTGGTAGCGGGCGCGGAAGGCCACCAGGTGGGCGTAGTAGGCGGGTGCTGGGATGGAGACGGAACGCGTGCAGCGTACGTAGGTGTGGCACAGCTGGTAGGTGAGGAGCTGGAACTCGTCAGCGGTGAAACAGTTGTCGTCCCACAGTACGTGGTAGTGGGAAGGCCGGCTCGTACCCTGGAGGGAGGGAAGCCGAGTTAAATGGCACCCGAGAGGAAGCGGATCCAAACGACGAGCGGCTATAACTGAACGAGATCGGGCTGACCAACACACACTGCAGCCCTTAAACAACTTAAACTAACTCTGGTATGAAAAAAAAACAACATGGTGCTCAGTTTGTTTCACCTCCTGCTGCTCTCCACTGCTGGAGACGATGTTAATAACAACACAGCGGAGAACTCCTCTTCCCCCTTATTTTGTTGTTCTCATAAAACACAAGAGGGAATAGCCATCAGCTCTGGAATCAGACTAAATAAAATGTGTAAATTAAAATGTTATGAGTTCTGTTAACTTATCAATAACAACTAGTTGTTGCCTTCAAGACCAAATAAATATAAAAGCATCCATGTGTTGAGCTGCTGAACTCTGAGACCAAACATTTCTCGTTTGGGAATGTTTTGTTGTTTCCATTGCATCTTAACACTTATTAAAATGTAACCACAAGTCAGTTGTTTTTTTTTATAGCTATCTCTAATCAAAACAGACAGATTCTTACCAATCACAACAGTTAAATTCTCTATAAAACTATCATCTTGTTACCATTTTCTGGGCAGTAATTATAAAGACCAAAGCAGGGTGTTGAAAGTCTGCGTTGGTGTCGAGAGGCTTACCTGGATTCCAGCGTGACTGCAGAGGTAAAAGTCAAACTCGTAGGGGTGGGTAATGTCCGTGTCCACTGTGGTGCCGGCAGGAATGTTCCCACTTCTTCCAACCTGCCGGGAAAACACATTCCAACAAACTCTTTAAAGATCAGAGCAGTAATAATAATATCAGATCCTTCAATCTCTCTTTTCCTTTTTGTTAGATAACGGCTCATAAATTTAATCCCACTCTACCGAATCAATCAGAGAGATGGAGAGATGAGGTGGCTATAATAATTAGTAGACCCAGAGTTCCATTAATGTTATCTACAAAAAGAAATCCTGCGAGTTACTCACCCGTTCGTTGCGATCTGCACAGAAGAGGCGTGTGTGATGGCGTTTCTGTACGACGATGTAGGTAATCCCTGGCTGGTAATCCTTCTCTAGACTGATGCAAGCCTCCCTGATGGCCAGCAGCTCATAGTAAAGCACCTACACAGAAAAAAAAGAAAATTACCTTTGCTAAATTGGTGCAGAGACACAACAACAACCCTCCAGGAAAATGAAAACTAGTTACTGGCCAAGTTGGACAAAACATTAAAGATCTAAAGAAAGAGAAAGGTTATTGTACCTGTCTGAACTGGCCCTCAGACACTCCGTCCCTGTAGAAGATGATCCTGGTTGGCTTGTAGCGGGTCGATTTGTAGAACTGGATCAAGAGCTCTCGCACCATGGAGGCCAAGTCCTGGATGACCTCCTGTCTGGGCCTCTGGACCCGCACCGTAGCACAGTACCTGCTGGGATGGGCGTCCATGCTGCCCACCACCTGTAGAGGAGGCACGATAACCGTCAGCTGAGTCAGACACTATTCTGGTAAAATCTGTAAAAGCTTATAAACGCCATGGCTTTTCTGTGCTTTGTTTGCATCAGTTTAGATGCAGACAAAGTATATACAAGTAATAAAAGGCCTAAAACAAAAACTAAATATATTTAAAAAGTCATAATTTTATGTTCTAAACTCTCAAATTAGGCTCTAAAATAATGCAGGAAACTGTGCTCTGTGTCCATTTCTGTTAAATACTGTATATCAGCAAGGAAAAGCTGGTATAACCCATATCAGCTTTACTACAGTTACAGTACTAACCTATAACCAGTAGCACCAGAATGGTTGCTACCAGTTCAACAGCATTTCAAGGGAAAAATAAAATGTATTGATCCCTGCAAGGAAATTTAAGTGTGAGTTGTATTGTGTTGTATACAAAAGTAAGGAGGAAAGACACAAAGTGAAGTCTCACCGCTGCAATAGATGGTTTTTTCCCGTCTCCTGCTGGAGGATGAGTGACATCAGCCCCGAGGAAGATGATCGGCTGCTGGAACACAGAGGGCCTGGATGGAAGACAAGAGACACAAAATTATCTTCCAACAAGTCTGTCATGATGAGTCAGGAATTTATCACTACCGAGGTACACTGTAAACAGTAAACATGCCCGTCATAATGCTACGTATGAGTCAAACAGCAAGACGGTTTCTGTTCATCTTTAATTTGCTGTGTTGTCTTTACCGTTGGTGTGGAACCAGGATGTTATTGATGCCTCCCAGCTTGACGTTGATCTTGAGGCAGAGGTTGGAGAGGGTCTGTGGGGACGTCTTCACTACGTTCTTCACCTGCACGCACTGGGTGGCCATGCCCAGGAGGGTGTCTCCCACCCGCTTCACCTCAGCTGGGGGTTTAGAGATTGGACGTTCATGTTAGAGCTCGGCCATATTCCTCATAAAATACCTCATAAATAAACTGAGGCTACTTTATGTTTTAGTCTAAGGTAGAAGTAGCCTAGAAGGTTTGAATCTAACTTCTCTACACTTTCACTTCTTGATTTTAATCTCAGTTACTGTTGTTGTCTTATATTATACTATAATATTACTATTATTTTTATACCATAGACGGGCGTTTTGCCAGGCAGGATGACGATGATTAGCTGCAGCCCAGCGTAGGTGTTCTTCAGGTGTCTGAACATGGGCTCCACACTATCAGCTCCCTGGGCGTATTTACAGAAACATGGCTGGCCTTGGATTGGCATCCCAGCATCCTTTGAGATTTTCCGCAGCTGGTCAGTGAAGCTCCTGCGTGTAAAGAAATTACCAGCAAATTAGTTTATTGATATGATTCCACAAGTCAATTTAGGAGTAACTAACATGTTGTTTCTACTTCAAAACAAATCAGTGTGTTGTTATAATAACTCTTCAATAGATGTATCTTCGTTTTAATGCATGTTTAAATCTAAAAAACAAAGACCACATTTTGCGACAGACATAACTGACACCGTTTGTGATTTCCAGCTAAATTTGAACTTGGTAGCATACACTGATTATAGTCTCCTGATGTTAAAAGTGGCACTTTGATGCCTTGAAGTGTGTTAGCTTTTCAACCCTAACCTCATTTGCAAAAAAAACTGTATGATGTCTTCCTCCATCAATCAAATTCTCAGTGTTTATCACGTCACTGGTAAGTTGCCACTCCGCTAATAAGCAACTAAACCAAGCAATGACATCAATTATGTGAGCTCACTTGAGAATCTCCTCACGGCACTGTCTCTGGGTGGCAAAGCAGGCGATGGCCCACATCTTAATCTCTACTCCGGTGTGGAACTGCTTCCCCCTCATGTCCCACACCCCGTGGCTGGGTGTGGCCACCGTGCGGTTCTGCAATGACAGTGCAGGGTTGATCTGCTGGGGCTGGCAGTCACGAAGACACACACACACAGTACATCGACACACACAGACAGTGATGTGGGTTCAAAAGAAATCGGGCAGCCAGCAGGATCTCAAGATCAAGGGCTACTGATGAATACAGTAGGCTGATGATGGCATTTGAGATGAAGTTTTATCTGTGCTCACTTCTGATTGGGTTGTGCATTTAGGTTGTATTGCAAGAAAAATGATTTCTATGAAAGACATGCAAAACAAAATACTTTTAAAATAAAACAAGTTCTCTAGATGATCTCTCAAAACAGCATGCTTGTGTAAAAGAGTGTAAAATCTCAGCAAATTCAAAATAGAAACAGTTCACTCAGACAAAGAAAAGATGTGAGACAGACATGAGGAAACCAGAGAGAATTGTGGTGAAAAGTGGACGCACATCAAACATGAGAACTAAAAGCTACAGATTCTAATCACAGGGTTTCCCCCTCAGAAATGAAACGTTTCATTCAGAGAACTGCCTACAAGTGAAGCCGCACTGGCTCATTTTCAAATGATACTAACACAATTTAAATATCCGAAGGCTTATTTGATAGATCATCATCCTTCGGTTTTGGCAGAGAAAGTCCCCGACCGCTAAAAACCATTTTGGATATTTTTGTTAGGCCACCTTGTACACTTTTCGTTTGACAAACTGGAGGAAACCCTGCTGTCTCAAACACACACACACACACATTGAAGGACACACATGCATATGAAGCGTGATTTAAAGAAAGGTACCATAAAGGGTTCAGAGCTCACCCTGCCGCCATATTGCAGCATGGGGGCCGGCAGGACGCGGCCCATCACCTGAGCCATCTCGTCACGAACACGGAACTGGAACTCCTGGACAAACGGGTCGGCCTCGTAATTTGCGCTCCGCACCTGAGAGGAGAGACATTTGTTTTTAGTGCAGAAGACAAACATTTAGAGTTCATGCAGTATTATCTCTGGTCGCCGGGACACTCACCAGCCTGCTGATCTCTTCCTGTCTGTCGGGGGCAGAACGCGCTGTTGCTTTTATCATGGTTGACGTCTGGTTATCTGTTAATTTTTTAATGCAGCGCTGTCCGGCAACGATGTTGCATACCTAGATGGAAAAAAAAACCAAACAGCAATTCAGGTTAATCCAGCTCTTAATCCATCCTGATAATCAGACCAAACTGCCATTTCGTTACACTTCACTCATTCAGTCTGATGTTGTGTTCATGTAAGTAGATTTCTTGTTGGGAGTGGGTGTTATACACTGACATCATTTGATATGGAAGCTGCAGTAATGGTTGCTGGGAGCAGTTAATGTTTTTTTATAATTGATCAGATAAAATATGTTGATTTAAGAGTTATTCCCGTACATGGAAACAGTTTCAACTGGTCAATCTCATCCATGCTTGTCACCATTTTTCCTAACATCATTTTTTTGTGAATGTATATCAGAAGAAGACATCCTCATTCTAAATCCTACCTACTAAGATCTGACTAATCTACTGTTTCTCCAGCTGGTGGAAACACGTGTCAATGGGCATTGACACCAAACCTGTTTGAAACTGAGATGTGGGCTATGATTCAGAGGTCTGGAACCAGGCTGGTTTTAACACATAACCAACATTATCAAGCAACAGAGTGGATATAAAAATGTAATTTAAGATTTATGGCACTGATTTAGAAGTAAAAGAATAACTTGACTGTCAGACTCTTAATGATTCAACTCCTATTTGGCAGTGAATGATACCGTCTCGGTTCCTCCTTACCTCCAGGGGCAGGTAGGTGTGTTTCTGTTCCTGGCCCACCTGCAGACAGGGCAGGTGGGGATACTTCAGCTGCAGATTATACTTCTCTCGGAAGTACTGCGCCACTGTGCGCTCAACTGTCTGACCATTCTCAAGCTGCAGAGGAAATCTGTGGGTTTCAAGGGTACAAGAGTTGTTGAATGTATTATTAGATTTGATTTCAGTTTGTCAGTTCAGTTTTTTTTTTTTTTTTGGAGTGTGGGTTAACAGCTTTTGGTTTGAATGTGAAAAACGTACGTCTGGAGGGTGGCGGGGCGGCGTGTTACATTGCAGACTCTGTACTTCCTACGCATGGTTCCGCAGTGTGTCACTTCCACTTTAAGACCTGTAGAGACATTGGAGGCATCAGTGTAAATAAGTATCAGCAAGGTTTAGAGTGAACATCTGAACAGACCTTTATGTATCAAATAAGCAAAGCATCAAAACACTGAATACTGTCAACTACAACAACACACAGAGCAGAGCAGGGTGACGCCTCTAATGGCAGAGCACTGAAAACAAGCTGCTGTTCCTCGGTGACATACAATCAGTACCTTTGATCTCTTTGGTGAACTTAACCCTGTGGGAGTCTGTGAGCGGGCGGGGCTGCTCGTCAATGTTGTGAATGTCCAGGACCTCACACATGAACTGGATGACTGGCTGGGCTTTATAAAAAGCTGTGGCTGACACTGAAACGATACAGAGCAAGGTCACAATAACACAGGTGGAGGCGGATGAAGGTTCAGGACGTGTAGCAGACAGATTATTCTTTGGGGCAAAAGAGATTAATGTTTCAGTTTGTAGTAGAGTCTATGACTATTCAGTGATGAAATGCTGTAAGTCAACCAGTTCAAACAAGATTTCAAAGAAGTTCAAAGAAGTCTTATGCACAAAATCAGGGCATTTTGAGTTGGTCATGAGGTTTTGAGTAAGATAAAAGAGCTGTTTAATTTCATTATGTATTGATCTGATCTGATCCTAGATTTCTCTGTCACAAGTGTTGCCATATCTGAGTGACAAAAAAACCCCCAACATTTTTTAAAAAGGCTGCATTCCCAGAATCTCTGCATAACAGGAGATGAAATTAAAATACACAACTGGATGTCCTTTGTGTGTTACTTGCTCACCATCGATGTTGAGCATCATCTTCCACATGGCCGGCCGTACCGACTGATGAAAACCAAACCAAACCTCTCTTCCTCCACCTAGCGGGTGGTCATAGCCCTCCGGGGAGGAGAAGAAGGATCGTCCGACGGGGGTGTACCTGGTGAGCAGAGCACAGAAATAAAACTCTACCAAGGCTGAGAGTTGCATTCCCTGTGTGGTTCACTGGGGGCTGAATAACACAAGTGCTGCCTGAGTTACAGGTCTGAATCACGGGGAGCTGAAAAGGTTTTCATTAATGTTACTGGAAGCTGTTTTGGAAATATTCTGCTTCTGCTTAATTCAATACTATTTAGACTGTAAATGTTCTTGAAATGAAGCCAAATCATTGACGCTGGAACCTGTAACAGGGGAAAAGGAAACTACAGCAGTATATTATAATCATGATTATTAACGGTGATGTTTTTAACCTTATACCAGCTTTAATTTCTTTACTATGATCATTTGGAAATTCCAATTTCCGAGGGAGAGATCTTACTTCATGGATGGCAGGTGTCGAAGGACGACGTCCACGGCGTGAACGGGGTTAGTGCTGATGGGTTTCTCCAGGTCCAGCGGTTCAGGCATGGTGCGTCCCGTCAAGACTTCGTGCAGCATGTGCCAGCTGACCAACGACACGAACCTCATGCTGACTTTAAACGGGCGGTCCTTCCCACCTTCACCTGGCAATGTGACATCCAGATCAACCTGAAGAGGAAAATGAGGGTCATTTGTGTGCCACCAACCTGTTAAACAACTTTATGAACATATTTTAAGGGTTTTCCACATTAACAAAGTTTACCTGCGAGATGATGAAAAAGTATTTTAGTCACTTCAGTAATAAAATCTTTAGGCTACATTGAGTTAGCGCTCTGTTCAGCTGTCATTCCTTGACACTGTTGCACTGATACAACAGTTAAAAAAAAAAAAAAACATGTTGCTGACCTTGACTTTGGTCAAACTGGGTCAAGACTACACAAATCACAAGCGGTAGAGTCTTACCCCGCTAGTGGCGACAGGAAGTGGGCTCGCAGTGTAGAGGCTTTTCTTCCCATCGTAAACTGGCAGATGGTCACCAAAGATGGTCACCTTGAAATGCTGAACCATGGAGTCCACCACCTCCCTAGAAAAACCAAGAAAAACATATCACCACGATCAATATATGTATCCAAACTGACACAAACTCAAAACATTTTTTTTGTGGAAAAACAGTCTTGAACCAGTTTTAGTCTTTTCTGTCACCTGTTGACCCGGCGAGGACATTTGTCAGGCTTGATGTCCACTTCATACAAGTAGACGTCGATCTTGGGGATTTCCACCTGGAAGCAGTTCGCCAGAAGCTTGATGGCCTTCCCAATGGTGCCATAGCCAGGTCGCCGTGGCAACGAAAAAAGGGCTCGGGCTTCAGCGGCTCCTACAACAACACATGTAAAAAAATAAATGAGTTAAAAAAAAGAATTGTGTACAGCACACTCTGGCTTTCTTGATAAACAATAACTTTAATATCAACTCTGTCTATGTTGATGTTAAAATGTATAGTGTTAATGTAAATGGTTAAAGCTGCTATAATCAATATTTTAAGATAACGATGGAACAAATGATTATGTTTATGGGAAAAGGGTCACTCCCAGTAGACTTATAACCCAACCTTCAGCTCTACAGAACATTTTAGCATCTTCAACTCCTTGTTTTGGTTTTCTGTTTCACTCTCACCACAGAAGGCAAACGGTTTTTAGTGAAAAAGCTCTCGGTACACCACCTGCCTGACAAAGTTAGTGACTAGCTGGTGAACATCGTGGAGCTCAAAGCTGCTAAAGAGACAATTATTCACCTCAGAAGTTGGTGGAGACGGAAACTGGGTCGATAAGAGAGTGACTATTGGACCTAAATTTGACAAGCGAACAGAAACACGACTCCAAATGAATTCCTAAAGTTGCTCCATATCTGCTGGATGTAGGTGGGTAACGTTACCATATAATCTATGAGGTGATAGGTGGAAATGTGTCAATGGAGTGAGTCAACAGCTGCCAAAAAGTGAAATAAAAAAAATAAAAAAAATGTTTGACATGAGAGAAGTTTGACTCAATATTTCATTATTGTTTAACGTGGTACCAATACCCAGAAATTAAACCATTCATGTAAATTCTAAACCATCTGTGTCCCGACATTCAACATCCCAACACAGCTAAAAACCGAGCCCAAACAGATACTCATGTATAATAAACCTGAAGCTTCTGAGAGGAAGACAAACTGACTGTGGAGGAAGGAAGTGGTTAATTAAGAGGAAAGAGCAGACGGCGAGTGCTGGGACTGTACAGGGTCATGGACGTTAAACATTGCCTCATATTTAACTGACAAAACTGGAAACAAACGGGCCGACGCCGTTTTTCCCACATCAATCTGATAAAGACCGAATAAAAGGTTAGAGAATTTGATGACATTTTGCGTAAAGACCGGCTCAGCGGTCATAGATTTCTCTCTGATCGACTGTGGCCTTTGCCAGACGGGAGGAGAAGTAGGCGGGTGTCACCACGCCAATTTGACACCAATTTTCATAAATGCCAAACTGGAAACTACTCAGTGAAAAGAACTGACATCACGCAACCACACAATTTCCATGAATGTGAGTCAGAGGATCTGCACACTTACACACACGCACACAAAGATCAACGTGACATAAAGTCTGCACATACGCAGCGGGTTCAAACTGTAAAAAAAAAAACACAACAAAAAAAAAACAGCAAGGCGTGTGCTTTGTTGTCATGGGGGGGAAAGTGTGAGGAGTTTGGCAGTAATGATTAATGTGATCATGAGTTACGGGAGACAGACAGAGCAGCTGTGGGTGGAAAATATTTAACTGTTTCAGCTCGCAGCGGCGTGCTCCAATCAGGGTCAAGGGGCTGACCCCGCCGTAAGGAGGCATCACTCTGTAAAGGACTGCACTTTCAGCTGATGCGTCGCCAGGTCGCTTCTTCCCCTGAGCGGTTCCCATGGCAATGGCACCCATGTGGCTACAGTTTTCTCCATGGCAACTAAAGGCAAGCTGACGAGAGGAGGAAAAACAGGTGCACACGGATTTGTCTTTATTTATCTTGGGAGCTCTGGTGACAAAGACGTTGTCTGTTTGAAATCAGTTTGAATTGTTCATGTGGAAAATTTCAAAAAGGGAAACACGAGTTACAACAAAATGAATACGACATTGTTTTTTGGCTTTTTTTTTGTATTTTTGAGGAATTATGGAAAACACGCTCGACAAGGCAAAAGACAGAAAACAGCTCCTGCACCAGTAATGACCCAAAAACACAAAGGTTCAGTGTAGAGCGAGTAACAATGAAGAGATTAATGACCACTTATCAGGCTGCTTCATCATACAAATGCACCACACAAGCAGGAGCGGCCCACACAGAGCTGACATTCAGCCCACACACTTTAAAAGGAGAACTCCACTGATGTCATATTGCACAGTCTTAACATCACTTAGCGAAAACTGGAGACCAAAAAAAAAAAAAAAAAAAAAAAAATATGAGTAAAGCTAATGTCATTTTAACCTCCTCATCCTTCCAGACCGCAGGTATTAAAACACTTATAATATGCAGACAAACACTTTTTAAACCTGAAAAACGTTCGATCTAATTTGACTCAAGATCCTTAATTTCCAAAAGTACCAAATATGACACCTTGAATTACAAGATACCGAGCCTAAAAGGGTGCATAACATACCCGTAATTATTGATTTCATGCGTGGTAGACACATATATATTAGATTTTAATATTTAATTTGTTATACTGAGCTCAGAAGAAGTGCTGATTAAACCAAATTCAGAATACGCCACATATATCTGACAACAAAACCAGATGGCGCCTTTTTAAACGTCTCGTTCTCGATACATACCAACATATTTCTCTTGTACAAACCATCACGTTCACACAGCGGCCTATAATTTCGACAGCCTCACTGAGGGGGGAAGACTGGCCTGTTGAAGCGGCATAACAAGTTTTCCCGGTGAGCCAAGCAACAAGAAAAGATCGTTTTGTAAAGTCCCATGCTGCTACGCATTTCATCTTCTCCTGCGTTCAACGTTTCACACAATGAGCTGACAATGACAACCTTATTCTGTTACACATTAATTGTGTCCGGGGGGGCGGAAACCCAATCAATGAGCAATTTGCTGCCCTCATGGTTATCTGTTAGAAATCACACATTAGGAGTTTAATGAATGAAAAATGTGAGAGAAAGGGAATGAGGATGGTGAAAAAAAGAGACAGAGAAAGCCCAGATGTTCAATCAGAACAGAAACAGTTATGATGAATCTATAGTTTATATATGCAGAAACATTCACTGATTTCAGCTTCTCTAATGTGAGGATCTGCTGTTCTTCTGTGTCTTATATCATTATTAATTGAGTATCTTTGGGTTTTGGTGTGTTAATCAGACAAAACTACTTGAGAAAAATCAGCTTGGGCTCTGAGAAATTGTGATGGACATTTTATTAGGGCTGCAACTAAACGATTATTTTGAATATCAATGTATCTGACGATTACTTTCTCAATTAATCGATTAGTTGATTGGTCTATAAAATGTCAGAAAATGGTGAAATGTTGATCAATGTTTCCAAAAGCCAAAAGGTGACGTCCTCAAATGTCTGTTGTTTTATCCCGACCAACAGTCCACAACCAAAAGATATTAAGTTTACTGTCATAAAAGACTTAAGAAACCAGAAAATATTCACATTTCACTTAAGAGAGACATTTTCTTCTTAAAAAATGACTCAAACCGATTAATCCATTATCAAAATAGTTGCCGATTAGTTTAATAGTAGTCAACTGATCGATTAATCGACTAATTGTTGCAGCTCTACATTTTATACAATGAATTAAAAAAAACAGAAAAGCCAAATGAGTTGATACTAAAAATAGCTGCCTGTCATACAATCTTGTCAACAACTGATGGTAAACAAATACAAATTTTGAATTCAATATACTTGGGCTACAACTAATGATTATTTTCTTTATCTATTAATGTGAGGATCATTTTCTCAATTAAACGATTAGTCGTTTGGTGTGTAAAATGTTGATCACTGAAGCCCAAGAAGGTGCAAACTCAAATGTCTAGTCTTGTCCTGACCAAACAGTCCATAAACCCAAAGATATTCAGTTTACTATCGTAGAGGACTAAAGAAACCAGAAGACATTCACGTTTAAGAAGCAGGAACAAGAGAATTTTTTCTTTAAATCGATCATCAAAATAGTTGGAGATTAATTCTCTGTGCTCATTAATCAAAGTCTGACAGTGTTTTAAAGGTTCTCAATTTACCTTTGCTCTCTGATAAAGCTGTTGTTATACATGTGCTCATACAGTGAAAAGTGGGTGGAGTGGGTGTAGGTCATTTTCAATGAACCAGTATGGCCCTTTTTTTCTCTTCCCAGTCCAGTCCGCTGGCCCCAACAACATCAATAATATACAAGCTGTGACTCACAAATTGAGCCTGTTGGCAACAAAGCAAATTGACTTATGTCCTGCAATGCTCAATTGATTTGTAATTAACTCAGGCAGCAGTTAACTGAACTTTATCTAATAGCTGAGATAACTATGGCAGCAGCTGGTGTGAAAGGCTTCAAACGGATATGAACACACACACACACACACACACACACACACACACACACACACACACACCTCCTTGAAAGTGAGCCTGCCTCTCAGGCTTCAGGCACACCTGACGGGATCACCACCTGCCTTTGACAGCCGAGAAAGAATGACGTAGATAATAGAAGAAAAAAAACCCAGTGAGACTGGTTTGGGGAATACACACACACACACACACACACACGCGCGCGCGCGCACACACGCAAACATACACGTACACACACACATACACGCAGAGGAGGCGGAAAAGTGACCGGTAAAACAGAGCACAGAAACGCTTTATGTCTGCTGGAGTTGGAATTGTGAATTTGAATACAGTTTCCATTATGAGCTGGAGACTCATTTAACTACTATGTCACCTACTTTCAGTACGTCTAATGTTAACTTAACAGTACCAGCCTTCCCTAAAAGCTATAATATGGGGGTCAAACGTGTGACTTGGACTCTACGCTGTCTGAAAATAACTCGAGTGCAGCACCTGGACACCAAATTAGCGCTGTCGAGCATGGCCGTTAGTCTGGGGTTCCCACCTGTTGTTCCGATTTCCATTCATGAGGTCTCAGTCCGGATGAACCCGGCCGGCACCCAGTGATCGATTCTCCCAGCGCAGGTTAAAGCTTTGCTGGCCGACACGCCGCTCCCCGCTGGCTCCCCGCTTCCCCCCGGGCACCCCGCTCCCCCTTACGGCTCCCCGGCTCTCTGCTCCCCGGCTTCGGTCGCTGATGTTGAACCGGGCCGCTTGTGGTTTTCCACCTGCCTGGAGCCTCTCTCCCCGACCTGCCTCACCGGCAACTTGGCAGCTCAAAGTTGTACAAAACGTCCCCGCTTAAGTACTTCCAAAGTTGTTTGTTTTGTGGCTGAAACGAGAACAACATTATTGTCAGTGTTGGACATGTTTGTGACAGTTTTAAAACACGGAGTTGGTTGAATTTCGCTGATAGCTGTTAGCGGCTGCGGCTAACAGAGTTAACGTCAGTTAGCTTTAGCCGACGACAACTAACGACTTGAAACACAAAACTGACGTGAATATTTACCCGTTCAGTGACTGGATTCGTTTTCCCGGTTGGTTAACGTGACAATTCGGTGTTCTTCTTTATCAAACTGAGATGTGGGGTTCACTACGCCGGCGTCCTCCTCGGTATCGGTGAGAAACCGGTCTGAAATCTGCTGTTACGCCGCCCTCTCTCTTAGTAACGGCAAGCTAGTAGCATTAGCATGTTTCTACTTCCGCAACGCTCTTTCAAAATAAAGTAGGATTAATGGCAACAGGTGTTGCGCAGGAGATGTTTGTTTTGTTGCAGACAGGTATCAAGACATATAAAATACTCTGCTTGGAACCATGATGTGTGTCTGATATGTTTGTTTTTGTTTTTTTTCACAAAGAAGTATAGATACTATGTTAAAATCTTCCTTCTCTCTCATTAAAAATCCAGAATCTATAAATATGTAAATATTGTATCATTCTGCAGGTGAAGCTTAAGCATCCAAGTGAAGTAACAGTGGGAATGAACACATTTTTGAGTGGAATGAGACTTTGAAGATGAGTATAACATTTGGAATACAACATCTGTTCAGTTTGATGAGAGGACTGGAAGTGTGGCTGTAAAATTAATAAGTTGTGCTTCAAAACCACAGACACAGGAACAGTTTCTCCCCCTCTCGCTGTCACACACCAGTGATAATTGATCCCTAGAGGGTGAAATTCACGTTACAGCAGCAGTGCAGGAAACAAGGTAACAGATAAGAACTAGGAGTAATAAAGAATTCAGTTTATATACGTTATAAACATTATACACATTACATTACTTAGGTTACATTTTCTAACTTGTGGGTTGTAAAAATAGAAAAGTTGTGCAAAATATGTGCAGAAGCAGCGGTTCTGGTAGATGTAGCTATAGATATATATGTATATGTTATATAGGTCAAGTAATGAATACAAAATAAATTAAACATGCAGTAGTGTTACCTACATAGTATAAATATACAGTACCAGTCAACAGTCAGGAGGGAGGCAGTGAGATGGACAACAATTTTTCTGTCTTTGTACAACTGGGTTTATTAGCAGGGAGATTTTCAGGTACATAAAGAAATCGACTCAAAATCGAACTTTGGACACTCTCATGGATCTCTCTATCACAACACAATTTGATATGTTAAAAAAAAATTAGTGAAAACTAACAACATGGTATAAATATATAGTATACTGATTTTAAAAATCTTTTTTTTTTGTTTTGTTTGTTTTCTTGTGTTTTTTAATTACTGTATTTTTTCATACGCTAGCTGTTTCCCTGGTAATCAGTTTTGTTACTATATGCCAGTGCTTCTCAAAGTGGGGTCTGGGGACCCCCAGGGGTCCTTGAGGGGGTTTCAGGGGGTCCCCTGCAAAAAGGGGAATAATTGATTTTCAATCCATCCATAAGTAACACAATGACAGAATGTATGACTATTTTGGTCATTGGTTTCATACACTTTCTGTAATAAAACATCTAAAAGCAAAAATCTTATCAGATGGGGGTCTGTGGTCTAATCTGTGTCAGTTTAGGGGTCTTTGATGTGAAAAAGTTTGCTGTATGCAGGATGTAATACATAAAAAAATCATGAGGAAAAATGTTTCAGCAGCGGTCTTACGGCTACAGTTTTACTCCATTTTCTTAATTGATTTCTATATTCTATACAAATATTATCGTTCTAGCCGTTTCTAATAATTTTCCTCTCTAGATAATTTTCTATGATGTATTTAACAAAGAAGATGAAGTGGTTTCCTGTTTTATCGTGTCTGTCTCTGTCTAACTTGACGGACTGTCGCCTCCGCTGAGGGAACTCCGTCAGGAAATACCAACTGTAGAAAAACGTCACTTCCTCCAAACTTTTTTTCTCAAGTTTTTACGTCATGTTAGAAATTAGACGTACGTAGGTTGTGTTTCACCTTTCGTAATTTCCCATGCCCTTTCCCGTCTGTCCAGGTATTGTAAGAGTTTTACTGCAGAGAAATGACACGGTGTAAACCTGCTGTGAGTTGTTTGCATGTATGCATGGACATACTCACTCCATACTGTAGATGTCTCTAGTTTCCAGCTGTAACTTTACAACAGCTCCATCCATAAACCAAAGAAGAGCATAATCAGGAAATAGTGCACTTGCCTGAGCAGCATGAGGAATCACTGTTTTCACAAGAGAAGTTGATGCCGCAGCAAGCAACAAGCAGGTGTTACTTCATATTTTTATAATTCCTATTTTTTTTTAAACATGACCTTTGCTTTAAGGTGAATTATGTGGGTGGATGAGCCTCTGTCTTGCATGTATTGTTAAACAGAAGTAAGAGCATGCATGGCAGCAGCTCATCTAGATGTTTAAACAGTCTTTGAACTACTCATCTTGTGTTAAATCAGGATGGAAAAGGTGATCAACTGTTTCAAGAAAAGTCCAGATGCTGTGGCCAGACTGATCTGCTTCCCCTGGGCTGGTGGAGGGTCCATACACTACGCACGCTGGGGAAACGTCCTCAGCAGCTCCATAGAAGGTAAAAAAAAAAAAAGGCCTGTAAGATATTGTGTAAGTGCTGAACATTGCACTGTCACTCCATCCTGTTTACTTTATAGTCAGTATTTCATAAATGTTTTTAAATAATTAGATTTCTTCATGTACAGAGAAAAGATATTCAGTTCCCCTTCTTAAAAGGAGCTTGAATACTGCTGCACTCTGCTTGAAATGTTTTGCTCTTAACACATTTTCTGTCACTTTCAGTATTTGCTGTCAAACTTCCAGGCAGGGAGAGTCGAGCCAAAGAGCCGTTCTTTCAGAACATGCAGCAGATTGTGGATGAGGTTGTTGGTGTTTTGTTACCGCTGCTGAAAGAGAAGCCGTTTGCTCTGTTTGGCCACAGGTATGATGATAATACAAGTATAATACAGTGAGTAAGTAACACAAAGTCTGTCATGATAACACATCACTGCCTCCTTTTTGTTTCTAAAATGTTTTATATTTCTGATCCGTCTCAGTTTTGGCGCCTTTACGAGCTTCGCTGTTGCAGATGCTCTGAAGAGACTCCACAACCTCCAACCGGTTCACATCTTCCTGTCTGGTGCTTCTGCTCCTTATGTAAGTGATTACATAAAGACTGCTATTTTCATTTTTCTGACTTTTGTTTTTAAATATGCAAGAGGAATGATTCTCATCACGCTCCACAGCTAAAAGTAATTTCCATCCTCCCATGGTGTCCTGATGGATGGTTATTTATTTAAATTAATTAAACACCAAGTAACTAATGAGATTTAATTGACTGATTAGAGAGACAAAGCAGATCAGTATTAACTTCTATTTTTATGTCTTTAGTCCAATACTGCTTGAAGAAAAAATATTCATTCACAAAATATCCAATTTCACAGACAATTTCAGCAAAGCCTTCATTAAATACTTTTTATATTTATACAAGAAAAAAGAAGTTCTTACATCCAAAGTCATGAAGTTATAGCTAAGTCTTTAGTAAATCAAATCAACTTTATTTATTTAGTATTTTACACACAACACAGTTGATCCAAAGTGCTTCCCAGCACACAGAGAGGAAGACAAAACAAAACAACAGAGAAAAAAAAGAGAAAGAAGAGACAGACTTACAGAGACTTTAGGAAAAATATCTGAGCTGGATTAAGTTAGTCACAGTTAAAGGCTAACAAGTAGAAGTATGTTTTAAGATGCTGCTTGAAAATCTCAATAGTGGAGAGGAGAATCAGATGGTGGGAGTAAAAGATGCGTAGGACCAACAAAAGTCTGTAAATGGAGAAGAAAGCAGAAATCGTGCACACTGTTGGTCACTTATACTCAGTTTCTACAGAAGGAACCAGATGTTTTGTTGGGTAAGCTCTGATCAAATTAGATTCTAATCTGATCTGATGAAGCTGCACCGACAAAAACACCTGAATATTGAGAGTTTCTAGTTTAGACGCTTTACAGAAGACAACAGTTTGGTGTTAAGTCATTTCTATTCTGTCTTTTGTCTTTCAGTCAGAGACACGAATCAACGCCCCGAAGAGATGCGGCTTAACAGATGATGATTTCCTCAAGTGGATGACTTCGATAGGAGGAACTCCTCCTGAGCTGCTGGCCAACCCTGAAGTACTGAAGCTCTTCCTTCCTGCCCTGAAGGCCGACCTGCACATTGTGGAGAACTTCAAGTGGGCTGACGACTCTGTTTGTTACTTATTTCATATTTAAGCATTCATTTTAAATGTTCTGTGATTCAGAACGAATGTTTTCCTGCAGGTGTAACAAGCCAGACAGTCCGTTTCTCTCCTGCCCGGTCACATGTCTGGATGGAAAGGAAGATATTCCTCATGACTTACAAGGTCAGTCTGATGTCCGTCTTTATTACACACAGTGGACAGAGCCACAGGTTTCAGGATGCTCAGTATAGAAATAGCAGAACAGTAGCCTCCACAAATTCAGTTTGCAAGTTGCAGTTTTGTTAGATGAATTGTTCAGGAGTTGAAAAATTATTGATTTAGTGCCAAATACATACAGTGCACATTACAAATAACCTCAGAGCAAAGACACATCACCTCCATCTTTATGTAGACTAGCCTGCAGTGAGGGTGAAAAATGGAAAAAGCTAATTTTGCCCCAAAATATATATCAGACAGTAGTCAGTGGCTGTAGGTGCATTAAAAACATAGTATGAATTTATGTTACTGTAGTACAGTGCTGTATGTGATCACTATGTGTGCTGAATGACTCAGTTGAAGTTATCTCACTGTTTAAATGTAATTAATTTTTTTTTTTTTTCATCAACAGCTTGGAAAGACATCACAACAGGAGATTTCACCGTCAGGATGCTGAATGGATCTCATTTTTACCTGAAGGATCCTGGAAATGAAAAAATAATATTAGACTACGTCACAAAGCACCTGGAAACATCCGAAATGGACTATTTATGATGAAATATGTGCAACTGTAGATTGTATCTAATGACTTTAATGTTTTGTTTTTCTACTAATTCATTGTGAGTTAATTTAATTCTGTACATTTTAGCTGTGTAACATAATGTGTTTGAGCTGTGTGGAACCTCATGTGTAATAAATCTAACTTAAGAAGCCTGAAAACGACAACATGAAATGGTCTCAGTCATCATCTTGGTCTCTTCTGAAAGGAGTTTGTAACAAAAAGAATCAGCCTACATGATACTGAACCAAATTTACATGTGAGGAAACTGACCTATTTTACTGCTGTGTTTTGCATTTATTCCTATCACGTAGAATTATAATCCTTTGTGCTTTCAAGTAATACATAGTGTGTCAGTGTTGGGTAAAGATTAAACCAGATGCCATCCTAAATAAGCTAACAAACCCCAACTGGCCATTCACGTCACTACTTGTTAACCAATTAAGAACTTCTTCAGTTTGACCAGCTCCACATCTCTCTATTAACATAACATAAAATCAACTCAACAGAAACAAAAGATTTTTCTCATTTTAATTTCTAAATCTATATTCAAATACATACAGTTCAAAACCATGTCCAGTCAGTTAAAGTGTTATTTGTCGGAGGTACATAAAATATAGTTTCTGTTTGAGATGGTGGACATGTCCATAAATATTATTTAAATATTTCTTCATCACATAAGCAACATTTACAGTGGTCTTATCCTTCAAGTTTAACGTTTCACCTTAAGTTCTGTCCTCAGAAAAATGAAAAAAACACACAGAAAAGAAATTAATTCAGATTATAGAGATGGAATTGATTTCATGTTACTCTGTATGCTTCATATTGCTATAATTTCCCTTTTTTATCATCTGTATAAACAACAAATCTACACATATCTACATTCTTGAAAATGTCTTGTATCACATTAAGGGATAAGATACTCTTTAGGGGATGACGAGCATTTGCAATGTTTGACAAGTTTGCTATGAACCAGAGGAGAAAATAAGACAATGTTCAACATGTTCTGGTAAATAACCTGCCACTGTGCGTACAGGATCTCTCATTTAGCTTTGCTCAGTGAAGGGTAAAGTTAGAGCAACAACAGAAGCTGTTTCAACAGCACAAAGGTTATGGGATTGTGAAAGTTTTGTGCGGAAGCAGGATTAAGATTAAACGAAGGAAAAGAAAACATTCTCTAGTCAATTTTTTGAGAGTAGACGGTGCAAAGTCTGAGGTTGTGTTCTGTGTCTTTGGCAGCCATGTAAGAGGGAGATGAAGTGGGGAGGTGGGATGCTACATGTGGTCACCATCTTTGTGAGAAGGCGGCGGCGGCGGCGGCGGCAGCTGGTCGTTGTCGCCCCTCTGGTGTGTGGCAGGTGTGTCGGCCAGCATGAAGGAGTCCGTGGAGTGAGTGCTGGTGCGAAGTGGAGCCAGGCGGCGCAGGTTGCTGGGCGTCCACGGCAGCCTCACCTGGGCTCTCTGCGAAGGAGCCACTGTGCTGCTGTCGAGTTCGGCCTCCGCAAGCCACGGCGGGATCTGCATCGGTGCCATGGGGTCCTGGTCCAGCATGAAGGCTGGATTCTCGATTCCAGCTGAATGAAAGACAGAAACTGAATTAGTGTTTGCAGGTTTTTGGAGGTCAAAGATAAGAAGACAAGGTGTCGGATTCATTTTACCTCCTGCTCTGTAGGTGACCCTCATGGGGAATGAACCACCTGCTGAGTCATAGCCGGAGGCGGTGTCCCCCTCTGAGAACTCAAAATCTAGAAACACAAAAAAAGTTTTAATAAAGGTTTTTTTTTAATGAAGCACTAAGTCTAGTATTAATAGGCATATAAAACTGATACAAACCTTCATCACCAGAAAGGTAGCTTTTACTTTTATCCATTGATTTTCCATTTGGCATCTGCAGTAAGAAGAGCAGTCAAGTCAAGTTTTGACCATTAGGGTTGGGAATCTGGGTAATTTTTCAACACCATAGTTTTGGTACAATACTTTTTTTAATACCTTATTTTTAAAAATATGAATATGTTTTACTGCAAAACTCTATTCTTTACACATCCAAAGAAACAAAAGGTCTGATATCTTTAATGTTTTCTAAACACAAGAAGCTGCACAAGAACTTTGTCCGACTAAAATAGTAAAAAAGTTGGCAACATTTCTCTTTAAATTAGGTACTTTAGTGATCAGAAAATAAGATTGTTAGTTAGTAGACAGTTCTTGATCCTCAGTGATATGGACACATAAAATTACATATATGTTATGGATTATCCAACCTTTTGCTGTTGGTCTTTCTTTGGGTGCTTGCTTATCGTCTTTGGTGGAGCGACACCCATCTTTGCGGACTTGAAGGACTCCAATCGATTCCTCATGGTCCTCTGGAAGATCTCCTGCACCTCATTTTCATCTTTGTTGACATCAAAGTGGCTCCGGCTGTACCTATGTCGGTGCTATAAACCAGAAAACAAACAGAAGAAGAGAATAAAATGGAGCGTGAGAAGTGGAGAACTGATGTTTGATAAGAAAAAAACAACCCATTATTCATCCAGAAAGCTTATTTCTTATACGTTTCAGGGTTTCAGCTTTAAATGTTATGAATGTAGTGCATATAGAGGATCATGCTCACCTGTTTCCTGCCCCTGTACAGATGCTGCTGCAGCAGGTGGTGAGTGTTAATGTCCTCAGTTTCCCTCATACCGTTCATGGTCTGCTCGTGCATTTCCAAGCTCACCGATGGCACAGGGTCTCTCCTGCAGGGGACAAAATCATGTCAGTTAGTTCATGTGTAATTTAGGCTTTTGTGGCAAAAAAAATTGCAAGAGATTGGGAGCTAGATGGTAGGACAGTACAGTACATTTAAACTAGTTCAGTTTGTTTGAAGTGTGTTATGACTGTGTGTGAACACTAGAGGGCAGTGTCTGAGCATTCACATGGAGGCAGCTCATCTGTTCAATAGTTTTATAGCTCTGGATAGTTAATACGTTTTCAATAAATTTATCTAAACATGAGAGCTGATATTAGTTGAAAGTAATTAAAGGAATTTGAGTGTTTTTAATACATTATTGTTCTTGAAGAGTTTGTTCACCACCAGCCCATCCTAGACAGGTTTATATAAATACTTCTAATCAAATTTTATCTCTGATTAAACCAGCTAAAAGGGTTTGCTCACCTCATAACAGACGTTCCACCATAATCATCTGACGTGTCGTACGTGATGTCAGGCATGACCTCTGAGATATCCTCACCAAACTTTTTCTTGAAGTCAATGAATGCCGTTTCATTCCGGACAAACTCCAGAGAGCCTCTGCGTTCACCCTGCAACAACGAGACCGGAGGATTTCTTTACCAACAGCATCCAATATATACTTATACTTGTCCTTTAATGTCCACTTTGCCCATCAATCAAAAACACGACAACAAATGTGTGCTACCAGTACACCTCAGCCTCTCTGTGTGCGACCCTCACCTCAGCCACATAGCTCATGGCATCCTTGAGGTTCAGCTTATGGAAGACTTTGAAGACATAGTCGCGGTTCTTCCTCGCAGATGGCTTCATCAAAATCCCTGTCATCCATTTCTCCTCAAAGTTATTCCACCTTCACAGCGAGAGAAGAGATAATTGTAGCTTTATTCAAACACATACAGTCAGGCGGTTTTACAACTTGAATCATCAAAGATGTGTTTACGTACTTGTCTCTCATGTAGTTGTGTCCTATTTGTCCAGATATATCTTCTATTGCAACAAGCATGTGATCAAAGAACTGAAAAACATCAGAAAATATTCTGTAATTGCTGGACTTTAAACTGGAAGTTTATGTTTCTTGCGGCTGTTTTTAAAAAGGGGAAATTTTTTTTACCTTACTCTGCACTTTCTCTATGAGTGTGAGCTCAGTCTTTGCAGCTCTCTTTACTTTGAGCCAGGTGACAAGAGGCTTCATTGTTACTCCCTGCAAGCAAGAGAGATTTACAACAGGTTTGTCCAGTAGAAAATGGGCAAGTTAATCTAAACAACAAGAAAGAAAAGCTGTTACCTGAAGGATGACAGTGAAGTACACTACAATCAGAGTAGTGCAGACCATTAGATTCTTCTCCTTTATCTTGTGGTCATCCAGCATCACTGCCAGGCCATACGCAACCGCCCCTCGCAGGCCACCGTAGCTCATAATAACCTGATCTATGAACTCCAAGGGGACCAGTCTGAACTTGTTGAGAATCCAGGTGAGGAAAAAGACACCTGAAGTGGACATGGCACACAAACACAATGTGACCTTTACCATCAGACTGTGTGTTGTTTGCTCTAAAAACCGACAGCTGAAGACAAAATCTCACCGATGATCCTGTATACAAAGATGAAGAGGAGCGTGAGGAGGATGAAGCCTGTGTTCCAAACCCATATTGCTTTGTCAATGGCCGAGATGCCAAGGAACACAAAGATGATGGTTTCTGATCCATTGGCGAAAACCTTCATGGCATATCTGACGGTGGTGACTGACTTCTCGTCCATGTTTGCATTGATGTACTTCTGGCAGGACATGCCACAGAAGACAATCCTACAGTACAAAAACACTAAACTATGACTTCATCCATAAAACCCCATAAATATTATACAAGATGAAACACAAAAATAATAAAACAGATGAGATTTTTATCATGGAGCACTCACGCAAGGATGGCAGACAGAGAGAGCATCTCCGCAGTCAGGTAGGAGAGGTATCCCAAGACAAAGATGAAGCCTGGCTCAATGATCTGGATGTTTTTAGTGCATCTGGTCAGAAGAGAGAGAAGTATCCCAAACACCAAACCGAGGAGGGAACCGCCAAACGCCACCACAAAGAAGGAAACTGGAGACAGAAAGACAGAATGTGTGAAAAAAAAAGAGAGAGCTATTATCCCAAACATCTTCCTGTAAATACATAATGTCTTCACACCTACAGTATCTCTGGGGAATCAAACCTTTGTAATTAAGCCAGACCAGACATGCACAGTTACAGTGTCCATTATCAATAATAAATAAATGACACTCCTTACTTATTCCTTTGATTATCTCCACAGCATCAATTTGGGGTCCTCCTAGAGACACAAATGCATCAAACACATTGAAGAGCACCTAAAGTAAGAGAAGACAAAGAAAAAAAGAGTATAACTTCCTGCTTATCACCTTGATCTACCTCCTAGAGTTAGAAAAATACAAAGAATTGATACCAGACAAATTATAATCCTATTATTGGACTATATTATTATATTTTTATGATCTGTATTACATTATTAATTCCTAATGCCTTATCATTTTTGGAATTCCTCCAACCAGCCTGTACAAGAAACTGTCTTTGATCTGCCTCTCCCATTAATTTTTAGATTCCTTTTATCTTCTATGTTTTTGTTTTTCTTGATCTTCCAAGGGCTGATTTGGGAAGCAATGCTGATATGAGGCCTGTAAAGCTGATAGAGTCAGTGTATGTGATGTTAGGATATTCAGAATTCAGATAAACCACCACACATATTGAAATTGCCCAACAGATTTTAAAGAGTGTTGTAACCCAGAGGTTTGTATAATTTTTCTTAACACACAAAAGGGAGATATGTTGTGTGCAGTGTACACTCGAAAGCACCATTTTAATCCCCCAAATTATGCACGTTTTCATTTGACAATACCGCAATGCTTTCTTCAATAAGCCACATTGCAATCAGCCTAGTATTGTACAACATTGTCAAAAGGCGTGGAAAGGTGAAAGTAACATCTTTTCATGCCTTTCACGTCTCATTGTACTTTCAGTCATAAAGAGAACCGAATTATGTGATTCATAGTGCATATAAGAAATATGTCTTGTTCAATCAAACCAACTCAAACAGCGCTTTGATTGATTCAGATAAAGTTTGGCAACGGTGACAATATAAAGGTCCTTTCTTTGAAGTGCACAATGTTTGCACTCTTTGCACTTCATGTCTTGGAAGTGTACTTTCCAGTGATAGATGTCTCTGCAAACTCACAAACTATTCCACTTCTTGCGCAACGTCAAGGAAAGTTAAACACAGCACTTGCATAGTGAAGTAGCATACGAACCACTGTCACGCCGTCGTTAAGCAGCGACTCTCCAAACACCATGATGAAGAGGACCTCATTGACATGGACCTCTTCAAACACAGCGATGACGGCTACGGGGTCCACAGCGGCAATTAGACTGCCAAAGAGAAGATACTGCAGCAGACCGATGTCCAGGTCACCTACAACACACAGGGCAGAGGATATATTTAAATTTGGCTTTTATTTACTGTACTTGAGCAGCTAGTTGAAAGAGGTTTGAGGGTTGTAAAGGCTGCACATCCTTTAAACACTCTGTCATCTTTTAGCTGCCGAATAAATACCATGACAGCCTTTTAATCAATACTGGCTCTCTATTAGCTTTAACTTGTTATTCATTAGACTAAAGCTAGTGTTCTGATCAGTGGTCCAACCATTTACGAATCAATCTAAAACAATTGTCAAAATTAAAGCTGGTTTGGGAATTTAAAGGACAGGTGTGTAGGATTTAGTGTCATCTAGTGTTGAGTTTGCAGATTGCAACCAACTGAATACCCCTCCCCCTCCCTTTCCAAGCATCTAGGAGAACCTACGGTGGCCACAAAACTCGCAAAAAACGTGAAAGGCCCTCTCTAGAGCCAGTGTTTGGTTTGTCCGTTCTGGGCTACTGTAGAAACATGGCTGTGGAACATGGCGGCCTCCGTAGAAGAGGACCCGCTCACTATGTAGATATAAAGGGCTCATTCTAAGGTAACGAAAACGATTCTTATTTTCATGGGCTTATACACTTATTAAAACATACATAATATTATATTCCATTTCTGCCAAGTCCGTTCCGCTAGATGACATTAAATTCTGTGCACTGCACCTTTAAATAATATTTATGATTGTCTAAACTCACTCATAACGTAATAATAAATACAATAGCCATTTTCTGTATTATGAACCTATTGATCTAAACCTTGCCACACGTGTTCAATACATGCCAAATTCCTTTATAAAAATTATATCTTTATTGGTAATTTACAAGAAAACAACCAATCAGCCAAGACCCATTTCCTATAAATCACATAATCAGGCAATTAATGAAGATACAACCTGGCAGGAGATTTAGACAGGATGTGTCCAAAATGTCTGTCTGACTGTATAACAAACATTCAATCACATAATCATAATACATGACGAGCTTTCATCATCATGGTGGCAGAAGAGAGAAGAGTTACTAGACAGCTAAATTTGGTCATTTTTGTTACTTCTTTAGAGATATAGATTAGCCAAACTAAGAGATTTTTATTAAAGCTGAGGATTTCTTTGTTCCCTGTGATTCACCAAAGAAAAGGTGTTTCCTACAATTTACAGCATGTGTAAACCAGGTTAATAACCACTATAACTCTATAAAACTTTGATCTCTCCCATTAAATAAAAGTATTTCTCAATCTAATGGAGCCTTATATCCCAATTTGTTTTTTATTGTTGCCTTCCTATCTTACAAGCCACTACAAACATCCAGTTTGAAGCAGACGTACAGAAAAACCCACAAAAAGGCTCTCAAAATGCCACAAGGGGGTCCTGCCATGTTCCATTTAATACTGACCCCTTCCAGGTGACATGAAGCCTACTGAAGTGAAATAAAATGAATGTCTCTCTTACCCATGGCTCCTCCTTTGGCGCACCCCCAAAGCGAGAGCCCCACGCTGGCGGCATTCCAGCAGGTCCCGATGACGGCATAGACCAGGATGGCCCCCATGTTGCTGAAGAAGAGCTTGTTTGGCATGAAGTAGCCCGCATCCAGGATGATTTGGGGCAGCAGGTAGAAGAAGAACACAGTCGGCGTCAGTTTGAAGGTCTGCACCTTGTCTGCACCCCAAATTATGCCACCCAGGATGAAGCCGAAGCAGATGAGCAAGGCGCTCTCCGGGATCACGCTGGTCACATGGTGGTTGGCCTCGATGACTGTGAAGATACAGAGAGAGCGGGAGAGAAGGAGAGAAATCAAAAAATAAAATGATTTGTGAGACTTTTCTAGTGGGTTCTCCCACAAGGGCAAGGAAGTGTAGAATCATAAGAATTTTATTGAGACTATTAATGAGACTACAAGTATAATTTATAATCTCGGTTCAATTCTGGTCAAGTCTGCGTGAATTTAATTTTGGATTCTGGGGCTGAGAAAGTTTGCTTTTGTTGCTGCATCCCCAGAAAGGAGTTGAGACTCAGGATGAAACTTTTGGGAGGTTGCAAAATTCACAAATGATCAACTGTTTCACTCAGCTGAGAAAGTGTCACTTTTTTTTCTGGGCATATCATTAACCAGCAGGGTTGTGCTTATGAGAAATCTCTCTGCGTAACTAAAGAGAGACTTTTGCTTGAGGTAACTTGACTTAATGGCCTGACAAAGTGTCACTATAATTCATTTAATGATCGAGGCCACTGAGCCGTTGCAATAGACCCATTTCAAAATGTTGATTTACCGTTCGAGTCCACAGGGCTGGACTATTGTTCTTGTTGTGCTGAGATGTTCCATCCAAAAGTTGAATAAGTTAAAGTGAAGGTCTGTTATAGTTCAATGCTGTGTTTATATTTGTGCATGAGTGGAACCCAAAGTACAGTTACACTTTAGAACAAGTTTTGCTGCTTTTAATACTCTAAACTTTTAAGATCAATTATTAAACCATAAAGTGACTCAAAAAAGTGTCGTGACAATCTGAGGAATTTCAAATATGGTACAAGCATTCATAAAAACGGAAAGAAACTCTTCTGTTCTCTGGAACAGCATGCTGTGTTGATAACAGACGACTGTTCACGGCTGCAGTCAGTTACAGTTTGTTACATATTAGAGGCGTACAACTGTGCAATTTACTAATCCCTAACTCTCCAAAAACAGCACTTTCTCGTGTTTAAATAGAAAAGCATACAGTGCTTTAGTTCTCCTTCCATTTGCAAAAGAATTACTGTGTATGCTAATATATCTAAGACCAGAGTTTTCCCAGTGATAACAGGACAACAATGTAATTATTTCCCATTTGGTGCGTTAAAAATAGCACCACATTATCCTCTTCGACAGAGGAATTTTTCCGTCTGCAACATCTATGACATAACTCACAAAGACTGACTGCTTTGCTATTTTATTTCTCATTTTATATGATCAATACTCATCCTTGAGCTATATCCTCAATTGTTTGTTACATACCCAATTTAGCCAAGCCAGCCACCAATACCCATAATGCAACCAGATATTCGGTATCCACATGGTGCCACTTAAATGTCACGATGGGTATCCCTGTGGAGCCGGAGCCATGGCTGCGTTCGCTCTGGTTGGTACTAGAATCTGGATGCTTTAGCGCCTCGTCCCCCTGAACCCCTGTGACCCCTGTGATGAGGCAAATCAGCAACACCGACCCCAGCAGCCAGAGGTGTGCATGTCCACAGCGTCGCATTTGATCATATAAATAAAAGAAACAGAGTGAGAAGAGAAGCCACACTCCAAACAAACGTCCTTCGTCTTGTGCCTGTTTAATCTCAGATGTCAAGGAGGAAAAGAGTTTGTCACACTTCTTATCCCTCCTGGGTTTTTTTTTTGTGTGTGAGCTGAAGTTTTGCTTCCTCTGTCTTACTCACTCTCTGTTTACTATCACTATCTCTTCACTTCTCTTTCCTTCTAGTTCTCCATCTTTCTTTGTCTGTGTGTGATGTTGTATCCTCATTCCTCCCACAGTCTGTGGTCAACAGTGCAGTGATATCAGAAGTGTGCAGAACCCTGGACTCAGCCTTTTATATATATACAGTATCTCCTCTATGACCAAGGTTATGTGTGTGTGCATGTGTGTGTGTGTGTGTGTGTGAGAGTTTAACTTGGAGGACTGAAGAGGGGGAGTAACGGATGTGCAAGAAAGGTCTCCAGTTATTCAGTCACATTTGAAACACTCACCACTCATCGCTTTGTTTGTGCTTTCCGGTCTTTAACGCATCCACTGAAGTATGTCATCACACATTTTCAGTGTGTGTGTGTGTGTGTGTGTGTGTGTGTGTGTGTGTGTGTGTGTGTGTGTGTGTGTGTGTGTGGGTGTGTGTAGGAGTGTGTGTTTCTGGGAGTAAGGGAGTAAGGGCCTCCAAGGAGCAGTTACACTTATATCTGCTTATAACTACATTAAAGTAAATGATTTGTTAAATGTTTATATACTACTTATAAATAGGGTTTAAATAAAGTTTTACTGTCAAGGGTTATATCCTTATTAAACAAATTCCTATCTGTGTGTGTGTGTGTGTGTGTGTGTGTGTGTGTGCGTAGGAGTGTGTGTTTGGAAGTGAGGGAGTAAGTGATTGGATTAGAGGTCATTTGATAGATGTTGAACAGATACCTGTGTGTGTGTATGTGTGTGTGTGTGTGTGTGTGTGTGTGTAAGTAAGTAACATTTCCACTGCTTCATCTCACAGCTTTGTGTTTAGTAATGATTGACGTTGACGTTACTCAATCTTAGTTAAAGCCTCTCTGTGTCTTGACGTAAGAGGCATGTGAAAGCTGTTCTCGAGCACACCCTCAAATAAACTAACTGCTATTATGTTATAATGGAGCTATGATTTAGTTAATGAGCTTATTCCTTTGTTCAGTCCTTAAATTTTGGACTTTAGTTTGAAAATAAAATATCCGTCATTTATAAAAATCTTAAAAGTAAGTCTGGGGATATTCTACAGTTTTTTTAATGTCAACAAATCCCATGAAAAGACCACAACCATACAGTTGACTAATATCACAAACAAGTATTGTATGATAGTGTAGTGAAAGGTTGATATACAGTTAACTTATTCCTCTGCACCATAGAGCACCATCGTTGTCTAAAAACTATGAAACACATCAGTGATCCACATCATTTTGAGTCAGTCCCACAAACACCATCCTGCTGCATAAATACACACCAAAGCACTAATGTGTCTTATTCCACAGCTGAAAATAGTCCCCAACAAATCCACTATGTACTCCTAATTAAGTAACGTGTCTGCTTAAAACTACAGTGCCCAGCTGTTTTAGGAAATTACTGAGACTTTTTAAAAGCCAGGGACCTTTTTTGCATTCACAGTTTTGCATTCTTGATCTGGTTTTTGCTCTCTACCAACTCCTGAGGGAAATAACTCCCTCTTTTAGCTGCTAAATGCTCCACTATGTTCACCAGCTAGTCTACAGCTAACTGTGTCTGTGCTGTTCGATGCTGGTAGTGTAAAGTGGGTTTTTAGAGCTTTTTCTCAGAAAACAGCTGCCTGCTGTGGCTGAAAACGATACTATGAGCGTTGAGAGTGAACCAAAACAGTAAAGTTGCAGCCGGAGAGCTAAACAATGAGCTGGACTCACTATAAAGCTCTGTAAAGCCGTGGGGAGCTGCAGAGTCGTTGATAATTCTCTATGGGTTCATCACTATGAGCGACATGGTTATTATAAAAAATATTGATAATGGCCACTTTAAAGATGTACATCCTCAGCAGGAACCAGTGGGCTTGAGGTTGAGGACTACAGAAGATGGAAAGTATTAGTTTGTCTTTGGAGACAAAGCGAATTGATAAATCGGCTTTCCACATCTTTCTGTTCGTACTGTCTTCATTCTCCTAAACACTGATTCACTGAAGTTTTTTGCCTTATAACTGGATGTTTTTTTTTACCCAACTGTCCCGTCCTGTTTGAGCAGGACAAGGCACAATAGTGTCGGCTGCCGTCACTGGTAAGATGGACTGGTTTGATGATTAGATGCGTAAGCTGTCACACAGGTGTGAGCCTGTATGTCTACTAAGAGCTTTATGTTTATCTATTGAATAATTAAAGCAGCTGTGTGATAGACATCGTATTGGTTTCTGATGTGCCTTAAACGCTGTAAATCATCTTTAATAGAACATTTAGCTTCACAGTCACACAGGAATCCCCCTGTTCAGCCTTATTAACTAATGACCTAATATATCCTGCTAATAAGTGGCCGGCCGTTAACTTAAACCTTTCAATCATTGTAGAACGTCCACAGCTCTGTCCACATGTTTAGCTGCTACAAAGAGAGGTCAACTTCATGGTGAAAGAGAAAGGTCAGATAAAGGTTATTTTGAGACTGGGAGGAAGAGTAGCGACTGTTACAGATCACTGTGTTATGGTCTGTAAAGTTAAGCAGCTGTGACAAAATTTTTGGTCAATGACGTGTCATTTGTGACCTCACCCAGCGACTGGAAGCAAATGCAGCTAAAAATATAGACATTTTAGGTATAAACCTGTTGTTTTTTTATTCTGAGAAAAGACAAATGAGTAAAACACCTAAATTACAACATTACCAACATTAGGGAGTGAAAATGTCAGACACTAAATGACATGACAGGAAATGTTACAAATGTTCTTGTGTCCCTGACCTGATCCTGTAAGATATAGTAACTGAGGAGAAACTGAGGAAATACATATTAAATTGAAACCAACTAAAACAGGTGAACAGGAAGTTTAACAGCACATCACAGATGAATAAATTTATTTATTGTCCATTGTTCATCATTTAGAAGCGAAACATGACTGCACTGTGGAGAATGAAAGAAAGCAATTGTTGTAAATCTGGACAAAAGGAAATAAGATCTGAGGAAAATTTATGCTTTTAAATAAAGGAAACATTTCTAAACCTCTACCTTCATGGCACTTTTTAGATTTAACTTGAAATACTCTAATCTCTCCAACTTGCAAATTTTGGGAAAATTTCTTTCTGCAAAAATCATAAAGACAGATGTCAGTAGCTACAGAAGCACCTGCTAAAACATTAATAACATATGTCTTTGTTATCACTAATAATCTCTATTGTTAGCAAGTTACTAACAATACAAACACACCGCTGTAATGTTTTACACCAAACGAAGCACAGATTAACACTGAAGCTGCCAAAACTGACCCTTCAACTGTAACTACTTGTAGACTGAAAAAAAAAGCAGCTGATTGTGTCCAATTTCATTGTTTGGTCATCCAGAGAGTCATTTCCTCCATCATATACGGACAACCACAGTCCCATATTTATGTCAGTGGAGTCGTACACAAACACACATACACACACACACACACACACACATATACACATGCATGCTTGTTCATTTACATTGTCCACAGTGCTGCAAACCATTTACTTTTGTTGTGTATACACAAAATGCTATTGACCATGTTCAGTTATCACGGATCTAGACAGGACAAGACAGGTACTCAGACTTCTTATAGCGTGATATTCAGCAGAGGTCAAGCTCTCTTTAGGCCCCCATTTGTTACTACTGAATTATAATGAAGGTGTAATTTTTCCAAGTTAAATGAAAGCATTTGAATTTAAAGGGGACATATGCACATTTCAAGGTCTATATTTATAATCTGGGACTCCATTGGAATATCTTTGCATGACTTACAGTTCAAAAAAACTCTTTATTTATCTTATACTGGCCTTTTACGCAGCCCCTCAGTTCAGCTTCTGTCTGAAACAGGCCGTTTTAGCTCCCTTTCTTAAAGGACCCCTCCCGAGGAGCCCACTCTGTTCTGATTGGTCACTTTCCAGAGGCTGTGTTGTGGCCGACTTCCAGCCGCTTGTGAGGCTACTATCTAACCTACAGTATATATATACTATATATAACTGTGAAACACACTATAATAGCAGGATTTCACAAAAACAGCTGCTGTGGCTGAAAATTATGCTATGAGAGCACTCATTTGATATTGTTATTATAAAAAATATCAATCATAGCAGGGTAGGGATAATGGAGAATATTAAGAGACAGACTCACACTGTTGGTTTTGGTATTTATAAGAAAAATCTAGAATAATGGCAGCCTTATTCTTTAAATGGCCACTAAACCTTTTGAAGGAGGCAAACTGCATGACTGACGACATACTGTACTGTCTTAAATTCCCCTAAACGCTGATTCACTGAAGTTTATGACTTATGACTGAATGTTTTCTTTGCCCAACTGTCCTGTCCTGTTTGAGCAGGACAAGGCACAATAGCATTGGCCACCATCATTGGTAAGGTGGACTGGTTTGATTAGATGCGTAAGCTCTCACACAGGTGTGAGCCTGTATGTCTACTAAGAGCTACTAAGAGTTTATGTTGATCTATTGAATAATTAAAGCACCTGTGTGATAGACATCGTATTGGTTTCTGATGTGCCTTAAACGCTCTAAGTCATCTTTAAAAGAACATTTAGCTTCACAGTCACACATGACTGTTCAGCCTTATTAACTAATGACCTAATATATCCTGCTAATAAGTGGCCGACCTTTAACTTAAACCTTTCAATCATTGTAAAACGTCCACAGCTCTGTGCACACGTTTAGCTGCTACAAAGAGAGGTCAACTTCATGGTGAAAGAGGGAGGTCAGATAAAGGTTATTTTGAGACTGGGAGGAAGAGTAGCTACTGTTACAGATTACTGTGTTATGGTTTGTAAAGTAAAGCAGCTATGAAACATTTTTCTCAATGAAATGTGTCATTTGTGACCTCACCCAGCGACTGGAAGCAAATGTAGATAAAAATACATTTCACTGTATAGTCACATTTTAGGTATACGCCTGATGTTCTTAATTCTGAGAAAGGTCAAATAAAATACATCTAAATTACAACATTACCGACATTATAGGAGGCAATCTGTAGGAAGTGAAAATGTCAGACACTACATGACATGACAATAAATGTTACAAATGTTCCTGTGTCCCTGACCTGATCCTATATGATATAGTAACTGAGGAGAAAATGAGGAAATACATATTTAACCAACTGAAATAGTTGAAAAGGAAGTCTAATAGCCCTAACCTACATTTATTGCTCATTGCTCTTCATTTAGAACCAGGCAGAGAGACATTACTGCACTGTGGAGAATGAAAGAAAGCAAGCATTGTAAATCTGGAAAAAAAAAAAAAAAGGTAATAAGATATGAAGACAATTGATGTCATTGTCTGCTCTTCTATGCTCATAGGGCGCACATATTGTTTGTGTTTTTGTTTATGTAATACCAGTAATACTTTATTGGGCTGATGTGTTTCAGTCTCTTTAAATATAAGGTTGTAAAATCGGTGATCACATCCCACAAAACACTACTTCTTTTGCATTCTTTACTCAAAATGACAACTTCTTGAATACATCAGTACAACACTTGGAAAACCTTAGTAACAACCTCAGCGACCAAGGATACGCTGTTTATAGATATGCAGTAAGGTAGAAGAAAACCATCGCACACGAAGCATTCAGAGCAAGTTGAAGCCCTGACTTTTGACTTACATTTCTACATTGTTAACCTCAAGTTTTGGAGTTTTGACCATGTTTAACATAGATATATGACGTCATTACAGTATATAAATCACAGAAAACCAGAAAAAGCCATTTAAAAGACATTTTAGAACATGTAGCATGCTATTGAGTTTAGGACAGTACCACGAATGGATACATATAGGATTTTACAGACCCAGTGGCCCATTAAAACCATGAAATAAGGTGATAGGCAATATGGCAATACACTGCATTTTTCTATACACTTAGGCCGCTATTTCCTTTAATATCTGGTTGTTTTAGAGCATTGCAGGCTATGCTGCTTTATGGCAACATTGGATTTACAGGATTTTGCATCAAGGTAGTAAAATACCTTGATTTGTCGAGTGTATTTTATTAATTGAATCAACAGATATTTGCATTTTGTTGTTTTATCTTGATTGAATGTCCATAAAGTTCACCGTATCCCTATCACCATATACATTTCAATTTTACACATATCACTAGTGGTGAAAGTAATGAAGTACATTTACATAAGTACTGTACAAGTTGAGGGATGTTATTTGTATATTTTAATTTGAATATTTTGTATTTCCATTTTATATTACTTCATTACTCAATTTTTTAGAGGAAAACAGTGATATAGCTGGGGTAAACAAAATGTTAGAAACATGCAATAGAAATTCAGCAGCATCATAAACTGCAGCCCCCAAAATGACCATAAAGATGAATCATTGCCTCACTAGAAGCTGAACAATGCAACATTGATAGAGGTAGGATTTATTGCAGTGTTGTTGTATTACACCGCTTTCATTTTAGTACAGTGTACAGTAACTAATAAACTGGCGACTGAGTGTATGATATTGTCTATTGTTGATGAAACTACACTCCGGTGTAAAATTAGCAAAAATTAGCTCTGCATTGACCAGCCACAACATTAAAATACTGCTTAGACATTAATATAATAAAAATATAAGAATATATACTGTATAAAATCATTTAACATTCTGCCTAACAAGTACATTTCTTACTTGAGTATTTTTTACTCATATTTCTGTACTTTTACGTCAATAACATTGTATGCAGGACTCTGATAATTGATAACATTGTGATATTGGTACTTTAACGTAAGTAAAGGATCCAAAATACTTCTTACAGAAGTACATATCACCAAC
This sequence comes from Thunnus maccoyii, assembly GCF_910596095.1. Lineage (NCBI taxonomy): Eukaryota > Metazoa > Chordata > Actinopteri > Scombriformes > Scombridae > Thunnus > Thunnus maccoyii. Next base: position 9,319,132 of record NC_056547.1, read on the forward strand.
CCTTACCTTGGATGTGTTAGCTCAGCACTCTACTCATTGACAAAATATCTTAATCACCATCAAATGTTACCTCTAATTACACCACTTCAACGAGTTTCTCACAAACATGAAAAACTAAACTGTATTTGCTATTTGCTGTATTTGCTGAGCTGTATTTAATGTAGCCTGGAAAAATGAACCCTCTGTGGTTGGTAGGACTCACTGAGTTTGCACAGCCAGCAGACCAGGATCCAAACAGCCACCAGGTATGGGGTGGTGACATGGTGCCACTTCCAGCTCACAATAGGTAAGGTGGTGATGGGCCCTCCTCCGTGGCCGTCATGGCCACTGTCTCCATGGCTCGAATCATGGCCTCCGCTCGAATCATGGCTTCCACTCGAGTTATGGACCGAACCATGCCCGTCCCCGTGGCTTGTGTCTGAGCTCGGGGTGGCTGGATGGCCATGGTCTGAGCTTCTGGAGTTGGCCTCGACAGCCAGGCTTGACCCTCTGGACACCATCAGCAACACGCTAAGAAAAAGTGCAAATCGCCACATAGCTGCCATGATTGGAAAAATTACTACAGAAATTCTTAGGCAGCTATTACACAGAGCTGTTGACTCAGTGCTCAGGTCAACCGCAGATTGTGTAGCACTCTCTCATTCCTTTATTGTGTTTCCTCCTTCCTTCTCAGGTCTCTTTTGACTTTGCCCCAACACACATGCACATCTTTATCTGGCCTGAGCATAGTGGCCCGCTCTCTGCTCTCCTCTCTGCCAAGGATACAGCTTTTCAAAGCAGGTGAGGCTCAGCCCATCCTGATGCTTGATCCTCCCACTTTCTACCCAGCCCAGCTAGTTTGGCCACTTTACTCAATGGAAGTTTTGGTCTTCCCATCCTTTCTTCATTGGCTGTGAATGGTTTATAAGTATGTTGTCACTGACGCTTAACTAAATTATATCCAAAATGGCTTTATTTTTGAGGCAATTCCTTCTTAAATACTTTTAAAGTCCTACAAATGATTGATGTTGCTGTCACACATGACTGGATATTTGACACTTTAAATAGAAAATTAAATCTACCATATCCCCACCTTATTTTCCTAGTTTTGGTTTTGGTTCACTTATACCTGGTTGTCAATGAGATACAATACAATCTAGCAAGCAGCATGAGTAATCAGACAGGTCCCAAGTTTATACATTATCCCAACCTGGAGACCCCACTGAAGGATCTAAATTTAGGGATCACAAAATAACGAATGGGAAAACACAAAATTGTATCTCTAGTTGTATTTTATTATCTGTCTTTTTTTCTCCTGTGAGATACTTTGGTTGGAGTAGTCACAACTCATAGATATATACAATATTCTTCTGAGGCGGCACAAGGAGACACAGCTTCATTTTAAGCAGTCAGAAGTCTGAAAACTGTTAAGAAACACAGATAATGGCACATGATAAAGCACTTAGAGAAAGTGCTCATTGTAAAAATAGATTAGATTAGTTACTTCCCGGTTCATTCATGCTCACTATTGTTGTGCACACTTGCTGCTTTACAGTGCAATGGACAATTGTAAAATATATTTTGTTCACTCGTGTTTTAGCTTAAAGATAAGTGGTTTAGACAATAAGGTTAAACTGGGGATTTGTTTTAAACCTGTCTAACGTTTTGACCCAGGGGACGGACTGGCAACAAAAAGCAACCTGGGAAGTGGCCCCAATTTGATACACCAAATTCAAACTGACACAACATGTTTGCATCAAATCTCTCCCTTTCTGACTCTGCAACTGAATTTTCCAGATGACCATTAATTAGTTGTATTCAATCAGTAAGACCACATAAGAGTGCGAAACATATCTATTCTCCAGTTACTTTTAAACTCTATTGTTCAGTGGCACTGGCTGGTCGTCACAAAGACTTCCTCAAAACTTTCCCCGTCTGACTCACATTCATCTGTTTGTTAAAATTGCAGACATCATTTGGACTGTCTGATATGAGAATCAAATATTGTTGTATTCATTAAATTCATGATGAATAGTCCAACCTTGACATAGGCAAATACATACAGTGCTGCTTGAAAGTTTGTGAACCCTTTAGAATTTTCTGTATTTCTGCATAAATATGACCTAAAACGTGATCAGATATTTAGACAAGTCCTAAAACTAGATAAAGGGAGACAAAAGAAAATCATTTTTCTCATTTTTTTCATTTATTTATTGAGGAAAATTATCCAACCTTGAGCCCTTGCTTTCAGTAACTGGTGTGACCCCCTTTTGCAGCAATAACTTCAACCAAACATTTCCAGTAACTGTTTATCAGCTCTGCACATCAGCTTGGGGGAATTTTAGCCCATTTCTCCTTACAGAACAGTCTCTACTCAGGGATGTTGGTGGGCTTCTTGGCATGAACTACATACTTCAGGTCCTTCCACAGCATTTCTTTAGGATTAAGGTCAGGACTTTGACTTGGCCATTCCAAAACATTATCTTTCTTCTGCTTTAATCATTCTTTGGTACAACGACCTGTGTGTTTAGTGTTGTTGTCTTACTGCATGACACACTTTCTGTTGAACTTCAGGTCACAGACGGATACCTTGACATTTTCCAGCTCCATCAATGATTGCAAGCTGTCCTGGTTCAGAGGCAGCAAAGCAGCCCAAACCATGATACTACCACCACCATGTTTCACAGATGGGTTAGGGTTCTTATGCTGGAATGCAGCGTTTGCTCATCGCCAAACATAATGCTTTTCATACAAGCCAAAAATTTCAAATTTGGTCTCATCCATCCACAGAACATTTTTCCAATCACCTTCTGGCTTATCCGTGTGGTTTTGCGCAAACCGTGGACAGAAACAATGTTCTTTTTGGAGAGAAATGTTTTTTTTTCCTTGCAACTCTGCCATGCACACCATTGATGTTCAATGTTCTCCTGATGGTGGACTCATTAACACTGACTGTAGCAACTGCAAGAGGGATCTTTAGTTTCCTAGACATTACCCTGGGGTCCGTTGTGGCCCCCCAAACTAATGCACGCCTACTCTTGGTGCGATCTTTGTTGTTCAACCACTCCTGGGGAGGGTAACAATGGTGTTGAATGTCCTCCATTTGTACACGATCTGCCTGACAATCGACTGGTGGAGTCCGAACTCTTTAGAAATGGTTTTGTAACCCTTTCCAGCCTGGTGAGTATCAGCAACTCTTCTTCTAAGATCCTCAGAAATATCCTTTGTTTGAATTGATAATCCTAGGGGTTCACATATTTTTGCCACGCACAAATATGTAACATTGGATCATTTTCCTTAATAAATAAATGAACAAGTGTAAAGTTTTTGTCTCATTTGTTTGACTGATGTCTCTTTATCTAGTTTTAGGACTTGAATGGAAATCTGATCACGTTTTAGGTCATATTTATACAGAAATAGAGCAAATTCTAAAGGGTTCACAAACTTTCAAGCAGCACTGTATGTGGTGTGTTATACAATATACTTGCTATTAATCTTGTAATGTGACAATAAATAACTTGAAAGAAGTAGTCTTACCTGAGCGTATTACTGATATATAACAGTCAATAAAGCACACACCTCTAACTGGGTCTGTGCTGGTTCCTGCTTCCTCCTCCTCAATCCTTTCTCTTTATGTTCAGAGCCATGTTCACATGTTTGTTCAGATTGCAGAGTAAATGTTTAACAGATCATTTTAATTGCTGCGCTGGCAATCAAATATTATATGTCTTATAGGATATAATGCCAATAAGAATTGATGCCTCAGTGAAATTTACTTCTTCTTCTACTTCTCTGAATGTTTGTGCACTGACTAGTTAAAGCTTGGAAATGATCAAACCTAAAACAGAACTCTAGGATTGAAACCTAAAGGTGAACAAAAACATTTTGTTCTTTAGTTAGTTAATCTAGCTTTTGTTCACAGCATAGAGCATGTCAGCATGACAAAGCACCTGCTCCCTGTTCACTCCTCTTTGATGTTTCTGCTGCTTAAATAAATCCATTATCTTTTCACACTTTGCAGCGTCAGACAGCAAATCCTTTTTCTTTTTATGGCGCGACTTCTTTGCACGGCCAGACGCAGGTTTTCTCTTTCTATCCATGTTTCAGCGAATGAGTGCTAGATTTTTTCAATTTCAGTTGTGAAAGCCGGTCAATGGTCAACTCATCAGTGAGGAAAGCGTCCAAGAAACTTTGGACATTTTAATGCTGAGAATATTTAACTGCTACCTGCTATTACGGCCATGTCGCTGCAGCTACGATGATCTATTGAATATCTGTATATAGGCTATATAATGCCAAGGTTGGGAAAAAAAGACCGGCCCTCAGAGAAAATTCCCAAACTTCCCAATGGCCTGTCCACTTCTGGTTTGACCACTCATATTGCTTGCCCTGAGTTCATCAGTATTGCTTCAAAACATCTGCTTGTCAGTTCATCAAACGTATTGATGGGGCTGTGACCGATCAGTTTTGTAACTTTCAAAAACCGACAGTATGACTATCATGCCTACTTCATGTGGCGATTGGCAGAGTGTTTGAACTTCTCTCTCGAACTTTTCTTTTTTAATTCTTTATACAACTACTGTACCTCTGTCACTGTTGATGTTTAAAATGGAGTGCAACACTATGAGTGTCTTCGAGGAGAGACTGACTGTCTTTAAGAGTGCGGCGTTATCCCCATTTGTACAATTTGTTGCGTCACATCCCTCTCTGGGACGACAGGCTTTTTGTCCCATCTTTGCATGTAGACATTTGGAACAGCTAAACATACTTTTGCCTTTGAATGCAGTCAAACAACACTTTTGCTTGTTTGAAGCACACTGAGACCTTAATGTCATCACATCCCTAGTCTCGCATAGCCAGACCTATCATCACACTTTGTTTTAGCGCTGTGCCAGCGCTAGAGAAAGGTCTGGCTGAACCCATGATCATTCTGCTATAGGAGGAGGATGCATTAATGGCGCCCTTGCAAAATAGTGTCCGGGGAGAACTTATTTAGGTAGTTTACCAAAAGAAAACGCCACATAAAACAGTAAAAGACGTATGTCGACTATGTGATACAACTTTTACTGATAAAAAAGACAAACCTGGAGGTGAAGCCTGCCTATACTTTAGCTCTGGAGGAGCTCACTGCTCCAGATTCCCGGAGCTGTACAATTAATCATTGTTTGTTTACTGTGACATAAACAAAATTAGCCTATAATGCTTTATTTCATAGGCTACTCAGCCAACAACATGATTTTGAAGGTAAAATGGCATTTTTATTTTTTAAATGACAGAAATATAGACTAGGCACCTTTTTCTTACTAAATAATACACAGTGGAAACATGAGAAATTGTGTATTTTATCATCATTGTCAAGTCCAAGGCCAGCCTGCCAAATAACTCTACTATAAACTTGATATTGGCCACAACGGAACGTGATGTCTGCAGCGCTGCTTGAACAGTCCGCCCCCTGCCAACGACTTCTTGAGGACTTGCAGCGAGCAGCCAGTGACCAGAATGCCCGCTGCTGCTCGTGAATCTTTTGAGTGTGAGTGCCCAGTAATAAGGAAAAAATCATCTTATCAAGTCCTCTTATATTGATCATCTGAATTGGTCATCTGAACTGCGTCACTTCCCCACGTAACAATAACTACAGCTGTTAGATGGTGTAAAGATAACCATAGGTTGTTATTGCTGGCCTGAATTTTAGACCTTACTGTTGCTTTTTCTTGTGAGGACGGGCCAGGCTCACTTCGATAAAAGAGAGCCGTTTCCTCATCACTGCATCCTGTGACTATTAACATGAATGTATAAAGTAATGATCTGATGTAACAAGGACAGGAAGGCAGTTTGACCTGTTTGTCTCCTTGGAGAGTAACACCTGCACCCTCTACATCCCCTTCCTTGCCACGCTGCACAGTGACTGTGTTGAGCCTTCATTGCCACTATACACATGTGTTTAGGTGACAGAGACTTGTAAATGAACCTTAGTTTGTACATGCCGTTTCTTTTCCATGAGCCGTAAATCAAGGTCTAACTCCCAGCTGGGCACAATCCCTTAGTTACAATTTAAACAGCCATATAAGCATAAATCTCAATTGAGAGGAACTGCAGGATACTTCAAACATTCTGTCACTGAGGAAAAGTCAGGTCTGTTGAGGAAATGTGCCATGAAGGCGTTTCCAGAAAACCAGTATATATAATAGATACACAAAAGAGGGGATTTTCCTCTTAATGTTTCCTGCTTTTCGTGTACACACAAGTGGCACCCACCCACACACACACACACACGGATAGGAATTTGTTTAATAAGGATATTACCCTTGACAGTGAAACTTTATTTAAATCCTATTTATAAGCAGTTAACAATTGGTTTATAACCTGCTTTAATGTAGTTATAAGTAGATATAAGTGTAACTGATAATGAATGACAACATAGTAAAACACGTTAAAATATGTCTTCATAGGGAATTTATGAATTGTTGACAAATTCTGTGCATTAATAAACTTAAAAATATCCTTTTGTCTGCTTCTAACAACATTACAGTGTGTTATAAACTATTTATTAAATGTTTATATACTGCTTATAAATGTTAAATAGGGGGACTTAAAGTGAAGTGTCACCACTTTGATTTATTAGCCTTACAGTGAATAAGCACTTTACAATAAATACACAAAAGAGGGGATTTTCATTTGAATGTTTCCTGCTTTTAGTGTACACAAAAGTGGCGCGCACACACACACACACACACACACACACACACTTGGATAGGAATTTGATTAATAAGGATATTACTCTTGACAGTGAAACTGTATTTAAATCCTATTCATAAGCAGTAAGCAGTATATAAACATTTAACAATCGGTTTATAACCCACTTTAATGTGATTATAAGTAGATATAAGTGTAACTGATAATGAATGACAACATAGTAAAACACATTAAAATATGTTAAAATATGTCTTGACTTCTTCCTCTTGTCTGCTTCCAACAACATTACAGTGTGTTATAAACCATTTATTAAATGTTTATATACTGCTTATAAATGTTAAATAGGGGGATTTAAAGTAAAGTGTCACAACTTTGATTTATTAGCCTGAAACAGAATTCTTAAGTTTGATATGTCGAACTGATGGATCTGCAGAATTTTTATATTCAAATAAGCATCGTGGATTAAAGGAAAGTAAATCTAAATTGCCTTGAGCTGCTGTGTTAAAAATATAGAAAATTTAGGGAAAACAGCTTCAAGAATTTTCTCCTGAATCTCTAAACAAGTGTTTGATATATTCTACGAACCAAAAAGCTAACAAAGAGAACAATAATTTATTCACTAAACACGAAACAAACAAAGCGACAAACATCTGCCCTCTTTCTCCAACTCTGGTTCTCATCACTGCATTAATCTGAAAATAAGACTCTTATTAACACTTCAAACCACAGTGAAACCTGCACTATGTAAAAAAAAACTGAATAACAGGTTATCATTTGATGTATTTCTTCAATATATCATACATGTTTCAGACAGTGTTTAAGTTCAATTTAGTGTTAGTTTGTGTTTCACACATGTTCTAAATTCTTCTGTGCTATGTCTATTCTAAACTTAGTTCTTTGCTGTGTAAGATGAGGCAGTTTATTCTGTTATACCCTTACCTGAGCCAGTGATAAGATAAACTGTAGTTATGTAGATGTTTATGTGTAAAACTGATAAGCTTTAGAGGATAGTGTGGTTTGTCCTTAATTTAATATAGTAGTAATGTTATTTTGTGATGCTACTTGGTGCATGCTTATGTACTGTCATATATGGTCGTGAAGAAAGACTGTTCCTAGGTTAGCTGAACTTTTGTTTGACTTATGTTTCTATCTTAGGGTTGGTTGCTGACCTGTAAGGTTAGTAAACAGACGTCTTAAATTCTGTATGAGTAGTAATTAAGGAACTAAGCTATTGACAAAGAAAATATAGCTAGGTGGTATGTATCTTTGTCTCCAGAACTATGATGCATTATACTTCTGATTGTATTATTTGATTACATTATTTCATAACCTGACAATGCTCTCTTTGTGTGTTTATTGAGTGATCAGCAATTTCCCATTACAACTGTCAGTGTCATGCTGGTGTTTTCTTTCAGGACACCAGCATTGACTTAAGGGAAGCTGTTTGCACGGCAGCTCTGTTGACAGTTTATGAGTAAACTGGCTGCATTGATTGTTACCCTGGCTTAAGATAGACCAGAGACTTGTATCAGTGGTAATCAGAGAGTCTCCACGAGGGCAGCACTCAACAAAGAAATGCTTGTGGTTATGTCTTGACCTTTAAGGTTAAGCATCAACAGGGAACTTGTTGGAAGGAACCAGATGAGGCTCGCATCAGGCTGCCACAGGCGTTTTGTTATAAATAAAACTATGACCTACATGAGGCACAAATACAATACATCAGCATAAACATTGTAAAGTGTAGTGATGAAATGGTCAGTCAATTATTCAATAAGTGGTTGCTCATGACAGAGAAATAATTTACAATTTTGATATCTGATTAATGTTTTATGTCATTTATCAAGCAAAGATTCTAAACATTTGCTAGTTTTAGCATCTGAAATGTGAGAATTTACTGTTTTTCTGTGTTTTATATTGTTGTAAATGGAATAGCTTTGGGTTTTGGCCTGTTGGTCAGACATAATAAATAATCTAAAGATGTCACTTGGACTCTGGGAAACTGGAATGGACATTTTTCAGTATTTTTGTAAAGTAAATTTTGTAAAGTGAATGATTAATTGATTATAGGGCTGAAACAATTCAGTTCATTCAGGCGATTGACAGAATATTAAGAGTTTCTTTAGTAAAAATGTCAAACATTCTCTGGTTACAACTTCTCAAGTAGGAGGATTTTCTGCGTTTCTCTGTTTACAGTCACTGGCAATTAAATATATTTTGGATTTTAACTGTTGGTTGGATAAAACAAGACAGATGTCTTCTTGGGCTCTGGGAACTGGGAATGATTGATATTAATGACTATTTTTTGATATTTTATAGACTAAACATTGAATCAAAAAAAGACAATCCAGAGATTATTCCCTAATGAAAATAATAACAAGTACTCGGTAGATGGACAACACAAAACGACACCTAAACCTGAACACCAGACTGTATATGTCACTCTATTTACTCTATTCTGAGTACAGACATGTGTGCTATTGATAGGAACATTTACAGCAGAGAATGCCGTGTCACAGTGAGGAAGAAAGATCAGCGGGAGTAAGATTCACCTTGAACACAAAGAAAACACACAGTATTTGGATTACTGCTTGTCCCAACAATGACTTATTGAGTAATTTGATGGGCTTTAAACTATAAATAAATTAGACAAACTCCCAGTGACTCAACGTTTTGTCCTTTATCATAGATTTTTTTTTTCTTGATTGATTCTGTGAAGTCATTTCTGTCATGACAAAATTACAGGAAATTAGTGTAAGATGTAATTTTGCACTAATACAATGAATCAAAATAAGTGTGATTATTCTTAATCTCTGCATGAATCACTGGCAGTCATTGTTTTTTGTATTTTCCAAAAAACTCTTGTATCACAGAAAGGGCAGAAAGGTCATCAGCCGCCTGAATCTTGGTACAACAAATACAACTGTATTTTTCCCACTACTGGATGTAGCTATTCAGGAAAAGTCACCGCGTGTTCATCTGCCACACAGTTTGTTTATGGTGTCAAATTGCAGAGAACAGGATGTTAAATAAGATGCCACCTGCATGAATATCAGTCAAATGAAGGACGTGTGTGTACAAGTTTACAGTTTACAAGTAAGTAACACAGAAATGTTGAACCAACAGAGGTGACCTTTCATATGTGCACCATCAAATTAATAAAAACCTTCATCTGTTTACTCATGCTAACTCTGACAATTTCAGATATAACTGGCTAACAGTTGAGAGGAGAGTCAATTTCATAACAGTTCATCTATAAAACTGTGCCACTGTATTTATAGAATTACTTTTCACTGATAAAAGACAATTTTAAAAGAGATAATTCAACACATTTTCTATTGTTTCCTTTTAAGACTTTAATGGGTTAAAAGACAACTATAAAAAAAAGGAGAGAGATGAATTAAAATATACACATATATACATTATATTGCACATTGTTGCACCTGTGCAGTATTGCACATAAGTGATGGGTGATAAATACTTCTGATAAAAATATAAATATTGCCTAGTAGGGAAGAGAGTGTCTGTGTGTAGGAGAGGAAGAGAGAGAGAGACTGTGTGTGTGTGTGTGTGTGTGTGTGTTATGAATGTTCACAAACTCCCAGAGTTCAACAGTCTGATGGCTTGCGGACAGCAGCTGTCTCTGAGCTTGCTGGCTCTGATGCTTCTATACCGCTTGCCTAATGGTAGCAGTGAAAATAGTCTGTAGCTGGGGTGTTTGGGGTCTTTGATGATTTTTCCAGCTTTCCTCATGCTCTCCTGGATGAAGAGGTCCTGCATGGGTGGCAGTTCAGACCTGGTGAGCTTTGATGACTCTCTGCAGGGCTTTGCTGTCCTGCTTGGAACTGCTCCCATACCAGGCTGTGTTTATACCATGCCACTCAATGGTGCATCTGTAAAAGTTGCAGAGTATACTCCTGTCCATGCCAAACCTCCTCAGCCACCTGAGGAAGAAGAGGTGCTGGTTCGCGGTCCTCACCACCGTCTCAGTATGAGTTGACCACTTCAGGTCCCCACTGATGTGAACGCCGAGGAACGTGCTTCCTGTACCCTCCTGAAGTCCAAAACCATCTCCTTCATCTTGAAGAAGTTGAGATGGAGGTCATTGTTCTGACACCATGATGACAGGTCTCTTACCTCCTCTCTGTAGATCCATTCATCACTCTCGGTAATCAGGCCGATGACGGTGCAAATTTTATAACGGCGTTGGAGCTGTGTGTTGCCACAGTTGTATGGGGCTGGACTTAGCACACACCCGTGGGGGATTCCAGTGCTGAGCGTTACAGTGGGGGGAATGATGTCATTGAGCCTCACCCTCTGGGGCCTGTTTGTCAGGAAGTCCAGGATCCAGTTGCATAAGGCACTGCTGAGTTCAAGGTCCCTGAGCTTGACAGCCAGCTGAAAGAGCACAATGGTGTTAATGGTGTGGATCTGTTTTGCTTGTATGCAAACTGCAGAGGGTCCAGTAAGTCTGGTAGGTAGGAAGTGATGTGGGCTTTGACTAATGACAGTGCTACTGGGCAATAGTCATTAAGGTGAGCAGTTTTGGGTTTTTGGGGGATGGGAACAATGATAGTCTTCCCCAGGTACTAAGAACCCTTTGAGGAAATCAGTTCCTTTACCTGCGTTTCCACCGGAGGGTCCAGGATCTAAATTAAGCTCCAGGGAGATTGTTTTACCCCCCCAAAAAGTCCCTGCTCGGGGGGCACTACTTTCCAAAAGTAGGAACTTGGGGGGCAGGGTGTGCAGGGATGACCGTTGCTGATTCATTCTTAAAACAAGGAAGTACTCTCATATCAATTTAGGACCAAGGGGATGACACTGATTTTCATTTGTTAACGTTAAAAGTAAAGTAAGGCATCGTTGTTGGCTTCCCGACTCATTTTAAAAAAGAGTGAGAGAAAAAGAGATAGATGAGCAAGGAGAGGGAGCTGCGGTAGCGAGAACAAAGCACAAATAAAACATTATTTTCTGATTTTTTCACAGTGGTTACGTTCTAAAGCAGAAATAAATAACCATCAAACACTCAATAGATTTACTGTAGAGACAGACACTCTTAGTTTCAGTTTCATTTTCCTCCTCTGCATTTCTCCTTTTCATCCATTTATTACATCCAACTCATGCAGAACTAAACTCAAAGAGTCTTTGTTGTTTCCTCATGTGTTAAGACAGCATCTCAAACGCTGCCATCATTTTTAAATTCCTCATGGGTCTAATTTGCATGATCTACCTGGTTCTTCAGATGTGGTGGAAACACAACCAGGACTGCACCACAGGGACTTTAAAGTTGCAAGTTTAGTCCCTGATTAGTTCCTCCGGGTCCAAAGTGCCTGGGACTTTTAGTGGAAACAGGGCTTTTGTCTTTTTGATGGCTTTCTTGAGTTAATACTTGCATGTTTTGTAGTTCAAATCTCCACCTTTGTTAGCAGCTGTGTGTGTGTGGAGGGCAGCAAGAACCTTCCGCACAGTAATCCCAGGCATCACATCATCAATGCACTTACTGATGTGTCCTGTGACTGCCTCCATGTATTTGATGACATCATTGTGCGCAGCCTCCCAGAAAATGTCCCAGTGTGCTGTAGTGAAGAGGTCACAAAGGGAGGAGATTCTGCTGATGTGCAATTAAATAATCTTCAATTCACACCTAAAATTGATTACATCTGAGAGCAACCTCAAAGTGGTTTTTCAGTAACTTGTGGCCTGATTTACATTATAGCTTCATACACATAGGCAATGCCACTCCACCATTATATGTATGTTTTGTGTTGACAGGTGTTGTGTGGTTTGGGGTTTTTTTTGTGTCGTTGAAATAAGCCTTTTTGGTTTTATTATGTTTTAACCCTTCAATCACTGTAACTACTGCTGTACAGTTATACTGTATTTTTTAAACCATTGAAATAAATTCAATCACTCAATCACCAATCTGATATTATTTTCACATATAACCCCTATAGTTCATTATAACTAAAGAGCAGGTGATTGTCTGCAATATAAGTGTCAACAAAACCAGAAAACTTTCTACATAGTGTCATACATCATACACAGAAAATGACCCCAATGACACCCATACATACACTTACAGTGTCACCACCACACCCAATAAATCATTAAACTCTAAATGGGTGCTTCAAAAGAAGAACATGACAAACTGTAAGATTAGTCACTTACCTTGGGAATTTCAACTGTGTATTGAGTGTAAATTCATGTCAATTGGGTTTTCATGTTGTTGAATGTGTGAGGAAACCCTGAGCCTGTCCTTGTGATGCTGTTCAAAGAGACAAGAGAGCAAACAGAGGAGACTGTAAGAAGTATTTCCCTCACATTTGGCTGGCAGGTCAAATTTATACACCTTAATTGACCTTCTGCACTATATTTAGATTGTTTACATGATAAAAAACAGAAAAGAAGAGCTGTGGTTGCATCTTTTCACGTGTTTAAATGTATTTACTCTAGTAGTTGTGTTACAAATGTTACAAATTATGGAATCAATAAACAACAACAGACAGCTATCATTCTATTCTTCAGAGGATATTTGGCATTGCATTTATTGAACTTGTTGTGACATACATGTGTAGTTTTTAAGGCTGAATTTTCATTCTCTATTGATCGGTTGATAATTTTCTCGATTAAACAATTAATAATTTTGGCTATAAACTGTTAGAAAATACTGAAAAATGCCAATTAGAATTTCTCAGTGCCCATGTCGACCCACTTAAGTTGATTATTTTCTCTTAACATTTGTGCAATTTGTCCAAAACCCAATTATATTAGGTTACCATCATGTATGACAAATCCTTTTGAGAAGAAGACAGATAAAACAGGAGGCTAAAAATGACAAATTAGAGTACATTTAATGAAAGACAGCTGCAAACAGAAAAGTCTTAAACCTTTATTTAAAAGAGCTGAGAGTTGGAGAAGACCTCATATTAAAATAGATGCAGATGATTTTCTGTCAACTAAAGGATTAATAATTTCAGCTCTAATATCCTTGTTTTTTATCATAACAGATCATTAAACAAATAAATAAAGTATGGTGACACCAGAAAATTACACCCATATGTGATTCTTGACTTGATTAATCTGCTGCTAGAACAGCCTCCAATCTTCTCAGAAGACTTTCCACAAAATTATGGAACCTGGCTGCAGAAATTTGCTCCCATTCAGCTACAACAAGCATTAGTGAGGTCGGCTCCTGATGTTGGGTGATAAAGCCGGGCTCGCAGTTGCTCAAATTACCCCAAAGCCAAGTTCATCCACACAAAACTGGGAGAACAATTTCTTTATGGATCTGGCTTTGTGCATGATGTCATTGTTGAATTAAAACAGGAAAGAGGCTTCCCTGAACTGTGGCCACAAAGATGGAAGCACACTATTGTTGAAAAGACTAATGGGCCTAGCCTAAACCTAAAGTACACAAAAGAATTCATGAATGGTTGTTTTATTATGGGATGGTTTCTTTATCTATATACTGTTATATTGTTTTATGACTCAGTATGTTTTTATGACTTCTTGAAATGAATGTGAGCACTTTGTATAAGCCCGCTGGGCTTCCTTCCTCTCCTGCACAAATTAATATAACTTTTTACTGTGTAATTAGGGACCAATCCCAAAAGGCATAGCACTACTGTAAAACAGTAGTTCTCACCTAAGGACCCTATTGTTTTATTTTTATTGTAACCTTTGTGCCAATAAAAATAAATAAATAAAAGTCCAATTTCAGGCACACTGTACAGTCAAATATTGTGGTTTTATGCTCTATGTTCTTCAAAACAACAGAATGAATATGAAGTGGCTAAAGAACTTCACTGGTGCCGACACTGTTGCAGGTGAAATCAAATGGCCACTAGAGACTCCCATAATCTCATTATATACACACACAGAAAGAGAATGATAGGTATGTACATGCATGCACAACCTTTCTTTTAGTCATTACTTTGGGGTTTTTTTTGCATATTGTGTTTGAACAGTTTACAACACAGAGACTGTTTAGTCTGTGAGCTGACAGGCAGAGTAACAGAGCACAAGTACAGGCCTTTTTCACAGAAGACATTTCAACATGCTACAGTAGGAAAAGAACAGGTGTGAATAATAAAATGAATAATGGCTAAATTCCATTTAGCTACTTCAGTTTCAGGGTCCTGTATTGTGCATGCTGTCACTGTCACACCACCGTGGCTTACTGGGACACATGAATATAAAGGAGCCATAGTTAATGTTATTATTAATGCTGCATTGTGCTTCATCAGGAAACCTCAGCAACCCAACAGCTAAACATTACAAAACATTTAACATTTAATCTTTGCTTGTTTGTTTGTTTTCTCTTTTTCTAACAAGATGGAGCTTCCGTATATATTTTGATTTACAGCCTGTAACGTTAATATCATGTGGATTAAAGCAGACTTTACTCTTTTGACCAAACTTGCTCTAAGAATTAATTTAAATGCAGTAGCAGGTGTTAGCTGTTTACTTATTTTGTTCACTTGACATCTCTGAAGTTGGGATGATACCTTTACTCAAAAACAGACTAGGGAATAAAATGGCTGTAATTCCAACTGCCAACGGTCAGATTTCTTCCTAATCATCCAAATCTAAACCTAACCTTTGATATTAATAGAGTTTGATCGTTAGCTATACGTGGATGTTGGCCTACCTGTTGATTCATCATGCCAACAGGCGCGAGGCTCATACAGTTGCGCGCGGCGGTGCCACGCTCGCTCGCGCGCATGACGTTACCCAGCATTCTGTGGGCGCGCTGGCAGGGACCGACAGCACATCAAGGAAGAAGATGCGGGTCGGTAAGTGAAACCAACATAAAACACCGTGAAGTCACATATCTACACACATATCTGTCGTGTTCGGCATATTTGTAGCGTTGTAACCCGGCTCGAAACATTAGCGACGAATGTAAAACAGCGTCGTTGTTATTTTTTTAAAGGTTTAAACATATGTTTAAAACAGAAAGCAACAGGGTGGACGGTGGTTAAAAGTCCTCCAACTTGTGGGCGAGGTTACCGGTAGTAAACGCCAGCTACAACAGGACAAACGCTCGTTTTATCAGCGGATCTTGTGTGTATGTTTGGAGACAAGCTAACTTAGCGGAAGAGCTATGTTCCCAAAAAATGCTCCAAACCCGAGTGGGGGCGTTTGAACAGCGTGAGAAGGTGATATCTGTGCTGGAAACTGATATCGGGCAGTGTTGGACAGTGACAGAGGCGAGCCTGTTGACAGGTTCACGTCATTTATCAGCTGTTTGTGTTAAAAGGACTGGTGGCTGACAACCGAGGGTGATTGATTAATGCTGAGATAAGAAACAAATGCAGTTAGGCATGTGTGAGGTGGATACTGCTGTTGATATCTGAGAGTATAAACATCTGCAGTGGTGGAGGAAGTATTCAGAAGTAAAAAATACCAATACAGCCATGTAAAAATACTCCCTTACAAGCAAACAGCATGCATGAAAAATCCTACTTAAGTAAAACTAAATAAGAAAGAAAGGCAAATTGCATCTTTCAAAACACAGAGGCAATTCAAAGTGTTTTACACAAGCCAAAAAAATGCATTAACCACATTTAAAAATGCAATAAAGAGGGAAATTAAATAGAATACAGAGAAACTGCACTCAAGTGAGATAAACCTCTCGTTGTTTGATCGCTTTTATCTCTACAATCACGATACAATGACTGAGCTTTTCACCAAATCATAACCACAAACAAAAACCCCCTCTGATGTGATTCCTTGAGACAGAGGTTTATCTGTGGTCAGGGCTGTGGCTACCGCCGAGGGCTCTGAAGTCACGTCTTTATTGTTTCAGCTAATTTGGGGTATTGAATGATGTGAAGAAGAGCTCACATTTTGCATTTATAGACAAAATACATGTGTGGGATTTTACAGTGGATTCTGATATTCTTTGACTGTTTACAGGGGGGAAAAAAAGGCTAAGTTAAAATGAAACAAAGTGGTTTAGTATTTCTCCAACAGAATTATGTTCAAACCACGTTTGAGACCATCACATAGGGAGATGAAATGTTCAGATAATATGAGTTAGTGAGTAAGTAAATAAATATAATGTAAAAATATAACACTTACAGAGTTTTGTAGTGTCTTATCCTGGCTCACACAGGGGCCTATCAACATGAAAATGTGTGGGTGTCCTATGTCTAATGCAGATGGTGCAAAGAACATCCAGTTACTGAGCTGCAATATTGCTATTCTCATCAGCCTGAAAGTCTGCCCATTGAGACAGTAACTTCAAATAGAAGAAAAAAAAAAGATCAAGGATGTGTCAAAGCTGCGATAAAGCCTCCAGTGTTTCTGAACATTGCTGCAACTAGCGCAGTGTCCTGATTTCACTTTGTGCTCCCGGCTATGTGCGCCGACAGCTGCTGTTGGCACAGAAGAGATGTTCCACTTTTTTATGACATTTAAAGCCACACTTGTCCTATGTCCACATGAACATTAACGAGATAGCTTTAATGTAGCATGGTAATGTATGTTAAATAGTGTGACTAATGACAGTGAACTGCACGCTGCACACTCAGTATATTTTCTGTGTATTCATTATTCATGGTCAGATATCTACATTAAAAAACACTTGGGTCAGTGTAAACTATTAGGGCTGCAATTGATGATTATTTTCATTATCATTTAATCTCTAGATTACATTCTTGATTAATTAATTAGTCGTTTGAGCTATAAAATGTCAGAAAATAGTGAAAAATGTCGATCACAATTATCCAAAGATGCAACATAAAATGTCTTGTTTGGCACGACCAACACACCAGAACCCAAAGATATAGAGTTTACTATGGTAGAGGACTAATTAAACCATAAAATGTTCACATTTAAGAGGCTGGAACCAGATAATTTTATCTTTTTTTTTTCCTTTTAGAATGACCTAAAAGAATAGTTGCAATTGATTTTCTCTTGATCAACTAACCAAATAATCAACCAATCGTTGCATCTCTACAAAACCATAAAGATTAAATCCTCTCTCACTGTGTATGTAGTTTTATATTGCAATACAGATTAGGGCTGCAACTAATGATTGTTGTCATTATCAATTAACCAGACAATTATTGCTTTATTAATAGATTAATTGTTTAGTTTAAGTGTATGTTGAGCCCAAGGTGACTCATTCATATGGCTTATTTTTTCTGACTAACAACCTAAAACCCAAACATATTCAATTTCAAATCAAACAGTGATATAAAATGAAGAATAGCAGCAAATTCACACATTTGATAAACTGGAACCAGCGCATTTTTGACATTTTCCTCATAAATAGCTTCAGCGTTTCAGCGGTTTTAATTTGCATTTGTAAATTTGAAAATCAAAACGTGCTCAGAAAGTGTTTCAGTCTTTGTCAGTTATCTGGAAAGAGAACAGACTCTTGATATAGGCTACAAGTTGTCAATATTTTCAATCAATCCAACAACAGATGAGCATGTTTGAGTAAGACATCCAATCATGTCTTTGTAATTTTTTTATTTTTACATGTACAGAGCCAACAATTTATTCTATATCTGGACTATTATTGTATAAATAATCTTCATCACTTAATGTCACTGTTGTCAGCCATCTCTCCCTTTGGTCATCACATAATGACCCAGTTTCAAAGTACTATCCTCAGGCTGCACTGGAATTTCAATCCTTGACCAAACAGATAACCAGAGTGTTATCAACAAAGCGATGCATTCTGTTGCAGGAGATGAGCTCATTACGATCTGTGTGTTTACCCTTCGGTTGATGATCCTTTTTCTTAAAAACACAAAGTGCACATCACATGTCTGTTCTGTCAATAGTTACACAGGCAGATATAAAGGTTCTCTTGTCTCTCTTTGTCTCCCAGACTCTGACATGGATTACAAGGTTGTGTTCGCAGCCTTGGAGACGGTGTGCGAAGACAACATTTCTGCTTTGTGTGGGCCTTCTGATTTGCCGTACGGCAGTGTTGCACAGCGTCTAGTCACGTGTATGAGACAGATTCAGGAGCATGGCCGAGCCCTGGAGCCTTTGGTCGCCAGCTTCACCGCCGTCTACCATCATTACGACTTTGATGAGCAAACGCCTGGAAATGGTTACCGCACCCTGGTCAAGGTATGGAATCACCGTGGATGTATTATTACAGCTCTGATTGCTTTGTACTTCTGAGTTATTATATCTTTTGAGAGACTAAACAAAACACAGAGTATGAGCTGTTTGATTGTAGTTTGTTGGTGGTTAAAGATACAACATGATACATTTTAATAATCACTTTTGTGAAAATCACAATTGTGTATAGATACAGTTAAGTAAAGATGATTAGTAGCTTAGATCTCACAGCAGTGTTAGTGGTCAGATTTCACAAAGACTACATTTCCCTCATCCTATTTTGTGCTGCGATATTTAGTACTGTACCTCCATAATGTCAACATCTAAAAAGTTCAATTAAATATTGAAATATTTCCCCCACACATTAAATACAATTTTTCATCATGACAAAATTTCATATTCATCTCATATTAACAATGGATCTAAAGACTATGTGTAATTGCTCTACAAAGTTTTGTAGCATCTTTTAGTTTGTTGTTTTGGTTTTTACAGCCCGCAACTTTACTGTTTTGGTTTCCTCTCACCACTGTTTTCGGAGTTCTTTTATTTTCAGCAAAAAAGCTCTAAAAACCGTCTGTATTCTACCCGTCCAGCCCCAAACGTCACACAGACAAAGTTAGCAACTAGCCAGTGAACAAAACATATGTTTTGGAGTTGGTGGAGACCAAAATAGAGCAAAATGGATAACAATTACTGGACTTAAATGCCTGAACTTTGCATAAATAAACCACTGTTTGCTAACACGTTCACCATATTAACTTTATAATAATAATAATTTCTTTTATTTTTTGCATAACAGAAATGAAAAATATACAGCACATAATGTAGCAAATGTTGCAAATTACAGTGTAGAAGATTGTAGAAACTGATTTGTCTACAGTGAATACAATGATGTCCCAAAATGATAAAATACACTAAATATTGCATATTTTAAGTTTATTAAGTCCATTCTCCCACCTCCCAAGCTAAATACACATTGTTTCATGTTCTTTCTGTCTTTGTCTGTCTTTCTTTCAGGTCTTGCAGTCTTGCCTTTTGCACATCATTCAAAAGGGCCGATACATTGCCTCAAATTACAACGGTGCCTTCTTCAGGGCAGACCACAATGCCTCGGAGATGGAGGCGTACTGCAGTGCCCTGTGCCAGCTGCGAGCCCTGCTCTACCTCGCAAAGCAGCTGATCAACGACAATGACCACGGCCAGCTGTACTCCCTGCAGGACGGGGACCTGAGCCGCAAGTTTGTGCAGGAGTACAGCTCCATGCACAAAGCCTGTTTCTATGGCCGCTGTCTGGGCTTTCAGGTCAGCCAAAAACAAGGACTTATTTGTTGGAGCCAAGTTACATTTACATATGTTTAGTTTGGTATATCAGTACAGTCTGTATTTTGCTAAACAGGTTATGTAAATTGAGATACATAAGTGATGTTATGTATAAGTCATTGAATAAGTTAATTAATTGTAATTTGTTAAAGTTCAGCTAATAATCATTTGATTTGATTCATGTTGATGTAAGCATGATATGTTTTAAAAGGCAACATTATTTAAGCTTTCTGTTAAAACAGTGAAGTAGGTTACTGTCGCTTTAAGAGATAAAGGTCCCTTGTGTTTACTAAAGTGAACCTGTAGTTTGGAAAGTTGAGGCTCAAGTAAGGAACGAGAGACATGGATTTCTTACTGTAGTACAGTTTGCTGATTAGGAGGACTTAGCTTTAATTACTCCTGTAAGAAGATACTACAAACTGTGGAATAAATACTTGTTTTATCATTTTTTACACCAGAGTCCTGTGGAAGTTTTTCCTCGTCAAGCTAATGTACATGAGTTAGGGCTAGCCCCTCGTTGAGCTTCAACCAGCCACAGTATTTCTCATGACACTAGTTATTTTACAAAAATGTAATTCAGGTAACACATGAGGTACAAGCTAGTTCTGGCTTCATTATAAAAAGTACAGGTCACAAGTTTAAATTGTTTGAAGCAAAGCTCTTCTTTTTATTCTATTTTCTTTTGACAGTTCTCGCCAACTCTTCGTCCGTTCCTCCAGACCGTTGTAATAAGCATGGTTTCATATGGAGAGACGTACGGTAAACAGCAGTCTGGGTTGGGTGAGTCGCTTTTGTCCTATAGATGGAGGTAAAGTCCTAGATCCTGTTGTGGTCTTTTTTTTTTTTAGATGTCATCCTGAATGATGAATCCTTCTTCTTGATTTTCTAGGTATGGCAGCACTTTCTCTCCTCACATCAGGGAAGTACGTCATTGATCCAGAGTTGCGGGGGGCCGAGTTCGAACGCATCACTCAGAACCTGGACTTGCAGTTTTGGAAGTCCTTCTGGAACCTCACAGAGTCCGGGCTTATAACAGTAGGCAGGGTCAAATGTTCATCCATCTCACTTTTTTATTACCTAGAGTTGTCGTCAATGTTTAACTGCTCCTTTCTTATCTTTCTCGATCCAGGGCTTCAGCAGAATAGCCTCTAGTCCAGTGAAGGTGAACTTAACCCTGACTTTGCCCCCTGTCGCTCTTCGCCTCCCCCTGGCCTCAGACCCCAGTCTGTCTGCCACTGTGTCACCTCCACTTGCCCACTGGGGCCCCGGACCAGTCCACATGCGTCTGATCTCCTATGAGCTTCGAGAAGGACAGGTGAGGTTCCGCAGATGAGGTAGGATGTGGTCAGGAAGACTTGCAGTAAACTCGTAATGGTGAATAGAAATCTGAAATTGACAAAAAGTAAGAAAAAGACTAAGAATAAACAGTTTTGGATCAGGCATACTGATATTATAACTACAAAATAAACCTACATGACATTCTGTTGTGACAAATCTCTGAAGTTATTGCATGAACTTTTTGTCTCTTTTTTAGCCATGTAATAAAGCGTGCAAACATCTGGTCAGATTTCAATAGAGAGAGTACACAGTCAAAACTTGCATGAGAAATCTTCCCAGCTTCACATACTGCACATATAATGAGGATGCAATAATTAAAGGTCAGCTTTTTAACTGAAATGTGAAGACCTGATGGATCGGTTGATTAGTTGCTTCAGAGATTTAACACATAACAGTATACAAATAAATTAAAAACCAGTCTTTACGTTACCTACCTATGCACCAATTCAGTTATATGCATTTTAACCACCTGTGACACAGTGAATAATGTAAACCAATGGCGTACAAGTAAGGGAGATAAACAGCAGTTATATTTTCAAGGATATACATTGTTTTAAGATATGACTGTGATGGATTTCAGATGTAAAATGCAAGAAAATTATGCTTCATAAAAAACTCTTAGCACAAGGTCCACTTATTGAGATATTTTCCAGAGCTTTTAACTGTATCTCATGACCTTCATCAGCTGATGGAGTTTGCTCAGTTGTCACAGTGATGTTATTGGGATTTATTTGACTACTTAGTATAAACTACATGTGTATTATGACACAATCAAGATTGGAAAATACACTTTTAGGTACATTTTCTTTAGATACCTTTACTGTGTGAGAGTAAGGGTGTTTGTTTTGTACTTTATTATTTTTCACTATTTATCCTCTTATGTTATAGGACAGTGAGGAGCTGCGAGCTTTTTCACGAACAGATCCTCCTCCCATCACTGCATCGCAGCTCCCCTGGGTACAGAAGCAGCCTCGCTCCCCCTGGCTGCTCATACACTTCCATGGAGGGGGGTTTGTGGCCCAGACATCCAGATCCCATGAGGTACAGTACAGAGTGCTGGATCATGCTGAGTGGTATTGAATGTAGTAATTGCAGTAATTATATGTAGCATTAAATCTTGCAGTGCTACAAAGTGTTGTGCGAAAGCTGCTGAAGTAACAAATGTTAATAGTTCTTAAAAAAATTATATCCAACAAGATATGCCTTTGTTCCTTTCATTTTTGAGTGCACGCTCTTGTTTTTTGTTTAGACCCAGTTGCATTCCTCTCATCCCACATCATTATTCTATCTTTTATCCAACCTCTTCCTGTCATCAGAATTATCTTCGAAGCTGGTCTAAGGAGCTGAACGTCCCCGTCCTCTCCGTGGACTACTCTCTGTCACCCGAAGCGCCCTTTCCTAGAGCTCTTGAGGAATGTTTCTACGCCTACTGCTGGGCCCTGAAAAACTGTCATCTGCTGGGTTAGTTTATGACATCACAGTCCAGCAACACATGACCACAGTAAACCTATAATTAGAACTGACGGCTTGTATTTTAACGGATTATCTGGTGAATCTGTTAATATCTGGGGAAACATATGTTCCCACTCACAGGCAGATAAAACGGATAAATGTAAACAAATAGGGTACAATATACAGTAGTACTGACACTGCCATTATTGATTAATCAGATTATTCTTTTGTTTGATTAATCATTTAGTCTATACAATTACAGATTACACAGATAGGAATCTTAAAATTTGAGAACAACAATCCTGGCTCTGTATTAATATTGCTTGAACTATTATAATTATTATTCACATACTAATAACTCTGTTTGTGTGTCTCAGGCTCGACAGCAGAGCGAGTTTGTCTGGCGGGAGACAGCGCCGGAGGCAACCTCTGCATCACCGTTTCCATGAAGGCCATATCCAGCGGCATCCGAGTCCCTGACGGCATCATGGCTGCGTACCCCGCCACCTTGCTCACCACCGATGCCTCCCCCTCCCGCCTGCTCACACTCATTGACCCGCTGTTGCCTTTAGGTGTTCTCACTAAATGCCTCAATGCCTATGCAGGTATGTGGGTGTGCACGGTGTTTGTGTATGTGCGCAGCATTAGGCGTGTACGGTTTCACACCTCATTTAACACAAGAACACTTTCCGACGCCACAGGAACAGAAAACAGAATATCAAAAAGATTTATATATAAACTGGATAACGTGGGAGGAAAGGAAGATGGAAATAATCAACAACCTGCTGTCAGCTACACTGTAAGGCAATGATTGCTAAATACAAAGTTTGCATCCACCCACAGTCTTGGATTATTTTCACCAATGTGGCACCACCTAGTTTGCTTACTGGTTTGGCTGGTCAGCCCGACATTAGTCAATTGCACTGTAAACACTTTGACATGCCAGAGTCTGCCACTGAGCTCTCTGAATCCTCCAACAGTGTAACACTGAACACATAAACAGTTCAATTTCCACACAGTAAAAAACGCACATTAGGAGATCTCAGACTTCCTGGAATAAACAGACTCAAAGTGGCTCTCTAGTGGTTTGAGTTGTGTCCAATGTGGGTATGTGAATTTAAACTTGATTCAGGACATTTTATCGTAACAAGTTTATATCAAGTCTTGGTGTCTGCCCTCAGTGACAGACTTATTCTTTTCTGAACTCGTATCTCAGGTGTTGGAGCTCATAGGCCAGAAAGCTGCACTGTGTGTAATAATTGTCATTGTATATAAGATGAAGGTTTGTTTCATCTTGACCACGTTATCAAATTAATTTTGATAATTCACTTTGGATAGACTGAATTGTATTTTTAGATTTAATGTACTATGTTATCTGTTATTACCTGTTTGTCAGCTGTTTCACAATATACAGCAATTGATAATGTGGCCTTTACATATTGGCTAGCTTTGTATGGGTATGAAATAAGTAAGTTCTAAATATTTAACATGTGGTAAAATTTTAAAGCCTGTATTCAATAGAAACTTAAAGGGACACTTCACTGATTTTTACACATGAAGTTCACGAGGAGTACGACTCAGCCTGTGAGAACAGTTGTATTCTGTATTATCTTCT
The DNA here is from genome assembly GCF_910596095.1 of Thunnus maccoyii. Taxonomy (NCBI): domain Eukaryota; kingdom Metazoa; phylum Chordata; class Actinopteri; order Scombriformes; family Scombridae; genus Thunnus; species Thunnus maccoyii. The sequence goes on from NC_056547.1 coordinate 9,343,616, forward strand.
GTGAATCTGGAAGAAGCTTTCCAAAATTTGAAATACCTCAGCCTGGGCTTGAGATGAAAGTCTAAGTTATAAACTGGAGGTGTGGGGTTTGCATTCACGAGGCAGATAGGAAAGACTGTATCAAGTTGCTATATCCAGTGTTTTTAAAATAAAATTCAGGATGTGTCTGCCTTTCCTATTTCTGTTGTTACTCCCTCAACTTTATGGAAGAGCAGCACTAAATCACTGGAGTACCACTTTAAACATTAGACATTAAACCAAACATCTAGAGGATGTTCAAGGACACTGGAAGACAAGTAGTTTTCACTTGCTCATACTTTCTTTTTTGTATTATTTCATTGACTTTGTTTTGACTTCTTTTAATAATTTGCTGGAACCAAAGTAATCAAATCAGTCCTTTATGTAGTAAAGTAACGCTCTGCCATTGAGACTTAAAACAACATTCAAACTGTTGGTACTTAAACTATGTGTGTTGGATCTACAGTGGCTACTGAAAAACTATGAAAATAAGCCAGGGTTGCATCCTTAAGAGCTACTTCCATGTTTTATTTTTAGTTTGTCTTTTGTGTCTTTGTTATGTAACGCTGACATATTTTGTCCTTTGCTCACCTTGTATCCTCTCTCTCTCAGGCGCAGAGTCTCAGACGGTGCAGCCTGCAGTGGCGAGCGGCAGTCTAAGCGCTCTGGGCAGAGACACCGCCATGCTGCTCAGTGATCTCACCCAGGGAGCCTCCAACTGGATCCAGTCCTTTCTTGACCCCATGCGGCCTACAGGTGGAGTGCGCTCTCCGTCGTCAGCGCATAGAACGTCCCCGAGTAACAACACCCACAGGACGTTCAGCCACACCTCCCCACCGAACTCCGGGGCTCACATGGATTACCCACAGGGCTTTGAGCCCCTACGCTCTGAGTGCCTGGCTGTTGTCCGCCCGACGTCCTGCCCCATTACCAGGAACCCATTTGTGTCACCCCTGCTGGCTCCTAACAACATGCTGAGAGGCCTGCCACCTGTACATATAGTGGTGAGAGACGGAAATTACTTACTTAGAGACAGTTAAATCACTTAATTCAATTTATTTCAACGTGTTTTGTAACTACAGCAACACAGATAAGAAAACTTTATTGTCCACAATGTGTAAATCTGCCCGCGGTTTCACCATAAGACATGTCATAAAAACATAAAAACATGCATACGACAATACATCGTCTCAGCAAACACATTCATTTAAAAAAAAAAAAAAAATGTAAAAATTGCAGCACAGTCAGGAGCACCACCCTGTAATCTAGTCTACCAAATCCTAGTTTCATTTATTGGGACAAAGGATTTCTTGTAGATATTTCTATTGGCTATTGGTAATCTATAACGTCTCCCTGAGGGTAAAAGTTCAAATTCACTGTACAGTGGGTGAGAAGGGTCGTTAATAACTCTGTCAGCTTTACTTCTTCAGCAAAAAAGCTCTGATAAACCAACTGTTGACTCCCTGACTGGCAACAAACAGCAGACAGACAAATTAAGCGACTTACTGGAGAAAATAGTGGAGCAATTAGCAGCTAAAACCTAATATTTCCCTTTCCTTTACTAAACTAATGCTACATGCGAATGTTGCTCTGTGTCTGCTAGATGTGTAAATAGACAAATGTTTGCTAACACGTTCATATAGCAACTTTTATTAGGTGATAATAAGTCAGTGTTCTGCTTACAGCTTGTTCTACCGCCCCCCGTAACACTAGACAATAATGTATCTATGTCAAGCAAGTTTCATATCTCTTCAAGTTGACTTTAATAACACACCAGAATCATCTGAAGCCAAATGCCGGTACTGTTTGCAGTAATGTTAAGTATATTAATTTGTATTTATTGGGTCAAAACATGCAAAAACTCTATTATGTTCATATTTGCTTTGTGTGGTCTGGCTTCATGTAGCTTCCTTTCAATATTTTTCAGGTCTAATATTACCTATAGAGTTTGTATCTTTCCAGCTAACGGTTACAGTTAGTTTCGCAGTTTTTTCCAGTACATTTTCAGTTCTTGTTTCCTGATTCCTCCATGTGTCCACGCAGGCCTCTGCTCTGGATGCCTTGCTGGATGACTCTGTGATGTTTGCCAAGAAGTTGCGAGACATGGGCCAACCCGTGAGTCTGTCGGTGGTGGAGGACCTCCCACACGGCTTCCTCAGCCTGTCACAGCTCTCCAAGGAGACGGACGTCGCTGCGGAAATCTGTGTGGAGCGAATGAGGGAGGTTTTTCAGCAAGAAAACCCGACGCCTGCTCTTCATAAACGGCCAAAGCGGGAAGAGACTTACCACTAGTGCTGATCTGTCAGGCTGATTTAGTCTGTCATTCAGGGGACTTTTGTTGTTTTGGAATGAAGAAGAGATTCGAAATAATGCGGTGAGACAAATGCAATAAATTTAAGAAGGGCTTACATATTATGGAGAATTATGAAGATGATGCAATAACTGTAAAACTAGAGGAAACTTTTGGATAACGCACTTTAAACTTATACCGCACAACATTTTCTCCAGTCAATGATGACTGAGAAAGCCACTAAAAAAGTGTAATATATTGTTCTATAACCAGCTTTAATATGATCCTGAATAATAACAAAAAACGAAATAAGTGTTTTAATACAATTTACATGTTCAAGATCCATATCAAAAGCACACTGAGAATATTACAGACTGACAGAAACTAAAAGCTGAGGAAAAGTTCTCGCAGTAATTTCTTACTGAACAGCTGTTGTGCCTTGATGTATGATGAAAAGCTACATCACCTAACTGACCTAACTGGTTAAAGGTTTACTTGTACAAGAAACACATTCCAGATGCACTGTTTTATTATTATGTTTTGATTTTGTCACGTGTTTACAACATATTATTAATAAGGAGGCCTTGATCTTGTATTTACCAGCAGTATGTGGATGAGTGTTGAAAGTAACTTGTTATAATGTTTCTTAATATAAATATTTAACACTATGTTGTAATATTTAAAGCTTGTATTAAATCAAAAATGCAAAGATTTCTGGGTGTTATATGATATTTGTGCTCATTTGAAGTTTTTGGAGTGTTTCCACCTATGTTAGCACAGCTTGTCCTGTGCAGGCACCAGATGAACCTCTTGACCCTGTTAAGGTTCTGCTTTACATGTAAATCAGAAGTTATGTAATTTAATTAGCCTTTTCATAAATTGTGTATGTTTTAACATGTATTATCTAGAAACATTGTTAAAATAATTCAATATTGAATTCAATTTAATGGGCAGATGATTGCTCTTGTTACTATACACAAGCAGCAAAATATAATAATACTTAATCTTACTGGCAGAATTACCTCTGTATAGAAGTTACTTAGCACAGTTTGACATTTCCCGTCCCTCATGATAACTCGACACCAGCTATTTGCACTGTTTGCTCTTGTAGCACTCGTCAGGGTTCCCAGACTGCACGTGATGTCATTTTTTCATCATCTTCTATTGGTCAGTCAGTGACATTTTCAGGGGGAGTAAACTCACACACGATCTAAATTTGAGGAGTAAATTGAGATATCTTCCTGTCTGCGGACGTCCAAACCAAAATCGCAATGTTGGATCATGTTTTTAACAATGACAATAAAATATCACCAGGATGAACGAGCTTACTCTGTCTCTGGAGTTTGATTGAAGTAGCTAATTACACTTAACTCCAGTTACTGTACTTGAGTGGCTTTATAGTGCTCTTGAACTTTGTTGAGCATTTTTAAAGCTAGTATGTTTAACTTGTGCTGGCTTTTAACAGTAAGTTTAGCACTTCAATCCTCTGACAGACAGGATAAATTTGCGTGGGAACTGTTCAGTGGTTTTGCATGTTTGAACCCATTAGCTACAGTTTGTATGTTCTTTATATCACACTTAACCGTTTTTGCTGTTGTGTTTTACACATTTTAATGTATTTCTTCTGCTGTTTTAGACATAAGTGGGTTCCATTCAACTTACAATATAAACAATGTTAAACTATTGTTTCAAATCAATCTGCACTTAAACTGCATGACCACAAAATCATCATGTAACCAACAAAAGTAAAGGCGGATTCTATTGGATTACACAACTCAAACATGTTCATTCAATGGAAACAAAAATTTCCCTGGATTGGAAAAAACATCTAAAAGTCTAAAACTGTATAGCATGCATTTAGAAAAGAAGAGTCAGCAGAAATATAGATCATATATTATTTGTAATAAAAAAAAAAAAAAGAAGTGAAACCTTGCAAAAACATTGGTATAGTCCTTTAAAAATCGCATAGGAATGATAGTGATATCTAATAGAACAACATTTTTTAAATTAGGTACTTTTTATTTTGGTTGAGTTCTGGTTTTATGTCATAGACTTAAAGGACATGTTCACAATTTTTCTGTCATAAAAACAATTTTCGGGAGCCCAAATGAACATTGAAATAAGTTTTTTTCTTGCTGTAATCATTCCTCCTGTTCATACTGGCCATTAGAAGATCCCTTAATAATGCACTTACAATGTAAGTGATGGGGGACAAAATCCACAGTCCTCCCTCTGCGCAAAAATGTTTTTAAGCTTCAGTCGTCTATCTTAGATATCTTTCAAAGTTCGTCGTTTTAGTGTCAAAGTCCCTCTTTTTGTTATTATACTTCCACTGCAGCTCAACAGGGAGACACTGTCCGAGAAAACACAGAGAGGGAATTTGATGCTAAAAGGACTGTAAATGTGGCAGATATCCACTTGATATGACTAACTCAGACTGCTGAAGCCTCAGATAAACTTTTAATGACTGGACACACTGTGAATTTTTTGCCCCCACCACTTACATTGAAAGCATATTTGAAGAATTACCTCTGTATAGAAGTTACTTAGCACAGCTTGACGTTTCCCATCCTTCATGATAACTCGACACCAGCTATTTGCACTGTTTGCTCTTGTAGCACTCGTCAGGGTTCCCAGATTGCACATGAAATTTTTTCATCAACATCTTCTATTGGTCAGTCAGTGACATTTTCAGGGGGAGTAAACTCACACACGATCTAAATTTAAGGAGTAAACTGAGATATCTCCCTGTCTACGGACGTCCAAACCAAAATCGCAATGTTGTTCCTCATTTTTCTTGTGTTGGTGGCTACCAATGGTGAGTTTGAGTGAAACTTTTTGTGCTTTTCTCACAAGAGGAAATAAGTAAGATAGACTCAAAAAATCATACAAAAAAATTGCTTTTGTGTGCTCAAATAGCATTTAGGAAATTTCAAAAATTTTACAAAGTGCATAATGGATTTCGGGCTTATGATCTTTGCAGTTTTACTCCTCATTCCTACACTTTTTCTGTGTCTGTGTCCCCTCCACTCTCCACCTGTACAGCTGCCCTCGGCTTTGATGATACGATCTATGGCAGCTATGAGTGCAGGCCTCACTCCGTCCCCTGGCAGGTGTCACTCAACAACGGCTGGCACTATTGCGGAGGAGCCCTGATCAGTGACCGCTGGGTCGTCAGTGCTGCACACTGCTTCAAGTAAGTTGACGCTGATTGAGACCTACAACACCAAGCTTTATTTTACTGAAAGGGGACTTCTGTTGTAACCATCTGCTCCTCTTTTTGTCTCCATTATCCGTCAGAGGTGAGGACATTGAGCTGCGTCTGGGTGAGCACCACATCGGCAACAAGGACGGCCCTGAGCAGTTTATTGCTCCGGCTGTCATCATCCCCCACCCAGAGTACGACCGTTACACCAACAACAATGACATCATGCTAATCAAACTTGCTGAGCCAGCAAAGTTTGATAAGTATGTCCAGCCCATTGCCCTGCCTAGCAGCTGTGTCTCTGCAGAATACCAGTGGTGTGTGATTTCTGGCTGGGGAGTCACCAACGGTCCCTGTAAGTCTGGGATGGGACAGGGCCATATTTAATCTCTATCAGAGTGTTTCTACTAGTCACCAATAAAAGTTCCTAAAGGTCAAAGATCACAATATTTGAACATGTGGCTGCAGGTGTCACTGTTGTAAAGAATGAGGCAACTAAGCCCATAAAAATGTCTCTCTGGCTCGTTTTTGTGTGATCCAGTTGATTGTCTGGAATGCCTGCACTGCGTGGATGTGCCCACCATTCCCCAGGAGCACTGTGGGTTCTCCTCCTCTCTGTTCTGCACCGCCGTCCTTGAGCGAGGAAAGGGCTCCTGCCAGGTACATGAATGCATGAAAGTGTAAAAAAATAATCACAATCATCTGACAGCATGTATAATTGGTACACTCCTGTTCCTGCTCGCTAATTCATCTGACAAATTACACCTTGATGTCCTAATTTTTTCTTGTAAATGTTAAATGTATTTTCCAGCTGATACAGCATTTCCCCAATACATGTTATTTTGTGAATTTTCTTTTTCTATTATTTTTTTAATTACTACTCTTATTATATTTTTGTTACTATTTTATGATCACTATTAATCAAGACAGTATTATTTTTCCATCTTGTCCATCAGGGAGATTCTGGCGGCCCTGTGGTGTGTAATGGGGAGCTCCACGGTGTGGTGTCCTTGGGGTGGGGCTGTGCTGGGGCAAATATGGTTGGGGTTCACACCAAGGTAGTTACACAACTGTAACATCAACAGATGTCTGTAATGTGATAGTGAACTACATTATCGCTGCATAAAGAACATGGTTAACTTTTAATTAGTATAACATACTTGACTCTACAAAGGAATCAGCATTATGTCAATCAAACACTTGGATTTACTAATTCATATTGAGCTTTGTGACTTAAACATTTCAAATATATAACATAACTTTATATGGTCCAAACGATATTCCACATCAAATACAATTTGGCCAGTATGTAAATAAAATGACCAAACACTGTGTTTCAAACTTTTTAAGGAAAGTAAGCAACCTAACTAATGCTCTCTTGTAGTCAAAGATCATTTGAGTTATGCTCACATTTTACCCAGAACACTTTAAAAAAGAGCCATTATTTGCTTTTATCTCTAACAGATTTTGGTAAAGTTGGTGACATGTTTTTCTTTTTGAAAAAGAACCATGTTGTTAGTTGTATTAGTGGCTGTGTTTAATAACTCTGTATGTACTGTATGTTGTGTTATAATCAGTACTCTTCTGAAGGTAATTTATACTCTAAATACTTTATCTGATGATGCAAGAAAAACAGTTTTCAATTTATATGCACAGAAGAATCTTGAACTTGCATCCTAAAGCATTTAATGTGTCTTCTCTGACCTCTGACTCTCTTCTTATTGTACATGTTGAACCTGCTGAATGTGTCTTCCTCTGCCTCAAATTCTTTAAATGATATTTGGTTTGGTCTCTTCAGGTCTGCAAGTTTACTGACTGGATTCAGTCCACTATAGCTTCTCACTGAAGTCCTTCTGTAGAGGAGAGATCGACTCCGCCTGCTGCTGCTGTTCATTTCATGTCAACGCAATGACTCTGCATTATATGAGGACATATCTATACAGTTTACAGAACGTGACTTCTTGGACTGTTTGTGGATAATGTTTTTAACAATGACAATAAAATATCACCAGGATGAACGAGCTTACTCTGTCTCTGGAGTTTGATTCAGACAAAATAATTATGTCATTTCCTAACACAAACCAAGTGAATTTTGTGAAAAGAGTAGAAGTAGCTAATTACACTTAACTCCAGTTACTGTACTTGAGTGGCTTTATAGTGCTCTTGAACTTTGTTGAGCATTTTTAAAGTTAGTGTGTTTAACTTGTGCTGGCTTTTAACAGTAAGTTTAGCACTTCAATCCTCTGACAGACGGGATAAATTTGGATGGGAACTGTTCAGTGGTTTTGCATGTTTTAAGCCATTTGCTACAGTTTGTATGTTCTTTATATCACACTTAACCGTTTTGCTGTTGTGTTTTACACATTTGAATGTATTTCTTCTGCTGTTTTAGACATAAGTGGGTTCCATTCAACTTACAATATAAACAATGTTAAACTATTGTTTCAAATCAATCTGCACTTAAACTGCATGACCACAAAATCATCATGTAACCAACAAAAATAAAGGCGGATTCTATTGGATTACGCAACTCAAACATGTTCATTCAATGGAAACAAAAATTTCCCTGGATTGGAAAAAACATCTAAAAGTCTAAAACTGTATAGCATGCATTTAGAAAAGAAGAGCAGCTCAGAGGACAGACCAAACTTTTAAATGACTGTTTGGACACACTGTGAATTTTTTGCCCCCATCACTTACATTGAACGCACATTTGAAGGGGATCTTTTAACAGCCAATATGAACAAGAGGAATGATTAAAGCGAGAAAAAACTCTTTCAGTGTTTTTATGGACACCTGACTGTTGTTTTAAGTCAGAGTTAAAAATTTGTGAACTTATCCTTTACATTTTTTTCCTGCAGCACTAATCAGGTTCGTCAGCAGGTGGCAGCAGCGTCGTAGAGTCTCACATGTGATAAACAGGAGAGAGACGCCGAGGAAGAGGAGACGAAGAAGAAGGCGACCATGTTGATTTAAAGGAAGAAGAAACACAATAGAGGCGATTTATTTCAAGCAAAAATCAGTTATTAAAACGACTTATAAAGGAAATAATTGATCAACCACAAACTGGGTATCCCTTGTAAAATAACAGAGAAACTAAGGTAGGTTTGCGGTGCTTCGAACCGTCCAATCTCCGCTAAAAACATCCGAGTTGTTGAGAGCAGCCTAGCTTGTAGCTAACATTAGCGGTTGGAGTTATTTGTGCTAAATTAGCCGCGAGGCTAGCGAGTCTGCCAATCGTGCCATGTTGACAATATAATTATAAAAAAGGGTAACGGTAAAGAAAAAAAATGCGCAACGTTATTTTTGTTTTACTGATACACACACATTGCTATATTATGTAAATTACAAGTCTGAAAATGCGAGTATTGCAACGGCTTAGCCGTTAGTTAGCTTAGAGCTAACACTTAACGTTAGCCGTAACGTTGTTTAGTTATTGATTTGTAAAACACGACGAGTAAAAATCTAACATAGCTACACAGTTAACTTGAATGTTTTACAATTTTAGTTAATTTTAATTGTTTGTAGAAAAGGTTTGAATACAGGAGCAATAACTTAATAAACTGACGCTGGTCTGAATTAAAAACTGTTAAAAACAGTCGAGACACAAGCAGAGAAGCTGAAAAGAAAAGTCTAAAAAAAAATTACATCGACATGCAGTGTACGATAGTTGATTAAGAAAACTGTATTGAATCAGTTTCAGTCAGACCTCGAGCCTTTGCTGTAGGTCAGTGTTATTTTAAATCCTGTCTGTTTGGGCTTCGCTAATCTGCCACCTGGCAAGTTCACCTGTTCAATGTTAACCTTCATTAACAGATAAAGTGAATTAACTGTTGGAGTCTTTCACTGCTCTGAAGTCTAACATGACAGTATGTTATCAAAGTTGCACAAACTAATGTTCATTGTTGTTCAGTTTATCAGTTTAAGCTGAAACTGGTTTCTTGTTTTTGTTTGTAAAATTAAATAAATAAATACATATCAGCAATGACAAGTGACCAAAGACAAAAATTGGGTAATAAATATATAGCTGCAACAGTCAGTCGATATCAACAGAAAATTGATTTTTTGATAGTTGAATAATTGGTTGTGGGGGTTTTTTCTCTTTCTTTTTTTTAAGCAAAAATGCTCAAAGTTTGCTTGTTGCAACATCTTAAATGTGAGGAATTGAAGCTTTTCTGTGTCATACATGATAGTAAAGTGAATATCTTTGTTTTGGACTATTGATCAGATAAAATAAGACATTTGAGGATGTCACAATTAATCCTAAGAAATTATAACGAGCATTTTTCACCATTTTCTGACATTTTTCTGACATTTTTATCGATTTTATACTCTTGAATAATTCAAATTGATCAGTGTGGAAAAAGAAAATCAACCTTTGTGTTAAACAGTTCAACATGTGATGAGATGTTGTTAGTTGACATTGCTTCTTTTTTTTTTAGTGGCCACATGCTGAAAAGGTTAGTTGATGTATCAGAGCTGGAATAATCAGCTGATCAATTGACAAGTCGATTGACATACATTTAAACAGTTTGAAGATTTGCTGTTTTTTCTTTGTCTTTGTTTTCTATATTCATAAACTAGTAAATATCTTTGGTTTTTATGACTGTTGGCCCGACAAAACAAGCAATGTGAAGACATCATCTGGGAACTTTTCACAATATTCTGATATTTAATAGACTAAACAATTAATCCAGAGAATAAACGGCAGATTAATTGATAATGAAAGTAATAGTTAATTGCAGCTGTACTTGCATAGTCTTACTTTAACAACTCCTAGATCTGAAGTATTTGATTTTTCATGTCAAACCATGCAAATCTTTGCATTTAAAGAGATTTAATTAGTCAAGGTTTTCTCTTTGTATTTGATAAATTCCCTAAACAATATTCAAAAACTAAAGTCATATTTCTTTTTATGGCCTACATAATCAACTGCTTAAGGGTCTATTATAAAATCTCTCGATTGGATTTCTTTTAGGTGACGAGTTTGAGTTGTCGGCCGACGTTGAGGAGGAAGCAGGTTGATCACGGCCACACTCACACACTTCACGCACCGACCTGGAGGCCTGTGGTGTCCAGGGAGAGAAGGTCCAACAACTGGAGCAGAGAGGAAACGCACACTGAGGACTTCAAGGGGGTGGAAAGCTTTTTGGCTTCGGACTAGATTACCCCTTGTAAGATTTGTGATTTCAGGAGAAACAACTGTTTTTGTTTTTTCACACGTGGAGTGACATATACCTACACGGTGGAAATAAACGGAGAACAGTACAGACTATATGATTTTGGGGAAACACTTGTACAAAGTTGGACATCCTTTTTTCGAGGACAGGAATATTGAGCAACTCTTATGGACTCAAAGTGGAAGCAGGAAATATTGTTCAATTTAGAAACAGAAGTTAAAGTATTGAACTAAGATTATATTGAAGAAGCTATTCCCCAAGTTCAGATTGCCTTAGTTGTTCTATTTCAGGACTTGAACCGCTTTGATACTTGTTCACATATAATTTTTCTATATTGTGGGCAAGTATATTCATGCAAATGAATGCAAATTTCTCTTCATTTTGAAGAGCTTTTGTGTAAAAATTTGTTTTTTTTTTTGTTGTTTTTGTACGTCAGTCACTCTGTTGTTGAAGGGGACCGAACTGCACGTACATGTGTATATGTAAATACTACGAATTGACTTCTGTTGTAAAAGCTTTGGACTTAAAAGAATAGAGAATATTGTTTGTTAATGCTTTATTAAACTTTTTTACTTTTGAAGAGAATTTTTAAAAAGAAAAACCTAAGAAGCAGAAATCTAATACCTTGAAGAGGACAAAAAAAAAAAAAAAAAACAAGGCAAGGAAAACAGGAAAAATGGCAACCGCCAGAACAGAAAACGTTGGCCCGGTCGTCATGGGACTGAACAAGCAGAACGGGCAGCTCAGAGGACAGACCAAACCAGCTTCAGTCCAGCCAGCACCCACAACTCAAGGAAAGGCTTTGGGTGCACCCCAGAAACCAGGCAGTGCGGCTCAAGAAGGAGGAGGCATTAAGTTTGGAGATGACTGGAAAAAGAGCCTAAAGCTCCCTCCCAAAGACAACAGGGTCAAAACCTCAGTGAGTCAAACTTGACAATGGTTTCTATTCTTACTTCAGCTCACAACTAGTTTTCTACCATCACCCTAACCTTTCTGTGTGTACTCTAGGATGTGACGTCCACTAAGGGGAATGAATTTGAAGATTACTGTCTCAAACGAGAACTCCTGATGGGCATCTTTGAGATGGGTTGGGAGAAACCATCTCCTATCCAGGTATGGTTAACGTCTAACAATGTTCCTTTTCTGCTGAGCTTAATCCAATGTGACAAACAAACGCAACCCTTTACATGGAGTGAAATAATTATATTTTAGGTGTGATACTGTAGTGACAGAATGATACTATAAAGTGTGGATTTTTGGTTCCTTGCAGGAGGAGAGCATTCCCATCGCCCTGTCTGGACGGGATATTCTGGCCCGGGCTAAAAACGGAACAGGAAAAAGTGGAGCCTATCTCATCCCACTGCTGGAGAGGATAGACCTTAAAAAGGACCACATACAGGGTGAGACGCTGTCCGTAGTTTTCTACCGTTACCTGCCTGTTTGAAACCTCCAATCTCAATTTTTTCCCCCCTTTTTCTTGCTCTAGCGTGGTTACATTAGTTATCTTTTAACCATGCTTCATTGTAATCTCTCCCATGCATTTTTTATTCTCCAGCCATTGTCATGGTGCCCACCCGTGAGCTGGCACTGCAGGTGAGCCAGATCTGCATCCAGATCAGCAAACACCTGGGAGGAGTCAAAGTCATGGCCACCACCGGGGGCACAAACCTGCGAGATGACATCATGCGCCTTGACGAGACCGGTGAGGACTCACGTTGTTTCACTAACACACTTCACAGCATTTTTTTGGCCACATGCAGCGCCATGTGCTGACAAATACTACAATATCACAAATGAGTAAATACAATCTGCATGTTGTGTTTAATCAAAGACTCTTTTCTGATGATTTTTAAAATTGTTCAACCTGTGGACAAATATATTACAATAATATTCATAATTCAAAATTGTATCACCCTTTTGTGTAGTCAAAGTAGCATTTATTTTAAGTTTGTAGTTATTAAAATGATTTCACAGCATTTTTGTTTGCTCAGTTCAATTTTTCTCTTCTCTGTTACGCATCAGTGCATGTGGTCATCGCCACGCCTGGTAGGATCCTGGACTTGATTAAGAAAGGAGTGGCAAAGGTGGATAGAGTCCAGATGATGGTGATGGATGAGGTAAACATGGATAAAACTAATAAATGGAAAGTGTTATCAGTATTTGACAAAGAAAAGCATCAGATGTACTTGTAATTTTTTTTTTTTTTTTTTAATCACTATCACATCATTTTGTTTTTTCAGGTTCGAACATACTACCTCTCTTCATGTCATATTGTCTCTGTTTCCTCTCAGGCAGATAAGCTGCTGTCTCAGGATTTTGTGGTGCTCATCGAGGATATCATCAGCTTCCTGGCCAAGAACAGGCAGATCCTGCTCTACTCTGCAACCTTCCCCATCAGCGTGCAGAAGTTCATGGTGAGTAGTCGGCTAATTGCTGCGCCACTCAGCCAACACAATGGCTCGGGGCCACTTGGCACAGCTCGGCTCACACTGCAGATCAAGCTGTTCTCACACTGCGCCCGATCCTGCGTTTGTGTTGGTCTGTTGTATATTTTTCCAGTCCTCGCCTACAGCGTTTCAGCTAACAGTCACAGGATTTGAATGTTTGGATATTTAGCCTGTTAAAGTCTTCAGTGTTGCGATCATGCACAGAGATCTCTTATCTTCTGTGTGTCTGAGGAAGTGTGTGAACAGTAGTAGTGCACATATCCTGGTGTGCATAAAACAGACAAAACAACACATATAATAGTTAAATAAGGCACACATCGCATCCATGTCCATTTAATTGTCAAATCACTGTTATATATTTGCTGTCTGAGATTGTAAATTCAGCCTTTTTTTCTCTTTATCCTCCGTGTGTCCTTCCTGTAGGCCAAGCACCTTCAAAAACCCTACGAGATAAACCTGATGGAGGAGCTGACGCTGAAGGGCATTACTCAGTACTATGCCTACGTCACTGAGAGGCAGAAAGTCCACTGCCTCAACACACTGTTCTCCAGGGTAACTGACCGATTCATACACACTTTTAAAGTACCGGTGCCTCGCTCGAGGGCAGCAGGACAGTAAATGTGATATAATGAAATGCAGATGATATTTACTGTCCATGCACAGATCTCTCTGTCATCTCTGGATAGTCACAATGAAACTGGGGGGGAAAGGGGCAAAAGATACAGTATGACATTTACAGAATTTTTGATTGTTTAACCTCCAGTTTCGTTTCGTAAAACCAAGTTTGATCCAAGTTTCTGTACAACTTGGATCAATAACAGACCACAAATCATACATTTAACACATTGATCCATGACACATTCTCTTCTTTTCTCTCTCACAGCTTCAGATCAACCAGTCAATCATCTTCTGTAACTCCACTCAGAGGGTGGAGCTCTTGGCAAAGAAGATCACCCAGCTGGGTTACTCCTGCTTCTACATCCACGCCAAGATGATGCAGGTGAGGAGAGAAATTTCTCTTTATTCCTTTTATTGTTTGTATGTTTTTAGATGACCACTGTTTTGCTTCATGATTATTTCAAATATGATTAAAGCAAATTAGAAATATATTTATAGGATTTATGAATTGTATAAATCACTTTTAATAGCTGATAAAAGACCTTTCATAAAATATATAAACTACAAATAACTGTTTCACAAAACCTCAGTTTAGATTGTTTTGGATCATAACATTAAATTATAAATGTTAATGAGGCTGAGGATTAGGGGGTCTTGGTGGCATTTCATCCTCCCTTTCTCTGTTTCATGTCACTTAACTCACTCAAGCTGTCTGCTAAAAAAGGCAAAAAGGCCAGAAATGTTTAATGTGGCCTCAAATGTTTTGGTTGTGTTTGTGTACAAAGCCAAAAGCATCTTTTGAAACATTTCGTGTCTCGTTTGTTCTCAGGAATATAGAAACCGTGTGTTCCACGACTTCAGAAACGGACTGTGCAGAAACTTGGTCTGCACTGGTGAGTTCCTGTTTTATACTCACCACATTTCAGGAAAAACCTACAAAATAATTGCCCAGAAAGACGTAGACCGCCGCTGATCTCATTCACTGTTGTCCCTCGATAGATCTCTTCACCAGAGGTATTGATATCCAGGCTGTCAACGTGGTCATCAACTTCGATTTCCCCAAGAATGCTGAGACTTATCTCCATCGTATTGGAAGATCAGGTATGTTGTTCACCACTTGTCAAGCTGCACGGCTCCATCACAGAGTTGCTGAGTATAATTTTCTCATTTGTGGAAACTCTTCACTCTTTATTATGGGAATCTTCAGGAGGCAGGTCCTGAACTAGGCTCTGAAAATGTTTAATTAATGTGATGGATAGAGGTCATCATGGTGAATTTTTATCATTAATCTTCTTCTCAGGGAGGTTTGGTCATCTGGGCTTGGCCATCAACCTGATCACATCGGAGGATCGCTTCAACCTGAAGGCCATCGAAGACCAGCTGGTGACCGACATCAAGCCCATTCCCAGCAGCATCGACAAGAGCCTCTACGTCGCCGAATTCCACTCCGGCAGCGCCGACTGTGATGTGGAGGAGGTCGAGGAGAAATCAGGACGCCAACAAGACAGCACCTAAAACAGGTGAGACAGGGAGAGTCAGCTGGACTGTAACTCATTTTTACACTTGTATCGCATGAAATAAATAAGAGCCGTCCTTGTAATCAAAGTTTGTTTTTTTTATCTTCCATCCAGGACAGCTGGACACACCAGGCTTTTGCGCAGACATCAGCGCTTGCACACAGGCTTCAGGCAACTCTTCAGTTTCACTTTTCCACTCATTTTCAGAGCCTGTCGAATGGATATTAAGGCTGTTTTTATTTTTCAGTATTTCCTTAGCTTTTCCTCAAAGAGAGCTGCCTCCTTTTTTTTTTTTTTTTTTTTTTTTTTAATTAAGTGAGAAAATTAAACTATCTTGTTTTGCACCAAACTCACACACGGACCATTTAGAATATTTCTCCTAAAGTATATTTAGGTTACAGCACACGGCTGTTGAAATGAAAACAGCAGTGCAAATGTTTATCAAAGCTGTTTTGAACCCGTCGTCCTTGGAGACTGTTTTCATTGCCAGCAGCAAGGTTGGTCTGTTTTAATGTTACAATGGTGCACTTACACCAGCCATCGTTCTGTCCACTTACACTGCTGTTGTCACTTAAGTGCCTTACTTACTCCCATGTGCACTCATCCATTCATAGCCTGCTGTCTCCTGTCGTGCAGCAGAGTTACGAGCACAAATACAATGAATCAAACGGTAACCCGAGTTTATTCAAACATCCATTATGCAAGGGAAAAAGAGAACACACTCTTCTGTGTGTCAAAACACGGCTCAAACACCTTTTTGGAAATCATCCTGAATGTGAACGTTTATTTTTAATGTGAACGTTGCAATAAAAAAGGGCAGCTTTATTTAAATACTGCGTGACTGTTTTTCCCTACCACTATGAATAATACATGTGCAGAGTTAATATGAGAAGACGGCCTAAAGACTCAAGCCCCCCTCTCTCTCCCCCCCCCCCCCCGTACTGATTCATGGATGTTTGCCTGCAACCTCACAAACAACATGGGAATTTATAGCAGCATTATGCTGTTACATTACGGCTGTCGCTGGTGAGCTCGCCCGCAGACAGGTGACGTCCGGAGGTTCTTTTACATTTTTAAAAAAAAAACAAAAATCACATTTGGCTGGTGAATACTGTAAACCTGTCAGCCACTGTAGCTGGTAGACGGGAGGGGAAAAAAAACTGGTTTCCCCATCCTGCATGCAGCTACAGCTCAGAACTGATGCATCAGAGACCGGTTCAAAACAGTTTTTATAGCAGAATTTGCGTCACTAAGCTGATAAACAGCTGATCGATTGAGTGTTAAAAGTTATCAGAGGTCCAAGGAGTAAAAGATTCACAGGGTTATTGTGGAAGTTGGTGCAAAACAATGGTTTGAATTTTCTGTTATTTTTGTTTCTTCCCCACATCTTTAAGTTTGTCAGTCAAAAAAAAAAAAAGGTGGAAATGAAACATTTTAGCAAATTCTAAGAGAAAACTTTCTTTTTAAGCCCCATCATGACAGACTGAAGTTGGTGAATGTATTCGTTGCCAATGTGAATTCTGCTGCCCAGTGGCTGAACGCCGAGCTCTTAAGCATATTAGACAGTTGTCGTTTGTATTGCTGCTGTTGCATTAGAAACTTTTTCTTCAGGCTATGATTTTTATGGAAATGTATAGTAGATAAGAGATGGTTTCATGTACCAGAGGAAGAGGAAACCTGCTCAGTCTATAAGAGTACAACACAAACCTTCAATTGAACTAAAGATAAAATCAGGAAAAAGTCTTTCTGCAGCAGCAGCAATATAATATTTTTTTTTTTCATATTTTTTTGTTTTCCCCCAGCACAGCTCTGTTTTATAATTATAAATGTGAGGATTCTCTTTTGTGAGGGGTGGGCTCTGTTTTTGAAAGCAAAATTGTAGCATCTTTGAACAGGCAGCTGTGACTTCTTTCTTTTTTTTTTCTTTTTTTTTTGTCCTCCCCTTTAAAGAGCATCACAAATGAAAAAAAAAAAGACATAAAAAAGAAAAGTATTTTTGCTTTTTTAAGATTTATTTTTGATGTTGCTTAAAGCAGTTTGGAGGGGGAGGTGGGGGGGGCAGGGGGGGCACTGTGAGGCTTTAGCACTGGGTAACTTGTGGAGGTTTGGGTGGGTTTGCAGAAGCCAAGTGTTTTATCAGATGCTCTCGGGGGGGCATCTTGAATCTTTCCTTCTCTCTGGTACTTAAAGCTTCCAGTAAAAACAGCGGAGCAAAGACAAAAGCTTTTGATTTCAAATTTTTCCCTCAAAAGTAAACAATACGCTTAAAAGAGTTTTATTTTCTTCTTGTTTTAAGTACTAGAGAGAAAGAGCGCTAAATTATACAGGAGAGAGTTTCTGGAAAGCGTTGAAGCACTGTGATCTTCTTGAACCTGTTCCATGTTTGTGTGACGGATGATCAAAGTGCTGTGATTAGTTTTCAGCAACTCAATCTGTTTTCTACTAGGGCAATCTTTATACGAGGTGTTATGAATCATTTCGAAAAACTCGTGAATGATTCATTGTTTACACTAGTCGTTTACAATTACATTTAAAAAAAAAAAAAGAAAATACTTTGCTTCATGGGCGGAGGAGGTAGAATTTTGTTTCCCTTTTTTTTTTTTTTTTTTTTTTTTTCTTAACTTGAAATAGATTTTCAGGATTTACATTGAAGCAAAACCAAAAAAGTGGAATGTCGTGTGTGTGTGAGAGAGATGTGTAGGTGTGTGTTTGCATGAGGAGAGGTGTGTGTGTGTGTGTGTGTGTGTGTGTGTGTGTGTGTGAGAGAAAGTGAAATGCAGGCGACTGTTTGAACAAGGTGTGTGTGAGATGTGTGCGTGCTTGCAGCTGTGACAGGCTGATTTTTGTTAAGAATCACTACGTTTGCATGCAGCTTCAACCTCACTGATGTTTGCAGACCAGATTAACAGCTTCTCCTCTGGAGCATCAGACCGCATTAAGTTTCAGTATAATTAGTCAACTTGGTTACTGATTTACTCCTCTCTTTTTTTTTTTAAGTAAGAATTAAACTGTCCTGTTAACAGTTTGAGGCTGCATGTAAGCGTAAAAGTCGTATGTCACTTGCTTTTTTTTTTTTTTCCCCCTGTTATTTCATGTGCAGACTCGTCTTGTGTTTTTGTTGGCGATATACAATGTCTTAAATATCAGAATGGGTGTTTACATTTGTCAGGGATGTGATTTATTTTTTGTTTTTTTGTTTTTGTTCTTTTTTTTCCTCCTCCACCTCCTTCCTCTTCTACTCCAGGAGTTCCAAGTTTGTGAACGTAAATCTCATTTCAAACGACAAATTTCCACTTTTCCTGTTCTTCTCCGTGTTTTTGTGTTCCCGATCATGTCCCTGACAGTCGTTCCATGATCTCCTTTGTGACCCAAAAACGACAAATACTGCAGAGATATATTCAGAATTTGAATAGCCTAAGATTAAAAGTCTCTTAGCTAGTTTCATTAATTATATATATATGTAAGTCATTGTAGACTTTTCCCTGGGATTGTCTCCTAAAACTTAGATTACAACTTGGGTTTTATATCCGTCTCTCTGGCTGTATGTTTATATTAGTTGTGATCACATATTTCTCACTAAAGTAATTGCTGACGTCTCTGAACAAGCCAACAAACACTAAAAATGGCTCCAATGGGGCGTCTGGAGATCTCACTTTGACAGCCAGATGGTCAAAGCGAGGAAAAAATAAAACCCACGTTGTAATAAACTGTACGTTTCCTTTTAAGCTGTGAATGACATGAATTTGTACATTTTTGTGTCCCCTTTATAACTCGTCTGTCAGCGGTCACAAAGGAGGTTATGTTGAATGCACTTATGAATGTTGAGTGACTTTGTTATTTTGTCATCTGATGTTGTCAAGGCGTCTTTTTGTGTGTATGTGCGTGTGTGTGTGTGTGTGTGTATGTGTGTGTGTGTACATCTGACCTGTGGAGTCAGGTGTACTGACTGGGGTGGGAGGGATATTTGTCAGAAACTTATTTGAAAGGGGTAACTGTTTAAATAAAAAAAAAAAAAAGAAAAAAAAAATCAGAAAAGGGTGAGGATTCGGGTGAAAAATGGCAATGTAGGGATTGCTGCTTCAGGTTCTGTAAAATTTAAATTGGTGGAAATACAAAGAAAAGTTCAAACCTGTCTTTAAGAAATAGTATTAATGCCTGAATTGCTGTTAATACTTCTACTGTGCACAGCTGAATTGAATTGGATCTCTCTAATTTGCTGCACTAATGTAGACTCACCCCCGCTTCAGGCAGTTTCAACCAAATTTAACGATGAACTCAGCAGATTTGTCGTAGAAAGCTGAGGATAAAGTTAAAGCAGTATTTCCCTGCAACAAGGATAGAAAACGGGTGTTAAGATTCCTAATTGGCTCTCAGATTTTTATTTCTTGGTCTGAATGTAGCTGAGGATAACGTTGCAACAGTATTTTCTCTACAACGGGGATAGGAGGGAGTGGTGATATGATTCTGAATTGGCTGTCAAAAATGTTGGTTCAATCGATCCCTCATGGAAGAAAAATATTGTCATAAAACCCTCCTGTTGTCACAGTTTTTAATTTGTTTTTTTTTTCCGTCTTCTCTCTGTAGTTATCGGTAGCAGCTTCTCCCAAAACAAATATTTTTCAGTCCTATTTCAAGTGAGTTAAAACATTCTGGACTTCAATTAAAATAGCGCTAAAACCACACTCCATATTTTTGGGAACTTATTTTCCTTGGTCATTGTCCCGTAATTTTCCTTTGTCGTATGTCAGTAGATCAAAAAAAAAACTCAGTAACAGTCTTTATTGGGTGATACTGCAAAAATGTCATCGTTGCATTGTTAATGTTTTTCACGTTTTCATTCCCTTTTGTTTCCTTACAAAAATGCATTGAAGAGAGAGACACATAAGGTATTTCAATGACCTGTGTTAATCACTCTGTCCTCTACTGTTGTAACGTGGAAATACACGCAGGGGCTATAAAATCCAATAAATTGAACTGAAATTTACACTCTGTCTGTTGTTCTCTGTATAATCACACACTTTAGTTGTTACATGATTAAAATACAGGAGAAGTTAGACATTATATATCTAACCTGTTGAATAGATATAAATGAAGACAATGGGGAGTTTTGATATGTAAGGTTGCTTTAAAGGACCATAAACAGATTATTACAAATTACTGAAATCTCTGACAAAGTATTGGGAGTCATAGAGGGCTGAGACGGTGCAGGTTTTCTTTCATTTGGACACTCAGCACCGGAGTCACTGTGTCTGGTAATTTTATTAAACACAAATTTTTAATTTTGCAAGTAAGAACTTTTACAGTAGCACTGACTAAGTTTATTTTGTATGGCTAAGTAAATTAAATTATTTTTTTCATTACATTGAGCTCTTGTTCCTGCAGTTTGAATACACATATACTATAAGTCACTTTAGACCAAAATGTCTGCCAGATGGTCCTGAGTTTTTATGTAATTATGTGGCCTGAGTTCCGTTTGAAATTTTAAATACCATTATCATTTCAGTCAATATTTGGCTTACAAGTTGTATATTCCTAAATACATCTAAATGTGCACTGTGCCTGATCAGCACTTGATGAAAACAGGATTATATGCAGTAACAGGTGGGGTCAAAACATGGCCCCAATACTCAATAGTCAGCAATGTTAAAATACTCCATTACAAGTAATGGTCCTGCATGAAAAATCCTACTTAAGTAAAAGTACATAAGTATTAGCAGGAAAATGTAGTGAAAATATCGCAGTAAAAGTACTCATTTCATCCCTCTGACTGATATATTATTATATATGACATCATTAGATTATTAATAGTGAAGCATCAGTGTGAAAGCAGCATGTTACTGTTGTAGCTGCTGGAGGTGGAGCTAGTTTCAACTACTTTATACACAGTTAGCTAGTTTAGTCCAGTGGTTCCCAACCTAGGGGTCGAGGCCCTCCAAAGGGTCACCAGATAAATCTTAGAGGTCCTGACATGACTAATGGGAGTTTTTGAACTTTTTCTCTAATCGTTGATTTTTGTTGAAATATTGGATCATTTGAACGTTTATTGACATGAAACCATGTGAGAAGTTTAGAGGGAAAAATCACTGTTTGGTGGAGCTGTTAACAACTCATAGATGTCTAAAAATGTGACCCTGACTACACACTGCTTTTTGTAAGACGTCAAAAGCCAAAAAGGTTGGAAACCACTGGTTTGTGATTGGTGTTGTATTTTAAGAGATTGTTATGTGATCAATTGTGTCATTTATCTGAAAAGTAACTAAAGCTGTCAAATAAATGTAGTGGAGTAGAAAGTTCAATATTTCCCTCTGAAAGGTACTGGAGTGGAAATATAAAGTAGCATAAAATGGAAATACTCAAGTGAAGTACAAGTACCTCAAAATTGTGCTTAGGTACCATAAATGTACTTAGTTACTTTCCACCACTGCTGAATGCTGCTGCTGTGTGTACTGTCCCTGGAGAAAGAGAGAGCCATTGTTGTGTCTCATTACAAATCAAACAGGCTGTATTTTTGTGAGTTTGACCCTCCAGCTGCCATTTGACCTTGAAGCTATTCTTTCATAATCTACAAACAGTAACCAACGGACGTCGAAGTCCTCCGCCAATCAGTGACCCCAGAATATTACGTCCCGCCCCATTACGAATGACTACACATCGATTAACCAATGATGTTTGAGTAGCATCGTGACGTCCTCGATAAAAACACGCCTTTGCTTGGTCAGGCACATAGAAATGACTGACAGGTGTTTCTGCCAGTCAGTTTTTAGGGTTATAGTCCATCATCCAATCAGAATGTGCTTCAAGAAAATAGGCGGGTCTTTTAGCGGCAAGCACATCTTCTTCTTTGGTGGTGCCGAATTCAGCTTCCGGCTGCATCGTCCTCTGGAAATTACAACGTGAGTAGCTACCGCTAGCTTTGTGTTCTGTATTTTGTTTTTTAATATATAACATGAGGGTTTAACTTGGAAAATATGTATGTTAGCTGTTTTCCAGCAATACTTATCTGACAAACTGGGCTTTGTTTTTCTTCACAAGCCGAAGGTGCAGGTCTAGCCAGCAGGCTGTAGCCACAGCACTGTAAACGGCATCAAGGAGCTAGCTTAGCTTGCTCATTGGCTTGTAGGTTTCATTCAAAATATTAACTATATCCAATAAAAAAAGCAGTTAGTGACCTCTGTTTTCCTATATATTTCTGTCACATAATGTCATTGATACCTAATGTTAGCCTTCTGACTTCATATGAATGATGTGTGTGAAAGGTTAAAGGGACACTTTACACATGAAGACAAGCTGACTCATTATGGGGAATATTTCTCAGCCTGTGACACTGAGTTTAATGTCTTGTTTGGCTCTGGAAGAAGCTTTCTAAAGTCTGAGAGAATAATCCTGATGATGTCATCAGGGTAAGCTGTGACAACTGTTAATATGGGAGTTACCCCATTCAATCAAGCTAGAAGCCAAGGATGTAATACTATACTATGAAAAAAAAGCAAAGTTCAACCGACTGCCAATTTATTCATTTTAGTGGGAATTTCTTTTTAAAAAAATCCATAAATCCAAGGTCCCAGGGTCTCACCCATCATTTGGACTAGAAAGTATTTTGAGTCTATCCAACAGATAAACAATAAGAAATGTGCACATACAGTTAGTATGCTTCAAGAATTTTTTTTAAAGAAATCTGATTTTATTGCGTACCCTTTAAGTTATTTTTCTACTTGTTTATTTATTATTATTACTTATACCCTTTGTCCTGTTACCATGTTGACTGTATCAACAAACTGAAAGTGTCCTTTATGTTATCTTTATTTCATTAGGATGCCTAACTGTTCTCTGTTATTGTCTTAATGTCACACGTGTTGTAAGTGAAGCTTTCTACAAATAAAGTGATATATATATATATATATATATATGAGACTGAACTGAAATGTACAAAATATTAACCAGGAATTTGCAAATGTTCACAGTATAAACAGTAGCCTATATGCAGTGTATAATTAATACTACTACTAATATAACATGTAATGTCCGTGTCAGTGGGAGTCACGGGACTTGTTGATGAGGTCAGCTGCAGATGGGGAAGTTCACGTCAACATCAGATTGTGCAATCTAACACAATCCAATACAACAGCTCTCCCATAAATTCTACTTTTACTAAGCTTATACATTTTCAGTTTTTGTTGACATCATCAGAATGGTGATAATTCTACTTTATGTGTATTATTGATGTTGTGGTGCGTGGCTCCTAATATTTTCTCCACCCTGTTAACATACACAAGGGCAAAATATTAGGAATGCATTTCAATATAATGCACTCCAGTATACCACCACCACCACCACCCACTACGACCTAAGTGTTCGGCGAGTGTGTGTCTCACTTAGCAGAAGTGCCTGGAAAAAGCAAATCTTGTCAGTTCAATCTGTACAAGGTAATTAAACCAAAATCTAAACTATGTCACCAGTGCAGTGTATTTGTTAACCTTCACACAGTCACCTCTGCAGTCATTCAACCTTCTTGATTTGAGTCACACCCGAACATTCATACTTTAAGTTATGATTGCTGCATTGGAGACTGCAAATATTTAACAGAAGGTCTGCATTACATATTGGACTCCTTTTGAAAGACCAGGACAATAACCAGGCATGGAGGCGCTAATGACACACAGTATTTAGTTGCATTATGTGAAATGTATCCAATGGATTCAGCATTTTTGTGGCTTGGCCCATACTCGGCCTCTGCTGCTTCAGTTCTTTTCTTAAAATTTGTCTCTTGCAAGTCCCCCAACTTAACAACTTTACATGTTAAATTGCTTTACACCTTTGGATTATCTGGCCTGCCTGCATCAATATTTACATTGTTACTGATTAGATATTACACCGTTATCTACATCTCGTCCACTTTACAGCTATAAGTACGGAGCTTTAATGTTATCACCTGTACCCTACAAATACTCAGCAGCCAGTTTTTAACCCTGTCTGTCAGTCGCCCTCTCTCTTACTTTATCCCTCCATTTCTTCTGGCTTCTCAGAATGGGCAGTGTTTTGGCTGCCAGCTCCCCTAACCCTCCACCACCACCAGCCTCTGGTGGTGCTGCTGCTGCCGCCCCTGGGTTGACGGTGCCACCGGGCTTTGGGATGCCTCCAGTGTCTCCAGTTATACCCCCGACTGGGGTAACTGCAGGGCAGCAGCCGGAGGAGGAAAACTCTTTGCCTAACCCCGGTGCATTTGACGAGTGTCATCGCAAGTGCAAAGGTAAATGAGACGGTTGAGTAAAGGGTGTTTCTAGAGTTGTAAAATACCAGTATTACCTGATTCTGCTTTTCTGTGTTTCTTATCTGCATCTGTTTTTCTTCTCAGAGGTTTTCCCTATGCAGATGGAAGGCGTCAGGCTAATTGTCAATAAGGGCCTTAGCAACCACTTCCAGGTCAGTCAAGTTGCTTTTTTTTTACATTTGAAATGTTTAACAGCACAACACAGAACTGCCTGTTAGCAGTTTTTTATTTAGTAAACATTGCCCTTTCAATATTTGCTACATAGACTCACAAAACCAAACTACATCTTGAAAGTTCAGACTTTTCTATAAGAGTTTGTTCTGGAAAACGCCCGCTGACATCTCAACACTGATCAATGAGCTGCTTGTGAGTTGATGTTACCTAAACTCAGGTTCACCAATCATCATATAGTATTAGAGCAAATGAACCAAGTGCAAATATGCATCTCAGCCACTCTGCTGTAGATCAGACCAAAAAAAGTGAAATACAGATGGCTTTAATTGTAAATTTTCTGTGTCCTTTAAACGTCCTTTAAGGTGAACCACACTGTGCTGCTGAGCACCATGTCAGACTCCACCTACAGGTTTGGTGCTACATATGTTGGATTAAAGCAGACGGGTCCAGCAGAGGTATGTTCTAGTAAAGTCACTGTGACTCCCATTTGTAAGACTTTATATGGAAGTGTTTGAACTGTGATACGACTTCTGTTTATGTTCAGTTTTTTCCAGTCATGGTTGGAGACATGGACAACAGCGGCAGCCTTAACGCCCAGATCATCCACCAGATCACCAGCAGAGTACGATCCAAACTGGCCTTCCAGGTAAACCACCAGCTTATGCTTTTTGGGTCTTGTTGAACCTTTTTCCGCTACTTAAATACCACAATAAGCTGGCCATAGTGTGAGTTTGTGATATTATTCCTATTTTATTATCTCAAGATGTTAACTTTATCAAAATCTGTCATGTCCTCAGACACAACAACAGAAGTTTATGAACTGGCAAGGTGATGCTGAGTTCAGGGGAGAAGATTTTACTGCAACTGTTACACTTGGAAACCCAGATGTCCTTGTCGGCTCTGGTAGGTCATCTTTGTATAAATCTATCATGACTTTTTTAAATTTTCTGAGAGTAGTTATCTAAACCAACCAAAACAGATATTTGTCCTGAACCTGAACGCCTCTTGTCGTCTTGCTGTTGTCCACCTGTCAGGTATTGTTGTAACACACTACCTCCAGTCCATAACGCCGGCTCTGGCTCTGGGAGGGGAGCTGGTCTACCACCGCAGGCCGGGAGAGGAAGGCACAGTGATGTCTTTAGTTGGCAGATATACAGGTGAGGCGCAGGTAAAAATCATTACGAGCATGTAGTCTGGATTGATAGATCTGGAGCCTTTTACTGGGATTTATCCAGTTGATGATTCTTTCATTTGGTTAAAGCAGTGTTGTCTTAATGGTTTGACCTCTTTCTGCACAGGTAATAACTACATCGCCACGTTGACGCTCGGCTCGGCGGGGGCTCACGCCTCATATTACCACAAAGCCAACGACCAGGTAAATTACTCCTGTTATTTGGTTTGTAATTATTCAGGCTGTGTTCATCTTGTGTAATTTTCTTAATTTTACAAAGCTGACTATTTCAAATATTTTATGTGATTTATTTATTTATTTTTTAATCTGACTCACTGCCTTGGTATTAAGATAAAAAGAGAAACATTTAAATGTCCTCTGACCTTGTTTTTTTTTTAATACATTTGTGGAGTCTTGCTGTGCTTATGATATATTATCTTCCTCAAAAAATTGAAAAAAATTTGAAGGCACACCTGAACATGTGACAGGTGCTTTGTAGGAAAGTAGAACTTTAATAAAAATGTGAAAAACTCCCGCCCATTTCATCGGGCATATCCCAAAACATCATAAACTAATAAATATTCTAGCAGTCAGCGAGACAGCGTGTGGGGAGTTTTTCTCATTTATATTTCATATACCAGCATTCATCAGCATCTAACTGTCTTCTGCTCTTCAACAGCTGCAGGTCGGCGTCGAGTTCGAGGCGAGCACTCGCATGCAAGACACCAGTGTGTCGTTCGGCTACCAACTAGATGTACCTAAAGCCAATTTACAGTTTAAAGGTACAATGTGTATACAATCTGTTTGATGGGGAACACTTACATACATATACATGTACATCCATTACTACAGTTGTATGGACTATTTTTTAGAGGTCAAATGTGGTTTTCTCTAATAGTATTCATTTATTTTAAGGAAATTAAAAATTAATTTATAATTTTTGTTTACATTATTAACTACTATTTTTCATTCTTTATTTATTATTAAATTAATTTCATACTTTTACCTTTTAGAAAGTGTAATTAGTGACATTAGTTGTGTATAGTTATATAGAGGCAAACAGTGTGTTGATGGTGGAAATGTGTGTGTAGTAGAAACATGCTTGTTGGTCACACATGCTAATAAATAATAATAACAAAACTTAATATATTTTCATGCAAAAAGATGCAGTATTATAATCTGGTTTATAAAAATACACACAAATAAACACAGTAAGTTTGGAGGCATCAAAGAGTTAAACAAACTAAAAATCAAAACTCAGTTGTAACAAAAAATCTATGCTCATGTCTGACCCACATTTATTTTCTATACATCTGTTTTTGTTTTGTTACACTTTTTAAAGACATGTATTGTTTTTTTTTTTTTCTTGGAATAAACCGAACAGACCCGTCTAATGTTCTGTCTTCTGCTCCTCTCTCAGGTTCACTAGACAGTAACTGGGTAGTCGGTGCAACGTTAGAAAAGAAGTTGCTCCCGCTGCCGCTCTCCCTGGTTCTCTGCTCCTTCCTCAACCATCGCAAGAACAAGTTCCAGTGTGGTTTTGGCGTCACTATCGGTTAGACTGGCGAGTTAGCGGCCTGCAGACTGAGTTCACAGAACGGACAAACTCACTATGGACAAGCAGACTACGCCATGTACACTACTACTGTGTGTCTTATCACCTCAGCCTGTCTCTCGTGTGTCTTTAGCAGATTCGGCCATTTTCATACTATCGGTTTCTCAGCTCATGATTCATCATGTGGTGAATAGAAACACTGAAAGGTAATTATTTAAATCTAATGAATTTAATCCTGTAAGATTAATCGCCTGGATGATTAGAAATGTAACATATTGTAAAATGTGATCGGTCAGGAACTGACTGTGATGCCTGTTGACTCTCCACACAACCTGATAGGCCGTAGAAAGACGTAATACATTTAGAGACGTTACAGAATTACAGAGTTTTTTTCTTTTTTTTGATCTTGTCACTGAGTTCAGTGCCTGTTGCGGTTTTGTTTTTGAGTTTTTTTCTTGTTTTTTTTTACTGTAAAGTCTGTCTTGGCGTACAGTGAATGAAATTGTTGTCATTTGCTTGTTTAAAAGGTGATTTATTGGTTACAGATAAGTTTACCAGGTATCAAGAGGGAGTGTACTGTACTGTATGTCACATTCACAATCCATCACATGTTTTTGTTGCCTTTTTTATGTTATAAATGTCATATGTCATACATATGGAACAGTATGTATTACCTGTATATACCTCTTGGAAACTGATAAATACCATTTCTTACAAAAAAACTGGAATTGCATGTCTTGTTTTTTGCAGTCGATCTCATCTAAACTGACTGTGTGTTCAGGAGTGTTTGTAGTTTTTTCTCAGTTTAATTTGTATAACCTTTAATCCCAGATACTTCAGAATATGTAGATTATACAACAAACTGACACTACATGAAAATAATTAAAGTTTTAACAAAAGTGGGAAAACGAGGAAGAGACAATGTGAGAAATTTATCTTGTAACATCTCTGTGAAATTCATCCTTTGTGAAGAATTTCTCAATTTAAAAAGAAAAAGCTGTGTCATCGAACCTTTAATTCCAGTAGAAACCAGATTCAGATCGGTGGATCTGTCAGTAGTCATAAATCTGTCACTCCTTTGCCTTGTAGGCTTGTAATTTGTTTTTGCAGATGGTTTGGAAGAGTTTGGATAACCATGGTAAGAGAAGTTCATGCATAACTGCACCTGGAAATGCCAACAGTCTTATTCTTGGTATAACTGGAGCGATGAGATCATAGCTGTAAAAATACCATGCAGATAAAGATGTGTGTTGTACCCAAAAAAGCTGAACAAGCACAACAGTTTTGTCTCTGACCTTTTTATCAGATATGGGCATGCAAACATTTATTATGTATGTGGCCATCTGATAAAAGACTCAGGGAGGATGTGAATCAAACCATAAAAGATATGCAAACGATTAGATTGTAAGATCTTCATATCAGGATAACATCCTCACAGTTACACATTTGAAAGATTGCTACGTATTTGATCGCCGAAGTGTTGGACTCTTGGAGTAACGTCTTGAGTAAATGAGTCACTGAATAAGAAAATTACTTAATAAAATAATTTTGGGCTCTGCATGTTAAGAGTAAATAAATATATTTAGATGAATGACTAAATAGTTCTCTGCTGTCATTTGAGTTGAATTTTGTGAAATACATTCTTGGTCCTCGTAATACCAGGACTCCCACAGAAAAAAACAACTTAAGACTTGTTTTAAATTATTATTTTTTTTGTAATAATAAAATTCACATAAAAATAAAAATTCACACAGAGATAAAAGCTTTTTTTTTAAAGATTGTTTTAAGAAGAGTTTTAACAGCAGTGATAGATTCAGCAAACCTAATCTCAGCAGTTCAGTCATTGGGGCCCAGACTCCAAAAGCCTCATAGCTATTAATCACCAGTCGGGCTCTGGGAACAACCAGCAAGCCACTATCAGCCGATCTAAGAGGGCACCCAGGCACATAAGAGGTTAGTAGATCTTTGATTTAATTAGGGACCTGGTCATATAAAGCCTTGAAGGTCAACAGTAAAATGAACAAGAAGCCAATGCAAGGAGGCCAGAATTGGAGTTATATGATATTGTTTTCTTGAATCGGTGATAATCGTAGCAGCAGCATTTTGAACCAATTGAAGGCGATAGAGGGAAGCCTGAGTAGCACCTGTGTAGAAGGCATAACAGAAATCTAAAGGAGAAAAGATAAAGGCATGGACAACCCTGTGTAAATCCTCAAAGGATAAGAATTTAATCTAATTTTTGATATTAATTTATGTTGAAAGAAACATAATTGAACAAACTTCTTAACTTGGTCATCAAAACAAAGGCCAGAATAAAATAAACCCACATTTCTTGTAGTTGTTGATATGTGAGAAGGCTCCAAGATTGCCGACAACCTGACTGAAAGAATTGGGTGTGGCAAACAAGATCATTTCTGTTTTGTCATTGTTAAGTTTGAGGAAGTTTTGAGAAGTCCAGAAAGGCAGGCGATAAGTTGGGTTAGGCTGCTATGATTAGTGTATTGTAAAGGGACATATAACTGGGTGTCGTCAGCATAACAATGGTACTGTACATTATACTTCTTAATGACCTAACCAAAGGGCAGCATATAAATGAAGAACAGTAACGGACCCAAGATTGACCCTTGAAGAACGCCATGAGTAAACTGGGAGACAGAAGATGGGGAATTCCCAACAGCATCAGAAAAGGTTCTATTAGACAGATAATAAGTTGAGAGCAGACCCTTTTAGACCAACCCAAGTTTTAAGATGCTGTGGAAGGATGGAGTGGTCTACTGTATCAGAGGCCACACTCAGGTCTAGCAGGACCAGAATGGAGCTTTCACCTTCATCTGCAGCAGGGAGCAAGTCATTTGTCATCTGTTTCAGTATTGTGTAAAGCTCTAAACCAGACTGATACTTATTGGAAATGCTGTTAACATTTATATAAGCAATCAGTTGAGAGGCTAGAGGGAATAACTTTCTCCAACACCTTACATAAGAAAGATATTTTAGAAATAGGTCAGTAATTGCTGAGGTTCAGCAGGTCAAGATTAGGTTTATTTAACATAGTTTGTACAATTGCATGTTTAAAAGAAAAAGGGTAAAACTAATGGCCAATAATTGATAAGATGTAGGGACTGACAGTGGGCAATATGTCTTTTAAAAGTTTAGAGTGAATAATATCAAGCTGGGAAGAGTATTTAATATGAGAGACAGTGGTTTCTAGGACTGAGAGGGAAATTGGCTGAAATTGGGTCAGCACTGCACAGTTTGAGTTGGGGACAGATAGGACACACATGTCTGAAACAATCAATTCCAGTCCTAATATTCTCAACCTTTTTAACAAAATAAGTAAGAAATTCTTCCATTAATTCAGGGCTAAATTCAATATTAGAGGTGGAAGAACTGTTCACAGAACACAGAATCAATAACCTTAAATAAATCTTGAGTTACAGGAATTACTGGAAATCAAACTGGAGAAATTGGCTGATCTTGCCTCTTTAACAGCAGTCTGATAGTTGACCATGTGACTTCTTAAGATGTCAAGGGAGACTTGTGGCCTATTAGCTTTCCATATACGTTCATCTTTTCTACATTGTCTCTTAAGGGCCCGAGTGTGCTCAATGAGTCATGGCGAGGGATTATGCTTTTTCTTTCTTATTTTAAGAGGGGGAATATGATCAAGGATAGAGAGGCAGGCAGTATTGAAAGAATTAGTCAGAACATCCGGGCACTGTTGCTGCATAAATGAGCTTGAGGTTAAGGTATTGGAAAAAGCTTCACAAGCAGAATCAGCATTGAGAACATGTAACAGGACAGTGGCACAAGGCTCACCAGTGGGAGGAGATAAAGGAACATTAAAAACAATGGCTTTATAATCTGAGACATAAAAGTCAATGAGGTTCACAGTCATGGGGAGAAAACCACTGGTGAGGACCAGATCTAAAGTATGGCCTTTAGAATGTGTGGCACCTTTAACAATTTGGTTTAAATTAATTAAATTAATTTTTGTCAATGTTTTATTGACATAAAGCAGAGAGACTGTACAGGCAGTGTGCTCATTGTAATTCTTAAATACTGGATGTTATTGGCATTTAAGTTAGGAACTAATACAATAATTGCCAAAACCTTAAAGTGAGCACTGATATATCCATTTGTCTTTCGTTTTTTCTAGTTTAAAGTAAGACTGAGCACAGAAAACCAATCAAATTCACCAATCCTTCTGGTGTTGGCTTTGTGTGTTGCTCATGGGCACTCCAGCAGAGTGTGACACCATCAAATGACATAACACAAAATAACCCTCTGTAGGACAAAGAGCATCTCCTGAGTGAGATAATCCTGCACAAATGTAGACTGACTCATGATGAGTCATAAAATTGTGTCTCTGTATTTGTGTTTTATTGTTAGTGGAATTTTATGAATGCAATCCTTAAACTAAATTGTTGAGAAATGAACCACTCCTCTGTGATAACTTGACATAACCTTTGTATTGTGATTAAGACACTGAAAACACTGAACTGATTGTCAAGTTTTTATTAAATAAAATCTACAATGGTTACAGATACAGTAAATATTTGGTGATTAGAGGCTGGATAGACATAGGATAGTCTGCTTACTGGGTCTTCTGAGTGAAAGACTCCCAGAGAGCAGTCAGCTGAGCCTTCAGGTCCTGAGCGCTGGCGTCCAGCTTAGCCTTCAGCTCCTCTCCGTAGGGAGTCAGGCTCTGCTGGAGCTCCTGGGTTTTCTGGGTCAGCTGGGTCTGGAAGCTCTGGGCCAGGGGCATCATGCTCTTCTGAAACTCATCCACACTCTGCTCCATCTTCTGCTTCATCTCCTCGGTGTAGGGGACCATCTGGGCCTGCAGCTCGGTCACTTTCTTATCCAGCTCTCCCCTCAGCTCCTGGCTCTTCTGCAGCAGGACGGCCTTCAGGGCCTCTGGGTCCATGGACTCTGCGTAGGGGGCGGCTTCCTTCTTCAGCTCCTCCACCTGCCTCTGGAGGTCAGCCACCAGCTGCTCGGCAAAGGGCTGCAGGGCAGTGCTCACGGCGGTCAGATCCTTCTCCAGACGGGCCTTCAGCTGCTCCGCCTCCTGGGAGAACTGAGTCATGAAGTCCTGAGTCAGAGGAGCCACCTGAGTACGCAGAGTGACGATGTACTGGTTCACTGTATCAGCGCTCTGAGAGATCTTGGTGCTGTCAGAAAGAAACAATAAGCACTTATTAAACAGAAACATTTATTTATACATATATACACATATAGATTTATTTATATACAACTTTAATCACTGATTCTTTATCACATTGACTCTTACTTGACTTCCTGTCCCAGCTCAGACTGTCTGATCCTCTCCAGAGAGTCCTCAGCGGTGTGTGTTGCCTTGGCAACGTAGTCCCAGAAAGCATCTTTCACCATGTCCAGACTGGTCTTGGGCGGCTCCTGCCACAGGATGTCGGCATTGCAAACTGTGGATAAAACAGTAGGTTCAGCACAGAGGTTAGAGTAGAAAACAAATAGAAACCAAACATTTATTCACCAGTTATGCTTTTACATGGATCCAAACTCTCAAAGACAAAAATTCACTCACCAGAGAAAAGTGCGAGAACCACAAGGACCTTCATGATTGAATCTGTTGGATGAAGAAATACAAGTACAATTTAAAAAACAGTCTACTCTTACCATGAATTTACTCTTGGATTTGAAAATTGAAAAATGTTTTATAATAAGAAAATGTTTTACCTTGCAGAGGCAGCTCGTCTCTTCTTGACTCTGAGTCTGATGGCTTGTGTTGTGCAGACGCCCGTTCAGACGTTTTATAGTCATATTGAAGAGCAAAGTCCTCCTCTGGTTGCCCTGCTGGACAGATTTCTGTCACTGCTGTCACTCCACGTCGTATATTGTGTCATTGCTTCTTTGTCCTGTGAAATTTTGTTTTTGCATCAGAATGAGTGGAGCAAAGGTTTATACTTTGCTTTAAACAGCATCACATTAAGCAGTTACAAAGAAAGCCACTGGGCAAAAGGGTTTTGACATCCTTCAAAATGGCTATACAATTATTTTAATAAAAAAAACTGGAGTACAGGAAAAGTACTGTATTTGAAATTTTATTTTAATGAAAAAACTGAACAATTAGCAATGACCTTTTTGCCCTTAGTGGCAAAAAAAGGAACCAACCTTTTCAACCAGGAACCTAATTTAACTCTTTAAACCGTCACTTTCTATATCATACCAGAGGTAGCAAGTCCCCCAAACTGAACAACAAAATATTATATTGTATTATTCCTTGCTACCTTTAAAATCTACACATATGAGTGTTTTCTGCCACTGCTATGTGCATTTGGTGAGTTTTAGTCACAAAAACTTTAAGAATACCTGCAAAAAATATCTGCAAGTGTCATTATAAATCTTTCAATAGTACCTTTCTAATCCCCTTCAAACTACTCTCCTTTAGATGCGATAGACTTGTCCCACTGCTTCTCCTAATCCTGAAAACATTTCCTGTTGTCATCTTTTGTCGCCATGTCAAGAGCCTCCTGCGTGTCTTCCTGGATTTCTTCCACAGTGGTGAATCTTCACCCTTTCAGTCCCAATTTTTGTTTCACCAAGCTGTAGGCATACGCTACCTAGCAGCAAATCCAATAACTACACCCTACTCCCATGCTGTCGATGGCTTCCGAAAAAATTTGGGTCCCATCTAGGAAATATGAAGAAATTTAAAAGCAGTGATAGATTTTATAAGCCTTATCTCAGCATCTAAGTTGTTCCAGAGTTTGGGAGCCCGGACTGCAAAAGCCTGATAGCCCTGAGTCACCAGCTGGGCTCTGGGAACCACCAGGAAACCACTATCAGCCAAGCAGGCACATAAGGGGTCAGTAGATCTTTGATACAATTAGGGGTCTGGTCATGTAAAGCCTTGAAGGTCAACAGTAAAATTTAAAAATCAATGTGAAAATGAACAAGAAGCCAATGTAGGGAGGCCAGAATTGAAGTTATATGATCTCGTTTTCTTGAACCAGTGATAATTCTAGCAGCAGTATTTTGAATCAGTTGAAGGCAATAGAGAGAGGCCTGGGTAATACTTGTGTAGACGGCATTACCGAAATCTAAATGAGAAAATATACAGGCATGGACAACCCTGCGTAAATCCTCAAAGGATATGAAGGATCTAACTTTTGAAATTAACTTAAGTTGAGACATGATTGAAAAACCTTCTTAACTTGGTGATCAAAACAAAGGCCCAAATCAAATAAAAGACACAAATTTCTTGCAGTTGGCTAAATGTTATGTGAGAGGGCTCCTAGATTGCCGACAACCTGACTGAAAGAATTGGGTGTGGCAAACAAGATCATTTCTGTTTTGTCATTGTTAAGTTTGAGAACATTTTGAGAAGTCCAGCAAGTGATATTAGAAGCAGGCGGTAAGTTGGGTTAGGCTGCTATGATTAGTGGATTGTAAAGTGACATATAACAGCGTGTCGTCAGCATAACAAAGGTACTGCACGTTATGCTTATTAATGACCTGACCAAAGGGCAGCACATAAATGAAGAACAGTAACGGACCCAAGATTGACCCTTGAGGAACACCATGAATAAACTGGGAAACAGAAGATGGGGAATTCCCAACAGCATCAGAAAAGGTTCTATTAGACAGATAATAAGTTGAGAGCAGACCCTTTTAGACCAACCCAAGTTTTAAGATGCTGTAGAAGGATGGAGTGGTGTACTGTATCAAAGGCCACACTCAGGTCTAACAGGACCAGAATGGAGCTTTCAACTTTATCTGCAGCAGGGAGTAAGTCATTTGTCACCTTAACTAAGTCTCAGTACTGTTTAGAGCTCTAAACCAGACTGATAGTTCTCAAAAATGATGTTAACATTTATATAAGCAATCAGTTGAGAGGCTAGAGGGAATAACTTTCTCCAACACCTTACATAAGAAAGATATTTTAGAAATAGGTCAGTAATTGCTGAGGTTCAGCATGTCAAGATTAGGTTTATTTAACATAGTTTGCACAATTGCATGTTTAAAAGAAAAAGGAAAATACTAATGGCCAAGGAGCAATTAATAATTGTTAAATGCAGGGAATGACAGTGGGCAATACGTCTTTTAAAATTTAGAGTGAATAATATCAAGCTGGGAAGAGTATTTAATATGAGAGACAGTGGTTTCTAGGACTGAAAGGGAAATTGGCTGAAATTGGGTCAGCACTGCACAGTTTGAGGTGGGGACAGATAAGACACACGTGTCTGAAAAGATCTGAGTCCTAATATTCTCCTCCTTTTTAACAAAATAAGTCAGAAATTCCTCTGTTAATTCAGGGCTAAGTTCAGTATTAGAGGTGCAGGAACCACAGGCAGAATCAGCATTAAGAGCTGGTTTCCAACAGACACCATCACATGACATAACACACAATAACCCTCTATAGGTCAAAGAGTGTCTCCTGTAGGCATGTGCAGAGGGCCCGGTATTTTTATTTGTATCTATATTTGTTGAGGCAGCAAAATTATTTGTATTTGTATTTGAATAAAAGAGGAGAGAGGCTTTAAAATCCTGTTTTTGTTTTGATTACGCTTTTAATTTTAGAAAATTAAAGTATTACAATAAATGTTCATGAATAAACTATCTTACAAAGGAGGTCCCCACACTGGGTCTCGAACTGGAGTCTCCCAGATCATAGACGACTGCACTGACTACTGAGCTAAAACTTTACTCATTGC
The DNA here is from genome assembly GCF_910596095.1 of Thunnus maccoyii. NCBI lineage: Eukaryota > Metazoa > Chordata > Actinopteri > Scombriformes > Scombridae > Thunnus > Thunnus maccoyii. The sequence continues at coordinate 9,379,755 of NC_056547.1, forward strand.
CTTATTGCAGGCAGACCTCTACCTATTTATACACCCATAACACACAGACAGCACACTGTGTAACGTGTTGGGAGGAACTTCAAAGGCAATTATTGCTTTGCACTTTTCATTTATTGCCTATTTCTTACAACCTAACTTTGTGGAAAGGAGAAAGGAAACAACAGATTATGGAGAGTCCCTTAGGAGAACTTTGTGTGAGTTAGTAGCTCAGCTTTATCTCTGGGGAACACCCCCAACTCCGGGAGTGATGTCCAAATTAGGAAACGTATGTCATGTAGCAGGTGGATATGACTCAGCTCGTTGAGACCTGCTTTTAAAATATTTGTATGAAACAAATATTCGTAAAAAACCCACCATTTGTGCTTTGCCGAAAAATGTATTTTTATTCGGACACAACCCTAGTCTCCTGAGTGAGATGATCCTGCACAAATGTACACTGTTTGTATTTTATTGTAAGTGGAGCTTTATGAGTGCAATCCTTGAATTAAATTGTTGAGGAAGGAACCACTCCTCTGTGAAAACCTGACCCAACTTTTGCTTTGTGATTAAGACACTGAAAACACTGAACTGATTGTCAAGTTTTTATTAAATAAAATATACATTGGTTACAGATACAATAAATATTTGGTGATTAGAGGCTGGATAGACATAGGATAGTCTGCTTACTGGGTCTTCTGAGTGAAAGACTCCCAGAGAGTAGTCAGCTGAGCCTGCAGGTCCTGAGCGCTGGCGTCCAGCTTGGCCTTCAGCTCCTCTCCGTAGGGAGTCAGGCTCTGCTGGAGCTCCTGGGTTTTCTGGGTCAGCTGGGTCTGGAAGCTCTGGGCCAGGGGCATCATGCTCTTCTGAAACTCATCCACACTCTGCTCCAACTTCTGCTTCATCTCCTCAGTGTAGGGGACCATCTGGGCCTGCAGCTCGGTCACTTTCTTATCCAGCTCTCCCCTCAGCTCCTGGCTCTTCTGCAGCAGGACGGCCTTCAGGGCCTCTGGGTCCATGGACTCTGCGTAGGGGGCGGCTTCCTTCTTCAGGTCCTCCACCTGCCTCTGGAGGTCAGCCACCAGCTGCTCGGCAAAGGGCTGCAGGGCAGTGCTCACGGCGGTCAGATCCTTCTCTAGACGGGCCTTCAGCTGCTCGGCCTCCTGGGAGAACTGAGTCATGAAGTCCTGAGTCAGAGGAGCCACCTGAGTACGCAGAGTGACGATGTACTGGTTCACTGTATCAGCGCTCTGAGAGATCTTGGTGCTGTCAGACAGAAACAATAAGCACTTATTAAACAGAAACATTTATTTATACATATATACACATATAGATTTATTTATATACAACTTTAATCACTGATTCTTTATCACATTGACTCTTACTTGACTTCCTGTCCCAGCTCAGACTGTCTGATCCTCTCCAGAGAGTCCTCAGCGGTGTGTGTTGCCTTGGCAACGTAGTCCCAGAAAGCATCTTTCACCATGTCCAGACTGGTCTTGGGTGGCTCCTGCCACAGGATGTCGGCATTGCAAACTGTGGATAAAACAGTAGGTTCAGCACAGAGGTTAGAGTAGAAAACAAATAGAAACCAAACATTTATTCAGCAGTTGTGCTTTAACATGGATCCAAACTCTCAAAGACAAAAATTCACTCACCAGAGAAAAGTGCGAGAACCACAAGGACCTTCATGATTGAATCTGTTGGATGAAGAAATACAAGTACAATTTAAAAAACAGTCTACTCTTACCATGAATTTAGTCTTGGATTTGAAAATTGAAAAATGTTTTATAATAAGAAGATGTTTTACCTTGCAGAGGCAGCTCGTCTCTTCTTGACTCTGAGTCTGATGGCTTGTGTTGTGCAGACGCCCGTTCAGACGTTTTATAGTCATATTGAAGAGCAAAGTCCTCCTCTGGTTGCCCTGCTGGACAGATTTCTGTCACTGCTGTCACTCCACGTCGTATATTGTGTCATTGCTTCTTTGTCCTGTGAAATTTTGTTTTTGCATCAGAATGAGTGGAGCAAAGGTTTATACTTTGCTTTAAACAGCATCACATTAAGCAGTTACAAAGAAAGCTACTGGGCAAAAGGGTTTTGACATCCTTCAAAATGGCTATACAATTATTTTAATAAAAAAAACTGGAGTACAGGAAAAGTACTGCATTTGAATTTTTATTTTAATGAAAAAACTGAACAATTAGCAATGACCTTTTTGCCCTTAGTGGCAAAAAAAGGAACCGACCTTTTCAACCAGGAACCTAATTTAACTCTTTAAACCGTCACTTTCTATATCATACCAGAGGTAGCAAGTCCCCCAAACTGAACAACAAAATATTATATTGTATTATTCCTTGCTACCTTTAAAATCTACACATATGAGTGTTTTCTGCCACTGCTATGTGCATTTGGTGAGTTTTAGTCACAAAAACTTTAAGAATACCTGCAAAAAATATCTGCAAGTGTCATTATAAATCTTTCAATAGTACCTTTCTAATCCCCTTCAAACTACTCTCCTTTAGATGCGATAGACTTGTCCCACTGCTTCTCCTATTCCTGAAAACATTTCCTGTTGTCATCTTTTGTCACCATGTCAAGAGCCTCCTGCGTGTCTTCCTGGATTTCTTCCACAGTGGTGAATCTTCACCCTTTCAGTCCCAATTTTTGTTTCACCAAGCTGTAGGCATACGCTACCTAGCAGCAAATCCAATAACTACACCCTACTCCCATGCTGTCGATGGCTTCCGAAAAAATTTGGGTCCCGTCTAGGAAATATGAAGAGATGTAAAAGCAGTGACCGATTTTATAAACCTAATCTCGGCATCTAAGTCGTTCCAGAGTTTGGGAGCCCGGACTGCAAAAGCCTGATAGCCCTGAGTCACCAGCTGGGCTCTGGGAACCACCAGGAAAACACTATCAGCCAAGCAGGCACATAAGGGGTCAGTAGATCTTTGATACAATTAGGGGTCTGGTCATGTAAAGCCTTGAAGGTCAACAGTAAAATTTAAAAATCAATGTGAAAATGAACAAGAAGCCAATGTAGGGAGGCCAGAATTGAAGTTATATGATCTCGTTTTCTTGAACCAGTGATAATTCTAGCAGCAGTATTTTGAATCAGTTGAAGGCAATAGAGGATGGCCTGAGTAATACCTGTGTAGACGGCATTACCGAAATCTAAATGAGAAAATATACAGGCATGGACAACCCTGCGTAAATCCTCAAAGGATATGAAGGATCTAACTTTTGAAATTAACTTAAGTTGAGACATGATTGAAAAACCTTCTTAACTTGGTGATCAAAACAAAGGCCCAAATCAAATAAAAGACACAAATTTCTTGCAGTTGGCTAAATGTTATGTGAGAGGGCTCCTAGATTGCCGACAACCTGACTGAAAGAATTGGGTGTGGCAAACAAGATCATTTCTGTTTTGTCATTGTTAAGTTTGAGAACATTTTGAGAAGTCCAGCAAGTGATATTAGAAGCAGGCGGTAAGTTGGGTTAGACTGCTATGATTAGTGGATTGTAAAGTGACATATAACAGCGTGTCGTCAGCATAACAAAGGTACTGCACGTTATGCTTATTAATGACCTGACCAAAGGGCAGCATATAAATGAAGAACAGTAACGGACCCAAGATTGACCCTTGAGTAACACCATGAGTAAACTGGGAAACAGAAGATGGGGAATTCCCAACAGCATCAGAAAAGGTTCTATTAGACAGATAATAAGTTGAGAGCAGACCCCTTTAGACCAACCCAAGTTTTAAGATGCTGTAGAAGGATGGAGTGGTGTACTGTATCAAAGGCCACACTCAGGTCTAACAGGACCAGAATGGAGCTTTCAACTTTATCTGCAGCAGGGAGTAAGTCATTTGTCACCTTAACTAAGTCTCAGTACTGTTTAGAGCTCTAAACCAGACTGATAGTTCTCAAAAATGATGTTAACATTTATATAAGCAATCAGTTGAGAGGCTAGAGGGAATAACTTTCTCCAACACCTTACATAAGAAAGATATTTTAGAAATAGGTCAGTAATTGCTGAGGTTCCACGTGTCAAGATTAGGTTTATTTAACATAGTTTGCACAATTGCATGTTTAAAAGAAAAAGGAAAATACTAATGGCCAAGGAGCAATTAATAATTGTTAAATGCAGGGAATGACAGTGGGCAATACGTCTTTTAAAATTTAGAGTGAATAATATCAAGCTGGGAAGAGTATTTAATATGAGAGACAGTGGTCTCTAGGACTGAGAGGGAAATTGGCTGAAATTGGGTCAGCACTGCACAGTTTGAGGTGGGGACAGATAAGACACACGTGTCTGAAAAGATCTGAGTCCTAATATTCTCCACCTTTTAAACAAAATAAGTCAGAAATTCCTTTGTTAATTCAGGGCTAAGTTCAGTATTAGAGGTGCAGGAACCACAGGCAGAATCAGCATTAAGAGCTGGTTTCCAACAGATAACATCACATGACATAACACACAATAACCCTCTATAGGTCAAAGAGTGTCTCCTGTAGGGATGTGCAGAGGGCCCGGTATTGTTATTTGTATCTATATTTGTTGAAGCAGCAAAATTATTTGTATTTGTATTTGAATAAAAGAGGAGAGAGGCTTTAAAATCCTGTTTTTGTTTTGATTACGCTTTTAATTTTAGAAAATTAAAGTATTACAATAAGTGTTCATGAATAAACTATCTTACAAAGGAGGTCCCCACACTGGGTCTCAAACTGGAGTCTCCCAGATCATAGACGACTGCACTGACTACTGAGCTAAAACTTTACTCATTGCCTCATTGCAGGCAGACCTCTACCTATTTATACACCCATAACACACAGACAGCACATTGTGTAACGTGTAGGGAGGAACTTCAAAGGCAATTATTGCTTTGCACTTTTCATTTATTGCCTATTTCTTACAACCTAACTTTGTGAAAAGGAGAAAGGAAACAACAGATTATGGAGAGTCCCTTAGGAGAACTTTGTGTGAGTTAGTAGCTCAGCTTTATCTCTGGGGAACACCCCCAACTCCGGGAGTGATGTCCAAATTAGGAAACGTATGTCATGTAGCAGGTGGATGTGACTCTGCTCGTTGAGACCTGCTTTTAAAATATTTGTATGAAACAAATATTCATAAAAAACCCACCATTTGTGCTTTGCCGAATAATGTATTTTTATTCTGACACAACCCTAGTCTCCTGAGTGAGATGATCCTGCACAAATGTACACTGACTCTTGATGAATCATAAAATTGTGTCTCTGTGTTTGTATTTTATTGTTAGTGGAGCTTTATGAGTGCAATCCTTGAACTAAATTGTTGAGAAAGGAACCACTCCTCTATGAAAACCTGACCCAACTTTTGCTTTGTGATTAAGACACTGAAAACACTGAACTGATTGTCAAGTTTTTATTAAATAAAATATACATTGGTTACAGATACAATAAATATTTGGTGATTAGAGGCTGGATAGACATAGGATAGTCTGCTTACTGGGTCTTCTGAGTGAAAGACTCCCAGAGAGTAGTCAGCTGAGCCTGCAGGTCCTGAGCGCTGGCGTCCAGCTTGGCCTTCAGCTCCTCTCCGTAGGGAGTCAGGCTCTGCTGGAGTTCCTGGGTTTTCTGGGTCAGCTGGGTCTGGAAGCTCTGGGCCAGGGGCATCATGCTCTTCTGAAACTCATCCACACTCTGCTCCATCTTCTGCTTCATCTCCTCGGTGTAGGGAACCATCTGGGCCTGCAGCTCGGTCACTTTCTTATCCAGCTCCGCCTTCAGCTCCTGGCTCTTCTGCAGCAAGACGGCCTTCAGGGCCTCTGGGTCCATGGACTCTGCGTAGGGGGCGGCTTCCTTCTTCAGCTCCTCCACCTGCCTCTGGAGGTCAGCCACCAGCTGCTCGGCAAAGGGCTGCAGGGTAGTGCTCACGGCGGTCAGATCCTTCTCCAGACGGGCCTTCAGCTGCTCGGCCTCCTGGGAGAACTGAGTCATGAAGTCCTGAGTCAGAGGAGCCACCTGAGTACGCAGAGTGACGATGTACTGGTTCACTGTATCAGCGCTCTGAGAGATCTTGGTGCTGTCAGAAAGAAACAATAAGCACTTATTAAACAGAAACATTTATTTATACATATATACACATATAGATTTATTTATGTACAACTTTAATCACTGATTCTTTATCACATTGACTCTTACTTGACTTCCTGTCCCAGCTCAGACTGTCTGATCCTCTCCAGAGAGTCCTCAGCAGTGTGTGTTGCCTTGGCAACGTAGTCCCAGAAAGCATCTTTCACCATGTCCAGACTGGTCTTGGGCGGCTCCTGCCACAGGATGTCGGCATTGCAAACTGTGGATAAAACAGTAGGTTCAGCACAGAGGTTAGAGTAGAAAACAAATAGAAACCAAACATTTATTCAGCAGTTGTGCTTTAACATGGATCCAAACTCTCAAAGACAAATATTCACTCACCAGAGAAAAGTGCGAGAACCACAAGGACCTTCATGATTGAATCTGTTGGATGAAGAAACACAAGTACAATTTAAAAAACAGTCTACTCTTACCATGAATTTACTCTTGGATTTGAAAATTGAAAAATGTTTTATAATAAGAAGATGTTTTACCTTGCAGAGGCAGCTCGTCTCTTCTTGACTCTGAGTCTGATGGCTTGTGTTGTGCAGACGCCCGTTCAGACGTTTTATAGTCATATTGAAGAGCAAAGTCCTCCTCTGGTTGCCCTGCTGGACAGATTTCTGTCACTGCTGTCACTCCACGTCGTATATTGTGTCATTGCTTCTTCCTTCTGTCATGTTTTGTTTTTGCATCAGAATAAGTTGAGCAAAGTTTTATACTTTACTGTAAACAGCATCACATTAAGTTACACAGAAAGCTACTGAGCAAAAGGGTTTTGAAATCCTTTAAAGTAGCTATGCAATCATTTTAATCAAACAACTTCAGTACAAGAAAAGTACTGCATTTTAAATTTTATTTTAAAGAAAAAATACTGAGTAATTAGCAGAGACCTTTTTGGCCTTAGAGGATTGACGGCTTTCAAAAAAATTCGGGTCCTGCCTAAGAAATAAGAATCAATCAGTGGTAAAGTCACACTCTTATCCATTCACTCTTACCTCTTCATGATGAAAGATTTCAAGGTGTTTAGAAATGTTAATTGTTTCTGACAGCTGTAAGAAGTCCATCTCAGGGGAAACATTAACATACATTTACGCATTTTTAAAAGTATATTTTGGTATATATATTTTTATGCCTTTATTAGATAGTGACTATAGAGAGATGCATGCAGCAAAGGTCCTTGGCTGGACATGAAACAGGGACGTTGTGGTTTGTGGTCGGTGCGTTAAGGCATGGTGCCTCTTGTTCGCTAATGCCCCCCCGTAGAGAATCTGTGCATGCCACTGGTAGAAGCTACAAGATTATAGCTTCATAACTGTAATATTATAATAAATTGAAATAAATATGTCAAGATTTTCTTAAATGATCACAACAGATTTGGAGGGAATTTAAAGTTGTGGTATGCAGACACATTCAGGGGCAGGAATGAATAATATATCTTTTGTTGTATTTTTTTGGTAAAACTGGTGTCAGTTAGTGTATTTCTTTCTTTATCCAAAAGTCTATAACAGGTAACATGTCAGAAAAACCTTTTTCTGACCTTCTACTTTAACCAGAGTGGCACATCAATACATTACCTACCTCCAATTAAGTCTCTTTATAATTTGTTTCAAGGTCTGTGTATGCGTCATTTGAAAACAGCGGGAAGTTTATCAGTTTATCAGGGGTTTCTCCCGAGATGAAGACTTTAGCTCCTCTATCTTATCAGTTTGTCCGGAGGGAACTGCTGTATAAGGAAGTATGACATTCTTCTGAAAAGATAATCTGCAGGTCAAATGGCACAACTGGATCAAAGTCCTGCACACATTCACATGTCATGTTAACATCTAATGAGGAAAATACTTTGTCTGCATAAAGTTAAGAATATTTAAGTGTGTCAGTATGCATGTTTACTATGTGCATCTTAACATAACTCACAGTAATCAACAGAAACAATGCAGTATAATATATGTAACAACAGAGTGAAATAGTAACAGCCTCATTATCTAATCTTTCTTACTGTGAGTGTTGAGGTTTCTGTGTCACAACCCATCACTGTTTACACAGCAGTAACCCATTCCTCTACTAACCTCTTGTCAGTGGTCATCACTTTTTAAAATCACATCCAAATCATGTGTATTCTTTCTTAGGGACCGTGTGTCTCAGAAAACTAACGCTTTATTTTACAGGTCTCTTAATTCTGTACAAATTTTGCAGGTATTTAACAGTAAATTTTTAGGACATTTTACAGAGAGGGTGGTCCAATTTGGTACAAATGAACAATTCTACAAAAATACTTACTTTTTAATGTGTAATGTAATATTTGTGTGTCAAATGATACATTAGTATATTAGGTTGTTTCTTAAAAACACTATAATACTATATAAGTGAGTGTCTATCAACAATTTCGGTAACTCTTTATTTTACGGATCCTATACATTCCTACTAATTCCCAGGATTTTTTTTCCAATAATTTCTTAAAAGTAGCTTCTGTATCACTGTTAAATCTTAGGACATTTCTATGAGAGTTTAATGTAATTTGGTTGTATACAGGAAATGTGCTCATGATAGAGTTTTTAAGAAAGAATCTAATATGCTAATATGTAGTTTGACACACAAAACTACACACTGAAAACTAAGTATTTCCTCTCAGTTAAAGAAGCCTAATTTATGAAGAATTTTTGCAAATTAGCAACTAAATATGAAACCAAATATAATAAGTCAGTACTTACCAACTAAACCATTTTTTTTTCTAATTCAAACCACATTGCACCACCCTCTCTGTAAAATGTCCTAAAAATTCATTGTTAAATATCCGCAAATTACTCAGAAAATTTCCAGGAAATTAGAACAAAATTAAAGGACATGGTAGTTTTTCTTTTTACTGAAGGGAGGGTAGTGTTACTTTTTGGGGGGCTACAGGTGAGGGGTCCAAAACAGGAAATAGGATTATAGTCTTATAGGATTATAGTCTTACATTAAGTTACAAGCAGCAAAAGAACAGGAGTAACAAAAAAAACTGCAGGAGCACTTAAGTATAAAAAACAGAGCACAAGCAAAAACTGCAAATAAAATATTTAAAACAAAACAGAAAACATTAAACAGAAAACTGTGGAATAAGATATGTGGCTTCGTATACTACAATATACAGTAATACAGTATATCAAGGGATACTCTAAGTACACTTTGTTGACAATACTTCTGTACTTTTACATGTAACGTAATATTTAACATAGAGATGTTACTGTGATTTGAGTATTTCTTTCATCACTGCCACTCATATAAATTGCATATATGTGCAGACAAATACAGCTTGAAATTTCAGTGTCCGTAACAAAACAAAACAAAACATCCCTCTATTTAGCATTTACAAGCAGCATACAGGCATTTAAATTAAATAGTTTATAACACACTATAATGTTGTTGTGAGCAGATATAAGGACATTTCTACTTTTTATTAATGTACAGTATTTGTCAGCAAATCTCTTATAAAGACATATTTTATATTATTACGACTGTGTTTTGCTATATTGTTGTTCATTGTTTGTTTATATACCAGCCTCCAGTTACATTTGTAGACAAATACATTAATACACACTTATATCTGCTATATTATAGAGTTTTGTAAACAATTTATTAACTGTTTATAAATATTAAATGGAGGGATTTAAAGTAAAGTGCTGAAATTTGGTATCTTTTCTAATAATGGACCTAGAAAATGTCTATTTCAGATGTCTTAAGAACAATTACAACATAAAACAATTACAAAATGAGAAGAAAACATTCTCACAAGTAGTAAATGATCTCTAAACCTGCTCTGGACGCTGTCTGAAACGTGTAAAATGACATTTACATGCGGTTTCATCAGGCAGTGATGACGTCAGAAGCCGTCTCTGACACACTGCTGTTGTGATGTGGAAGCAGCAGTGACAGCACGGCACTCAGCGCTGGACTTTACCCCCCTGTTTCCTCCATACAACTCAGCTGCCTATATATACTTAGAAATGAACAGTGCAGGACACACACACAGTATTCAACAGCTCACTGACTGAACAGCAAGCTCTTGCACAAAGGTAAGACACCAAGAGAATAGTTTTCAGTTCAGGAGGAGAAAAAAAAAACATAAAAAGCTAAATTTTTTTCTCATCTGCAGTGTCAGTCATGAAGTTCCTCGTGGTGCTCGTCTTCGCTGTTTTCACTGGTAAGAAAGTTTTGGTAATTTGGCACAAAAATATGCACAGAACAAGTTTTTTTTTTGTACATCAACCAAAACTTTCCTCTCATCAGGTTGCAATGCCAACATCATGTGGCAAAACCAGCCCAAACGCCAGGTCGACATGGTGAAAGATGCCTTTTGGGATTACGTTGCCAAGGCAACCATGACTGCTGAGGACTCCCTGAAGCAGATCAGACAGTCGGAGCTTGGAAGAGATGTCAAGTAAGAGCCTGAAAAATATTAAAAAGCACTGTTTGATTGGAAAATTTTAGCTTGAAGAAGAAAAAGTTTTCATGACTTAAGTCTGCCTTTCTGTTTGTGTCTCTGCAGCAACCTCATTTCTGAGAGCACCGTCGCCGTCAACAAGTTCACCGAAACTCTGCGTACTCAGGTGGTTCCTCTGACCCAGGACCTCATGTCTAAGTTCTCCCAGGAGGCCGAGCAGCTGAAGGCTCGTCTGGAGAAGGATCTGACCGCCATGAGCACTAACCTGCAGCCGTACGCCGAGGAGCTGGCGGCTGACCTCCAGAGGCAGGTGGAGGAGCTGAAGAAGGAAGCCGCCCCCTACGCAGAGTCCATGGACCCAGAGGCCCTGAAGGCCGTCCTGCTGCAGAAGAGCCAGGAGCTGAAGGGGCAGCTGGACAAGAACGTGAATGAGCTGCAGGCCCAGATGGTCCCCTACACCGAGGAGATGAAGGAGAAGATGGAACAGAGCCTGGATGAGTTTCAGAAGAGCATGATCCCCCTGGCCCAGAGCTTCCAGACCCAGCTGACCCAGAAAACCCAGGAGCTCCAGCAGAGCCTGACTCCCTACGGAGAGGAGCTGAAGGCCAAGCTGGAAGCTGACACCCAGAACCTGAAGAAGCAGCTGGCTGCTCTCTGGAAGTCCTTCTCTAAGCTGACCCAGTAAACGGACTAATACTTTTACCAAGTTGTGAATTAAGCTCAACTGCCTGATCATCAGGTGTTAATGGGACTCATGAAAAGTGCAATACCTCATTTTCTATGTTTTTATGCTCACAGACGCTCGCAGAGGCAAACTTCTGAACTATGTCAGTATTCTATCTATTGTGTGACTGTTTACAACTGTAAGATTTTATCTGTAAAGAAACAATAAATATGTTGAATGTATTTTGTTGCGTCATGGAACTTTCTTCGCATTTGAAATGGAAAATGCACAGCAGTGATTGCAAAAAACAACCCTGTTGGTTAGAAAATGCATTTTGCTGCTATAAATTCTTGTATAACACTATGCTGTCCAATTTTACAAGCACATTTAAATACAGTCACTGGGACAAAAACAAATATTCTCAAGATTAATGACAAATTATTACTGATTCTGCATTTAAATCATCCAACACAAGAAGGCGGAGCAGCAACACACAAGACAGAGCAGAATGAAAAGTGCATCAAGCAACAAATATCAAAAAACTAAAAAAAAATATTGATTTCACTTTAAACAGTTTGAAAATTGGTTTGAAAAAAATTGAGAAGAGATTTCCACCAAAAAATCTCTAATCACCTGAATAAAATGGTAAATGGCTTTATTTACATTTGTACAATGTTTCTGCTGCTCATTCATCCATTCACACTCACATGCCGATGGCAGCGAGCTACCCTGCAAGGTGTTGGCACAATCATCACAATTTGAGGTTCAATATCTTGCCCAACGACACTTCAACATGTGGAGGATCAAACCGCCAACTTTCTAATCAATGCATGACCTGCTCCTGAACCACAGCTCCGGCCCCATAAATTTGATATTGCATCATAATTTTTCCACTGTACTGACTTTATGATGATAATGATGATGATGCTACTGTTTTACCTGTACATCATGTAACAAACGGAGTTGCATCACAGCCTTTAAGGCCATAAGTTCAGGAAAAGCATTTCAAATATTTTGAATACGCAGATAAAAACACAGTCTTGTTGCCTCAGCCGAGTGGTTCCCAGTCTGTTTTACTGGTGACCCTTTAGTGATTTTTTTCTTGTTTGAATAACTTTTAGTAAACTGAGGGGGTCAAATTACCCACTAATTCATTAGATAAAAAGCAAATGTTAGAAGGAATCTTTAAAATAACTATAATTTTGTGTGGCAGAAATATATTTTTTCTGCTTGTGTCCCCTTTGATCTCGACAACCAGGTTGGAAAACACTGCTTCAGTCAAAAACAGAGAAACATTCATGCACTTAAAGCATTCATATGTTACATTTATAATGCATGACACCTGTCTGTATTTTTCTGCCAAAAGTGAGGCCAAAAGTAAACTAGTAATTTTATTTGAAGACAATAAAGTTATTAATGATTATCCCAATCTGTTTTAAAGGCAGCATATTGGAATATTGGAAGGTTTCCCATCTTTTGAAAGTTGTATAAATGTCGTCAGCCGTTGTTAAAGCAGACTATGAACCTCATCCCACAGACGATGAGAGACCTTTGGATGTCTCCCTGTCGCTCCATAAACAGCACTCTGTTTGTGACAAACAAGCTGAGTGTAAGAATCTAATTTTTTTCTGTTTATCTGATTGCACATTTTTAAATGCAGAAAACCACATTTCAAACACAGAACTGAGTCCTGAACACAAACTGATCAGAGGTCTGAATCCATTATAGACTCTGATCAGATATTTTTGGTTGTTCCAAATTTCTGACCTGTGCTTCTATGTGTACTTTCAGTGTGCGACGTGGAGCCAAAAAAAAAACACACACACAGCAATAAAAAGTGACAACAACACAGTTCATGTTGGGAACTTCGGACGCAGGTCAGCGATCCTTGTGACATTTATTGGATCGGATCAAAGCCACCTAACATGTATAAATACTGAGTGACAAGCTCAGTCAGTTTCACAGACGTCCCACATCAGGATCACCGAGGTAAGATGCTGACATTTTATACCTCTGTTCTCCTAAAAAATGATGTTACCATGAATCTTTCATGGCTGATCTTCTCAATAATTAATTTTTATGCATTAAATTAAGTTTGCAGATTTTATTATAACCATGTCAAATGATTTGTAATGATTTGTTGTACAAGATATGTAGTTTAAATAAAAAGAAAACTCTGCTTAGCTGCTTTTAAAAGTTTATCACTTTCACTTTATATCACAAAAATTGTTCTTTAATTTTAGTTTTTTTAAAACAAATCTGCCAATTATTTTCTTGATTAATCCTTATCTATAAGATGTTAGAGAAATGCTCGTCACAATTTACACAATTTTCAAAAGTGGTGTTTTATTTCACCAAAAGTCCAAAAATGAAGAAAATTCAATTTGTTGTCATATATGACGCAAAGAAGCGTCATATAGTCACATTGGAGAGGTGACATTTCTGGCATTTTTGCTGGAAAAATGACGCACGTTGCAGTATAGTCCCAAGTCCGCTTTTCTGACTTTTATTGATTAAGTCTCAGCTATCGATAGATCTTTTCTACATTGATTACTTGGACATGGAATGGTTCAGTACAAACAGAGCTCCTATAGTTAGAGTACATCTCTGCTCAGCCTCAGTAAAGAATCATTTTAATGTTTCAAGTGACAAATAAACTTTGTTTTTGCTCTTCTGGTCATGAATACGGCCTTGATGTGCTCTGATCTCAGGATTGACCCAATTTGGACCCTGAATACTTAAAGTCCTCCTCCACTCAAATATGTTTTACTTATTATATATAACTTTAGTTGGATGTTTGCACTTCACTGTGCAGAATGATGTGTGTGCAGAGTTGATCAAAATAGTTGCTGATTAACTTTCTGATGATCAACTAAATTATTCAACTAATTGTTTCAGCTTTAACAAAAGTGTATATTAATATGATTCACATGACAACAATTTTCAAGTGTCTCACCTCTTTTTGGAAGCAAATAAATAAATAATTTGAACTCTTTTATCATTCCAGGTGTCCTTTTTCTGATCATCATGAAGGTCTTTGCAGTAATCCTCGCGCTGGCAATCGCCTCAGGTGAGTTCATCATTCAGATCCGTCAACAGAGACTTTTTACTCTGGTTTTATTTTAAAGTGTCAATTCTGCTCAGACTCTGAAATGTGTTTGTTTTTTTCTTTCCTAAACCAGGCTGCCATGCAAGAAGTATTGCTCAGGATGACTGGATGAGCTCCTGGGAGTTGACGGTCGACAAGTTTAAGGATTATTTCACAGATCTGAACACAAAGGCCGACGACCTGGTGCAGAACATCAAGAGCTCGCAGATCAGCAGAGAACTGGAGTGAGTTCAATATCTGTATCTGACTTACATAGGTGTGACCTTTTATGACCTCTATGTCACAATATTAATACATGATAGACTTTATGTGCTGTAAATTGACAGACCTGCTTATAATCGTGTCTACAGGTCACACTTTTCTCGAATATTTGTAAAATTATAAGTGTTTTAAGCTACACCGACTGCTCAAGTAATTTTAAATTTAGTCAGATATAGTGAAGGATCACTGCACTCACTCTTGTTTATCTGGTGTGTTTAAAACCAACAAAATCTTAAGTCCAACTGGAGGTAAACTGGTTCAAAACAGTTCAGCTTCCTCAGTGTGCAGGCTCCAACATTTTAAATTTACACTGGGAATTTCTTTTAGATAAATTCAGGCTGTGACTGATATATTAAATAAATAAGTAACAAAGTATATTGTTAATACTGATGAGTCAAGGAATAAGCAGCATTTTATTGCTGTAGCTGATGATAGATTAGATAGGAAAGAAGAAAAACAAAGTTCTGTTACATAACAGGATTAACTGGATAACTGGATTAAATTTGGACAATTTTTCTTTAATCTTTGCATTTTTGTGAAATATTGGAGAACTTTACCTCTTTTAGCCTCAAGGATTTGCTTATTTGAATCCATGTGAGTGGAAATGTCTCTTTGGTGGAAGTGCAAACAATTCAGAGACATCTGAAACATGATAAAGAGATGCACATACATTTTTTGGAAACACACACAATTCAAAAAGTTTGAGAACCACTGGTTTAATGTATAATCTTATCATTATGTTGTTTTATGTAAAATTGAATTTTAAAAGTATCTAAAGCTGTCAACTGTAAAATTGTGCTTAAGTACAGTACTTGAGTAAATGTACATAGTTTAAGTAAAAGATCTGAATCCTTCCTCCAGCCCCGTTAACTCTGTAACTATTAAAAAACAGTTTTTATCTGGATCTTTGTGTTCTTGTCGGACTGATCCCAGTTTGTTGCATTTAATCACAAACATAAACAAAGAGCTGTTTGGTTATGAAGACACATTGTGACTCAGCTGAGTGTGACGAGGTCAAGCAGCTTGTTGCAGTGAGGTGAGATATGTAGAGAGCTGCTGACTGAGGCCCGAGGTTCACTACAGTCTCAAGTCCACTTTTCTGACTTTTACTGATTTAGGCTCAGCTACTGATAGATCTTTGATTTCTATATTGATTACTTGGACATGGAGTGGTTCAGTACAAACACAGCTCTTATAGATAGTTTATATCTTGCTTGTAAAAAACTCAGATTTAAGTTAAACCCAAGAAACTTTCCACTTTGAGCAGATAAGCACATTTTTTGAGTGGAGGGGAACTAATAAAAAACCAATAAGATCTTTAAACTCATCTTTCTTGCCCTCCGTCAGCACCCTGATCCAGGACAGCATGTCAGAACTGGCCATGTACAAGGACGACGTGCAGTCCAAGCTGGCCCCCTACACTCAGGAGTCTGCAGAACGTCTGGGTCAAGACCTGAAGCTTCTGGGTGACAAACTCCGCGACCACATGACAGAGGCCAAGGAGCAGATGGACAAGTACACCCAGGAGCTGCAGACCATGATGGAGCAGAACGTCGATGACGTCAGAGCCAGGGTCTCCACCTACACCCGCAAGATGAAGAAACGCCTCAACAAGGACACCGCAGAGATCAAGAAGTGAGTGAAACCCTAGACTGAGGCAGAGAGGTGACCACAGATAGGTTTACTAACTATTTAAAAGACCTTTGATTGCTTTATTGAGTTTTATTGAGTTCTTCTTAGTGGATCTCATCAGAAAATTTGTGTTATTTTGCAGGTCCTTTCTCAAATACTTCAAATACTACAAATTTAACAGAAAAAAGCTTTTAACTAAATGCTTTTTTTAATTCTGGTGTTACATTTATGAGACAAATATTCTATATATTTATGATGTGAATTCTTCTTTTGATGTTTATGATACTTTTGAAGCTCAAATTTTCTATTTTTTTTAGTTCCTATTTTATAATATTTCTTAATATCACACATTGACTCTGTCTTGATAAAGGCTGGTGGACTATGAAAACACCAGTTTACTGTGCTCAAAATAAGTCCAGGACTTGGTCTGGAAAGTTCTTTTAATTAAATATATTAAATGTTGTCAATAAGCTTAAATAAAACCCAATCATGCACAGGACTGTAAACACCACTGATGATGCCAAGGTCATGTCTGCAGCATTATTTTTTTCTATTAATTTGACTGTTTTTAAGCAAAATTATTCTTAAATTAAATTAAAATATATTACATCCTGACAGAATGGAAATGGCTTTTAAACTGCATTTAGCACTATAATGTGTGGAGATCAAATTTACAGGAAATATAATTGAACAGTTAAATAAGTAAATAGAAATAATGAATGGGGGCAATTTGCCCTGCTGACATACAGTTGTTTGTGACTAATGTAATTTAAACTTACTTTTTATACTGTTGGGTAGTGTAATCTACATTTTTGCAACAATTTACAGGCTTAATTGTATTTAAATGTCTTTTTACACTGCCTTGTGTTGCTTTTATATTCTTTCTTGATGCCTTTTATGCTCTACATAAAGCACCTTGAAATGCCTTGTTGTTGAAATGCGCTACACAAATAAACTTGCCTCGCCTTGATAAAAGGGTTGGTTTGTAAAATATTAACTTGTAAATGTAGTGATGAGTCGAAGGTGATGTTTCCCTCTGAATTGTAGAAGTATGAAGTGGCATCAAATGGAAATCCTCAATTAAAGAACAAATTAAGACTGACTTCAATGTGAACTGTTCTGTCCTTTTCTCAGACAAGTCGCTGACTATTTTGAGGAACTTGGATCCCGCACCTCAGACAACATGGAGGAGATGAGGACACGTTTCGACCCTTATTTCTCTCAAGTGCGTGACAACGCCCAGGCAAAGATCACCACCCTGAACAGTCTGCTGAAGACGCAGGTGGAGAACATCAAGGACAAGCTCGAGATCACAACCGAGGACATCAGGGAGCGCTTCGAGAAAACCACTGGAAATCTGCGCTCCACCCTGGAGGAGAAGATGGAGGAGGTCCGCAACTGGTTTCAGCCTTACGTCTCCATGATCAGTGACAATGTGTAAACACTGTCATCAAAGTGTCTGGACTGTCTACTTATCCATCGCTTTCTGTATCCAAAAAGCTGGTTTGTAAAGAGTTTTAAAACATGAATAAAGATACTCAGCTATAAAAGGGAAGTTGTTTGTTATCACTTAAGGCACCTGAACAGAAACAGCAGTTCACATGTGTGTAGAAAATCACTGATCATGATTAATGTGCTCAAACAACACATTTACATGCTTGTTTGTAATTGATCTTGACTAAACTGCCTCTATTATTTGCATCCAATAACTTATTAAAGTCACTATGTGTAGGGATTAGAAAATGGAGATTTGGCTAAAAGCAAAAAATAGACTATTTTAACCAGAATTGTTTCATTTTTCTACATTTTTTCATTAGAATAATTTTCAAAATGCGATAATATAGTAAAAACATTAAATCTTACATAAAATTCAACACAGTAATAAGATATATGACAGGAGCTAAAAAAAATAGAACCAAAGCAAAATCACAGTTGTGTCCATTTTTACTGAAAAACTATTATATTACAAAAGATCAATAAAGATTTTTTTTTTTTTTTTACAGATCAACAGGTTCACATGAATATATTTAACATTTATGGTTTCTGGGTGTTCAGTCTCTGACCATGTTCACTGCCCTTAAAAGACACCAAAAACACTGAGATGTTCACATTAATGGAAGATAAAAAGAATCTCAACTGAAATGTATAAATCAAACACTGATGAGGTTTAATCATCAGACTACAGCCTGAATGATAAGATATAAAAAAATAATGTATTCAGAGTAAAAAAATACACACACTAAAAAAACTGCTCTACAGTATACATACAGTATTTGCATTAAAATATCTCAAAACATATGTAACAAACAGTAAAGCACCATATCAACAGGTAGAAAAGGTGTAATCAGTAAAACAGTAAACTTTGTGATTCAGTAGCAGAATATCAGAGCAGCAGTACTTGTTTGTTTTCCTTTAAAAATATAATCTCTAAAATGTTTACTGCAGCAACAGATTTTGTCACAAACCTTTGAGTGTGATGTGTTACCAAAAATAAAAGTTACACAGCCTCAATAAAGGAATAACTGCAGATCTACATAAATAACAGTTTACATTCAAGATTTTCTTTTCCATAAATCGTTATAAAACCATTAAAAGGCATTCATGTCTCTGAAACCGGACCCTAAACTTTAAGCTTCTACATCCCTTTGGCATGATCTATGTAATGTTCATGCAGCTTTGAGATGTCTGTAAATGTTTCCGTACAAATTGCACAGTTGTGAGCGTCGTCCACAGACTCGTTCTCCTTGAGTATCATACAAACTGGTTCAAGTTCAGCTGAATCGCTATCGCAGCCACCGATATCGGTTATATCCTTCAACGCATCCTGATACTGATCCTGAAGTTGCTGATGTGAGCTGCCTGTTTGATGTTCATCCATGTCTCCAAGTTTGGAAACAGCTGAGGATTGAGGTATATTTGAGGTATTTGGAGCTGGTTGTCCTTGAGGAGAGGCAGACGACATTGTGTCGCTGGCGGTGATGGATGGACTTTGTTCTTCTTCTGTATCTGAAATGACAACGGGCGGCTCTGAGGAGACGACAGGTACGACATAAAGGCGGTCTGGGTGAGGGTACCTGAACAGATGTTTTTTATTGCTCACTGGAAGACGTCGCGTCCGCTGAGACGGCTCTGAAACGTCTCTCTGTTGTCGCATGTCTTCCTGGGCTCTGCTGGGAATACAAGAGGCGACGCTCTCTGGAAGGTTGCCCGGCTTTTCCCCCACAGTGAAATGGCAAACCTGATGCGCCTGAAGGAGATCTGTGCTTGAGAACTTTGCCGTGCATTTCCTGCAGTGATAGGGAAATAAAAATGGCTCAACAAGCCCTGCAGGCTGAGGGACATTGAGACGTGTCCTGTGAGTCTTCAGGTGAGTCTTTAAAGCGCTGATATGTGGGAATGAGGTGTTACAAGGGAGGCAGAAATGTGAACCGACCCCTTTGTGTAGCAGCTTGTGTTTCTTCAAGTGTCTCAGGCTGGAAAAACTCTTTCCACATGTGCTACATTTCATGCCGTCATCCTGTTTGTGACATTCAAAGATGTGAGCGCTCAAATTTTCGTCACTGGAAAAGGTGTCAGGACATAAAGGACATGCGTAGGGCATCTGGGCTGCGTGTTCCCGCAGGTGATCGATGTACGAACCCAGGAAGCGAAACTCCAGATCACACTGGCTGCAGCAGAAAGGTCTGACTGTTCGTCGGTGTGAACGCCGATGCAGCCACAGCTTGTTCCAACGGTTAAAGGATTTTCCACAGTGTCCACATGAGTATCTGCCACAATGCCTCCGAATTAATGACTGTGGGTGAAATCTGGAGGGCTGTCGAGTTGTTTGATCGTTTCCCGCATCAGAAAACTTGCCACCAGGGTTCGGAGATGGAACACTGATGTCAAAATCGTCATTTACAGACGGGCTGGAGTTGCTTGGCGATGGTGGTGGTGATTGCATGTCTGTGACCTCTTTTTCATCTGTTTCCACTTGAGGTGAAAAGGACGTTTGACTCTTCTGGTCCTCATGTGGAGGTTCACTCGCCTGATTTTGTGGATCCTCTGGTTCCTTCCAGATCTCAGACAGGGAGGATCCACATGCCCTCTCCTCTCCTGTGTCCACTTGAGCTGGAAAAGACATTTGACTCTTCTGGTCCTCATGTGAAGGTTCACTCCCCTGATTTTGTGGAGCTTCCAGTTCCTCACAGATCTCGGACAGTGAGGGTCCACACGCCCTCTCCTCTCCTGTTTCCACTTGAGGTGAAAAGGATGTTTGACTCTTCTGGTCCTCATGTGGAGGTTCACTTGCTTGATTTTGTGAAGCTTCTGGTTCCTTCCAGATCTCTGACAGGGAGGATCCACACGCCCTCTCTTCTCCTGTTTCCACTTGAGGTGAAAAGGACATTTGATCCTCCTGGTCCACATGTGGAGGTTCACTTGCCTGATTTTTTGGAGCTTCTGGTTCTTTCCAGATCTCGGACAGGGAGGATCTACACGCCCTCTCCTCTCCACTTGCTCTACAGCAAACACTGCAGTGACTTCTCATGTCAGACGCATGCTCATACTCTTGCCCACATGTCTCACAAGTGTAAGACTTGCTTTGATGGTGTGTTTGTAAATGCAGAACATGCTGGCACCAGTGACGGTGAATTTGCTTGCATATTGGACATTTAAAATACACAGGAGTGACAATCTGTCCTTCAACGCCCTGAGAAAACAAGAATCCCTCAATGTCAACTTGATTACCCTCAGAGGAGTCTCGTTCCTCAGAGCAAACTTCAGACACTTGATGTGAGCGTAACAAAGCAAAGCTCCCGAAGGCTTTTTCACATCTGGCACAGGAGAAAGGTGTGACTCCTGAGTGCATCTCAGAGTGACGTTTAAGCTCCTGCAGCTTGACGAAACCTGTACAACACACGGAGCAAGAATACGGTTTTACAGGCCAGTGAGTCTTTTCATGAACATTCAGACTTGAAGGCTTACAAAACTTTTTCCCACAGACAGAGCAGGTGTGTGGCTTTCCACCGTGTGTTCGTCCATGCATCTTAAACGTTGCTCTGCTGATGAACTCTTTACAACAAATTGAACACCTGAAAGGCTTATTATGGCTGGAAGTGACTGGAGAGTTAAGACAATCATCCACCTGCTGGTTGTGTGCATCTTCAGCAGTCACATTTGAGCTCTTTATGTCTTTCACATGAATAACAAAATGAACAATCAGTTCGTCTTTACTTTTAAATTTCTGGTCACAACATGGGCAACAAACTGCAGGTGACTCAGTGTGGATTTTTGTGTGCAGGTTGAGTCGGGAAATGTGAGCAAATCTCTTGCCACATGTTGTGCATCTGTAAGGTTTTTCTCCCGTGTGAATGCGCTTGTGTACCGTGAACGCTGAGATGTGTCGAAATGAGCGACCACAAAAAAAGCATTTAAGGGGTTTTTGTGGTTTCAGTTTTTGAGGTAGAGGGTCATAGTTTTTAAGTTTAGATGAGCGTTTGGCACGAGTGTTGGCTGTCGTCTCTTCTGCTTGATCGCTGCTCAGTGGCTGCACAGTGTTTCTTTGTGTAACGTCGTCATTTTCATCTTTCAGCTTGAGATCGATCATTTCATCATCTGTTAAAGAATTACAGGGATAAAATGAAAAAGGAGACATAGAGGACTCAAAAGATGCATGAATCTGATGTTGCTTTAGCTTCTTTTTTGGATACCATACAGTTTTATTCCTTCGTCTCTTCCGTGTGGTTTTCATTTTTGTATTTCCAGCAGAAACAGCTGATTCAGTCGGGCTGATTTCATCCTGAAATGGTGATGCCGCCTCTGATGTTAGTTCTGATATTTTGCTTTCATCATGTTCTTGTTTAACAGCATATAAATCCGTATTGGCTGTGTGGTGGATTGAAGAGACTGTATCTTCCATTTTTACAGCTTTTGATGCTTTACCAGACCTAGCAGGTGCTTTTCCTTTCCCACCTTTACACGTCATCTTTGGTTTGCTGCAGATTTCTTGGTTCACAGGAACTCTTGTATCACTTTCAGGCTGCTCACTAGATTTCTGGTTTGGTAGTCCCATCAATGCCTTCTTCTTTGCTGTTTGTCCAAACTTGTGTTTTGTCGTCACCTTGCTCCTAATATTTTCCCTCCCTGTCAATTCTGATTTTGGAGCCTCACATTCAAACTCAAAAGAAACTTTCAGGGCATTTTTCAAATCTGATACCACATCTTCCATCTGTGACGTGTCCTCTAATAACACGGCTGCAGAGGATTTCGTCTTGCGTTTGCGGCTCACTCTTTGATTTCCTCGTAGGCTCTTCTCACTTGATCCTGTTTCTGTGATTTCTGGACTTTCTTTTGTTTGACCTCTAAAAGAAGCAAAGATTTTATCTTCAGGTTCTAATTTTACATCTTTGTTATCCTCGACAGTACACAGCTCTGGTTTTACTCTTTTACTTCTCTTACCCTTCTCTTTCACTTTTTCTTGTATGTTTTTATTTAAACTAGCGTTGGCAGGATTTGGAACAATATTAAATCCCTCACCTGAATGATCTGATACAAGTCTCTGCTTTTCTATTTTACCTTCCCTCTTTCTTTTAGCTTTTATATTTTCTGGCACATTTTCATGCAAAGACGGGGATGTAAGGCCATATTCAACACTTTGGACTTCACCAGTCACTTTTACATTTTCCTCAACTAAGGCTGCCACTTTAAGACGTCTTCTTCCCACCACATGTTTCTTTTTGCCTTTGAATTTTTTCATATTTTCAGGATTTGCTGCCTCTATTCTGTCAGACATCAGCTGCTCCTCCTTCGGCACATTCACCGTTTCCTCTTGATTTCCGGTTATTTTCACATCTTGTGGATTTTCTTTCGGTGGGTTTGTGACGTTGTCTTGAACATTCAGAACTTCATCTAACATATTACCATTTTTCACCACTGCTTCATCCACCACTGGCTCCTTTTTAACTGCCCTTGTGCGCCTGCATTTTGAAACCTGTGAGCGTTTTATATCTTTCAAATAACTAATTAAAATCTCTTCAGGCTGTGCAGTTACTCCCTGAATCACATCATTGACTCCTAAACTGCTAGATGTCACTTTTCTCTGCTTTAATCTCTTGCATTTTGTCTCATTTCTTTGCTGGTTTTCCAAGAAAGTGTTGTCAGGCTCCGGTTTAACCTTCTTCCTTCTCCCTGCTTGCTTCAGCCATTTGTGAGCTGTGTCCAGAGCTTTACCAGTTACTGATGATCCTGAATTTTCTACATCCTCTTCTGCATTATTATTGATCTTGTCACCACACAGCAGTTCTCCTTCACTGCCACAAACAGAAATCAGTTTGGTGGGTTTTTTGGTATTATCTCTGTATTCACTTGGGAGTTTCCTTTTCCTGCATGGTTGAGTTTTTATGGGCGAGATATGTCTCTCATCTGATTCCTTTTTTATATGTATCGGAGGAGAATCCAGCTGATTTAACGTGTGCACTTCACATTTAATATTTAAATCAGGATTCATAGTTTGCTCACTAGCTTCGTCTTCTACCTTCTTCAGTTTTCTTTGACCTTTACGTGGTTTCTCAGGATTAATCCCCCTGGTTGTTTCCTCATTTAACTGTTGCTCTTGACCGAATGTGTCACCCTGAATATCAAAATAATCACTCTCCTCTTTATTAGGGGCATTTAAAGTTATTGTATTCTTTGCTCTTTGTACCGGCCTCTTTTGTTGTCTGCTCTTCTTTTTAGTTAATGGCAGAGTCACTGGTTCACAGGCTGGTTCAGTCTTAATATCAGACATCTGCATGAGGAATTCAGCAGCTGCGCATTGGATCATTGCAGGTTCAGATACAGGTACATTCACAGGCTCTGCTTTGTATTTTTTATTGTTAGCAGTGTGTTTTTGAGGGTTTTGAAGCTGTGAAGTTGAAATGTCGGTAATTTCTTTCTCAAGGGCTGTTTCATTTTGTTTCTGCAGAGAAATATCGTCTGCTGAAAGCAGCTGAACAGCTTGTTGTCCCTTTTTGCATTTTGGTCTAGATGTATGAATTCTCTTTTTCCTGACTTTCTTTAAAGTCTTTGGATGTCTAGTTTTAACCGCCGCGTTCGGTACACCGCAGTCCCAGTGTTCAACTTGAAATGATACCTCATCGTTAGGGGAAACACCTGCTGAGTCTTCTGTTTTGATGATGGATTCAGGAGTTACATCCGTAGTTTCAGCAGATTTTAACTTTGAGCGTTGCCTTTCAGTCGACTTTCTCTTAGAAGCTTTTGACATCACCTCTTTCTTCCTTTTCTTTCCTCTGGACGAAACCTGAGACAGAGATGTCTGCTGGTAAGACAGATCATCTTCTTTACATGTGTCGCTCTTTTTATTGTCACGGATAATTTCTACATCCTGAACAAACTGTTTATCTTTTGACATTAGCGCCTTTTTTCTGAATGTTCGTCCAGCTTTCTTTTTCAACTTTGTTCCAGGTGGATCCTTGCTGTGTATTTTTGCAGCTGTCGTGCACAATGCTTCGTTTTCATCCTTTTGAGTGACATCTGACACCAAGAAACCTTCGCTGACACCCTGTGGCATCATGGCGTTACAATCTGTTAATGTCTGAGGTAAATGTTTTTGTTTGGTTCTCTTTTTAACAGAAGATGTGGGGCTCTTTTTTCTCCGTTTAGAGGTTTGCGTTTTCGATAAATCAACACTGGATATTGCTGCTGGACTATTTATTGCTATTTCACTGTTATCACATGTGATTTTTGTATCTTCTTTGAAAGTCACTGAGCTAACTTTCCTTGCTGTTCTTTGCACTTTTGGTGCCGTTATTAACCTGGAACGCTCTGAGACTTCTCGGTTCAAATCAGGTACATCAAGCAAATTTGTGGATGTGCTACAGGCTTCTTTTGCTTGTTTTTTGCTGGTGGAAGGTGTTCCTCTCTTTTTCTTTAATGTCACTTGTGGTGCTGCTGTTTGACCTGAAAATGTCACGTCTGCTGAGACAGCTGGGAAAAAAGTTTCTTTATCACAATCACTCCTTCCGACTTCTGGAGATTTTGTGATAATTGTGTTACTGTGAGATGTAACTGAAGATGTGAATGTTTCCTCTTTCTGGTTTAACACTGATGGTTCAGGTTCTGATAAAGGTCCATTTGAATATTTCACTTCTGATGTTTCAATTATCTCTGAATCCCATTCTTTGGCAATTACAAACAGTTTGGCCATTTTCATGAGGGTTTTCTTTTTGAAGCGTCGGCCAGATTTGAGTTTCTGCTGCTGCTGCATTTGATGAAGAGTCGAGTGATACCGCGTTTTCTCCTCCTCGCTCTCTACAATCGGTGGAGTCTGATGGGATGTAGTTACACCAACCTTGTCGTTTACAGATTGGCTTTCAGTGTCTGTTCCAAGAGCAGTTGCGTTTCCACGATCATCTCTGACAGCATCGTCTCTACAGCCTGTGTTTTGTGTTTGAGTGTCCATCGGGCAGGCTGGATGAGAATCAGCTGCAGGTTTCACCAAATCAGGTACCTCTTCAGCCCTGGTGTTGGACAGTGTTTCAGTGTTTCTTTCCATGTTATTCATTCTGCAATTAAATGAAATGAAAGAAATCAAACACAGAAGATAAGTCAGCATATTTGAAACAAAAACACCCTGAGAAATACTGCTAATTTTCAAAATCACCTCTCCATCAGTAGTTTTCTAAACAGGATTTGTGAAAACCTTGTGGACTGTGGAAGTGATGCAGTCGTCTCTGTCCTCCATCTTGAGTCTCTTCACGAGTTGTTTACTGTGTTTCAGTCTCAGCATATCAGACATCCGACCAGCTGCTCTCATCACATCGCTCCACCGGGATGATTAAAGACAGGATATCCACCTGATATCACAGAATAATACAGAAGAGGATGTATATTTGCACTCAAAACAAAACAACAAAAGTGTTGTCTGCTCCACTGACATGAAGATGCAAAAATTGCCCCTTGGAAAAAAAAATTACCCTGGTTGTCCCAGTATCACAATATCACAAACTTTGCCTCATATCTTTATACACCAGTAATTACACTGCACTCAATGTGTAATTGATTTGGTCATGCATGATGTTCTGGATTGGGGGTGGACAATGTGATGATACTGTACAAAACAACAGAGATTTTGCTACCGCTTGTACCTTGGTGGCTATTGAATATCTCTGGTTGTTGGCTAGTGTGGGAAATGTTGAAAATCAGCGAGCAGGACTGTGTTATCGTAATATCGGATCAAAGAGGCATCCTGGTAGCCAAAGATTAAGGTGCTGCTCAAGTCTGACCTTTGTTGCACGTCATTCCCCTCATTTTCTGTCACCTTTCTACTATTTGCGGTGTAATAAAGGCATAAGTATACTCCAGAATAATAATTAAAAAATGGACATTAATATTCCATATCACAGTCATGTTAATGTTTTAAAGTTTAGTGTATTTAATGGGTGAAAATAAAAACTATTGATTTCCTTTGCATCCTCCATTCAAAGTCACACAACTGACTCACAGAACGCAGAGACAATGTGCAAGTTCATAAAACAGAGATGCTTTGTATTGTTGCTTTAACTAACATTATCTCTACAAAAAGTCACAACACAGTAAATGTGTAATAACTGATTTTATTATTATTATGCTGCTGATAATCTGATCAAAGTGGCATCATTTATTCCAGTTTAGCTCATTTTTATCTTGTTTTATTTTATTCCTTTAAAACTGTTCTTACATGTGTCATTTTATATTGCCTTGTGTTTCTTTTATATATTATCTTAATGTCTTTGAATTGTTGTTAAAAGATGTTACAAATAAACTTGCCTTGTAAAAAGAAGAAACCTGTTTATTTAGCATCAAAAACAGTCACTTAATGATGTAATAATAATGTTACACATGAACACATGAACAGTTCATCTGCTGAGTCAGTGGTTCTCGAACTTTTTCACCTAAAGGACCCCTAAACTGACATTAAGTAGACCGCGGACCCCCATCTGAGTTTTGCTTTTGGATGTTTTACAGAAAGTGTATGAAACCCAACAGAGTCAAACGTGCTGTCAATGTGTTACTTATAGAAGGAATTACAGTGAAAATAAATGATTCCCCTTTTTTGCTAGGGACCCTCTGGGACCCCCTCTGGGACCCCTGGGGGTCCCCAGACCTCACTTTGAGAACCACTGTGCTAAAATGTTTCAGCTCACGAGGTTAAATGTGGGCGTGTGCAGAGATATTTATGTTTATGTTGAATCTGAACACACAGCAATGACTCACAAACCTACAAGCACATCAATAAATGTTGCACACTGTTTAAACACACTGTATTTGGTGGAGAATCGGCTCTGTGCGCTAAAAACTTGCAGCTAAGACTTCGTGCTACTGTTTTGATTAAACCGGCTGGTTGGACTTTGTTCTTACCGGATTCACAAACCAGAATCAGACGTCTGACGGTCCTCAGCTGTAACAGGTTACCTGTCCGCTGCAACAACAAAACATCAGCCGCCTCTCATTATCAGTTTGTGTATAAATGTGCTTCCAGGGTTGTTTTCCTGCAGGAGGGGCCGCAGCATAGCGGAAGCTGACGTCATCGCCTCCCCCTCCTCACTTCAGGTGGTCTTTTCCAACAGTTTGCATTTCTCTGTGATTATTCTTCAAAATCATTTCTAAATAAATAATACATAAAAAGAGGGGAATTACACATATCTTTCTAATTCTCTGACACTATTTAAACTAAACATTATTCAGTATTTAATTAATAAAGAAAAAAGAAAAAACTAATTACAAACCTCTTTTACTTCTTTATGATCACTTTAAAGAACCAGTGTGCAAGATTTAGTGGCATCTAGCGGTGAGGTAGCAGATTACAACCAACTGAATACCCCTCCCCTCACCCTTCCCTTCCCAGCATGTAGGAGAACTTACGATGGCTTCGAAACTTGTGAAAAACCAGTGTTTAGTTTGTCCATTCTGGGCTACTGTAGAAACATGGCAGGCTCTGTGGAAGATGACCATGGATGTATTATAACAGCTGGATACTGGGCGAAAATGGCACCTATTCAGTCCAATAAGAATTGCTTAGCTGGCGCATACGCCCAGAAAAGATTCTAGCTTCTGGGTTTGCTTCCGCGTTGTGCGGCCCACTGAATATGCGCAGTAACGTTTCCCCTACTGGTCCCGTCTGCAAATTCCTGCTCAGCCCACAGACTTTACGTTGTGATGAAGTCATGGATTTTTAAACCACTTTTGTCAGTTTGAGGAAAGTTTTACAAATATATAAATATATATATAAAACACAAAATTCATAATAGTCATAATTGACCTTGTTTGCAGTTCGAGGTGTCCTGTCAACAGTTTTACAGACGTCTCTTTTACAGTGGTTGTCGGGAAAAAACGCTTTTTGGCCTGTAGAGTTTTTCGCTGCAATACTGCGAGTGGCCACTAGGAAAAATTGGCTGCAAGGCTGAGCGGCGGCGCCCCATCCAGCTCCCATTAATATGTCCATTATGAAGACCCACTCCCTGTGTAGATATAAAGGGCTGATTCCAAGGCAACAAAAACACAACAATTCTTATTTTCAGGTGATTATACACTAATTAAAACATACTTATGAATATTGTATTCCGTTTCTGTCAAGTCCATTCTGCTAGATGCCACTAAATTCTACACACTGCACCTTAAATAGAGAAGAGATAACTAAAGTAGTCTGTGAGGATTCTCAGTGATCCAGGTCCAAGGAGAGTTGAACTGGGGGCAACTGGACTTAGTCGTAGATACTTGAAACCACAACCAACTCTAGTTGCCTTCCATTCAACCCTCCTTGGATTACTAAAGTACGGTAAAAAAAATGCAAGCACAGCTGTTCTCGGCTTCTGTACTAAAGCCATACAAAAAAAGAAAGGAAATCATTTGTACTGTGCCTCGATCACATTTTGAAAACTTTATTTTTAAAAAAGTCAATATTTCCCTCTGAAACGTAATGTAATAGAAGTATAAAATAGGATAAAATGGAAAGTACAATGGAAGTACCATTGTACTAAAGTACAGTACTTGAGTAAATATATATTTTATAAGGAAGTGGCTATTGGTAGGATTCTTTCGTGCAATAGTCTGTTTATTGTTGGTACTGAATTATTACGCATGCGCATCGGTGTTGATTGCGCATGATCACGTGGTCAAATTCAAATTGTTTCAAAATGGAGGAACATTTTCGCGGCGGGTGATCTGCCAAGCTTTCCCATTGTTTGGGTTAAAAAATTTTACGTTTAAGCACAAAACTACTTGGTTAGTGTTAGGAATAGATCATGGTTTGGGTTTAAACAGCAAAATGCGGTAAAAATGTCCCGTTTAATGGCACTAAAATGTCAGACGTGAAGGTAAAAAAAAAGTCCGGTTAGTGTTTTGTTTTTTAAATTGAAAACACGTCATAAACAAATAAACAAGGCACTTTTTTAATGTGTTACACATAAAAATCCTTCTGCCTCAGATTGAGCAAGAGAAAGACCAAATAGAAAAATGACACAAAGTAGCCTAATAAAACTAAACATAAATAATAATAACAAAACAGAGAAATAAGACTATCTCAAATTAACTTAAACATATCTAGTAATGCAAAAAACTTGGACTTTGTCTTTAAAAAGTTTCAGTGACTTACTCAAGAGTTTTAACTCATTCTTCCAATGGTGCAAGCTGGGTTTAGTCTTAAAGTATCTACATCTATATGTATATAAAACTTCCCCAATAACAACACAATATCGAGATGTCCGGTTAGTGGTCTACAAGAGGTCATTCACCCGTTCCTGCCAATAGAATAAACTACCATCAGCACGGAAAACCAGTCGGGACCAACAGCCTGTCGACTACTGGCACAGCACAGAATCCAGTTAGGGTCAATAGCCGGTGCCTATTTACTATAGGCCTTGTATATATAAAGGATATGATTACTATGATTATTGTTTATTTACTTTATTAGCTAGAGCAGCGATTTTGTTGTTATTTTCTAAAATGTTAATAAAGACTTTTCTACATTAGTAAATCTGCACACAGTCTGTGGATTATGATTCATCATTCTAACCTTATGAATTACTACTTTTCTAACGTACAAATCATTTTTAGAATATTGTTTTTTGCACCACATCCACAGAAAGAAATAAAAAGAAAAAAACAACAAAATTTAATCCGCGTTATTTATTTGGGCATCTATATAGTCTATAAAAATGTACATCAAAAATCGTCTGTTTTCGTTTTTCCTAAAAACACTTAACATGGATAAAATTCGTACTAACACAGTTTTTATTTGTCAAGGTTTTGTTTGCTTTCACTTGAAGCTTTTTTTCATTTCTTCTTTTCCAACTTTATTGACCAAATCTTTAAATACACGACGCACAGAAATAATGCACGAATACAAGAAAACCATCACACAAAACAAACAGTCGAACAAATCCATCCATAAAGGACATAGAACAACATAAAAGGCACAAGAATAGAATAATATATTTTTCTTTTGTAAAAAACAACAAAAACAACAAAGAAATAAGATTACTGAATACAATAAATAAGTTAATAAATGTACGTTTGTGGAAACAAAATTTAGCCATCAAAATATAAAAATTGACAATGTGCTTGCACGTGAAGCTACGGCACGGTGAAACCGAACTATCGCCAGACGTCATTTTAACAGCCAATCATATTCCTTCATACTTCCCTTCCAGCCAATCAAACGAACCCTTACATGGGGCTGAAACTGTGCTACATTGTCGCTGTTCAGTGTTGTCATTTCCAAACATGTCCATCATGTTTACAGCAGATACATTTTCTGTTTTATTGTGATCGTTGGTTTGCGTCACGATGAGCAGCATTTGCAGAGAAGTCGTCACTCTTCAGTTGGGACATTATTCAAACTTTGTCGGGACTCACTGGTGGAATTTACAGGTGAGGGGCGTTAGCGGCGGCTAATGCTAAGCTAGCTAGCTAGCCGCTGTTAGCTTTGCATGTGTTGTCAAACTTGTGAGACTTGCAGGCTGTTTCTGCTCGCATCTGTCCTGTTAGCGGCAACATGGATGTGCATGTTGTCATTTCAACAGACAGAGGAGATGCGGTATAATCGAGCCAACGGAGGAAACAGCAAAGATAAACGTTAAAGCTGCTAATGATCAAGTTTCAAGTCATTGTTGGTGGTCAGAAAATGTGATATTTTTTACATGGATATTCTCGAGGACAATTAATCAGATAACTTAAACACTAAATGAGCTACTGACTCAATAACGGAGATGTTCAAGTCCAGAAGTAAAACAACTAAATCCTTCATTATTGTTGAGTCACAGCTTGGTTTCTGCTTGTCTTTATGTATCCAGATACTAATTGGATTTCAGCTGATCATAATAACATTAAAGCTTCCTTTGTTCTTCACTGTTTGAGGGCTTCAATTTTCCTTATAGGACACCTGGCCAGGAGCATTTTAACATTTGTGGTAAAAAAAAAACTCCTCATTACTAGCAATGACGTTCTAATAAATTAATAAAAATAATCTAATAGCTATTTGAACTGAAACAATGAAGTCAGTTAATCGATTCGTCAAATGACAAAGTTATTATTTCCACGATTGCTTAAAAAGGATTTGCTGCTGTTTCCGTTTTATTTCATTGTAAATTAAGTAGCTTTGGGCTCTGGGAAATTTTGATGGTCAACTACTTTCTGATATTTTATAAACTAAACTATTAAGGGATTAATCAAGAAAATAATTTATACTGTATATCAAGGGTGAAAATACAGACGGGTGACAAATTAAAAAACCTAAATAAATGAGTGGAGAAACATAACGAATGCAGATGCTTCCATACAGGTGCACTGCATGATACAATTAAGCAGTTAACATCCAATCATGCTCTGTAGCTTGTATAAAAATGCTGAGCAGGCCCAGTTGATTCTGATTTTGTATCAAGATGGCGAGAGGAAATGATCTAAGTGACTTTGAAAGAGGTTTCATTGTTGGGGCACGGATGAGCTTCAATCACAAAGACTGCTCAGCTGGCTCGTGTTTCAATAGGTACAGTGACTAAAGTGACATCTGTAAATAGGGCTGGAAATTGTGGTAGACAGCGCATGTGACTGTGATGCTCGTGCATTCGTGTGATATGTAAGGAAAAACAGACAAGCAACTCTTCTTGACCCCTACAGTGAGGGGATCTGGTGGCTCTGTTATGCTGTGGGGGGCATTTTGCTGGCATTGTTTGGGTCCACTTGTCCCCTTAGAGGGAAGGGTCACTGCAAATCATACAAAGTTGTTCTGAGTGATGATGAAATATTTCTATCCTGATGGGAGTGGTCCCTTCCAGGATGACAATGCAATGAGTATGAAAGTGATGTGAATCATATGCTATGACCTTCGCAGTCGCCAGATCTCAACCCAGTTGAACACCTATGGGAGATTTTGGACTGATGTGTTAGACAGTGCTCTCCACCACCACCATCAAAACACCAAATGAGGGAATATATTTTGGAAGAATGATGTTCATCCCTCCAGTAGAGTTCAGAGACTTGTAGAATCAATGCCAAGGTGTATTGAAGCTGTTCTGGTGGTCCAACACCTTACTAAGACACTTTATGTTGGTTTTTACTTTAATTTGTCGTCTGTATTTTCCTGTCTGCATTGTTACTTGCAGTCCTAATAATGATATAATATTATATTATTAATTCTAATTATTAAATAGTTTAAAGAATCAATTTAAATGACCAAATCTCCACAGAAGAGGGCAAAGAATTCTCTATTTATGTTAAATTGACTGCATGAAACACAGTTAAAACATTTTCATATCCTCCATATTACACCTTCAATATTATACAAATTAAATTCCCAACATAAGGTATATGCTGCATCCTACATACAATACCAGGTAAAAGTTTGGACATAATTTAAGTGTTAAATCAAACCTTAACATGTCTTGAAGTTAAGATTTATACTAAGGGTAATTTGCGAAATGGCAAAAAAAGTACAAATACAGCATTTTAATGCTTATTCAAACACACATTCCCCAGCAGCTCACTGTCGGCAACATCTCACTTTCATTTTTTGTTGTTGAGTGACGTTTTGTGTCATTTTGGCTTCATAGTCTGTGACAGATAAATGAAGGCGGGTTTGTCTCTGTTTGCAGGATGCATCTTTATCATACGACCCAGAGACGCCACCAGGTGAGATCCAGAGCGATGCCGTGTTTCGTGAAGGACAGACTCTCGGCGGGCACGTCACCTATACACCTCGCCTCATCGCCATGGACCTCAAAGGTGACTTGTTGTCTTATCATGCGCTTTTATTCATGCTAGGAACATCTTCTGTGCTGGTATGACTTTATTTTTGGCTGCATGTTTGACTTGCGTATGATGCTGATGTGAGCAACCTGCTCTGCCTGTTACTGTCTTTGTATTACAGGAAGTCTTCGGACTCTGCGACAGGAGGGAAGTCTGTATGATGCCAGCAAAGATCCCTCTGCTGTCACATGGTAAATGAGAGATTAACACACAATATTTCATTACAATAAATCTATTGTGTAAAGGAGGCTGCTGTGCAAACACCAGAGTGTGCTTTTTCACAGAAAAGACCAAAATCTGTTGGGCTCTTAAAGCCGTAAACACAAGCACTAAATCCATTACATGTTCGGAAACCAAACATCTCATGTAAAAATGTGCTCCATGTGGCAGGGAGGGGAGTCTAATGATGCATAAAGAAAGTCCTCCTGCAAAGAACTCCTTTCTTGAAGATCTGGACAAGCTGGATGTGAGTATTTATGATGGGAATTAAACTGAGAAGCACCTTTTAATAATATAGAAACAGCAACATTTCTCACAGCCTGAACCCAAAGACAACTGTCTAGAGCCGTTTGCTAAATGAATAGTCTTTATTTTCCTACTAATGTACATTAAAATAAATTGATCCAGTTCATTATTGCTTTTAATGAACTGATAGTTGATTCTGGTTTTGTTTTATACTTTCATACCAGCCAATTCAGAAGAAGGTATGTACTTAATGATAGGTTACTTGTATAATTGCAAACAGAAGTTTGGCTTCCAAAAAGCAGAGCAGCTTCATCCTATTAGTCTCTGTAAATTCATGTTGTCATTTCATTTTGATTGGTGAGGAAGCAGCTAAGAAACAAGCTGCTTTTCAAAATGCGCACTTCTGCTTAGTATTGCTGCTTGGTAGAAACGCTCTCATACAGTTAAGTGCCTCATCCTGACAGTGGTCTTTATCTCTAGAAGGGGGAGATACTGGCTGAGGCGGATTTTCTCTCCAGCTCACAGCCTCGCTGCTCAGGTAAGCAAAACCGTACTGATCACACTTGTTATTAGGAACAGGATTTTATGGCAGTTAAACCCACCAGTGACCACTAATCTTTCTCACACTGGAAACTCTCCCAGTAGCAGATTCAGTGAGCGTGGACACGGTGAACAGCCGGCTAGATCGCATCCAGAAGAGCTACAGGCTGGAGGGCAGCGTGAAGGTGTGGTCTGACTTTCTCAGGATCCACCTGCATCCTCGCACCATCTCCGTCATCCACCAGTACAACCACGACGGGTAAAGTGCAGTAACAGACACTGTGTTGGGTAGAATGAGGCAAAGCTTTGGGATTTCCCTTCATAGTAGTCTGAAAAAAAAAACTGATTCATGTGAAATAGTTTCATCCCAAATTACATTTCCATGTATGAAATATTCATGTTTAACAAAATGATGATGGCAAAGCATGCTGTAGGTCATAATCCAAATAAAGAGGGTAAAATCATCTGGTACTAAAGACCAGCCAGTAGCAGACTGACAGTGCAGTACCTGCTTTTAGCCATTAGATGTCAGACTTTAGATAGTTTTAATGCCTACTGTACACTCAAAGACTTTTAAAAGACTTTTAAAAGACTTAAGTCGAAACCCTCTCACATCTAAAAACAATACGTCATCATTTAAGACTGCAGGTCTTGCAGGGTCACTATTTGCAAGACTGCAGCTAGATTCCCCTTTGAGATTATTTCCCATCCTGCTCCTGGTGGAAATTTACTGGAAGAAAAACTGCTGAATAATAATGGAGCAGAAACAGAAGCAGCTTTTGGCCACAGCTGCCCTCTTGTGTGCAGCGGTTTGTTCTGAAAAACCAGCCAAAAAGAAAAAGAGACGACACCGTGACCTGGTTGAGAGAACGGGGACAGCAAGGATGCCCGGATTCCCCGGAGTCTCCGCCATGTTTACCTTCTACCCGGTTCAGCGCTTCCTGTTTGGCGCTGGAGAGAGCGCACCTGTTGGTTGTTGACAATGTTCATGTCATTGAACTTCACTATTTACATGAGCCAAGACTAACAACTTCAGTTAATATTAAACATGTTTGATTTTATCAGAACATCAAGACATGAAAAAGACTGACTCCATACAGCTCTCACTGACTTTATGACCACCTTACACCAAACTATGGAGATGACAGGAGCACGCCACAACTCTAGCAAAACTCATCATTTTATTCAGACATTAAAAATGTGTCTGCGACAGTGAAATCGCTTAAAAAGTCATTTGGTGTAAAGCCGACATAAAGTAATCAACCCTGAATCACAGATTTTTTTCTGTGGTTTGAATATTTGAAGCTTGTTGCACTTCAGGCTGAATCCCAAGTGATGTCACAGCAGATATTTGCCTTTCACAGTATGCTTTGACATGCTGGCTTGCGGCCATAAGTGTTCAAACTATGGATTTGCTTTTGTTATATTAAACACGTGTTTTTGTGCTTTCGTGGTCACTCAGGGAGGCTCACCGTCTGGAGGCTTTTGGCCAGGGAGAAGCTCTCCTGCAGGGGTCGGTGCTCGAAGATCTGGAGGACAAACTACACTTCTTCATAGAGGAGTGCGATTATCTTCAGGTAAGTCTGCTTCTCAGCTCTTATCATTCTTTTTTTTATCCTGCGGAAATGTTTTTTTTATTGTGTTATATTAAATTATGCAGGATAACTCCAGGTTTTTCAGTGAGTTAGCTAAATTTGCCACTTATTAATGCTCAAAAATCTGATTTTACAGTTTTAAAACTCACTGATGTACTTTGTTCTTTACTGCTGACCCAGTTTCATTCAGTTTCTCTTCACCATCTTATTCACGTCTTTTGTTCCTTACCTTCTGTGTCATATCCCTCATCTCTGTCTGCATCCTGTTTTTCCTCTCAGGGTTTCCAGGTGTTGTGCGACTTCGCCGATGGTTTCGCTGGTTTGGGGTCAAAAGTCACAGAAATGCTACAGGACTGTTACGGTGGGAGAGGCATCCTAACCTGGGGGCTGGCACCTGTCAGTCACCCAAACTCAGTGAGTCACACACTCAGACTCCATGAGGCTGTTTTAATCTCTTAGAGGTTTTTGTTTAAGCAGATGTTTTGTGAGCGAGGTTTCTGTACTTACGGCGTTATTTCTCTTCAACCAGACTCCGATGAAGGATCTCTACCGTCTGTTAAACTGCACATTAGGGACGGTGAACATGGCCAGTCACAGCTCTTTCTTCTGTCCGTTGACCCTGCGTGGTGGACTGGGCAGACGACCCTCCTCTCCTGTGGCCTTTCCTCACCTAAATTATGATGTGAGTCTTTTAGCCTTTTTAAAAAAAATGTTTAATGGTGATGTGTGGAGGCTTGTCAACACTTTTTAAAACCTGTAAATGTTTATATGTCTTTGTTTTAAATGTCTTTATTCAACTTTTTCTTTTTCTCCAAATTTTAAGCTTAGATATGAGAGGATCTTTTAACTTTTACACGTATGTTTATGCATGTTATGTCACCGGCTGATGGTATGTTTGTCTTTCCCCGCTGTGCCAGCCCTCACTGTGGTACCACTCCAGCTCCGTCCTGGCGTTGGCCTTGGACGCGCTCACTGTGCCGTACAGGCTGAGAAACAACAGCGTCCCCATGTGGCAGGTTGCAGATGCACTGACCATGTCAGGGAGAAAGGTGACTCCGGTGTTCATATTTGCATTCCTGTTTTGCGTACTTGATTTTTGCAAGATAAGTTGATAGTGAACATAAATATTTCTTTGTTTTTCTTATCTTGGACTACTGAAATCTGTTTTATGATTTTGATGATTTCCTTCACAAGCTACGTATGTGGTTTAAATTCCAGGTGGTGGCTGCTTACGGTGCCGTCCCCTTTCCCATGATGCATGGCGGCTCTCTCCCTGACGCCCTGAGTGCCTATGCGGATTCGTTGCCATGGAAACCTCTATCAACGTGCTCAGAACCAGGCGACGGTCGATGCTACGGCCAGTGGGCCACACTCAAAGGCTTTGAGGGCCAGAGACTGATCAGGTGAGACATCTTGAATTATCTTAGAGTACTATGCTTTCTCTGATATATAAAACCATCTACATTATCAACATGGGAGGGAAAAATTGATCAGAAAGTCAAGGGTGATGTTCATTTTTCAACCATTAGAGTTGCATTAAATCTGGTTGGTTGTCTAATCGATGGTGATGCAAGTAAAGATACCAAGTTGCAGTTATTTGTCTGCTCTAGTCACCCAGGAAGAATATGATTTGTATAGAAACATCGGCCCAATTAATCATCTCCGACAAGTTGCTTAAATGCTGTGATGTTCTTCCCACCAGCTCTTTGGCTCCAGGGACGCAGCCCCCGACTCCTCTGCACAGCCTCTACAGCGGGGAAGACGTCCTGGCATCGTACATCAGATCTTTCTACCCTACAGCTCCTCTGTGAGTCCCTACGCCGACACATGCCGCGAACCGACAAACGTTTTTACTCGGTTGTATTTTAACCCGCTGTTGCTCTCCTCTGTCGTCACCCCCCTCCCCCTCCCCCCTCTCAGGGCTCTGCAGCTGGTGTCCACTCCCAGTAAGCTGACCCCACCTTTCCCTCAGATGTTCAGCCAGTCCCTCTGTGCTCAGGGCTTCCTGGAGAGCCAATCCCCTCCGCCTGGCTGTGAGTACATTTCTATTTTCTCTTCCGTCCTGCAGCTGTTTTCTCCATTTTTTTTTTTTTTTTTTTTTTTTACATGACTGTGAATTAAACTTTGTCTTTGCAGCTCTGGCCCCCGCAGTCTCCTCTGTACCCGTTATGACTTCCCTCCAGTCGGGGCCCGCACTCGACCCGTGGCTGTCGGAGCTGCACCGCGGCGCCAGCTCTTTCGACATCCGCCGCGTGGCCCCAAGCTTTCTCTCCCAGGGGCCTGAAATGGCGGACTACCAGGAGGCTCTAGAGCAGCTGCGCCTTCTGGCCCGGTGTTACCGAGATGACAGCAGTGGTGTGATGCGTTCTTCCTCTGAAGAGGATGATGATGACTGACACTGACGGTCTCGGTCCATGATCTGGAGACACTAATGTCTACTAATCTGACAGGAATCAGTCTGCTTTGTTTACCAGCCTGCATGCACTCAAACACACACACACAGGCAGATGAGAAGGAGCTGCGTCTTTCTGAAGGACCAGGACTGGATCACGTGGTGACAGAAAGAAGTTAACGGTTTTACACCTTGTAGGTTGAAAAATAATAATAATAATACTGATAAAACTCTGCTGCAAATGAGGGAATATTAATAAGTTTGAGAAAGAATTACAAATGTAGTATTCATATGATGGATGCAAATGTATGGACTGTTGTTACATTTTCCTCAAATGACTGTTTGTCTGTAATTAAATGTATTTTATACTAAGTGTACATTATAAATGCACCGTTTTACAGAAAGCGATGTAGTTGTTGCATCTCTGTGCTAAGCAGGTAGCAGTGACCGCTGACCTTTGGTTCAGTTTAAAGAGTGACATGTTGTCATGGAAAAGGGGACTCCCCCCCCCCCCCCCTAACACGGCTGAAAGATGAAGCTGAGACCGCAGCACAAAGTTTAGTGGTTAAACAGTCACATGATCAGTCAGGATGAGGATTGGGAAACAGCCTTCAGTCTCGTGCTGTGGTTCAATGCTGCACGCTTTTGCTAAGCAGGTTTTGAGTAACTGTGTTCATACTTGTAACAAAATTAAGAATACTCAAAGTGTCAGTATGCATACTTGAACACACAAGTGCTCCTCATAGACACTATTGTCTCATAATGCAACGCACAAAGGAAATTGAAGATTACAATAAACTGCAATTTTTTTCCAAAAACTTTGCCAAAATTGCATTCAGTTTCCTGTCAACTATTAGTTTTAGCTCTAGACTGAACTTACATTTAACCAGCATAGTCGAGTTGACACAAACCTGTGCTTTAGCATTGCATACTTTGGTTTTATGTAAAGATGTCCGCCATATGATTAGGATGATAGTTTACTACAGAAACGAGATTCTCACCATCTGCAGGTGGAAACCTTGGAGGAGCTACTGTGAAAGTATTTGCTTTACACTATTTCAGATGATCTGCCATAATAAATCTGTTCCAGAAAAGTGTACGTGGAAAGTTGGATTTTTCTGTGATGTACACTATCAGGAGTCATGACAACATACCTAAACCAGGATGCACACAAGCACAAATTAAAAAAAAAGGCAAGCAAGAAACAAACTTTCCTGATGAATATTTTGATCTCAGAAACCTGTGTAGATGGACGTTTGCTCCATTCTTCCTACAGAAGAACTGAAATATCCAAAATTATAAATCACTGAATCACTTAAATATAAAACACAAATCCAAATGAGAAATCCAGAACAGGCAATTTTTAATTTCAAATAAAATGGTACAAGGTTTTCACAAAGGTGAAATGTTACAACATATTCCCACCCAGCAAATAGACAACAGTATGCTTCTACATTTGATTTAAAAAAGGCTAAGACACATACCATACCATCATTTAAACTTATAAAACTGAGATTGCACCCTGTTATTTTACAAACACCTCCGTAAGAGACAGCTCTAATGAAAAAATATGTTGAGTAAAAGTCAAATGAAATGGAGAAGCATGTGCATAAAAGACATTGAGCACGAGTGCCTGGTACTCTACAGCTATTTATCAAAAAACAGGGGGCAGGGATAGTGTTGTGGGGTCCGGGGAATGTAAAAGGGGGACCAGGGGAGACACTGGGATAAGGGCTCATGATAAACAGTCCAAAATCAGAACTAGGAGCGAGAACGGGAGCGAGAGCGAGACGGGGAGCGGGATTTGGAGTGGGACTCTGAGCGGGAGGCGGACCGGGAGTGGGAGCGGGCTTTGGCGGGTGAGGGGGAACGGGATTTAGATTTGGACTTCGATTTAGACCTGGCTCTGGATTTGGATTCAGCAGGGGAGCGGGAACGGGAGCGAGAGCCCCTTTCCGGCTCGCCTCCCTCGTCGTCGCTTTTGGGCTGCTCGCGACCCTTTGAGCCGGATTTCCTGGAACGATCCTTGATTCCTGATCTAGAACGAGATCTGGAACGAGAGCGAGATCTGGACCTGGAATCATCCTTCTTGGTCTTCTTCCCTTCTTTCTTGCTCTTTTTGCTCTTAGGGCTGCGGCTCCTGCTGCGGTCTTTGCTCTTCTGAGCGCCGTTGCTGCGCTCCTCTTCCTCCTTCTTGTTCTTGCCCTTATTCTTCTTGCTACGGGATCGGCTGCGGGAACGGGAAGCCGCCCTGTGGAGGGAAAAAAAAAAAGATCAAATTAGCTTTCTCATTGTAAAAGTCTGAACAGGACATGGGAATTGTTTCCACTGTTCCTATTACAACAAGTGCACCTCTTACACTAAATGCCCTTTTACATAGAGCAGGTCACAAGAATAAATCAATTAATAATAAATAAAAAAAAGGTACAAAAATGTTATTTGTTGGAGAAA
Source organism: Thunnus maccoyii (assembly GCF_910596095.1). Taxonomy (NCBI): domain Eukaryota; kingdom Metazoa; phylum Chordata; class Actinopteri; order Scombriformes; family Scombridae; genus Thunnus; species Thunnus maccoyii. The sequence continues at coordinate 9,420,632 of NC_056547.1, forward strand.
TTTGCACATAAAATATATCTATCACAACATAAGTTTATGACAGTGGCATCTTGTGCTTTCAGATTGCAAAACTTTGAGAACAGTTGAGAAGAGTCGTCTCTTAAAGCTGGTGCACTGGTGCTTCCAATAAACAAGTGTTTATTTTACCGCTAACTGGTTCTGAAGTGTCAATATCTGAATGTGTTTTTATAGGATTCAATCAAAGACTGCCAGCTGCTGCTGTTCATACACAATAAAGTGATCCACACTACTGTCACTGTATGTACACACGGCCACTTAGGAAGCAATTAAACTGCAGTTTTATGAATGTAACAGCGGCACAGAGGAAGCGCACTGTTGACTGTCTATGCTTTATGGACATAAGGATCTTTAAAGTTTCACAACTAATAAAACATGCACAGGATGACAAGAAGTCAGAAGCCTAAAACACTAATTTAGTTACACTACAAGGGATTCACAGGCGACAAAGTTTTCTCAAGTTTTGGACTCAGCACCAGACAATAAAAACCGCTACGAGGGAATTTTCAAAACAGTCTGACAAAATACAAAGCTTCCTTAAATCAGTTTACTCTTATTGTTGTGTACTTGCACTACAGAAATACCACAAATACTTGATTTGCATGATATGTCCCCCTCAGGTGGACTTTGGACTTCTCACCTGGAGTGGGAGCGGCTGCGACTGCTGCTCTCACTACGGCTGCGGCTCTTGCGAGACCTGCGGCTCCTGGAGCGGGACCTGAGAATAAAAACAATGTGGTGTATTTAGTAACAATTAGCAATAAACAAAGCTCTGCGTGCAACTGCAGTTTACAACCGAGTACAACACTTACCTGGAACGGCTGCGACTGCGAGAATAGGAGCGACGGCGTCTGGCACCGGGGCGGTCCTCAATGAGCCGGATCTTTCTGCCGTTCACCTCTGTGCCATCCAGCTTCTCCAGAGCTCTCTTCATGTCGGAGTAGAGCCTGAACTCTATCACCCCTTCATTCCTCCGTCCTTTGTGAGTGTCAGCGTATGTCACCTCCCCTGCCTGCCTCATGTAGTCCTTCAGGGAGCAGAAACATACATACACACACACACACGGTGATCAGAGGACAAGACTGGACTGATATTATGACACTTCAGGTGCCCAGCTTGGGAAAAAGCCACAATAATGATTTAAGACAGCATGGAGACCAGCTCAAATGTGAAAAAAAGCACAGTGCTCCAGCCTCAGCACTCTGATTTGTATTTGCATGCTTAGCTCTAAGTTTGTATCTGTCTATCATGTCAGGTAAATTCTGTTTTCCATTTGTTCTGATTCATTCAAAGACATAACTGTTCTGTTTACATTTTTCAATCGTGTAGTTTTAGCGAGGTGTGGAGTATTTGTTGTAACCGTTTTGGAAATGCAACAGCAGTCAGAACAATACTTAAGAATTGTTTACTTTTTTTAAACCTTTATTTATTCAGGGGAGTTTCTCTGATAACAATACTCTCTTTTTCAGGAACACCCTGATCTCTTTCACACCCGGAAGCTGCCCAGTACAACCACAGTCTGTTCAGCTGGTGGTAATGAAGGAGAGGCAAGTGCTGCTTCTTCACTTTCCCCTGCTAGATTTATCCTGCTGGTCCAAGGGACTGAACCAGTGATCCTCCATTCACAAACTTGCTTCTCTAACCTTTAGGCCACCGCTGCCTACTTACATAATCTTGTGAAACCGGCTTAACAATTCTAATACATTGCATTTATAAACCAAGTATTCTTGAGAACTACACAGCAGACAATTTAATAACATTTTTGCTGTACTACTTCTTGTGTTTGTACATTACTTTCTTCAGACTAAACTGACGAGATACGTATTTAAAACAAACTGCATACCTTCAAGTCCTGCCAGCTGCAGCGGCTGGAAAGATTCTCAACAATGAGCCGATAATCTGTCCTTATTGGTGGACCGTATCTGTCTCTTCCCCAACGTCCATATCCACCTTTTAAAGGTAACAAGGGAAAGAACAAATTAATGAGGACCAAAAAGCAACTGAGACGGTGCAATTATTCTAAACTCCAAGCTACTCTCTACAAAATATATCAATATTCACTTGGGAAAAGGAAACAAAGAAGGGGAAAAGCAAAGTTGAAAAAAAAAAGTCTTAAAAAAGAAAAAAGTAATACTAAAAACAAAACAAAAAAAAACTGATTATTTCTTCCTACAAATCTTTATTTAAAAGCTTAGGCCTATACAACAATTGTAGCTGATTCAATTTTGGTAAAAGTTCAATGGGCCTATTTTCTAAATAACCAAAAGGAAAGAAAAAACAAAAACAAAACAAAAAAAACAAATTCAGAAAACATAACTGATCCAGGAAGTACTTACGGTGAACTAAAAGCAAGTTTCTAAGCTATCCTATCTAGAAACATTTCACTGTTACAAAACATGTTCTTTTTTTCAGGCACCTATAAGAGCTGAACCCACATCTCTTCCTAACCCCCATGGCATCCTCACCACCCGGCCTGGGCCTAATGGGAAAAGCGGTCTTCATTCACAATGGCTCCCTTTTTTGGTCTGCCCAGGGGCCCAGAATGGTCAAACCACACTCTTGGAAAGGGGGGACACCATGGCCAGCAATAGGGGCAGGCAGTCAGCAAAGGACTCTTTCAATTAAAACATTGAGGTTCTTTGTTAAATCTTTACCTTTAAATTGACAATCATTTTAAATAAAATAAAAAAAAACTGAATAAGACATCAATTACAATATATTTGACAATGAAATAGTTATTTTACAGTATTCAAATCAAAAAACAGATATATCCCTTTCCATCAGTAAAGCCATTTCCCCCATCACATATTCCCATGTAACTGCATTGTTTGTTTCACCAAAATTGTCAATACATCATATGGAAACCCAAGATTTTTTTCAAGTCATTGGTGGCTCTGGTGCACACAAATTTTTATCTGTGCCGATAAGGAAACCTTCTCTCACGCCTGCTGTTCAGTCGGTGGAAAAGCTGTTAAGTGCTGTGGTGATTGATGCTCGTAGATCATCTACTAGTTTATTTGCAAGACAATATAAAACAAAACTGCAGCTCTGTAATGTCCTATTCAGAAACTGAGACACGCCTGTATGTTACAAAAGGGCCATCAGAAACCTGGAAGGCTGACTGAGAGAGAGAACAATAGTGAATACTGATGAAATTAAGGCGGGGAATGTGGAGGGGTGTGTATGTGTGTTTGAGTGTGGCTCAGAGACAATCAAAAACTCAGTTTCATTTAAAAGTGAGCAAAGTTAACTTTCAAATAGGAGGAAAAGGCTCTGCTTAAAATCAACAGAAATGGAGACAAGGTGCCAGTAGAGCTGGGTGATGCTGACCAAAATCAGATTTTACTTGTTTTTATTTCATCCCTCAATATTAAAACATGAAACTGGAACTTGTTTCAAGTCCTCTGAATTGCTGCCCATTTCTCTTTTTTCAGCAATTCAGTTGATATTGGCCTTTCAGAGTTGGATCCCACATAAAGCTTGTATCATTTAAAAAAAAAAACTAATATTGGTCGATATATTGGCCAAATGTCAGAAAATTCTGGTGCAGCTTTTGTGACCAGAGAAGACAATGTTTTTGCTATATCACAGTATTATAATAACAAAACCAACATCTTGTCCACTGTCACAACGTCTCCCAGCTCTGGGTACCATCTACTGTATCAAATATTACTGAAAAGTCCAAGCCCCAGACGATCCACCTTTATCAGAGTGTCACCCTTCACAGTTTCTACCATGATTATTACGATATGAATTGAATGCACATCAGCCACCAAGGACAGGGTTGAAATTTTGTGCCCTAGAAATTTAGGTTCTCTGTAATGAATGAAATCCCTCAACAAAATGACATTATTAATATGAAACGAGAACAACATCTTTCTAGATACTTACTCCTTCCACCATAGCCTCCATCTCGACGAGGTCCCTTTGTGTGCTCCACAATGACCCTTTCCCCACACAACTCTTTCCCGTTCAGGTCATACACAGCATCGTCTGCATCGCGGGGGTCATCAAATTCAACAAACCCATACCTTTGTAAAAAGAGGAAGAGAACATCTTATCACCAAGTTACAATAGAGATTAAAATATGCTCCACGCAGTCTGTCTTTGTTCCTGTGTGGTGCTGTTTGGAGGATGTATTGTTACAGGCAAATTTTGTGAGGTCAGAGAAGTGCTGTAAAGCAGATGTAGAGTTCAACTTCCTCATACATATTTTATTTAAAATCCTTGTATGAACTGTAACTCCCCCTAGCTCGGTTTGTTATTTTTACTTCCTCAAACCATAAAGATATGTATATAAAAATGTATACAGCGCTCTTCAAAGTTACTTTACATGGTTAAAACATTTAAGTACTACAATTAAGCGGCAAAGTCAGACAATTAATATAAAACTGAATAAAATACCCCTAGTATGAGATTGCAATAAAACAAGATGAACAATAAAACAGTGACAATAAAATAGATAAGACATGTTGGAAATAAAACAGTGGAGTATCAAATAAATAAAGGCCTTTCTAAAAAGATATGTTTTGAGAAGTGAGAAATTTAAAAGATATCAGCCATCATCTGAATCTAATAATGTTTAATCAGACAATGATATCAAGAGTTGAAACGATTAGCTGATCTATCAATAGTTGGTCGATAGAAAAATCAGCCAATTTTACATTAGTTAATCATCAATTTTTTTCATTTTGGTCATTGATTCAAACTACCAGTTCCTGTTTTTAAAATAAATACATAACTGTTAGTGTTTTGTACTGGTGGTTGCACGAAAACTTCTTAAATATAGCCTTCTCTGCATTTGTGGAGTCGTGATGGGTTTTTTCCCCCCACCAATTTCTGCTATTTTAAAGACCACACGATCGAGAAAGTAATGGTCATTTAGTGAAAATATTAGTTGATTGCAGCCTTATATACTAACAAAAGGTACTGCACGTTAAGTAGAGGGCGCCGCTTCCGCCATTAGTGACTTATTACCTCAACTTGTATTGAAAACCAGCGCCAACGTGAGGGACACTGTGTACTTACTGCGCCGAAATAATGTTTACAACACATGCACATCTATACTATGGACATGCAGTCTGATGTTACTCACACTGTGACTGGACTTGCACTTGTATAACGGTTAGCTTCAAACACACACAGACGACTGTTACATTGCCACGTCTAACGTTAACGTTAGCTAACGGAGATCCGACTTACCGCGATGAAACTAGCAAACAGCAACCGTTACTTCGATATGTTAATAGGCAAAAAAAAGGCAATTTGCAAAACTGCGAGCGTGCGATTAATCAGGGTTTGACGGCTGTTTATGGCTAATACAAAGCGGTTATTAGCAAGCTATCATTAGCATGTCAGGCCTGCTGCAGTCAACAAGGCCCAGACCACCAGTTAGCTCCACGGCGCGGCCTGCTCAGACATTCGCTTCAACTGCATCCACAAACGGTCTCAACGTTACCCGTTTTTCAGGTCCACTTCCAGTATCTTCCCATAGCCTTTGAAGAACCGTTCCACGTCCTTTTCTCTGGCGCGGTAGCTCAACCGTCCGATATACACCCTCGACATCGTGCTAGCTCGCGTGCTGCCGAAATGTGGTATTCGACCGAGAACACACGAACAGGCGGGGGAGGCGCGAGGTTGCGAAGATAAACACACGCGCGCGCGTTCCCTTGATACAATAGGTCGCGACTTCAGGGGGCGTGGCCAAATACATCCATGGGCGTGGCCTGTGTGATATCGTTGTTAGCCCTGAGTGCAGTCTGACAGGTAGCCACATTAATCCCCAAATTTATTACCAGTCCCTCTCATGGATGTATAATAAGACCAATCGTCATGTTATAAAACATCCACGGTCCATCCCATACAATCTATGGTCTGGTTGGTGCTAGAACTCTCGCGAGATTAACATTGGCCCTAAACCTAACAGCACTCGTGTGAGTTTTTTGATCCAACCTAGCATTTACCCTATGGTCCCTCCAGAATTTCCGAGTTTTTTTGTGTGTGTGTGGTTATTGTGGCCAAAATGCTTGATTTTGCAGCTGCTTTTCTCAAAAATCGCGATACAATTTGCAGTATTTTATGTGCGTTTTTTACGGTAAAATTGAGGGAATCGGGAAAATTTGAAAGCAGAGGAAAATAATGCTAGTTTCTTTAAAACTACTACCAATGAAGAGTCATATGTAATCATTTCCTTCCAGAAAAAGCATACTTCATACTTACAGTAACAACTATATTTCAGAGCAAAAATTTAACATTAACATGAGAACCACAGGCTCAAAGTTATATAAAAAAAGATAATGCTCTAGGCCTACTTGAGTTCCATTTATCGCACATTCATTGCACAACAATGACGTTACTTACCACTTACTTAACACAAAGTGTGAAAATTGGTCCAAATCATAAGCAGTCTGTTGATTTTGCCATTTCATGCAGAAATACTAATAATTAATGACCAAAATTGAAGTTGAAGACTTTTCTGTCATGGACGAATCGATTGCTCGCTCTCCATTGACTTTGTAGTGCGTCATGCAGTCGTCATGGAGTCATTTTCACCTCCGTCTGCTAGCAAACAACAGAAAAATGCTTAAACGCTGCTGTGTGGTGGGATGCACTACCAACGGGGTAAAGAACCCAGAAGTAAGTTGTTATACGCTGCCAAACTGAAAAACTGAGCCTTTAAGAAGACAGAAGTGGATACAGGCAATAAGTATGCCTACGTGTGCAGCAAGCATTTTGTCACTGGTAAGGCAAATATCCAAATGTCAGTTTTAGGCTAACTATATTTCTGTAAGTTATAGGTGCAGTGTGTAGAATTTAGTGGCATCTAGTGGAACTGACTTGGCAGAAATTGAATATAATATTCATAAATATGTTACAATTAACTTTCATGAACTGAAAACACACTAAAATAGCGAGGGCTACAGCTACGCCTATACTCTGTGAATCTGGGGTTATGCCATGGTTACGTTACCTAACCAAAGTTGTCGCCTTGATAGCGAGTTGTCAATCACAATGTAGCTACGCCCTAAAGCTTAACGTCAAATTTAAATTAAATGGAACCATAATTTACAAAATGAACATCATGCTGTATTGAAGACTTGAAACTAGCGATTGAGACCATAAACTCATTAAGAAACTGTTTACTGAGGTAATAAATCAAGTGAGAAGTAGGGTCATTTTCTCAGACTTCTCTTTGGAGCCAGTGGAGTCGCCCCCTGTTGGCCATTAGCGAGAACGCAGGTTAAAGGCACTTCCGCATTGGCTTCACTTTTCAGACTTGGACTACCCACTTGATCAGGCCTCAAAGCCTGGCGCTATTCGTAGGGGCTTGGCGGGTCCCCTTCCACAGAACCTGCCATGTTGCACTGCCATATTTCTACAGTAGCCCAGAATGGACAAACCAAAGACTTGCACTAGAGAGGCCTCTTGCGTTTTTTGAGTTTCACGGCCACTGTAGGTTCTCCTACATGCTTGGAAGGGGAGGGGTATGGCTAGATGCCACTAAATCCTATACTGGACCTTTAATAAAGCATTTTGCCAGTATGCAACTTGTGTTATAGTGGAATGAGGATAAATCAGGAATCTATGCAGTAATATGTTTGACAGATAGACCGACAATACAGAGTTTGTCAATATGCCTTTTCCTCTCTGGTAGACATATGGTGCTAAAATAATCCTTTGACATGCTGAAATCTAATGTTTTTAGCTAGCTACATATGCTACATATTATGGCGCCCATTGTTTTCCTCTCCGGTGGGCGTTGTTTTCCTGGATTTGGTGACCTGTCACTACCGTCGTTGCCCGGTGGGCGGGGTTAACAACTACACACACTACCTCCTCTGTTGCAGTTACAGTAAACTTTTAGGCACACACTTCTTTCTAAATCATGCCAGCTAGTGCGTTTTAACATTACTTTGGTGGAGTTAGTTCAAACTGTGGCTCAGATGTAGAAGTCCAGGAAACTTTTTTTTTCTTCAATGGGTTGAAGACTGTGAGGTCGCTTTGGGAGGGAAATAACGGTACACGACATTAGCCGAAGATTAGCTAACTCGCCAGCTGCCCAGCTAGTTAACTCACTGAGTCGGGTTGAAACGGTCATGGAGGGCGCGACTTTTTCAAAATACTCCTGGATCGACTTCGTCTTCTCTGTGATCGGGGTTTGCACTTTCCTGGTGGACTGGGGCTCGGATGTGTGGGTGGCCACCGAGTTTTACCGCCGCGGGGACTTTTTCTGGTTCGCGGTGCTGGTCGGCCTCATGGTCCTGTCGTCTGTTGTGGTCCAAATGTTCAGCTGGTTCTGGTTAAAGTACGACCGACAGCTGCCCGAGTTCAGCGCACACACCGGAGCTGACACCGTGCTCTTCGGGGACAAAGTGAGGATCTCCTGCCTGTTGCATGTGCTGCAGCTGGGCTTCCTCTGCAGGTACACAAACACATGTGGAAATGTTGATATATCAGGAAAATGCCAACCTACGCAGATAATTGTTGATTGTATTGTTAAACCTTAAAAGATATGTTCACATTTTTTCTTTTGTCTTAAAATAAGTCAAGTGCCCACATGACTTCTTTATCTGTTCATACTGGCTATTAAAAGATCCCCCTCAAATGTGATTTCAGTGTAAGTGATAGGGGCTAAAATCAACAGTACTGAGTTAGTCACATCAACTGGATATCTGCCACATTCAGTCTTTTTTTAGCATCAAATTCCCCCTTTGCGGCTGCGGTGGAAGTATAGTAACACAGAAAGGGAGTTTCACTCTAAAAATACTGTAACGTTGAATGAAATCTACTTGACTTGACTTGTTTGGACAGCAGAAGCTGAAATACATTTTTGCACAGAAAGAGGCTTGTGGAGTTTGTCCCCCATCACTTACACTGTAAGTGCATTATGGAGGGATCTTCTAATGGCCAGTATGAACAGGAGGAATGATTATGGCAAGAAAAACCTATTTCAATATTCATTTGGGCACCTGACTGTTGTTTTAAGAAAACTTGAAAAACTTTTTAAAAAATTGTGAACTCGTTCTGTAGTTCATATTATTAAGATATGATAACTTGCACCCATTTTCTTGAGGCTGTAAATGCTAGCCTGACTGTTGTTCTCAATATGTGGAAGTGTTTTAGCAACAGGTTACATGAAATCTAACGGCCAGCCTGTGTGATGCAAACACACCTTAGCCTTCATGTGACTGCACTTATGTTCTCTATAGATAGCTCCACCGCAGGATTGTTCCTCTGTATGCCTGTAAACTAAAAACTGGATATTCCTACAGAGTAGCTCAGGCAGGAAAGCATGTAAACACTTTTGGCAAGTGCTGTGACCGTAAACGTATTTAAGGTGTGGCTTCAAGTAAATTCAGAGCCTCAGAAGAGAAAGGATGAAATGCATAAATAATGAGTTATGTGAGTTATGCTGAAAGCAAAAGAATCTGGGTCACACTAGTCAGTTCTTTTGAAGACACTGAATGTTTCATGCCAGATTGCTTGTATTCAAATTAAAGGGTATGTTTAACTGCATGGATGTGGTATATAATCTTTACTGTGTCATTTTCTCACAGTCTATATGTTGTCTAACAGCCCTTCTCTAACGTATCCATCCATGCAGGCACATCTCCGCCATACGACAAGGCTTCAGGGTTTGGTGGCGCAAACAGGAAGGTTCAGAGTACGCTGTGTACCTTACACATGACCTCAGCATGCTCCGACTCATCGAGACTTTCTGTGAGAGCGCTCCTCAACTCACCCTCATGATCTACGTTATGCTGCGCACCAACAAGGCCAGGACGGTACAGTGTGAGTTCGCTTTTAGTTATAATTACTTCTTCCCCACAAGGTAGAGCAAATAAGGAGACGCACATGTTAAGACTGGGTGTGATGTTTGCGTGCTTTTCCCTTAGAGCCGGACGGGACATGTTTTAGATGATATCATCTGTTTCAAGACATGTGACTGACAAAATGCACAATCCTCTAGGTTAGCACACTGATGGTTTAACTTCTGTTTTTGCAGTTGTGAGCATCGCTGCATCAACCACTTCCATAGTGTGGATGGTGGTGGACTACCACCGTTCACTGCGCTCTTTCCTCCCTGACAAGGCCAAGCAGGGCTGGGGTTCCTCCTTGGTCTACTTCCTGTGGAACTTGCTGCTGATTGCCCCACGCGTGGCTGCCCTTGCGCTCTTTTCTTCTGTCCTGCCCGGGTACATCGCTGCCCACTTTCTGATCATGTGGTTTGTCTTTGTTTTATGGGCTTGGCGACAGAGGACTGACTTCATGGACAGCGTTGGTGGGGAGTGGCTCTACCGGGCCACTGTAGGGCTGATTTGGTACTTCAGCTGGTTTAATGTAGCAGAGGGTCGGACCCGAGGCAGGAGCATCATCTACCATTCCTTCATCACCACAGACGGAGCAATCCTGCTGGCGACTTGGTGGTTTTACAGGGACCCTGTTCTGAGTGAGTCATACGCCCTCGCGCTGCTCATCACTCTACCTCTCACCTACCTCCTGGGCCTGCTCTTCAAAGCCCTCTACTACTGCTGCTTCCACCCCAAGCTGTGGAGGCCCCTGGCGAGGGATCCAGGACTGCCTGACGATTTGCCAGATGCAGTAGTGTCCTTCAGAGATATTTCCATCCAGGACGACACCCTGTCCTCCCAGCTTCTCAACAAAAGGATGGCCTGCCATGCTACTCATTTTTACTCAGACCAAGGAGTCGATAGAAACACTAATCACATGAAGACAGCCGAGCCGTCACATCTCTGATATCTGACTTTGTGTGTATCACGGCCGACCTTATATTCCTGATAACTGTAATTGAATGCAACAATCTATCTCTACACTGTCTTCTTTTTGTCTGTTAGATGCTCGGTATACTTTAAGTCAAAATACAGGCCCAAAAACAGTACTTGAAACTAGAAGTGGGAAATATGGATAAAATCCTTGTCACAATCTTTATATTTTATATTGCCTCGTTAATATAATTATACTGGGATACAGTACATTTCTGGATAATCAATTGAAATGCTGTTAAAATAAAATAACCAGACAGGAATGTCCATCTATGACTAATAAAGAAAATCAAATACCTAAATAATCAAGGTATATAAATCACATTGATGCCAAAATTCTATAAAATTCCAATATTTCCATAAAGCTGTCCTGCCCTAATGTGCAGCATTACCACAATGGCCCAGTCCATGCAGATGCATTAAAGGGAAAGCTACCATTGTATAAACGGTGTGTAAAAATCTCTGTTTACAAATTCATATCCTCACTGTGCACTCTCATATCTGTCATCCCTAGTTGAGAGTATTTGAAAGAGTGGTCATTTGATATGCTCTTTTATAAACCTAACACAGTGAAATATTAAGCTGTATTTGATACATTTACTACAAAGCGAATTGTGTATCTTTTTACATGAAGTCAACTTTTACGTACATTTAGTGTGACCAAGACTATATTGTTGCTCGTTGTGTGAATAACTTGTATTTCCAAAATACAAACTTGCAGGAAAGAGGAAAATGTCACAGTTTTAAAAATAAACAAATTAAATAATAAGTAACATAAATACTCAAGTGGTAATAAAATATTATTACTAATAATAGTAATTAAGACATTATCTGGTCAATTTTGAATGTTGGGTTTAGTAAGCCTGAAAGGTCTGACAATTCTGTTTATTCTTAATGTATTTAATCTATGAATTGAAATTAATTCAGCGTAATGTGTGAAACTTTTACATGACAAGTATCTAAGTATGTAAATTTGTGTGTCGTGTTTTACAGTCGTGTTACAGCTGCTACTACTGGAACCCTGTTGAAGGACTTTGAATGTAGATTTCACCTTAAAGCTTCCTTTTTATATACTGTATATAATTTATATGTCCTGTTACTGTGCTGAACAACTATTTTAGATCCATTTGACAGGGTTTGTAGTTTTTGTGTAAAAACCAGTTCAAGTCATGTGATGATCCTCTACATGTTAGGTACAGATAGGTACAAAAGCTAATGTTTCTTCTGCTGACTCATCCAGTGTTTGTTTAACTTGTTTAAATGTTACATGTGACAAACGCCTGTTTACTTTAGTATCAGTTCAGACTGGGAGATTTGTTCTTTATTTAGCGTTATTTCCTAAAAGAACTGGTTTTTATTTAAATATCTTTTGATGTCCTAAAGTTTTATTCAAGTTGCTGTTTTGTTTCATGTGTTAATTTTACATAAAATTAAATTTAAACCTTTTTTTTTTCACTGTACATTTCAGTGAATGTAGTACATCCAAACTGAAAGTCAAGGTCACTATTAGTTGTTAATTTTTTTTACCTCATTTGCTATGTGCAATTAATAAAGTGGTATCACTGTTTTATTACCTCTTTGATCTGTTTTAATTTGCGTCTTTGACACTTGATGATTCAGACTGAAAACACTCATATCCACATGATCTACAGCTAAGTTTTCTTTTTACTGGGAAGTTTTATTTTAACATGGGAATGTCCTAAGCTGTGTAAGAGTGACGGCTTTCAATGGGAGTTAATATGCCTTTAAGGTGTGACCCTGTAGGAGGGGTTACATAATATTTAAACTGAACCTTGGCTCTTACTTTCGGTTATCTTTCAAAGCCCCTGCAGTCACGGAGTGTCGTGTAAACAGCTCTGTTCTGCTGTATTTAACGGCACTCAGAGCAGGATTTCTATGTACACACTATGGGTGTGTTTAAGTTTTCCAAAGTGGACTTCCTCTTCACTTGTGTGGGTTGGTTGTTCTTGCTGTTGGACGTAGTGCTGGACATATGGGCTGTTGTGTCTTTCTACCAGGAAAAGGCCTACGTGTGTCTCGGTATCCTGCTGCTGTTTCTGGTGGGCTCGTCAGTTCTTGTTCAGATCTTCAGCTGGCTGTTTTATAGTTATGAGGACTTTAAGAGGGAGACAAAAGTTGAGAGGTACCTGAGTCGGGGCAAGCTCAAGCTGCTACATGTATTGCAGCTGGGAATCTACTTAAGGTTGTATGAATATTTGTTTGTTGCCACAAACTGTTTTTCCTTCCTGTGTACTCTGTAGTATGTGTACAAAGCTGTGTGTGAATGCAAGGAAATGAGCTGTGAAAATTAGATTAGTTTTTGTTTGGGAAAAGCCGGTAGTTTCTCTTTTCTCATGTGGCTTCACACTAAAGATCCACCCTCATTTTCCTTCGCCAATTCGTGAAAATGTTTCCTGTTTACGCTAAATACAAAATATCCTACATGGGAACTGAATGGAATAATTGTGCTGCGCTGGAAATCACACTGCACAGTTGCACTTTGAGTCACTTTTTTATTTTAGTACACATGCTTTGCACCGTCATCCTCAGGAGGCGACTGCTGGATTGAGTCATTGAAGAAAAACTATTACATTCATGCTCTCAGTCATGTTCTCATATTACATAATCTGTTTAATTTCCTCTTAACATGAGATGCAGAATGTTTTGTTGCAGCTGTGGTCTTTTGATGGTACTTTGGTGTCTTTTTTTTTTATATAGACACCATTTTTGTGACCACAGTGATTCAGGAATGGTTAAACCGAGTTATGTCACAGCTTCCTTGTGTACAGTAGATCATTTGATTAGATTATGGATGACAGTGTTGCTAAAAGTGAAAGTGGCTCTGTTGAAACCAAAGTTGCTCCTTTTCATGCATTATTACCTCACACATGATGTAAAGTGTACAATCCAAAGATTAAACTGTAATATATTTTACACAATGATGCAATTAGCATAACTGGATATGTTTACTATGGTCATTACAGATTTTACGTGTGTTCTCAGCTATTGTAATGAGCCTGTATCCCACAAACCTTTTCCTCTCAGGCATTTAGGTGTTGTGGAGGTTTCTGTACGCAGCTTCTTCACAACGTTGTCAGACCCCGAGAGTACCGCAGTGTTCCTGAACCATGACCTCAGCTTCCTGCGGCTCATAGAGACGTTCTCAGAGAGCACCCCTCAACTCGTCCTCATGCTCACCATCATCCTGCAGCGGGGTGATCTGGACCCTATAACAGGTGCAGTATGTTCGTCATTTTATAGTTTTCTTTGTGAGATGTTGTAGCTTCTCTCATGGTGACCTCTTGTCCTCCTCAGTGTTGAAGGCGTTGGGGTCAGCCTCAGCCATCGCCGTCAGTGTGACCATGTACCACCGCTGCATGCGCTCCTTCCTGCCAGACAAGGAAAAGCAGCCGCCGTCCTCATCGGCGGTCTATTTCCTCTGGAACCTCTTCCTCATCTCGTCTCGCCTCATCGCCCTCGCCCTGTTCGCCTCCATTCTGCCCTGCTTCATCTTCACCCACTTTGTTTGCTCCTGGCTGGTTTTATTCTTCTTCGCCTGGAGATCCAACACCGACTTCATGGAGAAACCTTGTGGAGAGTGGCTTTACCGGGCCACAGTGGGCCTCATCTGGTACTTTGACTGGTTCAACGCGGTCGAGGGGAGGACGAGGTACAGGACTCTGCTCTACCACGGGTACATACTGGCTGATATTGTCCTCCTCTGCAGCTTGTGGTGCTGGAAGATGAGCACAGAACCACCTTCTTTTGAAATCCCACAGTTGTACGCTATAATCACTGCTGCCTGTGTTGTTTCAGTTTACATTCTTGGTCTCTTATTTAAAATAGTATATTATAAGTTCTACCATCCAAACCTTGCCAAACACGAGTTAAAAGGGGGCCCTACTGGAGATATGGTGGATGGGGACATCAATATTCAAACTAGGTCTCTAGGCGTAGATGTTACAGTTCGCAGCATGCCCAGCTCACCAGCACCTGATGTTAAACACTACAGTAAAAGAATGAGGAAGTTGGCCGAGAACTTCTACGCCTCCTGATCTGCATCACTTGACATCCACCGGACACCGAGGTTAGACAGAGACTAAGTCATGCAAATGTCAGTCAACTGGACAATGAAGATCACGGGCTGTGTGGGATCGTGGGCTATGACTTGATCCCTGATTAACCACAATGTCGACATCAGTTCAAATCGAGAATGCTGGATTCTTGTAAACCCTCTCTGCACTGTATGAACTGGTGCTGCTGTCTACCAAAGCACATAAAGCGTTATTGTTATTTAACATTTATTATTATTATTTATCACTATTAACTGATTTCCTTGTTAAAGGATAAATTCACATTCTGTCAAGTCTGCCTTAAAATAATACTGACATGCCTTTATGTACACTAAAAGAGTTATTGGTCGCTGTAATTGTTCCTTTGGTCCATAACAGTGCTGCAACTAACAAATGTTTTCATTATCGATTAATCCGTCAGTCATTGTCTCAATTAATCGATTAATTGCTTGTTCCAGAAAATGTCAGAAAATGGTGAAAAAAGCCCAAGATGACGTCCTTAAATGTTTTCTTTTGTCCCGATCAAACAGTCCACAACCCAAAGATATTCAGTTGACTATCATAGAAGACTAAACAAACCAGAAACTATTCACATTTGATGAGCTCGAATCAAGAGAATTTTGACTTTTTTTCTTAAAAATTGACTCAAAACAATTAATCGATGATCAAAATAGTTGGCGATTAATTTAATAGTTGGCAACTAATCAATTAATGGACTAATCGGTCCTTACAGCTCTAGTTATAAAAGCTGAAGAGAGAGAAGAGATCGCCTCCTAACGCTGTTGGACAAAGTCCTCGGTCCTCTCGATGTGTTTAAGGGACTGTACTGGCGGAGAAGATGGCTGAACCTTGTGATTCACTTTTTTAAAAAAAGCTCCCCAGCTTTATTCACATTTTCAATGGACCCTCCCCTAGACTTAGAAAAATAAAACCTTCCACACTAATATCTCAAAATAATATTACAGCATTAACTTTACATGGTGGTGGTACGATAATAATGTCCATAATATCCACAAAATGTCACACTAGCAAACATGTTGCACATAGAATAGTGCACCAAGTGTAACACTAAGTCTTCAGAGACTCAATTTTTGAACCAAGAACTACTAAATGAGAAGTTATTGATACTGACTAAATGCACCGGGCATTAGGGAAGGCTGAAATAAAAAGTGAATGACCTTCATATGTTCTTCCAATAAGTTAATACTAGCCTCCCTTCAGGAAAAAGAAAAAACACATAACTGTATCCTGTTGTTGATCCCTTTTCCCACCTTAATAATAATTTTCACACAGTTCCTAAATAAAGCTAATATGAGGCTTCAGCAGTCTGAGTCAAAGTGGGCGGTTTAAGTGTTTTTAAGGATGAATTTCTCTCTTTTTGTTATTTCTCTGCATCTCACACTGTTCACGGAAACAGAAAGAGAGAATTTCACACTAAAACAAACGTAACTTTGGACCAAAACTACTTGATTTGACCACATGAGCCTCATATGAGATTCAGAACAAATTTTTTGCACAAGAAGACTGATGATTTTATCCTCCGTCTCTAAAGGAATAACCTGAATGTCTGTATCAATCGGAGGAATAATTACAGCAGGATGATCAATAACTGTTACAATGTACATATGGAAAAGTGAGTTCTGCATTAAAATAGAATTGGAAAAATGTGAAGCTCTCTCTGGTCTGATTGTTCTCAAGCTTCTGGCATTATTTGAAATGTTATGAAGATTATATTTATACATATTCTATGTTGATATAGATGTTTATGTGCATTATATAATGTATGTTTGTATTTTTTTAAAGACCTTTTGCACTAATAAAATAAAAACAAACATTCTTGTACTCAAGTGAGTCTGAAACTTTTTAAAATGTATTTACGTTGTATTGAGTGTCTCAGGTACACAGGAAAACCTTACAGGGCTGTGTCGAGGTCCCAAACAGCTGCAGTGGTGGTGGTGAAAATAGTGATTATTGTATTTAAATCAGCATTGATTATTATGATAGTGTTCAATTTACAGGATCACATTCAGGCTTCTCTACACGTCCCTATGTAGCCTCACAGGTCCTTGACGATGAGGTGAAATACATTTTAACAAAATAGAAAAAAAAACAGACACAGCACATTAAAGCATTATCTGTTCAATTTTAAATATTGGGTTTAGTAAACCTAAAAGGTTTGACAATCCTGTTTATTCTCAGTGTTTTTAATCCATAATTTGAAGTTAATTCAGCAA
Source organism: Thunnus maccoyii (assembly GCF_910596095.1). Taxonomy (NCBI): domain Eukaryota; kingdom Metazoa; phylum Chordata; class Actinopteri; order Scombriformes; family Scombridae; genus Thunnus; species Thunnus maccoyii. The sequence goes on from NC_056547.1 coordinate 9,437,741, forward strand.
AATTTGTTTGACTTTTACATGACAAGAATCTAAGTATCTAAATTTGTGTGTCATGTTTTACGGTAATGTCACAGCTGCTACTACTGGAACCCTTTATCTTAAAGCTTCCTTTTTATATACTGTATATATTTTCTATGTCCTGTTTCTGTGCTGAACAGCTATTTTAGATCCATTTGACAGGGTTTGTAGTTTTTCTGTTGTACTGACATTTGTTGATTCAGACTGCAAACACCCTCCTATCCGCATGATTTACAGCTAACTTCTCTTTTTACAGGAAAGGAACTTTTATTTCAACATGAGAATGTCCTAATCTGTGTAAGAGTGACATCTTTGAATGGAAGTTATTGTAGCATTAATATGATGACGATATGCCTGTGACGTGTAACCCTGTAGGAGGGGATGCACAGTCTTTAAATACTGAACCATAGCTCTTACTTTCAGTTATCTCTCAAATGTGCTGCAGTAGCAGCACTCAGAGTAGGCAGTTCAAGGGCATTTCTGTGCGCTCTAGTTTGACAGATACTATGGTTGTGCTCAAGTATTTCCTAGTGAACTGCCTCTTCACTTGTGTGGGTCAGTTCTTCTCGCTGTTGGATATAGTGCTGGATATATACACCGCTGTGTCTTTCTACCAGGAGAAGGCCTACATATGTCTCGGTATCCTGCTGCTGATTCTGGTGGGCTCATCAGTTCTTGTGCAGATCTTCAGCTGGCTGTTTTATAGTTATGAGGACTGTGAGAGGTGCCTGAGCCGGAGCAAGCTCAAGCTGCTACATGCGTTCCAGCTGGGGATCTTCTTCAGGTGGTATGAATCTTTGTGTGTTAAAATAGGCTGTTTTTCCTTCCCTGACCGGGAGGATATCGCTGAGTACCTGAGCCACGACCTCAGCTTGCTGCGGCTCATAGAGACGTTCTCAGAGAGCATCCCTCAACTCGTCCTCATGCTCACCATCATCTTGCAGCGGGGTCATCTGAACCCTATAACAGGTGCAGTATGTTACTCATTTCTCAAAGCTTCATTGTGGTGACATTGTGTGTCACTATGTATAACAGATTTAGTCGTAAGTGACTATAGTGCTCAGGAATTAATTAAGGGAAAATGCTTTGTCTAGAACTAAATTAGAGGTAAGATTAATGTATAGAAGTAAAAATACAGATGTGGCTCTGTTGAAGACCACTCTGATATCAGTTAAAAGGGCCAATGAGGCTTCTTGAATGTATTACTTCAATACAATTTATGATTCCTTCTTTGAATGGTCATAAACCTAAGTAAATTCACTCAAGTGCTGTACTTAAAGGTTGTACTCTATTTCAGTATTTCAATTTTATATTACTTTCCACTTTTCAGAGGGAAATATTGTACTTTTTACTCCACTACATTAGACCTTACATTACATTACATTATCATAAGGATTATTTTTGGTTAAACAACAAAAGTAGCTCAAATAAAACCTGTTGACAGGGTGTTTGTTAGATTATCCAAAAGTATCTGCGACACATTTTTTTTTTTTTTAAAGTGCGCTTATCTAGAAGCTGTTGAGTCCAACACTGTACTAAATGTACTAAAGTGAAAGTATTATTTCTGATTTTGAACAAACAGCACATGTGCATGAAAAGGTTACTCCATCAATGATCTGACCAGGTGGAAACATGTTTTGCTGTTGCTTCAGTTTGATTTATAGTTTTCTTTGTGAGATGTTGTAGCTTCTCTCATGGTGACCTCTTGTCCTCCTCAGTGTTGAAGGCAGTGTGGTCGGCCTTACTCATCACCGTCAGTGTGACCATGTACCACCGCTCCATGCGCTCCTTCCTGCCAGACAAGAAAAAGCAGCCGCCGTCTTCATCGGTGGTCTATTTCCTCTGGAACCTCTTCCTCATCTCATCTCGCCTCACCGCTCTCGCCCTGTTCGCCTCCGTTCTGCCCTGCTTCATCTTCATCCACTTTGTTTGCTCCTGGCTGGTTTTATTCTTCTTCGCCTGGAGATCCAAGACCGACTTCATGGAGAAACCTTGTGGAGAGTGGTTTTACCGGGCCACAGTGGGCCTCATCTGGTACTTTGACTGGTTCAACGCGGTCGAGGGGAGGACGAGGTACAGGACTCTGCTCTACCACGGGTACATACTGGCTGATATTGTCCTCCTCTGCAGCTTGTGGTGCTGGAAGATGAGCACAGAACCACCTTCTTTTGAAATCCCACAGTTGTACGCTATAATCACTGCTGCCTGTGTTGTTTCAGTTTACATTCTTGGTCTCTTATTTAAAATAGTATATTATCAGTTCTACCATCCAAACCTTGCCAAAGACGAGTTAAAAGGGGGCCCTACTGGAGATGTGGTGGATGGGGACATCAATCCTCAGGCTATAATACTGATGGGAGACGCAGACGTGGATGTTACAGTTCGCAGCATGCCCAGCTCACCAGCACCTGATGTTAAACACTACAATAAAAGAATGAGGAAGTTGGCCGAGAACTTCTACGCCTCCTGACCTGCATCACTTGACATCCACCGGACACCGAGGTTAGACAGAGACTAAGTCATGCAAATGTCAGTCAAGCAGACAACGAAGATCACGGGCTGTGTGGGATCGTGGGCTATGACTTGATCCCTGATTAACCACAATGTCGTGGGAGACAACTTCAGTTCAAATCGAGAATGCTGTTCTTGTTCTTGTGAACCCTCTCTGAACCGTATCAACTGCTGCTGCCGTCTACCAAAGCACATAAAACTGCCAATCATTATTTATCATTATTATTTATCATGTGTCATTATTAACTGATTTCCATGTTAAAGGATGGATTCACATTTTGTCAAGTCTGCCTTAAAATAATACTGACATGCCCATATGTGCACTGAAAGAATTATTGGTCGCTGTAATTGTTCCTCAAAACGATTAATCGATTATCAAAATAGTTGTGGATTAATTTAATAGTTGGCAACTAACTGATTAATGGACTAATCGTTCCCTTACAGCTCTAGTTATAATGGCTGAAGAAAGAGAGAAGAGGTCTCCCTCTAATGCTGTTGGACAAATAGCAGCGAAAAGAAAAAACATAACTTTACCCCTTTGTTGATTCCTTTTCCCACTCTAATAACTTTCACAAAGTCCCTAAACAAAACTAATATGAGGCTTCAGCAGTCTGAGTCAAAGTGGGAAAATTTAGTCTTATTAGTATGAATTTCTCTCTTTTCGTTATTTCTCTGCATTTCACTGTTCACGGAAACAGAAAGAGAGAATTTGACACTAAAACAAACGTAAAACTACTTGATTTGTCCACATGTTTCAATGTACATATAGAAAAAATGTGAACCTCTCTCTGGTCTGATTGTTCTCATGTTTCTGGAATTATTTGAAATGTTATAAAGATTATATTTATAATACATATTGTATCTATTATATAGATGTTTATGTGTATTATTTAATGTATTTTTGTATATTTTAAAAGACTTTTTGCTCTAATAAATAAATACTAACATTCTTGTACTCAAGTGAGTCTGAAACTTTTTAAAATGTATTAACATCGTATTGAGTGTCTCAGGTACACAGGAAAACCTTACAGGCTGTGTCGAGATCTGTTTTAATTTGTGTTTTTCTGTTGCATTGATACCTGATGTCTCAGACTACAAACAGCCTCCTATCTGCACGATCTACAGCTAAATCTTCTTTTTACAGGAAAGTAACTTTATTTTAACATGTGAATGTCCTAAGCTGTGTTAGAGTGACAGCTTTCAATGGGAGTTATAGTATTAATATGATGACAATATGCCTTTAACGTCAGATGGGCCAATAAATCATCAGGTCACCCACAACTTAGCATTAAACTCAAAACTTATAAGAGAAAGACTCAAAAAAAATACACTTGAAGCAGGTAGAGTTCAATGTGAGTAGGTTTATTGTGCATAAAGAGCAATACAGAGCAAACCAAGACCTTGATCCCGGGATAAAGAACCTCCTACAACATCATAAAACATGATATTATATACCTTTCACAACATCTCCTACTGTGGAGCTTATTTTCTAGACTCCACCTCGTATTTTAATCTTATTCAAAACTATTCTGTCATTATTGCTGAGTTCATTAGTGACCTTGACACTTTGGTTATAATCCGAGTACGATTTCTCTCTCTGTCTCAGCATCTTCCACATTTCTCAAAATAAAAACTGACTTAGCGGCATTTTATCATCTTACACAGAGAACCAAAATGTTACACCACAGATTAGCCTCCTTCCTAACCCTGGGAACTGTCTCTTATTGACATAAATGTTATCTTTGCACATTCACTTGCACATCCATTTGATCATGGGAAGGTAGTTTCCACCACAACGTGTAGGAAGAGTTACACACTTACTGAGCTCTGTTCTGCAGTATTTAGCCTCACTCGGAGCAGGTTCAAGAGAATATCTGTGCACTCTAGTTTGATAGACACTATGTGTGTGTTTAAGTTTTCCCGGGTGGACTTCCTCTTCACTTGTGTGGGTCTGTTGTTCTCGCTGTTGGACATAGTGCTGGATATATACGCCGCTGTGTCTTTCTACCGAGAAAAGGCCTACATATGCCTCGGTATCCTGCTGCTGATTCTGGTGGGCTCATCAGTTCTTGTTCAGATGTACAGCTGGCTGTTGTATAGTTATGAGGACTGTGAGAGGTGCCTGAGCCGGAGCAAGCTCAAGCTGCTACACGTGTTCCAGCTGGGGATCTTCTTCAGGTGGTATGAATCTTTGGGTGTTGCCACAGGCTGTTTTTCCTTCCCTGACCAGGAGGGTATCGCTGAGTACCTGAGCCACGACCTCAGCTTGCTGCGGCTCATAGAGACGTTCTCAGAGAGCATCCCTCAACTCGTCCTCATGCTCACCATCATTCTGCAACGGGGTCATCTGAACCCTATAACAGGTGCAGTATGTTACTCATTTCTCAAAGCTTCATTGTGGTGGCATTGTGTGTAACTATGTATAACAGATTTAGTCATTAATGACTGTACTGCTCAGGAATTAATTAAGGGAAAATGCTTTGTCTAGAACTAAATTAGAGGTAAGATTAATGTATAGAAGTAAAAATACAGACGTGGCTCTGTTGAAGACTAATCTGATATCAGTTAAAAGGGCCAATGAGGCTTCTTGAATATATTATTTTAATACAATTAATGATCCTTTCTTTGAATGGTCATAAACCTAAGTAAATTCACTCAAGTGCTGTACTTTCCACTTTTCAGAGGGAAATATTGTACTTTTTACTCCACTACATTAGACCTTACATTACATGACATTATCATAAGGATTATTTTTGGTTAAAAAACCAAAAGTAGCTCAAATAGAACCTGTTGACAGGATGTTTGTTAGATTATCCAAAAATATCTGCGACACATAAGAAAAAAAAAAGATACAATGCTGCTGCATTTTTAAAATGTCATATTCAAATGCTGTGAACACATTCATCTGGTCGTCTTGGGGTTGTGAGGGAAATATCAAGATACCTAGGCAAATGAAACCAAAAACTATCTGCATGGCATGGCCAGATACTAAACAAGCAGATGTGATTTTTTACTTTTGGTGAGCTTAGCCTTTTAAAAAAAGCTATCTTGAGGATTACCAGAGTTAAACGTTATGCAATATCCTCACAGCACAATTATAATCTTTTGTCTTTTCTAGAAGCTGTTGAGTCCAACACTGTACTAAATGTACTAAAGTGAAAGTATCAAACAAACAGCACATGTGCATGAAAAGGTTACTCCATCAATGATCTGACCAGGAGCTTTGCTTTAGTCTGATTTATAGTTTTCTTTGTGAGACGTTGTAGCTTCTCTCATGGTGACCTCTTGTCCTCCTCAGTGTTGAAGGCGTTGGGGTCAGCCTCAGCCATCACCGTCAGTGTGACCATGTACCACCGCTCCATGCGCTCCTTCCTGCAGGACAAGAAAAAGCAGCCGCCGTCTTCTTTGGCGGTCTATTTCCTCTGGAACCTCTTCCTCATCTCGTCTCGCCTCACCGCCCTCGCCCTGTTCGCCTCCGTTCTGCCCTGCTTCATCTTCACCCACTTTGTTTGCTCCTGGCTGGTTTTATTCTTCTTCGCCTGGAGATCCAACACCGACTTCATGGAGAGCCCTTGCGGAGAGTGGCTTTACCGGGCCACAGTGGGCCTCATCTGGTACTTTGACTGGCTCAACGCGGTCGAGGGGAGGACGAGGTACAGGACTCTGCTCTACCACGGGTACATACTGGCTGATATTGTCCTCCTCTGCAGCTTGTGGTGCTGGAAGATGAGCACAGAACCACCTTCTTTTGAAATCCCACAGTTGTACGCTATAATCACTGCTGCCTGTGTTGTTTCAGTTTACATTCTCGGTCTCTTATTTAGAAAAGTATATTATAAGTGCTACCATCCAAACCTTGCCAAAGACGAGTTAAAAGGGGGCCCTACTGAACAGGAGCTAATGAGGAGTAATACAATTTCTACAGATGTGGATGTGGACATTATTCTTCAAACTACGTCCATTACAGTTCACAGCATGCCCAGCTCACCAGCGCCCAACGTTAAATGCTGCAATAAAAAAATGAGGAAGTTGGCCGAAAACTTCTACTTTTCTTAACCCGCATCACTCGACATCCACTGGACACCGAGGTCAGAGACAAACTCTATTCAAACCTACTTCTCACTATTTCATTTAACTTTAATTTGTGACAAATTAAACATAGTTTAACGTCTTGCACCATTTGTGGAGGATTCACACAACTCGTGCGACGTGCATTGAACCAGATCTGAAAGGTCAAGAGTGACTAAACAAACACGAGCAAACTTAGACAACCATCATATAACCTGAGGCAAAGGAGAAGCTGTGGTTTTCTGCACCTAGCAAACATCCCAGAGTTGTAATCTTGAATGTAAAAAGAAGAAGTTCAAAAGTTCCAGAGGTTCCTCTTTTTCTTTTTACAGGATCTTTTTTCCTGAGGGCTTTTTGCTAGATCTCTTTGAGACTCTCTTTAGTCTTTTTGCTTTTTAAGTTTTTTGTATCTTACTTTTTGTGTCTTATATCACTTATTTTGTAAAACCAAATGAAACTGGTTTGTATTTTTATACACTTCAACCAAAGTTCCTGACTTGTGCTCATCTCTGTTGTCTTCTGGTTTCTCCCGGATAAGCAAAGACGCCTCCTTTGGGAAAAACTGACATTAGTTTTAAATTCACTTACATTAAAAATGATGATGAAGTTTGTTCAGGATAAACTTGTAGTGTTTATTAAGTAACAGGATGGTAATGGTTCAGATTTATTGACTGAGGCCCTAAAGGAATAACCTGAATGTCTGTATCGATAGGAGGAATAATTACAGCAGGATGATCAATAACTGTTTCAATGTACATATAGAAAATAGAGTTCTGTATCAAAATAGAATTGAAAAAATGTGAAGCTCTCTCTAGTCTGATTGTTCAAGTTTCTGACATTATTTGAAATGTTATAAAGATTATATTTATAATACATATTTTTTATGTCGATGTAGATGTTTATGTGTATGATGTAATGCATTTTTGTATTTTTTAAAGACTTTTTGCACTATTAAATAAAAACAAACATTCTTGTACTCAAGTGAGTCTGAAACTTTTTAAAATTTATTTACATTGTATTGAGTGTCTCAGGTACACAGGAAAACCTTACAGGGCTGTGTCGAGGTCCCAAACAGCTACGGTGGTGGTGGTGGGGAAAATAGTGATTATTATGTATTTAAATTAGCATTGATTATTATGATAGTGTTCAATTTACAGGATCACATTCAGGCTTCTCTACACGTCCCTATGTAGCCTCACAGGTCCTTGACGATGAGATGAAATACATTTTTAACAAAATAGAAAAAAAAAAAAAAAAACAGACACAGCACATTAAAAATAACAGTATTTGGCATTGGGAAAAAACAAAAAACAGAGGATACGTCTACAAATATAGCCCCTTAAACATTGCATGGTCATATTTGATAGCCATGGGATACTCCAAAAACAGACATGACATGCAGACAAAAATACAGAAAAACACATTCAACAAGCTAGCTCCGGAAACAACGATTGCATATGGTCTCTCAATTTTCCCAAATGTGTGTCAGGACTGACAGATGTACCCATTTCCCTTGGATTCACTTAGGTAGTACAACACTGAACAATCAAAAAGCATGCCTCGTTAAGCCTGCTTTTAATCCGATCTGCATTAAAAAAATACCATGTTACTGATTGTGATTGTCTCTAAGCGATGCTAAGCGTTTCACAGCAACAAAATAAACGTAATCTCCTTTTTCAAGAGTCTAAACACAAAGCAGACGTGATGTTTGAGAAATTACATTTCCTCTAATAGATTTAAAACAAATGTATTGTCACTCCAAATTGAGATATATCCATCCTTGAAAGCATTGAGAAGTAACTGTTCTTAACCCGTCACTACAATGGGTTTCTTTAAAACACTGAGCAATCTACAGCTTCCCCTCCAAAATAAGAGTTTTCTTGAATATCTTTCGAATACAGTGCAGACAGGACAATTAAATCAAACAAACCTACAGGAGCTTTACAATGAGCCTCTTAAAATAAAATTAAAAAAAAAGTATTGAGTTTAAAAAAAAAAAAAAAGTAAAATAACACTTTGGATAATATAACAATGCAGTGATAAATGCACTAAACAAAAAAAAAAAACTTACATATTTCCCTTTGAGATTATGCATACAGATGATGGTTAAAAAGGCACAATATAAATATGCACAGCCACGCAAGACACACAAACAAATACACAGAAATACACATTCTTAACGGTCAAGCTGCATGTGTGTAAATCTTCTTCAGGCTCAGTATTGTTCAGTCGTAATCTCGTACGGACCAAGGGGAAGGTCGACCCTTCCTGCTTTCCTCACTGCCAACAACAACAACAACAACAGAAAAAAAAAAAAAAAATCCCTTGAAATACAGTTAATGAGCAAAAAACCAAGTAGAAATGTATTGCACAATCTTGTGTTTTTCTTTCTTCCCCCTCGTCTCCAACATGACTCAACAAACTCGTGGGTCGTCATGTGGCCGAGTGTTCAGAAAGGTGTACAAGTGATTTTGGGGATTGCAGTTAACGAGATTTTCCAAGTTTCCACTAATACAACGAATGAAAGCTTAATCAAATACAACTCGACAGACTGATTCACTACGGCTGCAACTCAGTTATTTTCATTTTTTTTTGATTAACATGCCAATTATTTTCTCAAATAACTGCTCAAGGTGACGTCTTCAAACGTCTTGTTTTGTCCGACCAACAGTCAAAAACTGAAAGATATTCAGTTAATGATAAATAACAGAGAAAAGCAGCAATAATCACATTTAATAAACAAGGTAAAGTTTGGCTTCTTTTACTCGAATTAAATTATTTGATAATTGAAAACATTTCTAGATAAGTTTTCTGTTCATCAATTAATCAACTAATTGTTTACTAAGTATCTTTTTTTTTGGTAAATGACTGCAGCTGCATCAACAAAGCATTTCTGGTTTTTAAGAGTAATGAATGATACTCTTGTAACTGACTAACAACTTATTTTATCAGCCCTGTATTGAGAAAACTGCTTTTGTCAAAATTGTACAACAGTTTAAAGTAGATTTCTCTGCTCCCACAATTCACTGTCATTGTAATGAGATACTTCAACCATCCAGCAATTAATTAAATGAGGAAAAAACAAACAAACTCTGAACTGTTTATGATCAGAGGCTGAGAGCCTTCACATTTTCCTGCTTTGACTTAAAAAACACTGAACATGCAGAAAACATGAATCGGATCATTTGTTAGCAGGGTCACGTTATCCCTTTTCACACCATTAAAACAACATAAACGGCCAACCGCTCTCCAATAAACCATTATTTATGATGTATTTACGATGCGTTTATGTATTTAATACAATATGTATTGTGCCGCTTTCATCTAAACACTTTTCAAAGCTTTGTTTGCAACCAAGCTGGTCTCCTCGTGGGATTTCAAGGACACTTAAGGACTGTGCTCTGAGGAACCCGAAGGACCGGCTGCGTCTATGTACAAACAGTATTCTTTGATTACTGTTGCTGTCCTGTGAAAACCACGCATCTCCAAAAACGTCAAACTTTAAAAACGACAGCCTTGTGACGATGCATTTTTCAGGTAATCAACTGGGTTTTGTAGCTTAGAAAGTAGAATTTCCTCAACACATAAAGAAACAAAAAAAAGATGATAAAATCTGGAGATACATGGCTTTCATTGGGCAGCAACCTTTTGCTCAATAGCCTATGCATTGCTTTACTAATAATACTACGACTAGCGGGGCAGGAAATGTAGTTTGTTGTCTACCAGCCAAAGCAAAGTGCAGCTCTGCTCTCCTGGCAGTCTCGCGTCGCTGCTCACACTGATCGGTGTTTGGTTTTTATGTTTAGTGCGTATTTCCTGCCCTGCTTTACTACCTCTCATATTCCTACATAAAAAGGTCAGTTCTGGTTCGTCTGGTGGCAGGTGCATGACAGAAGCCTCCGATCACCTCTCAAGCACATGCTTACTGACCACATATCACACACACACACACATATACACACACACACACACACACACACACACACACACACACACGTAAGAAGGACCACACGTCTCCTGTTGCAACACAGTGGAGAGGTCAGGACAGCTGACTGATAGTGTGGTCAGGTCAGGAGGGGAGGTCATGATATATTTTTTTTTTTAACTCAATCTCGTACCTTATGTTAAATATTGGATTATGATACTTGATGAACGTCAGTAACTTAATAACTGCAAAAAAAAAAAATTAAAAAAAAGATGTTTTCAAGTCTTGGAATGAGTGCAAAACAACCCAGAAAGAGATTTTTTTTTGTTTTTTTAAAAGAACAAATTTGATATTATTCATGCAATTATACAGATTCTGAGAGAAAAGCTAAAAACAACCCAAGAAGAGAACGCCAATAAAGAAAAATGGCCCTTTGGTTGTTTAAATCCAGAGATAGTAATTAGGAGGATAACGCTCATCGCAGGAGATTTTGGTTCTTAGAAAGAAATCAAGATAAAGGCCAAAAAAAAAAAAATGGATGTCTTCCCTTCTGCGTCCAAATCAGTGCCAGTTTCAGCCGTGGTGAGGTTAGCTGCCGTAGAGGAGGGAGTGCTGGGCGTGAGGAACCTTAATTCAGCCGACTGCGCGTCCAGTCTGTTTCTCACAGTCGAGCTCCGACCCAAAGTCCGCCCTCAGTACATTTACCATCACACAGTCAAGTCATTAGTCGCCAGTGAGAGCCAATTGGTGTTTGTAATATGCGAGTGAGTATCGTTTGGGGGGGGGGGGAGGGGAGGGGAGGAAGGGGGGGTGGCGGAGGATTCTCAATCAGTGTCACTCCACAAACCGCCAGGATGACGACTAAAATTTGTCCTGTATTGTGCGACATTCCTTGCCGCAGCCACCGCCGCCGCCTCTGCCTCCTTTACAAGAAGTCCAGTTCCAGCGCTTGGTGTAGGGACACGAGGTCGCCGTGAGTGGAGATCCGCCAGAAAGGCATGTTGTGCTGCACAGAAACACACACACACACACACATAAAACAGCTGCTTTAGACGTGTGGCAGGATGTATGTTGGCGTGTTTTAAGATAAAACAAGCACCGTACTGACTTTGATTGCTGCGAAGCTGGTTGGCGTTCATTCAACCTCATCATCAATGCCGTTATTTAACTGGATCTGTTATTATTTAATTTTCTTAGACTAGTATTAAGTGTTTTTCATATTGATCTAAGAAACAAACTGGAGCCACAGTGACTCTTCTGGTGTTAAAATTCTGAGAAGACGCCACGTCTTTCAAATAAGGTCACGTCATTTTCTTCAGGAGTAATGAGACACGGAAACTAAAACTTACCTGTTTCGCTGCAAATTCCTCATCTCGACCGTCACCTATCACCACGTAAGTCACTTTCTTCCCAAAGCGAGAGACGATCCTCTCGAAGCAGCTCTCTTTCCCTGCACGAAAGGAAACCACAGAGAAAACGTCACATTATCTCGAGGCTGACGTGACATTAGAAGATCATTTAGGGAGCACGTTACTTGGTAGTATCATACGTACCTATTTTTGTGGCGCTGTAGATGTTCTCGATGGGGAAGACGTCTCCCAGGCCGTAGAGCAGCACTTTTGCCAGAGCTGGAACCAGCTGAGTGGTGGTGACCAACACATTCATACACTTTCCCCTGTTGATGGGAGTATCACAAACACACAGAGGACGTACAGGCTTTAAAATGAAGCGACAAAGCTTTATTAGAGCACAGACTGATGTGGGACCAGTTCTTCAGTTTAGACTAACATCACGTTATCAGGCTGAAATAATCCTTTTAATTCTCATGTTGCTAATTTGGTTGTTTGGAGGCAGTTTAAGGACTGATTTGTTCATCCTGGATGTTTGTTGAAAGGACTAGATGTTGCAATCCCTTGTTAACACTAAGGATTGCAACATCTAGTACTGAAATAAAAAGGCCAAATGAGTACAGAGCTGAAACCAGGATGAGCATTCATATGACATAATGAAGATGTGAGACTGGTGAGGTTTTCCCTCGGTGGAAGTGCACGAGACTTTTCAGTGGTTATCATTCACATGCTATGACAATGAAACCTTACTAAAAATCTCAATGAAAATCATAATTGCCAGCAAAGTGAGCTCTGCAGTTGATTATTTAACATGTTTTAATGCAGAAATAAGAAATTCTCAACTGTCATATGTTGTGGCTCCACTGGTCTTTTAACAGTCAGCATCAGTTTGTCTTTTTACTTTAAGTATATCAAAGTACATTTGGATTGGTCACTTTTTTTTAGTGTGATTTATTTTGTTGTCATGTGTATCATAAATGGCTCTTCATTATGAGAATTTAATAGTGATAATTACACCAACAGATCATGACAGTTTCTTAATAACCTGCATGTTCTTTTCTAAAAATCCTTATATCGACATTCTTTCATTATAAATCCGAGAAAGTGAGAGTTTAGTAGCTGAAAATTAGTTCATGTTTGAAGTTCAAAATTCTAACATGGATAAGTAAATTATCCACGTACAAAGAACAAGGCCCAGACAATAAAACAAAACTTCTGACTCCTGTGTTTGTGCTCATCTGAATAACTAAAAAGTAGGTATTTTCATGTAACGTTGAGATTTAAACATGTTGAAACTAAACCTCAGTGTTTTGAACAGTGTCTGCGGTTGGATCACGTTCCTTCCATCTATTACTCAACTCACGTTTGTTTGGGTTACTGCGGGGGAAACTTATCTGACTTGCTGTTAATGTTTAAACTAAAATCGTCACCACAGTCTAATTATTCACAAAGACTGGAGTTGTGTGTGTAGACTGTAACAGCCAGTGAGGTGCAAAGTTCTCTTAAAATAATAATAATAATAATCCTCAGACCTGGACTGGATGAGCAGCAGAGATTTGAGCGCTGTGCTGAGCCAGGCGTCTGTAACGTTCTCGATCTCAGACTGAAGACGTATAAGCAGCTCCCTCTTCATAGGACTCAACAGACCTGGAGGAGAAAAACATGAGCTTATGAAGCAACTTTATCTACAACCTTAATACTACACGTCTTAAACATCACTCTCAGATGTATGTAAATGTAACATCACTCTCATTTTACTCTTTCCAAATGTCTGAGATGATGCATTGACCACATTTTTTATTGTTGAGATTGAACCGTCCAAAAACAGAATTCCACAGTTAAATATTTAAACAGCAAAAATGTAGCAGACGCACAAACACGCAAAAGGTCTTGAACACAAACACACAGAGCTCTCTGTTTATTTCAACCGCTGGGCTGAAACGGTACCATGTGTGTCTGACACAGCCAGGAAAATTGGGGGAAATTCAGATCCCCCAGTGTTGTTTGTTTCCTTTTGCCTTTTGGATATTAAGACTGTAGAGCCACTTTTATTGTCATGAAACATGTTGGCATTCAAAAGGGCTGTAAGCACTCTGAGGGATTTCTTAGCAAAGCAAAACAAAAACACCAAAAACAGGCCATTCACATGATGATACTGAAGAGTGGATGTGATGGAAGAAGAACGTCTGAACACCGTCTACTGACTTGGAAACCTTTATTTAGATGAAGTAAAAGAAGGTTTCCAAGCAGCCTTGTTGTATTATTATAAAAATGTTTGGCAGTAACCTGTGATTTAAAACTGCAGCTGTGAAGAAGAGTTTTGATGCAAACTTCACCTCCAACGTTTCCCTTGTAGCTGTTGTAGATCTCTTTTAGCCGGCGGTAGCGAAAGGCCAATTTGCGCATCCACTCCACCCCTCCCTGGACTCCCGTAGTGGCTCCTGACGCCCCTCCGCCACTGGGACCATTAAAGCCATCCGCCAAGAAGTTGTAGTTGCTGAAGTGGAGACAAACACTAGTGATTAGTCTTCTAAAAGTAAACGTGCAAACATGTAGACATAGATGGTCCAGTTATGTTATTTATTTGTGATGAAGTTAAGTTAATTGTGTTTGTGTGTTTAAAGTCACCTCAGGTCCTGTCCATTGTCATCAGAGGCCACATCCTCAACATGGACCTGATCACATTCCTTAAAACAAAAAGTAGATTGGTTCTTTTCCCTGCTGTTTCTATAAACCATAAACTTAAACAAAGACTACAACATCCATACCAGTGACTATTGGTCCCTTTAGACGGGAAAATAGGTTTTTACTAAGGTTGAGAAATTCATCATTTTGCATGAACAGACCTTCATCTCAAGCGCAGAGAGGTCCAGAGAAAGTCTCATCAAGTTAATGTAGCTTTGAAACAGCCTCTGAAGTTGCTTTATGACTGACTGAGCTTGAAAACACCCATTTTCAGGGGGCAGCACCTCTAGTTGGGTTTTTGTTGGATGCAAACAACTTGTCTATTCATGTAGTTTTACTGGTTTTTAATTGACAGCCCACTGTGTTTACGCCCCTTTCTTATTGATTTAAGCAGGAAATTCATGATACATTTTAACTGGTAATGTTGTCTAAACAATAGATTCGGGAGAATAAGGAGGTTTGTACCAGCTGCTGTGACTGGTGGTAAAAAAACAACACTTCTCATTGTACCTCAAGGTCATTGAAGAAAAGGTGGGTGTCTGCCAGCTCAAAGATAAACTCCTCCATCTGCAAGCCCAAGTTCAGCACAGTTGCCGGGTCCTGAACACACACACACACACACACACACACACACACACACACACACACACACACACACACACACAATAAGAACCACAATAAATAGTTTAGACAATAAACTGTCTTTTCATTTGATGTTTTCTGCTCAAAAAAGTGTATTTACAGAGACAAACCTTGCCAAACTTCTGTGCGTAGGAGCCTGTCAGCAGTGAGTGGAATATAATAATAGTCTCATCCAGATCCCACAGAAAAATGCGCTAAAAAAAAAAAGCAGGGAAAAATTATTTTACTCTTTGCATTCTAAAAACATTTGATCTTTTTTATGTTTTATAAATTACAGAAAAAACATGCATCTTATTCTAGTCCTTACATTATTATCTTTGGCATTACATGTAAAATTAAGACAAAAACCAACATTTATGTGCTCTTGCTTTGTCAGTTTGCTCCATATTTGAACTTGACTACTGTAACTGTGCTTTATATCAACTAATACTTTTCCAGAGGTGTTAGCATGCATATGGGTGCAGATATTTGTTCGCTCTGTTGGTTAATAATAATTAGCACCACAACTAAATGACATCACTACATGTTTACCTCCAGGTCACTTTCAGTAGGTGGGGAGCTATCAGGCTTCTTGCCCTTCCCTTTGGCTTTGCCGACTGAGTTCCTGCGTCCGACCTCGTCTTGGTCTCTTGCTCCAGCAGGAAGAACCACACTGGTAGGAAGGGCCGCACCTGCCGGGAGGTTCTCTGGTGGGGACGCATCTTATTACAAGAGGACAAAAAGTCTGACATCAGTGCTTAATACATTGCTTCTGTTGTCCCTCAAACATGTGTAATATTACATAGAACACATCCTATACAGTGTAGAGGTGATGAAACTCAGTGTGATCACAGGCTGTTTTTGAAACCTAGTATTGAAAATCACCTCTGGGAGGCAGTCCAGCTGATGCTGCCTCCTCTGACTTTACAGCTGAATATCCGGCTACGTCCACACTGGCACTGTGATCGTCGCTGCTGGGCAGCCCGGCAGGCACATAACTGGGAGGCAGGGCGTAGTACTGAGAGAACTGACCCTGTCCCAAAGAGTTGTAGCTGCTGAATTCCTGAAAAACAAAAAACAAGAGTGAGATAACCTCCCAATCACCCTCCACGTCACAAAACATTCAAGTTCTGTTTTCGATGAGCGAGTTGAGCCCGACCCTCGAGATGGAAACTTTATTCTCAGAGTATGAGAAGTTTGTATGTGTGTTGAAACAATATGGAACAAATTTTGTCTTGTTCCTTTAAGACTCTGCCAGGATTTGTGCTTTTTTCCTGCCAGAGTCCTACTTTTGTATATTTGTGGCAGTTTGTCTAATGTTTTAAATTTATAATCTGTATGAGTGTTGATTTTCTTTTGATATTTTTAAAAGATGCACTGCACTTAGAAATATACAGGGTTTTATTTGTGCTGCTAATTAATTAAAAACAGACACTTTTTGTGAAACACAGACAGAGTTTTGTTTGTTATTTCTTAATACGAATGTACTTCTTACCTGGTGGGCTGTCGTGGTAGAGGCTGTGGTGGCAGCCGTAGCTGAGGGGATGTTGGAGTACACACTGGATGTTGTGAAACTTGAGCCTGGAGAAAGAGAGAACTAATTTAAAACTAGAAAATATTACTACATGGTGTTTAAAAGTGAGTAACAACAAGAGAGGAAAACAGAGCGGTGCCACTCCGAGTTCAAACTCTCCTTTATATTTTCAGTGCTTCACAGATTTGCAGAGAGTGTGACGGCGTTATCATGTGAGACAGAGTGACGTTGCAGCTTGCCTTGGCTGGGGTATGAGTAGTGCAGCTGGCCTGGCTGGGTTGAGGTATATGTGGTGCTGAAGCTGAGAAACCCAGGCTGGCCACCAGAGGGCGCCTCAGGCGGCCCTGTCTCTGTTTTTATGACTGGCCACATAGCACCTGAAGATGAAAGAGAGCAACGGAAGCAGAAAATAAAAAGGGGCAGCAAGAGGAGTGGGGTCATTAAAGACAAAGCAAAGTTAAAGAAACCAGGTCCTCCAAGTCAAGATGTGGGCTTTGTGTGTGAGCAGAGATCAAAAGCAAATCAATTCCGCAGCGCCAAAGCACAGTAAGGCCTCTAAAGCATAGTGACAAAGGTGCAGTGCTGGGTTTTTAGTGAGCAGACAAGTGTTAAAATAGATTGTTAAGAGTAGGAACCGGGACTAACCAAAGGGAGGGAGGCCGTAGGTTTGGCCTGTCTGGGGGAAGGCTGAGTACACGGTGGACTGGGCCAGAGGAGGAAAGGCCACCTGGCTGGTGTACGACGTCACTGCAGGACTGAGAGGAAGGAAAGACAGAGAGCAACGATCAGCACCTGCAATAAATCAGAGCTGCTGGGGTTTCCCGATCGCCTCCTAGTTAGAAAGCATACCAAATAACCGCAATATCTGCAGACCTTTGTTGCATGTCCCCTCTCTCTACCCACGTTTCCTGTCTGTCTGACCTTTCACCAATCAAAAATAGAAAGGCAAGATGCCAAAGTGTTACCTAAAATAAATAAAAAATCTGAGGAATGCTGCCAAATGCACACATACAGTCTCGAACCCAGACATAGTAGATGTAACACATCTAAAGCGTTTTCTATAGCACCACACAAAACTGAATTTAATCCCCTTTTTCTTCACCATCACGTTTGCTATTTACACACATTGTTTTGTTGTGTTAGATGTGATTGATTTAATTTAATGTGTTTCTTATGCATCTATGTGACACCTATTTTAGTCTTCCTTGAAAAAGAGATGAGTGCTTTTCACTTGGTTAATTTATGTTTTCTCACGTCCTCTCTCTCCTCCGTCCTCCAGCCGTGACCCAGAAAAATACTCTTTTAACTTTGTTTTCATAAATAAGCCAAAAGGCTTCTCCTTTCCTCTTTTCCGTTTCAAGTATGTCTCAACTCCTTCAGGAAAATATGACACTGCACATGTCACGTGTCTCCTATAAAAATCATCCTGAGCCTGAAAAGGAAAAGTAATATTTTATTTAAACATATTCTGCAGGCTACAGCTGTTTTTAAATTGCTCCTTTACGTCGATTCTGTTCTTTCAGTAATTAACAGATTTAAATAGTATATTTGTGTCTTATTCTGTGATGGCCAGACGCTGCTACAGATCTAAAATCAAATGACAAAAAAATGGATCAATTAGCAGGTGTTTCCCTTCCAGCTATGACTGTGTAGAAATTATTAAGTAACAGTTTGAAGTGTTAATTATTTGTACATGAATTTTAAGTTAGACTGTTTCTGTTTGACAGTGGAGATGCTGTGCGTCATGAGTAGTTGTCGCCTCAAATTGATGCTGGAGTGAGTGAGGTAGTCCGATTTGATTAATTAAAATCTTCTTCCTCATGTCTCTTCCTCACATCTTCGTTGAGAGGAGTTGAGACGTGAAGAAGAGACGTGAGCGAGGGAAGTGAGGAGACACGTTAGCCAAATGAAAAGCACCCATCGTATCTCAAGAGACTTCCTGGTTAAATTAACAAAATAAAAATCCAGAGGTCACACATTTATACCTGCCACAGGACATGAATCAAACATTTTCATGTAGAGGTCAATATTAATGGTTTGTAGCACCTAATATTAATGGTTGTCCCAAGCTAAGCAGCACCTGATAGTGGGTTGCTGCAAAGGCACAAGAGCAGGAGTTGCTTATCTAGTTGTGTGTTGAAGTGTTTAAGCGGTTTGAAGAAATAATCACGTGTTTCACTTCACATAACCGCTTAATAATTGTCTAAATGTAAATTTAGTTTAACTTCTTAACTTTACTAGCACCTAACTCCAGCTGCAATGATTGATTCTAATACTTTTGAGTCATTTTTTTAGAGAAAAATTGCAAAAATGTCCTGGTTTCTTTAGTTCTCTATGGCAGCAAACAGAATATCTTTTGGTTGTGGACAAGAGAAGACATCAGAGGATCATCTTGGCCTTTAAGAAACAGTGATCATCGTTTTTCACCATTTTCTGCAATTTTATGGAACAAACAACTAATCTAGAAAATAATAGATTACTCGATAACTATTGTTAGTTGCATCCCTACATCTAACTAACCCAAGCTTAAACATATCCAGTGTCTAAATTCACCACTTATTGAAGTTTCTTCCCAGAAACAGCCGTAAACGTGTGTGTTCAGTCTACATTTCATTGTGCAGAGTGTTGTCTCTGTGCAGAAAAACACTGTAGAGCAGGAAAACAAAGCTGCAGCTGCAACCAATATAAATACTTAGTGTCACTGGGCTGGTTGTTATTTGCAGTGTAAATAAAACGGTTGCACGCTGTGGTCTTGTGCCATATTTCACATAACAGGAAAGTAAAAAAAGTGGTATAAGTAGTTCAGTTAAACACTGATCACTTCATAAATCTGTGTTATAGTAGAACACGATAAATGAAAAGATTCACGGTCATTTCGTTGTGTTTACTCACTTGCTTCCTTGATAAACCTGCTGAGTGTATTCAGATGTGGCCGTTGTGTCTGTGGCTGCCAAAAAAAACAAAAATGGCTTCAGTTTGACACGCAAAAGCAGCTTTCTATCCTCTAGACCTTTATTATACACTGTCCGGTATTGAGATTGTGTTTCTGTTCGTACCAGAGTGTGCATACGAGTTCATGGAAGCACCACATCCTTGAGGTGCCGCCCCTCTATCTGCGTCCGCCTGCTCCGGATCCCCTGCGATCAGAGACGAGCCGTCAGTATCCTGCAGCAACGTTTCTGGCCGTCGACGGCCTTTTTTCCACATTTTCTGCTTACCTGGATCGAGTTGGGTGGTGGACAAGGCAGAGTAAGAGCTTTCTTGCTCTGATGAACCTAACACAGCGGCTGGGCTCCCATCCTCACCCAAATTACTGGAAGAGAATCCATTTCCATTTTAAATATTCTGCTGCTGTTTCACAGTCGACTAATGTGTATTAAATTAAATCCAGTGAAAAGGCTGAAATAACATAATCATATAATAATGATTCAAAATAAGCCACATTGTCAGAATCAATTTATGAGTAGCATGTTCAAAATTCAACATTTCGCTTAGTAGTTTTCCATCAGCAATTTAAAACAAAACATCACATTTAAAAGATTCAAAATCAATTTAAAAGATTCAAAAGAACAGAAACGGAGCTAAAAATCTCAGATTAGTGAAGACCAACCTTTGTTCTTTCTCAAGTCCACGGTCTAAGTCAAGCTTGGCTTTCTTTGCCTGCACACACACACACACACACACACACACACACACACAGAGCTTGATGAAAACCTTTTAGTCAACAAGTCTATCAAATATACTGGTACTCTAATTGGTTTTACTGGTTTATATAGTTTAGGAGGAAGGTGGAATAATGTTCTCAACCCATAAATGAACATTTGAACCTTCAGTTTATCTAAATCAACAAATATGGAGATATGTTATTTTCACTGGACAGCAACAAATTATTATTTTGTCTGATTAGCGGCAAAAACAGCACAAGATCAATGGATTTATAATGATGTGAAAAAGAGCAACAGCAAATGTTCAATGTCAGTTTGTCAATGTTGTCAGTGATTAATTTTCAGTTAGTCAATTAGTCTGTTACTCATTTCAGCACTGAAAGTGAACCTCACATGTCCAGCTATGTGTTTTGTTTTCTCAAATTTAGTTCAACCCTAAAATCCACTGAAATCTAATATCAACTTTGGTTGGTCAAGAAAGAAAATTTACTACATTTATGAAAGTGAAAACCTGCAGCTTGAAACCAAACATGAGATCTCAGAAACAAATGTTATGAAATGTTCCAATATTTGCACGAACCTCATGATACAACAAGGGATGCAAACATTACCTCTTATTTACTTGCAATTTAGAAAAACACCGCACAGTTTCGTCATAAAACCACTTTGAAAACCATTAATGCAAAACACTCCCCCCCCCCCCCCGACCTGCTGTGTTGATGTCGATTCATGTACACTCACCGGCAGCTCAGGCAGCTCCTGCGAGTCATCCATCTCTGCAGCAGAGCGACCCGACATGTCTGCACACTCAGCCTACTCTCTGTACCTGGAAAGCCTGTCCGGACCCTGCTTTACACCACCACAGGAGCAAAAAAAAACAACACATAGGCACAGAATAAATGGCTGGGGGTAAAGCCTTATGTAGTTTTCCGATGCGTGATCATCCCCTCCCCTTGTCCCGTGAATGCTCATCGGTGCATCCCTCCCACGCCGCTATCAGGGGGGGTGATCAGCAGGGAGGTGGCGGCGAAGAATTAAGTGGGGCGCCCTGGTCTAATCTCTGGCACGAGAACTGCAGGTGAGGCACGTGTGGCACTGACGTCGCCCAATGTCCCCACCACTCTTGTGTTTATTGTGGGATTAAGGAAGCGTGCCACCTTACATGTGACCTAACCTACATTCAACGAAAACATCTTCTCCAGAAGCATTAGGTGCTCAGGTGCAAGCTGTCGTATCAATAGAAGCCATGGGGGGATAAGATCTAACCTCGATTTGTCCACTGCTCGCCTAACAGGCCTTTCCCCCCGCGGCAGGAAAGATGGAGCTAACTGACATAACGTAGAAAATAGGTCAGATCGCAAATTAAAAACCCACACGGATGTGTCATGCAGTTGTTAATGGTGCACGTTCTTATTCATAAGTGTGCCACCTGCAATGGCTGGACCAAACTGAAGCATATGTCAGCTTATGCAAGATGTATGTGAATGAACTCAAACAAGTTTAACATCTGAAGGAAAATAAGGCCACTGGATCATTTAACCTACATACTTATATTTTAGATATTCAGACCACAGGCTGCATAACCATAATCAGTTGTAGGAACCCAAACTTCAAACATGATTGAATCCAACAACTAAATCTATACTTTCTCAGCTGCACTGACCCCAAAAACATCTAAAGCTCTTGAGCAGCTGCTTTCTAGTAACATCCTTATCCAGATGTTAATGCTGCTGCTGCTGCTGCTATTTTCTGATCAATCTGACAGACGTGAATTCACCAAGGCCGCCATCTCTCCAGCTATTGCCACAGGTAACCAAGCCACTGACAGTCACCCCTCCTCGGCCAGTATCACCACACTCGGGTTGAATGGTGCCATCTGAAGAACACCACAGCCCTGATACTGGATCCTCTGGGAGTCTCTGCTTGCAGTGGTGGTGACACACCTCCGCAAGTCAACTAAGCTGTGGCCTTGGGTGCTAAACTAAACATCTACCACCATACGTTACTGTTAATATTAAGTTGGATTCGTTTGACAAAACATTCAGAAATGCTTTATTTACGTTATCCAGAAATAAGTCTGTAATCTGGTGCTAACTGTGAAGAAAATAAACAATATTCTCAGTAGTTTGAGTTTATTTAGTAGTTTATAAGCTGTTGCTGGTTTTCAGAGAGAGCTATTTAAACTCAAGCAGGGCTGCAACTAACAAGTATTTCTATTATCGATTATTTTCTTGATTAATCAATTAGTTGTTTGGTCTATAAAATGTGATGTCCTCAAATGTCTTGGTTTATCTCGACCACCAGTTCATAACCCAAGATATTTAGTTTACTTTCATAGAGGACAAAATAAACCAGAAAACATTAATCGGTTGCTTGATTGTAGTCTTATTATTCATGTTTGCATGTTTAACTGATCTTATGTGCACTTATTTAAATATTTACTAAGTTATGCTGGCATAAACAAAGATGATCGGGCATCTTCCATTGTTTTACTTTTAAAACCCATCTCATTTCTTGAGCCTTTTGATAGTCATCATCAGTCCTACAGACTTGGAAGGGGAGGTGAGGGGTATTCAGTTGGTTGCAATCTGCAACCTCACCGATATATACACACTGGTCCTTTAAATCCCATTTTTTCTATTTTATTCTACACTTTTATTAATTCCACCCCTTGATCCTCATAACTATGTCTTCATTTTCATTTGTTTGTATTTATCAGTCTCTGGTCAACCTTTGTTGTTTTTAAATATGCTCTATAAATAAATTGACTTGAATTAATTAAGTGTACCCACTGAACATGATGTCCATTTAACTGTAATAGAGTCTTATTTATTTTCCCTATAATTATTACCAAAATGTTAGTGTGGTTCCATACATTTTCTATTATTAATAACATTACAAGTTGCATTTTTACAGGTAAAAAGTACATCTTTGGTCAAGACAGATGAAGCTGTCTGCCTCTATCAAGCACTTCTGACATTCATTTGTGGTTGTAAGTTGATAAAATTGTGGCAGGCTATTGCTTGGCGATCATTAAACACTGAACCCCTCTGTCTGTTCTTCATGTCTGCAGCAGTGTTTGGTGTGAACGCTGCACATAAAAACACTGTCTGAAGGAACTCCCGTTAGCTGAAACCAGCAAATAACCCGGCCCGAGGACGGTTTGCTGTGAAGGTGAAATCTGACATCAGGCTATTTCCTGAAAATCAGTAGCTCGCTTGGTTTCAATTTGAATGCAGAAAAAGCTTGAAAATAACTTCCACAATTGGTTAGCAAACTCTCGAAGATACATATGGACAACTAACTAATACGACTTAAATGAGCGACCATGACAAACACTTTATACAGCGTGTCACACCAGCATTTACACGGCACCCACACAGACGTTAGCAAAACACGTTAGCAGAGCCGATAATATTTTCACACTCTTTATCAATACTTCATTTACAAAATCGGTGTCATCCACTATGGATTTTGCACACATTCCAGCTGAATAATCTAGGTTTATAGTTGGTTTAATAACTAAGCTGGCTGTCAGCTACTTAGTTTGGCCCAGGCATGAAAGTTTTCCACCCCAGAGATTAGTCGGCACCAGCAGCCATAGCAGTGGGCACTGAAATGGCAGCGTGTGAAAGCATCTCTCTCCTGCTGCGGCCAAATGCAAAGCCACTCGCAACACAAACACTCCTGACACGCCAAAATGATCAAAGCCAGTCTTACCATTGAAGGAGTGAACCAGCAACGCTTTTATTTAAGCGTCTCCAACTGAACCCACTGTGCCAAGCTTTGTCTGTTGTTAGGGGAGCACTATTTTGCAGGAAGTTTACGTTGCTGGGCCTACTGCGCATGTGCGGTATGTTCATTCACGGCATGGCGCGACGGGAGGGCGACAGGTGTGGCGGTACATCAACACAGGTGAGGGACACACTGTAAACATTTGTTGTTTGAACAGATTCCCTCTCTTGTTAAACCTTGTCAACCTTCTCCCAGAGTGTTTTGCTAAATATATACAGCGGGCTGCAAAAGTCTGAGACTACTAGTCAAGATACCTTTGTTTCGAATTACTATTTTTTTCATTACAACTGATAATGTAAGCTTAACAATTTGAGTGAAAAGTTGAATCCTTGAAATATGTCAATGAATTTCAGAATATCTTAGTATTTGTCCCGCTTTTGCTTTAATGACAGTATTTACTCGAGCTGGCATGTACTCAAGTTAAATGGGGTTGAGATCAGGTGACTGTGGAGGAAAAACCGATGACAGTCAGGCCTCCTTGTTCCTTCTTGCAAAACTTTGAGGTGTGGTTGGGGTCATTGTCCTGCAGCGGTTTGAATCCTTCTCCACAAAGATGCAAACCAGAGGTTATATATAGCGTCTCTGAAGAATGGAGTGGTACTTCTCCTTGGTCAGGTTGGAGTCAAATCGGTGCAAGTGTCCAACTCCAGAGTCGGCAAAACACCCTCAGACTTGAATACTCCCACCACCATGCTTCACTGTCGGTCTGATACTCCGCACTATCATTCTCTCCTCTGTTCATCTCCTTACATACACCCGTCTGTTACTGCTATAAGTCTCAAACTTGGATTCATCAGTAAATAGGACTTTTTTCCAGTCATCCACTGTGAAATGCTGGTATTTCTTAGCTCACCCCAAACGTTTGGCCTTGTTTCCCCTTCTGATTAGTGGTTTAGAAACTGCTACTCGTCCTCTGAGACCACTACAAGCCTTCTTTTGACAGCCTTTTTGCTGATTAGAGTCTTGCGTTCTTTATTTAGATTTATGAGATTTTCAATGTAGTCTCAGACTTTTGGACCCCACTGTATATATAAATATATAAATGCATTTAGATGTCAAAAAGCTTGTAGAAATGTATAGAAAATAGTTTGTTAATGTATTTGTTTGGCTAATTTTAAGATAGCCAAGTTCGAGTTCAATACTTAGAGATCATGTATAAAAATCCTCTGCTTGGAATAATAAATTGTGTCTGACATATTTTGCTACAAAAATGTTCAGTTACCTCGTTGAAAAATCCTTAAAATGACATCTACTGCTTCTCCCTCATTAAAAATCCAGAATCTATAAATATACAAATATGTTTAATTTCAAAAGTTTTACTGCAGGACACAAGATGTCGCTGTAAAGTCTGATCTCAGTGTTTATGCACTAGAGGCTTCAAGTTTCCACATCACACTTGTGTAAATTTAATGCTGTGACCACTAGTTGTGATGTCCCAAATCACGCTCGTAGGTCCGCCCCTTAACCTTAGATTTAAGGTTAGTGAGCACAGAAATTTTCCGCTTTCAGCTGACAAATGTCAATGTCAACAGCCGTCATGTGTCAACCTCTGCACATAACATCAGTGAAGCTCAAACATCAAACTGAAGGAACAAAAGAAAAACACATATTTGATCGGAGCGGGACGTTAAGTTTGAGCTAATTTGTCATAATGAATTGTAAATAGTTTTCTGGGACCACAATATAAAGCTAACAAGACGTCACATGAAATAAAATGTAGCCTATAGATGCATAGTGCAATAAAATATGAATAAATTACATACAGCAGCAGAGTTGAAAGATAAAACCTGTAATTGTGAGGGAGTGGGTTACTCCTAAATAGTACATCAACTCCTAAAAATACAATTAGATCTGAAACAATTGATTAATTGATTAGTCTGTCCAAAGCAAATTAATTAGCAACTGTTTTATTAATTGAGTAATCTTTTAAGTTATTTTCCCAAGCAAAAATACCAACCATTTTTCAATTTTTCTTCGCCCTATGTGCTAATGAATTGACTATCTTTGGTTTCTGAAGTGTTGGTCGGACAAAACTAAACATATGAAGAAGCCACGTTAGGCTTTAATAATTGGTGATTGACATCTGTCAGAATTTTCTCACATCTTGACCAAATAATAAACTAATAAAGTATTCAATCAATAATCCTTAGTTGTAACAACATGATAACATATTGTGATTATTATGTACAAGTTGTAGGATATATATAACGCAAAAACATTCCACTTGCCTCCAATTTAGAGATTTTATTTGCCATTTCTGACACAGATTACAATTCAATATTTCAGTTGATCATGTAAATTCTTTTATACAGTAGCAGTGGCATGAAAATAAATATACATAAAAATACAAAACAGAAAAGTAATGCTTCCAAATATGGAAGAAAATGATCTAGAACTGTGTGCTGCCTTTTTTTTTGTTGTTGTTGTTATTTTTTTTAATTCTCAGCAGGCTTGAAAATGCACTTCCTGTATCCATCAGCCTAAAATGTGGGGCAATAAAACAAAGTTATGAGCAAATTCTGTTTGACTGAACATCCTTTCGTAATAATTTAATGAATATCAGTTCATATATTACAACTTACACTTCTGCTAAAATAGATGAAATGATAATTATTCTTTCCAAGCGGACAAGATTTTATTGCACTTTCCAGAACCATATCATGCAGTAGGCGTGTGGCTAAACACCAACGCCTGCTCCACCTAGTGGTTCTTCATCAAGTTAACGAAGCACTTTTTTTTATACAGATTCTTGTTTAGAGAAGGGAGCAGGAGGTTTAGGGAGAGGAGATATGTACAGTATACATGGATCAGGCCGCCTTGGACAGGCACAAGACATTCACAGTTCTTCTCTACATGATGCATAAATACAAAAAACATTTGTAATAGATTCTACTTTTCTCTAGAGTGTTTGCAATAAAACAGCAATCACTTCAGTTTAAAAGAAGTTTGATATACAGTATGTGCTATCATTGATGTGCGCCTGTTATTGCTGGTTGAACTCTGTATCGCACTCTCCTGATCAATAAGAGAAATCTTTCATAAAGTTTGCAAACAACAGATATAGATTAACACAGTCACTGGTTGTAAATGAAAAGGAGTTGGAAAAAAAAACAAAAAAAAAGAAATATATTGCCATACAGGAAATAGAATTTTCATTAAATCTATTTTTATGTACAAGGAAACAGTATAACTCGTTTATAATATATGCAGAGTTTTCTTAAAAGTAAACAGTGTATGTTTATGGTTATTAAAACATGGAAAACCTTTTGGTTTTTCAATAAAATATGTGTAACTTTTTCTTCTACACAGTACAGTAAAAGTTTGATCTTCAGTTTACGAGGACAAGCCGGTCAAAAAAAAGTGTTTTTGTAAAAGCAGAACATGGTTAACTGTTTGGTCCAAGTATCACTAGTACTGTACAGTATTGAAATGCCGTCATTTATTTGTCCAAAGTGGAGATATGAATTCACAAGTGGGAAGATATGCAGTCATTTAAATCCAAGTAGCTGATGCTTAAAGCAGAATCTTTCACTTTTCTTGACCCTTGTTTCCTCAAGTGCAATTGAGCATTCACATGAAAATAAAAACGCACTGTGAACTTTGAGACAAATACAGTTTTAACATATGCAGACACGTAATGAAGGCATCACCCTTAACGGCTAGCGCCCTGGTCAAAAGTCCGCTCAAGTGAAACTTGTGGTTTTTGATAAAGCTGGATCTCGCCAACGCTGTTGCTGCCGTCCAAACTGCCTTTTGAACCTCAGGCACTTCTCTTCATGTCACTTCACCGGTAGACGTGAGATCCAGGGTCATCGGAGGGTAGTGATGTTGTCTGACCCCAGAGTGCATCCATACTTGGCACACGTATTGTTAGTTTTCGGGTGGTTGAGGCAGAAGAATGGGGCCAGTGGTGTTGTAACATGAGAGTCCCCATCTGTACACAAGTCATGCACAAGATCCCCGGTGTTCATGTCCATTTTATCAGTTAGATCCTCTTAAAACGTCCCTCCAGACAGACTACTCCAGTGTGGTCCCTCTGTTAATAAAAGACTCTCGATCCAGAGCTTTTATCCTGTTTCCTGTG
This sequence comes from Thunnus maccoyii, assembly GCF_910596095.1. Taxonomy (NCBI): domain Eukaryota; kingdom Metazoa; phylum Chordata; class Actinopteri; order Scombriformes; family Scombridae; genus Thunnus; species Thunnus maccoyii. Next base: position 9,465,996 of record NC_056547.1, read on the forward strand.
AGTTCCCGGGACAGCAAAGGGCGGGGATGTTCACATAAAGGAGTGGTCTGCCGGGGGCCCGTAAGAAAAGCCCGGAAAGGCTCCCGCTGCCTCCTTGATGCTGCTGGTCACAGTCAGGGTGTCGGTGCACAGGGAGGAGGACACGGGCAGGTGGGTGAACTCGGGGTCAAAGTGTCGGAGGTCTGTGGGACCACTCTGTGAAAACAAGCAGGAGCAAACATTAGACATGTAATCTAAAGAAAAAAGTCACCTTACGATGTTTCTGGTAATATCAGCGTGTGAACTAAATCATTTTGATCATTTATCAGCCAAAAATGCCAAACATTCTCTGGTTCCAGCTTCTCAAAATGAAGATTTTCTGCTGCTCAATGTTTTAAATCATATATTAAATATCTTTTGGTTTTGAACTGTTGGGAACATTGCGGTTGGCATTTTTTCACTATTTTTTAACATATGGAAGAAAAAAGGCACATGCATGCTGTATAAATGCTTCCAAAAAGGTTTTTAATGTGCAGGGCTATGATGTTTCGTGTCAGTCAATTTTCAAGCAAAAATGCCAGATAATTGATGGTTTCAGCTTCTGAAATTTGAAGTATTGCTGTTTTTCCTTATCATATATGACAGTTAATTGAATCTCTCAACATTTTCGACTATTAGTCACTCAAAACAAGCAAGTTGAAGACATAAATCTTTGGGAGCATCAATTCAGCTTTTTGTCACTGCACCTAATATGACCTAATATTTGGAAACACTATTTTGTAGCTCTGACGTTATATAGACAAAATGATTAATCTATAATGAAAATAAGAATGAACGTACCACTGAGGGGATGAATGGAGGTGTGATCTTCTTCGCCATCAAGTCGTCCCAGTTGATGGGAGAGAAGAAGGAATGGTACTTGAGTTCGAGCTGGAAGGCAAATAGAAATTCTAGATGAGAAGGTTGACAGTAAACAAACCTCACTGATCTTTTACAGTTCCTCTTACAGTATGTGTGCTTAAAAGGTCAGCAATGTGCTCTTACAAAATCGTCCTTCACTCCCAGCCTCTTGGTGCGGTCCTTCTGCAGGAGCCCCTCCAGCAGCTCCCTGCCTGAATTTGACACGTTGGGCTTCAGCACCGGAGCCTTGTGCAGGATGTTGTTGTACATCTCAGCTGTGTTGCGACTGTAGAACGGGGGCTGTAAAGCAAAAGAGACAAACAACAACTTGAGTTTATTTAACACATGAACAAGCAGGAGGACAATAGAGCTGCAACGATTAGTTGATTAATCGATTAGTTGATCGACAGAAAATTAATCACCGACTATTTTGAGAATCGATTAATCGTTTTGAGTCATTTTTTAATTAAAAAATGCAAACATTCTCTGGTTCCAACTTATTAAATATGATTATTTTCGGCTTTGTTTAGTCCCCTATGATATTAAACTGAATATCTTTGGGTTGTGGACTGTTGGTTGGGACAAAACAAGACATTTTAGGTTGCGTCTCGGGTTTTAGGAAACAGCGATTGTCATTTTTCACCATTTTAAAGATCAAATGACTAATCCATTCATCGAGAAAATAATCTACATATTAATTGATAATGAAAATAATTGTTAGTTGCAGTCCTAGAGGCATAAAATGACAGATTTCACTTACGAGTCCATAGAGCATCTCGTAGAGCACAGATCCCAGGCACCACCAGTCAACTGTGCGGTCGTATGCTTGCTTCTGGAGAACCTCAGGGGCCAAGTACTGTGAAGGAGGTGACAGGAAAAAGTCAACACAAGTCCAAGAATCATCTCATTTATCACCGGTGGTGTTTCTGTATTGATAACAGATGTATGGCTGTCTAGAGATTTGTACCTCAGGCGTCCCGCAGAAGGTTGTTGTGGTACCATTGGCCTCAAGACCTTCTTTGCAGAGGCCAAAGTCAGTCAGGACAATATGTCCCTGTGAGTCCAGCAGGATGTTCTCAGGCTTCAGGTCCCTGTAGAGGAGAAGAAGAAGAAAGGATTCACCAAAAGGATTCAGAGCTACTGTTATCCATGCACACTTGAGTATGTTCATAGATGTCCACTAGGGGGTGCTGTAGGATCGTTCTTTACCTGTATACAATGTGCAGGGAGTGGAGGTAGCCAAGTGCACTTGCAATTTCAGCAGCATAGAACCTGGCTCTGGGCTCCAGGAAGATCCTCTCTCTCTGAAGATGGTAGAATAGCTGAAAGAAAACAAGACAACATCTGTTAATATCTACCTGAAACAGATTTTCTGACCTGATTCTGGTTTCTGGATGTTGTGAGACATTTCTTACCTCTCCGCCATTGACGTAGTCAAGTACAAAGTAGAGCTTGTCAGTAGTCTGGAAGGAGTAGTGCAGCCCCACCAGGAAGGGATGCTTGATGTTCTTCATCAGCACACTGCGCTCAGCCATGATATGCTTTTGCTGGAAGGGAGGAAGAAGATATATTATACTCACTATTCATCATTGTGGCATCTAACATTATACAAATAAAACTGCTTGAGGTGTGTGTATATGTGATTAATCTCTGGAGTTCATGAAACATATGTATGCTAAAGGACTTACTTCTTTCTTCTTCAGGATGATTTTCTTCTGTAGCACTTTGACAGCGTAGTATTTTGTTGACTCCTTGTGTCGAGCCAGCAGAACCTGTATCCGAGCAAACATTTGCATGAGTGATGGCGTTACAGTGATGATAGACATGAGCAGTAAGAGAATTTACATTAGTAGAAGTTGCACAGAAAGACAGACTCACCTTTCCAAAGCTGCCTTTGCCGATGATTTTGAGGTAGTCAAAATCACAGGGTTTGATCCTAATGAAGAGAGACGGTCAGACGATTAGGATATTTTACTGACACCCTTTTTAACAAAGTTGTAGCTGTCAAGATATACAGATAAAAAGAGATTTCATAAGGCTACTTACTGAGTGTCCTCAACCAGTGAACTTCTTGAATTTAGGCACATCTAAAAGATATGAAATGAGGAAATTTATCAGCACACTGGATTGTTTTTTGGAAAGAAAATGAGTCACATAGTCAGTAAACTGTTTCTGCTTACCGGACTATCAGGAAGTTCATCATTTTCAACCTCCTCGTTCTGATTCTCATCAATCTTCAGGAAGTTATTAACTTCAACACTGGAAAAAAAAACAGAGAACAAGATGAACTTTCATTTGTTATTTCTCTTGTGTCATTATGACTTTGTGTTTTTGTTTTTTAGAACTGGATGATTGAATCTGGATGATTAAACAGTTAAATCACAGGATCTGGGACAGTTTGTGTGACTGAAAGGCAGAATGAACACTCCTGCCCCCCCCCCCCCCCCCCCCCCCCGCCCTCTGCCGGAGGTGTGAATCGACCGTCTGAAACATCCAGACAGGTCATGTTTAGGACACACTCATCTGTGTTGACTGTCTAACCTGTCTGAGGAAAAGCTTAAGCTGCTGACCTGCAACAAGACTGTTCAGACAGCTCTGCAGGACTCAGGGGTCCAGCTTTAGACCCTTAGACCCTTTTTCTTCCGGAGCATCTGGAGGAGACAGATGCACCGTCCGGGTATTTTTTTCCACAATACCAGACCCCAACTGACCCGGAGGCCTGGTTTGTGAGTTCAGGACACTGTGATGGCCCGAGCCGTATCATGTAATAATTGAATTACCGGTTTATCCTCGTCTAGGGGACAGAGAGGATTTATTTGAAAGGTGATTAGGCAATGGAGAGGTTGCTACTGGCTCGTCATGAAAGGCCTATTCTTACCCTGGATTCTTGCACCTAGATTATACTTTTCACAGAATGTCCTGCCAAACTCAGGTAGCTGATTGGATTGGCAAATGCACGCTGATCATGAATGGGCTAATGATCGGAAATAAATACTACAGCCCAGGAAGTATCTGATGCCCGGAGGTGATTCTTGTGCCTAATCCTCAGTTTTCCCTCCAAATTATACATCTTCCTTTCAAAATACTATTAAAAATACTCACTGTTGGCAGATATGTGGAGTAGACACCAGCTTCTGTATGAAGTCATTCAGCCCCATTTTTCTCTCCTTGATGAAAGCTGCAAACGGAGAGGAGGAGGGGGAGGAAGAGGGGGGGCATATATGTCAGTGGAGGAATCATCAAACATATCATTCAACACAGATGATGCAAAGACTTTTGTCTTCCACCGGAGAAGAAAATATCCGTGTTAGAGCTGTAATCCGTTGTGTGTGAGTTCCAAATATCCAGTTATAGGACAGATTTGCGCGGTTGTGCATAGACCTCTTAATGCTGCGGGCTTATAGGTTATGCAACCACTTGGGTCACTCATTCAGATACCAGCAGTGGTGGCCAACAAAGCATTTTCCATCCTAAATTCTTACAATACAAATAACCAGTTTTGAGGTTTTTTTAAAAAAGAAAAAAAAAATCATAAGAAAGCAGATTTCTTAATTGCAAGCGATTCATCAGATTTTTCGACACAATTCATATAAAGGTAGAACAAAAAATCACTTTGCAATTAGGTTTAATTAACCGCTTGAGAGCTGCTCGCCTTACTAATCAATGAAAACATTTAGTTTGTTTCTCTAATCGGTACATGAACAATAATTAATACATAGTTTGTTTCATTAAACAGCTTAAGTGATGAATATTATTATAATATTCAGCTGTATATTATTATTTTGGTCGCTCACCCGTGACAACGGCTACAATCCCCCTCATTTTGCAGTAAGTCAGATCGCATCCAGCTTCAGTCACAGCCATGTTGAGCGAGAAACGAGTATCCAGTATAAACACAGAGATCAAAAAACAAAAACAAAAACAATAATAGTTCCTCTATCAGTCAGGTTCTGCTGACTTGGGTCCCGTTCACCGCGCAGAGCTCCGCACACACGCCGCGCTCTCCGCTCTGAACACCGCTGCTCACTGCGCGAGGACAACCGGCCCATATATATACATGTTATAGGGGAGCACGTGGTACCGGAGGCGACACCCATTTTACATCACTCGCTGTAACCACGGCAACCACCGGGGGCGTGACGTCACGGGATTCCGCTGCACCCATATTCTGCCTGCAGGAGGCGGGGGATGACGAGGAGAGCTCACCGCAGAGAAGGAGGAGGAGGAGGAGGAGGAGGTGGTGGTGATAGAGAGAGAGTGAGGGGCCTCTTCTTCTTCCTCCTCCACATTTTCTCTCAATGGGAATGTAATCACTGTACACACACACACACACACACACACACACACACACACACACACACACACACACACACGCACACACGCTCACACATAAAAGGTTTCCAATCAGTTGTTATGGAAAAACTGCAGTCACACCAACAGAGCAGCTGATGCTCTCTTCTGGTATCGTGACTCCAATTTGAGCTGCTGTCAAACCTTCCTGCAGTCTTTTTATTTTGAGAGCGCGAGGAGAAATATGTATGTCACGACTGCTGCATTTAAACAGCTGCAATCTCTCATCCCAGTAATCCTCATAGAGGTTGTAAAATGCATGATAAATAATAACAAAGCGTGGACAATACCCTATATAAATACATGCAATTTACATATATCTCTGTGTGTCTTTCATTCTAAATAATTCGTGGATTTCTGCGGCTTATTGTGCCTGATGTTGAGGTCAAGGTTATGAAGGTTACTGGCAGCGTTATATAAATTCAGAGAAATCAGAGGTGACATCATGCTCGTCTAAGCCGGGGCACTGATCAGTCCAGCTGTGGTCCACTAACCCTGTAAGTTACATAAGTGTGCCATAATGCAAATCGCTATACCGCCTGAGGTAGAGACTGATCCACATAGCAAATTTTCCAGTGGGTGTTCATCTGTTGAGGATCGTTTATTTGGTGTCTGTCGGGTGAAGTTTTGTTTTGTCACACATAGAACGGTCCAGTGGTGGAAGAAATACTCAGATCTTTTACGTAAGTTAAAGTACCAATACAGCAATGTAAAAATACTCCATTACAAGTAAAAGTCCTGCATGAAAAATCCTATTTAAGAAGAAATACATCAGTATGAGCAGCAAAATGTAGTGAAAGTATTGCAGTAAAAGTAGTGGTTTGGTCTCTCTGACTGATATTTTACTAATATGACATCATTAGATTATTAATACTGAAGCATCAGTGTTAGAGCAGCATGTTACTGTTGTAGCTGCTGGAGGTGGAGCTAGTTTGAACTACTTTATATACACTTAGCTAGTTTAGTCGAGTGGTTCCCAACCTAGGTGTCAGGCCCCTCCAAAGGGTCACGAGATAAATCTGAGGTGTCCTGAGATGATTAATGGGAGAGGAAAGAAGAAAAAACAAAGTTCTGATACACAAATCTGTTTTCAATTTTTGGACTTTTCCTCTAATCTTTGATTTTTGGTGAAATATTTGATCGTTTGAACATTTATTGAAATGAAACCATGTGAGAAGTTTAGAGGGAAAAATCACAATTTGGTGGAGCTGTTAACAACTCATAGACATCTGAAATGTGACCCCGACTACACACTGCCTTTTGTAAGACGTCAAAAGCCAAAAAGGTTGGAAACCACTGATTTCATCTTTCACAATGTGTTGTATTTTAAAAGCTTGTCATATTATCCATTGTGTCAAATCTTCAACTGAGAAGTAACTAAAGCTGTCAAATAAATGTAGTGGAGAAGAAAATGCAATATTTACCTCTGAAATGTAGTGAAGTGGAGGTATAAAGTAGCATCAAATGGAAAAAATAAAGTGAAGTACAAGTACCGCTAATTTATACTTAAGTGCAGTACTTTAAATACTTAGGTACTTTCCACCACTAGAACAGTGTAATAGTGTTTTTATCTCACAGAGAGCATTTATCTTCTAAATACCTGCTTCAGTCCTGAGAGATTCATTCTGCTGAAGTCGGTCATTGGGGAACTCCTGGGTTTTGTCCCTTGTTTGACATGTGACAGTCCTGAATAATTTAAGGGAAGTGAGACTTCACAGGACCGGTAGGTCTTGTATCGCAGGAAAGAGGAAGTTAAGTGCCTTATCTGTGGAATAGGCCCAAACAGAAACTAGCTGTGCGGGTCCAGCGGTTTATCATGTCATACCCTGGAAAGGCTGCTCACAGCTCAGCTTCGGCTCTGTTTACACACAGAAACACACCAGATCCGATTGCTTGACACCGACACCACTCCCGGGCTTTGTGTGAGGCTTTTTTGTTCCTCACCTCACGTACCCTTTCTCTCAATTATTCAAGTGTATAATGCTATCATCTCTGGTAACATGCTCTGGGACAAACATGACTGGGGTAGTTCCCTTGAAGAGCACAATTCCTCTGCCACGCCTGTTTTTGATTTGCATGTTTTTTCTGTTGTGATGGAACAGAAAGTCAGGTGTTGCTGAACAAACAGCTGCGTTTGCATGAGGTGGTATTTCCCCTTTTGAAAATGATGTATTTTTTTTCTGAGTAGTTAAACTGACGCACAGATGATAAAATGAGAAAGGAAACTAAGATTCAGACTGATCAGACTCATTTATTAGAGATGCCATCTCTCTCAGTTTCTCTCTGTCTTCCTATAAATGTCCTACCACTGCCCGTGCTGCTGCTATGTGTCATATGACAAATTAATCAGGCTTTATTTAGCACCCTCACAAAAGCCACCCTGCTTTCCGTCACTCTGTCCAATCGTGTGATTGATGCTGAACAGACAGGCAGCACTTCCGCTCGCTGACAAGTAGTCGTGTGAGTCACCTGCCAACGGATTCAGTAAAAAGCCTCTCCAACTCTCACGCTGAGCCATCGATCATTCCTCACCATCCTCAGCGGAGGTACCGTTTGTACCACATGACTGTAGGCGATCTCTGGGGCTGCAGATTTGTACGTGAGTTGCATCGAAAAAACGAGCCCCAGTTTGTGCCTCTCATGTTACATTCGAGTCACAGAGCTAAGCATCTGATTTTCTGAAAAATAATCAAAGGTCGTTCAACAACAGTTACTGCTGCTCTGAAGGTACGAGGGGACACCAAAACATCCCTGGAATTCTTAAAAGAAACTGTCATTATAAACCTTTCAGTATTTCCTCTCTAATCCTCTTCAAAGTAGCTACTCTCCTTGAGATGCAATACACTTGTTCTAGCACTTCTCCCATTCTTGGAAACATTTCCTGTAGTCATCTTTTATCACTGTGTCCAGAGCTTCCTGTAAATCTTTTCCCTTTCAGTCAGTCCCACTTGTAGTTTCACCAAGCTGTAGGCATACACTACCTAGCAGTAAATCTGTTAAATAAACCCCATTCCTGTGCTATCGATGGTCTCTTGGGGGGATTTTGGGTCCCCCCTGGTATTTCCAAAATCCCTCAAAACTCTTTGTTTCCCTAAGTTGCAACTGTAGCTGGAAATTACCTTGCATTTTTTGAAAATGCAAGTTAAATATCAACAGATTTTTAAAATTTTTTAGATGTAATTTCCAGCTACCATCTTTGTTTTTATTAAGAAAAGGAAGCGCAATTTGTAAAAGGTTTTAAAAATCTTTTTTTTATTGTGCAGCAGAAGAGTCTTTGAGGTTTCTGGAAATACCTTCAGAACAATAGTGAAGGTTGTTAAGCTACCCGGGTTTTCCAAAGATTGCATATTTGGTATTTATTTTTCAGAAAATCTTACGCTTAGCTCTGTGATTTAATGGTAACACATAAGAGACACAAACTGGGATTTCTACCTGCCTTGCTGCTGGCTTCCAGTGTAGTGGGTAGGAGGCAACAGAAGGTGGATGAATGAGTCATCTAGGCAAACAGATCCTCAGCGACCAACTGTAAGGCCAGCAGGAAGGCTGTTGGCTAATGAGGATGGAGGATGTCTAATTACACTGTTGGTCTTGTTGACAGACTCTGAAGGAACGATCACGGCCTTGGTTTTGACACCCACGCAGTCACGCCACCTCTGCTCTGTGCTCGCTAGAAAACAGATAAACAGCTAAAATCTAATTTCTCTTCAGTTCCTCTTTTCTGTCTCGACATGAGTCTCTCACATAGTCTTGGCACTTAGCCTTACTCATACAGAGAACCGCAGAGACGCAGACCGGAGGTGTCGGTCCAGCGCGGCCTCAGGCCCCAGCGAGTGGGAGCAGATTTGGCTCACGAAACGAGAGTTAGAATTACGCTGTCTTTGTTTCCCTCCTGAATTCCCAGGCAGGAGATGAGATGTTTTTATTTCCATCCTCTACAGGGATTAGATGCTCATGCGCCTGCTTCATCAGATAAAAAAGAGGAAAAAAAAATTGTTTGCTCTCTTATGTGATGACTCAGACACACACTGCTGCCAAATTATTTCATATGATGCATAACTTTAATTTGCAGCCAAGTAAGTGCTGTGATCCTGCCTACTTAGAACCGCAAATCCTCTATTAATTATATTAATGTGACTGTTATTACTGCTATGATTACTATCATGATAGTACAAAGCTTTGCCCTGACGTACGCTGTTATTAGCACCAGTCTAACGTCATATTTCTGCTCTATCAGATAAGGGCTGTGTGTGAGACTGAACTGAAACTTTCAACAGTTAAAAAGGAAGCACATAAGATGAAAACTATTTTTGTTTAGAGCACCAGACTCTCATTCATTGACTGCAGCTCCCATCTAGTCCAATCATCATGAATAAGTGGGCAGTGGTGACTTTCGTTATTGAATGCAGTTCCTGTTTCTATAATGGCTTGAACTGTATGATTATGACCTACGTATGAAGTGACAACTGACTGGAAATGTGGTAAAAATACTGAAACTGTTGATTCAATGTCACTGTTTTCCCTCTCTATAAAAGCACAAAGGTTAGCTTGAATAAAGCTAAATCACTAGCAAAGCCACCAGCAAGTTATTCATTGGATCCAGTCTGTGGTGTGCTGAGTGTTGACATCCTCACAAATCCAGCGTAAACCTCATGAGGTCAGTTATCACGATGAGATATTCATCTGGAAAACATCCACTGAGAATCAATAGAGTGTGGTGGCTGGCTACCAAACCAGTTAATCAAGTGTAAGAGGTCATTAAGATGATGACAACAAGATGTATTGTATTACGAATTTGAACTCAACTCGCTATCCTTGTCAACAACTAATAAAACTAGATGTTTATATGAAATGAGGCATGTTTGTTTGCCTTTTCTCACTTCTGTTTTTTTGCTGGATTGATGGATCGAGTGTTGGGTTTGTTCAGTCAGGTGCAGAAAAGTGACAGTGTGGAGAACAGTTCTCAATAATCTGTCAGCTGGTTAAAGTCTAATCCAGTCACCTGCATAGTAATTTTGGGTTACTCCCAATGATGATGCCACTAATCCAGAAATACCCGCTGAGCCTTTCCAGATCAGTGAGTAAAGTGACGTTTATGAGCTGGCTTTGCTAGGCTACAGATTGAAGGCCAAATATGTACAGCTGGATATGACTAACACAGCAAAACAGACACAAAAAATACAAAGTAGACCAAGTTTGGGGACAGTCTTAAAGGAATAGTTATTCACTTTCTTGCAGAGAGTTAGATGAGAAGATTGATATCACTCAGACAGGAAAAAGGGCAAAATAGCTGGGCTAGCTCTGTCCAAAAGTTAAAAAATCCACCCACCAGCACCTCTAAAGCTCATTAACATGTTATGTTTCGTTTATTTATTTCATAAAAAACCAAAAACTACAATTTTTGGTTATACAAGTTTGTATCCAGGCTAGCTGTTTCTCTTTATTTCCAGTCTTTATTGAAGGTCATGGCTAACACGCTGACACACACACAAAAATGCAAAGTAAGCATATAAGCTTTTCATCAAAGTCTCAAAGGAATAGTTTCATTTTTTGAGCAATATGATTATTCTCTTTCATGCCAAGAGATGATAATACTGATCTGCATGTTAAATATGAGGCTGTAGCCAGCAATCGGTTAGCTTAGCTTTAGCATAAAGATTGGAAACAGGGGGAAACAGCTAGCCTTGCTCGGTCCAAAAGTAACAAGCAGCACCTCTAGAGCTCACTAATAAACACATTATATCTTGTTTGTTTCAATTCAAACTAAAAACAAAGTGTAATAACATTAATTTATGGTTTTAGAGCCAGGCTAGGCTTTTTACCCCTTGTTTCCAGTGTTTATGCTAAGCTAAACTAACCAACTGCTGGCTGTAGCCTTGTATATAATGGGCAGACATGAGAGTGGCATAGATTTTCTTGTGATGATCAGTTAAAAAAAAGCAAACAAACGTAGATCCCAAAATGTTGTACTATCTCTTTAAGGAGTTACGAGGATACGGCAAATTTGCTTTTCAGATTTTTCAATCTTAGCTTTGTATTTCCATCTGTTTAACCATCTGTTAACGAGAGAATCCATCTTGTCAGGCCTCAGGTTATGCGCTTGCGTCTGAACCAACAGTGGTTCGGACACAAGCGCATAACCTGAGGCCTGACAACAGTGGTTCGGACCAGTCAGTGTCCTATGAGGATTCTCGCGTGATCTTGCAAATCCAGCTGCCTCATAAGGTAAGACGTTTCCAGACAGATGGTTCCTCCAATCACCTGTCAAGTATTTTTTAAAAGTGCCTGCCCTTTTCCATACAGTTTCCAAGGACGACTTCTCAGATGGTTCTGTGTAACAAACCATCTGGCGCGTCAGGTTATCCATCTGTATATGCGAGACTAAAACTGTTTTTCAGGCTATTACTAAACACCAAAATGACACCATCCTTTCAGTCCTGGTTTACAATGTCAAGGCCCGGCAGCAGCTTTTATCCTCTCAGGTGACAAATGAAATGAGGAGCTGCGGGGAGGCGTTGAGAGTCTTTCGGTTTGGATATTACGAAATCAACCAGACATTACAAGAACAGACGGAGGAGAGCTAGATGATGTCTTTGATTCCGGTCATGTAGTTACTTGTGTAACCAAAAAATGCATCTAAGTAGAGGCAATGACGTCAAGGCGAGCAGAGGGAATGTGAAAAGACGAGGGGATTGAATTAGATAAAAAGCAATCATACGAATGACTGCAAAAAATAAATAAATAAAAAAACAAGGACAGATTTTAGATGCCGGAGATTTAAAAGTTGCACGTCTCATGATGCATCATCCTCTGCTGTGCTGCTGAGAGGCTGCACATTATCCCCAAAACACAATCTCATAACACAGACAGTGAATTAAAGGAGATCCTACCTATGAAGGATTTCTTTCCGGTCTTCATGTCCTCTGAAGTGATTATATTTGCAATCGGGCACAGAGTCTCTGATGAATGAACGTCTGTCTGCTGCAGAGTGTCCAGGTGATTGAGTGCATGTGAAAGATGCCTCCGACTGTAGCCCTCCTGTAAATACACCTCCTCCCTCTCCTTCTCTCTCTTCTTGTCAATGGCTCTCACTGCAGCTCTGGTCGGAAAAGTCTTTGATTCGCAGGCTAATAACTTTCCTCGCTGCAGTTCCCTTTTCCCCGTGCCTGCTCTCTGTTTCTTCCTCTTATCGCCCTGCCTGCACTGAGACCAAATAGCTGAAACCAAAGATCTGTGACGCACCTGCCTCTCCTCCTCTGTAACCCCCCCTCGCCCCCCCCTCCCCTTTTCCACCTCCACCCTCATCTGTTCTTTTATCTACCTGGAGAGCCTCGAACAAAACAAAAGCAGGTGTCTGGTTACAGCTCCCGTGAGCGTGGGAGTCCCGCCGGAGGGAAACCGGTCTCCATGACACGGGAACCACCTGAGGAATATACCAGGAACAGACAGTGAGGTTTTAAAATGTGCCTTTAATTGCCCACTGCTGCTCCAGTGATGTGTTCACGGCTCATCAGCCTCTCCTCCAGCTCCTTCACATTTACTGTCTCTGAGGAGTTTTGGGGGCAAAATGATCCGGTTTGTCACACTGACAGCCCTGATTGCTTTGTTAGCCGACTGCCTCCAGCTGTAGGCCATCAGATACAATGACTGTTATGTGACGAAGAGTGAGGTTTGTGTGGGGGTTGACGTGCAGGAGCGACAACAACTCATTGATGAGTAACCTGTTTTTTTCACTCAGAAAGGTGTCGTGTTTAACTATGACTAAATTGTAACCATATGTACTTTACGTACAGGGTGGATAGGTGGTTCGATCGCGGAGTTCCCCTGTTACTCCAAGAAATTTACTCATCAAAGTCTGTTTACAGGTCTAGGAGAGCTCTGTACTACTGCAAGTACTGTACTACTCCAGATAAATTGCCTCGAGTGATGTCATTTGAGTCAGCATCGGCTGGAGATGAAGACCACAAGTTTGAAAATGAAAAAAATCTGTTGATGTGGAGTTAGAAAGATGTGACCTCTGTAGACCGCTACTCATCTCTGTCTAAGTCGAGCAGCTCGTGGCTACATTAGCTGCTACTAGCATAACCCACCCGAATCTCCAACCAAACTGTTGGAGATCAAGTTGCATTGTGGGTAATGTAGGTGCCAGGTTTTGACAAAGAAGAAGAATGACTACAACGAAACAGACTAGGCCTGCAGCTAACGATTATTCTCATAATTGATGAATCTGTCCATTGTTTCCGTGATCAGTCGTTTTGTCTACAAAATGTCAGAAATAGTGAACAATGTTATAATTTCTTAGAGCTCATGGTGATGCCTTCAGATGTCTGATCAACAGTCCAAAATACTGACTAAAACGATTATTAAATCCTCAAAAGAGGTGCTGATTTTCTGTTGATCGACTAATCTATGAATCGACCAATCATTGCAGCTTTAAAAAAGATGATATTTCTGGTTTTGCTGCCTTGGTTTTTATCCTTTTTTTTTTTTTTTTTTTTTTAAAAAGCAGCCCTTTGTGAGTCCGACAGTGTTATATGAGTGCAATGCTAAATTTCCAGAATACTCTTAACAAATTAGTCCTGGTAAGATTAACTAAAGTCCTGTTTCAAAGCAAATCTGCAGCAGCACAGAAGCTTACAAACCACAGATGGATGAGAAATTAAAGGGAAAATCAACAGCCTTTGTATGTTCAGTGCTCTTTGGCACAGATTCTCCAAATCTCTGAACTCTACTGGAGGGATAAACACCATTCCCCCAAAGGATATTACCTCATTTGATGCAACAATGATGACTGTGGATATCACTGTCTAACAGGTGTTCTCATCAAACCATTCAGTGACCCCAGCTGCCGTTTGTGTTGTTTCTCCACTCGTTCAATTATATTTTATATCTAAATTCATCACCTGTTTCTACAAAGCCCTTTGAGAAAAAGACAGAGATCTGTGGTTATCCTTTTAAAGGTTGATATCTGCTCACACTAGAGCCTTGGAGTGAAATCAGGCTGTTAAAAATTTTATTTTAATGGTCAGAAAGACTTTGACAGTTTTTTCATGAGGACATTATATTTTTTTCATTGGGCTCTTTTGGCCAAAATGACTCAAAGTGCATTCAGCCTCCACTGGAGCAAGAGCATATTCAATGCTAAAAGACACGTGAATTGATTTGGATTTGGCCCCAAAAAGACTTAACAAAATGTGACACATGACATTTTGCAAATATGAATATAAGCAGCATTGATAAGCTTCCAACGTATCACGGAAATCCAGTTTTATTTCGTCATTTCTAGCCTCAGTGAAGTCAGGAGGTTGGAAATGTCATGATTGAAAGACTTGAAAGAAGGGTCTCTGCGTAATCGCTGAAGATTCTGTCTGAGGCGATATGCATATTTACAACTTGAAACATTTTACAGCTCAGTCATTCTGCCTTTATTGATAAAGAATCAGAAGCCCGTGACGCACAGACTCCCACCCTTGCTGACGAACTCTCACTTCAGAGCAAACAGAAACTGCTCCCACCGCTGACAAACACGTATCATTTAAAAAAATCAAAACCACAAGAGGTGAAGAAAAGTTGACGGCTCATTCAAATGAACAGTAAAATTGAAACAGGCTTCCTCTTTAAAGCTTTCATTGAGTCATTTTATGTGCAGCACTGAGTTGAAATGAGGCGAGTTCGCCAACAAATATATTTTTTCAGCCTGCTCATCACCTTAACAACACTGCATGACATAGTTCACAGGGAAAGTGAAAATAAATATGGACTGATATCATGTGACTTGAGAAATGACTGCAGGGGTTTTTTGTTGTTTTTTTTTAGATAGAAGTACAGCCTGAATGTTTCATGATGAGGCTGAAACACAGGAATAATATGTGACACAACACTCTGACCGGACAGCTTTGCATGTCATTTAAATGAAGGCAGAGTGCGAGCTGGGAAATGTAAGACAGAGTTCATGTGAGGTGGAGTGAAACAGAAACAGGCCGATCTCGGTCGGATCACACATGTGATTGTTTGTCACTGACCGTCTTTGGCTTCATTGTTGTGGATTCTTGTGTTGTCTTGTTTGTTTACATGACTTTTCCTGTCAGAAACAAACAACACAATAGCATTTGTCTTGTTCTAAGTCTCATCTAAACATCACATCAGTTGACTGTGATGTATTTTGTTCAATTGTATGTAAAATTAAAGCAAAATCTGTTAAAGTTAACATGAGAAAGGTACATAGGTATCACCCAGAAAGTGAGGAAACTATCTATTGATTCGCTGATTAAAGGAATACTTGGATAATCATTTGGTTTCTTGCTGGGAATTAGATGAGTAGATCATTTTCATATTTGGTAAATATGAAGCTGGTGCCAAGAGACAGTTAGCTTAGCTTAGCATAAAGACTGGAAACAGTGGGAAACAGCTAGCCTGGCTCTGTCTAAAGGTAATCTGCCTACCAGCACCTTCTTAAAGCTCATAAATTAACACGTTAATTGACATTGACTGTACCAACAGAAGAACATATCCATCTTCTCACTTAACTCTCATCAAGAAAGCAAACAAGCACCTTTCTGCGTATGTTGAACTATTTGGTTTTTGGTTAGTTATCAAACATAAATAAAAAGCATTTGCTGCTTATTTCGGTTTTGTTTGACTGTAAATTGAATATATTTAGGGTATGGACTGTTGGTCGGACAAAACAAGCAATTTGAAGACATTAACTTGGCCTCTGGGAAATTTTAATTGGCATATTTTCACAATTTACTCACATTTTTTAGACAAAATTACATGGATACTCAAAAATACAAATAAATTAAAGGGTTAGGCACTTAAAAGTAATCACTAGTTGTGGCTCTAATAGGGATCACAATAAAATATTGCTCTTTGGTTTATTTTAAATTGTATATAAGTGTCAAGAAGTCATGGGAACAGGCGTGTGCATTTGCAATTCAAGCCAATCCCAAAATGTGTTTCCATAAACTAAACTCCCACTCTAAAAGGAAATTGACTAGAAATCCCTTGTATGTCTTCATCCCTTCTGTTTCCCACAGATCTGCACCTGTGTTTGTTTCCCACTTCCCTGCTTCAGCATTATTCATGACCGCAAAGTCAACCGACTGGATGAGAAGGACAAATAAGCCGTGAGCAGGAACGAGGAGGCAGGCCAGAGGAGGTGAGGGATTGAGATCACTCTGTCTGTACAGTAGGTCACTCAGCGAACGGCCCCGGCTCACTTGTTGCTATCTTTAACCTGATTAGCAGCAGGTTGTGTGGGAGAAAAAATCTCCCACACAACATAACATGAGATCTGTGTTTCTGTAATGTCATATGAATAGCTGTAGAAAACAGAATTTGTACAATTTCAGGGATGTCAAAGAGAAACCTGAGTTCAGTGTCTTGTTCAAGGGTCACCCGATAGGTGAGGGTGGGTTTAAAGGGACGCTCTCTAGACATGAAAGAGCTTAACACCCACTGCTGTATTAATAGAAACAGGCCAGGCTACTTTAGTCGTCTTAAGAACCGTGTGATCCTAAATGTTAAATGTTGAGTCACACTTGGCACTGACAGTCAGGAGATGCAGAACGTCTAAGAGCCTCTTGGCGAATCTTTACGGATGAAGTTACTTTTTAAATTTCCATTGGTTGTCTGTGGCTAAATTTAATAATATATTCACTTAAAACTGAACATGCAGTTTAACTTTTTAATTCTTGAGAGCTAATAATTTGTTAATAAGTTTGTTGTGGGGAATCTGTGAGGTGGTAAATATTTGTCTTAATTTCGGACAAATCGGACATATGCAGGCTGGGTTTGCTCCGAATGTCACATGAGATAAAAACTGCTGTTGTGAGAGTGACTTTAATGCAAAAATGAACAGGTTCAGGTATCAGTAAAGGTCATTGTTTTACATTTTGGCTATTTTTAATCATGCTAGCCATGTGGCTCTGCAGATGACAATGTCTGCCAGTCAGACTTACAAGATATGTTTCAGCAGCTACTGGATGACTTGCCATGAAATTGTTTTTACAGACATTCATGGTCCCGAGAAGATTAAGCGTACGGACTTTGGTGATCCCCTGACTTTTCATCTAGTCTCTCAATGAAAGGGACATTTCTAGGTTTTAGTGAAATAGCTCAAACACTACTGGATGGTTTGCCATGACTATACTTGCAGACATTTAGGGTTCCCAGAGGATAAATCCTTCTTACTTTTCATTTGGTGCAATCATCCAGTCAAAGCTTCAGTTTGTCCAACTTTGTTTTTTTAACCAAATACCTGCAAAAATAATGACCCATTATTCATTATTCATCCTCATCAGTCTCAGCAGTGCGTTGTGTTTCGTGCTAATTAGCTAATGTAAATAGTCCCAAATTGAATTTAATAAAAGGCAGTAGCAAACAGAAAAGTCCTGATTTAAAAGAACTGAGAGTTGGAACAGACCTCAAGTTCTCTGAGAGTTTGTTCCAGATCTGTGATGAATATCTGGAACAAACTTTGTTACACTGGCATGACTATAAACTTCCTCTTGCAACCAAAAATACCCTAATTTTGTTTAAAAAAAAAAAAAAAGAAGAAGCAAATCAGGTCAAACTGATTTACACTGGTTTTATGTCCCCTTGCATCTAAAAACAAGAAGATGTTGACCACCCATGTTTACAATAAGCCAAGAGAAAATCTCTTTAACACAATGTGACGGGAACAGTAGCGGAATAATATCAAACAGGCTGCAGTTTATGCACCTAAAAGAAAACAGCATTTCCTTAGAACAAACTAAAAATAATGAGCAGTATGTATGTAAGACTCTATTTTATGGCTCTAAGTGATCTATACTTATACACTTTGTATGCACGTAAGATATGCATGCTGTTAATTTCACAGAGTATATTTACAGTCCCAGCAGACACGAGACATGTTTTCTCGTCATGTCATTCTCAGCTACCGACACACACACTCACAGCCACTCGAGAGGAGCCAGATAAGATAAGTGCAATCTCAAATCCCGTGATCACTTTACAACTCTGCATTAAGCGTTTTATCTTCACGGCAGAAAGACTCGACTTAATAACAACACCGGCAAATATCTTGTAATTGATCCTCTGTTGAAATGCATCATGTGAATGTAGCAGTTACTAAAGCTAAAACCAGGCCAAGTCTAATCAGGTGAGGTCAAGTTTATTGCAAAGAAGAAGCTGACGGACTCTACAAAGTTGTGACATTGGTTGTACTGAAGGAGGAGAAGAAGGAAAGTGAAAGCCAGCTGCACTATTAAAAACGAGACAGCTTCATTTCTATCAGTAACGAGGACACCGCACTTAGCTTAGACTATTGTAGGGCATCTGGCCAGTCTACCCCCAAGGACAGAGCAGGATGGGAAATATGTAACGTACAAAAATAGCCCACTCATCCCCGCTCACTTGCATATAATTCTCAGAAGTCCCCTGCCTCTTTTTTTTTTCTCTATTGCAGGTCAGAAAAAAACGATTAATGACACTCATTACATCACACTAAAAGGGCAGATCATTAATGTCACCGTATCCTCCCTGATTTATAATCTCTTTGCTAAAAATGTCATTATCTGCAAATTCCTTGATGAAAGCTTATTGTGTAAGGGCATAAGAGGGTATGTACAGTATGTGTGTGTGTGTATGTGCATGCAGTCATGCATTTATAACTGTGTGTATAAGCTTGTGCATGTGTGCAGCGCTGCAGACCAGTGAGCAGGATCAGTTTAAATGTCTGTCAGAATGGCTTTGTGTTGGGGAAAGTTACACAACACCTCGCATAGTCTTACCTAACTGCTGCGCTATTAGGGAGGATTAGAGGGATGTGGTGTGATACCGGGAATGGTGTGTATATGAGTTATTTGGAGGGAGAGTTTGGAGCGAATTCAGTAATTTATCTGTCAAATACTGTACATACTTAAAGCCACTAATCAGTGAGTAGAGGCTTTTCACAGAATGTTGTGGATTAATTTCCTCTGTGTTATATGGGATGATGAGAGTAAAACAATGGTGGCTACAAAAGTAAAGAATCTGTTGCGTTAACACATTACAGAAACATAGTTAGTGCTGCAACTTATGATTATTTTCATTATTAATTAATCGTTTAGTCTATAAAGTGTCAAAAAATCATGAAAAATGCCTGTTAGTGTTTATTTGAGACGATTTGTCCGTTAAAAATCGAAAGAAATTCAGTTTGATGTCATGTATGACAAGAAAAGCTTTGAATCTTCACATTTGAGAAGCTGCAATCAGCAAAATGGGTGTCCTCTTCGCTTCATAAATGACTAAAACGATTAGTCAATTATCAGAATAGTTGCTTAAAATAGTTAATTTTCTGTCTGTTGACTAATCAATTAATCAACTGTTGCAGCTCTGAAAATAGTAACATCTCTAAGAAGGAAATGAGTAACGAGTGGTTACAGACAGTCATTACAGCAGGGCTAAAATATATAAATATACAGTGAAAAGTTTCCATTAATCAGTTCTTAATGTAAAGATCCTTCTGAGTCCCAGATATCCAGATAAGTATGAAGCCGAAGGCAACTGGATTCGCTCAGTTAACTTTATCGATATTTCATCTGAAAGGCTTCATCTTTCGTGTCCCAGATGTGTCGAGCACCAGTTAATTTCACTATTTTTGGATGATGATTCAATCTTGCTTTCCAGTCTTGCGAAGAGTGAAATGATTTTGCTGAAATGGTTAGTTGATTAAACTATTGCAAGGAATTAACAGACAATTAAATTTATACTTGATTATTTGTTTAAGAAATGCTAAACGTTTATTGGCTCCAGCTTCTCAGGATTTGCTGCTTTTCTGTTTTATATTATTGTAAAGTGAAGATGTTTGAGTATTTCACTGTTAGTCGAACAAAAGCAGTTTGGAGATAAGTCACTTTTCACAATTCTCTGACATTTTAGAGACGATATGATTAATCTAGTTATTGGAAACTAATCAAGAGATTGATTGGTTATGAAAATAGCATTGAGTTGTAGCCCTAAATGCAGAAAATGTGGAATTTCTGGCCCTTCAAAAATGATCATATCCAAAAAATGTTAAATACCAACAGCAAACAAAAATATATAAACAGCTTCAATCAAAGATTATATCAGTGATATCATTGGAAAGTGAATGTAGTAGTGAGAGTTTGTGTGTGTAAATGTGTAGGCCTATAAATGGGTGTGAACTCTGACACTCGGCTGTCAAAATAAGCCTAGTTATTAAACACAGATGACACATCTCCCCCCTGTACAGCTGTGACTCTAAGTGGTTTTTATTCTCTTGGTAATTCTTCACAGGCGCCGCAGATGTGAGAAGTTGTTTTTCATCATCACCGCTCAGGTCTCTGATCCGCCTCCGTCCTCTTCACACACTCTTCATACATTGTCTGGAGGCGAGGCCGCTTTGTCCTCTCACATACTGTTAGCTGCGGTCCTGAGCGCCGCCGAACACAGCAGAGACAGTTAGTGTTTTTTTTCAAAAAGCACAAAAAATGTGAAGTAACGTTTATGAGATTGAGCCTCATGCTAAACAACAGCTCCTGCTGCCTGTGTGAGATAAGTGTTTTAAAGCCTTCGGTTTTAATTCAGAAGCATTTTGAGAAAAGCTAAAAGGTGTTTTTTACGGCGTCATCATGAAAATGTGCAATCATTTACTTATTACAAACTAATAATAATTTAGCATTATTAAAAAGGATTCGCTGCTTTTCTCTGTTTTAAAATCTTTGTAAATTTGCTTTCTTTGAGCTTTTAACTGTTCAACAATTAATTGATTTATTAAAAATATTGGAGAGGTTCACTTTTTAAGTAGCATCATTTCCTTATTTTGTAATGTTGTCTGGTTGATGCTGCAGGCTTTTATGTTTGTACACAACAGTGTTGAATAAGTGCTCTAGTTCTTCAGCCTTTTGATTGATGCACCACTCAGCCAACAGGAAGTAGAGACAAAGCTGTCAAAAACTTTGCTTCACAGCTTGAGTTGAAGCACTGCATCGCCACACAGAGAGTTTTAATCCAGATGTACAGTTGCGTGTCCTCTTGGCAGGGGATAGATTACATGACATCACAGCGGCTGGGTGTTAGTGAGTTGGCGAGGGTTAGAGGAAGACGATTACGTCAGCCTGAGCTCTGAGCCCGTCTGACATGACAGGGTTTGTGGTGAAGGGCTCTGCAGATGAGAAACGGGGAGCAGGTGCAAGCCTGCAGCAGGAAGTGGTGATGACGAATCACTGCGCATATCCCAATGAACATGACGAGAACATTTACATAACCTGCGTGTGTGTGTGTGTGTGTGTGAGACACACTGATGTCTGATGGTAATGACGGTAATGACACACACAGAGCATTAATTTCACTGCATCCTCTTTGATTTATAATCTCTCCAATAAAAATGTCATTATCTGCAAATTCCTTGATGACAGTTTATTGTATGTGTGCATAAGACGGTATGCATGTGTGTGCATGTGTGTGCATGTGTGTGCATGTGTGTGCATGTGTTTGCATGTGTGTGTATGTGTGTGTGTATGTGTGTGTGTGTGTGTGCATGCAGTCATGCATTCATAACTGTGTGCAGAGTTAGAGGAAGTAATAAAGAAGAATCTTTCTCTTATTTTCACTTGGGGACCTTCCTCTGGAATATTTCATCTGTTTCTCCTTCACTTTTGATCTTTATTAGGCAGAAAAATTATGGCTGAGTATCGTTTTAAATTTTCCAATACTGGTGTTATTATATTACCTATATAAACACCTTTCTTCTCTAAACCCCTTTGTTGTTCATTTGAATGATAAATTGATTAATCCATCACTTGATTCACAGAAAATTAATGAATAAGGAGAGTAAAAAACAGTTAATGGCTGTCCTACATTTAACAAAACAAGCCAAACTTCTCAAACACAGTTAAATGTTGTTTAATGTTGTCTCAACACAAGCAGCCGTACAAAAACTGCAGCAAAATAAAATGATGTAAAAAGTTATGAGTTAAATATCTGATCAGAGTATGTAAAGTTCTTACAAAACGCTCAATGCTAACTTTCAGTGCTCGACCATTTTAAAGACTCTCAGAACTCATAAAGTACTGCAGCTAATCCGTCGTTTATATTCTCAATTAATCAGTTATTTTGGTCCATAAAGTGCCTTAAAAAAGTAATTAACTGATTATCAAAATAGTTGCTGATTAATTGTCTATCAAACTTATCTACTAATTGAAAGAATTTATATTTTTGTGCGGCCCATTATTGACTGATTTATTAGAGCAGAAGAGGCTTAAATTAAGATTAAGGAAGGACGACGTAATTTGTAATTCATACTTCTAGATTTGTATAAAATGAAAAACGATCTGTTCAAAGCGATCCATCAGAAAATTCAAGTTAGCTGCTTTTAATCTCTCCACAAACCTGCATGAGAATGTAAGCTGAGGTTTAGGTTTAACACTGTTTTTATAAACTCATCACCCGTGGTAAATAGGCGGTTTGAAGCTCATGTGTTTTGACTGCTCTCCTCCCTCTCTCTCTCTCTCTCGTCCAGTGGAGGAGTTCGTTATGTAATATCCAAAGAGGAGAGGCTCCAAAGAAAGAACCCAGCGGGGGAGACGGGCTCTGACCTACAGGTGCAGCCGCTGTGGGAGGACTGCCTGCTTTTGGCTGCATGACCCTGCATACGAGTTAAGAACCGTGTCCCAAACACACATTAAATCTATACAGTTCCTGCAGAGAGAAGCAGAGAAAACAGGAATTAGCTGTTAGAGAGAACTTGGTTATGTTGGAGCAGATTTTAGCTGGACGATATCTCTCTACCAGAGCGGGTGAAGGCTGATTCTTTGATCTAAAATGATTTTCTTGAGTTGTCTGTGAATAAATTCGTTAGTGGATCATTTTAGTTCCCTTCAACATTTTTTATCCTGTTCTTATACGTCGGCTCGGGACCTCTTGAAATGAAACAGTGTCGACTTGTGACCCGTCATCACAGGTTATAGCCTCGGTGTGGATGTTAGTTGTGAGCAGCTCAAACAAAGAATCATTTTGTGTTCTTGTACTGTTTCATTTCAAGGATTTTTAGAGGCCTGACGAGGTGAAAGCGTTCAGTTTTTCACAGTAAATAAGCAAAAAATTTGAGAAGAGTCTGAAAAATAAACACAAGTTTGTCTAACAGAAAAATGTTTTATGGTTTTCTTAAATCTTTCATCATCTTTGAGCCTTTAGATTTGACTTTGTATCCATTGAAAGGTCGCGACCCCACAGCTCAAGGGCTCAGTGGTATGAACAAATATCTATATTGATTATTTTTACATTTTTACACACAAGCATAAAAACAATAGTAGTATTATGAAAAGACTTTTAAATTACAATCAGGGCCAAAAAGACGCTCCAGCTGCTCATCTGAAAGATTCGTTCAGATGTCACTTCAGCAACTAATTTGACAAACATTAGATTACATGTTATTGTATATGCACCTTGGAGATGTAACACTGTAACACTGACTGAATGAAAAAAGCAGTTTGTTTTGACTGCAGTTGTTTGCTCTCACTGTTTGAAGAGGAGTCAGTCACACGGCAGCAAAACTCTGGCCAGTTTGAAATTTTTGTAATTTCTTTTGGTACATTTGTTCACTTTCAGATAATGTTTTTTTTTTAACTTTTGAATTAGTCCATCACTAAAAAATCCCCTCAAAGGATATTTTTGACATATTGGGAAATATGCATATTTGCTCTGTTATTGAGAGTTAGATAAGAAGACTGATAACACTTTCATGCTTGTACACTAAATATGAATCTTAGCATGACTGTGAGGTTGCCAGGAAGTTGCAAAATTACAGAAAAAACCACAACTTGACGTGTTTACACTTTGGTTTTTAAAAACAACCGGATATAACGTGTTAAATAATAAGCTTTACAGGTACTGGTATTCAGATTTTGTTATCTTCAGATAGAGTCAGACTAGCTGTTTCCTGTCTGAATGCCAAGTTAAGTTATTTGGCTGCTGTCTGTAGCTTTATATTGAACATACAGACATGAGTCGTATCGAGTTTTAGCAATCTAATAAAGTGAAACAGTGTCTCAACTCAACTAACAAATAATTTCTTTCTGCCATCAGAGTAGCTTTGCCTTTTTAAAATAATGCCTTGTTAACTATAGTCTGATAAAAGCAGGAGAGTCTGCATGAACTGATCAAAGATGTGGGAATACTTGACATTTTGAAAGGCTTACATAAATAAGTGGATCATTTGCTTATGAAAGAATGTTCAAGAGCAATAACAATTAAAAAATCTGGGTTTATGAATTAGTCACCTCCATCATGTTCTTTAAAGTGCATGCTACAGAAATAGGGCCTGTGTCTTTTTAATCAAAAACAATGAATGAAAACTGACGCAGTGTGACAACAATCCCTCAAGGTAGACCAGCTCCTTCATTATTCACGAGGGGAAAACTACTCGGTGGCCTGGATCTGACACTGACGGTATCAGTATCTCTGACCTTCCCTTTGTAAACAAAAACACTCTCTTAGTTTGTCTTCTGAATACACGTGAAACCACATAGTCTGTCTCATGCGGTGCCACAAAGAAAGCATGTGCAATCACATTACTACTGAGATGACGGAGGAGATGCACATTCTTCCTGCCGACACAACGTGCAAGGCTGCAGAATCGGCCTTTTGTTTGTCATTTACCGTCATTTAAATCCCATGACAGGATGTCAATGCCTTGCAGGGTAAAGTCATCCTGTAGACGTCACAAAGACCTTGAATTTCAATCAAGTTTATTTGTCACATGAAAGGCAGTGACCTCTTTTTAGGATCACTGAGGGTAGAGGCTCTTCCTGAGCCTCTCAATGTTGGTCTGGTGTATCCGGGAACCTTCTTCCTGACGGCAGCAGGGAGAAAAGGCTGTTATCCGGGTAGTTAGGATGCGCAATGATTCTCCTAGCCTTAATCGTGCCACACCTGGTGTAAATATCCTTTAGGCAGGGAAGAATGCCGCCTACTGTATGTTCAGCCGAATGAACCACTCTTTGCAGGGCCTTGCGGTCATGTTCAGTGCTGTTTCCGTACCAGACAGTGATGTTCCCTGTCAGGACGCTCTCAATTGTGCAGGAGTAGAAATTCCTCCCTCCATCCCTCCAGTATTTGAGGGGATGCCCAGAATTTCCTCGAGCATCTGAGGTGAAACAGTCTATGCTTTGCCTTTCTCACCACTGAGTCAGTATGTAGCGCCCAGGTCAGGCCCTTGGTGATGTGGACACCAAGGTACTTAAAGCTGTCCACCCTCACCACCGAGGACCCGTTGATATTATTAAGGGGGGGGGTCAGGTCCTCTACTTCCTTCAGGTAGGCCCTTTTCATTGTTACCTGTGATCAGGCCCACCTGTCATCAGCAAACTTGATGATCATGTGTGTACAGGGAGAACAGCAGGGGGATCAAAACGCAGCCCTGGGGTGCGCCGGTGTTAAAGATGAAGGTAGAAGAGGTGCATCTGCCTACCCTCACCACCTGGGGTCTGTCCATCAGGAGGTTTTAATCCCACGTCCTTGAAGTTTGTGACGAGCTTGGAGGTAATCATGGTGTTAAACTCTGAACTGTAGTTAATGAACAGTAATCTCACATAGTTCCCTTTGTTGTACAGGTGAGATAGTGTGATGTGATGTGGAAGATGTGTGCTATGGCGTATTCCGTTGATAGGTTGGGACGGTAGGCAAATGTAGTGAGTTCAGTGTGCTGAGTAGTGAGGAGCAGTGCACTGTGATGGTTTGAAAAGGCTTTAAGGGATGCTTAATGCCCAAAGAGTTAAATCTGAGCTTTTCAGGAAATTTTCAGAGTTACGTGCATTCATGGCCTTTCAAGGAAATGAAGTTCGTGAGAAAGTCAGAGGTGTTAGAATAACCTGCGGCTGGAGCTGTTTGATGTAGAGTCAACAAACAAACCAGGTGAACCAGCCGCAGTATGCAAAACAATTTCCCAGGTAAATAGAGTGTGACTCACTTTGAGCTCTTAGCAGGAACAACGTGTGCAAAATTAAAGAGAAGATTCAGTAGAATATAAACATCAAAAACCTGCAGCCTGCTCAGGTTCAGACTGGTTGAGCAGGAGAGGCCGTGAATATCGCCTCACTTTACATTTTTGTCTTGCACACAAGAAATTAAGTGTTGATTATCTGTCCATCTGTGCCAAATGCTAAAAGTCGGAGCAGCTTGTTTAATTGTACAGTTGGTGGTTCAATCCCCGGCTCCTCCTGTCGACATGTCGAAGTGTTCTTTAGCGAGACACTGAACCCAGTCCAGTCTAGTCCAGTGATAATATCTCAAACATTACTTTCAGATTGGTTCACAGTAAGGAGAAGCGTAAAATGCATACAGACTTGAACATAAGACAAATAAAACATAATAAATACATAAAACATACTACTACTACTACATCAGTTCTCATAACATACAGTAAAAATGGCAGCATTACCAAACTTGTTGTCTGATTTTAATGATATTCGAAGGTGTAATGGATTCTGGTGCAGTGTTTCAAAAATTATGCATAGTTGTGTAATTGGGCTGCTATATTTAAACAGCATAATATCAGGCTTAAAAAGGCCATAACTCTTACATAACTCTTAAAGCTACCCTCCTGACAAGTTTTAAGATGCCCGACATGATTGGCTCCAAACGAGGTGCGATGTCGCAAATCATGCTCGTTCTTACATGTTTTAAGCTCAGATTTAAGGTGAGCACAAAGAAACTTTCCTCACTCAGCAGATTAATGTGAAAACAGCCTCCTAGTGTCAAACTCTGCACATACATCATTCTACGCAGTGAAGCTCAAACATCGAACTGGAGTAACAATGAGAAAAACAAATTTTTTAATAGATGAGGACTTTGAACTCGCCATGTAAATATTTGCTATTATAAAAGTTAATATTCATATGAGTCACCATGAGTAAAAATGTCAAACTCTTCATGAGACATTGCCAATATAACTTTAATGAAACCTGGAAAGGCAATATTGTTTAAAAATGTTATTTGGTGTTATACAAATATAAAAATTTACTCGTGCTGCTAGAATTAAAGGACGACATTAGAGATGCCAATATTGAGGATCAGGTATCAGCCAGATGAGACAGATTTATATTAAATACAGTTTCTTCCTCAATTTCGTTACATTATTCAGTGTTTCCTCTATCAGTTAACATTTATTGAGTTATGACAAGCCACAAACTCAGTTTTTAGCACTAACAATGTCTAACTTAAATAAAAATTAACTCAATAAACTCTGCACAGTTAATTGGGATTGGTGTGGTATTGGCAGATATCCTGAATTGAGTTGTATCCAGTGCTTCCTTAAACTGAATTTCAAACTTTTAAAGGCAAAAACTCTTATACCAAAAATATGGACAAATCTTGTTTGTGTTAAACCCAAAAGGTGCAAGCATTATATATAACTAGATCATATAAAAACACTGCTATCATGTAGGCGGGTCATGTCTTTTCACCTGTGCACCTGCAGTTTGGACACAGATGGTTTTGGGCTCTTTGTTGCTCTGTTAGTTGTCTCATGTTGCTTTGAAAACCTGCATATCAAAGTGTTGAAAGCCAGACCTCTTCTGAGGCTTACAAAGGCTGCTGATTAGCATTCAACCCAGTATGACCCACCTTTTGTAGCAGGGATTTAAGTTGCTTCAGATTTTAAATCCTCTTACACAAAGTATTCACATTACATTCGCCTACTGTACGTCTAATATTTAACTTCTGATCTTTTATGTTAAGGAATTAAAATATTTTTCAGTGAGCAGGTTCAGCTAAACTATACTTGAGGAACATGAAGCTGCTGGTGTCGTACGGATAGCAGGTCTGACCATTAAGATGTTACATGACTGTTTATTAACCGCACAGAAAATCTATATCCATAAAAGTGCACTGTCGTTTGTCACAAGTTCACATATTTTCAGTCACAGATCTTCTTCTTTTCATCATGAGTCATATTTTTAATCTTTATGCAAGTCCATCAACACAAAACTGAAACCAGAAGAAGACCCGTGATCAGTCTTTTGAGACACTATAAACAGCCTCACAGATTTGAATGAGGACTATAATAGTATATATAAGAATGACTGTCTCCAACCACTAGACCAGTGGTGGCCAAATAACGTCCCGTGGGCTAAATCTGGCCTTCCAGCAAAAATATTTGACCCCCAACATAAGCTGAAGTTTTCACTCTTAAAGATTTCATCAAATCTTTTACATGACTCATGTAAACTCCTGTAAATCTCAATTTACATTTAATTATAAACTTACAAGATGCATAACATAGTGTCACACTACAGTAAGGCAACAACAACAAATACAGACAGGCTTACGTATTCGATCAGAGGTATCTGAATCCAATATAATAGATTGTAATAGATTATAGATTGTACTATTCATGCGAGTGGGTATATGTGTGTGTGTGTGGGAGGTGTGTATGTAATGATAAAGTGAGAAAGAAGAACATTTAAAGAAAAATAATAATAAAGAAATAAAAAAATAACTTGTTAGACGTGAGATTTTTTTTTCTTTTACTTTTTTCTCTTTTTTGGTTTTGTTTTAGTTTGTTAGTCTCTTCTTTTTGTTGCCACAGACCAGTCCTATAACCATGGCTGTCTGTGACTGAGTGAGTGATGAAGTTTGACCATTGGTTGGCCTGCCGAGTGTTGGAGTTTCCTCATTGGCTGTTGCTCTTTCAAACTGAATCACTGTGAGATGATGGAAGCAGAGGACAGCGGCGACGCAGAGCGACTGTTTCCTGTTCCGAGCTCTGACGCTCTTAACTCCGGTGTTAAATGCAGAGAAGTCGGCTTCTGTTTAAACAGACGCGTATCACCAGCGTCATACGTCTCCTCCTCTTCCGTCCAGTGTGATCGCCAGCAGGAGAGATGAACTAATACCAAGACTCAAACTTTTTATTTCTCTGAAGTTTTCACATCACAAACGATGAACAACAGCATTAAAACGCGAGTCTTACAGGTAAAACATGCGACTCATGTAGCGGTTATCGGTTTTGCGTGGGGCGGCTGCTCTGCAGGTGCGCTTGATTTGACTGTAGCTGCAATAACCAGGCGGAGATAAGCCTCCTGAATTTGCAACCGAAATGCTGTCTAAACTTTCAGTCACAATTTCCACTGCAGCCTCCATGATCATCGATCGGGAAAGAGGCAGAAAAAGGCACATAGGGGCATGAGAGCGAGCACATAGTTAAAGCCAAAATAACAATCACTGACAAAACGCTCAATACAGAGTGAAAAACAAGAGACATCCGCAGAGTGAAACAGATGAAAGAGCAGGAGGAGTTAACAGATAATTAGAACAGTTATGATTAAAATTAAAGTAACTTCTATTTCAAAGCAAACATCCCAACATGTGAGTGGAAAATATTGTTCTTGCAGCTGCATTTATAACCTTTTTTTCTTAACTCAAACATACCTCAACCACATCATGTGATGCTACTTCAGTACTTCAACAACAAATATTACTGGGACAACTACAGAAAGTTTGCAGACGAACATTTAATAACCAGGAATTCACATTATAGACACTACCACTGACTGTTCCTGTAACAAATTGGCCACAATTTCACACAATGACCACACACAGTCGGTCCAGCCACATTCTAGGTTATGGCCTAGTATTTAAACCTAATTACTGACCCCTTCTTGGCCATCCTATGAGAGTAACAGTAGACCGTCTATGCCCTTCTGTCTGACCTCACTATTGGCTTTACCAGTGCCCGAGTTGTGCAACCCAAGGGAGGGGGGGGGCTCTCTGCCAAGCAGATCTGGATCAGCCAGCTGTGGTAGATATGTGACCCAGAGATATGTAAACTAGAGATTATTAATGCTGTAATATGGAGCAGGTGTCCAAAAAAAAAAAAAACAGCTGTGGGAGGAAAGAGGCAGCATGGACAAGTTCTGGCTGGTCATGAAAAGTCTGCATATGGACAAAGTTAATAGTGCTAACACAGATTTCCCATAATTCATTTGAGTTATGTTTCCAGGCTGTGTATTAATAAATAACTTCTTTTTGTTGCTGCGTTTACTATTAACTCTCTGCTAATCTGAGAATCCGCTGTCTCAGTGGAAGAAACGTCGCTGCTGCTGAGCTCAGTGAAGTTTCTGCTACAGTAATGGAAGAGCTTACACAACCCAGTTGATCTATTTTGTTCAAAAACTACCATATGTGCAAAAAAAACCAAAAAAAACAACCCAGCTTTTTAATTTGCTGATGCTATGAACAGCTGGGTGTTGTGAGAGAGGAAGCTCAATGAATTATGTAAAAGTATAATTTAACCATTAAGTTGCCTTCACTCTAAAAAGAAGGAAAAATAAAAGAATTAGAGACAAAATAATGCAAATATATGAGAAGTGGTTATATGACCAATGTTATATATGATACATGATGATGCTGTTGAATCATCTTAACCTGATTGACTTTGTCTAAATCTCTTGATTACTTTTTGTTCTTTAATTTTCCTCACTGTCTTCTGTTTAAGTCACTCTGCATCTGCCAAAGACCACTGACGTCATTCGGCTTGATTGCCAGTCTTTCTCTTATATAAAGCACGAGGCCAATGCAGAGAAACACAAATCCTCGTGAACGATGAAAGCTCTTTAGCTTCTTTCAGTCATGTCGCTGCACGGCTGCCTGCGTGTGCACTCGACCTCAAACGCTGCCGTCGGTTGGCTCGAGGAGCTGCAGTCAATGAATGCAGTGGCTTTTACTTCTACATGACCTCCAGTGATTTTTCTTTTCTGTACATATCCGTGATGTTTTTGTCTTTCATTCTTTGCATTCTTATCGGACTCTGCGTGCACAGTGAGGATCAGACCGCGGGTGATGTTGCCCCACTCAGATGATGCGGTTGCATAAGAGGCAAGCTTTTTTGTCTATCAGACTCCGCTGGTCTGTATCTGGGTTAATGCTGCTGCAGCTTGACAGTGCAAAGTCATACAGCTGATAAGAGGAAAGGAGACGTTCTTGCACATCACAGATCTGATCCCACAACAGCTTTGACGTGAACCTGGAACCATCATATTTAATATTTTCTAGGTATTTTTTAGCAAATTAGATTTTTTTAACAGCCGCTGGCTTATGCACTTTAGCCAAATGCAAATCACAAAGCGAATCTTACACTGAGGCCTTCCCAAAATCCCCAAAAAACCTTCATGTTGAGTTCAGTCATGATTAGTTTTGCCTCTTTCATTTCTTTATATGTTGTAGTACATTCAGGTGCAGATTTAAATGCCCATCTTAATCCCTTTAAGGCTCAGTCTGCATTGTTTTAAATTGATATTAAATAGTACCAATGCTGTTATTAGCAGCTGCTTGTGGAGTATATAAAGTCCTTTATTTTCAGTTCATTAAATAAATGTAGTCAGCATACCGCAGCAGGTTTGTGCGTTACATCCGTAGTCTCTGAAGTTTGTGTAATTGATGCACAGCTCACACAGCTTTTGTACCTTCATTAATTATTTAAATCCTCAACACAAGAATATAAGAGTAATTGACCGTCTGTGCTTTTCTACACACTAGAAAACAGTAAGATCATAAAATGTCCTGAACGCCAACAAAGATCTTGTGATTTTATACTTTAAGAAAAGTATCCAGGACGTTATCTTGGGCTACGGGAACTTTTCATACGGGAACATTTTATAGACTAAATTATTAATCAAGTACTCAAAAGATAATCAACTTAATATAATAAATGATTAAAATAAGCATTAGATAAACAAATTGTTTTATTATCATATTTATCTTAAAGTGCATCATGTTATCAAACAGTTTTATAAAGCTCATGGTACTGAAGGTCAGTTGAACTGAGTTCCTGCTGCCTTTCTAATTGTATATTAGCTCAAAGCACTGGTGTGGGCCGATGCACATATTGACAGCATATAATTGGTCCACTGTGAGACTGGAGGATAAGGCAGTGTGGGTTTATTCCTCTGTGTGATGTGAAGGTCAAACAAAAAATAGAGAAATGAGCTAAATGGAAAACAGCATCAGAATACAGTAAATAAAGAGAGTGACTCTTTATTTGGCATGTTGTTAAAAGTATGAAATCTTAAATACTGTGATGATCTATAAAATCCTGGCCTCAGTCTTCTCCCTGCATCGTTTCTCCCGTCTTAATCCCACAGGAAATCTTTTAATTGAGGTTTTTAACAGGAGATTAAAGCCTAAAACTCTGCTGCATGATGCTGGATTTTGAATGTTCTTTTTTTTCCATTTTCTGAACTCATTTTTTATAGACATCATGTAATGCCAGATGGAAAATAAAAATAAAAAAAGAAATGACCCATCTCTGCTTAAACCTGATGTTTGTATTTTTTGTCTGGGTGGTAGCATCTGCTGAACTCACCAAAGCAGGGTCTTCTGTTTGTTTTCTTCTAGATTTTCTAGGTTTTGTAGGAGTTCATTGACCTTTAATATACATTTTAAAGTTATACAGTTATAGTTATATATATACTGATCAGCCACAACATTAAAACCACTGACAGGTGAAGTAAATAACATTGATTAGACTAGACGACTGGCTCAGAGCATCTCCAAAATGTCAGGTCTTGTGGGGTGTTCCCGGTGTACAATGGTCAGTACCTACCAAAAGTGATCCAAGGAAGGACAACCAGTAAACTGGCGACAGGGTCATGGGCACCCAAGACTCATTGATGCATGTGGGGTGAAAAGGGCTAGCTTGTCTGCTCCGATCCCACAGAAGAGCTACTGTAGCACAAATTACTAGAAAAGTTAATGCTGGCTTTGATAGACAGCTGGCTGTGTATGAGGCCTGTTCTGATGAATCACGTTCTCTTTTACATCATGTGAACGGCCGGGTGTGGCGTCTTTCTGCAGGATAATGTGCCCTGCCACACTGCAAAAATTGTTCAGGAATGGTTTGAGGAACATGACGAAGAGTTCAAGGTGTTGCCTTGGTCTAAAACCTACAGGACTCAAAGGATTTGCTGCCAACGTCTTGGTGCCAGATACCAGAGGACACAGTCAGAGGTCTTGTGGAGTCCGTGCCTCGACAGATCAGAGCTGTTTTGGTTGGAAGGCAAAATCTAAATAACCTGTAAGTGGTAACAAATTGTGACATGTTAACTAATCATACTGCTGAGTATTTGTTGTAAGTTAATATAAGTTGCAGCCTTTGATGTTTCTGCAGAAATGAAACTCTAATTAGATGGAGTTCATCCCCTGATTCATTCTGGTTGTGAAGCCAAAACTGCAGAAACCACAGCAACAAGCAGTAAAGTGCATTTGTGATGAAGAGCTGATACATCCGGCTGCTTGTGGGAGGTGTCAGCAGCGCCTCTCAGCCTCGGTCTGACTGTACCCTGAGAGGTGCAAGATGTGATTCACGTCCGCCGGACAGCTGATGGATAAGAGCTCAGCATTTTGATCTCACCTCCAAAGTCCTCTGTCGATGACTCGTGTGGCATGCATGAAGGACCGAGACGTACATGATTTAGCTGATTTCCACTGAAACCCCTCCATTAAGCAATAACGTGGAAGGAAGTAAACTCGTCTAAAATGACTTTACTTACTTTTCTTTTTTTTTTTTGCTGGTTTTCTTCTTCTTCTTTTTCTAAATCTTTATGACACTAATTCATTCCACTTGAACATAAAAGCTGTGTGCAGTTGCTCATAAAGAGTACTGGAACTTTTATTGTTTCTCAGTATATTTTTTATTAGATGTCTTAACCTCAAAACACTGAACTTAATCTATAGCAACCTCGGTTACCATAGTAACAAACTAGAAAATCAAATTCATATTGAACCTTCAGTAAATTCCTCCACCTACTGCCGACCAAATTGGCTTTATTGGATATATTTCTTTATCAAATAATATTAGAACATAATTTATTGTCTTTTTTACCTTCCTGAGTGTATTGATGTGTTCGGTACTAGATATAATAATGTTGAATTAAGGTGATTTGTGTTAAAACATGCTAATGGAAAAAAGACAACTGCAAACGTGGCTTTGAACATATTTCCTCTCACAGGTCAGATGAGATTTGTTCAGCACCAAACCTTGAGGCTGGTTTTATCATTCTTAAAGGTTTCAGAGACCTAATATGAAAATTTAATCTGCTTTTTCACCCTGAAACAAATTAATAGCCTACTTTTTTTCAATTTTCGACAGAAATATGCTCTTATGCACAGATTTATTTAGGTACAAACATATCACCATGTTGTCAGCCAACCTTGTCTCCTAGAAGGTATCTTTAAATGCAGCTAAACTGCAACCGCAAATACGTTATGTTGGAAACAGAACTGATACAGAATGTAGGAGTGAAATGTTCAGAGACAATGTCCGACATATCTGATCTCTCAGTACAATATCCAGAAAGATGGTATTGTTTTAATGCAGAAAAAAGTCTGCAATGACTGAAGCACAATGTGTTTCTTAACATATTGAGTCAGCAGCATGAGAACTATGGTTATATATGTAACTACTGCAAGTCACTGATCACTGTCTGATCTTATTGCAGCTCAGCTTGTGACTCTGTTTACATATATTGCTCAGTTAAATAAAGTTCGAACTGAAGCTATTTCTGCTTACGTTTTCTTTCAGAATGAGAGCGACGCGCAAGAAAATGCTTATTCAGAGAGCAAAGTGCTTCGTTCTGCAGGATGAAAATGCACAGAGACAGAAAGAGAAGAACAAAGATCACCAGTTTTATTACTTCTTTGCCACAGTATTTTAGCCAGCAGTGTCATGATCTAACCTAGATACAGGGTGGAGGGGTTAAACTGGAGCGAGATGGGCCAGGTGTACGGGAGGTATAATTTAGATTTAGTTGCGGAGGGCTTAATCTGATGGAGGATTAAGAATGTAAAGTGTTATGAAAGAGGGAACATCATCCTAAGGCAACTGCAGCTATGTCATTCTGTGTCAGATACCACCTCATGTCCCCGTTACACAACCTCTAAACCAATCCAACCTCAGCGAGCAGCTTGCCTTGACTGACTCTCTTAAGCTGCATTGTGGCTGCGGGGTCGTCTTTGCTTTATGTCACAGAAAAAAGGAGAGAAAGATGCAAAATATCTATGCCTATAGCACAATTATGTACTGTTTCAAGAGAAATGAGTTCAGGTAAAAGTGTCTTCACACTGATTTACAATACATGCTTCACAAAGATCAGTCACACTACAAATTTAAGATTACATTTTTTATTATTTGTGTACACTATGTAATCTTGGCTCATGTCCACAATGGCACCAGTTTGTTTTATAAGTCATGCTTGATGCCTTGCTCCACTGTGTGCTGTTTGTGGCCCAGCTGGTGCCAGGATGACACACTCCAGATGCACACACACACACACACACACACACACACACAGGGAGCACGTGTTGCAGAATGACTTGATTAAATCTTTGCCAATTTGGGTTTAATTTGTCCTAAGTGAACGCTGGAGAGCATCTCACCCCCGTCTCCTCTGTCACTCATGTTCCTGCTTATGTAACAGCAGCAGCGGAGTAATTGAATTACCAGTGTCCTGTACGATATCGTTGGCCAAATGCTCTGACATGTTCTCCATCGCTAAATGTCTGCTAAGTGTCGGGTCTTCTTTCTGTAATCACTGTCACTTATTGATGTACAACTGATTATTCTGTAGTGCTTGAAGTAATGGCACATCCGCCACAACTGGTTTACAATATGTGGTGAAGTGTTACCAGTAAGTCGTGGATATTTCCATACAAGGTCACAGTGAGAGGTGACTACAAAGGCTGGTGGGGCTCTGTGCTGGTTAAAGCTTGAGAGTGTTTTAAACAAAGAAGTTGAAACAGTGCGGCTTTCTTCCCGTTAAAGGGGAGTTTTTCCTTTGTAGTTGACGCCAAGTGCTTACTCATGGGGGAATTGTTGGGTTTCTGTAAATTAAAGAGTGCCCTGAGATGACTTTGTTATGATTTGGCGCTATATAAATAAAATTATAATTGAATTCAATGGAAAAGCTGGCTCCAAAAAACTTAAACTGACAAAAGTCATTGCATTAAAGTTAAGATAATTTTTTTTATCTCAACGTTTTGTTAATAGATGCTCTTGATACTAATTTAATTCTGAATGAAGTTTACTGTTTAGATTGTACTGTTGGTCTTTTTTTGTGTACTACCTTGACAAATCTGTTCTGTAAATCACTTGTCCTGTGTCTGTCTTTGAGGAAAAACTGACACTAAAGGGGAGAAATTTATGTTTTAAATTTTTTGATTTCATGATTGTGCCCCCTAGTTTTACATTATTTCAATTAAACACCGCTCCGCCATGAGCTTACATAGCTGGAGACCTTATTATGATACAGCAAATCAGATCTCGAATAAAACGCAAATGTGTTGTTCAATCAAAGGCAGAGCAGACGGTCACACTGAGCCTGATTGCAACCTGCTACACAACAGAAGAGCCACAGACTCTGAACAACAACCCACGTTAGCTTTGCTGCTAAAGTCTCTTTCTTTATCTAACTTACAAAGTTAGTTCGTTGAACAAGTCACTGGGGAAAAAATTAACAAGAGGAAAGTGCACCGCTAACACCAGTTAGCAGGCTAGATGGCTAATTAGCAGCACATTAAACAGCATGTAAACATACCTGAAAATGTCGCTTTTGTTAGATGCTGGTTTTAGTCGTTGCTCTTCAAAATCCTTGTTAGCGACACGCTGTCTGTCCATGACTTGTAGTTACAGCAATTTATTTACTTTGTCTCCGTTCTGTGCGGTTTAACACCGGTAGCCCGCCAGCTAATGTTAATCAAACAAGCCTCCGACACAATGGAGAGTTACTGTTACTTTTTTCAAAGACCTTTTTTCTTCATTCTAATTATACAAAACTATTTTTAAAAAACATGCTAACATTATTTTTGGCTGCAGAAAGATGATTAAATGTGATTTCAGTCGGACTTTAAGATGCTCCGTATCTTCACAAATTGAAAGGATCTTTATCAAAAATGTTTGTTGATGCTATGTGTTGATGTTAAAATCTAACATTGGACAATATTTATATTCTTAAATATCTATTTCAGTATTGGTCTCAAATATCCAGCATTATTCAGGCTCCACCTTGCAGGAAAATTTTAATTTTGCAAAGAAAAGAAAATCTTCTGGTGATTTCTACATATTTCCAGTGCAAATAAACGTGTTTCAATAATTTTCTAAAACAAAGCATAATTCTTCCAGTGCAGTGACTTGCCTTATTCTGTCTTCTTTCAAATTACTGAAACTAATCTTTAAAAATTGTTCAGAACAAATGAAAATATAGAGTGTAAGGGCTAAATAAAAGACACAAATCACTCTATAAGATTGCAGCGAACAAAACACGCAGCCATCATGTTGTTTACAGCAAGGTGAGTTGCTCCTCGTAGATCACACATGGAGGGTAAAGGTAGAAAACTTCAATTAAAAGTTTATTATGTTTGTGTGTTTACAGCACAGTCGTCATAAACAGGAATTTGAGGGGAAAATTACCAGACGTATGGGATTGACCTTCAGGTGAAATATTTCCTGCGGATCATCATGAGATTCACTTACAAGGTCAAGGATGAAGGGGAATAAAACTGGTAACAGCTTGCTGTGAAGACAAGAGGTTGAAGGGTTAATCACAGCCCTGTCCTGCAAAATATTACACAACTGCCTCACGTTCGTCCTTCAGTCTTTGTTAAACATTTGCAGAGGGCACTGGGTCATATGAGCCTGCAGGAAAGACACAGATGTCTTCTTATTGATCATCTGGACACCTTGCTGCATGTCCCGACAAACCTTCTCTCT
The DNA here is from genome assembly GCF_910596095.1 of Thunnus maccoyii. Lineage (NCBI taxonomy): Eukaryota > Metazoa > Chordata > Actinopteri > Scombriformes > Scombridae > Thunnus > Thunnus maccoyii. The sequence goes on from NC_056547.1 coordinate 9,503,968, forward strand.
CTCTCAGAGGAATGTCATTGTTTTTATGACGAGAAAATGCTTTTGCAACTCCCTCTGCTTCCCCAAAGCGCAGGGATTCCTCAGATAAGGCGGTTATTCTTCTGAACAATGCCAAGTTTGTCCAAGCATCTTCTGGGCCCCACGCTGTTTGTTTGGCCACTGAAGGAGGAATTTTCCACTCCGTGCCTTCCCTGGAGAGAACAGCTTTCTTTCTTGTCTTGTTTTATAGACACAGGTGGAAGTGGGTCACTGCAGTGCGTGTGACAGTGTTTTTATCGAGAAAACATTGACGCATCTGTGTGAGAATGTTATTTGCACTTATTGGATTTGTTTCCTCATATAGCGCTTGACTGCAGAATCACTGCAGCGAGTGCAAGTGGCTGTATTTAGGCCAAGATGGTGCACCGATTTAACTACGTGCATCTCATTTGTGTCACTGCCTCCCGGTTCTGACACAAAAGGAAGGTTTTGCATAAACATGAGGACAATGCTGCTTTCAGTGTCCCAAAGCGTTTTTTTTTTTTTTTTTTTCTTTGACGTCAAAACATTATATGCCAATACCAGGTGGGGATTTAAAAAAAAGTCATGCTTAATTTAACTGTACATTCCTCCACCCTCTCATTTACAGTGATCATGGCCTTTCAATACCATTTTAAAAATAGCACTGTGTCACCACTTTGACGCAACAGGCGACAGCCAAGTTGATCATCTGCCTCGCCCCGCTGGCTTTGATGCTGCTGTGCAGACAAAGCAAAGCATGTGGGAGAAAGTAGAGCATGCTTTTTCTCTGCTGAAAGACATCTCCACGCTTTATGCATAAATTAAAAATAACTGCATAGATTACATACTGTACTGTTTTTAAACCGTGTTTTTTTTTTTTTCTTTTCTTTTTTTGTGGTAGCTGTTTCATAAGTGAAACTAAAGCACGGCAGAATCACAGCACAGGCCTAATCCTCTTTAACATATGCGTGGCCAATCTAAGTTTATCTGCAGGCCTGACCTGAGCTGAATGAATGACTCGACGTTAATCTTTCTCCAGCTGGAACACGACCTGCGTTGGCACTTCTTTCACAGACGGCGACAATAGTAGCAATATCTTGTATCATTCTGGCAGACATTTAGGACAAAGTGTTCGTACACGAGGAGAACACGTTGACCTGATGATGATGACAGTTTGCATCTCTGCCCAGTCTTTGAGGAGACAGTCCAGAGCCTTGATATATCAAACAACTAAGAATCACACTTAAGAATTCAATAAAAATCCACTTTAGGAGTAAAAAAGTTCTTTGCTGAGAGTGAAGAAGAAGACATTTATCACTTGACTTCCTTCTACTTACAGCAAAGTGTAAGAGTAACCTGTAAGAGCAGCTCTCAGGTGATCAAATGACAAATTACATGTATTTTCAGAACAGGAACAACCAGTCGGAGAAGGGGATTTACCTTACACCTGCCCCATTGTTCAGTGTTTTAAAACAAATCCTTATAATTTACTTATACAGTATTGTTACGCTGCAAAAACATACCAATATGTAATTTTTATTCTTATAAATGTAACTTAATTTGTGTGAAATCATTAATATCTCCGGTATCGGTTAACAGCTGAAATTAGGACCAATCAAGTATATTTATAATACAAATAGGGATGAAATTGTAGGAAATTTGCTGAAATGGAAACTTGGAACAGAGAGGAAGTTCTGCTGCTGGTAGACGACGTACGTGAGAGACATTAGGTCATAAAGAGAATTTAGTGCCACATTGACAAGTGCAGGCAATAAACGATGGATGGATTGCGAATAAAATCAAAGCCAGCTTTCCTCTTGCTGTAACCTCCTGTCAAATGTCCGATTGCAAACTTTTAAGATAAAATTACCTTATTCTGAATCATACATACTATTTAGGATCTACTCTCAACTAGCTTTCTTAAATTTAAAAGCATTTTTAATTCGTAAGAAATTTGATAAATATGTTTCTAAGTACTTTTGTTTGCAAGTAGGAGTAAAAGTGGAGCACTATTACTTTTATCTTTCACTTCAGTCCAAAGTTTCACTGTTAGCACCTTAATGAATACATGCCATGAGCTAAATGACTTATTAAAATCACACTGCAGGGCGACTTGACCTTCAAACTCAGCTGGCAGCCTCTGACTGACACTCACTCACCTATCTGTGACTTTGATATACTGCATTAGTGAGCAGATGAACATAAACTCCTTCCCGTCTTCCGTCCTTCCTTCCCTCCTTTCTTTCCTGCCTCTCTGACCCTGATAATAGCAGTATGCCTAATTCAACTAGGGAAGGAAGTGGAGATGCAAGTGGCTTCTTCTTGTGCCTCCACAGAAAGCAGCTGGTTCATTGAACCACATCAGACATCAAAGGATGCAGCGCGGGCCTCTGCTTTCATTGCCTGATGCTCCACAGCCTTTGAAGTCTGCTGTGTGCAGGCTCAGTCTGGGATAAAAGAACATCTCGCATCTTTTCTGGGTACTTTGAAAATCTCTTCCTGCAAACTGATGCCTCAGATCCACTTGATTTGACTGCTAGAACGTCACCGCTCCAGGTTCTGGCATCAGCAGGACGGAGCAGGTTGGAGTGTGTTTATGTAAAAGAGGAAGATGAGTTGATAAGCTCATGTAATTGTCCTCATCCAAGGAGACTCCAAACATAGATCAACTTTTACAGGCGAGCGATCCGTCTATGTGGACAATGTTAAATGCTGCAGCCTGGGCACAGTACGCTGCAGGGACCTGTGGTGCAGACTGAACTTCAAAGTCTAAACGTGTTTAATTATTGCTGAGTGTGTGACTGCATGTGGAACGCTTACTGGGTCACAAAAGCTGGCATAAGAGCAGATTCACATCTAGGGTGCATCATGCAACCATTAATATCTAAAGCTGAGGTAGAGTTTCTATTTACAGACAACCCACACAACCAGAATGAAGGCGTCATTTACTGTTAATAACAGTCAGGGAATACATGCATGTCTCAGGCTTTCCCCAGTAGCACATATATGTTACAGTTACTGATTTTACACTTCATAATCTGTTTACAGGTTTTAAGGAGTGCTACTGCATATGTGAAAAAAGTTGTATAAATCCTTTTTGGGAGCTGCACAAAATCTGATGTCACTTGAATCAGCGTTAGTTGGAAACTACAAGTCCAAAAATGAAAAAAGAAATCTGGCATTGCGCCAGCCGCCGCTAGCATAATCTCTGACCAAACTGTAGGTGGGTGAAATGCATTATGGGTAATGTAGGCACCGGGTTTTGACAAGGATGAAGAATGTGTTGAGTAAAAAAAGCAATGCTACATCAGTGGAGTACTCTTTTTAAGAAAACACGTAGCTATAAAGTTTATAAAGCAACTTGTTTTTTGAGGGATTTTTCCTGTGTGGACATGAAAGGGTTCAGTATCATTAAAATAAACTTGTTGGTGCAGCGTATTACTCAACCATGTCTGAAGGCAAAAGTGTTTAGAGCCGTTCTGAATGGCCACACAAAGACTTCTCACACTGCCTCTTGATCTTGTGTGTTTTGCGTGTCTTTGTTGTCTGAAAGCAATGAATCACACGAACGGGGATATGTTCTTGAAGGTATTCACACGTGTTGCACTTGTTTGTACACTAGAAAAGTGGCAGAAATTGTTTTGTGGAGAGAAAGTCAAATTCTGCCTACTTTCACACCTCTGCACACCTGGCCAGCTGTTTCATGGAGTGGGCGCTGTCAAATTGTCAAGTATTGGAAAGTTACAAAAGCCCACCATTTCTGATGTCAAAGGGGTTTCAAATGCTGCTCAGTGATCTGATACCCGCTTTGTTTGGAGTATACAAGTGAAACAGTGAAACGTCATAAGTCATGATCAAAACAGTTAACTGAGACACTTTGTCATTAATAGATTTAGGCCTCTTGTTCAAATAAACATGATGTATTATTTTGGTGTGTGAAGTTGTTTTTGATAAGATAGAACAGCTGCCTCTGAAGATTATAAATCCTGCCCAGATTATCTCCAATGTGCTGACTGATTGTGGTAATAAAGCAAAATGACAATCCATTCAAGTCGACGCCAGGCAGCAAATTATTCTTCAGAGCTGCACTCGGCAGTTTTACAACAGCTGCAAGAAGTAACTGTGTACATTTAAACTTTATTACCAAGAAATCCTCACAGGCCAATAAATTGAAAGAGCACATTTATGTTGTGATGCTGTCGATCCCCCCCAGGAGTCCTAGATGGATGATTAAAAAGATACAAGAAAGGAAGAAAAAACATATTTCTGTTACACAAGATTAGTTTTTTTTTCTTAGTCTTTGCTTTTTTTCTTAAAAGTAAAGAAGAGTTTTATCTTTACAGGCCTTCGAAAAGAAACAAAGAGACACTGCTCACTGATAACCTGCGATAGAGGATTGTACGTACATTGTTTCATTTTAAGGGGTCACAAGGCAAAAAGATTGGCAACTACTGCTTTATAACCAAGAAATAACTAAAGGATTAGAAAAGTGAAAGGTTAATCAAATTTCTATGGATAAATCACTCTTTCACTGCTGTTTAGGAGACAGCTTGTAATTCATTCCTCCCATTATTCCCGCCTGCAATGGTTCACACTGAAACCAGTTACAGACAAACTGTGCACAGCTTTTTAGGTTTGTAGCCATTTTGCCACCATTTTTAATACTTTTATAGTTTGGGTTTTTTTGTCAAGTGGGAAAGATTGTGGAGTTCCTCATATCACCACTGCTGAATTAATACTGGGTAGGGCTGCGACCATTACTTTAATTATATATTGTATAGTTGTTTGTGGTCTATAAAATGTCACAAAAATGGTGAAAAATGTTGATCACAGTTTCCCAAAACCTGAGAACGCACTCAAATGTCTTGTTTTGTCCCGACCAACAATCCACAACCCAAAGATATTCAGTTTATTATCATAGAAGACCAAAGAAACCAGAAAATATTCACATTTGAGAAGCTGGAACCATTTGGAAACCATTTTGTGTCTTTTTCTGCGGGCAAACAAACCATCAGCTCTCATTTTGTGATTCCTTCTGATAAAACGAGTGTATCCCTAGAGTAACATCACACTGATGTTTTAAGAAGAAAGGCTTTCTGACGTATTGAGCCTAAAACACGAGTGAGCGATCACTGAGCCCCACGTGCTTCAACAAGACCCCTCAACGGTGTGATCATGGGAACGGAGGGCCGCTGAGCTGAATCATGGGAACTAGAGGCTGATCACCAGCGCAGACGGCAGACATGAGCCGACTCCTTATGTTACAGAATCATATGACAGAGGCCGAGACACAGGAGAGGTATACACTTTTACGACCGGCTACCATTCCTGACCTCTCTCTCCTACATTATCCTCTCTCTCCTCTTTCTATATATGTTTACACTCAATCATACACACTTCTTCTGCTGATGTTTCTGCTCATGAGACGCGTTTAGCCAGTGCATTCCTGTACGGAGCCACATGAGTGGAATTAGGCTAATATCCGATGAGAGAGTTATATAATACTAAATGTATTCTGCAAGCTCCCGGCCCGAAACCTTTATTTGCTTTATTTACTCTAATGCAGACCCATGGGACCACTGAGACGCCGTGTAACAAGCAGGAGAATTGGTTTCCTTCAGCGAGATGTTGGAGAAGAACAAAAAAAAGTTGTTGGAGTGTGGAGGGTGTTGCTTTAAAGGAGACACACACATGTTTTTTTTTTTATTACGTGGTGTTATTTTGTCAGTTTGACCTTTGGCCACAGGGAGCCACGGCACTCAGCGAGGCTTCCCTTTAATCACACGACCTGAGTTCATGCTGTCGAGGAGAGCCTGAGCCTGACCTTTTACCTCTAAGAGCAGACAAGCAGACTGCGACATCACATAAATTTAAGTATATTGTGTTTACATAAGAGTTTTAAAAGGAAAATTCTCATAGAACTGATAATGATGGAATGTGCAGCCTCAGCCTTTATAGAAACAATGGCTTAGACGGACCATGGACACTTAAAAAACACTATATAAATAAGAGACTTTTAAGTGTTTTGACTGTTTAAGAATAAAGCCAGCACAATTAAATAGAAACCTGATCCTTGTAGGTAGAATGGATAAGTCCTGCTAAGAAGGATTGGTGATGTAATGATTTCCTAAACAAGTATTTTATATTTCCTTTTCTTATTGTCTGTAACCTCTGGTGTACTGTCTTTGTGTTGTGTATGTGTGTCTTCTTCTTTTCTTTCGTAATTAAAAATGTAAATTAAAAAAAATAAAATAAAAAAAATAAAAGGAAAATTCAGAATCAAATCTGTAACTTTACTAACTTCAACTGTTAAATTTTAAGTTTTTTGACACTCAGACATAAATCTTACTTATTTTTACATTTGTTAATGTCTAATCTTTCCTTTTTTAATTTGTTCAGCGCTTTTAGCTGCGTTTGTGTATTAAAGGTGCTATAAAATCATCACAGGACATTTAAAGCCACAGTGTTCATGCAATATTTGGCTCCTGCTGTGAGAGAGGGAGGGAGAGTGTTGTCACTGCTGGAGAACAAGAATAATAATGATGTGAAGTGATGTGAGTGTTCTCTGTTGTCTCACAGAAGGATTTGATCTATTTGTTATTGATTTTGGCATTTAACCTTTATTTAATCAGGCGGTCTCACTGAGATTGAGATCTCTTTTTTTTCAAGAGAGACCTGAGAAGAAGAAACATTTATAATCAGACGAGCACACGAGCAGCAAACCCAGTGATTCATCCACGCAGCTGACATGAATAAAACTGAAAATACAGGCAGGCTAGTGTTGATCTGATGATTATTGTGGCTGTTTGACGGTTGGTGTTTGTGGTTTTGGGTGAAATGACTGGACAACTATTGGATATTAGCATTTAGCTCTAAAAGGTCACAGAGCCGCTGGCATGGCTGCAGATCTTTGTCTTGTTATCTTTGTGCATGTGAGATGTTATTAAAGTGATTTATTACAGTGCTATTAGAAGGCAGAACTAGGCGTATTTACTTTGTCTTTGTGCATAACCTCATGCTGCTGTAGCCAAATCTGTTATTGGAAATGTTACTACATCTAACCCACTAAGATATAAACAAATAATCACCTTTACCTATCGATGTGCTTGTCTGGTCTTTTGACTGGTTAAAAGTGTGGACAGTAAGTAGTTAAATATTAAATGATAATGGTTTTTATTGATTTGCAGGTTGATATTTTTTGACCAAGGTCAGTTTTATGCCTCAGAATCATTAAATTTGATCATTTGCATGTTGAAAAGGAACAAATCTTCAGTGTCTCCTGATAAATTGGATTCTTGTCTGGGTGAAAAAGCCTCTGAAACTGAATTTAGATCATCACAGGAAACTAAAACTTTCCACAGAAACTGAAATTAATGACATTTTTTCAGGCATAGTAGCTTTGTGAGGCAGCAATTACAAATAAATACTAAAAGGACAAATAAATCTCACTGCAAATTTTCTAGGCTGTATTTATGTAGCTGTGGCACAGGAGTAAAATCAACATATCTGAGGTTAGCAACAGTGATGATATTCTGCTTCTCTGTCAACAGCTGGGAGTGGGTGTCGGTTGGATTATTCATCTTCTGTGTGCATAATTGGGATTAGCCGAGCCTCCGTGCATGATTCTGCGCAATAATCTGGAGACAAAACCATTATTCAGGAAAAAAAAAAAAAAAACCACAATCCCCTCGACCATGAAGCTTAGACAGCAAACGTAGTGTAGATACATGAAGGGGATCGGTGAGAATAGTGCACACAAGGGATTTAACAGGCGGCCTGCTCACTTAATCTGACTTCATGAATGAACGAGAGGATGAATGGATGAGGAGGTGGATGGACAGGCGGCGACGGCAGGTTTATTCTCAGGTCATGTGGGTGTGTGTCTCATTAAAACATCCAATCTTCCTGACAGGTACCGGAAAAGGGAAAATGGTTTATTAGGTTAGCGACTTCTTCAATTACAGGAACCATTATTCAGTGAGCTAAGATGCATTAAATCATGAGAACATACTAAACAAATACCCTCTATTATGAGAATGGCCTCCAGAAATTCATAGAAGGCAAAGCAAATGTCTTTATGCTACACATCTCATACACAAAGGGGCTTGAAAGTGCTTTGCAGAATGCAGAAAATGCATTAAATAAAGAAATTCAGCATTAGACATTTAAAATACAAAGTAAAAAGAGAGAAGTAAAACTTCAAGATGTAAGCACAATGTAGATGATTGGGGTGAAAGGAGTCAAATATCTGCCTCATGCAAGAAAAAACAGGAGAATATGTTTTACACCTTCACAATATTATGTTGTGCAAACAGACAAGAGTTTGATGTTAGTTCAGATCAGTGGAGAAGAGACTGAAGATGTCGAGTTTCAGTTTGTTTAGTGCAGAGCTGACAGAAAATAGATGGAGAATGACAGAATTTGTTTTGAAAGTGTTTTGAAAGTGGAACAAAGGAGGCCATAAATGTCAAAGTGGAAAAGAACATCATTTAATAGAGGAGGTGGTCTACAACACCACCTATCATCCACTTACAATACAGTCCTTTCATTCATTCCCAGGCAGTTTAACACTCATTTACACTTAGACTCATGGGACTCTGACGACATGAGGACTAATGAGCCACATGTGACCTCAACGAATCTACAGAGGTTAATTGCCTACGACTCCCCACCAGTCAGTCCAGTTGCTCTTGACTTAAGGCTTCTTGACATACGTGACCTGGATGACTGAGAACCTTCACGGACACGTGAGACATGACGAACAGTAAAAGCCTCCGACTAGACTCAAACTGGGGACGTTGCAATTTCTTTCTTTTTTTTTTGTATCTATCTTTATTTAATGTCATGCTTTCCATCACAGGATTTTGCTTATAATCTCTAAGATAAATAATAACATAAATAAGATAAGATAAATATAAAAGATACATATCCTAGGATGATATTGTAATTTCATGGTCATTACTTTAAACCTTAAATGGGCCACCAGGGTGCCTCATTATAGTCCTATTTAACTTTTATTCAAGGGAACATATGCTTTTTTTGATTTTCTGCTATTTTTATTCTATTATGACGTCGGATGTCTACGTCAAACAGGGTGAAAGTTCCAAAATTTGAGGTGAACTCGTGTAAAAATGCTCCCTGCAAGTCAAAAGTCAGGGCTTCAGCCTGCTCTGAACGCTTCGTTTGCGACGTGACCTCTACTTCCTACTCGTGATGATGTCATAGAGGCATTTAATGCTAAAAAAAAAAAATCCATATACACATTATATGTTTTGAATGTGTTAGAGTTTCTAGGTATCAAGGTATTCCTTTAAATGAAGCCTTCAGCTCAAGCAGGAAGACGGTCATCATTCTAACTTTCTCTTTTCAGACGTTATCTAATGATTTCACCAGGATTTGTTTGTCACCTAATGAACATCTTCGGTGAAGGATAGTTAAACTAACTTACCTGTTTTGTCTCTCTGCTCTCATCATCGTCTAATCTATATTCATATTTTTCTCCAGAGACATGACATGTTGACACATAATAATTTTCAGGCCTTTGAGGTGACGTTTTAGCTTTACTAAACGCAGCATAATCATCAGGTTTCATCTCACTGATGATCTCAGTCTCTAATAATAGTTATAAAGCTGTGTTCAGGACTTGTGCATCATTTTATTTTTAAACACAGACTTCCTCACTCAGCTATATGCTCTCTCATGTACACACACAATCATAGCATTTGTTTTTCTCTTTGGATTCTGTTTGTCCTCTCAGTTTTGAGTTCATTCAGTTTGAATCTGTCCTGAAATGCTGTTTGTTCGCTTGTCACCACATCCTAGCAACAGCTGGATGAGCAGAGACACAAACAAGCTAAAATCAGGGTGAAAAAAATGAGCCATACAGACCAAACTTTAAGAGATTAAAGCACTGATTGGTACTAACTGTACTGAGGGAACTAACAGCCTGCACTGTCCACAATTTTAAGCTGATCTCTTTGCAGCACAAAAAGGCTTAATGCAATAAAAAAATAAAGAGCTATCCTGTTATAGGTAGAGATGTTACTTTAGGGCCTCTGTGTGTTTGTAACAATGGGTGACAGTCCCTAAAGTACATTTATGTAACGTGTGTTTCCTTTAGAGACATCAAAAGTGAGCCAAGCGGCTCCCAGCAGCACTGTGGATGATTTGGATTTTGCCTCCTGCAGATGTGCTCTTTCCTTGGCTCTGACTCAAGTGTGTCTGGCTAATTATAGCAGCCGGCCACCCAGGACCGCTTCAGACATCTGGTGTTATGTGCATTTGTTACTCCTCCGCTGCTGACGGGCTCCTGCTGAACAAAGTTCAGACATCACCTTGTTTTTGTTATTTAATCTGAGCTCTCCACTGATTTCTGATCGTAACTCGACAGGAGGTCACGCAGCTTTCTCCCAATCTATTGATGTCAGATGAGAAAATGTGGATCTTTACATTGTCAACAATTTTTAAGAGTTGAGAGAATATTTTAGGTGAACAACTGTGTGTTTTTGTTAGTCAATCAGTTGATTGGCATAAAATTGTCATTTATCATTCCAAATATTTGATGGTTTCAGCAACTCAAACGAGAGAGTTTTCCCCTGCTTTATATTGTGAATTAAATATCTTTGTATTTTGGACTGTTGGTTGGACAAAACAAGCGATAAAACGACGTCTTATAGGTGACATTATGATAGGAATTCACCATTATCTCCCTCCTTGATCAATCTGTTGATTTCTTTTTCAATTAATCCATTGTTTAATCTGTAAAATTTCAGAAAATATTGAGGGATGCCCATCGTCATCTCCTGAAACTCAAGTGACATCTTTAAATTTCTTGCTATATGTAACCAATAGTCCAAAATACAAAGATATATATGGATAAATTTATGATGATATAAAACAGCAAAATGCCAAATGTCTGCTGCTCCCAGCTTCTAAAATGTGAAAATTTGCTGCTTTTTACTTACGTACTTTTATATCATTGTATGTTTAATATTGCAATTAAATATTGAATTTTGGACAAAACAACAAAAACAAACATTTTATAGATTAAACTATGGATTAACTGAAAAAATAGTCAACAGAATAATCAACAATTAATATAATCATCAGTTTCAGTGTGGTTTGTAAACATAGAAATTGGTATAACGTAAACAAGGTTCCTGGGTCACAAAAGTTTATAGATAAGATATTACCAAGTACACTGTAAACATGGGCTGTGAAATCAACAGTAATTTACTGTTTTTTTTGCAGTTAATTTCTGTTTTTACAGTATGGTACTGTGTATTAGGCCTAAAATCACAGCAATCAACACACTACTGCAAAAAAATCACAATAACATTATACTACTGTATAAAATCACAGTAATATTTATACTACTGTAGATAATCACAGTAATTGTAAATGTAATTTATTTTTACAGTAAGTTACTTGTCAATTGCTGCCAGTTAATTACTGTAAAAATCACACTAAGTTTCTTACAGTGTATTCTCTGCATTTACAGCATTTAGCTGATGTTTGTGAATATTCTGGAGCAAATTAAATTAGTCAAACAGAGGAATAAACTTAAATTTCCAGATAAAAAGCAACAAGTTAGTGTTTGGTCAGAGCCTTCAGGGACAAAGACAACAACAACAACAAAAAAAAACCAAAAGCTCCAAGCCAGAAGATTAAAAAACACAAAAACTGAAATAATTACAGCAGAATTTTGTTACTGTCTAAATGAACCTGATCTGGGAGCAGGAGGGAGGAGGGGGGTGATACAGGTCAATTCAGACTAACAGAGGATCCAGTGGGATTTGGGCTACAGATAATGGACTTAAAGACAGATCCCTGCAGCATCGCCCCTCTTTTCTCAATGAGAGCTCTAATCGCTGAGCCCGCTGATGTGGAAAGTTGCCAGAGGATCAGAGCTTCTGAGAGTGCTGGACTGTGATGGTTGCATTGATCGACCGCAGTCAGCTGATTAGCCTGTTGTGGAAAATTCCACCCGTGTTTCTTCACTGCAGTTTGAAATACAACCTGCACAGTCGCTAACATGGGGTCTAATCATATGAACCACTTTAAAAAACATATTAAATTAACCTTATGAGTGTTTTCCAAGTGAAAATGCAATGTTCTCAATTTGAGCTCCATCAGATTTTATTATATTATATCATACTTAAAACATTTCATAACTGTAAATTAGTTTAAGCATGACTAAAAACATCATCAGAGGTTTGTTTCCATTCTTGTCCTCATAGCAGTAATGTGGCTAAAAAAATGCATATGAACACCAGCATCAGTAGGAGGGAGGGAGGCCACACACTGCCACTTTTTGACAATGTGTATCCATGGTTACCAGCTCCTCACTTGGCTTTTCGTTTATACTGCTTTGCTCTTTGCTTAAAAGTCAAGAATAACCTTCACTCACAGGTTGAAGGGTTTGACCCGCTGATACACAGAAGAGTAAAGGCCGGTTCTCTGTCAGATACTAACTACAGAATAAGTTTTAACAGATTGCAGTGAAATAAATTGTGAGTTTAAATCCCTCAAAGAAATAATGATTAGAGTAGTTTTATCAAAACATTCTGATTTATGTCATTATATGACATTAAACATGGCCTAGCGCAGTTGAAAGAGAGGTTGCACATTATTTTTTACTTACTTGTCTTCATTAAAACACAAAATTGTAGATTATATGAACATGCAAAACATTCCAACACACGAAATTACGCAATTCATATTACAAATGACAAATTTCTTCATAAAGGAAAATTCAAGTTTCTGTTTCCTGCTTTAAAGACTGAAGTCTGGAGCCAGAAAACCAGGAAATCCAGGCAAAATGGACTTATTGTAATACTTATTGTAGACAAAGACGGAAATGAGTCCATGACCTTATTGTTCTATTCCTGACAAAAGCTGTTAATGTTATATTTCTGTAATGCAGGCCATAAACCAAATTGCATTTAGAAACCAAAGCATCTCACAGGATTTCAGCACATGCAAAAAGAGCAGGACTCATGTATTCCATCGAAGCCTTTGAATCTATCTTGTATGTATAGATATTAGAGAGATAGAGAGTCCAAAAACGAGGACACTATCATATTAGCAAAACCAGCAACTCTTCAGCAACTCTTGTATAATAAGAACATAACAAACAAGGCACATAACTGTCCTTACAGTACTCTAACATTGCTTTGGGCAGGGAGGGATAAACTAAGTATGATAATCTGATAAAGTCATTGGTGCATTCAGACATGTAAAGAGTTGGTGAAAACATCCACCCTCCCGCCCTACAACTGTCCCTAAAACTTGTGTAAAAGGATTAAATCCATGAGAGGAAAAAACATCTCTGTTGCCATTAGTCACTATTAATTGATTTTCCCGGTGTAGCCCTTGTGTAGATCAAAAAAAAAATGTTCCTGCACAGGCACCATTAAACCCCGGATAGCTTGACTCCTGGCAGGAGATGAAGTGTCACCGCGGCCTCGGTTTGAACAACACCCACAGGTAGGACGAGAAACAGACGACCAATTATGAGCCGCAGCGGCAGCTCAGCATGTTCTGTCCTGGACCTCCTCCCTCTAACCTGGCCTGTTGTCAAGCTGCTCGTGCTCAGCCCCCTGCCTCTGTCTGCCTCCTCACATCTACTTCACAATTACCGCTTGTCTGATGGGATGATAATCACCGCGGCAATCAAATCAGGCTTCAGATCTGCTCTTGTGTTTCTGCAGTGGCTCTTGTTTCTTGTAGGCTGCTGCTCTGATGAGAGAGAGGAGAGATTCAAGAGTAAACCGTGGCAAGTTATCATCAGTGGTCTCTTCCAAGCAGATTTCACAAAACATGAACGTAGCAGCTGATATGACTGTGATAACACGAATTAAATTCACATTTTCCTGTTTTAAATCTTGAACAAAAACAGTAAACATGTTAACAGCTAATAGAGAACCTTCCAGGTTCTTTTCCAGAAGAAGGAAAATCCTGCTGACATTTATAATAACGCACAAATAACTTAAGTTAAACTTTTGAAAATGGACGGTAATTTAATCTTTATATGACAAGCTCTGTAATCATATAACCATCTTAATGGCATGAATGCTGGCAAGTCATTAACACGGGAGTATTTCCCATCACCACCATTTATCCCACACAGTATGATGACGTGAATGTGGCATAATCATAGTATAGAGACTTTGTAATTGGAAATAACACACATACGCACACACACAAGCTATAGTTCCTATATAAGGAATATGCAAAATATCACAATTATGACATTTATGCCTCCACCGGGTAGATTCGTATGTGTTTAAATTGTAGTTAATCGTGTTATTTCTGCATTTCTGTATTTAATATTTTGGCTTTTAAATTAGTGCTCAATCAGCATAATTCATAAAGATGACTGAATATATGAACCAAAGGAAGAATTAGGTTTTATGCAGCCTTCTCTCATCACATTATAATTATATTAAGCAGCATTCACAAGCAATATTCTTCCTACATGATTATATCTAAATTAAATGTGAGAGGAGAACAAGCTCTTTTTTTTTTTCTCCAACTTGTATTTGAGTGTTTTTCCATCAACTGAGCATGTGTGTGAGAACACAAGATGGATCAGATTAAGTGTGTCAACTGCATGTGGATAAAAGCCCCGCTGTGACCTCAGGATATTTCCACATGCTCAGACGTATCAGTCACTGTTCTGTCAGCTTCGCCCCATGTTCCTGTTCATGTGACACAAGACCAAAACTCATAAATCGTATTCGTCCCAAAGACTGAAACACACAAATTGGTGTTTGGCTCATAAAGTGGAAAAAAACAACCTCATTCCTCACTGTACATCCATGATGTGTTTGCTTGGCATTTTTATGGCCTGTATTTCACAGGGCGAACCGGAATTGCAATAAAATGTGAGAATAAAACAATCATCACCTCCTGTTAAGGGGAAGAAATCTGGTTAACCATTGTGAAAAATGTTTGAGTAGGCTACAATAAAACTCCCGTTGCTGATCATAAAAACACTCTTATCATGCTTAATGCTTTACGTTGTGAAATACCAACATGTTCTTGTTTTGCTAGCTCGGGAACAAAACATTTCGTTCTTCTTGTACTGCAAGCACTCATGAGTAACTGTAGGTTGTGAAATCCAAACACAGCATGCAGGAGCCAAAGTGAGGCGTCCCTGCTGAGTAATGCACAAAGACTCACATGTGCAAGACACGTTACTCCAAGATAAGAGTCCTTTAAGCATCCTGACTCCTACAAAAAGGACACTGGCTGCATGTTATTCACTCATGATGTGGATTTCCCAGAAGGAACAGACAGATATGACGCCAAGATGTGAGCCGGGGTGAGAGTATCTGCAGAGTCATGAAGCCGGGACACTGTGTCATGTGATAAGGCTATTAGAGAAGGATCTGGCCTCCTTAAATAACCTGGATTTAAGCCTTGCATGGTGCCACTGAGAGAAAAAGAGGCAGGAAAAGCAGGCAAGGTGGTGAAAGATGTAGTGGTATGGTTGGGGTGATGGGTGGAGGTATGATGGTAAGCAGGAGGAGGAGGAGGAGGAGGGGTGGGAGATGAAGAAATAAACTGAAAGGCTGACTCAGAGTCACAGGGAGAGAACATCCTGCGTCGAGCGCTGTGCAGCACTAATAGGCTGACTCACAGTGCATGGTGGGAAAATCATGTTCTGGAAAACTTCTTAGTGTATGATCCATCTCCTGAATTACAACCACAGACGCACATGCAGCGGCTGCACCCTGCTCAAGTATCCAAGTGTCCGTATGTGTAAACACTCACTCACGTTGCAGTTGTTTGAATGCTCAGAACATTATTTTTAATTCTTGTGGGAGTTTTTTTGTATTAAAGACATGCAGAATATTTTCATCTGTGCACCCTTCAGAAAACCTGGCATCTTAAGTTTCACTGAGTTAAAGGAGGGAGGGATATTTTCTTATTCATGACTATTCTATTCTCATAGTACAACTATTGTATTTCTACGAGGCACATGAATGACATTTTTCCACCAACGTTTCGTTTCACCAAAGCTTATTCGGTTTCAAGTTCTCCACACACAGCTCGAATTAAATAGGTTGTTTGTATTATTCAACAACAACAGTCTAAAGCCATGTTGGCAGCTCTGAGACTCTTCTGTTCTTTGAGCTAAATGCTAATGTCAGCATGCAAACATTTTCATGTTGACAGTGTTCCAGTGTTGGAAAGTAACTAAGTACATTTACTCAAGTACTGTACATAAGTGCAGTTTTGAGGTATTTGTACTTTACTTGTGTATTTCCATTTTATGCTACTTTATACTTCTATTCCACTACATTTATTTGACAGCTTTAGTTACTTTTCAGATGAGGATTTGACACAATGGATAATATAACAAGCTTTTAAAATACAACACATTGTTAAAGATGAAACCAGTGGTTTCCAACCTTTTTGGCTTTTGATGTCTCACTAAAAGCAGTGTGTAGTTGGGGTCATATTTCAGATGTCAGAGTTGTTAACAGCTCCACCAAATAGTGATTTTTCCCTCTAAACTTCTCACATGGTTTTATTTCAATAAATGTTCAAATGATCCAATATTTCACCAAAAATCAAAGATTAGTGAAAATTCCTGAAAACCTGAAAGCAGATTTTCTTCTTTCCTCTCCCACTAATCATCTCACGACCCCGCGGATTTATCTGGTGACCCTTTGGAGGGGCCCTGACCCCTAGGTTGGAAACCATTAGACTAAATTAGCTAAGTGTATATAAAGTAGTTGAAACTAGCTCCACCTCCAGCAGCTACAACAGTAACATGCTGCTCTAACACTAATGCTTCAGTATTAATAATCTAATGATGTCATATATAATAATATATCCGTCAGAGGAATGAAACGAGTACTTTTACTTTAATACTTTAAGTACATTTTGCTGCTAATATCTATGTACTTTTAACTTAGGATTTTTCATGCAGGACTTTTACTTGTAACGGAGCATTAATACATTGCTGTATTGGTACTTTTGATTGAAAACACGTTCACTAACAACGCCAGAGAAGGCTGCGACTGACGCAGAGTGAAGAGAGAATCATAATGACTCTGAGGCCCATGACCACGAGGAATGAAGAATTTCACCTCATTCTGGCGGGCAGGGATCAGGTGAAAAGGATTATGTGCTCATTAAACCGAAAGTCTGAATCAAACCTCAATTATCCTCGAACGGCAACCTTACAAAGCCGCTCAAATCACCGCATGGTTTCATAAGAGTTGTTAAGAGCTACTGTACGGGAGGAAACCAGCTGGAGCCTCAGCTGCACCTCGCCTCTCTCGTGTCTCTGTCACCGATGCAGCATCCAGATCAAACTGAACTTAGGGTCCACGTTGAAGTGTCCCGACACACAGGCTTAAACAGAAGGGGCCCTGCCAGTTAAAATTAAATTCAGTAGAGTCAAAATGGAGACAGATCTAGCAGATTATTAGATTAGTGGTCATCATGGCATCTATTTATTGTTAATGTTTAAGGGAACAGTTCAGCTTTTCATGCCATATTTTTCACCATTTGACAAATCAAACCAAAAAAATGCCAAATACAAATTTTGATGAAACATAATATCAATTTTTATATGCTTGGTAATCAATTATGTCATTTATCCAGCAAAAATAACAGCATTTGCATGTTCTAGCCTCTCAAATGTGATGATTTCTTACTTTTTTCTGTTTTATATCACTATAAATGGAATATTTTGAGGTTTTTGACCACTCATTGAACAAAACAAGCAGTTTCAGGATGTCTCCTTGGGGTCTGGGAACTTGTGATTGGCGTTTTTCACCATTTTCTGACATTTTATTGACCCTAACTGTAACCTGGACTATTTGAAACAATACACAGATTAATCAATAATGAAATGATTGTTAGTTGTAGCCCTATTTACTATTAACTATGACTGTCTCTATAATCAGACCGGGGGAGGGCGTCTCCTGCAGCTCTGCGATGGAAATCAGCTGACGGGAGGATACAACACACTTACTAATGGTCACATTTACACAAAGGTGTTATTCACATGCCGACCCAGTATGGTCTAATTCTCAGTTACATAACTCTCACTTAAGTCTTAAGTTTTAAAGAGAAACAAACCCTTCCACCTGCTTGTTATATACTGCATGTATATTGTGCAGCAGCTAAACAAACGGTGGATATAAACACACTCAACACCTAGAATGAAAGTAATTATGTGACCTCGAAGTGATTCTGAGAAGATTCTCTATATGTGAAACTGTTACGTGTGACTCTTAGCCGGAGGTGATCCTCAGAGCGTCACCTTTTGAACAAGTCAGAGAGCAGTGACGACAATTGGGGCAACGTTCACTGTACTGTCTGGTCGCCGCAACGCCTTTAGGTGGATTACAACTCTTGTTCGGTCGTAGAGTCGTTTCTGAGATGGGGCTAATCCTCTGATGTCTGTCTCATTCATGACTGTGATTCAACAGTCTTACCTCTCTGTCCGTTCACCTTGATTTAGATTCAAAACGGCTCTGTCTCAGTTGTAGTAGTAAAAACTTTAACTTCCAAATTTGACACATACCTTTAAATCAGGGCCGTAGCCAGGATCCATTGTCTCCCATTGAAAAAATGTTTTACCCAGTATGAAAGTAGTGTGTAATTGTTTTCTTATTAAAGGATAGGTTTGCAATTCTGCAAGTCTGTCAGGTTCTGCTTGCTATAATCAGTATGAACCTCCTGTTCATACCGACCATCAGAAGAAGTTCTCCTGTGCAAAAATGTATTTAAAACATTATTTGAAGCTAATATGAAGCTTCAGCCGTCCAGTTAGTCAAATCCAGTAGATATCTTTCAACGTTACAGTCTTTTTAGTGCCAAAGTTCCTCTTTTTGTAACTATATTTACACTGCAGCTCAACAAGGAAACACATTGTTGAGCAAACAAAGAAGAACAAAGGACTTTTATATTAAAAAAAGACTGTAACTGTGGAAGATATTCTTTTTATTTGACTCATATCAGCTTTAGGTAAACTTTTAAATACATTTTTGCTCAAAACAAGAACTGAGGATTTTGTCCCCCATCATTTACACTGTAAGCGCATTTGGTCAGTGTTCACAGGAGGAACGATTACAGCAAGAAAATCTATTCAGTGTTCATTTGGGCTCCTGACTGTTGTTTTAGAACAGACTTGAAAAACTGAGAACCCGTCCTTTTGGTATGGAAATACTGCATTTTTGTTGTGAGCAAATAGTATTAACTTTAGATCCACTTACTTGCATTTTCTGGAGATTGAACCACATTTCATGGTCTTCATCGGTGGATGAGTTTGTTGAAACGCCACCTGCTGATGAAGACCATAAAATGCAGTTAAAATCTCTGAAAAAGCTAGTAAACTGACCTCTTTTTTTGGTCAAATTACTGTTTCTAAGGTCATGATTAAACCCTCAGCTCAACTACCGTTTCAATTTTTATTTAGAGCAGTAATAATCAATTTCTTTGAACAATTTGGGGCAGCGGAAGAAGATGAAACCACAACATTGAGATACTATCGACTTTTGAAGTTGTTTGTGGCCTATTCACACATCCACCGGTCACAGAGCAACATTATCATTCATTTGGAGTTGTGTTTCTGGTCACCTGACGAATGTAACTCCAATATTCACTTTCCTTTATCTCTGTTCTGGTATCCAACAACTCGTTTGTCACTGACTTTGTCTGTCTGCTGTTCGGTGCTGAGCAGGTAGCGCACAGTGTGTTTATTAGAGCTTTTATGCTGAAAACAGTGAGATTGAACCAAAACCATAAAGTCGCGGGTCATAAAACCAAAACAAAGAGCTGAAAGATACTAAAACAACTTCATGGAGCTGAAGGGGAACTGCAGATTGACCACTTTCACAGTCATCTAATCCATTGTTTATATAAAAATATAAATTAGTGCAGCTTTAATTTTGCTGGCCTAAAGATATTGAGTGTAGAAACACTGAAAATGTGACCTCAGTGGCGGCAGCGGCGCCTACTGCCCTGTGTTATTGAGAGATCATATCTAACAATGAAAGCAAAACAAATTTTTGGGAAAGCATTTTGTGTCACTGAGCTATTTTAAGATCTCTGCCCTGAAGTTGAAATGTGATTATCTGTTTGTTCAAGCCTGGTAAATCTTTTCAAGCTTCGCCTGGTAGAACTGTTTACGCCGTTGTTGGTACTGTACAGACAGGTTCATGCAGCAAAACAGACTCTGTCAGATGTAATCCGAGTGGCATGGTCGAAATAGGATTATTCAAACAGATCACATTATGATAAATCTGCAGTATATTGTTTGGAGGAGACTTCTGAGATAGTGGGTAAAAGATAAAACAGCTTTTTCTTATTTATATCTTCAACAGAGCAGTGATGCTAAAATCTCTCCCCGGCTCTAATTTTGTTTGCACAAAATAAACAAACTTCCTTTAAGTCTCCACGTCTCCCAGGCATGCAGATAAGAGTAGAGCAGCCTATGTTTTAGTGTAAACACAGACTCAGATTGTCAGTTTTTGGTCTTCATCTGTATGCAAATCATGTCAGCTGGGCAAGTGGTCGGCATCACTGCGGGCAAACAAAGCTGAAATTCATCCTGGACGTCTGCTGATGGCGCAGGCTGCGACAGACGGCCGAGGAGAAGTCTGCTCCTCTATGGCCTGTATTGTTGTACGGCAATGCAGTCTGAGTCATCGACCACGAGGATCCGAGAGGAGGACGCTCAACACCCACCAGCAACGGCTGTCCGCTGGGTTATAAAAGCTCTCCAACATAAAAATGGTCTGTCATGGCCATAAAAGCACTTTTCAAAATGGGGGACCGCTTCATTCAAAAAGGCTGTTATCAAAAAAGGTCACTGATTGAATATTGCCACAAACACAATAACTTTGTCCTATTGAAAAAAAGTATTTTGTCTCATGAATTAGGCTACTATAGGACTGAACTTTCAAGCCAGCAGCCTACATGGACAAATGAGAAGTAATTTTTAAAGGGTGTGACCAGAAATTTCCATTCTGTCTTATTTTGGACCACCATTTTCATTAGCAACCACTGAAATTTTCAACATGAGGAAGTGAAGCAGGCTATTTTTGAATTATTTCCTGCTGGTTTTTTTTGTCTATTTACTGTACATATTTTTGCATATTATTTCTTTATTGAGTTTTTCCATGAGTATATCAAAAGGAAGCTGCATAACAAGTATATCACAAATATGCGTATTTAAGGACTGTATTTAATCATGCTCTACCACAACTGCAGACTGTTTCTCCCCATCCTATTCATCCCCATAACCCTCCCACTTACCCCACCATCCACACTGATGGGCCAAAATAATACTAAATAAATAATATTTTTTTAAAAACATTAAAAAAGGAAAGAAAAATATGTAGATTTAAAAAAATGTATATTGCTCATTTCATTTTTATTGTTAAGTATGAATGTAGGTATTCACTACCCACTTGTTTTATTTTGCCTTTTCCTATCTTATAACGTTGTATTTTGTGGTTAATCTCCGTCATATTATGTACTGCCTTGTCTCTTCGTCGTTCTGTTCTGAACTTAAAAGTGCAATAAAATTAGCTTTCTTGCAACTGTAGTCATTTTATTTGCTTTAAAAAAAAATCTTAACCGTAATTTGGCTTTTATATTGTGCCCCTGCCGCTGCTTATTAAGATATAGCAGGACGTTCATCCAAAAGTCACATAATTCATCAGGAGATGTAATATTCAGTTCAAACAACCTGCCGCCATTTGCGGTACGTCACTGCCCCCTGCCGGGGAACCCCGTGTATACATTTAAACTACGTCACATCCGGCAGTTAAGTTGAGCACACAGCGGTTGATCGATGAGGTATGTGCATCTAATCCGCTTCCATCGACGCAAAAGTATTAAATTTAGGAATTGTTTAACTTTATCAAATGTTTTATTAGTGAAATATTGAGTTAAAATGGCGGTTCTTAGAGAGAAATGTCGTTTTTTAAGTGATGTAAGTTGGAGAAATGTGAGAGCTGCGCTGCTGGTAGCTGAAACATGCTTGCTGAGTTTTTTTAACAGCCGTTAATTTTTGTTTTCTGTGTTACAGACTCTACAAACTGAAGTAATGTGTCTGACCTTCAGCAACAAAATGGAAAGGTAAGACTGCTCACCTGTTTTTCTTCTTGAGTGAAAATGACTTCCCAGCTCATGTGAATTAGTAGGTTGGGGGAAAAAAGTTAAGTTAAACTTCCACTATGAACTCTAAAGTGTCCTATTTGTTGACATTATTATGATTATTATGATATGTGCAGACCTTTCCAGCGAGGCTCAGCCTGTGGTGGTTCTGACCTTTCCTGTTGTGTCTGCTAGAGAGATGTGAGGCTGTTTGAGGCCCTGCTGTGTCTCTTCATGGCAGGGTTATAGGTAAACCTCAGACAGACTGTGTTTAACTAAGTTAAATATATATCAGTATCTCATTTTTAAAACTGATTTCATTGTGTATGTGCTGTTTCATAATCTTTTAAAACATTCTGGGATTTTTTTTTTTTTGAGCCAAGAAGCTACTTACCTCATGACCATGTGCCATCAAGGGATGAGTCTGCATGTTTTTTTTCATCCCCTAAAAAGATGAAAACAGCTGATTTCACTGCTCATCTGTTTAATTTCAACTAGGGCTGCAAGTAACGACCGCTTAATCTGCAGATTATTTTCTTGATTTGATCGTTTTTCTATAAAATCTCAGAAAAAAGAGAAAATTGCACATTGTAATTTCTTACAGTTCGAGGCCACGTCTTTAAAAGTTTTGTCTATAAAATGTCCGAATAGAGAAATGTGCAATAATTCCTTAAAGTTCATGGCGACATCTTCAAATGTCTCATCTGATCAACAGTCTAAAGTTTAAATTATTGAGCTTACTGTCATGTATGACTGAAACACAAGAACCATTGTTTGATTATCAAAATAGCTGATTTTCTGTTGATCGATTAATCGATTAGTCATTGCAGCTCCAGTTTCAGTTTGTACTGGGCAATATGGGGAAAACTAAATATCCCAAATTTCAGAAGATTGTTTTTGTTTTCATGTTAGGCTGTCTACTTGATTTGATTTAAGGGAAGTTGCACTAAATAGTAGAGATGAAGTATGATTTATAACATTTTTATTTAATCAGGTAATCTCATTGAGATCAAGATCTCTTTTTTTTTTTTTTTGCAAGAGACCAGAACACAACAAAGAGAAAACCAACAAAACCACCTACAGCATCATGATAAAACGTAAAATCTGTATCACAAAAAAACTCCCATATTGACCTTAGTGTTAAATTAGTATTACTAAAATACATGTTTGATAGTATGTATACTCTGTTGCTTTATGGGTATATTTTAACGCATCATTGTAACAGGAGTACCTTCATGGTGGCAAAACATTCAAAATGTTTGCAATTTGATAAATTAGCTTTATTTTCACCTGCAGGGTTACACAAGTTTGTCTTGAGTAACTGCTTCATACTGTTAATGATTACAACATTGTATCATGTTTCTATATAAGCTTTCACAGTCTCATCTCTTGATGGCTCATCATTCTTGAGGTGAACTTGGTAAATTTAGTAAAATCACACGACACTTAACAAAATATTTGTTTTACAGGACTGAAAAGATGAAGTCAAACCCTGCCCTGCTCAGACCACCTGACTGACATCTGATGCTTGTGTAGGAGTTTTGACAAAATGCTGTAAAATCCAGGTTTGTATTTGTAAAGACTGAATGTTATGACAACATATGACTGTGTGAGTCTGGAAACTGCTGCATGTTTATTTAAAATTCCTCAGTATTTGCTTGGACCTGACTGGACATGGACTTATCTCTCTTTTTTTAATCATTTTAGATTGAATGTGATTGAATCATTAGTTGTATTTAGTATAGATTAAGTCAAATTACAACACCAATACATAATTCTCTATTTTAATATCTGACCTTGAATATATGAAGATTGAAGCAAAAATAACCAAAACAACAAATTTGTAAAAGACTGGTGAAATTTTAGTGTTTAGAAGTAAATTCATTGTCGTTTCCTGCTTCTGACACTTGAAACATAGAAGTTTTTAGC
Source organism: Thunnus maccoyii (assembly GCF_910596095.1). NCBI lineage: Eukaryota > Metazoa > Chordata > Actinopteri > Scombriformes > Scombridae > Thunnus > Thunnus maccoyii. The sequence continues at coordinate 9,528,031 of NC_056547.1, forward strand.
TGTCAGATGTGCTTAAAGTATTAATAATATATAGAAAATTAATGGAATTCTGCATATGATGAATTGGTCGGTTTCATATATAGACTAAGAAACCAGTTAGTTGCAGCCTCATTGTGGTGACAGAAAAATAATCTCATAATCTGAGGTCCTGCTGTATTTAAATCCGTCTTGTCGAACAGTAAACTGTCAGGTATGTGCAGACCTTTCCAGCGAGGCTCAGCCTGTGGTGGTTCTGACCTTTCCTGTTGTGTCTGCTAGAGAGATGTGAGGCTGTTTGAGGCCCTGCTGTGACTCTTCACGGCAGGGTTATAGGTAAACCTCCAACAATCTTCTTAGGTCTGAAACCAGACAAGATGGTTCATGAACCGATCCATAACTCAATGACTCAGACCTTCTTTTTTTTTTTCCACATTTCAGGAGTGGAGAAACATCTCGATGCTTTCTGAGGTGTTTTCTGTCGTGTGCAGAAGCCTGATGATGACTTAAAGTCTCACATGAAGCAGGTACATTTACTAACACAACTTTAATTATTAAATATTCCACAAATTATAGATTATTGATAAAACCTGAATCTTTAACTGAACTGCTAGTTTTTAATGTCAACATTCACTTTGTTACTCAGTTAGAATTTACTGGCTTCCTCTTTGTGTGATATATTTGTTTGAATTAAACTCTACTTATTTAATTGAATCCTCAGAACTTCCAGCTGGTCTTGATGAAAGTTCTCCAGTAACCGTGTGGATTGATGTTTGAGTACGATGCAGGTGAAGATCCGTCTCCGAGGTTCTGATGGCGCTTCATATTTTTTTAATAAGAAGCTACTTGAAGTTTCGCCTTTTTCTTTGTTCTCCGCAGAGTTGATCTGAAAGTGAGATAACTCTGCAGATAAGATTGCACCCCTGTGTCTGTGTTTGAGGTTTAAAAGGAAGAGGAAATGTTTTCATGTGATATACGTGCATGTTAAATGTGTCACAAAGTGTGTCTTCTATAATTGTGAAGTTTTTGTGATCACATTAAGATTTATGTTACTGGTGAAATTGTAATTAAAGATATTTTCTAACATTTGTGGAAAGTGACTTGAAAAGACATGAAATAAACTTCATCCCTAAACAAACATGCTGTGGTTGTAATTTGATTGGCTGCTTTACAGGTGTTCAAAAAACTCAACACTAATGTTGTTGTTGGATTATAAAACAAGATTAGACTGTGTGTTTGGATGTATCTGAAGTTTGTTCTCAAGAAAACTGATGTTTTAGTGTTTCAAGGGAAATAAACGTCCTACTGCTCATCCTTTATTTTTATTCTGTAACAAAGATGTGATGCTGGTGAAGATCCTTCTGAGGGCGACGTTGCACCACATTTTTGAGTAAAGTGAATTGAAACATGAAATACTTGTTTAAGAAACGAGTTTCCAGGGATTAATTTAAATACGACTGCTGCTACAAAGAGACTGACAGTGATGATGATTCAAATGTGGATTTATAGTTTTCATAACCAGTTAATGCAAATTAGAAATTTGACTGACATATTTTGACTAATAAAACAAATGTCTGCCTTAAAATTATGTTTTTAACAGACACAACCTCTAAAGAAAACACACAGCAGGACTAATATATCTGGATTAAAAGGAAATTAAATACCATTAATACAAAAATCTAATCAATCAATCAATAAGCTTTTATTTGAGTCAGGTCGTTAACGTCCCCAATAAAAGACTCAGTTCTTTAGCTACCTGCTTACAGTTTGTGTCTTATTGACAGATGTGATGCACTGATACTGTCAGATCCTTAATGATTGATCCTTAAAACAAGTATGCTAACCGATATATTGATCCACGGAAACAAAACTCAGACACACCTTCGTATAAATCCGGAATGAATTATTATAAAACATAAAATATATAGAATAAAAATGTACTCCTTTTGTTTGGGTTGTGTGTCCCAAACTTATAAACTTTTCCCCGCGACTTGTGTGGCGGTTTTAAGACACTGTGTTTAGTTATTTTATTAGTGTTTTTATTTTATTGTTCTAAACACCTTTAACTCTGTACAGGTGCTGTATAAATAAACTTTTCTTATTCTTCATTGTTTTTGTTGTTTTTTTTTTTTCATTGAAATCAAAATGTCAACATGAAATTTAGTTTTATATTTCATTTTATTTATAGTTGATCTGTGAACAATCTTTAAAACTGGAGCGGACATGACGTCATTACTTTCGTTTCCTCCATTCACCGTAACTCTGCACGAAAGACGAGAAGTGAACAGAAGTGAGCAGTAAAGTATGTAACCAACATGACTGAGATGTTTACAGTGTATATATATAGTGCGTAGATTCAGTCAGCAGTAAATATCTGTGTGCATGTAATGGAAATAAGTTGACTCGGTTACATTTAGAGAAATATGTTTTTATCCAGTAGATTGGTTCCATCAGTGTTTGTCTTAATTACTAAGATTGTTCTGATTGGTAAATTAGTTAATTTTAAGTTTTCATGTGCAATAATTCATTTACCTTTGAGTCACAACTTGAAAAACTGACTTAGTTTCGCTTTCGATGAAACGTCTTTGACTTTAAGTTTCATGTAGCTAAGATGAACATTTTAAAGATCCTACAATCATTTCAATATCTTTTACTTGTTTTATAAAATCTGGACAAACATGAAGCACAAAATGAGTCTTGTTTTTCCCTCTTTGCTGTCTCAGTGTTTCCTGCAGCGACGTGCGGATGGAGAACAGGAGAAACATGGTGGAGGTTTTGGGGGTTCCAGATGTTTTACCAGCTGCGAGGATAATTGATAAACTGCAGGTTCATTTCCTCACAGCCAAGCACGGAGGAGGAGAAGTGCTGAAGGTGTTGTACCCTTGTTATCGGCCCGGACAGGCCTTCATCATGTTTGAGGAGCCGGAGGGTGAGTCAGCACGAAGCACAACATCCTCATAAAACATGATTAGTTAGTGTGTGGTGAACTGGGTAAAAGTGGGTTAAAAGACACCAGAGTAAAGAAAAAGTTAACTTTGGATGTTTCCTGGAAAGTTTTAATCACTTTTCTCATTAAAATGTATTTACTAATTTGTGATTTTTGGCGCCCTCTACTGTCCGTTGGTTTGAAGTACAACAACAATACACTCAGCAGCCACTTAATTAGGTACATCTGTGCAATCTAATACAACAGCTCTGCCGTAAATTCTACTTTTATGAAGCTTCTACATTTTCAGTTTTTGTTGACATTGTCAGAAAGGTGATAATTCTACTTTATGTTTATTAATGAGGTCGTAGTGGGTGGTGGTGGTTTACTGGAGGGCATTATATTGAAAAGTGTTCCTAATATTGTCTCCACTCCATTAAAATACATGAGGGGGGCAAAATATTAGGAACATTTTTCCATATAACGCCCACCAGTACATCACCACCACCACCCACTACGACCTCAATAATAAACATAAAGTAGAATTATCACCTTTCTGACAATATCAACAAAAAATGAAAAAGTAGAAGCTTTGTCAATGTAGGATTTATGGCCGAGCTGTTGTATTGGATTGCACTGGTGTTCCAAATAAAGTGGCCGGTGAGTGTGTGTCTCATTGCTTTTGAGTGATGGTGTCTTGCAGCATTTTAACACATAAACATAATATATACTGTAGGTCTAGGTGTAGGTGCTGTAGGTCTAAGTCTATTTCCTGTGGAGTTTGATCATTTCAGTAGTTGCCCCCACCCAGGAAAGCACTTCAACTGAACTGATCATGTACAGCATCAGCCAAACGTTTGGACACACCTTCCCGTACACTCGAAAGAGAAAAGGTGTCTAAACTTTTGACTGATACTGTACTGTGTGTAATTATAAAACTGTGTGAAGGCTTCTTCATGCATCAACTGAAAACTCCAGTTATTTAGCAGCTTTGTAAGAAAACTCTTCATGTTCTTCATGTTTCCACACAAGGACAAAAAAAAAGAAAAACTGCCAGTTTTACCACTTTCTCAGTGTTCACCCAATCAAGGACAGACAGATTTATGTTGTTTATAGACCTGTTGTTTTGACTAGAGCTGCAGCGATGAATTGATTAGTTGATCAACAGAAAATTAATTGGCAGCTATTTTGATAATCAAATAATCATTTAAAGCGGCTGTAATTGATATTTTACATAACGACAATGTGTGATGTTGCTCGTAGTGATGAACGTACAGACAAGTATAAGTGATTCTGCAGCTCTCCTCAGCTTTACGGAGCTTTATAGCGAGTTTCAGCTCATTGTTTAGCTGTCTGACTGCAACTTTACTGTTTTCATAGTGTTATTTTCGTCCACTCTCAGAGAAAAAGCTCTAACTGTGCACTACCTGCTCACCACTGAACAGCAAATAGACACAGTTAGCTGGTGAACATAGTGGAGCATTTAGCAGCTAAGGAGCCAGATATTTCCCTCAGGAGTTGATAGAGAGAAAAAAACAGCTAAAGGAGAGTGAATATTGAACTTATATTCACCAGGTTGACAGAAACACGACTCCAAATGAATGACAATGTTGCTCCATAACTGCTGGATGTGTAAACAAGCAAATGTTTGCTCACAAGTTCAACATATCAACTTAAAAGGTGATGATATGTCAGTGTTGTGTTTTAACCTTGTTTCTTCAAAATCAGTTAATACAGGTTTAAGTAAGTTTTTAATCAAAAGTGGCACATTTGCTGGTTCAAAGCTCTCCAGTGTGAGAATCTGTTGCTACTCTTGGTCTTACATTACTGTATATTTAAGATTTTGGGGTTTGGGACTGTTGGTTGGACAAAATAAGGACAAATAAGTCTTTAGAAGCAATGATGTTCTGATGGGTTTAAAAAAAAAAGCAAAACATTTTCTGATGTTTTATTGACCAAAGGATTAATCAATAATAAAGATAACTGTGACTGCAGTTAGTTTTGACCACAATTATTTCATTTACACTAAACATTTTATTCATGACAGTTAAGCTTATTTGTAATAAATGAAGCATGCAGCGTACCTCAGGATGTCAACTCGAATAAACCGATATTCTCACATGGCGCACTCGTGTCCCCCATTTAATCATGGCAGTGTGATTAAGCTGTTAGTCCTCTCTTCACTCTTTTGCTGCCCTGCCTGCTGCCGTTAATGTAGCATTTCATAAGCAATAGGATATTCCCCCTACTGGTCTGAGGTGCCTGTAGGGGAATGTTGAACTTAACCCACAAACATAAGGTGTTCACTGGATAATACATCCCATTGTGGTACCTTCCAGGGTAATGACGACTCTCACATAGAGGCTTCCTCATTATGGCTGATGTTTATATCTAATGTGGTTGTTGAGGGGTTTTATTACTGTCACTCCCTGCTGTGTTTAACTTCCTTGTAGGGAGTGACAAGGTTGACACAAATCGATGCTGCACATATTTTACATCCGCATAATAATCTTTTTCACATGAGTTGGATGACTGACGTGGAATGTTTGCAGTACTCACTTTTTCATCCTCTATTGCTGAGAAGTGGAAAATACCCAAATGTTTATCTGTATGTGTGTGACAGAGGGTGATCTCCAGATCAAATTATATGTTAGTCCCTATAAAATTAGTTTGGAAAGTCAAAAGTCAAAATACTACTGCTGACTTATAGTTTATAGATTTTATTTTAAACTGTATCAGTTTGACACTACTGTTCTGTGAGTCTACATCATGGTTTGCAAATTAAAGGTGGTTAAACTCACTAGGTAGGTTTATCTTCGATTACATGTCTGGTTGAGGTCAATCGATCGTTTAGTCAATGAGTCAAATCTTGTGTTTCTTCCCAAAGTTGCTGCTCGTGTCTTGAGAAAGAGCCCTCACGTGTTGGAGGTGGATCATCAACAGTATAGTTTAACAGTGAAAGCAGCGGACTGTCCTCAGGTAACCGAACATTAACAACATCCTTTTACTTTAACAGCATTGAAGTCAGATTAATCATTTATTTGTTCAGAACTGATTGTCTGCGAGCTCTTTGTGCGTCATTCTGATGATGTTTTTTTCCTCCTACTTCTCTTAGATGGACTTCCCAGTGGAGGCAACGGTACATTTGAAAGATTTCCCAGATAAGAAAGTGGTTCGAGAAATCCTCAAGTCACATGGCTTTGCATTGACGGATCTGAGCAGCGATCAGGTACGTGTCAAGGGTTCATTTTTGAAGCTCGGAGTTGTCAAGGCCTGTTTGGAGCAGCGTCCTCACTCACAAACCCAGACCAGGATAATACCGTACTCTTCGCCGCTCCAGAGGGTTTCCTCTGGAGCAATACCCAAAAACTACACCAACATCAGCTCAGATGTGTCAGATAGTAGAAGAAAACACTTAGGATACAGAGACAAGCCTCCGCATGCTTCACCATCTTCACCATCTTCACCCACCACTTCCTCATCTTGGGCATCTGGCTCTTCCCACAACCGTCCCACCTCTGTAGAGTACAGAGCTTCTTTGTCTCCGAGACCAGACCAGCATACGTCACTCAAGCGAGGGACAGAGTCTTTTCTCATTGACGCAGATGTGTTTAAATATGCTCTACGCTTCAGGAAAAAAGATATCAACGTCATCCTGGACAGCCATGACGTTAGACTAGAAGAGTTTCAGGTTGGCGATAGCTTTAACATCACTTTACAAGGGAAGAGTGTGAAGATGGCTGTCGGTAAACTACAGAGCCTTTTGAATGATCTCAGCAAATCCCTTCGCACTCAGGAAGTTCCTCTGAAGGACATTGATCGTGACAGCCAGGCTCTTTTAGAGAGAATTCAGAAGGAGAAAGACATTTATAAGTCAGTGCTCGTCTGTCAGATGAAAGACAGACTTCACCTCATAGGACCGTCTGACGAGAGCTACGAGTTGAAGCAGAGGCTGTCTGGGAGGCCGGTTTACGCCTCGGGACGTACAGGGAGAACATTCGACAGAAACTCTAGGAACAGGAGCAGCTCTCTGCCGCCACTCACTCGAAAGACCGCAGGAAGAGAAAGGGATGCCGTCGCTAATCCATCTCCCGTCGGAGCCCGAGGTTATTCTCCCTCAAAGTACCAGGACGTTAAAGAGGAAGTTGCTGAGCCCAAGCGGGGAGCTGCTGCTCGTTTTGGTGGAGCTGCTTTGGGAAGAAGCCAATCTGAGTCCCGTGAGAAAGCCCGGGCAGAGAAGGCTAATTACTACACACAAGAGACAAAAACTGAAAAACCTCCTTCTAATATTTTGAGAAAACCCTTGTTAAAGCTAGTAACTGGAAAAGAAATAAAGCAAAAACTAAAAAGATGGAGACTATGAGCAGCTAATCTATGTTCATTAAAGTAGACAGACAACACTGAAACTTTCCTTTTTTGACTCAATTTACATTTTTGGTTTTTTTTAACCACATTATGTGTATAAATATTTATTATCTGTCCTACTGAGTAATAGGTTTGTATGTGCAGTTACATGATGTTGTATTAATAGAGCCTGACTGATACTGGATTTTTGAGGCTATAATAATACCAATAGATGAGTCAAAGGACAGAACTCCTCATGCACAGCCGGTTCAGTCAATAGATGAAAGTTAAAGGAACTGTTCAACATTTTGGGAATCACACTAATTTGCTTTCTTCAGCAGGAAAGCAAATACTGTATAATTTCTCAAAATATGGTACTATCCCTTTAAAAAGATTAGATAACAATATATATTGGCTGATATTCGTGGGAAGGATCCTTTAAATTTACTTTCCAAATGACACCTGTTGTATTTCTGTTCTGCAATTTCATTTTCCTTATCAGCCAATATCTACACCGATATCTACATATCTGTGATAAGCTAAAATTCCCCGATAATATTGTTTAATGTCCACAGTTTGGCTCTATTAAATGATTATTTTTGAAGTGTAAAATTGAAATGAAGTCAGATTGATGTGTTTTGTTGTGTTTTACTCTACTGATGTCAATTATTTATTACACTTGCACAATTACAATCTGTATATGATGCAATTTATGAAACAAAGGGCTATTATTATACAATGAATATTACAGATTACACTCATCTTCTTCTGTCCTGAGTATGTTTTTTTACCACCTTTGACTGACATCTCTCACATATTTGTTTTTTTCATTATTACCAGCTGCCTGCACTGTATATTGGTGATCTGGGAATCATTATACACCTGTATTCTGGATAATGTAATACATGTCAATTATGTAAATGGGGGGAAATTGTAGTAAAGATGGCAATTAATTACACAAATGGCTCCCCAAATACGTTTAGGCCGTTAAAAAAACACGAACATTAATAATAAACTTCCATTGGTGATTTGAAGAGGATCTTTGGATGTTAATTAAATGTGACGATGACATGTATGTCTCTTTTATCTCCAGGTTTGTGCTCCACCATAATTACACGGCTGCTGTTGTCAGTGTGTGTTTCCGTTAATATTGTTTCCTGTGACACCTGAACGCAACATATAGGTGGAGACAGAAGCATATGAGAGGAAGCATGAGCAGGAAGTGAAACAGCCGCTCACTGTAGCCTGACATCATGCAGAGAGAGGAAGTACCGATGGCTGACAAGAATCTAACAGACGAACTGAAAGTTGATGTTTGACTGGATACTGTCGCCATTATACAATAAATATCATTAAGAAAAGAACAGGTGGTCAGGAAACAAACACTCTTAGGTAGGTGTTGTGTATTTCTCACCTATAAATATGTTCCAGTCTGGTGGTAAAGTCCCTTAACTCATTTAATTTTCCAATCAATGTGTGTATGAAGTGTAAATCAAAGAGACCACTTAAAAACACTGATAACTATGATTGTGACTTAGAAGCTTTTCTTTTAACAGTAATTACTAAAAAAACAAATCAGCATGACGAGAAACCGAGACTGTCCTCCACCACAGAGCTTATTGTAATGGTTTTCCCCTTTTTAAGCCTGGTTTTGTGTGTTTCTGTTATTTCAAAACTTAACATGAATCTGATTGGACGGAAACTTTTCAGGCAATCTGATAATAAATGATCAGGGATCAGGAGACATGAAGATTACGGTCCTAAGAGTCTGTCTGAGTTCATGCAGATTACAAAAAAAAAACATCTAGCAGCAAATTTAATTCTTAACCTTAAAAAGGCAAAACAATCACAACTCAAGGTCCACTTTCTGGAGCTTTTATCTGTATTACATGATCCTTATTAGTGGATGGAGCTCGCTCAGTTGTCATGGAGACTGATCCGTTGACGCGCAAGCTCGGTAGCTGTTATGATTTCATCCTTAGCATTTTAAGCACCTTTTGTCCACGTTTGCGTCAATGTTCATTCTTAAATGTGGAAATAGTCCCAACTTGAGGTCCACTTAAAAGCTTTCCGGAGCTTTCTACTGTATCTAGACTGCATTGAAGCAGTCTAGTATCTAGATTAATTTGGATTTAATGCCCAGGTATATTTTGAGACATCCAGACAGATTTCTGCCGCCACATCAACACAATGGAGGTTTGAATTACGTTTCTTAAAGAAAACAAAGAATCCCGCACTCTTTTCATCACTTGCACTGACTTTATTGCCGATGTTTCAGTTCTATCTTCATCAGGCAAAGGACATATTGTGAATATTTCATCAGTAGAAGGAAGTTCCAACAAAAGCTGTTCACAGTGAAGTCTGTGGTTTTTCCTGAGTAGTGGAGACTTTTTTTTCTGTACAGAAATGTTGCTGTAATTCTTTTTAATGTCTATTTTCAAAGCTTTAAGCACCACTAAAAAAAACAAAACCATTCACTCCAGTTGTATTAGAGTAGAGACAGAAATCTCATTGACGTATTGCAAAACTATCTGCATTGATAGATACCAGTAAAGACATGTGAAACAAATTTGTTGAACCATAACGTGAAAGGGATGACAGACAAGTGGGAGGATTATCTAGTATTAGTCAGTCCTTAATGGCTCCTTCTTGTCCCCATTTGCCCGGGACTTAAACTCTTTTGAGGTTTTCATACTGCTCATCCTTATCACAGACTCTATTTATGAAACAGGCGAATACAGGCGTGGATTTTGCTCGTCATGGAAAAACCCATCTGAGTCATGAACTGAGCTGTGTCATTGGGTCTGTGCCTGGAAAGATAAGAGTACAATGCTGAAACATGCTGGAGAGCAGTCAGCAGCCGAAGATGAGGAACTAAAGGTCAGAGGCTGATTATTTCGGTGCATGTTGCCCCCCCCCCCCCCTTTATTCTGACCAGTGCTGAGAGGCATAGCTACATATGTAGAGGCAGAGTTAACATCTGGAACTGAAACTTAACACGTGTTTATGTGTAGGACTGAATGAGAAGAAGGCTTTTAGCATGTTCATGTGTCTTCTATTCCACTATACCTCGTAAACTGTGAGAGATGAGGCAAAATTGAGTGAAACCAGGGGGAAAGTGACAGAAAATGTTAAAAAAATAACAAGAACACTGGATTCACAAAAGCATAAACTAGCTGTAAAATGTTTTACATACAAAGATCAACATTAAATCACACAAGTAGCATAAAAGTAAAAAAATAGTAATACAGTAAAATATATAACAGTTAGTAACAGAATGTCGTATTAGCAACACATTAGCCTCAGACAGCTAGTAGCCTGTAATCAGTAAACAATCAGTAAACTGATTGTAGAAAAATTAAATAAACAGCTGTGATAAAAAAAAAAACCTACAGATAATGCTCTAACAAGTGCATTTAGTGATTAGATAAACGTTTCCTGTCAATATTTGCTTGACTGCATTAACATCAACAGTTAAACTCTTAACTGGAACTGTGCTGGTAGAGTTCGCTATGGCAGAGAAAACTGCAACTTGTACACAAGTGATTCCTAATAATTTTTTTTGCTTGTGTGATCCCATCATATGAAGCAATTTCTACTTGCGACAGGTAGCTTAACTCTGCTACAAAGTTATGGAATTTTCTACTGAGACATATCAGAGAGGCTAACTCAGTAGCTAGTCTTAAAAAAACAGCTAAAAACACATTTGTACAACCTGGTATTTTATCAGCTCCCTTCCTTACTTTAATGACCTTTATTGTTTACCCACATATCCCAGTTTCATTGTTTGTTTCTTTCTTCTTATCTGTTTTTATTGACTTTTGACTTTATCCTGGTGTTCTGACTTTGTCATTTGCACATAAAGCACTTTGTGGTGCAATCCTTGTATGACATGTGCTATACAAATAAAGTTATCATTATTATTATTGTTATTATTAGCTATTATCTCATCATAGTTATCGTCTCATGAACCCTCATTCATGGAGACTTTATTTGGTTGGGTAGGAGCTCAGAAACCCCAAATATGAACCATGTTCTTCAGATAAGAGATCAAGTTTCTTAAATAGTTCAGAACAGGGTCTTGACTTTCAGATAAAGGTCAAATGGTGGGGAAGACAATTTGGAAATCAACCGTCTCTGTCTTAGTCAGCATTCCCATACACTGTCTGAGCTTCATCACACACACCTACACACACCATTGTTTCCTAACAAACAGCACTGTGCAAAAGTTTTATTTGGTGTGAACACACTTTGCCTTTAAAACAGCACCAGTACTCCTCGGTACACTTGTGCACAGTTTTTCAAGGTACTTCTCGGCAGGCAGGTTGTTTCAAGCATCTTGGAGAAGTTGCCACAGTTCTTCTGTGGATTTCAGCGTCTCAGCTGCTTCTGTCTCTTCATGTAATCCCAGACTGACTCCGTGATGTTGAGATCAGGGCCCTGTGGGGGCTAAACCATCTGTTGCAGGACTCCTTGTTCTTTTTGATGCTGAAGATGGTTCTTTATGACTCTGGCTGGATGTTTGAGGTTGTTGTCACACTGCAGAATAAATCTGGGATTGATCAGACGCTTCCCTGATGGTATTGTATGATGAATAAGAATCCAAACATCTAAAGTGCCTAAAACCTTTGCACAGCACTGTGTGTTTGTCTTATATAGCAAACTAACTGTACTGTGAGTCTCTGTCTCCGACATCTAAAAACCAAGTTTCCCAAGCTCCAGCCTGACTCTACTGCGAGTTGGGAACCTCTGGTTTAGAGAAAACCCTGGGGGACACATTGTAATGCCAGTGCCAAGTTAAGAAAGGAAATGCCATGATCCTTCCCAGGAGATAAAGGCCATTTTCTACCCCCAAATTTGCAAGGTTAACTGCTCTCCTCTGGCAGTATGTCAGATGTAGATTCCTGTCTCTGAGAGGAAAAAGATACACAAAATACACTCAAAAGACGAGCCTAAAAAGCAACAGAGTAAAGGCTTGAAGTGGAAGTCACATTCTGTACAGTGACGGTTTGAAACTCAGATGGTTTGTGGCAGGAAGAGAGAGATAGAGGAGGATGCAGAAGTGGTATGAGCTTTTAAAGATAGCCTACTGGTATTTATATAGAGCATGAGGGCATGGGCTGACAGGATGACGTGCTGTAGCATGCAGACTGCTGTTACTTTACTGAGCACACCCAGAACACGCCCACAAAACGCACCACACACACTTGTCTACAACACTACCGGGCCCCAGAAGACGGATCATACTTCTGTTTCTTCTTCCTTGAGCTGCTTTCTGTTCCTCCGCGTTTTGTCTGTCTTCTATTTTTGTGTGTTTGGTGAATAGAGGCAGGGATGGCGGAGCTTGAGGGCCTGGAATTTGGGAAGTCGGACTTTGTACTGCTGGATGAGGTGACGATGGAGCAGTTTATGGAGAATCTGAAGTTGAGGTAAGGCCTGAGACACTGTTTAGAGAGGAGGAAGGGAGGGGGAGGAGGGTGGAAGCAGCTGGGTGTCAGAGATGCCACCGGTAACGCTTCATACATGCCTGATATGTGAAGCTTTATATTCCTTCAAATTTTTGTTTAGTTGGCTGTAAAATAAGTTAAAGTTAGTATAAAATAAGTAAGCTTTGGGTATACTTAACTGTTTCTGACACTCACAAACTTATAAAACGTATTAATTCATAACAGTATTATTGGATTACCACCTTACCTTGACTAGTCCCCCGTAAGTAAGCGGTTAAGACAGGACATAAAGATGAATCATAAAGGAGAAAAGAGAGATGTAAGCATGACTCACATGTACCATGACTTTCCCGCTCACCATAGGGGTTGAACTTGCGGTTGATAAAACACGCTCGCTGTCATGCAAAGCAAATAAAAGGTGCCACAATACCACGGAAAGTCTCACCAAACTTTCCCAACTCTAAATGTGAATGTAACTTGCTTTTTATCTTATCTTGTGAGCTTTCTGCTCTTTTGCATGTAACTTCTACACTTCTCTATTATACTTCTCTGAGTCCAGACATCTTTTTTTTTTTTTTTTCTTGACCATTCTCACTTCCTTGGCATCTTTCACATGGCGGTAACGTGAGAGGTCAACAGAGGCAGGACAAACACCAACATGACAAACAGTATTAAAAAAACAAAAGTTGCAGATTTTTATTAGAAAATGATTCACACTTTCAAAGCTGACGTGTTGGGGCTCTAAATTAACATTTTTCACATAGTCACCTCGGCTCAGCGGATGTGTGACATCATTGGTTTTATGTAGAGTTTCATCACACAGCTTGATCAGACTTGCCTGGTAGCAAAGGTGCTAAAACAAAGTTTGAGATGTTATCTGCCTTACTTTAATGATTTACTTTTTTACAGCACCTGTGAGTTCAGTGTTTTTGTTTTTGCTTTTTTTTAAAAAAAGTAGTATTAGGCTTGTAATCACCACTACCACTATCTCCAAAAATTATGAACAAATTCCAACAACGTTTGGTGGATATAAAGATTTTGGGGCAAAGAACAACAGATTTGATATTGGTTGTTTTGCTTTTCATGGGAAGCAGGAAGGAGGCTGGGGTAACTTCTCTATTTTTTGACACCAAAATTACTCAGTGGAAACCTCAAATTTGTCATGACAGAGCTAGAGAAAAATTCCTGCTTTTAAGGGTGATTTACACTATTTAAAAAAAAACACCCTTCTCATTGACGGATCCTCCTAGACACCGCCCACACGAGTTTATAAATGAGGAAGGTGCCTTTTCTGTAAATGGCTAAAAAAGTGTAAATGTGGATCGTAAGTTTACTGTATGAATTATGATATTACAAGAGGGGACTGAAGTGTTCAAAGAAAGGTCCCACATTCAAAATTTCACTTAAGTATCATTACAGAAGTGATATAAGTAAAAGTACTCATTATGAAGAATGGCGTCTTACAGAGTCGTAATGTAATGTAAACTGTAATGTTTAATAACATGACAAAGTGGTGCCAGGTCTGTTGTGTAGTTTAAAGTTGCAATACATGATATTCAGCCACTAGATGTCACACTACAGCACCAACAGACCTAAACAAATGTGTCGTTTACTCAATAAAGTTGGCAAAAAAATAAATAAAAAGAAAGCCGACAGCTCACAAAACTCATATCAAACTGTTAAACTAGGCAGTGCTGATCAAATATGGATAAAAATTCTGTTAGTGCATTGCCTGTTTCTCAAATGTCTTCAGAAACATATTTTAGTTTACTGTTTAGCTGTAATTTGAGAACGTTTGTGACGCGGCCGCCCATCTTGGAAACGGATGTGGAGGACACAGAGGGACTCACCATGGATGTATAAAGAGAACTAGATACAGGAAGAGCGCCAGGCTTTGAAGCAAATTTGACATAGCGGCCAAACCGTGTAATTACAACGTCACGTGACGCTCACTGGCCTAAAAAGACTTTTTCCCATAGACTTACATTGTGAAAGAGACGTCTGTAAGTCAGCGGATAAATATTTTTGAGCATCACAACCCCCGCGAAATGACTCGTCTAACTATCAGAATTTGATCCATTCGGTCAGATCACATTTCAAAAGCCTAGAAGAGCCGCACAATTGAGTTGTTTTATCCCATTCAAGCTAGCCGGTGGGCTAAACCGGAAATAGCTGACTCAGCCGGCAAAAGCCACTAGTGCGCTTGCTCTATGGGCCGCACAGATGCGGAAGCAATGCGGAAGAAGTTGAACTTTTTTGGCTTGACGTGCCACTGAGCAACTTTCATAGGATTGAATGGGGCCTCGGCTCCAACGCTGTATCCAGTTCTCTTTATACAAACGTGGGACTCGCATGCTCGTGTGGCCGGTGCGGCTACCAAAACAAAGAACAGAGAAGCTCGGATAACAACACACACAGAGGGAGTGTGACTTCATTCTCTGCTCAGGTCACCGTTACTCCAGTATATCTTTACATAGCAAATAGTTGTTCACTGACATCCAGTGAGGCTCAATGTCATTTATTGCACCTTTGAACTACAGCACAATATATCACATTTCATGACCTTAACATGCCGGTATGTGTCACGTCTTAAATCTTTATCAAAAATGTGACTTTCACTCATTTAATTGAGCAAAAAGTACAATATTTCCCTCTGAAATGTAGTGCAGTGAATGTATGAGGATGCACAAACTCAAAACACTCAAGTAAACTACAAAAGCTGAAATTTGTAGTCAGGTAATGATGCTTGAGTAAATGTCCTTTGTCATCCTACAGTAGCTTTATCATTAATCTACAGTTAACCTGGTGAACACAATGTGGTTCATGAGTTCACAAGTCTCACTTAAATAAAACATGACCAGCCTACTAACATCACACTGGCTGTGTCCTCCAAATTTGGGGATAAAAAGGCCACATTTGTAGGAGCCTTTGAAATCAGTCCGCCTTGTTCCTGCCTTGTCTCATTATATGATTTATTAGGTCTATAAACGCAGACCTTGGAGGACCCAGCCCCTGAACTGGGACACTGCTGATGGGTCCAAGGCTCTATCTTGTACTGACTAACGCTCAGTCACCAACTCATTTGTCTATTTATCTATCTGTCTCATTTGTCAAGCTAGACATGCAATAAAAAACGTTAAGTGGTGTGTAATTTAGAAGCTCAATTAACCACTGTGACACGCCAGTTTCAACCCTCATAGCTAAACTAACCCACAAAAATCTTACCCAAGGATGAAACGCCCATGGACTGCAAGTTTCATTTCCTGCTCTCAGAGTACACATACACTTGTGTCACTTCCTGTCAGCTCTGTATGACATAAAGGTACATTATCTGTAACTCTTAGCCCAGCCAGAGATGGTGTAAAAACGTCATTGGAAATTGCTTTCTACGCCCTTAAATGAATAAAACCCTCAGTCTATTTACGGTAATTAATTTATAATATATACAGCATATAGTGCTACCTGTACATGCATTTATAATTTACACCAGTATCATTGTCTTTTGTGTGGACAGGTTCGAGAAGGGCCGTATCTACACCTTCATCGGAGAAGTGGTCGTCTCCGTTAATCCATACAGACAGATGGACATTTACGGGAAAGATACCATTGATGCGTATCGGGGCCGGGAGCTGTATGAAAACCCGCCTCACCTGTATGCAGTGTCCGATGCTGCCTATAAAGCCATGAAGAGACGGGCCAAAGACACCTGCATTGTCATATCAGGTTTGACTCTTTCACACTCTTAAAATCTGTTAACCACAGTCCTGCTAAGTGTGAACTTTCTGCTGCGTATCACCTGATGTTTGTTGGACACCTACCAAGTTCAAGCAAACAAACAACACGTTCTCAGTTCCCTTCTTAATGGAACGAATGCTTTACGTTTACTTTGATAAAATCAATACCACAGACTGAATGTCTCCACACAAGTTCCCAGTTGAAACACACTGAAAAACAGAAATAGTTGGATGGAAGGAAAATATAAAGACCATTTTGCTAATGGGACCATAAATGTACGGTGTGGCACCAGATAAAAAGGTTGTTGCTACCTAAATCAAAAAGATTGTCCTCTGTACAGGCTATTTTACGACATCTCAGGCTCGACTTGTAAGTCTTTACATTGTCAGACTTATTGGCTCAATGATCTTCAGTCTAGGGCTGAAACTAATGATTATTCTCTAAATAGTCTAAAATATCAGAAAATAGAGAAAAATCTCTTTTTCCAGAGTTCTGGGTGACATCTTTTAATGTCTTAAACTTGTATAAAACTTAAGATATTCAGTTTAGCATCACAGAAGACAAAATTGTTGCAGAGCACTTTTCAGTAAGTCGACTAAACGACCAGCAGTAAGTTGTAACAGTCGTAGTCTTCGGGTGACTGGTGTTTTAGGCTATTTATAGCTACTGAGAAGAGTCTCACATCTTTGTAAGTCTCTGATCGCTGTAAGTTCACAGGAGTTTTATTGTGTCCTTTCTAAAGCTGGAGAAGATTAAATATTCAGTGAGAGGTTATTCTGATGAGTTCTACATGAAGTGTCATCTTTTTTACCGTTCTTCAACTCTCCTCAGTTTCTGTCCCCTGATTGTCGCCCCGCTTTTTCTTTCCCTTTCCTTTTTGTTTGTTTGTTTTATTACTGTATTATTGTTTATTGTTTTATTTACTTTTCCTTTTTGTCCCTTCTCTTTCCCATACAAGTGAGTAGGTTACGGATCTCCCTTTCTGGAGCAATTTTTTTTTTAAATTCTTTTTTGTGTGTGTGTGTTTGTCTTTCATTTTCTTTTGTTTTGTTTCTGTGGGCTTGAGTTTTGAATAGTATAAAAACGCCTTTAAAAAGGCAGAAAGTACGGCTTGTTTTTCTTTTGATCCCCTGAGATGAGTACTTTGATTATACTGTTATTATTATATTTCTGTGTTTTAACTTTGATTCTCATTGTTAAAGCGACATTGTTTATATTTCTTTTTTATTTACATTTACATACATTCTTAAAAATATTAAGCAAACAAATGAATAAAAAGGACATTAAAATGCAAAAATAGCATTTGCCAACAAGGCAGTTAGCCTAATAGTTGGTCTCCTAGCAACACTGTTGTCAAGACTTCAGCTACTTAAAAGACTTCGATCAATAAAGGCATTAATCAGCTTCTGGTGTTGTCACTTCATGAGCCTCAGTAACACTGAGCTACATTTAATATGAAGACGTTTGGCATATTCAAAGCTGGACTTACTGTTTCACGTGCCAGGAATAAATCTCATGGATTTACACTAAATACTTTTACATGAAAATGAATTAAAATAGTTAAAGACACCAGTGATGCCTGTGTTGATGCAGCTTGTCAATGATAATACAGTACAATATGCATGTCTGCATTTATCTCGCATTGTGGTTAAAAACCTTAGTAATCAGCAATATGTTGACTGGGGCCGTGTACTGGTAGATCAGATACCAGCTTCAATTTCTCTATACGAAACAAGCAACACTGCAGAGATATTTTGATATGCAGAAGTTACGGTTTGTTTATCAGTGTTGTGAAATCTTTTTTTTGTGTGTCAGGTGAAAGTGGGGCAGGAAAAACAGAAGCCAGTAAATACATCATGCAGTACATTGCAGCCATCACAAACCCAAGCCAGAGAGCGGAGGTCGAGAGGTGAGTGGTGGTTAAAGTTAAAAGGCAATATTACAGTAACTTAACGATCAGATTCATTAAAGTAGTATTATAAAGTGAAATGTAGATCCAATTCAAATCAATAATTGGATCACGAGAATTTGATGTCACCATAAATCATCTCACTTTTGACTCCCATTTTCTCCTCCCTCATGGCTTCTCCTCACGTGTTTCCATCAACGATTACCGCCGTGGTAATAAATCAGCGTGAAAAATGTGCTGCTCAAGTCCAACTGCGTGCTGGAGGCCTTTGGGAACGCCAAGACGAATCGCAACGACAACTCCAGCCGCTTCGGCAAGTACATGGACATAAACTTCAACTTCAATGGCGATCCCACGGGAGGACACATCAACAACTACCTGCTGGAGAAGGTGAGAGGAAGTGGGCGGGATGATAGAGGGGCATCAGGCTGCGGACAGGAGACTTTCAAGGGTCTAAATAACATAGAAACAAAAGATGTTCTTTTGGGAAATAGTGACCCCAACTCATCAGAAAAGTACCGAAAAGTTCTCATTTCTACTGTTTAATTACATCTTTTCTTCTGAGCATGAATGTTTCATGAGGTGATGAAGAGGTGTGAGGGAACATCCATGAATAGATGTATCTGTGAAGCCGGTGTTAATGAATGGCTCACCTGGGGCTACTTGATCCGCCGCATTTATCCGCTCTGTTAAAGAACCGTCTGGCACTCAGAGTCGGTGTGAATGATGACGCCGTGATTCATTCTCAGAGGGCAGAAATAACCACAGTCTTGTTTCTGGGCCGCCTTGTTTCTCCGTCGGCAGTCAAAGTGGTGCTGCTGGAGTCACATTATTGGTAATTGGTTTGTTCTTTAAGGCAAGTGTCGGCCTTAAAGAAAAAAAACCTCCGGTGGTGATTTTGTTGCTTGGTGGTAGATTTTTCTTATTCCTACAGAAAACTAAGTGGTTTTGACTGCATGATGTTACTTTTAGGTATTTTGAGCACAGCTAGAGCAGAGATGGGAAACATTTTCAACTGTCTGAAACACAAGTGTTAAACGTCAGGTTTTGGTGTTGATCGCTTAGAATCAGAGAGCAAAGACCTTATTTTTAGACCTGCCGTTTGTCACCAATGTTCAGCAGCTATCAAGGGAAAAAAATCTATCATTAACACATGAAACTGACTGTTGACTCAGCCACAAATGCTTTTTGAGCACTTTTCTGCACTTTTAGCTCGCAGCGTTACTTTAGCTTTTTCTTTTTCGACTACTTTGACCTCTGTGCGACTATAATTAGTCCTTATGTTGTCGGTTGTGAAAACTAAGACATCTGACTGCTGACTTCATGGCTGAGAAATCAGTGTTCACACAATCACTGGTGTTAATTATCATTTACATCACTTATTCTTCCTGCTGTACACAACCCAGAGGTTTGAGAGAAACAGATGCTTTGGGTTGTCCAAAGCAAATATAAAAAAGAAAACACTTACTTAGGTTAATTCAGATGAGGCAGGTTGATTGATTTAATGACATTTAACATCATAAGAGTGTCTGAAGGTGGACGTTTGGTTTACTAACATTATCTGTTTTCCTGTTCAAGTCCAGAGTGGTCCAGCAGCAAAACGGGGAGAGGAACTTCCACTCATTTTACCAGGTAAAGTCTGACCTGCAATGCTGCTGCAAAACTTACACTGAATGCGTTCACTGCTCATTGAACTCTGAAACTGAAGCTCCCTTATCCAAATTAATTAGTATCGAATGGGTTACTGCTCAGTAACTCATACACAATAATATCTGATTATAAATTGGAATATTTGTTGTGTTTTCACAGTTACTGCGTGGAGGCTCGGATCAAATGCTGGAGTCATTTCACCTGCAGAACGATCCGGCTGTTTATGTCTATACCAAAGAAGGAGCTGCAACGACCGTGAGTTTGCCACCTTTAACTATTTTTTTTCAGAGTATGTTAAAGAAAAAACAAAAAGAATTGACTTTTTGAACATTTCTCTGTCGATTAAAGTCCTCTCCTCTCTTTCTTTAGACCTCCAACAATGATCGCACCAGCCACAAAGCAGTGATGAGCGCGCTGGAAGTGATCGGCTTCTCCAAAGAAGAGATTGACTCAATTTATCAGATTCTGGCCTCCATTCTGCTGCTGGTAAGTTATGGCAGTTTTGTTGTGAATATTTCCAAAAGATTAATACTTGTGCTCCAAGATTAAAATGATATGAAACTGTAAAACGGATATTGATAAGGAGAGAGATGATTATTTAGATACAGTAACACTAAACATCCAGAAGAGAAGAGGTCTTGGTTCTTATAATCAAATGTAATGATAAATTTTTCAGGGTAATCTGCAGTTTGAGAGCGATGGTGAAGACGTCCTGATCCAGGGCGTCGAAGTTGTGAACCACATCTCTGAGTTAACAGCCACAGACTCGGAAAGCGTCAGTAAGAGCCTTCTTTACCGCACTGTGGCCACCGGGGGCGGCGAGGTGATAGAGAAGGGCCACACAGCGGAAGACGCCTGCTTTGGACGGGACGCTTTCTGCAAGGTGCGAAAATATTCTCTCATGAGTGTTTATTTTCTAATCATACAGCTCTAAACTAATCAGAATGAGATTTCCACTTTATACAGATTAGCTGTTTTATAGCTTTACAAGGATGAGGAAATTGTGTTAACATAATCACTGTAACACACCTCTTATATTAGATTTTCACACTTGTCACTTTATTTTAATCTCCGGCTCTGTTAAATTATTTCCTCGCTGGCTGCAGGCTCTCTATGAGAGACTTTTCGGCTGGATCGTGTCCCGCATCAACAGTGTCATTGAAGTTAAAGACTACAACCCAGTGCTTCATGGGAAAAACACAGTCATCGGTGTGCTGGATATCTACGGCTTTGAGATCTTCGACAACAACAGGTCGGCTCCCTTTGTGTTGCTAAGTCGACTGTGTTTGTTTATTTAAATGGAAGGAAATTAGTCATGATCGATGATGATGTTGCTCAAGTGTTTGTTCCTCTGTTGTCGGACAGTTTCGAACAATTCTGCATCAACTACTGCAATGAGAAGCTGCAGCAGCTTTTCATTGAGCTGATCCTGCGACAGGAACAAGGCGAATATCAGAGAGAAGGCATCACCTGGCAACATGTGAGAAACACACCCAAACAATAACACATGTACACAAATACACTGACGTGCAAATACAATGCTGCAGATACAAAGCTGTTCTGCATTTGCAACTGTATATCAGTGACACCATCAGATCAGTCTGTTCACACACTGTAGAGACAAGTTAGCATGTGAAGGTTTGGATTACGGATATTTGTATTGTAACATGATGAAGTTTATCAATGTTTGCATAAGATAAATACAGAAAAATGGAATCCAAGCCACGTTATGCTTCCATTAAAAAGTAAAATGCTAATGTTAGAATAAAAAATTATGAGTGTGATGCATACGTGACACATGAGGGCAAGTTTGTAAGTGATTCACCACATTGACATTCACTGATACTCATTGTGATTGCACAAACATGCACAAAACCACGTGCAAACAGTACAAGCAAACACACACACATGCCAAAAAATCCACACACACTAGCATGACTTCATTCATAAATATCCGTCTTGTTTTCTTTCACATAACGACGGTGTTGTTCACACACAGATCAACTACTTCAACAACCAGATCATCGTAGACCTCGTGGAGCAGCCGCATAAAGGAATCATCTCCATTTTAGACGAAGCTTGCCTCACCGTCGGTAAAGTCACCGACACCGTCTGCCTGGACAGCATGGACACCAAACTGGCCCAGCATCCCCACTACACCTCCCGCAAGGTGAGAGACAGATTACAGCGTCTTTTTCCCTCCTCCTCACATGATTCTGTTGTTCCCGACTTACAGGTTATCTCCGTAAATCACGTCAACAACAAATTTAGCACTTGTCAAGGATTTTCCAGAAGGTCTTTTTTTTTTAAAACAAACTCCCAACTCACATGATCAGGCTGCTGCTAAACATGAAACTGTGAGAAAAGGGTGTTAAAGTATGAAAAGGGATCTTGGAATATGTGGTTATAACTTCATTGAGTTAGTAGGAAGTGATTTGTTGTTGACATATCCTCTTCTGAGTTTACCGTGTAAAACAAAAATTAAGAAATCTTAGTTTGTTGGTTGGTTTTTTTTTTTTCTCCGAAATTGCTGTTGCTAACCTTTCTTTTCAAGGACATTATGTTTTGCAATTGTAATAGTCATCAGGTTGAATGATGAAACATTACAACATCATAACTGTGAAATCATTTGTGCATGATTTTCCATGAGCTCTCACAAATTCAGTCACTTCAAAAATACATTCATTTCAATCTGTTCAAGGAAAAAGCAGTTTTCAGAGGTGAATGAATAGAAACGCACCTGTAGGATGTCGTCTCGAGTGTCACAAAGGGACAAAAGGCTTGTTCAAAAAGCAATGAGGGTTTTACTTGTTTGCATTACCAACTAGAAATACAATGCAAATAAACAAATATATAATTTTTAAAAAATACATTTTTTTCTCATAAAGTTGTGTGTTTTCATTTGATTCAGACTTAAAATTGACAAGCAAGAGTAAAAAGTCACTCTTTACACCAGTGTGACTTTAAAACTTGCAGTTTTGAGTTTCTGTCAGTAGAGAGCAGAGTTTCTCCAAAGTTTTGGCTTCAGGGTTTCATGTAACATAAGATGCTTTTCAAACACCAGTGGCTCCAAAATGCAGCCATCATTCCCCTCTTTTAAAAAGCTGACCTCCGGTAATTCACACTTAATAAGAAAGTTGTTTTTCATGACTGTCGGCTCTGCTCTCACACTGTCTGTCGTCTCCCCGTTTCTAGCTCACCCCCACTGACAAAAGCATGGACTTCCAGAAACACTTTCGAATTCGCCACTATGCTGGAGACGTCACGTGAGTTGTTCACACATTCATATACTTTTTTTGTAGTGGTTTGCTTTGGCCCGGACCGGTCTGTGCCAGAAAAAGTGACAGGATGTAATGCAGAGTTCAGGAGTGTAAGCCTTATAATCCTATTAAAGGAGGTCAGTTTATGACAGCAGCGGGTTTATTCATAGAGACATTCCAGTGGCGTTATTGGTGTTTGTGCTCAAAATAACAACTGTGCTGACCAGGTAATGTTGTAAGTTCCCATAGTAATGATTATTGATAATGCCCTGAAAGGATTTTGGTTAATATTTACCAGAACCTATTTTGTATATGATGTATGACAGCTTCTTGGATCATTTTTGTCTGGGCCTATGACCACAGTTATGATCTTACAGGTATCTTGCATGTGGAAATATATTCCCAGAGACTGCAGGAAGTTCAGATAGCTCATAGTTTGAGGATAACATTACAGGGAAGATTTCTACTGAGATGTAAATGTGAGTTTAAATAAAAGATAAGACATTTATCTTTCCAAAAATAGCAAGACCGTGTGTTTTTGTCACTAAATAAGGCTGTATTATTAAATAATAAAATCATCCCTTTAGAGAACAGTACATGATAATTATAGAGGATAAACTCTGTCCAACTCTTAATATGAAATTTGATAGATTGTTTTGGTAATTTTTGTCTAATCTTGTTTTTGTCTAGTTGTAAATAAAGATTTGGTGAGGCGACTTGCAAAAAGGTCCTTGATCAGATTCAAACACAAGATGTTTTGAGCCACCAGGACTTCACAGGAGAAAATAGATCATAAATCACATGAAGCGCTAGAAAGCTGATATACTGTGAGCATTAGGGGGCTTTTAATGTTTTATCCTTATGTGAAAGCACAATTTTGTTTATGTTAGTGGTTGTTTGGCTTATGATGATCACAGACTAGAGATGAAACACTTTGTTCAATTTCCCGCTCCATCACTGCTCTACATCCTTAATGTGCTCACTGGATTTAAACATCACAGTGGCCAGATGAAGCCCCTGGCCAGCAGTCACCCGTCATGGCTTTGGTTTCAGAAGAATCCCTCTGCTCACGTGTACTGCCCTCAATCTAGAGAGGGGAAGGACATTAATATGTCAAGGGAACACGAAAGGGGGGAGGAGGAGGAGGAGGTGGAGGACAGGGAGGGATGGAGCCAGCTGATGAGACAATTTTGGCTCTCGGATGTAGCGGCAGCAGTAATCAGAAAGAAGTGGAGTAGGGTTTTATTGAGGGTTCTTTGACTCGGGGAAATCCAGGCTAACACGATGTTGAACACACACCGAAATACGGAGCAATTTCATCCGTCTCTGAAGCTAAAGACGGATCTCACAGACAATTACTGCACTGTGTTTTTTCCCCCAATAACCCCCCCCCCCCCCCCACTCGCTGTGAGCCCTCCTTCATGCCAGCGGTCAGTGATGAAAGAAGTATTCAGATCCTTTACTCAAGTAAAAGTACTAATAAAACATTGGTAAATTATCAGGAAAATGGCCTCTGTTAGTGTTCATTACATTATTATTACTGATGATTTATGTTATAGATTCATTTGCTGATTGTTTTCTTGAGCAATCCGTTCACTGTTTGGTGTGTGAAACATCAGAAAATACAGAGAAATGCTCATCGCAGTTACCCTGAACCCAAAATTATTCAGTTGACTGTATTTTAAGACAAAGAAAAAACAGCAAATCTTAATGTTTGAGAAGCTGATAACTGATTGTGACAATTAATCCGTTATCAAAAGAGTTGCAGATTCATTTTCTGATGATCAACTAATTGTTTCAGCTCTAATTTAATAAGCTCTTGATAAGTTTTGTATGTAAAATCTGTAAAGTAACCAGTAACTATAAAGGTAATGGTGTAAAAAGTACAATAATTCCTTCTGAAAGGTTTTGGAGTGGAAGTATTAAGTAGCAGAGATTGGAAACACTCTAATGTTTCACTTAAGTGCAGAGTACTTGAGTAAATGTACTACTTATCTTCCACCGCTGCCCGTGTTAATGACGGGCTGGATAAGAGCGCCTGTGACAGACCTGCAGTGATAATGACAGATGGCCGTCCCTGTCACTGCGTGTCCCCGTCAGCCAGCCTCGCCTCGTCTCAGGGCCACGTCGGGGTCGCTCCAGCTGAGCTGTCACCCCTCGTATATGCTTCCCGGTGGCACTGGCCCCCCCATCATCCCCTGTCCCATCCCATCCCATCTGAGTCTATCCTTACCCTGGCTAAATATACCCTCGTCCTCGCCACCCGTTGCCTGCACGCCCCCCCCTCCACGCTTCCACCCTCCACCAAACCAGCACTGTCACAAGCTTTGACCTACTTCGCTCTCTCCTCCTCCTCCTCCTTCTCTTTCCTCATGCTGTTTCCTCCTTTTCTCCTCCGTCTGTACTGCGACCCTCACCTGGCTTCTCTTCGCCATCCACACAGGAATTCCCTGCAGTATTTCAGCCTGCACATGCAGCACTTTGAGCAGCCATAAGATCGATCAAATCCCCTCACTGCACAACTTTATATCGCAGGAAGTTGTCGCTTGGTTCTCTCGGTAGCGTGCTACCTTTTCACCTTGTTTAACAGCCCTCTCCTTGCACCAACTCTGACCTTCATGCTTAAATATACTTCCCTCTAAATCATCATCCTGTCTCAGGAGAGGGCCACTGCCTTCATCTCTGGCGTGTCCTCTCCTGTTTGTCCTGTCCTGTCCTGTCCTGTCCTTGTAAATGAGTGTTGTGCCTTGTTATTGTGTGTTCTGACTGCTCTCTCCTCTTCTCCTTTCACACTGTGTCTCTCTTCGGCGAGCTTCCCAGAATCTGGTCAGGTGGTTTTCAGCGCTCGTGAGCCAAGGGGACACATCTGTCATAGCCAGCCTCCGCTTCTTTTGCCTCCAGATGTGACAGCCTAGGACACAGTCACAGGGCCATGCAGACCACATGTGACACACTGTGTGTCTTGTTTGTTTTTTTCTTTGTGTGTCTGTTAGAGAAGAAGGCGTGAGGAGATGATATGTAGATGAATTTTAAAACGTACATGTGGAAGAGAGTGGGAGCTTCTGCTTACGTATGTATGTGCAATTTTTTTTCCACCCTCTAAAAAAAAAAAAAAGGATGCATTTTTTAAATTGCAAAGCCTCCTCACTGTACAAGATATTGTCGCTTTGTGAATGAGCAAAGAGAGGGGAAGGTTTTATTTGAGGCAGAGCTTACACTACAGCAGGCTCTTGCCCTGCGGCTGCTCGGCTTATGTAACTGTGCCTTACAGTGCGCCCGTGACCTCCCACTGATGCCTCACCAAAACCAACTGAGCAGTTTGAAGTGAGGCAGACAGATTAGTTTGTAGACGGTTCAGTTTTTTTTTTTCCAAACGTGAGCCTCGGATGGGGGGGGGGGGGGGGGGGGGGGGGATTCGACCATGTTCCTAATTTGTAAATCGACTAAGCGGCGTGACTCTTGTTCTAATCCTCTAGCCTGAGGATTGTGAATCATTTGGAGCAAAGTGGAGTCCGTTACCGGGTTGTAATAGTGACCCCTGCGTTTACAGACACTTGCTGTATAAACTGTGTTGCTGTCTGTCTGGCTTCCTCTGTAATTTTAGCATCTTGACTCTTTTCCTGACACACCACTTCAGTCAAAGTCCCCTCTTGAGTGGGGCCTCCCTCCTTCTTTTGCACTACTTATTTTAGCCAATAACTCTCAATTACTGTCACTTTCTCCCTCTACGTCTATTACAGATATTCCGTCGAGGGCTTTTTGGACAAAAACAAGGACCTGCTTTTCCAAGATTTCAAGCGCCTCATGTACAACAGGTGCCAAATACAGTCTTCACTGACATTTTTTTCTGACACCATCATGCTCTTGACAGTTCAGCAACTGGGTTAAGTGTATAAATAAATTTCTTCGTTATGCTGTTTGTACATCACTCCTCTGTTAGCCTAGTTAATCGTGTCCTTTCTTGACTTTTGCCCCCTTTTCTTGCTCCTTTCTCTCTTTAAGTGCCAACCCAGTCCTGAAGGAGATGTGGCCAGATGGTCAGCTGAGCATCACAGAGGTCACAAAGCGACCTCTGACGGCGGCCACCCTCTTCAAGAACTCCATCATAGCCTTGGTGGATAAACTGGCCTGCAAGGTCAGTAGTTTCTGCGCACGACTGACATCCTGTTCTTTTCCCTTTGACCCCCGGAAGAAGCTGCGGATGTTAGACTGATTAAAGCTTATTATCACTCAATTCTGACAAGTATAAAGTAAAAACAAGCAATGCAGCAGAGAGCAGTAACCACAGAAGCAGTGAAGTTGAGAAGAAAAGGGTTTAAAAGTTGCAAGCTGGTCGGTAAACTGTGAAACAGAAAGATTGTAGAGATGAGTTGTATCTCTGCTTTGCTGTTTTGTCTACTATTAATATTTATATTAAAAATGATATAATACATCAATATACAATCTAATACATTCAACTATGTGACTTAACTTGACTAAATTGCATGAATTCCACTAGAGTCAAATGCTAAGCGCTAGTTAGCTTTAGCAGGAGTTAAGCTGTTTTTTCTCCATTATTATTGGACTTTTCATTAGTTTTGGGAAATAATGGAATTATCAGGATATCAAGTTTCATCAAAATTGATATTAATTATGGAAAACAGCCAAGGAAAAATCAGTAAGTACATTTAGGTTCAAGGCTAGCTGAGGCTATTTCATCTGCTAGTTTTTCACTTCTTGCTTCAGCGGTCTAGTTTCCTGTTTCTCTGTTGCAGGACAGTAAATGCAACAGCAGCTTTGAGGGTCAGATTATGCATTTACTGCAGTTTGTCTTGGTTTTCTAGCTCTGTTTTCACACAGATTATATGTTTCTATGGCATAATGATTTTGTAACTGATAAAACAGGTGCCAAAAAGTCAGATTTGACCGAATATGTTGTTACTGCATTTTAGCTTTGTAGGGAAGAATAGGTGTCAAATCTAAGTCATTAGAGGCTTGCTACTTCGTTTATATTATTATGTCGGAGTTAGTGTTTCGCACCAATGTAGATCTTCCCTCCAGTTTACTCAACTGTCGTCATCCGGCAGATGCTGGTTCCTGTAATGTTTGTATGAGTCACGGGCTATTCTGAGGCTGCCAATGAGTCTGTGATGCCGCTTTTGGGAAGGAGTCACCGTGCATGACAAACTATGGAGCGAGAGGAAGTGCAGCAGGAACATGTATGCATAGCAGTCTGCTCTTTTTGGTGTCAGAGAGTAACAGTTTTTGTGGGTCGCTTGTCCTCATCATGTGTGACAGTGAGTGGAGGTGGGAGGGTGCGCGTGGGGGAGGGAGGGGGGTGGCGAACCACAAAATGTGCTGCTCACCTTTTCTGGCCTCATCTCACTGACTGAAGTCTGACATTTCCTGCTGTTATTTTGGGACAGCCTGCTGTTGGGCTGTTGTAGCATCTCATCTCAGTGTGTGAGGTAAAATGAAAGAAAACTCTTCCGGCAACTGTTCCCCCCCTCCCTTTTCCCTTCAGGTCACATTAAAAGAGCGAAAGCTTTCTTCAATAGTCATACAGGAGCACCTGTGCCCAGCCTGCCCATCTCTTTGGCTCCCAAACCCCATTAACTGTCTCTTTTCTTAAATCTGGGGGCACACATGCACATGCATCATTGATATTACGGACAGCGATGCCAGGGAGCACTCAGAAAGGGCTCACTTTGTTCCACCTTGTTTATCTTTCATGGACAGAGAGTGACGGTGATAAAAAAACACGGCAGTCCGTCCTTTGACTGGATATCATGTCCCTTAGAGATCCCTGTCAAGGTGCAGGCGTCCTGCTATAACTCCACTCCAGGCTTTATTGTTTTCAAAGTTTAAATGTGCAGTTAAATGTGCTGTTAATAAATAGATGTGCTGGATGTGTTATGAGGCTCATCTGCTCACTGCAACGTCTGTTGAAATACTCTGCAAGTCTGATTAAGGTCAGTGAACTCAGTTTGTCAGTTTTGCAGCTCGGCTGCGGCTCAAGTGACGGTTTACAGACTGAGTTTAGTTTATTTACTTGCACAGTGATGAACGCAGCAGTGGTGAAAACAATGACAGAAACATGAAAAAAATCAAAGACAAATACAAGTTTGTGCAGGTGATAAAACAAGAGTGTTATGAAAAATATTGCCTCAATCATACAAACACTGAATCATCCTGAGTGTTGCAAATACATAATACAGCGTCAGTGCTTTTACTGGAAATGTATCATTGCAGCCTTACTTTCATTTTCTTTCGGCTCTGTACCATAAGTGCAATATTTTTGTACAGTAATGTGATGATATGACACTTCATTGATCCCTGCTGGGAAGTCTGGTAAAATATTTGACAGTAAATAAAAACAGTCATGTGAGAAGGTGACAGAGATTCAGTGGCCTCTGGTTGAAATATGATCTGACCGCCGCTGACTCCTGCAGCCCAGCAACACTGAAATAAAATCAGCAAACTTTGTCTTGTCTTCCAGGAGCCGTACTACGTGCGATGCATAAAGCCCAACGAGATGAAGTCGCCGGTGTTGTTCGACGATGCGCGCTGCCAGCATCAGGTGGCGTACCTCGGCCTGCTGGAGAACGTCATGGTGCGCAGGGCCGGCTTCGCTTACAGGCAGCCCTACGCTCGCTTCCTGCAGCGGTAAGAGGATATGTTCACTCTGTTAAGCAAGACTTCTTCAGTGTTTCAGCTCTTCCTTTGGTAAATTTCCCTGTGAGGAAGTTGAGACAAAGTTCTTTCTGTTTTCACTACATCAGCAGCTCAGTGTAACACCAGGGGTGTAAAATGTACCAAACTATTCTGTTCTAGCAGTGGTTGCTACTCTGATCAAATGTTACTTTGAATTACTACCACAGTGTTACATGTGTTATCCACAGCACACAGACTGAGTTATTAGCTAAGCTTTGGCTTGTGCAGAGGAGAGAAAGAAAGTCACAAAAAAGTCAAATAGTGTGAAGACAAGAGGTCCAGAAACCTGCAAGTGCAACGCTGGTCTCTCTTAGCGCTGAGTCATGTGTAAAGTAAACGTACAGGGAACTACTTTAATGCTCACAACAACAGTAGGATAACAGAGCAACGACAAGAAACATGCACATTACTGTCTTACGGCAGATCACTCCACCAACAGTTACTATTTCTACAAGCAAGGTGAGCAGTGTTATATAGTTCTCATCTAAAATAAGGAATAGAATATTAAATATATATATGTACCCTTAATTAAATTATGTGAATGAATCTTCCATTAGATTTTAAAAATCAGATAGGACAGAAACTACAAACTAGATCCTTTTCATTGAGAGTTACAGAAAATAAAGTAAAACCAGAATGTTTTTCTCTTATTGCTTTTTCAGACTGAAGCTATCTTTATGGACAAATGACGGAAACTCTTTACTTTAATACTTTTGACAAATTCGAAGGACGATGCAACAGAAGCTGAGATATCCCATTTTTTAGTCCCTGACATGGGTCAAGCTCCCAAAACACTGGATCCTGCGTTTCCCATAATGCAACTTTTGATCTACCCCTCCCTGCCTGTTAAATGCCAACATAATCTCCATGTGACAGTTTGTAACACAAGCTCTCAGTCAAAAAACGTGTTGTCTCCAAACTGAAATGGAGCTACCTGGATGATATCACTGATAGCTACTGCAGATCCTGTTTTCCCAGCCTGAGCATTACTTCCCCCTGACTAGCAAACTGACTTTGACATATAAAATCGATTTATTTTTTCGAGTGCTCCATAACAAAAACAAAAAACGCCAACTAAAAATGCTGTTTCGCTTTAATTAAAAGGCTTAAAAATGTAATATTAGCTACTTCCTGGTTGTCCTGCAGGTATAAAATGACGTGCGAGTACACCTGGCCGAACCACCTGATGGCCTCGGACAGGGAGGCCGTGGAGGCCATCGTCACCCAGCATGGTTTCCAGGACGACGTGGCGTACGGTCACACCAAGCTGTTTGTGCGAACGCCACGGTCTCTCTTCTCTCTGGAACAGGAGAGAGCCGCCCTCATCCCCATCCTGGTGCTTTTCCTGCAGAAGGTCAGCCATATTAGCATTAGCATCACTGTGTTAATTTGACATCAATGGCATCATCATAATCCCTTTTAGTATTCATCCACAGCCTCAGCATGAGCTCTACGGCTGTTTCTGAAGCTATGCTTGTATTTTAATGAGGATGTATTGATCTGACAATCTGATTAATTGACACAGGGATCTAATTTAATGTCACAGGCAGCTCGGATCATGTGATTACAGTTAATCACCCACAACGTTATCTTCGCCAGTCTCAAACGTCGGCTTCTGGGTTTTCAAAGTGAAGATTGCAGCCTCATGAATATGTGGCTCCTGGTTATGTTTGACTGAAATTCATCTGCCAGCTTGAATCCTAATTTCCTATAACAATAATTGGGATAATTAATGAGATCCAGAGCACAGTTACATTAAAGTCAATTACTTCACTTGCTCAATGAAATACCCTTCTCTTTTCTTTCTCCCCTGACCTACTTTGATGACTCTGTAGAGAAGTCTGGCTCTTTAACTGGAGCACAAGTTTGTCTTCAGCTCAGCGGGACTTTCTCCTCGTCTTGTGTGCAGCGACACCTTTCTCCTCTCTTGCTATCTGTCTCTAATATGTCTCTCTCTTTTTCTAAAACGCACAGGTGTGGCGTGGGGCTTTAGCTCGTATGAGGTGCCAGAGGATGAGGGCCATCTACACCATAATGGGCTGCTATAAGCGCTACAAGGTCAAGGCCCACTTCTGGGAGGTGGAGCGGAGGTTTGCTAATGTGCGAAATATGGCCGACTACGGAAAGAGTGTGGAGTGGCCGACCCCACCTGCCGCTCTGTCCCAGTTTCACAACATTACATCCTCGCTGCATCGCAGGTGAGATCCCATAAAATGAAACTCATACACCATAAAAATAACCATTTCAAACCATTTAGAGACATTTTTAGTCTTCTTACACTCTTTCAGCAAAGTGAAATAAATTCACATGTACAGAAAAGAAGATTTAGGGTAGAATAAAGAAGCAAAACTAGAAGAGTTCTCCGCCAGGTGTGTACAGTCAAGATGGCGGTAAAGAAAAACCCTGGCTCTCTTATCTTATTCATCTCGTATCGTGCCTAACTTTAGTGGATCATAACATATCAGGTATGGAATTAATCTGCAGATGCTCCGGCTCAAGATGAGACCAAACTTTTCTATCAATGTCGGTTTTTGAGCCACGACAAAGGCAACAGACTTGTTTTTAGCCTTACGGTTTGCTGGAAATGCCTTTTGCTATGTCGTAACGCATATCGTAAAATGGCGTGAACTGCTGAAAAGACAAAAGTCTAAGCTTAACGATAGTCTCATAAGGATTTTACCAAATATCACCACAACCAGAGATCCTTGAGTCATAAATGTGCACAAAAAATATTAGTCTGATGGGTCCAGTAGTATGTGAGTGTAGCTGCAGACAGATACACACACATACAACCAAACGCATGATCTCCTCCAGGCTTACATCTGGAGGAGATCATGACACTAAAATGCATTAAGTTGCATTGAAAACAAGTGAAATCTTTTTTTTTACTCATTTTTGCAGTTTAATAATCTCAAAAAGTCTTTGGTTTAGTTTTGGATTATATGTTTTGACAATACAGATAAAGTCTATTTGTATGCCTCTCAGCCTTCCTCCTACTGTACTCGTCTGTTGCACCTTTGATCCGTTACTCTTCCCACATGACACGCCGTCTTGTTCTCGTCCAATGTTGTCAGGTGGTGGGCGAGGCAGCTCATAAAGAACATCCCTCCGTCTGACATGCTGGAGGTTCGGGCCAAAGTGGCGGCTCTCACCGCTCTGAACGGAGAGAGGAAAGACTGGGGCAGCAGGAGAGCCTGGGAGAGGGACTACCTGGCTAATGTAAGAATGAACAAAATGCAAAGTCCAGCAATTCCAACAACATGTTAATCTATCACACATGTAAAAAATAGTCATTGAAGTACTTGGTTACTCTTGATATGTTCTTTAAACAAATTCTAGTTGGTGAAATATTCAAAACTCAAGGTTCACTTGAGGTTTATTTGTTAGTTTATTTAACAGGGACAATACAGATGTTGTTAATATAAGAGGTTATGTATACAGGTCATCAAGCTGAAGTTCATTTAGACTTTTAAAATCAGGTTTAAGTCCAGATGAAACGGTATATAACTTCCGTATTGTGACGTATTTCTGAGTGAAACAGGACAGACAGGTGAGATGGAACGTGTGGTCGTGTCGTAATGAATCTCAGCTCTGTGCCGCTAAAAGTTGAAAACCGATTGATGGGTGGATGTCATGATATCGTTGGTTGAAATTGGTCGGTTCGAGCCTACGTAAGCAGGAAGAAAACATGATAGGATTTTGATATAAGAATACAAAGAAATTGATTTTTTGGGAGTGTTTTTGGCATATATTGTTAAATAGGTACACAATATGACTGGGGATGTGATCTAAAAGTATTAATAAGGCATTTTTAATTTCATCTCAACTTAGAAACAACAACAAAAAATGTAAACAAACAAACAAATGTATAAAACAAATCTGGGGCTTTTGATCGTACCCCATGGCCCACTCATGATGTGTCTTCATGTGACTGAGGATGGAGGACAAGGTTAATGATGTCACCACTTGTTATCACATGACCTAAGTTCTGTATGGTCATGTGAGGACACTTGAGCAAGTAGCATTTACTGAAGAAGGTCATGAGAGAGTTAATGTGGTAAAGGCAGCTTTTTTACATTTTAAAGGACATTCAGGATTTAATTTCTAATTGTTATGCTTCAAAGCTACAGCAAAATGTTGTCTTGACTCAATTAGACTCCTAAAAAACTGATAAAAGCTGATATACAAGAAGATACAATAATATGAATCCTCTCTGCAGCACAAACACTTCTCAGTTTAACCTTTTTATTTTTAATAATATTTACTTTAATGAACTGAAATGGTGCAAAACCAACAGAAATTTTGTGTTTTCTCCTCCTTTTTCTCTTCACTTTCTTTTATCGGAAGCATTTTCAGAGCTGCCCTCACCACAAGAGGACCTCATTTACTGTAAACTGGTCAGTGTGACACTCCACACAACAGGATGCTTATTCCTTTCATGAAACTAACTGGTAAAAATACATTGAATTTCACCCCAAAGGCAGAATGTTGTTATGCTTGATTTTAGCATGCAAAACAAGACCTGAATGACTTGCAGTGTATAGAATCACAGAAATTGACTGTTGTCGTGAATGTATAGGGTGCATGTGACGAGCCTCACGGTAAACAGCATGACTAAAGGAGGACGGTGCCTCTGAACACAACCCTTCTCTAATGAATCCCACACTCAGCTCATTTACCAGCTAATCTGAGGTTGTTTGGTGGCCCGGAGGCTTGAAAGACGCCTTCACGGAGCGTGAGCATGACCGCCGCAGAGTCCTGAGTCATTGCCCTCGTCAGTTCGTCAGACGGCCCGTGAGCTGCTGGCCTCCTTCGGGGCAACAACTTCACGTGATTGTAGTTAATTCCACAAAGACCTATAGATAAGTGCATGTAATGCGGCATGCCTGACTTGTAACTTGTGTGGCTGAACTTGTTTTACATCGAGCCTCTGAGTACAGCGATGGTGAGGAGCTGATCTTCAGAATCAGAGCAGAGATGTTGCTGTGTGTGAAGTCATCAGAAAAGATGACATCAAACAAAAAAACTACAGGTTTCAATTCGATATTTGAGCATCTGTGTACAAATAAATCCGTCTCCCCAGTTTGGGCAGGATGAACAAAACGTTCCAGTTTATCGAAGCAACTGTGCCTCCCATTAATTGCATCACATGTGTCTAATTTGCTTTAGTCATTTACATCCACTGGGAACATTTAGTTCTTAAATACTGTTAGCTTCTATTACAGGAAAGTTGCAGGTAGAATATTGAGACGGACACTGTTGAGTACTAAACTAAACCAAAACCATGATCATTGTCTAATGTCATAACAGGGCTTGTAGTTGTTGAACCTTAGCCATACTGCATTTGCAGTGACCACATTTTTTCTTTCTAAGCTTAATCAAGTACTTTAAGTTGCCTAAACATAAACACAAAATCCATTTATCAGTAGTAGTGTAGTTGTTAGGAGCAAATATTGTAGCAAATACTTATTAAAAATGTTGACAGTGGATATTTTGCAGATACGTTCATATGAGTATATATCGTGACCCTTTGCATATACACCACATATTCTATATATAAAGGTACATAGACACACACACATTACACCCACAGTATATGGGATTGTTAAACATCTCATTCCAAAGTCGTGAGCGTTGATTTTAATCTGCTGCTATAACAGTCTCTACTACTCTGGGACTTTCCTCAAGATTTTAGATCTGATGTTTGGTGGTGATAAGGTCTGGCTCATTTCAGTTCATCCTGAAGGTCTTGGTTGTTGTTGAGCTCAGGGATCTGTGCAGTCCAAAGTTCTTCCATACCAAACAAACAGGAGAAAACCATTTCTTTATGGAGCTGGCTTTGTGCACAAACTCATTGCTATGTTGAAACAGGAGAAGGTCTTCCCCCAAACTGTTGCACCAAAGCTGGAAGAATACTGTTGTCTAAAATGTCATCATATGGTGTAGCAATAAGCTTCACCTCAACTAGAACTAAGCATACTTTCCGCATACTTTTGGCCATATAGTTGATATTCAGTAGAAAATTAATCTTTCTGTTTTACCCAAAACATATTCAGCTAATGCAAAAATATTTGTAGATGAATATAATTCTAAAAAGAAACAGACACATAAAAGTGAAACACATCATGATGGCAGCCCTGTAGGAGGGAGACTATAACAGGGTTTTAGATTTCCTTCTCAGCTGTATTTCTCATCAGGCGGTTTCGGTATCAGCCTCTCTGCTCCCTCTCTAAACTTCACGTCAAACGCCGTGTCTGGTAACAGCAGCCCGAGGTCTCGAGCTCTGATCTGCTGCTTATGGAATTAAAGCAACAAAAAAAAAAAAGGCTTGAAAGGAGGCTGAGAGAGGTCATACAGAGTTTGTGACTAACGACCAGATGCATTCCTATACCATTTGTACTGTGGCTGGTGGGCTTCAGCTGGCTTCTTGTAATAATACAAGCCTTTGATATCCGCAGGTGCGAGACTGCCCTCAGACCAGCTCAGGCTTCACCCGTGTTACCAAGGAGCTGAGGAACAAAGACGAGTACAGTCAGGTCCTCTTCTCCGGCTTCTGCAGGAAGGTACAGTATGTGGGGGAAAAAAAGAACACAGTGAAATGGAAATGTCTTGTTTTGTTGCCACAAGGAGATTCTTTCTTTTGTTGTTTCCTTTTAGCTTTGGGATGTTTTTCTCAGTTGCTCTCTCTTCCCCTCTGATTCCACCCCCTCGCACTTTCGTATCGGCTCGTCTTGTAAGATTTCATGTTCTGACAGTGACTACAACCCTCTCAAGAAAGGAATACGAAGACAGGAGATAAGAATTCGTCAGAGGATTAATCATGAAAGTAGCTGAACTATTAATTTATTCTCGAGTTTAAAGATTTCCCCCCCCTTTTTTTTTTTTTTAAGTCTGTCTGTTGTGAATCAACTGAGTGGAGTCAGCTGAGGTTACTATTTTACCTCATGCTGAACTCGCTCTTATCAACTCCCGGTGGATGATAATCAGGGATATCCTTACATCCTTATCAGGGATTGTTGATTCTGGCTTTAG
This sequence comes from Thunnus maccoyii, assembly GCF_910596095.1. Classification (NCBI taxonomy): domain Eukaryota; kingdom Metazoa; phylum Chordata; class Actinopteri; order Scombriformes; family Scombridae; genus Thunnus; species Thunnus maccoyii. The sequence continues at coordinate 9,565,003 of NC_056547.1, forward strand.
CTTTGTTATATACATTTATACATATATTTAAAGATATATGTGCTTTGATATCGTGAATTAAAACAACCTCCAACGCTGACAGACCCACCAGAGCGTTTGTTTTGTTTAGTTTCGTGTGTGTTGCTTCGTAGGGAAAACCTGTCTTTGAACAGCAAGATGGTGACAACCCAGAAGATCCTGTGAGCGGCAACAAAGACCCCCGAACAGAACAAAGAAAATGAACAAACTAAACAAATGTGGAGCTTCATCCTTTTCTCTCTCTTTTTCTCTCTCTCTCTCTCTCTCTCAGGTGAATAGATTCAACAAAAGCACAGACCGTGGCCTGCTCGTCACAGACAAGTACGTCTACAAATTAGAGCCGAAGAAGCAGTACAAGGTTTTGAAGAGGCTTCCCTTAGACGCTGTAAGTACCCGCATGGGAGAGCACAGTGTGAACGCACGCTCGCACACATGACGACACACAGACACACACAAGTCTGTCTTGCCGTCCTTGTAGGGATTCTTCAGTGAACACAATCTTTCTCTAACCTTAACCCTCAGAGCTATGTGCTTTCATCTAAAAGGAAGAAGAAAAAAAAAAGACCAAAGACTAAAACCAAGAATGAATTTATCTGACTAAAAAAGTTCACGAAGCTGATAAACGTTACGCCTCGGTGCCGTAGAGCTCCACTGTCATCCTGAACTATTCGAAACACTTATAAAGCCCGTGAATGTTAGGTGACATCCCTGCTGTTTGCTGTTCTAATTTCAGGTTGTTATGGGGATATCGTCCTACACTTTCTCATCACTTTAAAATTAAAGGGAAACTCCAGAAATGTTGTTTTGCACCTCCTGTAAATTGGGGGATTTGCAAGAGACAGATTAAACAAAGGAAGAGTCAAAATTAATGCAGTAGAGGCCAAGATATCCCGACTTTTTGTCCCTAATGTGGGTCAAGCCCCCAAAACACTATATCCTACACTACCCATAATGCAGTGAGACCCTCCCTGCATGGTAAACGCCTGCTTCTTTCAAACTCAATGCCATCAGTCCAAGCCAAAGCTTTCTCAGACTCCTCCAAAGCCACAAAAGACATTATTGAATTGTGTAGTACTCCTCATGACAAATAAACTGAATTTGATGTGTGAAATTGGTGGAATTCCCCTTTAACCAAAACCTTATTCTAGCCTTAAACTAGAAGCTAAACAAGGTCACTGACACCTGCTGTACAGCACCAAGTAGCGGCTCCACTTCCTAACAGCGACCAGGAAATGTAGGTCAGACCACTCGTACTTTACTTTATCCCAGATGTACTTTATATCGTACGCTGTCCTCTCAGTTGTATACGTCCACTACTCCCTCCACACACACACACACACACACACACGTCTTCCATCATGTTTGATTTGGGTCATTGCCATCAATCAATAAGTACGAGAGAAATAAGAGGACTCAGGGTGTGAGAACACCGTGTCTCCTTTTGACTGAGAGAGCTCGTGACCTCTATATGAGAGTGGAGATGGTCGAGTCAGTGTGTGTGTGTGTGTTTTTGTTAGTGTGTGTGTGTGTGTTAGGTGTTGAGGTTGGTAGGTGAGACCTTGGTTGTGCGACGACAGCGGCGGCCTGGCTTTTCTTTAAGTGTTCTGCCGTCTGGGGCGAACCTGGCTCATTTCATGGCCTGATCTGGGAAATTGGATCAGTGATCTCACAGGGCTGCCGGCTCTGAAGGACGAGAGCCTAAAAGGGAAGAGCGAGCGAGAGAGAGACCGTAGATGAAGGCTTTATTTAATCTGATGTTTCAAGGTCCCTTGAAATATAGGGTGACCATATTTTCAAACCCCCAAACCGGGAACCTCAAGTGTACCGCACATTCATGCGCTTATGCACCACAGGCGTTTTCATCAGGATGGGGGACAGTTATTTCAGCGCTTTGCACACCTACCATGGACGGCGCCTCAGCGGACGAAAGATTATGTTTTATCATTGTGCACAATGGCCGACTTTGACACATTCTCTGCCTGCTATTTTTTTTAAAAACCAAACAAGGTACAAGTCTCTTTATGGCCTATAAACACCTTTTATAGGCTACATCTTACCAACGCTATGCCACGAGCTGGTCGTGAGTTTGCAAAGATTAAAAAACAAATAAAAACATCACCATTGCACCTGACAGCAAAAAACAAGAAAGAGCCTTTAAAGAAAGTTACTTTTTAGAAGATTGCTGGGTGCTTTATGCTTTGCAGTTTTTCTTCTTACCCTTCCTGTTGTCTTCTCATCGACCATGCAACTTTTGTCCTCCCGGGTCAATTTTGACTCGGGAGGACAAAAGTCCACAGATGCTATAAATTTTAATAAAATACCCAAAATTCAATGAAAGTAGTGATCATTACTTTTACTTGCAAAGTGTGTGGTATGGAACCATCCATGTGATTTTCAGGCAATTAGATGAGAGAAATCCGTATTGCTGATATAAAACATTTGAAAACGGGTCAAATTTGACCCAAGGACCACAGGAGGGTTACTTTGAGTTTCAGCTCTCAGGGAAACCACCGCTTCTGATTGGCTGTATTAATATATCAGCATTTCCACTGTGCGCGACCGAAAATGTACTGAATACAGCATTTTCCTTGCCAAGTACTTTACGAAGGAGAGAGTAAGCCTCCTGGAGCTCTTAAGAAAAGACCAACTCTCTCTTCAGCATGACAGCTAACTGTTGGCATAACTGACAGATTTTGTCAGAAAGAGCCACAAGTGTCGTAGGCTTTTAACAGCCTTGACAACGACACATTGATTGATTGACACACATACAGAATTGATGAATTCAGACACGTGGTGCATTGTTTATGTTCTTATATTGGGTTAGGTAATAATGAGTGGGACACAACATGATAAACATCTATGTAAGCGCTGAAAACAAGTATATTATAATTATTATTTTAATTGTGTTGAAAACCAAGACAATTTAGTGTTTTCCAGATATTTGTTGGGACTCGGGACACCCGCCTTGAAACCAGGAAATCTCGTCACCGTATTGAAACAGCTTTGTGACCATGGTTTTGTTCCATGGTTTGATGTGTTTCTGAATGAAACAGGGTGTTGGGGAGGAACCTATAGACACCAGGAACTTGATTTTAGAGTTTAACCGCCAATGGACAAACAGTAGGGGGAATTTTAAAATCGTCTGTCTGCCCCATTAGTAATAACCTCTTTGTTCACAGACATGCAGTTTACAATGATAGCGGTCGCAATAATAACTCTTAATCACTTTTTAAACATTGGGATTCATACACCACCTTACCGATCTTACTACAGCCCCATGCAGGCTTGACAGGCCTGTCCTACCCAGTTACGTTTGCTTAGCTATGATTAAAGGGGGTTTAACGAATGGTCAATTACATATTTTTTACATTTGACACATTATTCATTGAAGCAGGATGTCAGTTTATTGATTTGTCAAATATAATTTATTTGACATATATAGAATAAAAACATACAGTACAGTTTTCTATGGAGATACACTTTATGAGACTTTTGTCTCCCCCTTCTGGCAGTGAGTGTAATTACAAAAACACTGTCAACATGTGCTTATATCATAGACTCCACCGAAGCCTACACTGTTGCTGTATAACGGTGGATAAATTGTTTTGAGCGTCACACGGCTCCTGCGAAATGACTCGTTTCACTATCAGAATTTGTTCCATTCGGCCCGATAACATTTGGAAAGTCCAGAAAAGCCGCATGATTAAATGATCTTATCCCCATTCAAGTTAGCAGAGAGCTAACAGGAAGTTAGCCAACTCGGCTGGCGGAAGTCTCTGGGTGCACATTCAAACAGCCAAAACATAAATGTCATGCCCGACATGAGATTTAAAAACTCTGTATGCTGTGAAATACAGAGAGATTTATCTGGTGGTTATAGGCTTAATCAGCATTGTTTAAACTCATTTGGCTTGAAGAGCTTGAATGTTACTGATGTTCATTTATATGCAAAAGTTCTGCACTGCAGGTTTAAGCACAGAGAGATGCAGTTTGTTATGATGGGAGGATTTTTGTTTTATTGTTATGGACTATTGGTACTGTGCAACATGGAGTATAGTAGTGGAGCTTTTATATCAAACAGATGGAAAGGTTATAGTTGTACAGTGTTCGTGGGAAATGTATGGATTAAAATTTTATTTAATGACATTTATTGGCATTTCTGTCATATTCATATATTAATGCAATTACATTTCTGTCTTTCTTCTTGCCCTTTTTTAAAAAACAAACATATACTTTGTTTATACTGTGAAGTTTTGTGTGAGGCAGAAAAAAGAAACAACAAGATGGAGACAGATTCTAAGGAAAGCTGTAGATAAACAGGGTCTGTAATCAGATGTTGCACTGGCACAGTAAAACTCTCCACTGTGTAATTTCAGCGAAGGTTTGTGTAACGACCAACAACACCTACATTGTTCATAATGAGTCAGCACAGCTGGATGTCCACCAGTGGTTTTTAGAAAGCGAGACAAAGAAAGTGAGAGAGAGAGAGCGAGAAAAAGCTCAAAAGATGCCAGAGGGTTAAAAACCATCATTATGCAGCAGCGGGGCGGCTAAAGATAGCTGATGCCATTAAGCTCTGCTGCTCAGACTGAGGGGTATGAGTCATCCAGGTCAGAAACAGAGAACAGAGCGCCAAAGAGGCAGTGCAGCGCTGTCCTCACATCGAATCACCAGACTCTTTGATATCAGACTCATCGAGTCTGACCATCAGCGCAGAGGTCATAAAGGTCACAGGACGAGGACAGAAACCGATGGGACAACGTGACAAAACAGCGCAGTGCGTTATCATGATGCTTTTTTTTTTACGGTTTTCCTCAATCAATCGGACTTGTTTGTGTTTACTGAGGCTGAGCTTCAAAACAAAGTCATCAAAACAACTGAACTCAATGACTCAACAAAATGCAGCTCTGAGTCCTTTTTACATAACATCTTTACAAATAAGCAAATACTGACATAAAACCTAATATTACTAAAATATTTAGTCATTTAATTTATTAGTGGGTTGATAGAAAAATTAATCGACAACAGTTTTGATTTTTTTAAGTAATTTATCAAGGAAAAGCTTCTTTTCTCTTTATGTACACTATAAATTTTCTTGCATTTCATAGACAAACAACTGATTGATTATTCATAAACATAATCATGAGATTAATTGATAATGAAAATAATTGGTAGTTAAAGTCCTTTAACCTAGACGCCATGTATTCATAAGGTTTTACACACACAGAAATACTATGGAATATATAATACTATTGATCAAGTAATATGTCTGTTCCTCATATTGTTTGGGAAACACAATCAATAACTGAACACTGCTGAATAACCTCTGCAGCGTTCCCTCCGCTGAAGGGACAGGTTGTACCAGATTCTGGACCCGACGATGCCGGGACATCCCACACTCTGCTGGATTAACCTGTGTGTGTGTGTGTGTGTGTGTGTGTGTGTGTGTGTGTGTGTGTGTGTTTGTGTGTGTGTGCTGGGGGCCGTAAGAGGCTTAGTCCACTCCGTCTCCCATTCCCTTTCTAAAATCTGTGACGCACCTCACTTTCTCTGCCTCCTGTCTCTTCTTTATATAGTATCTGTCTATATTTCTTTCTTGTGTGTCCCTCTCTCAGTTTCCTTCACTTACACACACACACACACACACACACACACACACACACAAACACACACACACATGTACAGTCACCCTTCTCTTGTTCCTTCAGTGGTAATAAATCTGTACATTACTCCAACTGGGTCACAGCACATGACTTTCCCTTCATTGCACCTCCGCACGTGCACCGCGGGCAGAATTTCTCTCACCCTACATACTCTGAGCTGAAATAATCCTCTGACTTCATTCACGGCATGATTTTTGATCCAGGATATACTGTGCCGCCGTACTGTATTAAATTCACAGGTATTATACATTGACGTGATAATCCTGGTCATTTTTTTTTATACAAATGAATTGCCCGTCTTCTAATCTGTGTCACTCAAACTATAGTGCACGCAGGAGGTAATAATGTTTTGAGTGATTGGAAACAGAAAGAAAAGTTTGTTTTTGATTTAAAAAAGAGGAACATTTGATGATAGCTGAGCCATTTCTGAACAGACAAAGAAATTAACAGAAACTTAAAAGTTTTAAATGTTTGATTGTGCAGAAACAATACAGAAATTAACACCAAAAAGGTCAGAAAAATCAAAAAAATGAACCCACAATATTTTATGTAAATAAGTGTCAGTTTTTTCCAGTTCGGTGAACAAATATGAGTGTCTTTCTTTTATTAACAAATCTAAATTATGGCAGTTTTTTTTTGCTATAAATGAATGATATGGGTCTTAGCTGTCATATTTTTCTTACTGTCAACAAATCTCATGTGCAGATCCAAACCAACAATGAATTGATCCTATTTACAAGTATTGTGTGTTTATCCAAAGCCTGATATATCTTATTCCTCTGTACTGTAGACGTCTATTGTTGCCACACCGCTCTACTGGGTGACATGTTCCTTTGCCACAAAGATTATGGTTACAATAGTTTGTTTAGAAACGTCTCCAAGACTAATAATCGTGTTTTCACTCTCTGTAGAGTAGTTCTGTGCACACATGCACTGGAATGCGGTTACGTTTATACTGCTTCACTAGCTTGTTGTGCATCGTAGCATCAATAGAATCAGTTTATTGTTGATTTGGTTCTGCACATGAGATTTGTTGACAGACAAAGAAAAATACAGAAAATTGCATGTTGTCTGCTAGTATTATCTGCATGAATACTTTCCACACTCTCCTGAACGCTGAATTATATAAATCGTCACTGCAAATTTAATTCACGCACACATCACATACATAGTTATGATCACGTTCTTTTCCACAGTTTACAGGACTGAGCGTGACCACTGGAGTCGACCAGATGCTGGCCCTGCACACGACCGCCCAGGATGACATCCTGCTGTGCCTGCAGCGAGGGGAACTGTGTCCCAACCAGGACCGAGTGGGCGAGCTGGTGGGAACGTTGGTCGACCATTTCACACGGTCAGTGAGCTGCAGTACCACAACCAAACGCTTGTTTTTCTCACCAGGCAAACATGTAAAGCCTTAAATGTGTAAAAGAAATATTAAATAATTGTAGAGACATCAAACATTTTGATTCAGGACCTCTGAGATAAGACAATCGGTGCTGCCCGTCAGTGATGATGTGGTTTAGAGACGCCGCCAAGACTTTCTCCAGCAGGCATTTTTCCAACTGCAAGTTCAGTTTTTAAAGAGTTTGACCTTGACAACACCATCAATAAATTTTCTCAACATTTTGATACAAAATGCATTCAGAGATAACAGCTATAAAATTTATTTTGAGTCATTTTTCAGTGAAGCTCAATCAATCTGGATACTTTTACAACCTAATTAATAAATGTCTTCATGCTCTGTTTCAAAGATAAAATTCCAATCTCATTAAGTAGTGGTAGCACTTTGATTTGTCATAAATCTATAAAGCTATATAGAAATTAATTGAAACTATACAATAAATTATTATACATTGTAGTAGTTATAGAGACATTACAATTACATTTGTTTTATAATATCAACTGGTAGTTTTATATCAGACATTGTGTAATGAGTGAAATAGTGTTGTTTAGCGAACATGTGCAGGTGTTTTGGAGGAATGATTTTCTTTTGACACATGTTTGCTGTGTTTTGATGTATTCGGGGCTTGAAATGAAATGTTTGTGTTTGCTCAAAGTTGTATGAACAGTTTTCAAGCTGACAGCTTGTTATACAGAAATACTTGTCGGTGAGGTTTAAGGCTAATATTAAATTCATTCCCCCTAGAATTTCGTTAGCACTACAGAACAACTGCTAAAAATACAGCTAATACTACTTCTTCTAAAGACTCAGACATCTTAACCAGTCTTTGGGATAATCTTTTAGAGCAGTGGTTCCCAACCTGGGGGTCGGGACCCACACCCATGTTTTTTCAGACTTTCCTCTAACCTTTTTAATATTCCTGGATAACAGTACTCCCTAAAGACTTATTTAAATAAGAAATCACTCTTTGGTCACAGCTAGAAGACCAATGCAACAGGGGAGAAGGACATTGTTTCATTTTAAGAGGTCTCAAGACCAAAAGGCTGGAAAACTCTGTCTGAGAGAGCAACTGTTCTTTCATTAAGTGAAGACACATATGAGATTTGTCTGTTTAGTCCATCTGATGCTGCCTTAGTAGTTCATTAAAGGATACGTTCATACGTCTGTCTTAAAATAATAGTCACATGCCCCTGTGTATGTTGAAACTGCTTTGGCTTTCTGTCCATTAATCCCATTAAAAATATTTTCTAATCTGAAGGTCATACGAGGCTTCAGCAAACTGAGTTAGACAAATCAAGTGGCCATCTACCGAATTTACAGTGTTTTTAGTACAAAATTGCCTATTTTGTTTAAATGTTTCCATGCTGAGCTGCAGTGGAGAGATGGAAACACAAAGCTGAAATTTCATACAAAAAGGACTGTAACTTTTCCCCCATTACTTACGCTGGGAAAACAATAGAAAGGGATCTCTTAATGGCCAGTATGGACATGTGCATATAGGCAACCGGCTATTGTTTTAGAAAGAGTTGAAAAAGTGTGAATTCGTCCTTTAAGGTCAAGCCAGCAAGATTCAGAAGCACAATTGAAACATGCAAAGATTTTTCATACAGAGAGATAAAAGATGGATTCGTTTGAAGTTGTTTTTTGCTCGTGCTGATGATTTATTAGTTTATTATAAGAGGAGAAAGGTTTTCATCAGAACAAAACACTACAGCAGCTGATTTCACTCATCATCATACTTTCAACAGAGAAGAGAAATCAATTAGTGAGATCAGGTGATTGTTTTAAAATGAAAACAGCCTTTCAGGTCTCGGTGTCACATGAATAAACAGCAAAGAATTAGACTCATTGTTGTCGGTCAAAGACCCCGACTAAAACCAAGTCTATTAATGCAGCATAACAATTACGCAAATCATATTCCCGACATTTATCACTGTCATAGTTGTCGGTGTCTGCGCCCTGCTCTGAACAACTGCTGTGAAATGAATCAGTCACGCTGACATTTTATCACATTTATCACTCGGACCCTGATTTGTCAATGCCGTTTATAGATCTGATTCAACATCCACCTGCATTCATCTCTGCCAGACTGGAGTTGAATGGCGCAACACGCAGGTTTTCACAGACTTGTTTTGGTTGTGGTAATGTGTGAATGTGTATGTGTGTGTGTGTAAGTGTGGGTGTGTTGTCGTAAGTACTGCCCGCTGAGACAGCACCCAGTCTGCAGTGATTGGTTTCCTAAAGTATTAATCCTCCAACACAAATTTTCCCCCTCAGGGACACTAAAGTTTACTCTGAATCCTACCAGGACAACACTGGATGATGTAAAAAACATCATCCCTGCTGGAAATTCATTATACTTGTGCCAAAACACAACAAATACTGTGGCTTCTTCATTGTTAGAATTCTTTATTTTTGGTTTTTAATTAAAAAAAAAATTAACCAGTGAGCTTGAAGGTTCGTTCTTGAAGACGAGCTTCGCTTACTTTCCGAAACTTTCAACCACTAAGCATGATAGAGATGAGCTTACGCATGCATACACATACTGTATATACACGTGATTATAAATACCTGCACACATGCATAATATTACATAACCATATTTAGTTACATAAACAGCGTATGCACAAATATACACCTACGCTTACAGTATGCACACATAACGACTACAGTATTACGTGACTGACTGAGCGACTTCAGCTGTTTAAGGAAGGCCATGAGATGTGGCTGAAAGCATCGGAAACACAAAGTAAGAAGGCCTTGTTGGGAAACTGAAGTCGACAGTGTTTATTCAGATGATTTAAAATCCAGAAACAATATTAATATACAAAAGTTCTTGTGAAAATGGATTTTAGTAAACACTCATTTGCTTTTTTCTCCTCATTTTTTTCATCACGTTTTATTCCTGGAGGTATTTTCTGCACTTTTAAAGTTTTTAGAGGAAACTTTGGTGATTGCAGCAGGAAGCCAGACTGTTGGGAACATACAGTAGACTCAGTTTCCACTTTAATAGTTACACTTGGATAAAACTAATACAGTCTAATACATCAGTCCTGCAGTAAATCCTATGGAGGTTTTTGTTGAAAATGTGTCATTGAGGCTCTTTTAAACAACTCTATGGTCATTTTGGAGGCTGCTGTTGAATAGTATTATGTTAAATAAAAGGTATTTATACTATTTCTGTTGATTATATCAGGGTAGACTAAGTGAAAATTGGTTTAAACTCATTAAATCTTTGTATATTTCAGTGAAAATCTGTAAAAACAAACTGCCTTGCTCATAGTCGACAGCCGGTTCCATGTGTTTATGTGACTTGTGGTATCATAGGCAGATAAAACATCAGATCAGCTGTCATCTCGCTCATATTAATGTTGTGTTACGTTGTTTATTTTGTTCGGGCCCCCCTGGCGGGCAGCTCAGAGGCCGGGCAGACGGCAGCCGCACCAGGGTGTGTGTTCCCGCTTTTATGAGTCTCTCTGTGCGTGTATGTTCAGTTAGCTGATCCCAGATTCCCGGTGAGGCTTTTGTGGGTTTTACGAGTCTTAGACTTTTGGGTGGGGGGCAGAGGGAGGAGGGAAGGGGGGGTATATCTCTGTCACCGGGGTCCCTGCAGCAGCAGCTGCGTGGCTCTGGCAGGGGTGCGGCGGGCGTCGCAGAGGAGAGGCAGCCATCCATCGGGGGGGAATCAGTTTCAGCTCTCCGCCTGTCTTTGTGCCACCATCTGGGGTGAATGGAGGGGGGTCGTGACCTCTACTAGGCGGCTCACCAAAAGGAGACTTATGAGACAAAGTCAGGGGTGAGCTGTGTAAGTGTGTGAGCATGTGCGAGGGAGGAGGCGGGGGGGCGGGGGGGGGGGGGGGGGGGGGGGGGATGACAACATACAAACACACTCCTCTTCTGTTGTGCTTCCTTATGTCAGGAAATGAGATCCCAGACTATGAGAGTCACGCGCACGTCATTTTAAGTTTGTGAGGTTTGGAGAATGGTCAGAGGAGGAATCAGTCAATGGAGCGATTGTGACTGCTGCTGCTGTGTGTTTTTTTTTTTGTTTTTTTTTCTCATCTCTCCAAGTCAAACATGAGAGAGAGAGAGAGAGAGGATCTGTGAGGGTTTACAGTTGAGAGAGTGTGTGTGTGTGTGTGGTGGCAGAGGTGCCGACACAGAGTTGTATAAAACTGGGTCAGCGAAGGCAGCGTTAACAGCACAAGGTAAAAAATCTGACTTCAAAGCCGCTCTCGTGTTGTCGGTGAGGACGGCGAAGACAAGCTGTCTGGTTTGCTGTCATGTCACATCCGTCTCTTGTTCCCTCGGCGGAACGCGTTCCTCCTCTCTCTCCTCTTCATCCGTCGCTCTTTCCTGTACACACACACACACTACCCCCCCGCCACAAACATCCCCTCCATCCTCTCCTCCCCGTCTCTCTCTCCTGCTTTCTCTTCCTGTCACCTGGGTCTTAGCTGTCAGCATGAATGAGGCGTGTGTGTGTGTGTTGGTATGTCTGTGTGTGTTTTTGGGTATGTGAGTGTTTACTGAGAGAGAAGTTGTGTGTATGTGTGAGTGCGTGTTGGGGGGGTTGGACTCGTCGGACCATCTGCTGGGACAGCTGGGGGAGTATGAGTGAGCTAAAGGCAGGATTTAGGGTATGATCTGCTCCGGCCTTAAAAGATTGAGGAGGATTCTTTACTTAAAAGGCAATTTGGGGATTTTATTATCTTATTGATCGCTACCAAAGACTCTTTTCACAGTAGAGTAGTCATTTCTGTACTAGCAGTGTTGCTTAATCCAAATTTGCAGCAGTCTGTGCAGTTTTAAAGACACACTGAAACACATTTACAATACAAATAGTAAGTTAAGTTCTTATCCAATGTTCTGCAGTTTCCTGATCCACAAATATAGTTAAAATTGCATTTTTGAGTATTTATTTTGAGTCAGGACTGTCACTTTTTCAAACAATCAAGTTTGTAATTTGCTTGAATACAGCCAACATAGACTCATCCTGCAGTAAAACATGTTGTAGAATTCACGTTTCGTTCATTCATGGTGCCGCTGCCTCGTTGGAGGGACAAGCTAATGTTGCTACGAGTTAGCTGCAGTTTTACAAAGTCAGCAAACAGCCCTCAAGTCAAGTCAATTTTTATTTCATAAATTTGCCTCAGGGGGCTTTACAGTCTGTACAGCAAACAACATACCCCATCCTGAGACCCTTGATTCAAATAAAATAAAATAAAAGACTTTAACTGGGGAAAAAAGTGGGAGAAACTTCAGGAAGTGCAACAGAGGAAGGATCCCTCTTCCAGGACAGACAGACATGTAATAGATATGTGTACAGAATAGACCAAAATAGTAAAATAACTGTATGGAAAAAGAGGATGACGGGATGAATACAGGTATAAGAGCTCAGTCTGTTGCTGTAAGCTACTGAGATGTCTAACCCAGGAGTGACCCGGTTGTCTGTCGTTACCGTACGTTACCATTCACTGTGTGTTGCGTTCAGCACAGAATCTTCAAGGCTGTTCTTCGCTTGCAGAATAACAATCTTCTTATTGTTTCCGCCATGCATAACAGTCAATTTTCCAGTTTTCATCGATAAACAAAACACACAACTTACAGCATGACAAACTTTTAGCACCACAGCAGTCAAAAACCCTTTGACCTTCCGAGGTCAAACACCTGACGACAACAGTGACCTTTATACCTGAGTACTAGATACCAGCACAGCGACACCCGATGTACACAAAGTAAATTACAATCAAATTCTGGTCATTACAACAACATTGTATCTTATCTTATCTGTATTCAGGATTTTTCCGTCTATGGTGTTGATTCAGATTATTTTAGTGTTCAGAACAGCTCACTAGAGTTCCTCATTTTGTGTGAGCGAAAAAAAAAACAGTTTACTGAGAGGATAACCAAGCTGATAACCAAGCGTGAACAAACAAAGTTCTTCATTGTCAGTAGTTCATTACAGATGAAGTAAATCATTTTTTGCCATGTTCAAACAGTAGTTAAAAGGGACAGCCCTATGATAGAGATCAAAATTCCTCTTTTATCTTCCTGTAAAGCATTAAAATATTTCAAGGCTGTATACATAAATATATTCAATCTAATGGGATTTGTCTCAACCAGCTGATACAAAACATAAACTTGTTTAATGCTGCTGTAGTGGACGGATCTGAATCTGAATATCAGTTATCATGATGTAGTCGTGTGGATGATGTCAGATCCCTCTCAAAATTATAACCCACCCACATATTTCCTTTCACTTCACAGAAATACGTCACATTATAGAAGCTAATGATGCTCTAAAGTAGAAAAGACATGTAATTAGAGTTGAAATAATTACTCAATTAATTGCTTACAGTTCTATAGACAGAAGTGTATTAATCAGGAGATTAATTGAAAATGAAAACATGTAAAAATGCAATTTCCAAAACAATTAGCTGATTAACTGAGTAGTCAATCAACAGGGAATTAATCAACAACAATTATGATGCTTGATTAATCATTTATCAAATAAAAATGCTTAATAATTTGTAACTTCTCCAGTGTGAGGATTTTCATCTTTTCTACGGTGAATCTCTTGAGACACCTGGGGCTCGAGGAAACCGCAATCAGCAGTTGTTCTTATTTTCTGACAGTTTATAGATCAAACTGTTAAACTTAATCACGAAAATAGATCAATTAATCAATAGTGAAACAAACCATGTGCAGCAGTCCTACTTCCTATTGCTTTTTACAACAGTTTATCAGGCGAACTACAACTTAAATCTAACGCCGTCTGACGTTTTTGTATATCCTGAAGAGAGCGTGTGATCAATACGCTCAGGTTCTTATGGTCTTTTAATTTATTATGTCTCACTTTCTCTTTCACGTTCTACCTTTTCTTTCAGTTCTACTCCCTTCTTCTGCCTTTTATTTGTTTTCATTATAGCCTCTTTCCTTCTCCTGCATCTTCTCCAATCTTCTATATCAGCATTTTCGTTTATGAATATGGAAAGACCTGGGACGATGTTGCATTAATAGCAATCTTCTGGGTCACCCCTCCCCTTCCAGCGTTGCATAAATTTTTTTTTTATTTATTTTTTATTTCATTAACCTCAGAGCATCTGTGAGTGATCTTGTGATGCGGCTTTAATTGACCAAAGAGAAGCAGCCACACATTGACCCGTTACTGTCGGCAGAAGACTTGTTGACTTTGTCGTTTGACCTCGTTGGACGTCAACAGTCCATGTGCAGTCAGTTAGTGCAGGCGTTGGCAAAATCATCGCTCTCTCTATTCTAAATTCACTTTTTAGGTCGTGAAAGGCGTCATCATACGCCTGAAATAGCCTCCTCTGTTTCTCTGCCTCCTCTCTCTCTCTCTCTTTTCTCTCCCTCAGTGGCTGTCCTCAATGTGTTCGTCTCTCAGTCGGTCCGGGGCCTCGTCCGATGGAGCAACAGGAGAAGCGGCGGCTTGCGCTGCGAGCTCTCGTCGGTCAGCTCGCCTCCTCTGCTGACTTTGTCTTTTTTTTATGTTTTTTTTTTTCACCCCACAGTTTCTGTGCCGGTGTCTAGTTTTGGTTTGATACACGGCAGTGCAGTTGTGATCATATTGAGTGTAACTAGGGCAACAGCTTTTCACTCAGGTGGACGTAAATAGTGTATATTAACACTGACCTATTTCCTTCTCAGTTCCCAGAGAGCCGGCAGGTCATGTGGTTCAGTGATTTTCTCCGTTTAGCCACAAAGTCCAGCTTGAACCTAGCTGTTGATTACAGTCAGTTTGTATCAGACAGGCTTGTTATCATCTGCAGCGTGTGACTGACTCCTATCAGCAGTGTGTGTGTGTGTGTGTGTGAATAATATAACCTCTGTGCAAGGAAAGTCTTCATCCCAACACACATTTTCATGGCGTACAGTATAGGCATGAGCGTGCAAGAATCAAATATCAGAGCTTTTCTGTCCCGTCTTTCATAGCAAGACCGATTACTCGTATCAAAACATCACGGTTCACATTTTTCATGTGTAAATAAATAACAAGTTGAATTTGAACCAAATCTGTCACATAGTGAGCACACTTAAGAATTTATATATTTAATAATTATAGAAATGTGTTTAACTGAAAGACTTAATATTAACTCAGCTCCATTCAATGTTTAGTAACACAGCAGCTCTTCTATAGTTATCCTGCGTGTTATACTGTCACAGTATGTATCAAATCTTTTCCTGCACAAAAACATGAATGAATTGTCACAAAAATACAATACGAATCAATTTTTAAGTCTCTCTATTGTAGAAACTCTGGATTGTAGGAAACTGTCCCTCATTGTGAATGCAGCACTTCTTTCAGGTCAAAACTTCAGGTCAGTCTTGACTAAATTAACTCAGCGCCGCACTTTATAGACACGTTCCTCCTTCTCCGCCATGTGGACCTTCTAATGAAGTAGAAGAAGTATATTGGTCCTAATTTCACTCATCCTGCGGGATCTGCAAACTCTTTCTGTGAAAGTTCAGCGAGGACACTTAAGTTTTTAAAATTTATTGCGACAACTATTTAGTTTGGCAGCGTGGCTCCGCTCATGTGACGCTCCAGAACAAACTGACACAGAATCTCTGAGTTAACGAATCCCCATCAGGACCTGAGATACACAACATTTAAGGAACGTATTTAAAGAAACACACCATTCACATAGAAATGATAATAAATGAGGAGACTGGAGGGAGTTAAATTATTGAAAGCAGGCAGTGGTAAAGCATATACACTGTTTGTAGTGTATTCAGATAAAATGAGCAGCAAATGTTAGTTTTAAAGATAGAACAAGGATATATATACAATATAACTGGACGATATATTGAACATGTACCTGAACTAGTGCAAGGCTCAATTTGTCCATTTTCATGTACATTTTAGTTGCAATTGTGAAATAATTTGAAATTCCTGCAGTAGATCACCAAAAGTAAGTGTATTTATAAACTAAGATGTGTATATATGTGATGTATCTGCAATTAGCAGAAGCCAAATGTTGAGAGAAATGTATTTTTGAAAGCTTAAACGGTAAGATTTAAGCCAATTTCAACCTTTCTGGAAGAATATAACGACTCCAAGTACTTCTTACTGAGATTTATAGAAAGTCAGTTAACACACAACCTGATTCTATACGTAAAAATTAATGAAAACAAGTAGGATGATCTTAAAAAACATGCCAAAAAAAGACACTGATAAATAATCTTACAAGGTCTTTCTCCTGTATCCACCGACCTACACTGTATGTGTAATATTTGTTTGTACATTATCTATGTGCATTTTATTCATTCATTATGTTAATGCTCTCGAATAAGAAATCATTTCCTCGGTGGAACAAATTTCCCCAAAAAGTTCTGAAAGATAAGAATGGTGCAAGAGATGTGATGTGAAGTAGGATCTTACAGGATGATGAGATCGGTGGGAAACATTGAGAGAATGTTATGAAGGACTCAGAGACAGCGAATACTACATCATATTCTCACGATGAGCTCATTCTCGCTCATTTACATCAAAGACCTCAGCTGTGGAGGAGCAGGTTTTTTATAAAGACACCCCGACTGTGTCTCCTGCTCGGTTGTTAAATCTCAGGGACTTTCTGTTCGAGCATCTCAAACCCTCCTGGGCGCACTCTCAGACTCGACTACTGACCTCAAAACTGCATCATCGGCATCAAAAGGCCTCTTTGTGGATGTGAACGGCGCACACGTGCTGCCTCCGAATCGACCTCAGACTGCAACAAATGGATTCCTCAGCAGCATCTTCATCCTTCACAACAGTCTCACTGTGTTTCGGAGTACTACGCAGCAGTTCATCAGTTAAAAAAACAAACAAAAACAAAAAAAAAAACAGTAAATTTTGTGTTCATCTCAACAATGCACACATTTGGCTGTTTTTTTTCTTCTTGTCACATAGCTGAAGATGTTTGAACCGGTTCAATAACATCACTACTAACAGCTGCCTGTCCGATGACTTGCCCCGAGGCAGAACAAATGATCCTGCTGCATAAAACCCCTGATAGCGTTCGACAGACTTTCCTATTGATAATCGATTTGATGAGACGCTCCGCTCTTCTTCTGCATGTTCCACTACTAAACTGATTTGCTCTTATCTCGGAAACATGTCGGTGGTCTTGAGGATTAATCAGCGCCAAGGAAATGATTGAAGTCGGTGCTATTTCAGTACATCACACTCGATGATACACACGTTTGTGATTCAAGCCAAGTGCGTGTATAAGACCGCAGCGTGTTGGTTTTGCATCTTGAATAATATTTCCACCGTTTATAGAAATACGCACAAACACTCTACATGTGTTCGCTCCGCTGTTGTTGTAGTATGACTCATTTTTTTCTCCCAGAATGCCCCCTGAGGAGACTCAAGACGCAGGGTGCAGCTGGTTGAGATAAGCCCACTGTTTCTGATGACGGTGACGGTAATTATAATAGATGATGATCGGTGATGATCGGTGCAATGACGCCAACATGAACCCTGCGGGGCGGTCTGCTCCCCCGCCCGGCCGGCCTCACACCCGAGGGGCTCGAGAGGGCCTCGGCCCACGTTACCCCCGCTGTCGGGGCCCCAGATGCTGCCGTTGCCCCAGCGATGGTTGCCTGGCAGCTGAGAGAGTGCTAATTAACTTTGCAAGGGGAAATAGCAGGCTTGTGTCGATGAGGGGGTGTCAATTTGGTTGGAGAGAAGCGGGTGGGATGGAGGAAAGGGGGATTGTGGGAAGGAGGGGAGGCGCTCCAACAGATAAAAAGCTACAGGTATGAGAGTATTAGACGACGACTTCTTGTAGTCCACTTATTCTCTGATCCAGTTAATAACCATTAGACTGTCAGCTGTCTAACAAAGACTCTTCTAATAATTCTAATAATCGTCCATCATCTCAACTATCAATCGATATTTGTTAATGACCTTTTTCATGACGAAAATGAGACTAATGCTAAATATAAAAGTATCCTTGATAAATGAGAATCATGAGGAAATTTATGACATTTTTAGTCAACAAATAAAAACTAAATGATAATGTGAAAGATGGACAAAAGGACAAGGTCATATTGTGCACCTATTTAACAATATAATGCCAAAAAAATACAAAAAAAAATTCAATTTCTTTGTATTCTTATATCAAAATCCTATCATGTTTTCTTCCTGTAAAACAAAACATGACGTGTGCTTACGTAGGCTTGAACCAGCCAATTTCAACCAATAATATCATGACATCCACTGATCAATCAACCTGCAACATTTAGCAGCACAAAGCTGAGATTCATTATGACACGACCACGTTACGTCCCGCCTGTCTGTCCTGTTTCACTTGGGGATACATCACAATACGGAAGTTAGATACTCTCAAAATGCTGATTCATCTGGACTTTAACTATTTAGTTTTAATACAAAGTCTTATTCAGTGACCTACATGCATCTGTGAAACCACACATTTTATCCTCCTGACTAGTAAAATCGTGTCCTCCGCTTCCCTGAATCATCTCTTCTTCTGAAGTTTATTTTGCCGCTTGACCTTTTGCTCTAATAAGCAGCATCTTGCATTCATTAACATTATGTCTCTGCTAGTAATTTTATCTTTACGTAACCGGTTCACGGAGGGAACAAATTAACAGATTAATGTACTAAATTAATCTACAGCCCCACTGAGAATTAAACAAAACAGCTTGAACATTTAGAAAAGAGTTAATGTGACATTATCAGGAGCCGTTTCAGTTGGTAGCCATGAGTGCAGGATTAACGTTGGTGTTCAACCATCTATATCTTCATCTAGATGTTTGCTGAAGGAATATCGCTGTGTTAATGTAATTCTGACGTCACAGCTGCTCGTCTGGAGCTAAAACCAGACGGTGAACAGTGTTTTAGTGAGCAGGCGAGTGACTCCAGCTTCTGAATGATCAGCTGCCGAAAACTAGTTTTAAATAAATAAAATGTGACAGTAACTAATATTCAGTACATTCTCTAAAACTGCATTAAAATCTGGTACCAAAATGAACATGTGCTCAACTACCCCTTCGTTTCGTCGCTCCGCCTCATGTTGGCGTCCGGCGTCTGCTCAGAGATCCTGACCTGCCTCAGATGTTGCTCTGCTCTGTCAGTCTTTTGACAACCTCTGCCGTTTTATCCCCCTCCTGAGACCCAATTATACCTGGACCCTGTGACACTCACGGAGAGAGAGGTGGAGAAGAAGGAGGGCGGATGACAGGAAGGAGGCAGGAGCGAGATGGAAGTAGGAGGCGCCAAAGAATCATAGAGAATAAGAAAAGGTCCACCTCCCTGACGTTTCCCGCAGTGCAAAGTGCTTTTCACTCTCATTACCAGAGTGTGATAGAAGGTGCTGTTTCCTTTCTCTCTTGTCCCTTCAGAGACACACAAGTGTTATCTGAAGGTTGTGTGTTTGTGTGGTAAAAACAGAAAGTGAGATTTGTCCCGTCAGTCTGTGGGATCATTAGCAGCAAACATCATCATGTCTTTGCTTTGTTAACCAATCTGACAGCCCTCTGATACAGTGTTCACATCTGAGAGTTAACAGATACTCACGATCACTCATGTTTCTCCTTCATGCCAACATTACACTGGAAAAAAAAACCTTGCAAGTCCACGTTTGATGTTGTAACACGTGTATCTTTATGGTTTGAGAAAATTCCCTGACTTCTTGAGTTGTTAAAACCATTTCAAAGATTTGTGGATGAACTCAAAACTGCACGATTGTGACAGTGAGATGATCCAGGAGATTAAAGCTTTTTGATCAGCCTCAGTAATAATAACAAAAGATTTACCGGGAAGTGTTGCTTTGTTTAAACACCATCAAAATCTTGTAAATGTGGAGACAAGTTCATCATTCAGACATGTGTGTTATAACCTGTATTTGTTTGGATGACATGAGGGTGCCAGACAGAGCATTGTCAACCCTGAAATAAGGCGGCTTCGAGGTAATTGGAAGCTATATTTTCCAATATTGATTGAACAAGGTCAGCGTTCCCTTTGCTTCCATCCTACGAGCTAAGCTAACGTTTCAGGCTGCACCTGCACCTTTGAGAGAGAGAGAGAGAGAGATGCCTCATGGGTAATCTGTGCCTGTGTTGTGGTTTGGCGAGTCTGTCTTTGATTTAAGAGTCTCTCGTAGCTTCATGAAGTTAAATCCAAACACATTTGATGTTATTAACTAATCTTACTGCTGCAAAATTTTGCTTTATCACATTTTTTTTTCTATTGAGGCAACTAAATAAGATTCTCGACCTTCTTAACTTAAAATATTGGCTGAAGAGAAAACACTTTTGGAACTGCAATCATGTACTTTTTTATGTGAGGAAATATTAATTACTGTAAATAATTTTGTCAGGTCAATAAAAATACCAGTGATTAAATTAAAGAGTCATCCAAAAATATTGTGGATGATTTTTGGTAGCTCTTAAAACTCTGTAAGATGAGCTGTTTCCTGTAAGCAGATGTTCCTAAATAGATGTTAAATTTAAGATGCAATTTTCTCTGCTGCATTGGAGGATGTTAAATGAAGCTCAGCAGCTTTTATTTTCGTTCCCATCTCCCATAATTTAATTCGCGCCCCTAAATAGGAACACAGTAAAATTAATGTTGCAATTAGCCAAACCTTGATGCATCTCTATAAGTAATTTCACTGTTAAACATTAAAAAACAGCCACAAATCCAAAGTCAATATAACTCATGGTGGGTTACTTTATAAATAAGGATGCACATGTTCATTGTGTCACAACTTTGCACGAAGGCATCTTTTTTTTGCTTAATGCTAAAGGAAACCTTGTGTTGTTTCTGTTGATATTACCCTGAAGTAGTAAGTCAGAGGAATATGTGGCCATTTCCAGTTTATTGCAGGATAATTCTGAGCACAGTCCTCCGGCAGGAAAAAAAAGAAGAAAATAAGAAAAAATGTAGGAAAAAGCTGTTGTCAGTTGAAACATCTTTTATCTGTGATGGCACATTTTTCCCTCGGAGCCACTCTGCACAGACCTGGTGTTGATCCGATTTTCCCACAATGGGACCAACAGCATCAGGAACTCACTCACCGGCTACGCCTCACCACACGTACAGCAGCTCAGCTGCAAATAAAATGGCCCGTCCTTCTCCGTAATGGAGACACCAGAGGCATGTATTCACATCGGATTAGCAGCATCCAGCATCATAGAGGGGGTGACAGGGAGAAAGACAGACGAGGACTGTTTGGAGGCTGAAAAAGGAAGATGAGATGAAGAGGGGAGCACTGGTGGAGGGAAGGAAGCAGGGGGTCCAAGGGCTCCTCCAGGAGCTGCTGCTGCTTCTGCGCCCCAGTTCTGTCTGCGGCGGCGTCTCCACGGCGATAAATTATTCGACTGCAGCATGAGGACTGGTTGGCAGACAGCAGACCGTGGGCCATGTTTACATACTGAATCCCGCTACGTTCACAGAAACGCACAGACACCACACAAACAAGAAGTCAGACATGAGCAGGTTGTGTGACACTGACAGTGTTCCTGCGGAGGCCATTTTGAACTTACATTACTCCCGAGAAGAGAACTTTAAATAGTCAACAAACAACTATAAAACAAACTGTCACATGAAAAAACCTCAGTGACAGTTTGAGCTTTGCAGGGAAGTTTGTATAGTTGCTAGTTAGTGAAATCAGTGCATCTTAATACACAACAGCACCGCAGAGTTTGAAATGGGAATAAGACCAATTGAGCCATTGGTTATAATGTGTCTTGAACTATATGTTACATGCTACCGCAGAGTGAAGTCAGCTCATCTAGTGAATGCTGAGAGCAACACCTGTAACTATGCAGACAGTGTCCAACAAAGATGACTGTTTTAGCCTGAGAAAATGCTTTTTCACTGTTCATAACAACCAAAAGTGTAAATTTAATGTCAGACTGATCAACCAAAAACAAAAAAGTTGCTGGTAAGCAAAGCCGTCAAGTGTCAAGACAACATTTCTAGATTCTTTAATCATCAACACCTCTTTTCAACACAAACCAAATAGAAAACTTTTTACAAGGGTCACAGACAGACATCTGATAATGAGGTTTTTAAATCTCCAAAGGGAGTAAAAGAATCAAACCCCAGAGCTGATTACAGTTTGACCCTAAACCTTAGAAGTGGTGGAAGCACCTGTGAGGGACAGAAGGTCAAATCACACATTTCTTCCCTTTCTTTCTTTATTGTTACTTATCTCCTAAATGGAAAAACCAACAAGTTCTCATACCTAAATAACAAAACAAGTAATTTGCAAGTGCCTTCCAAAAGAACCAGTACAAAAAGGATTCACCTTAAGTTTAGGCAACTAAAACCACTTGGTTAAGCTTTGGGACACATATTATAGTCATAGTTACAAGAAACAAATGTTGGTTGTAGATGAGATGCAAACCCCAGACAATCCACCTCAACCTCCTCCAGTATCTACCTACAATGTTAGACCACTTCCAGCTTTGTTTCTGAGAGGTGAGAACAGTCTCTGAAGAACTCATTACAGTCCAAAAAGTGTTTGCTAGTTGTACATACACAGTGGTTTCAGTTGTAGATTATAATCATACTTGTTCATATCCCAGCTGTGAGGAGTGACAACCATATTTGGCCGGCTGTGTTTAAGAGTAGCCATAGACAGTCTCAGAGAGAGCTGCACATTGCTGCACCACAGACCTTCACAGCCTATTATCTACTGTCCTCAGGCAGAGCCAGAGGCTTTTCTCAACACGCTCCGCTGGTGTTGGGTTCCACTTGTGGTAGCCAGCGTGATGAGATCAGCATCACACACGAATCGAACTTCTCCGGAGGTCAGTGGGTTTCTGTGTCGGGTTGGTCGCTGACCCCAGCAAGAAAAGGACAGCTGGTTTTGGGGGGTTCAGCGGAAAGGGTTTTGATTTTGACGAGGGGCCGAGTCGGGCTTTGGAGAGCAGAGAGCAAGGCCGCACCTGTCGGAGTGACTTATGATGAGCAGAGACACAGCTTTGGAAATATGCAGTCACAGAGTTCAAATTTTTTAGCACCTGGAAAGCAAATAGTGTGACAACATGATCGGCTCTGAATGTTAAGCTGGAGAAATACCTCCGCTTCCTGCACGAACTGGTGTCAGATTATCATATAATTTCACAAGAAAATTGACTGGAAACTTGAGCCTCATCTTGGATTTTGTCGACCTCGCAAATCCACCAACAGTTCCAGTATCATGAGTAAACTTCTGCTTCCTGACTGCTGACAAAGTATCGAGTTCAGGGAGTTTTGATGTGGTTTAGGTCGGTTTTGGGAATTTGGTAAAACAACTCAATCAAAAATTTCAATGAGATGTCAGTTTAATCTCTGGTCCGTCAGGATTTGTATGTATGAGACGCTGCCTCGTGCTGCTTCACCCGACTGTTTTGCATGTGTTTAACGAGCTGCTCGTTAAACATTAATGTCTCACGTTATAGTACAGTAAATACATACATCCAGTACAATGTGGAAAGAAAACTGCCACTTCCCTCTGCCCTCCAGTCTTTTAACTGGTGGTGATAAAAACTTCAAAACCAGTTAAATGGATTGTCAGATTTAGGGAAATTCACCTACAGTATTTTCTCTTTAGAGTCAGATAACTTGTATAAATTTAATCTCTCTCTGTTACAATACAAAGGTAGTTTAGTGACCTGTTTGACCTAGCTTAACTCAAAGACTGAAAGCAGAAGGAAAACATTAGCTTAGCTTGCTTTTTTTTACTGTTTCTTCCGCATAATCATCCCAAAAAGACAGTACACTTTATACTCATGTACTGCATTTATTTACTCAGACAAAATAAATGCAAATGTCACAGTGATGCAGTTTCACAGGCAACAACACATACACACACACACACTCATGACTTGCACTACTAATATACTGTTAATTAACGGGCATCATCATTATACACAGTTTATTTAATACATCTATAGAGTTTAGATTATGGTCATTATCAGATTTTAGTGTTGTCTGCTCAGATTTTTGTTGGTCCAATGCACTCACCTGTGGTCTGTATCTATTGTTGTAAACCAGAGCTCTATTTCATAACAGGTAGAAATTATGTAATCGTGTTTTTTTTTTTGTTTGGTTTTTTTAAAGTTTACCTTTCATCTGCTGTGTTTGTGAAGGGGACAGTCAGTCTCAGGAGAACGGGAGACGAACAGTTTGAAGCGATACATTAGGTTGTTTTTGCCAAAGTATGGAAAACAGTTGCCAAGTTGGCCTACATGCACGAGCCAGCCCTGCTCATCAGTCACAATACCAACATTCAAAGGCGTCCACAAATAGCCGTTTGGCAAATATTGTTTTGCATCTGCTTTTTAGAGCCTCCACCTTGGGGTTCATACAAAGTGCGTGCGCTGACAGAAAAACAACAAGCTAATTTGAATACATACATGAGAGAAATATCCTCACAAGCAAGAAAGTCATCCATGGACTCAGATTCCCCCCCCCCCCCTTGGGCGTCAGAGTATGACGTAGGTGGATACAGTATCAAGGCTCTTTGTAGGGACGCTGCAGAGGCTGAGCCATGTGCCGGGCCAGCTTGTGTTTGGTGGAGCTGTGGGGTCGCTGCGGCTGAGAGGAAGTTGTGCGACTTCACAGCGGATCATCTTCAGCTGACTGTGCAGCAAAGCAAAGCAAAGCACACTTCCTCATCCCAGCTGTCAGCAGAGGGATCGGGTGTGCGACACGGCGATCGCTCAGAGTCATCAGATCAGGCAGTGTGAAGTGTTAGGTGATCAATAACAAACTCATCATTTTGCTCCGTATTTTTCTGTCAACCGGGTCCAGAAATGCTCAAGAGGAACAAATATCTTCACGAGGAATGAGACAAATTCTTCATTTCATAGGTTTAGAGCTATCACTTATTTAGATTTAGGCGTTCACCACATATCTGCCAGTTTTAGGGACAGGTACGTCTGTCATGGTGGGAGTTATCACCATTTCACATTTAGTGTAAAGGCCTGAAGTGACAGCTTTCTCCACACTGTCTCTTCTCTCATTTGACTTATTTTCTGGAAACAAAACACACACACACACACATGCTGTGCTTTCCTGGCACATGTACCGGTACCAGTGGGCTTCAGCTGGGTTCGGGTTGCACTTCTTCCTTTGCAGTTAATCTTGTCTAATGACAGTGTTGTTATACCAAAAAATTAGATGAGATTGCCAGTTTCATTCAGTTCAGCAGTAACTCCATGACACGTTTAGCCTCGCTTAGGAGAGAGACTGGAGTTTTAACATGTTTGAAGGTGAAAACTTTACCATGAGGACAGGACTTTTGCGATGCTGCTTGTAGCCACTTCACCCAGATATTGTTTTCTTTGTCTCGTTAAAAGAGCACTGCTCTTTAAATCACATTTTTACATATTAAGTACATACACAGTACAACATGGAAACAAAAGTGCTTGTCATAGTCCATGTAAGTGTTGCATGTGTGTGCCTCACTATGTCCGTTGGTTTTATGTGACCGGCTTGTATCTATAATCTTTTTCTTATTTTGTTTATGAATATATTTTTTTGTTTTTGTCATAAAATAGTCAAATTTGAATGTAAATTAAATCTTCTCTGGCTCTTTCCTCTATTTTAATGTAGCCAATGGGAAACTGTGTTAGTGTTAGTGAATAAAAAATAAGTAGGAAAGTATTTTTTGTGTTGTCCTCCATCATAATGTGTTGGTGTCATCAACATACATGACAAATTCTCATGTGAATGGGGCCATAATGTTGGTTTATGATGAGGTAAATAAAGTGCATTTAGTGGAGAAAGTCATGTTTAGAGGATGTGGGACTGAATACTCAGTGAAAAACCTCACAAGTATATTCATACAAAATGTGTTTGTCTTTTTGTCACGCAGCATAAGAAAAGTCCACTTTCCTGTGAAGGTTTGCCGTTCAGCCGTGCAGTTACACATGCGGGGAAAACCCAAGAGCGTCACCGTGGAAACCAAACCGGGCCAGACCAATGCGGATTTCAAGAAGAGCAAAGATGGTTTCATCCTGCTGGTCCCTGCTAACTGAGAAAGTCCGTCCATCCAAACCAGCAACAACCTGACCTCAGGACCAGCGTGTTCGGGGAACCGCAGTTTAATTTATACAACAATCTGTGTCCGTCTCAGGCAACAGGCAGGACTTTGCCTAAAGCAAGTGTTTACTTGCAGGAATTTTTTAATTGTTTTTTCACAAATTAAGGTTTTAAACTATTAACCCGGAGCTGAGTTTCTGGCAGAATCTGTTTTCTTAATCCTCAGCTGCAGGGACACAAAGTTCACTGGACAATGACGAAAGTTTTTGGAAGTGAATTGGAGAAATGAAGAGGCTGTTTTGCTGGTATAAAAACTCACAACTTGGACCAGTCGCAATACATACATGCTGTTGTTTGCTTTTACTTCATATTGTGCTAATACATTGAGTACTAGAAGACTTTTTTTTTATGGCAGGATTGAACAAAAACATGAATAAATGCACTTTTTTAATGACGAATTGTATATCGCAGTGAATACCACTCATTTCAGATATATTTTTGTACATTCAGTAGAATTATGTTATGCAATTTGATCTTTTTTCGTGCATTGTCTCAAACTGCTGTCTGTTGAAAGCAAACTGTGGAAATTTATTTCATAGTAGAAATGATTTAAAAAAAAGAGGGAAAGGAAAAGCGAGACAGTGGAAGATAATAAATTATTAAAAATGTACTTGAACGAATTCTGTGTGTGTTAATTTCTCCCTAATGCTTTGCCACATGAACAGACAGCAAAGCTTCACTGTGTCTGTAGACTCCAAAAAAGTCTACATTATGCAGTGATTAAAACGTTATTCTCCAATGTGTTTTGTGGTTCTGAAAGAAGAAGACAGAAGACATGAAAATATGAATTAAAAAAGTCTATTTTTGTTTTTACTGCTCATGTACGCCTTCACCTGAGAAATACACTGAAGATCTACATGATATTATACAGTGTGATGTGTTGCTGATTGACAGTTTTCCCATATAAATACACTCAATTTACAGTTTCAGCTTAACTTTGAGCAGGAAGTGAAAGATGCTCAATCCAAACTGTCTGCTGAACAGCCATAATCGAGCTTTCCTTCTACAGAAAACTGGACTCAGTGACGCCAGAGCCATTTCCTTTCTTGTCCCTTTGGTGTCCTCTGGGTCAGATCAGCTGATTTGATAAACACAAGGATGCTGCAGTCATTACGGGACAGGATTTCTGAGAAAGAACTTCAAAACCTCTGTCTGTCTTTCAGGGCAGATAACGTGCAAAGATGTGGCAGTGCAGTTTCAGTTCAACAGAATGTCAAAAACGTTCTTTAAAGAGTCCAAATGTTTCAGTAAATCCAAATGACAAAACCATGATTTTTCACTCACCACAATACAACGGAAGTGAATAATATTTTGGTTGTTGTGCTCACAGCATTGAGAAATTATTTACAAAATGATAAAAGCAATGTTTTTTTGTTTTTTCCAGAAACAGTGTCCCCATTACTTCACTGAATCCATAAACTTCACATAAGCAGTTGTCATCTGGACTATTTCTCTGATAAAAATGAGTTGAGGTCCGGCCACAGCAGCATTTAAAATGTCAAATTTTCATGGTGAAATCAATTAATTTCAATTATTGCCACAAACATTCGCTGACAGATTAAAGTATCTTTGCAAAAAAACACAAATAAAAAGCAGGACAGAGAGGGACGGAATGGTTTAGATCATTTTAAACGGCAGAGAAAACAACCAAGAAGAAGAGTTGGTGTAGATTATGGATATGGACAAAACCACGTTGTGCTGAAATGCTGGTAAATTGTCATGGGAGATGCATTTTTTTGTATAAATTCCTGTTTAACTCTGATTAATTAAAGGTTTCTAACAGAGGGTGCTGCAGTAAATGCCTCTGCCTAAACCCAAGAAACAATATTATACTACTCAGGGACACAGAGTTCTGTATTCATTTTTTTAGAATTGTATTTATTGTGTGTTATTTTTGCCGCTATGTGTGTTTGACTTGCACTGAACCCTGAAGAGACGATGCTTCATTCGACTGTATGTGTGAATTCATGTGTAGTTGACTGATAAATAAACATTAACTTAAGGAAGAAAGACTATAGGAAAGAAAAAAACCCATTTCGAGAGATTGCATTCACTTACAGAAGCTGGAGGTGACACTTAAACTTCAGCCCTTTATTAGCTGCTCTACAAGAGGTTGTGTTAGAGTTATGAAACAAGAGTTACAAATATGTTTTTCCTGAATAAACCGTGTAAACGTGTTGTCACATAGTCTCCCTTAATGGCTAAATTAAATGTTTCATTGCAAAAGGTCAATTTTAAATGGAGCACAGTGAGCTGCTGATTGCCTAACCAACCTTAAATACAGATGATAAATGTTATGTAATTATTTTAATTGGAGAAGCTTTGAATATAGTTAACTGCCAATCACCGATTCAGCTTTAATGTCATGTTTCTTCAGATGGTGATTATTTCAGTTTAGAGCGAAACTCTTCATATCTCAGTTAACAGTTTAGTGTGAGAGTTTAAATCTGTCGTCCGCTGCCAGTTTTCATCCCGTCTCTCACCACGGTGACCTGATAGTACGACTTAATGACAGCCTGCCCTCACTGTGACTTGGCTTTCACCGCTCTCTGATGTACTTCCTGCTGTGATTCCCCCAATCTCACGGTCATCCAGCTCCGTAATAATCTGTGAGTGCATGTGTGTGTGTGTAGATGTTTGTGTATGCTGGTTTGTGTATTTATTTGTGCATACTGTGGAATGAACTGTACGGTATCTGTATAATTTACACCATCTTCTGTGTTAGTTTAACTCTGAGACTGTGAAAATCTGAACTATGCCGTGTTTATGTACAGTACATTCACACCTGTAAGAGTCAATTTGACACTTCTGAGGAGACTCACACCTCCTCAATCAACACTCAACTTAAAATAACTGTGACTGCAAAAACAAATGTGCATCTTGGTATTTAGACTGTAAATATACATCTGTGCAAAAACTGGATATTATTATGTCTTTGTGCTGCACTTACTTGTATTTTTCATGTTTTTACCATCGCTACAGAAAATACTTGTTTCTGATTGGTTCATCCGTTCTAAATATGGACTTGAGGCATGAATTTGTAAGTTACAACTTACAATTTTTGACTTAGTGTTGGATAAAAGTGTCTGCAAAATAAATGTAACATTATTTTGAGCTGAAGTTACTGCAGCAACAATTCATGCTTCATATTTATTAGTTCATTAATGCAACCTAACTGACTTAAAAATAGTTTTAAACTGGCTAAAAACAAAGTTTTAATTGATGACAATTTGAACACAGCTTCTCATTTCTCCTTTGAAGTAGCCATGGTACAGTACCACCACAATAACGCATTCATGGTGTTGTTACGTCATCCAGGTCAAAGCCTGAGACACGACTTATCAGTTACCTGCGATGCCATCCTGACATCCCTTCTCAGACACTTTGACACCAATTCACACCTTGATTCTTGTAGCTCCAACGACTCTCACATGACCGCGATGTAACCTGATGACTCACATGTGACCTTAACGACCCTCAGGTGGCATCAATGTGTGAACGACCCCGGTTAGGTTAAAACGCCTCAGACTCTCTGCCTGTCAGGACAACACTTCTTGTTTTATAAGTGAAATGTCTTCAAGAATAAAACAGGAAAACCGCTTGCCTTTGATCTGCCGTCAACACTAAGCCGGCTAAATTTAAAATTGCATCATTTTTTCTTTTTTTTTGGCTGGACTGCAACAGCGGGGCGTGTATACAGGCATTTTCACAATTAGCTATTTTAGTGTTTATGTACTTTGAGATATTCTATGGTGTCCCAAAAAAGAAATGAATGCGCTCAGTGGAAAATAATCCACCAGTCCCCACCTACATGTTTTCCTCTACTGGGAAACCTTGTTGTGAATTGGAAATCTTAGTCTAAAGTCTATAGTTTCTCTGATAACATCAAGCAGGAGGACAGTGGTTTACAAGAGTACCTGGTTTTTGCTATGGACACGATTTGTTGCAATAACCAACACATGTATTGGTGGTTAACAATAGCATAGAAAATAAAGGAATATTTGAATTAGCTTAACTGTTGTTCTTCCTTACATGTTGGCAACAAAGCAATCAGTTACAGTGAAACAGAGCTTGTGCATCTAGTTTTAATTTAAAGGGGACAGATCAGGCTCTTTGTGATTTTCTGTTATTTTTATACGGTTATAATGTTGGATATCAGATGTTAAACACGGTCAAAGGTCCAAACCTTGAGGTGAACGTATGTAAGATGCTCCCTCTGAAAGTCAAAAGCCAGGTCTTAAGCCTGCTCTGAACACTTAGTTTGCAGAGTTTCCTCTACTTCCTCCTCGTGATGACATCAGATTGTTTGTACATGCCCACAAACGGCCGTCCGTTCTGTAGCCTTCGTTGTTTGCGTTGTCCACTCGCATATTTCAGATCAGATTCAGGCTCAGATACGTATGGATGTATTTGAGAAGTTTTGAGTAAAGCACCAAAATAAGAAGTGAAATCCTACTAATAATGTTTGTTTTCGTAGCCTCCAGAATCGAAGGAACCAGTCAGAGCAGACCAGGTTCATCAAACCCGCCTTAAAGAGACAGGAGCTAAAACGGCCTGTTTCAGACCAAGGCTGAACTGAGTTGCTGCATAAAGGGCCAGTATGAGATAAATACAGAGTTTTCTGAACTCTGAATCATGCAAAGATATTAGAGAGCCCCAGAATATGAATATAGACCTGGAAATGTGCATGATACGTCCCCTTTCAGTTTAATACGCTATGTCTCATAATACTGATGTTCTGTGTGTTGCTACATTAGTAAAATCTAATATAAACACTATTAGCGTTCAGTCATGTCAGTAGAGACTCTCAACAGTGTCAACAACAAATATATTATTTTACTATGAATTATCATAGCATGCAAGGTGATTATGTGACTTTGTTTCTTCTGCTATGAACCTCTTTATACTTATGAACAGTGCCCAGCATTACCCACAATGCTCTTTGCCTTCAGGTCTGATAAACTAGGTGACCTGAGTCAGCAGCTGTGCAGCAACACATTTATTTTCCTGCTCTTTTGGTGTGCTTAGTTATTTTGAGATCTCATTAGTCAGAGTAAAGAGCAAGTAAACAAACGGCAGAAATAACTGTCCTCCACACATTTCATCCCTTTGCCCTCGTGCCCTATTTTGACACTTGATTAAGTTTAGTGGCAAAACAAAGTTAATTGTGAATCTAATTTAAAATCTGATTTGGTCAGACAGCTCGCATCTTTCATGAGCCAGCGTCTCATTGAGTGCTCACTACAGCTGTGTGCTGAACTCGTGCTCAAGCAAATGAACAAGATTTGTTTATTGACACAAACGTCTCATCCTCCGTCTTGGACTGATATCTGTTGCTGCGGAGGCTCTGTGTTTCTGGCCAAATGAAGTCCTCCAGATTCTGCGAGTTAATCTCTTGTCACTCCTCTGCAGAGTACCATCAGCTAGCTGGATGATAAAATGGACACCACAGCTCTTCTCCCAGTTACAGCTCCACCAATCAGATGAATCATTCACTGACCCTATGTGTTAGTGCGTCATATTCAATAAGAAACAGATTGTCGGGTTTTTTTTTTGGTGTAATCCTTTAATCATTGATGTAAAAGCCATGATTTATAAATTAAGTGTGAAAGCCTTTGAAAATGCAAATTCAAGCATATCTTCTTCATCACTGATTAATAAGAGCATTTTATGTGTGTGTGTGTGTGTGTGTGTGTGTGTGTGTGTGTGATACATACTCATATACACATTTCCTAAACAGATGAACAGTTAATCACCAGATCAAACGAGGACATTTGGAATCACCAAAGCAGGATCTTTTTCACAAAGGCAGAAGATTTATTCTTCTTGTTTTTCTGGGTTTTGTCAAACTGTGAAAGGTTTAGTTTGATGGCAGCTTTTCCATCCGCACAAGTGCAACAATTATTTCTCCAATTGTTTCCTCATCACACTCACAGCCGCTGCCGCCAAGCTTTTCTTCCGCATAATTTTTCCAATCATTTTCTTCTCTGACAGCTCCAATCACATCCATCCTCGCCTGGTGAATGGAAAGCAGACTTGCTGTTCCATTTTGCAGAGTGACTGGCTAGACAAAACCATAATGCATGGTTGTGGACGTAAACAGATGCAGATGTAAATCAATTCTAACAGGTTTTCATCCGATGTTTGTTTTGGGTTATGATGACGTTTCTTGGTTTCTTCCCGTCGTGCTGTACAAATGGGATTCTTCTAGTTCTAATCTAATTTATCAGGACTGGCAATTGTTGATGCAATCACTTAAAGCAGCGTGCAATTCCATTACAGAAAGACTGGCACCTGGTCCGTCTCTTTTTAGAGATTAGCAGCCCTGCAGCGAGGATTTGGTAATGAGTTGGAGAGGATTTACCAGTGGGAATATAATATGTGTCCCAGAACTGCTGTGTTTTTCTCTCCAAATCCTCTCAGGGCGGACCGGCCACTGGTTTGGTGAGCGCTGCAGGTTTTCCAGCATCTCTCCGTCATCAGCCCAAGGGGAGGTCACATGCGGGAGATTACAGTAACATGAGGGGGGAGATTGGTTTTTGCTTGGCTCGCTCTGAATCAACATGCCATCAGCCTGAATGCTTCCTAATCAGGAAATATTTGAGAAACAAGATCACTCAAACTTGAGTTTTTCATTGATATAACTAAACTGCAGCATGTAAAACCACTTTACAGCATGTCAGTCAAATGATGCTTTGGCTATTCGATTTTCTGTGGTTAGTTAGTAGTGATAAAAGACATATAAAGTTTAATTAGTTGAGTAAAAGTAGCATACCATGCTAAAAAATACTACAGAATACAGTACTTATATAAATGAACTTAGTTACTTCCACCACTGCAACAGTTTGTTTGGTTTTAAGCACTTTATGAAGGTTTTCTGATGACTCATGAATTTGGCGTCCCTGCAGAATCTTCTGCAATCCCCTACGGTGGTGTCCTTCACCCACGACTTATGGGTGCATGGCTAAGTGAACAATCTGTTCACTCAGTCAGGATGTACCAGCAGGCTGCTGCCCTCCAAGGTCCCAAAACTGTACCACGATCTGTAAAGAATCTCACAGCGGAGACTGACCCCGATATCAAATTATATTATTCTCTTTAAAGCTGCAGTGCAGTGATCTTTTTTCTCCCATTATGGTTTGGTGAAATGCTTTTTTCCTAACTTGTTTTGATGATTGGAGCTGTGCCAGAACCACAGATTAAGTGATTAAATTTACATTTCAAATATGCATTTATGGATCACAGGGCATCTAGTGTAGTTACTGTAATTTGAGAAGTGGCTCTTCATGAAGCCCCACTCCACATGTTGCTCCTCAAGTTTTCATATGCAGTTTATAATGATAACATGGCAGATTTACCGCTCAAAATCCATAATCGTTTTTGAAACAATGGCTCATTAATTTCACATAGAGGAAGTTTCAGTTGGAGACCGTTGATTTTGCAGGCTAAGACAGCTGTCGCTAGCAGATTTTATTAGCTGTAACTAGCTAGCTTAAGTGTTGATTAGATGTTTAGAATGTTTCTTTAGCCTTAAAGCTCCGTTAGCCAATGTTAGCTCCATTAGTTGGTTAAAAACACTATCAGGTTGACTTTTTTAATGTTTCAGGTGAGTCATTTTCAATCTTGCACAAGAGGGGATCTTAATCATGGATGCATATTATGCTAAATGACGTTAAAGCTGTGTGTCCCAGGCAAAAATTAATAATAATACCTTTTATTCAAGTCAGCATCTCACTCCCATTGATGATCCATCAGATTGGGAAATAAAGAAAGAACATTATTCTTGGATTGCAGTGAGCTAGTTTTATAAATAGAAAAAATGCCGTACTTCTAACATAACTTCTAACATAGTTTGGCTTTGGTTGCTATTAGCTTACAAACTTGTATTTTCAAAAAATAGGTTTTAACTTTTAACGTTACAAGAAAAATGCCCTTTATGATTGCTGGAGTTTAAACTGTTTGACTGTTTTGTGTGATGTTTTTTCTGTATTCGTGTATTATCTGTGTGCGTTGTGTATTTCAATATTTGGCCAATAAAGTTGGGAAAAAAAGTAAGCTAGTTAGCCAGACATGCTAACGATTGCAGCTCACATTAGAGCAGCAAACAAAATGTTTAAATCATTCCTTCCACTGTTGCTTTTATGTTTTTGGTTGTGGGAAGATAAAACAAATCCAGATTGCCAAACTCTTAAAAAGCAAAGTAGTGTATTGTTTTTATACAGCCGCATGCACATTGTCATGCTGTTCACTGTTCCTAGTTACAGTTAATCAAATCCTCGTGGGGAGCTCATTAAAGTCAATTGTTGTGCCTGCTTGTGCCATAAAATATTGTTGCAAATTAGAAAAGAAAAGATTTATTCAATAGAATATATGTAAATATATATACACTCACTGAGCACTTTATTTGGAACACCTGTGCGATCGAATGCAATCCAATACAATAGCTCTGCCATAAATTCTACCACAATTATATGTATATGTATCATTTGTGGTGAGACTGAACTAGAAAAGTGATACTGGTTTTACAACACAGCTTGAATACATAATGTCTCTGGATACCATCTATAGGAAGCATTGACGGGGGGGTTGTTGGAACATGTCCGATCCCAGAGGGCTGATAAAAGCCAGCGAGCAGCAGCCGAGGCTTTCAAAAAGCCACTGGGAACACACACAAACACTATAAAAGTGTGACACTGGGAGGCAGAGAGCTGGGTGATTTGTGTCCTCGGAGGACATGAGAAAGCTGGAAAGGGCTCACTCAGGCTGTGGCAGCCATCTGCAGCGATGCCTCTTCACTTCATCTCATCTGTCCTCTTTTTTTTTTTTTATGTTTTATCAAAGCATCCTGGCCTCACCTCCCTCACCAATCTGCCCTCTGAGGTGTCCCCAGCCTCGGCCACTGACCCCATCTCTGACCAGCACCATATGGTTTTTCCCCCACTGCTCTCTCACTCAGGCATTGTGAACAGATTACAAATGGCATTTAAATAATCATTTTCCAATACCATCAGACAGAGAGACCCGACAGAAGCATCACGCCTCACTAAGTAAGCTGCTTTGACTGAAAAGTCATTTTTGAGTCTTAGTTTTACGGCAGACATCTGCTATGTGATAAAAGCTAAATGTGTTTGTTAAAAATGAAAAACCATTTCGATTCTAGGTTTATTGTGCACCTATAATGCTCACGAATTTAAAAAAGTTATGTCTTGTTTGAACAAAGACCAAAGTGTAAAATTGACCTGGAGTCTTTTTGTCACCTTGAGGTTGCCAAGCAACCAATAGAGACTCCAGGTAATGCGCCCGGCCATATTTTTATTAAAATAACAAGATATATTGTTAAGTAGTGAGGTTCTGGTAGGTTGTTACTTTTGGACAGAGTCAAGCTAACTGTTTCCTACTGTTTCCAGTCTTTATGCTAAGCTAAGCTAACAATGGCTGCTGGCTCCAGCTTCATATTTACTGAGGTAGTTTGTATACTTATTAATGCTAATTGAGAGGCTGCAAATGAAACCAAAGCCTTTTCTTTTTTTAAAGGGATTCACAGCTATCTCTATATTAGTGTTTATCTTGTATATCTACTCACAGTAAATGCTCTCTAACAATTATTTTCATTATGGATTAACCTTCCAATTATTTTTTTTTATTAATCATTTGGTTTATAACATCAGAAAAATGTCTATCACAACATCATGCAGTCAAAGATGATGTTATTAAACGTCTTGTCTTGTCTAACCAACAGTCCAGAACTCCAAAGTATTACATTTACAGTCATGTAAGACCACGAAAAGCAACAAATTCGCACATTTTAGAGCCTTGAACCAGTGAATATTTTGAATTTTTGCACAGAAAATTTCTTAAATTATAAATCGATTATCAAAGTAGTTGCTGTTGAATCACTGCAGCTCTTAAATCAATGCATCACTGAATCATTTGAAGATATATTTGTTGTTGTGCTTGAAATACATAAACTGTTGTGAGTAAAAAACAAACAAACAAATGGATTTGAAAATTTCATAGTGTTTTGAAGATTTTGCCAAAGCAAAGATTTTAGGCGCACAGTTGACACACCCAGCTTTGTATGTGTATAGATCAGTGATAACACACAGTGACAGAGGAAGGCAGCCTGAGGCAGACGCACTGCTGACCACTGCTACTAAATGTGCAAAGAAAACCTGCTTTCCTCTCTTCGTTTTTCATTTTAAACCCTCACAGAACAAAGCACTCTGAACTCTGCAGCACTGCCTCTGTTCTTTCATGTTTTCTGAGCTGCACAATTTTTCATATCATAGCGGGAGGAGGCTGTCGCTGTGAGCTTGCAGAGGCGGCATCACAGTATTTCCACCTGTGGTTGGAGCAGAGGGTGGTGATTGACTGCAGAGACATGCTCAGATGGAGCGCAGCCCCCCCCTCCCTCCTTCCAACAGCCGACAGGAAGCCAAAAGGCCATCTGCACTGCCGAGCTATTGTGTGGCGGTGCATTAAGCTATTTTATGTCCCACATGAATTTACTGCCAGCCTTAAGTTAGCTGGATTGCAGGCAGAGAGTATACCATGTGTACTGTGGAGAGAACAAAGGCAGTTTTAGTTAAGTGTGTGAGCCTCGCAGATGCAAAAGTGTGAAAGCTGTGCAGGATGTGATGCATCGACACCAGTGTTGTATTTCAGCTCAAATACTTTATTAAATAATCAACATAGTAAACATCGTCATCATCATGAAAAAAGGAAAACAACAAAAAAAAAAAATTGAAAAAATGAAACAGTCACATTTGTTTTTCTTCAAGTTTTGCCCATCAACAGTATTTGACTTTCAGAGCTACACACGCTTGTAGTGGCTTTACAAAAGTCATTCAAGGTGATGTGCTGCTTCATTTTGGTGTGACAGTTACATTGATGGCTGAGGAAGGTAACCATGGAAACTCAGGGGAACCCGGGCGGAGGAGGAAGGGGGGAGGTGGGGCACTAGACAAGTTATATATTTATCTCTGTATTAACATCTGTCCAGTGTTGACACGGCACAGGTGAGGTGTTGATAGATGTGAAGTTGTGAAATTTAGAAAGCTCTCTGAGGAAAAAGCCGAAGCCTTTTTTTTTTTTTTTTTGCATCAAAGCCACAATCACTGAGGACGCAGGCCGAGCTGGAGCTGCCTGAGACGAACGCCACATGCACAATGGCCGCCTTTGTGTTGCTATCTGGTGCACTGATGAGAAAAGCTATTGATAACTTGATCACTTCTATATGTATACCGGGCCAGTGAGATTTAACAGGCTTCTTGTTGCTGTAAATGACACTTTAGCTAAAAAAAAAAAAACAGCTCAGGATTTTAAAAAACTGACCACATCTAACTTAGCAAAGTGACCACTGAAGTCATGTGTGAGATGGTGGTAAGATAGCTGAGTCTATCAAAAAAAGATGTTAATTTATAATTCTGTCATATGAATTCACATGCTTTGCTATTTCAGGACAGAGCGTGAGAAAATGAGCGTTGATCTTTTTTTTTTTTGTCTGTATTGTTTCTAAACATGAACCGTAATGATGATAGTTACACCTGCAGTCATGAGAGACTTTAATACTGTTGACATCATGTTTCCAATAAGATCCAGTTTTAAGTTACCGAACAAATAATCTTTCATTTAAACCATCACATATAAAAAGCGAATCAAACAAAAGGTAAAAAACAAAAAAAACAAAACGAAGAAACATTTCTAAACTACCCGGCTGGCATGCATGCTACTACACAGCAAGACAATTTCTTTTTGTTCTTTTTTTTTTTCACTCTTGACAGCTCCTTTTGTAACACACCAACTTATTTACATCAAACTCACCAGTCTAAGGTGTGCCATTGAAATTTCACACCAACCTACAGCAGCAGCAGCAGCAGCAGCAGCAGCAGCAGCAGCACACTGAAATAACTTAACACAACTCACAGAGCTGTGGCAACTTAAAGGATAAATGTGGCACCATTACATACTTTTCTTACTGCCAACGAATCCCATGAAAAGACCAAAACCTACAATTAATTTATCTACTAAGAAGTATTGTCTGTGCATCCACAGCTATCCAAAATTAGCTTTGAATACTCAAAAATAATCCAGAAACTATTAAAAACATCAATAAGCCACACTGTTGCACCGGGTAACATATTCCTTCATTACAGTGAACATGGGCACTGTAGTTTATTTTGAGTCAATCCCACAAACACTGTCCTGCTCCGAGAAATACTCACTAGAGCACCAAATGTGTATTCATCCGCAGCTGAAAGTAGTTCCCAACACGTACTATTTCCTCATGTTTGAGTAGTGTTTCCTAAAAACTACAGTGCCCAGCTGTTTAAAGAAATTACTGAGCCTTTTTAAAAAAAAATTAAACTTTATATTTGTGACCAGTTTTTAAGGATTTACATCTTAAGCAGTATTTAGAGTCTGACTAACACATTGTTAGTTTTGGTCTTTTCGTGGGATTTGACGACAGTAAGAAAAACATCAAGTAACACCAGACTTATTCTTTAAATCTTTTATCACATTGTTCACACAAACAAATGTGTCCAAAACAGAGCCGGTCAAAGGCCCTTCTGAAATATTCTGTAAAGCAGAGTTGCCAAAGTCCCATCCACAGAAAAAGGTCCAGTTTGCACTGCAATGTCACGTTTTTTAATCCTGTTTTAAATATTTAAAACCAATCTATGTAACAAGAGTCATAAATTATCCACAGAGATGTCACAGGCATCATGTGTCGAGTTCAGGAGTCATGCCGAGGGGTTTGATTGGTTGAAGACAATTAGAGCTCCAGTTAAGATGTGAGTTAATTGA
This sequence comes from Thunnus maccoyii, assembly GCF_910596095.1. Classification (NCBI taxonomy): domain Eukaryota; kingdom Metazoa; phylum Chordata; class Actinopteri; order Scombriformes; family Scombridae; genus Thunnus; species Thunnus maccoyii. The sequence goes on from NC_056547.1 coordinate 9,603,968, forward strand.
CTTGGAAGCCGCTCTGCTCTGTGAAACGATTGGAGGAGCAGTTATGTGATCCAGCTTGGCGACTGATTGGACAGAGGTACTGAAAGAGGGGACAGTTGCCTTTTTGATCAGGACCAAATTGCGTCACAAATTGCGTTAATGCTCAATTAGATTTAAATGAACATGGTTCCTCTGCGTCTGAGCCATTGATGAGCTTGAAGAAAGAACCAAATGTTAGCAAGAGTTGTTTTTATCAACGTGCGGCTAAAAGAAACCTGCAGCAGATTATTCCTTGTTTGTCACTAATGTCAGGCCGCACGTAAATATCAGCATCATCACTCTAACATGCTGCACTGTATCTTCTGATTTAATTAACATCCAGGTCTACAGGAGATGAGTGGTGGAAGCAGATGTTGCCCTTAACTTTGACCCACATTCACTCCAAGACAAACACACACAAGCACAACGAACCCAATGCCAACAAACAGTTCCATTCTGCCCTTCCTCGTCCTGACAATGGCTGGCGGGTGTGGGGTGTCAAATCTAATGAAACAGGCAGGGAACAACAGCTGAGTGTGTGTGGAAATGGGGTTGGAGGGGGAGGAGGAGGGAGAGGGTTGAGTCAAGACACAAGTGTCCTTGTCAAAGCCGAGTCCAGGCCAGAGAGAGAGAGCAGCAGTGACCGCAACAACGAGCACCAAAATGGCTGCCAGTTAAAGCTCCAGAAAAAGAGACAGCTCTACTCTCTGAGCGTGAATCACTGCTGCCGCTCCTCTCTGGTTGACTGGTGTGAGCTCATGCGAGATCCCCCAGGCGGGCAGGAAGGCAGGCTTGACTCCAATAAGCCTGGGTGAGCTGGAATAGGCAGCAGAACTGAGCTGTGGGTCTCCGAAGCCTCCGGTTTGTTAGAGCAGGATTTGAAGGCTGAGCCAAGGGCCAAAACTGTACGGGAAGTGTGACACCAAATCTCATCGGATTCTGAACCGTTTACTTATTTCCCCATGTTTTCATCCCTCACCCCCTCTCTCTATTTGATTGGGTGGGAGGATTAGGACTGGATTACCCAAGGAGGGTATGCGTACCAGAGAGTGTGTTTGTTTGTATGTGTACCCACATGTGTGTAAAGGTCATGTCGTTTATCATATGACTTTGTGGGTGAGTATATAGCGGCGCAGCAAAGTGTGCAAGAGCACATGGAGGAGGGAGGTGGCGCACAGAAACCTCACAGAAACCTCCAGATGCCTGACCACAATAAGATTAAGGATTTGCCACATGCTGTTGTGGGTTCTGCATCATGGTGGAAATGTGTTTAAATTTGAAGCAGCTTCCTGAACCAACAGTATGCTATACCCGTGTGTCCCAACCTGACACAGGAGGTTGCAAGATAAATTTGAGATGATTAACAGAGGAGGAAAGCAGAAAAAGCGGAAAATATTTTTGCATCACAAAGTTATGCTGATTTCTTTCATATTTGTCTTGTAAATCACTGGAAAATTTTACTTCTTTATGAGGAATTCAGATAAACAAGGAAGAAACCACTCTTTGGTCGAACTGGTCTCAACTACTAGACATATGAAACCAACAATGAGGGGTCGAAGGTAGATATTGTTTGTTTTTTAAGGGGTCACATGTCAAAAAGGTTGGAAACCACTGTTCTTTACCACAGGTAGGGCTCATTATTGTTGTTTTTTTATCCCCAACTCACCCACAAAAAACGTAATCGGTTTTGATTCAAAACAGAAAAATACTCTATAATACAAAAACATATAAATATATAATTGCAATGTATAACCTTTGTAGTTTAACTATTGCCTTTTTTATATACTGAAAGCCACTCTGATGGATAAATGGCTAATTTATGCTTTCCCCCAGCGTTACAAAATTACCTACTTCTTTGTAAACTGCAGTGATCCGTGACCTCTTAAAGCAGGAAGCTAACAAACTTTTGGATGTCTGGGGACATAAAATCCTGCTAGAAATATGTTCAAACTGATCCACTTTCAAAAAATCTGTATATTTTGCAGTGAAAATCTGTAACCCACCTCTGACATGCATGATGAACACGTATTTAAACACATGGGGAAATAGAGATTAAAGCCACTGAAGCACAAATGCCACGGTTCGTTCGAGGGAATAATTTAACAGGGGACAGGAGAACTCCCCGTCCCTGGTCCCTCTTGATGGCAGATGAGGATGCGCAGGTGACTGATGAGAAAGTGGGACAAATTCAGAAGTAACGACAACAGTCATTCCTGCCTGGATACCTCCTGGAGAGCCTCTATGTTGCACCCTGAGCTGCACACGTGTGTCCACACAGTGGTTTTATTCATGCACCGAGAAGAATAAAGTGCACACGACAAGGAATTTAAACGTGTGTATTGTTGCATGTGTGTGTGTGTGTGTTTACAGTCCAACCTGGTCCAGCCCGGTCTGGATTAGCCGCCGATCTCTGCAGGGTTGCAGAGTGGACAAGAAGGGGCAGAGGTTGAGAGAGGGGAGGGGCCGCAGTAATCTGCTAATCTCATTAATACCATGGCTGTGGGTGCCCTGTCAACAAGACGCAGGGAACAAAGGACGGGGTAAACAGCTGATGACCCTGGCTGCTGTCCACAGCACAATGCCTTAACACACATAAACACACACACGCGCGCACAGTCATGCACACACTACACACTCACACGCACTCACACTAAATCAGGATGTGTTCAGCTTTCACCAGGAAACTCTCCTTAGATGAGATGAGATAGAAACACAAAGGAGTCTACTGGCAGGTTTGAGTGAGTAAAGATAAAAACTGGCAACTGTCCCCTCAGGCCGGATGACCCTCAAAAGGCTCCGCGTAAACACTGCCTGTTCGTCTTGCTTTACTGATTACACAGCGCACAGCAGGACCAGCAGGACCTGACATGGACTTCTCAGCTGCTCCCATCAGTCTGAGTCACTTTTCACTGCTGATACATGAGGCTTAGCCAGCGGATGGATATCAGGATGTCTCCTTGTGTTGTCCAGGAAAATATAACTTAGGTGGATTATATTGTCTGTGCCACATTTTATTCTTCAGTCATAAATGAAAATGTCTTTTTAATCCACTTTAATGCTTAGAACATGACCGGTGAAATATCCTATATGGTGCTTTGTGAGTGCTGATGCCATCTTCTGTGACCCGTGCACACTGATTGATCACATTCAGATAGGTGGGTGAGGATGCTGGGATGCCTGGCTGTGCAGATCCAGAGAGGCAGCTGGGATGACTGGGACACATGGGGTGGGAGGTCAAATGGGACAGGTGGAACAAATGGTTTCTCCATTCAAGTAAACTCAGGCAGATTTTCCAGGAGAAAAACAAAAACAAATGTGTCTCTGTTAGCCAATTAGCAGAGAACTTTTGGGGGCAAATGTTTTAATTCCTACTTTCTATCTGTGGATGGACGGGACAATGGCAACAAACACAGATGGAATGATTAAATAACTCAAGATAGGCCGTCATTGCCTCTGCAGCAAAAGCAGACAAAGTGGAGGAGAATCAGTATGAGACAAAATGCGTGTGTCTGTGTGCATGAGCGTACAAAAAGGCATGCGGTCAGCAAGCAGCTGGGTTCAAACCTCCTCTCACCGATCCAGCACCCGACTATAGTCCTGAGGACCACAGCCACCTTCACTCTTGAGTTCAGCAAATACTTGTGTGAAAAAGTGCGGGTCTGCGTTGATGCGCAGCATCTTGGAGCTGGTGGCGTCGATGATGGCGAGGCAACGGTCCCAGAAGGCCTCTTTACCTGCCTCAACCAGGAAGGGTTTGAGTGGATAGGAGATCTCGTTGCCCATGTAGGAGTAGGACAAGTAGAGACAGGTGAGCAGGATGGCCTGTAGCTCGTGCTCCGACGCCACCAGATCGCCATCCACAACATCTCGGCACAGCATGTAGACGAAGACCACGTTGGCCGGTGTAACGAAGGCCTGGTCCTGCCAGCCCTGCAGCAGCAGCGAGCGGTCCACAGCTCGCAGCCAGAGCACCGGGTCGGCCGGAGACAGATGCTTCAGGCGGTAGCAGCGACAACACAGGAACTCCCCCAAGCAGCGGAGGAGCTCGCTGGTGGAGGCCTGGACGATGACACGCTTGGGGGACGAGGTCACTGTCCCCTGGGGAACTTTTTTCACAGAGGAAAGCTGCTGGGACTTGCTGTAGCCGTATCCGTGCCCCTGGCCCATCCCCAGGCCATAGCCGAGCCCCAGACCCAGTCCTGCTGGGCCCTCATAGCTGGACAGGTTGGCACATGACAGTGACTTCTTCACATTCTCACAGTTGAGGTGCAGGACGGGGTCCTTTTGGTAGATGTTGATGTTGTTGTTGTTATTGAGTGGGTCACTGAGGGCCGCCAGACCACTGGAGCCTTTTTTAGAGTTGCCTTTCTTCTTGGTGGAGGCCACGAGTCGCTTCCATGTGAGTGCCGGGAGGAAGATGGACTGGCCCCTCTTCAGCCCGCGGTCTTTCTGGCTGTTGAGAGAGCGGCTGCTGAGGCTCGGGTAGTGGCTGAGTGAGCCCGGCCGGTTGTCATAGTACCCTGACTTGCGAGAGCCGGGTGACAGTGATAGTACTGTGCCCATGGTGAGTCAGTGCTCCAAGGATTATAAAGCCTTACTGGTGTTGTAGTGAGTGGAGGCGTTTGAAGCCGAGCTCCCTCTGCTCTTTTATTTCTTAATATCCAGAGGATGTGAACTCTCAACAGAGAAACAGCATGAAGAGATGAGCAGTGCAGACATGTCAAGGTGAGCTGAACGGTGGACACAATTTAAACGTCTCTGGCAGCAGAGACATTACCTGTAACATCAAAACACAAAGGAAGACAGAATTTAAACAAATGGACAGTTTAAATGGACAATAAAACGGTTAATGACATCTAACCACATTTCACTGTAAATGTGTTCAGATTATAAACTGTAATCCGCACCTTGTGGTTGACATTAACCTCTTCAACCACACTGCCCGTTCAAACCCACAAAACCTTTGTCTTTAATTCTAGTGAAGACCCCAACTTGTCCAAAGATACCAAATATGCTAGGCTGAATATTGTAGAAATGTGCATTAAATGAAACACAAGGCTCTAATGTTTGATGTCATTTGACGGAACGATGCAGCCTAAAAACATGAGGTCTTAAGGTTTGAATATTTCACTCATTGGAAACATCATGTAGCTTAATTGAAGAGCTGGAACATACTGATATAGAATATACTGTATATGCCATACTATCAAACACTGTGGAGAAAGATAAGATAAAATCTTCCGACCTTAAATGAGAAATATGAGAGGAAAATGGATATAAACAGGTTAATTAACAGCCTGATTATATTCTGTGAACCCTGTGAAGATTCCTGGATATTAACCTATTAAAAGAACCTCCTTCTATCTCTTACTTAATGAACAAATGCATGAGCCAAGACGCTAAATGTATTGAACGCTGTGTACAGAACAGGCTACTTTATGATGTTTACACATGAATTCCCTTCGTCAAAAACAGATTATTTATATTTTAAACATCCTGTTAGTTTAAAATGATTACAACAGTGGCATCACTACAAATGTCAACATTTAATCTGCTTCGCTGTCCTCCTCATAGCTGCTCTGATGCTCACCTGTGTGTACGAGGTGTCAGGGTACGAGACGAATATTGTTTTTCTTTGTCGCAGTCAGCGATGGTGCGAAGAAGCGCAATAAAGGATGCACTGTTTATGCAGGAGATAACAGGCGATGACAGCGAGCAGGATGCAGAATTAGAGGCAGAAAGTCACTCTTGTAGAAGCTTTGACCTACTGTTCAAAGATGCAAAGTCTGGAACAACGCGTCGGTCCTCGCCAAGGAAGGGGTGCAGGTGTCATCCTCCGCTGCACCTCAAACCCAGGCGAGACTGATGTTTGACATTAGTGTAATTAATTGTCTTTTCATTTGTGTCTCCATGTTTGAAGGCGAAATGCAAAACTTTCACAGTGTCTGAGTCCTTTCAATGCACTCCATCTCTTCACCGACACAGATCCGTGCGTAAAAGTCTCCTTTGGACTTCTTCTCCGGGTGCTGTCCGGTTCTCTGGTGCTGCTCAAAGTCCGCACACTGAGATTCAGACGCCTACTGACCGCTCATCGGTCCCGACAGTCCGACCTCTGAACGGGCTCTCAGACATTAGGCTGAGCAGCCAGTGAGCGCACAGAGCGGCTCAACGCACCGCCTCCCACCGACACAGACTCCTCCTAACGGGGGCTCAGCTGCTACAGAGCGCACACACATACACACACACACACACACACACACATACACACGCACACACACACACAACCTCAGTAAACTACAACCAACATATCACACATAAACTACATTCATCATCATCATCTTCAAACACAGTTAATTACTATTTTATGCTATTAACTTACAGTAGTAGCAGTAGGTACAGCTAGTAGTACAGCTATTAGTAGTCAGTAGTGGTAGTTGTATTTTTAGAGATGAGCCCATAATAAGATTAACTTATATGTATATAGAAACTAAAAAAAGTAAAATAAAAATGTGATTATTTAAGGTAAATAAAATAAAAATAATGTAAAATAAAATAGTACAAAAATATGGAAAATAAATGAAAATATTATTAAATTAACTTTAGAAAAATATAATAATATAATTCATCTAATTCAATTGAATCCAATGAAAAATGTATTAAATGTACCAAACTAAATTTAAAAAGCAAATAAGCTTAATAATACAACAATATGACATAAAAAAATAAAATAAAAAATGAAAAATTAATATCAAATTAAATAAAATTACCACAATGTTCTTGAAATTAAATGAATGAATGAAATTACATTTAAAATAAAAGGTTTTGAGAAAACAATATTGGGTCCATTTAGTAGCTCTTCCAGATCTTTTCAGTCATGTCACATGAGCTTCATTAGTACAGATGGAGTTTTCCTACTTAGTCATAGATCTTCAAATACTATTTTTTTCAAGGCATTTTAAGGACTTCTCATGGGACTTTCCTTTTCTCGTCTGCTGATGAAGATCAAATGAAATGATCAAAAGCTGCAGATCAGCTACTAAAAAGACTTTATGGTGATGAGAGAAAAATGAGAGAAAACTAAATAAGACTGAATAATACTGAATAATTAACAATACATACTGCAGGTGAGTAAAGTAACAGTAACACAGCATAGCATTACTATTTTTAACAGCAGTAGCAGTAGTAGCAGTAGTGCAGTGGCAGCAGTACTACTTGTTTGTTTAAAGTTGTCCTTCATTAGTTTAAGTAAAATTTGTACATATCTGTTTACCAGCTCTGCACAAAGCAGCACTTCCCTTGCTAAAGAATGAGGTTGTCTAATAAATACACTCTGCAACATAAACTGCAAATGGTGCAGAATTCATGCAGTCCAATAAAGGCGTAATGACTTGAACGTTATACAATAGTCCCTAAGAAGCCTGTAAATATAAATGTCAAACACAGGGAGGTAAAATTATAGCTCCATATTGATTTATAGAAACATTAACTGACAAATGTTGCATTAAATAATCTCCTTGCATTAAATAAGGCTCGCCTTGGACCAGCCCCTAGTTATGCTGCTATAGGCGTAGACTGCCGGGGGGACTTCCCATGATGCACTGAGCTCCTCTCTCTTCCTCTCTCTCTCCATCCATTCATGTACCATTAATGCATGTTACTAACTTGGTATCTTCTCCAGAGTTTTGTGCTTTCTCATCTCGCAGGTGACCTTCGGCTGCAGACTGACGGATGTCCAGCGTGACGCCCACCGCTGCTGCTATTATTATTACTACCATTATTATTATTATTGTTCATATCTCTATTATTATTATTATTGTTGTTATTGCTATTGCTATTATTGTTGTTGTTGTTGCTGTGCTTCTCTGTGTCTCTCTCCCCTCTCCCCCTCCTTTTTCTCTGTCAACCCAAGTGGTCAAGGCAGATGTCACCTAGAGCCTGGTCCTGCTTGAGGTTTCTCCCTGTAAAAGGGGAGATTTCCCTTGCCGCTGTCTCCAAGTGCTTGGGGGAATGTTGGGTCTCTTTAAACCAAAGAGTACAATCTAGACCTGCTCTATGTGAAGGGTGCTCTGAGATAAATAAAATTGACTTGACTTGAATTGAACTGACTCCTCCTCGGCTCTATGAAACTCTGAACTGCCAGCAACGGCTCGTGTCCTCCTTAAAATCTTATATTTATTATTGTTGTGCTGTCACTGCGCTACTGTTTACTAGTTTTTTTATTTTATTTTAGAGAAAGCTTACACCGTCTTTGCTGCTGCTGTAACCCCTCTGTGTCAGTCCTCGTTGTCGTAATAATCCTCATATGTCTTCTCCTCTCTGTCCTCGTGCTGGCTGAATATTTGCTCCCCTCGGGGCCAAATAAAGCTTGTTTAATTGAACGTGAAATATCATATAACAATGAGATGACAGGAAGTAGTTGTGACACACACCTGAGTGGGTTTACTGTCGGTTAGAGTGAATAAGCCTCCCTCACATGGTCAGGTCTGATTATGTAACTGTCTTCATGAGTCCATCCTGTATTGTAGGTCATGGAGCTGTCTGAACTGACGAGTATAAGAGGATCAGATACATTGTGCGTAAGGAAGGGCAATAAAATATCAATGAACTAATCATTGCTTCCACTACAGCATCTGTTCGTAATACGTATTCTGAAAGGGATGAACCGAAACTAGAATTTCACTTGTTTGGACAACATTGTGTATTATATCCTGCAGAGTCTCTTCAGGGTCCTGGCCTTCTACAGTACTCAATAAGCATATGTGTTGTGAAACCAAAGCAATTATTTTTTTGCTCAATAATTCAAATTGAAAAAAATCAATCCCACTACAAGTGATAGTAGCAGTTCTGCAGCTTTTAATGTGTCATCTTCACCAAATGTTGATTTTTCCGAGTAGTTTAAGGACTTTTTGTACACGTTGTCTTGAGCATGGAAACAGCAGTTAACTAAACCATCTGAAGAGGAAAACTATGTGATATGTGGTGTGGTTAGACTGTTATGTCATCTGCTGTTTCCAGCGTCAACAATTATTAAAATGTTTTAGTAATTTGTGAACTCCTCATGGAGAAGGCTTCATGGCCCTCCTTGGCACTTTGACATCAAGGGATGGCTGAGGACTGTCTGGGAAATGAGGAGGAAATGTAAACTTGATTCCCTAGGAGTGAGGACTTGTAGGAAGCCAGAGAAAAAAAGACTAAACAAATGATAGTGGACAGATGAGATAAGAAGGGTAGTAGCAAGAAGCAGGCATAGACAGAATTCATAGGAAGAGAAGAAAAGACAAGAGAGAGATTCTTCTGAATTTTAAAAAGTCCCTTTTATTGTGAGTACTCAACCATAATCAACTCAGACACCAAAAAAGTGAATCAAACATTAAAACATACTGTCTGGCACTAGTGTATGAAAGTATCCCAAGTGTTTAAAATAATTATTGCAGCCTAATCTGGACCACAAGCAGATAAACCAACATTGACTCTGGGTCAATTGACTCTCGACTGTTGATCTGTTTAAGCAAGTTAATCAGCACACAGAGAAGCCTTTTCTTCGCACTGTGCTTAGGTCCAAAAATAAACAACTTCAATAAAAATAGCCTTAGACCATGGTATCATCCCTCTAAAAGTGGCAACAGCCCTCCAAGCATGTAACACTGTGCAAATACATAGGAGTCTGCCTCTCTGTATGTACAAAAGGTCAGTCCCCAGTGTGCGACTGTAGATACCCTCTTCAGGCTAAAGCTCCATGCAGAATCTTGGGTTTGTAATTAGCCTTTCTGAGAAGACACTGGACCAAAAAAAAAACCCTTAGACCACCATGACACCTTCAAACCTGTCATAGAGCATTAGTGTGACACTTTAATACAGGTATAATACAGATCTTTCTTCGAAACAGGTTTAAAGTAAACACTAGTAAACTCTAAAAGACTGAATGGGAATCTTAATCTTTTCCTAAGCTTAATACAACACAATCATAACAGTGAATAAGAAAACCATAACAAAACACCTCCCAAGAGTTTCTCTATCTGAAGCTTGTTGGTTGAAGGATAAGGCTGGATATTTTCTATATTTTTTCTTATTGTCAACAAATCTCATGTGCAGAGCCAAACCGACAACGAATCAATCAACTCACAAGTATTGTGTGTGTATCCAAAATCTGATATATTTAATTCCTCTGTCAAATACCCCTGTTGATGTCCAAAAAAGATTAAAGACAGGTCAGCAAGTCACAATGTTGTACTGGATGACATGACACTTCATCCCTGAGGACAATGGTTATCGTCATTTGTTTAGAAACGCCTCCAAAGAGGAATAACAGCAATCACGTTTTCAGTCTCCAGAGAGTGGTTCCGTGTGAGGCTATCTTGTTGTGCTACATATCACGACCTCTTGACTTTATACTAAATTTATTTACAATGTGCAATGTAGTACAAAATCAAGAGGATGTGATATGTAGCACAACAAGCTACCGAAACTGTAAACAGAACTGCATTCCTGCACATGCTCAGTCGTGTCTGCCTTACACAGAATTACTCTCTGGAGACTGAAAACGTGATCACTTTTAGTCCTTGGGGCCATTTCTAAACAAACTAACGTGACCGCAATCTTCATAATGAGGGAAAATGTCACCCAGTGCAATGTTATGGCTAACTGACATGTTTTTAATATTTTTTTGGATAACAACAGAGGCCTGAGGCACAGAGGAATAAGATATATCTGGCTTTGGATACACACACAATACTCATAAGTAAGTATGATGAGTTCATTGTTGGTTTGGCTCTGCACATGAGATTTGTTGACAGTAAGAAAAATATAGAAAATCACCAGCCATATCCTTTAAAACCACTCATGTGATTGCTCATAAATCAGTTTATAACCTTGCAGGATATGTCTAAAAGCTTGTTTGGCAGCATCTCAAATAAGCTGTCAAACTCGCAGCTGTTCACTGCATTTATCACTGAGTCATCCTCCAGATAAGTGAAACCTTAATTTCATCGCACACAAAGACAAAACTCCCCTACTGTGCACATGTCTTTAAGAGACATGAAATCACATGTAGAAACCCAAATAAAATACAGAATGACTCATTCACTCCTGAGATGCAGACAAAACAATCAGAAGCAGTCCTCTTCTGGCATAAACCCATCTTTGTTTTTTCTCTCCTCTGGTTTTATGTCACTGTGAACTGGATCATAGTTGAGCTCTATAGGGGAGGTCTCCTCGTTCAATACACACCACACTACGCTCTTTTCTCTCTCTATCCTCATTTTCTCTGCTGTTCTTTCCCTCTCGCTCCCTCCAACAGCTGCAGGACTCTCAGCATCTCCTGCACAGCTGACCCGGATACACTGACAGCCATGAAAAGAGCTGTTGTTGTCCACTGATGAAGAACACACACGTTTCACCACTTTACAGCACTAACAGACACGAGGACAGACTTGCGATGGCTGTTGCTGGTGTCAGACTTCCCATCCTAATCCCCCTTTTTGACATTTTATGTTTCAAATCCTGAGATTAAATGTGGATGAATGGCACGAAACTATGTCTAACCATTTGTAATTCTGAGTAAACTGCTATTAAAGCTTTTCATAATTGTTATCTTTCAAAAAAAGTTGCCCTAGATATTCTTAAATTGTGGTTTATCCATGAAGCTTCACTGGTTTGTACTTCTTTTACATTCCTAATTTTGGCTTAGAAATCTTTTTTAATATCATTTGCTGCTGTCTGACCCAGTTAGATTATGTAATTGTGTAATTGATTTGCACTGTCATATCCCACATTTTGCAGCAAGAGAAAAAGACTGCTGCATCCGATAAAACAAAGTGTTTCCTGCTTTTTTTTCCTTTTTTCTTCCTCTTCTTCTTCTTCTTTTTTTTTTTTTTTGCACCAGGGCGTCTGTTACAAATGAGGCCCAGCAGCTGTATTTTTCTCGTCTCATCTCAGTCACTTTCATCCAGATCCAAATGCACAGTGGATCCGTCTCGCCTTTCTGTCACACACCCACTGATTTCATTTTGTTTAATGTAGCAGCATGAATGCACTGAAATGAAACCAAAATTAGTTTTTTTGTACCAACAGGGGCTACCGTTACCTCTGCTGTCTTATTTCATGTTTTTGGTGTAATTATGGCTTTCTAGCTTGTTTTACTTATACAGAAGCTGATGTAATACAGCTTAAAGTGTTATTTATCTGTTCTGTTTTCCCTAAATTGAATACTCTGTCACTTGATAGCTTGCCTGAGTGCTGTTGTCTCTTTTCATTTTGACTTTCAGGTGATTTGGGTTCAGTCAGTCACCTGGAAAATTATCCCATTCACAGCTCTTGGAAAGAAGGAAACAAAGGAAGCCACAATCAAAACAAAATGACGAACAGCATGAAAAAGAAAGAAAAGCATCAAAATGAGAACAAGAGAAAAAGCAGAAGTGATGGAGACATCAGACATGAAAGGAAACCAGGGCAGTGACTTCACAGAAAGGAGTGGGTGAAGAGGCGTAAAAAGAGGACACAGACAGAAGGGAACAGGGTGAGATGCAGAGAGGAGAGAAATGATGAGGAAAAGGAGAACAAAAGGGGGAAGAGAGAATAATGGGTGCTGCAGAACGAGGGCACAGACGGGCAGAGAGGGACAATAAGCTCGGCTGTGGTGGCTGTTGGAGTCAGACAGGTTCACCTGATGACACATCTGGCCGTCTGACTCACCAGACTCACTAATCTCCCTCTTAAAGACCTGCACAGAGAAGCAGACAGCACAGACAAAAGACATGACGCGCTTATTATGTTATGTTATTAAACATCCTCTGCATTTCACCCATCCCATAGGAGCAGCAGGCAGCCACGGTGCAGCACCAAGGGACTAACTCCAGTTCTTTTTGCCAGTGCCAGTAGTCAAGGGCACTGATTCGAGTACTAATCCTAATGTACATGTCTTTGATGGTGGGAGGAAGCTGCAAACTGCATACAGGGGGTACCTGGGTCAGCCAGGATTTGAACCCTGTGCCTTTTTACTGTGAGGCAACACTGCCAGCCCTACTATTGTCCACTGCTGACATGTTGGAGGTCACAGCCTGTGTTTTTGTTTTTTTTGTGTCTGAAAGTATCTCCTGCAAACATACCACTCAATCTAAAAGAGTGATTGTTGATTGTGCATGATTGTTGGATGAAACAGACATTTGCAGCTGTAATTTTTTTCAGCATGGAAACAATCAAATCTAAATTACATGTATTAAAAAGACTTGTGGCATTTCTGTCTGATCACAGTTTTGTTCGTGAGTTCAGATGCAGGAATGTTCATTAAATAAGGAGTCATTTGAAAATGTGTTTTCATCACAATTAAACTTGATGGAATATGCATTCTTTTACAAGTAGGCTACAACCTTAACTGTACAAGCTTATAAACCTAAGATTATAACTTGAATCAAGCACACATTTATGAATGATATAGGATTGTATACATGACTGGCTGAATGAATTAAAGGGTTTCAGAAACTGGGCCAATGTTCTGCATACATGTCGTAATACTGCACTCTAGTGGACAATTTAAGTCAATTTCAGAAATATATTGTCTGACCCAGATCCAGAGTTTGGGCTAAGGAAGTTAGTTTTATTGGAGTTATTCAGCACTAAAAGTCCAAATTACAAATTAATTTGTTAAACTGTGATGAAGCTCTATTGACTAACAGGTAATGACAGGCACTTTAAACTGTGGTGACCATTGTCAAAATGCATAAACGTATGGTTTTGTACAGCTCTGAGCAAACATCTAGTTCATGTTAATAATGTTTCATGCTTTTAGCCAATAAGCATTGATTCTCTACCACAATGTCTATTTTGATGCATCATTTTTAGAATAGGTAACCATATCCAGAAAAAATGCACAAGTGTTAATTATCCAAAAATTCAAGTAAGTCTGGTCATCACTGCAGTTATCACCATTTGAACTGAAAGCACTTAAATTTTACAGGACATATGTTTTTTCTTCATATTTTATTGAGAACATGTCACACAGAACATGAATGACATCATTTAACAATCAAACCAGACATAATTTCATCATCACTATATGTTTCCTATATATATATATATATATATATATATATATATATATACCCAGACACAGGACCCCAGGTGCAGGCTGTGCAAAGATGCTCCTGAGACAGTTCAGCACATAATAGCAGGGTGTAAGATGAAGGCAGGAACAGCGTACATGGAACACCATAACCAAGTGGCTGGCATAGTGTACAGGAACATCTGCACTGAGTATGGGTTGGAGAACCCAAGGTCACAATGGAAGACACCTCCTAAGGTGGTTGACCAAGCCAAGATCCTGTGGGACTTCCAGATCCAGACTGACAAGCTGGTGATGGCTAACCAACTGGACATCGTGTTGATCGACAAACAACAGGAGGAGCTAGAAAGGATGTGGGGAGTGAAGGCAACAGTGGTGCCAGTAGTAATTGGAGCACTGGGGGCTGTGACTCACAAACTGGGAGAGTGGCTCCAGCAGATCCCAGGTACAACATCTGAAGTCTCTGTCCAGAAGAGCACAGTCCTAGGAACAGCTAAGATACTGCGCAGAACCCTCAAACTCTGGTAGAGGATCTGAGCTTGAGGAAGACACACCACCACCCCCCCATGGGAGGGGGTGAGAGGGAGATTATTATTTATATACATATATATATATATATATATATGTACACACACAGACCGGTGACAAATTAAAGGAAAAACCAACATAAAGTGTCTTAGTAAGGTGTTGAGCCACCACGTGTGCTTGGACAGTTTCAAAACACCTTGGCATTGATTCTACAAGTCTCTGAACTCTACTGGAGAGATGAACACCATTCTTCCAAAAGATATTCCCTCATTTGGTGTTTTGATTATGGTGGTGGAGAGTGCTGTCTAACACGTCAGTCTAAAATCTCCCATAGGTGTTCAAGTGGGTTGAGATCTGGTGACTGCGAAAGCCATAGCATATGATTCACATCATTTTCATACCCATCAAACCATTCAGTGACCCCTGTGCCCTGTGAATTGGGGCACTGTCTTCCTGGAAGAGACCATGTACTCCCATCAGGATATTGATTTGCAGTGACCTTTCCCTCTAAGGAGACAATAAATAAAAAGTTTTTTTTTTAATTTTTAAAAGCGAGGTTTGTTTTCCTAAAATAATTTGGCAACCACTTACATTTTATCCTTGTCTAAAACAAATCAGTAAATTTTTGGGCTCATTATTTATTAAATTTGATGACGTTTGGATGAATTTTGTTGCATTTTGATGGGAAAAAGGCGTTTAGTAAAACCGTTAAAAACCGTTAAAATGGACCGTTAAATCATGCGTTAAACTAGGAGGGAATGGGCGTGCCCTGTGACGTATTTCAAGCTAACGTGCGGCCTTAACTGTTAAACAAACAAACAAAGCAACACACAGGTGTGAAAATAATTAGCCTACTTATTATTCAAAATAACCCCAGATTAAAACGATTGACGAGTTAGAAGATTTAGCTGTATGTTCCCAGTATCCGCCTGTTCCCAGCAGGAGGAAGAGCCACCAGGTAAGATAATAACCTCAGCTACTTCATGTTTGCTAGCGTCATTAGCTTTTGTGTAGGTAAACTATTTTTAGTGCTGGCTCCTCAAATCAATGCAGTTTCATTTTCACTTTATATCAGTTATGACTCCTATAAAGCCTTTTGAAAAGTACTGCAGAGTGCAGGGACAGTGGCAAGTGTGTATTCATTAGTACTTTTGAACCTTTCAAATGTGCTTTATGCAAAATTCACCTTTACAAACTCAGTTTCCTATCATTCACTATTTAATTCATGGCATTGTGATGTAGTTGGGATGCTGGGGATGTTTACAGTAGTGCAGCACCTCTGAACCTCTTATACTAGTTACTGTACCTCTGCACTGCAGGTCTTTTGTTTATATACCTGTACTGGCACTGTACACAAGTTCACATCAAATTAATGTGCACCTATATAACCAAAACTGCATTTAAATGTGTTGATATCTTCCAAATATTAATAGGAACATTCTGTTGAGGTTGTTGTTCATAATAAAATATCTCAAACAGGGCTGTGGCTACAACTGAGGAAACTGAGGTCATGTCCTCCTATTTTTCCATTTCCATTTTTTATTTTACTTTGGGGATTTCAGTCAACACTTGGTAGATATTTTCTAGGCTGATTCCAAAATTTTATAAAGACACAATATATTTATTTATTTTTTTACTACTTTTAGGCTAATAAATAAATAGAGGATGTATTTTCTAGGGCTGCAACTATTATTTTCATTAATCTGTCTATTATTTTCTTGATTAATTGACTAGTTGTTTGGTCCATAGAATGTGAGAAAATTGTGAAAAATGTTGATCAGTGTTTCCCAAAACACAAGACACAACCCCAACATGTATTGTTTGTCCGGACCTACAGTCCACAACCCAAAGACATTCAGTTCACTGTCAAAAAGGACTAAAGAAACCAGAAAATATTCACATTTGAGATGCTGGAATCAGAGAATAGGGACTTTTTTTTCTTGAAAAATGTCTCAAAAGGATTAACCAATTATTAAGATAGTTGGCGATTAATTGACTAATCGTTGCAGCTCTAGTATTTTCCCCAGCACAGTTGTATTTCTGTGGAGAGAGATCTGGACCTCCATGTTTGGAAATAAGTAACAGACAATATAAATTAACACTTACATGAATAAACAATGTAAAATGGGTTTCATACCAGAGAAATTCAGTGGTAGCAGCTCAGATCCAGAAAGACTTTATAAAGTTGAAGCAATATGAAATGTTGTGCTGGGTTTTGCCTCTATGCTCACTTTGTATGTTGCATCTGAATTGACAGAACTTCCCAGTAGAGGGCACTAGATACATGTGGTCATGTTGTCTTCTACTGGCTGCTTGCATTTGTTGCTCTTTACATTGATTAGTGTTAAAGGACTGGTTCACAATTTCTGTCTTCAAGTCTCTCTTAAAACAATAGTCAGGTGCCCAAATGAACACTGAAACATGTTTTTCTTGCCGTAATTATTCCTCCTGTTCATACTGACCATTAGAGGATCCCTTCATAATGCACTGACAATGTAAGTGATGGGTGCCAAAATCCACAGTCCTCCTTCTGAGAAAAAATGTATTTAAAAGTTTATCTGAAGCTAATATGAAGCTTCAGCTGTCCAAATGAGTCAAATCAAGTAGATATCTTTCAACGTTACAGTCTTTTTAGTGCCAGAGTCCCTCTTATTGTTCCTATACTTCCGCAGCTCAACAGGAAAACAGTGTCCGAGGAAACACAAAGAGGGAATTTGATGCTAAAAAGACTGTAAATATGGCAGATATCCACTTGATATGACTGACTCAGACTGCTGAAGCCTCACATAAGCTTCAGATCAACTTTTGACTGTTGATTTGGACACCTCACTGTTGACAGACATGAAAACTTTTGAACCTATCCTTTAAAGCCTCCGGTGCCAGTTTAGCCTGGAACTAACCTAACCTGTACTGGCAAGACACTGAATGCTTTTTATAGAAGCACTGGGCTTGGCAGCAGTAGTAACGCTCAGTAATCCATTATCCCAAATTAATTGTTGGCCTATTTTGCCAGCTTCTCTGCTTTTATCAACCCTGCACATTACTGTTGCTATCAGAAATGCTCCCCGGCAAAGTTTATGTACATACATTACCACAAATCCTGGCAGATGATTGACTGATGTGACTATTATGTTAATGCAGTGGAACTAAACTAGGATCCAGGAAGCTTGAGGGGCCTTTGGGTGAACTCATGAGGGCCCCCCACTAACAAGACAAATAGTTTACTCTTATAATGATTAACAAGAATTTTTTAGAAACACATTTGAGTCATGTTTGACTGCATTATTATCTCTTAGAGTGAACTGTTTTATAATTTCACATTAAATAATCAATTTTATCAGATAGTCCTTAATAGAACCCAAACAATTAATCAGTTAATAGATTAGTAGAAGGAGATGACAAGAAATAATCAGCAACTAATCTCCCTTAAAACCACAATGTTATGTTTTTGGGTTAAAGAAATGAGATATAACAAGATAATTAGTGAACTTAAGAGGTGCTGGTAGATGCATTTTTACCTTTTGGACAGAGCCAGGCTAGCTGTTTCCATTTGTTTGCAGTCTTTGTGCTAAGCTAAGCTAACCGGCTGCTGGATTTAACTTACCATACAAACATGAAAGTGGTATCAATTTTCTCATCAAACTCAGCAAGAAAGCAAAACAACGTATTTCCCAAAAAAGTGTAACTACTCCTTTTAAGTCATCTATTGAGCACAAATGTCAAACATCCATTGTTCCAGCTTCTCAGAAGTGAGGATTGTTTGCTTTTCTTTATTTTGAATAATTGTAAACTGAGTATTTTTGGGTAAGGCGCAGATGTTACCTTGGGCTCTGTGAAACTGTGATGGACATTTTATTGACCAATTTCTTTTTTCTTTTTATTTATTTATTGATTGACAGGATTATCAGTTATGGAAATCATTGTTTATTGTTTTTAGGATGATCTGTGATATGAAAAATACTAGAGCTGCAAAGATTGATTGATTGATCGATTAGTCAAATCATTGTTCTTAATTTTTTAAGAAAAAAAAAGTGAAAATTCTCTGATTCCAGTCTCTGAAATGAATTTTTTATGGTTTCTTTAGTAAATTGAACATCTCTGGGTTGGTCAGGACAAAACAAGACATTTGAGGACATCACATTGGGCTTTTGGAAACAGTAATTAACAATTTTCACCATTTTCTGACATTTTATACACCCAACAATTAATTGACAATTAATTGATAATGAAAATAATTGCTAGTTGCAGCCCAGTGTTGCAGCCCCTGCAACACTGTACTATATAAAAGGAGATCAAATGGGGGTCCATGGTCTAACATGCAGCTATAGAAGAGGTTCAGTTTTAGCTTGGCTTTCATTGTAGCTAAAGTTTCTCCAGTCTCTACCTCATGTCTTCCTGTATGTTTGTCAGTTTGTCCGCCAACCTGTCTGTCTTTGACCATCATGCCTGGTGGGGACTCGGGGGGGGTCAAACCTGTTAACCTTTCCACTGAAGAACACATCATCAGGGGGGGTCGATGTGCTGTTCGCTACACCTTTAGGCACACAAACAGACACCCTGATCCCACAGGCAGAACGTAGCTTTCATCACCGAGCAAACATTTGATCCGGCAGGGGATCAGCGCACTAACCCTCATCCCCCATTAGCTCGACGTGTTTCACTCCATTGCTTGTTTTTTACCGTTTACAGATTGAACAGATGCAATAGAGCTGATGGCAACACGTATAAACAGCTATAACCCATCACCGAGCAGCTTCAAAAGAAACATTCACGGTGGCGACTTCATTGTAGAAAAAGAGTAAGACATTAGCTGTGTATTTAGGGTGTGATGGGATTTATAGGACCAGAAAATTAAGCCTTTCAGCCCCTGTTTTGGGATTTCAGGACAACTTGTTTGTTGTTGGAGCGCAGCCTGTGGTGTTAACCCATGACCCTGCTGCCCCTTGACCCTGAGGGGGACAGCTCCATCCACGCGTCAGGGAGAAGGGCTGTCACAACGGAAACATCCAGCACACAGGGAGGACTGCTGGGGAGGGGCCGATGGCGAGGCAGGGACAATTAGAGCGGTGTGGCTAACGCAAGATCAAAAACACCGCGCGAGTTAAGAATGTCAGGCTACCGGATACATAATCTGTCTGCAGGAAAAGTGTGAATAGATGCCACAGGCGGAAGAGGAGAGTGCGGATTAAGAGCTTGGCTTCTTGGACCAACTGATTTGTGCAGTGAGCAAGTTAAATGACAGATTAAACTTGCAGTGTTATTAGTAGTAAAGATACTCAAACATCAGTGGGTCAGGTGCTGGATACAAAAACCTTTCAATGTTTACAACTGCAGAAAAGCAATCCTTCATTTTTACACTAAAATCTTGAATCAACTTAGAACTAAGAAACAACATAATAAGCATCAGTTTTGTTAGTTTGTCTGCAGTGATGTACCATAAAGACACATATGCACATTTTCATTATTGCTTAATCTATTGGCTATATATTTGATGAATTGATTTAATCTGTAAAATGTCGGAACATTGTCAAAAATACCCATTGCAGTTTTTCACAGTCAAAGGTAGCATCTTCAAAGACCAAAGCCTGACAATTTACAACAATTTCAAACAAACAAAAAGCAGGAAGTCGTTTTGCGAAGCTGAAACCAGCAATTGTTTTTCAGTTTTGCTTGATAACTGATCCAAATTATGAACTGTTATTTCCCAAGTTCCAATCCAAATGAATCTGTTACTATTAAACAATATTTGTTAGTACAAACACCCTGAGCTTTCTAATATCAATGAATACACAAAATGTCTGGAGATAAAAACATGCGCAGTATATATAAAATTTCTCATTTGAAGTTATGATAAAGCCATAAAAATAGTGTATCAGATGTAATATTTTAGGTCTGCAACATTATTTTCATGATTTATCTGTTAATTATTTTGGCAATTAGCTAGTTGATAATAACTTGATAATGTCAGAAAATACAGACATGCTCATTTACACTCTGCTAGAGCCCAAAGTGACTTCTTCATGTTGCTTGTTTTTGCCAACCAATGGTCCAATATGCACATTTTTTCCATTTACAGTCATATAAACATGAGAAAAGCAGCAAATCTTCATGTTTGAAAAGCTGGAACTGACAATATTGTCGTTTTTGCTTGATAGATCACTTATATGATCAGTCGATTATCAACATTTTTATAAATCCAGTTATGTAAATTGTGTGTATTCAGTTGGCTATGTTGTCCCAGCAAAGTTAAAATCCAAGTAACGGTTTATTGTTTGTTATTCTAAGGTCTCAGGCTTTCAAAAGAGGCTGAATATTAAAAAATAGAATAAAATCATGCACAATGATGCACTGGAGCAGATTTAAAAATGGTGTCTTGGAAGGAATATTTTACTCCAAATGTACCAAAATGATCAAGACAAGAGATGCTTATTTTACCTTTTATACCACTGGAGTCCTGCCCTTTTCAACTGTTTTGAGGAAACATTGCAGGTTCAGTGTTTATTTTGAGCACATGCCTACAGACTCCATATCACTTCACCTCACTTTAACAGCAACGTGACCATTGTTTTCAGCACAGCATGAAAAAAACACTCAGCATCAGTGGCACAACCTATATGGGACATTGTCTTACAGTTTGGAAAGAATGTTAAATCCAAAGCTCAACCCAACATTGTGGTTTGAGTGGTCAAGGTTCCTACATCTATTTTGCAGTTTATTTTATCTGGAACTCGTCATCCATCAGATTTTAAGGGCTCAGAGAATTTATCACTGTTTTTGCTGATAGCTGCCTTCCATTGTGGTCATAAGTTCCATATTTGTCATCTTATTTTTTCAGGTGACATGTTTTGCCATCCACCTTGCTGAATTGCCCAAACGTTTGCACCCATGGGCTGAATAACTGCTGAGGGCGGTTTTTATTCATGTCTGCGAGACCTTCAGGCTGTCAGAGGAGAATGTAGAGGTGGGTGACCGCAAACATCCGTGTGCCAAAGCGGTGCCACGCATGCATCAAACAGGGTCACATTATCTTCAAAGCCTGTCGCCTCCAACATGTGATACGACTCAGACCTAAAAAAAAAAAAAAAAAAAAACGGCAGACATCTTGCATTCCTCAGCCCATTCCACAAAGTACAATAACTTCCTAGAATTCTTAGACCCTCGACGGCGGAGCCAGGGCACATCCTGTTGTCCTCGCAGCACTTCCTGCTCATGCAGCTCAATCAGTCTTCCTCGTTGCCATGGCCACTGGAAAACACTGTGCTCATGCTTAATAGGCACACTAACAGGTAAACGCTTGGATGATCGTAGAGCGATGAGTGAGAGATCTGGCAAGAGTCTCACAGTGAAATGCTGGCATCAGTTGGCTGTGTTTGTGCACTTTCAAGACCTCCATCTAAAGTCTAAGTAAGGTGCATATTGGCATGATAACAAAGCTTCGGAGCACTAATAGTGGTTCTGGTTGGTTTTCAGCCTCTTGGCATCCAGTTTTTGTTTTCTTTAAGGCTGCTAAATCATCTTATTCTACAATGTCTGACAATATCATGTATATATTCTGTATCAGCCTTCATTTAGGATATGTGATGTTTACACTGAGTGAAATATTCAAACCCAAAACTTCATGTTTTTATAACAGTTCCATCAAATGGAAATATTCTGGATGTCGTGTGCATCATTTTATTCACATTTCCCCAAAATCCAACCGGACATATTTAGTATTTTAGGGAACTACTTTAGGGAAGTAGAATTTTAAATTAAGTTTTACAGTGTTTCCCTGAACAGCATGAGTTTATAACGACTTCCTACCAGCAGGTGAACAGGGTTTAAGATGGTAAACTGGAAATTCAGGCAGAAAAGTCACAGTGTGGTACATATAAATACATGAAAGTCAGGTCTCACAACTTCATTTTAATGCACTGAAGCCACAATTCCATTTGAATTCACATTTATTCAAAAAATGCGATAACGCATATTTTGCTTGGTTTGATTTTGGGGTCACATGAGGCGCAGTGGCCAGGATGCATCATTCGACACCTGTAGCAAACATCAGACACGTCATACAGACAGAAGAAGTAGTCTGTCATGGTACAGGAGCAGGGATGTGGCGATTCAGGCAGCAAATGTCATAAAACTGCTGCTTCTCTTGAGAGTTGACATATTTTGACCTGTTGGCATTTGTCGACCTGCAGTGACAAAAAGGCTGCAGATGTGCAGCGTCACATATAAAACAATGGGTGCAGGTGTTCCGATGTGCGTCATATCAAAATCCTGTTTGAGAAAGGATCTGTGCAGCCTGATTTTCAAAATTTAATGTATAATTTTCAGTAGTCTTGAGCACGTAAATGTGTATAGTGTGACTATGCATACTGTATACTTCTATATATGTGTTGACTCATGTTCTGTAGTTTTATTTGTGCACTGGCTCTGTATATCCCTTCTGCAGAGTCTTTGGTTATGAAACGAACAGTGCAGGCTAGAGTGTGCATCGACCGAGAAAGTCCTTGTTTGGATGCTGAACTGAACTCGGGAGAGGAAAAATAAAATACTATGGCTCGCTCATTTTCATTAAATCTTGTTTTTTGACCTTGTATATTTGCTTTTTGGATGAGTGCTAAATTAAGTTTGGTTTGTTTCATAACCACATACTTGCTGCCAGCTCGGTGTTCATTTGTCAGCTTCCAGCACGGCAGTCCTGGCCAAACTTTCATGCTGCTTTGTCAGAGAGTGAAAGACGGAAAGCAAGCAGGCTCTCCTGGGTATATACTAACCCTGGAGGGATGCATTCAATTCTGCTTCCTGCACCGCTGCGTCTTTCCAAGAGTCCACAAGCCAGAGGAAGTCAGACTGGCAGCAGGCCCGTTTTAAAGAGATGTTAAAGAGGTCCAATGATTTGGACGTTTTTTCACAATGGAG
This sequence comes from Thunnus maccoyii, assembly GCF_910596095.1. Lineage (NCBI taxonomy): Eukaryota > Metazoa > Chordata > Actinopteri > Scombriformes > Scombridae > Thunnus > Thunnus maccoyii. The sequence continues at coordinate 9,627,480 of NC_056547.1, forward strand.
AATAAGTGTTTTTTAAAGTCTGATTTAACTTATTTGGCTTATTTTTAACTGTCACTCCACGTGAACCCCACCTGCAACCTACCTGTAACTCAGCGCCAGCTTTGTAAGCAGAGGAGTGATGTTACAAACCCTCATACCCTGATGGGATAAGGATGAGCAGACACTTGGAATGGACAGAGATGGCAGACAGAGAGGTGGCAGCCCATGACATCATGCGTCAGGAAGGTGATACCGCCTCGCCTCTGTTAGGGAGTCGACCTGTTTGCCAGCAGACTGCACACCCCACCTCCATCTGCTGCTGGTAAACATGGTGGCTGACACCGCCTCTCTGTGTATTAGTGCAGGAATGTTCAGACTCTGTTTAGGTTTGTTTTTATCATCCAGACAGCTGGGATAGGATCTGGCTGGAATGAGCTCAAACTTTCCCTTTTACAGTGCTTTGGAATATTTTCCTCCCCTATGTTTTCCTAAATCATCCAGTTAATTGTTATATTGTGTCACGTTGCTGCTGACAGTTGAGTCAAAGAGATTTTGACATCCGGTGGCCAAAGCAGTAACGTGAAGGTAATGAGGGTATTCGTGACTGTACACTTTTCCTCACGATTCATCCCGTATCATGTCATGCTGAGGAGTTTTCACGCCTTTTGGATTAGGCGTATCAGATGGCATACCGGATGCATGCGTCTCGACAAGGATGCAGTTACCTTGAGGATATTCTTGAGATCAGGTTGTTTTCATGAAATACCCCTACACGACCGCTCCCAAACATACACAAACAACATTTTAATGCAGCAACAGGAATGTACGGACGTTATGTATTTTCTTTATGGGACATATTTAGGGTCTTGGGTAAAAAAAAAAAACTTAAACGGTACCCTGTCTTTCCTCCTCTTTACCTACGTCATCATGATGTATCAGTATCATATAAAGTTATGGAGGTAGACAATCATTGGAGGTGATCTCTTATCTTAGATGGTGCTGAAATCTCTTTGGCACTCCCAATCATATTGACTATGACGGTCTCTCAGACTGTGTCCAGGGCAGGTATGTATGAAGCCGCTCATCATTTTAGGTATGATGTAATTTTGCTCCTATTCTTAGAAAGTCCACGCTTAAACATTTGTGAGTGTTAAAACAGGTCAAACTTTGGATTTCTTTACTCGTTGAGGCGGTAAGCATGAGACTGTGGTAAGAGTGGTACTGTCTCAAGAATCTGGAGGGTGCTGTCCTTCTTGTTTATTTACTCTAACATAAGCTGCAATTGTTAGCATATCTGGCTAACTAGCTTACTACCTACAGTAGTAACTGAGCGTTACTTCCAAGAGTTAGGAGCATTTAAATGGGCAATAATGTGCTTTTTGTGATTTTATGTCATTTATACACTGTTACAATGTCAGATGTCTATGTTAAACATGGTCAAAGTTCCAAAGCTTGAGGTAAATATATGTAAAATGTTCCCTTAAAGTGAAAGCCAGGTCTTCAGCCTGCTCTGAATGTATTGTTTGCAAAGTTACTTCTACTTCCTCATCGAACTGACATCACGTTGTTCGCACATGTCCACAAACAGCCGTATGTTACGTAGTTTTTGTTGCTAAGGTTGTTCCACGAGTTGTTCACGTTGTCCGCTCACATATTTCAAATCAGATTCGGGCTTGAACATGCACGGATGCATTTGAGAACATTTTAAGTAAAGAACAAGAAAAGGACGTGACATCTGACTAATATTGTTTGGTTATGTAGCCTCTGGAGCCAGCAGAAGTCAGCTGTGATGCAGCTTCCAGAAGCTAACCGATCAGAACAGAGCGTGCTCATCAGGAGCAGGGCCTTAAAGTGACCGGAGCTAAAAGAGTTTCAGTAGGAGGCTTAATTGATGGGCTGCATAATGTGCCAGTCTAAGATAAATAAGGATTTTTTTTAAAACCGTAAATCATGCAAAGATATTCCAGTGATATAAGAATATAAATGTAGACCTGGAAACGTGCATGATAGGTCCCCTGTAATAAAGTAACTATATAACTTTGTGGGGTTACAGGCTACGTTTAAAAAAAATCCCTGTTCACAACTGGTTTGCTATTGGCTGATCAGATGCTTGAGGGAGGGCATTTTGGGCAGACATAACTGTAGTCCTTATTTTTTAAGACTTAGAAGTCACTGCAGCACTTACTGTAAGGATCAGATGCTAAAAGTTACTTTAATCTTCATTTCTTCATTCCTACTTTTTACTAAGATTTTTTTTTTTTCCTATAAGTCAAAGTTTAGGCTCATTTTCAGGACCGTTTCTTAGAAGCATTATGCATACCAGCCACGATGGAAGACATTTCTGGCATGCAACCATTGTAGTCAGAAGTATAATTGCCTTCAGTTTCAGCAATTAGACATGACTCAAACAGCTGTAAAATTAGATGGTATTATGTCAGAAGAACACACAGATCTGAACACCAGGTTCCAGTCTGCGAATCTTAACATTTGACATGTTGAAACACGTGAAATCTATGAATGTTTTCAATTCTGCCGTCATTCTTTAAATGTGCTCCACTCTGAACTGAGCGACACCGTTTATTGGCTTCTAACATGATCAACGAAATCCTCTTTAAGCCTCGTCCCCTCAGCTCTGCACGCTCATCAAACTTCACTCAAATATGTTATGATCTTCTAACTGCTTTCCCCAACAGGGCAGCATGTATGGAATGCTGCTTAATGTCAGCTCGCTGTCAGTCCGACTTAACGCGAGCCACCCTGTAACACTGCGAATATGTTAAACCCCGTGATGTCATGGCGTGAGAGCCGGGAAAGAGAAACTGCCGGCACGCGATGTTATTAATAGTGTGATGTGCTTGTGCGCGTGTGAAGTGTGTGTGTGTGTGTGTGTATGTGTATGTGTGGGTGTGTGTGTCTGCAGGGAAAACCTGAGGAACAGACATTGCGTGGGACAGATTGGTCTAATCAGAACCCCCAAAGGTATTTTATCAGAAGTACAGATGTGAAGATTAAGAAGCATATGTAGGAACTCTTAATGAAATCTTCACTTGTTAAACTCAGTGTGCTGTAAGTGGACATCCATGACTGTATGGTCTATATACTATACTGCTAAAACACACAAACAATAACATTTTTTTAAATTTGACCAAAATAAAACACCATTGTTAAAAGAGACATATTATGCTTTGTCATTTATACACTGTTGATGTCCGAGGTCCATGTTAAACATGGTTGAAGGTCCAAAACTGGAGGTGAACGTATGTAAAAATGCTCCCTGTAAGACAAAAGCCCAGGTTTCAGCCTGCTCTGGATGCTTTGTTTGTTTTTTTACTTTCCCGGAGAGTAAAACATCATGTTAAGTAAGAAGTTTTTTTAACTGTAAGTCATGCAACAGGTATTCCAGTAGAGCCCAAGAATAAAAATATGGACCTGGAAATGTACCTAATATGTCCCCTTAAAGGTTGTTACTTTTCTGATTACCAAAGGATCTTGGGCAAACCTTCCCAGCTGTTCTTGAGCCCTTTACCAGGACGCTAATGTAACCTCAGTGAAGTACTTTTCTCATTAAGTCTTACAGACTCTGAGCTTGAAATTACACTTGAGTCTCAATCAATATTCACATGACTACACATATTATCAGAGTTTTGAATCGGAAAGTGTGCATAGTCTCTTGGCCAACATCAAGATTACGTGTTGACATAGAGTACCAGATGAGATTGTTTCTCATAACAGATGCTTGTCAGGTGATAACTTTGATGAAGATGGCTCTGCCACTTATTGTGAGCTTTGTTTAAATTGATTTTACATGAACTATATGTGCGTTGTGTCCCAAATGTCAAACATGCTCGTAAATATCCCTCAGATCAAAGAGAACAGGGATGCACGTGGTCCCAAATTCTAATCGAGGTCTGAAAGGTTTATCAGTGAGCAGCAGGACAGTGAACTCATCACCCAGGACATGTTGGCATTTTAAGTCAGTTTCATAAATTTTTACTATTTTTACTAATATTTTTCTATTATGTAGTGTATAATTAAATAGGGCTATGAAAAGGTAAAGGTAATCTGCCATCAGAAATTAGATTAGACATTTAATTCTCTGTAATTAACTAAATTCTCAACACTAATCAAAAAACACATTTCAATTTAACAGTTTTATTTAGATGCGTTTTGGGTTTTAGGCATTTTATCGAATTTGAGTCATTTAAAATCATTTATCAGTTATATTTAGGCTCAGTTTTCATTCATTTTTAAATAACCAAAGTCAAAATATCGACACTCAGAGATCTAAAACATTAATTGTGGCAGACAGATTACACATTTGTTATTCCAGTAAATGGCTACTTGCGTGTTTAGCACATTGGTCTTTGCCATAATAGAAAATGAAAGATTTATTTCACTTAAATGCAGCCAGCTATCAGAGCCCATCCCTAATTACTTATATAACCCAGTAATTTGAAGGAGGATCCAAAGTCATTAAAAGGCTTCTTCTCACATGTCCTCATAACTTGTTATTGTCTTTTAGTTTCATACTTGCTTGTTTCTCCACTGAACATATACTTTTTTTTTTTTTTTTTTTTGGAGTTTCTGTCAACAGTGTCTGACATGAGTTTATAAAATCACTTTTTACTCTCATAGAAGTTTTCATGAATGTTTACTGTAAAGCAAACTGACACACATAAGGGTGCCTGGTGTGGCATGTAATGCATGCGGTATTGCAGTGAATAATAATAATGATGTAATAATGCAGCAAGTCTGTGCACCTTCAACCTAAAGATGAGTGACAAATTTAAGGAAAAAACAACATGAAGTCTCTGAACTCTACTGGAGGGATGAACGGCATTGTTCCAATAACCATCATTCTTTAATTTGGTTTTGATGTATTGTGATTATGTTTTGAAGGCTGTAGCACACAGACTACTCAGACTCATCAAATCACTCAGTGATCACTCGTGCTCCAGTTATGGGGGGGCGATATAATCCCGGAAGAAACCACTACCATCAGAATAGTTGTGCACAATGCACATCAATGCATAACACAACCACTGGACACCTTCTCTGTAGTCATGCATCCAGGCATGTATGGAAGCACATGCGTTAGTCGTGCTTCTCCATTAGATTTTCTACCCCGTTTGTATTTGTGTTATGCACCATGAAAACTACATTATTGCTTTGAAGTTTAACTTAATCAAGTGATGTTTGAGCTAACTTTAGAGCTAACTGTTCAATCGCACGTGAACTTGAGTTATGTGGACTTAAAGGAGCACTACCGATTTAGCATTCACAATGGAAGGTTTAAAAAAAAGATGACAATTGATGCAGCAGAATCAGAGAATATCATCTTTTTTATTCAGTGCCCACAATGCATCTCGACCACAGACCGTTCAGTTGGACACTCGAGTATGGTAAGCTAGTAGTTGCTAATGTTGCCTCGAGCCGCTAGCTTCAAGCAGAGATGAAGAGCGGGCTACAGAGGTCTGGTAACCTCACTTCTTTCTAGCTCCATACCAACCAGTAGTCATCAACCCCAGCTGACACTGATTCAAGACATCGCTTGAGGCAATTTATCAGACTTTGCGCAGCTCCCTCAGGAGCCACAAAAGGCGTATACTTTTTTCACATATGCAGTAGTACTCCACAACATCCGTAAACAGACTTTGATGTGTAAAAATTGGTGTAGTTCTCCCTTTAAAACTTGACTTGGTGTCTTTGATTTGAACATTAAAGACTGAACTTGTACTGAAGATTTGGTGACTCAGCTACAACACTTAGAGGGAGTGTTTTGTTGTGAAAGCCTTTTCGCCCATAGCAACATTTTTTTATCAAATGAGAAATACAGTAAAACTCAGATCAAAGTCAGTATAACTGCAAACCTCCAACATAACTGAACCTGTCTGCCTTTCATAATAACCTGGCGCACTTCCTTGTCCTTAATGCAGAGTCCATAATGAGGAGGAACACATGTGCGTGTTCCAGTTTAACCTGAATAACAAGCAAACAGCAAACACCAGCACAGCCAAAGGGGAAAGTAGTTTAGATGGTCATTGTTGTTTGTTTGAACTCTGTTACTCTGAATCACCGTGTTGCTGAGCAGCTCTCTCTCGCTCTCTTTGTTATGTTTTACCGAAATTCTTCAGAAACCCTTGATTTGAAGCCCACCATCTTTTCACTTCCCCTGAACGCATTTGTTGTTTTGACTGTTTGGGAACTCCTCATGAGGAGTGGTAAGAATGTGGCTTTGGCTCGTATGCCTCAGGGTACCCATAGTTCAGAGAGATTTCTGCCACACTTTTGTGTTTTTATATCACCATGGGTTTAGAATCTAGGCCACGATGCTCAAAATTAATTGGAATTACTTATTAATTGAATATTAAATTAATTAAGTTGTTGACTGACATTGTTTAGCACAAAAGTATGCATCTCTTGAATTTTTGCAAACATTTTTATGGTTATGTTAAAGGAATAGTTTGACATTTTGGGACATTTTCTTGCTGAGAGTTAGATGAGAAGATCAATACCGCTCTCATGTCTGTGCGCTGCAGAAGGATATGTAGCTGAAGCCAGGAGGCAATTAGCCAAGCATAACATAAAAATTGGCATAAGGACTAAACAGCTACCCCGACTCTCTCTAAAGTTCAAGACCCACCAACACCTCTAAAGCTTTTTTTAATCTTGTGCTGCAACGATTAGTCAATTAATCAACTAATCAATTAGTCAACTGACTGAAACTCAATCACCAACTGTTTTGATAATTGAATAATTGTCATTTTTTAAGCAAATATGCCAATATATTTAGCTTCTCAGATGTGATGATTTAATTATTTTCTTCATCATACATGATAGAAACTGAATATCTTTGAGTTTTGGACTGTTGTTTTGACATTTAAAGACTGTGAAATAATAAGAGGTGTTTATTAATCATATTATCATTAATACAAATTAATCAAAAGTTGCAGTCCTATTTTAATCCACAAACAGAAATCTAAAAATGACCAGTGGTGATTTTACAGGGTGACGAACGGTCTGCTGCAGTGTTACAACATGTTAAGATAATACTGGTAATACATAATTACTGGATTTCCTCAGGAAAAAATGCAAATAACTTCTGCTGCAATGAACACTACAAGGATGAGGATTGTGTAATAAAGTGACTGTTTATGTAGATTTCTAACTCAAAGAGTGCTTTTGTTGACAACACCTCATGCATTTGCAACCACTCTCCACCTTGACCACCTCCCTATGAGTTGTGTGTGGTAGATAAACGTTTCTATATTGGAAAACACTTTGCCAGTGAACATAATCCAGGGAGCAATTATATTTCCCTCAAAATGTGTGTTGCAAAACTCTTTAGTAGTATGTAAATGTAATTTCTAGGAGACAGGATTTAATCCATATCTCCACAATTTTATGTAGGCCATACATCTCAAATTCAGCTGAAATTATATTTTAATTTATGTTTACGTTCCAATTTTAGCATTTGCCAGATATACCTGCTGTATCCTCCTTTTCTTTGGTGTTATTTTTGTAAGCCTGCATCATGAGGAGGCTTTTATGCAAGAGCTGTTATCTATATTTAAAATGATTAATCTAAGTTTGTAATGATTAAAAGACCTTGAAATGCAAGTCAGTGCAAACCACAGGTTTGTTTATGGACAAGTATACCCTTCGGAGGAGCACATTCATTTAGCGTTTTGTAATCACAGCGTGTGGTGTCTACATTCAGCACTGCAGTTTGTCAGCAGGAGCACGCACACACAACATGCCAACTTGTATTATAGGTTAAACAACACATTAAACAAATTCAACCTGACCTCGCTTTACTGCAAAAAAAAGTCTCAATTAGAATTACATAACACGGTGGAAGGTCTTTTCCTCGGGCAACCTCTGTTCACTGATGATAAAGGCAGATAAGCGTGTTTGTTTTTGAGATACTGGTTAGTAATTTCATAATATTTTCACTTTAAGAGACCAACAGCCAAGACGTTTGACATTAATTGGTAGTTGCCCGGGAATCTTGTCCAAAACATCGGACAGATAATCACAGTCAATCAGCGTGCAGACACAGGAAATGGAAACTGGCGTGGCAGAGTTTATTATTTCACCTTTACATTCATGGCGACGTCCTGCTGAGTTTATGGTTTGTGAGGGCATAGAGGAGTACACATGAGGATTTAAAGCGAGCGGCATTCCTGAAGTTGTTGTCATTCTATGTTTTCCATGACATCAGAGCTGTCTGAAAGGCATAAAGGGGAGAAAATCGCTGTCAATTACTGAGACAAACACATGTCACCATCAGCGCTGACGTTGTCTGTTTAAGAAAAAGAAGTCATTCCATGATGCACTCAGAACGGTTGTCAGAGGTTGACGTTTTGATGCGTCATGTACGGAACGTTTTGGGTTTGTCCTCTCAGATTCCAAGCAGTGTTTTGTCTTGAATAGTAGTAGAATATTACCAGCATTATTCATTACTGGAACTTTTTATGAGGCAGCTTAAACAGCCTCAGGTCCTCATTCAGCGTGGCTCTTATCTGCAGCGCTGCAGGAGCCACTCTGTGGTTCCTGTTATTGCGATCCCGCGTTGTGCAGGCAGATACTTGCACCCACTTTGGCTGCAGCCGAGCTCTCGCCTTTTCCACCGCCTGACAATTCAGATTGTGTAAACCTCGATGGCAGAAAATAAGGATTGTTTGTTATTACAATGCCAGTCCACAGTGGCTTGAGCGTGCGTTGTTTTGACTCTGAGAACAATCAACTGTTGCAATAAAAGAGCCTCCCTCCCCTCCCCGCACAGCTCACCACCTCCCGTCTAACCCCCTTCCCTTCCCGGTTTATTTACAGCAAGGATTCCTCTAAAAATGTCAGATCCTCATTCTTTACTTTTACTGGAACAACGGAAACACCTCTACCTTTACTATTATGTGGAATAGACAAAGAAAGAATTTCCTGTGTTGACAGCTGTCAACCAGTAGGTCTGATTTAATTTGATATCGATTTAATGAGGTGTTACACAAGAATGAAATGAGGGAAATAAAAAACACAATAGTATGTTGCATATGAATGTAAAATGAACGTCCTGTCAATTTGTTTTATAAGAACAATGCAGACTGGACTTTTAACAAGTACATATATATCCAATGTAACTGTGATCGATACTTAACCCACATTTAGTGCATTGAAGTGTCCTGTTTTATCTATTTTAACTTGTAACCACAGGAAATCTTCCTTAATTAACCGTTTGCCAAGTCCTCCCAACTTTGTTACTGTCGCTACACTTGCCAAATTTTGCGTTCTACCACAGCACATATACGCAATTTAAAATGATAATGGTGTAATATTTATTATTGAAACAGCAAGCAGACAACAGAAGGCTTCTTATTTCTTCTTCTCCTTCATTTCTAACTGATTTAGTGCTCTTCATCTAGCCAAATAATATTAACTTTGTGAGGTGGTTGAAAGCCATAGCAGTATCTGCAGTCATTCCCTATTTACTTTATTGTGCTCTAAATTTACTGTCCGCCATTTTTTTGTGTGTAAAATTTGTGGTCTATGTAGAATCCCTAAAAAATGTGTAGTTTCCACTTTCTGTAACAATCCCACAATGCAATATGTCACATTTAATAGATGAATGAAGAAGAATTACAGTCATGTGATAGACCACCTGTCAGTGATGATTCATTAGTGTCTGGAATCTCAGTTTACTGCTCACTACAGAGTAAACTACTTAGTGTTTATTAAATAGAGAGCAGTTAATAAATAAACAAAGGAGTAATTTCAGACACACCCAAAGAAGGAAATTCCTGTTCTGTTGTGTTGCCGTCCACATGCAGGTCTGAATTAATTTGATAATGATTTAAAGATACTGACTATAAAACATTTACTTCAAATATGGAGGTAAAACCAACTGTTTTGTAAAATAGCAAAGTTTGAACTTTAGTGACGTTATCATGCATCATCATCACTACATGAAGCCACATGTCTGGAGTTATTTATGTTTCATTTCTGAGCACGTAATTGGACATTTTTAACACATAAAAATGTTTATTGCAAGCATGTGAAATATATTTTGTAAAGGAATTATAATCACACAAAGAAGGAAACCTCTCTCTTAACTCAATTCCCCCTTTCTCAATGTCCCTGCTGTGTCTTTGAAAACACTCGGGCGATCTCTCACAGTGTATCTCTCTCAACATCTCTGCTATATATATGTATATATATATATATATATATATATATATATATATATATATATATATATATATATATATATATATAATTAAAAAGACAATTACATCTGATTGACAAGAGCCGTGACACTGTTTACATAAAAGTTTACCAACTTTACATATATATATATATATATGTAAACACATATATATACAATATATATATATATTGTGTCTAAAAGACACAATATATATATATATTGTTCAACACCATACACGTAGGGAAATGACTCATGCACCACTTCACTGCCTTTTATCTGTTTATTTATTTATCTTCTCTGGTATCACAAAGAGCTCACAAAGAAATAACTGATTATGAGCATTAATATTATCCACCTCATGTTATGAATGATGATGAAGAGGCAGAAACAGGATGAAAAAGAGGCATCTTGTACTGTAATATTACACTGCGGTCAAGCCAGCTGCCACGTTATTTCCTCCTGCGCGTACATGTGCCTTTCTACGTCTTTTTAAAAGTATTCTGAGTAGAACAACTTGTCTTTTAGTTCATAATATATTTGAAAGGCCTGTACTGTGAGATTCCACAGTGAAAGGTTCTGGAAGTTTTCATGCAGCTACCTGAGGTCCTCTAAAATGTGTCTGAAGTGGAATTAGTGATTGGAAACAGACCATTTCCTTTTCATAATATGTTGAATATGATACCTTGTTAATTCCACAGTGAATTCTCTTGAGTCATAACCTCCTGGAGCCAGTGAAATTGATTTGGCGTTTAGAACAATAGTGTGTTTTTTTCATCTCGCTGTCTGAATCAGACCCTAATATCATTAGTCGAATGTGAAGTAAATGAAAGCGAAGACTAACCGCACTTTGTCGATGGATTATTCAGTTCTTCCAAGTGGAAAAACCTCATTACCGTAATAACACACTTGTACACATGAGGAGGAGGATATAACGTTGCGACTGGCTCGACCAAAGTAATATTACAGGAGGAATAATTACATCTCACTCACTTTTTAATGAGGCCAAATACAGAGTAGTGAACAGGCTCAACACCTGCCTGTTCAAAGTCCTTTTCACTTTTGGATTTATAGCCAAAAATCCTCACTCTCACATAGGGGTGTAACGGTTGTGAAACTGAGACCCGAACCGTGACACAAACATCCACGGTCTCGAGTCACAGTTGCATCTTCCGTGTCGACCCCACCCCCCAACCTGCTGCCTGTTTGGCACTCATTATGTTATTAATGGAACACAACACACACAACCGATTCGTCTGATTACATTTGGAAAGTCTAGAGGAGCCGCACGATTCAGTTATTTTATCCCCATTCAAGTTAGCAGAGGGCTAACCTGAAGTTAGATGGTGCGGATTACTGTAATTACCGGTAAACAAACGGAAGCGGATCAGAAAACTTGGAGGCTTCATACTAAAATATTATCAAATAGATTTATCAAACAGAGCAAATTAGAAATGAAGGCCTCTGTCTAATATAAGCCTGCTTCCAATAAAGGTTTGGTACCCTCTGCAGTTGAGCTAAATAAAGGCCTGGGCCACTACTAGCTGCTTATACAAATCGCCTCCCTGACAGTTCACAATCAGCAGATTTATTAAATAGTTCTTTAGCTTTTGAATTCATGCTAAAATTACATATCTGCTATCATAATATCCTAACACACCAGAGTCTGAGAGTTTGGGCAAAGAGGCTGATGGACTAGATTTTGTGTAAAGCACCTTTTTAAATAGTAGTTAACTGCACAACCTGTGGGATGTGCTGTAAAAAAAATAGCCTTCACAGCTCTTCGTGTAGGCCAGTCTTACATCATGTACTGTACCTTTAAGCTCTAGTGGTTTCATTAATGTTTCAGCACCACTTGATCTTAGGAAAGTGTGGAGTGAACAACAGGAAGCCACGCTGCATGTTTATGGAACAGGTAGCTTACAGACAGGCTACATAGCTTTTTGTGAGCAAGATAAGACACAAAAGCTGTGAATTAAATTGCCCCACAGAGAAACTGTCTGAAATGGAAAACTAATTACTGATAGAGACATTGAAAGCTTTTCAGCTTTCCTCTCCAAACTTTCCATCCTTTTTTCTTATGAAACTGAAGAGGGAAGGAGGGAGTCTGTGTTTGAGGGGATTGAGGGGAAGGGGGGAGGTTAGATGGACGGTGGGTGGTGGAAAGGTGGGAGTCTCTCCTTTCAAAAGGTCCGAGAACAAAACAGGAAACCATCCCCTTGTTTTGGCTCGTGGGTGCAACAAGTGTTTGGAATTTTGAGGAGGTGAATTCACATGTTATGTTCATGTCTGTGCTCAGGTCAGAGCATGCACACACAAACATTTCCACGCACACAAACACACACACACACACACAGTGGAGGGAATGTCTGGCATGCCTCGATAAGCAGAGACACGAAGACTGCGAACCCCCCGTGGATGTTATGAGGAGCGATCGCTGAATAGACTAAATACTCGGCGAGATGGTTCGGTGACCTTGCTTGAATCTGGGCTCATGTTCTATGTGGGTCAAAGTGCTGCTGATGCTTGTGACTTTATGGTTTTTGCTGCTTTTGTCTTTATGATGATTGTTCAAAAAGCATCATGACCTCTTTTATGCACCGTTATCTTCACAATACTTTTATCAGTCGTGCTTTCTGAATCACGTTGCTTTGTGTTTCAGAAATTACACGAACGCAAAGAGCGTGGCTTCTTGGAAAATGTCTTATCACCGCCAACAGGCAAAACAGACAGTAAGAGAGAAGGACTCAGTCTGCAGAAATAAGCTCTGTTGTTGTTGTTGTTGTTTTGAAAGAAATCTGGGAGCTCATGCAGTTGCTGATGTTGTTGTTTCTAGTTAGATTCCTGCGCTTCCTGTGGCACCGTGTTATTTTGGCACGGCTGGCATCCTCGAGCAGATTTTTCTAATACTGAGGTTAGTTGGCATCCTTCACACCCTGAAAACAGAGCAACTAAACAACGTGACACCTATTCTTTTCTGTTCATGTGAGGGAACCTCCCCGGCGGATGCTTTCCTGTAGCTGTCAGTTTTGTGCTCCTACCCTCATGATAAACAATGTCACAAGAGATGCCTCTCCTGATATTAAAACTCTTTAATGCTTCCTATTATTGTGTGAAACAATCGGGCTACACTGAGGTCAAAGCTACAATGAGGAAAAAAGGAGTATGGTTTATAATTGATACATCAATTGTTTCAATTCAAATAAAAACAATCAATCAAACTTTTTTTTATGCGTCAAAATCTTTCAACTACAGGTTTCTTCTGATGGAAAGTATCACTACTGATTTAAAGGGAAATGACGGTTTGTTACATTATGATACCTGGTTACCTTGTGAAATTTTGGACTTACGGGATCCCACTTCAAAACTAAATCAAATGAAATGCACTGAAATCTGTAGGACTATTTAAATATTAACTGATTAATTCTGCACCACTTATATATAATAATTCAGCGCTTCCTCTAGGCTGACTGCTTTGAGATGGTGGCGGCGGTGGTCTGGGGGCGTTGGGGTGTGCACTGAGCAGCAGCCACACATTTCTCCATTCTCTATTTCTCTGTTTAGTGTCTTCAGGTCAGGCTAACCCATTGTTGCTAACTTTGGAGCTAACCCCCTTTACTTTTCCAGCAGTTGGGGAAACAGCAGATGTGACTTTTTTTGTCTTGAGAAGCTGCAGCATTTATTAACTGACACACTGTAGTCTGTACTGTACACTTACTGCCAGATCGACAACTTCCTGCTAACCTTTTCCTCTGCTCCGCTCACACTCGCTTACTTGCTACGCACACACGTTACGCACTACCCTATTCCTTAAAGGAGCTACGCTACCAAGAGTTTCCCGGGCAATGACACAGGTTGACTTACATTTCGGAACAGCGCTGCACAGAGACGCCCCCAAATGCTATTGTACTTGGTGTTATTTTTGGCATTAAAAAAAGATATTTTTGGCCTGACGGGGGTTCTCATTCGCCTGACGGCCTGCCAGATCTGTACAGTTAAAGGGGAAACAATTATTATTAGTTTTATTCCTTTTTTTTCCCCAATTTTTCATTTTCTTGTGTTGTTAATGTTATATATATTTATATAGTGCATTTTGATTATGTTTTGGTATGATTCCATATATACATCTATATATCATTAAAACTTAAAAGGATTTTTCCAAATTAAAAAAAAAAAAAATCAAACCAAACCTGCATCATTTACTATGTAAAAGTAGCAAATATTGACACATATACTAAAAGGTTTTTTAGGCATTGAGCATTAATACTTAATTAATTAATTATAACTCCAATATTTATCATTTATTGTAGATGTAAGAAAGTTAATAAAACATCAAAGCATTGTGTATTTTGATAAAAAGTATTTTGGAAAAGCAAACAAGAAAGAACAAAGAATAATGTGACAGATGAAGACTACATTTTCCTGTGTTCCTGTGAACCTCAACATTTCTCTCATTACACTCAGTGTTTTTTGTTTGTGTATAGACGTTGTCACTCAGGTTCAATAGCATTGACCTTTGACCCCGGAGAAGTACTTCCAGGTGGGGCCTCTCTGGTCTCACCCCGACACAGAGCAGAGACCTCCTGCAGCTACACACACAGATATTCCAACGCTAAACAAACAGTGATCTGACCGCTCAGAAATGTCACGTGATCTCCCTGAACATGCCGACTCAGTCATGCAGAGACGGAGCGACAAGAAGGGAAAATCCAAAAAGAGTCAACTCATAATGAGGGTGATCAAGAGTTTGACTGTTTGATTGTCGTAATACTAAAACACATCACTTTTCTAGTTAAAAAAAAATATCTGTAGTGATCATATCTTTCACTATGATACCTGGTATGTGGGACATTATGTTGCCATGGTGATTCCAATTAGTCTGTGTGTGTGTGTAGCTGTATTCATGTGAACACAATACCTCAAAATCAAAACACGATAGCAGCTTTGCACCACAGTGTCAAAAACATTTAATTAGATGCTGGAGCACCTTCTGGCATAAATTTACATATTAATGAGGAAATTATAATTTTCTTCATACAACTATTGCTCCTTAACAGGGAAGGATGTCAGGTTTTCAGTCTTTCTGACTATCTCTACTTCTGATTTGACGTTTTTATTATGTATTAACTGAGAGAAGACCAAGAGCTAGAGTGTCTATTAAACAGACAAATAAGACACAGAATTATATAGAATTGTTAGACTATATATATATATATATATATATATATATATATATATAATTACGTTAAAAAAAGCACCAAATGATTTTAAGTTTCACTGTTTCCATCTCTTGTATGCTCTCTCTTTCTTGCTAGGCCACTCAAGCACTTTCTGTCTTTCTTTCTCTCCTTAAATTTCTCTTTCCATCATAATATAACGTTATATTAAATGACTCCCCTCTGGGCAATTTCCAGTGTTCAGTCCAGGATCCAGGAACATCTTATGGAACTCAGCGTTCATGAAATTTTTATTTTACACTTTCCTTATGTAGATGTTTTTCCACCTTAAAAGTCACTAAAAACTAGAACTAGTGAGTTCCTATTTTCAACATTCTTTCCCTTTCATTGAATGAAAGAGCAGTGATACGTACTGTAGTATGGCATTTGTGCATCACTGAGTCAGTGTAAAAGTGCTTTAATATCTCTTGGGGCTCTTCCTTGAAGTTAGTGTCCCAGGCAGCTTATAAGTCCAAACTTTTGACTTGGACCTAAAGGTTTTTCCGATGGTCACAGCACTACTACCACACAGTAAAGTTTAGGAATTCATATTCTGCTGCCAAAGATGGACAGTCTTTCCTCTGGATGCTATGTGTTATATAAGAATAAATATGTTGTTAACTACTTTATTTGCTAAACAATTCATTTAGCAGTGTAAAAACCTGAGCTATCTGATAACGATCAGTGTGCATCCTGAATTCTGGTTTGTTGCTCGTCATCCCCTCCCTCTCTCAGTCTCTCTCCCACCCAATTTCCTGTCTATCCTCACTGCCAAATAAATGAAACCATGATAAAAACATAATAAGATTATATTTTCGTATTCGCCTAACCTGTGTGTCTTTGGACTGTGTGAGAGTAAACTCCACACCGCCCAGGTTCAAACCAGGACCTTCCCGCTGTGAGGTAACAGTGGAAACTAAGCAACTGTGCCTTCTATTACAAAGGAGCTGATCAGACAGTTTGATGCATGATGATTCGGTTGATTTAGTCTCTTTCCATCACAAACTGCGCTCCTTGTGTCTGCAGATGTTGACATGTGTGTATCAGCCTGCCTTCTCATATACAACACTCGCCTGTGGCTCCAAACATCATCAGCTAAAGATCAGCTGTCAGGCCATCGTTGCCTAAATCTGCTCCATGTGTCGGAGGAATGTGCGCAGGACAAAGGCTGTGGCTTGTTGCATTAGTGAAGCTGGAAAGAAATTATCATTCTTTCCTCCAGTACCTCAGGAATGCTGGTGTGTGAACTGAGGGGTCAGTGCGGAGCGCAGAGAACATGAATGTGAGGAATTTCTTTTTCCAAAATCCTTAGCAGGTGCCTGCAAGCATACTTACTGTACATGTAATATTCCCTGAGGGGACTGCGGCGGCCCTGATATCACGCAAGTCTTAGTCATATCGTTCTTTGTCTGGTTTACCTGCGCTCTCCCAGCGCGTCTGCGTGCTAAACATTAAGCCACAGTTAGCGATTAGTGACTTGTACAACACTGTCTTATGTTCCACACTGAGACGTCCCAGACCCCACCTGCGAAGCTTCAGAGGAGCTTTTGGGACTGAAGCTGAAGCATAAAAATGTTCACAATGCTTGAAGTGACACCCTTAAAGAGTTACGCAAGCAAATCCATCCGCATTTTTCTGGCTGATTTCACTCAACTTGAACGCAGCAGTTCGTGGAAAGTTTGCAGAACTCACGGGAGGTCTGTCACCTGTAACAGTTGATTGAACAAACAAGCTCGGATGCATTAGGATGATGCTGAAAGAGTCAGCAGGCTGAGGAAGAGGATGCTGTTCACAGTGTGGTGGTGACTGAATGATGCCAGCTGCCCACACAAACTGCTTTGGACCAGTTAGGAGCTGTCCCCCCCGCCCCCCCAATTTCTGTACTCACATTCAGCCTGTTTATGTGACTGAGGTGTAGTCAGTATGCCAGGCATTACCAAGCATTACCGTCATGGTTCCTATTGTTCATCTCTCTCTCTCACTCCTCTTCCTCCTCCTGTTTTAAAGTTTTCCCTCAACTCAG
The DNA here is from genome assembly GCF_910596095.1 of Thunnus maccoyii. Classification (NCBI taxonomy): domain Eukaryota; kingdom Metazoa; phylum Chordata; class Actinopteri; order Scombriformes; family Scombridae; genus Thunnus; species Thunnus maccoyii. Next base: position 9,644,896 of record NC_056547.1, read on the forward strand.
AAATGGGAGATTTGGCAAAAGTTCTGACTCTCAATGTTTGGTTTAAACTCATACAAAATGCAGCAGTGGATTCTCACTGGAACAAGAGATTTGATGAATAATGGTCTGTGTTATGTCTTGATTTCCTCGTTTTTTTACATCGTTCCTGTTTGTGTCTACACCTGGGCTTTGTATTGTTTGAAATGTTTTGATACTAATGGAGATACGATAAATGAGTTTCAGGACTGACACCAACTTTAAACTTATTTTTTAAATACCTTACCTTGAGGGAAATAAAAAATGTTTCAACAACACCTTAACTCATTTAACTTAAGAAACTTTACAATTTGTAAGATGTTAAATGTTGCTTAAACACAAGCAGTCGTACAAGAGCTTTACCTAAATAAAATAATCCAAAATTGGTTAAATTATCATTTAAATCTGTGAATATCTGATGCATGACTTCAAATCTGACCTGTTATTTAATGCCAAACTTAAACAGACACATTTGAATTTGTACCCTGAAAAGTACAGAGGTTCAATACCCAGCCCAAGTCAAACCCGAGTCTCTGAAGTCATGCCACAAGTCTTTGAGAGCGAGACAAAGCCAAATTAAGTCTTAAAAAGAAGAAACTTGCATGTCAAAGTTGTCAAAGCATTTTTACATCACTGAGCCCTTTCAGTGCTGCATGTATATTTATTTTTCTTGGATTTAAAACTTTAGACTTGAACTCTTGAGTCAAATCTTTAGAGATTCAAGTGTTAGTAGTCCTCTCACGTCCTCTCACGTCCTCTCACGTCCTCTCACGTCCTCTCATGTCCTCTCACGTCCTCATTTTTGTGACTGACTTTAAGTCTCAAGGCTGCAGTTCTGGTTTATACATAGTCAAGACAGTTCCAAATATCAGGACTTTGTTTTCCCATTTGAGACGAAGCCTTTACTGACCTGCATCCTTGCACAGCAAGAAAAACTATTTCCATAGTGATAATTCATCATAGCCTCTGTAGTTTGACGTAGTGTCCAGTGTTCATATTGTGGCTCTGATTTTTATTACTTTTGCTGTCACAGTTTTTAATAGACCCATTCTTAATCACTTTGTAACTGCTCTTAAATGTGCTTTATAATAATACTACTATTATCATTAATAAAGAAGTCACGTACAACATGTCAGAAGCTTAGTGGCGTCAGTCATCCCTGCTCCCTCTGGGCATCACTGGTGCCTCCGACTTCTGTCACCCTAAACCTTCCCCCGCACACGCCTTCACCCATTTCACCCCCTCATCTGACTGAACCCACTGTGAGCTGCAGGATTACCCCAGTAAGAAGCTGTCTGTCGACGCCTGCGGCCTGTGGCAGAGAGGTAATGGAGCAGTTAAGAGTGTTTTGAGGTGTGTATCTGTCAGGCAGCGCGGGATGCTGCAGGCTCATGGCTTTGGGATTAGCGTGACAGAGAAGCGAAGGGGCTGTTTCCTCATATTTGAGCTGACTGACTGACCTCATTGTCGATGGAGACACACCGCATGCCATTAGCCTTTCTGATCGCCTCAGCAACACCAGAAAATATTTCATAGTGCGACCAGAGAAACTATTAAGTTTATTGCATGTGCTTGTGTGTGTGTGTGTAGCCGTTGTTTCCACAGGGTCTTTGATGGCTTTAATCGTCCCACCAGGGGCCTGAACTCTGCGACCTTTGGGTCTAGCTTTGATCTATGGTGTTGTTGCCAGGGATCTCTGAGGGACAGGTCAGGAATTAGGAGAGAGTTAGGCTCGTTCTACAAACAGGCGGTGACACCAGCGCTTTGCCAAAATATTTCATGCTTAGCCAGGCTTGCCCAAAGCTCGTTACCTAAGTACGTCCAGGGAGGGAGGGGAGAGCTGCCGGTGACACCAGCATCAGGCCGAGATGAAGAATGTGGATAAGGGTGTTTTGTAAGGATCTGCCTGCATAGAAATTAAAAAAATAACAAATGTCCAAATGGAGTCATCAGGAGTTATAAACTCTTTCAGCAGGTGTTAACAGGGATTTGCTGATGTTTGCTGTCGTCCAACAATAACAACATGCAGACATAATGACGCTGCTGGGAGAAAACATAAAATATCTTAAACATCAATGTTTTCTAGACCTGCATGTATTACTCTTTATCCTTTTTATTGTTTTGTTATTATAACAGTTAACCATGAGGAAACATTGAAGGGGATACTATTTCTTCAGTTAATGTTTAAATATCCTACTTGATAAAGCAATATCTCACAAGGTCCATTTAGCAGTTGTTCTGGAGCTTTCAATCTTCCTCGGCAGATGGAGTTCGCCCAACTGTAGATTTTCTGAGACTTTCAGAACTTCTCGTCCATGTTGGTTTAAAATTGATATGAAACTTATACTAGTGTATCACTTTTAAAACCCTGTTCTCCTCTTTTATTTCCAGTTAAATGGCTTTAAGTTTGGAGAAATCATCTCTGTCTGATCATATATATATATATATATATATATATATATATATATATATATATATATATATATATATATATATATATATATATATATTACAGTATCATTTTACAGGAAAATATTGAAACCCAAGACTATGTGTTTTTAATGGTTGTGCCATTTCATCAGGTGCAAATATGTAGATTTCTTGCACATATTTTGGACACATTACCCCAAAATTTAGTCTTGTACATTTGTTATCAGTAGAAGCTTTAGGATCTTTGAGATGAGTTTGTAATGACTGACCTACCAGCAGGCTGCTGCTTGTTACAGAGTTTTAACCCTTTGATTTTGTGTAATTTGGGTATACACTTATAAAAAATTGTGTGCACAATCAATGTAAAAAATGTATCCAAGGCTAAATGTGTCTGATTTTCTCCCAACTTACAGAGGAAACATGAGAATGACCAAGACTGCATTGACAACAGCGATATGCAAAATCGAATGAGTTGCAATATGATACAACTGATATAAAAGGAATAATTGGACATTTTACAGGGATTTGTGCACTGGACTAACTTCCTGGAGTTGGTTGCCTGGTAACCTCACGATGATGACAAGTCTCCAGGAAGTCCCTGCGTGTAGCCAAAAAATTGTCCGGCACATTAATCTCCGTGAAACCACAACTTGTCTTTTTTACACTTCGGTTTTGACATGGATTAATCGAACAAGATATAACGCGTTTATTTGTGAGCTTTAGAGGTGCTGGCAAGAAGATTTTGTTACCTTTGGACAGAATCAAGCTAGCTGTTTAACTCTGTTTCCAGTCTTTATGCAAAGCCAAGGTAACCAGTATTTGTCTGTAGCCTCATATTTAGTGTACAGACATGAGAGTGGTATCAATCTTCTCATCTAAGTCTTGGCAAGAAAGGAAATAAGTGTATTTCCCAAAATGTTGGACTTCTGTAGAAAAATGTAATCTTTATGAATGTCTTTTCAGTATAAAGCGGCCTGTTATCTAATAAACAAAACATATGAGGTTAGCAACACAACTGTTCTCACCATCTGCAGGTGAACTACATTGAACAAACACAGAATCAGGCGTCTATTCAGCAAATCAAGTGAGCTGGAAGAAGTGAAATGAAGCTTAGTGAATCGAATATGTCCAACGTCTTGGATTATTTGGGATTTTAAAGAATTTTCGTTATTGACTTGAGGTTGCATCACTCGAAGTGCAGATCATTGTGATGACTGTGGCATGAATGAAAATGGCTGTTGTGTTTCTCATGTTTATTTTAAATGTGTTTACATAAAGATGAAATTCAGGATAACTGCTTATACTGATCTGTATCTTCATGCCTCTGTCACCACTATTTGTGTATTCCTACAATTAGAATGAATACCAACTCAGGTATTTTGTGCATTTAATCTCGAGATCAGATGAGAATCCATCCTGGTTCATTCTGAGAAAGAGATAACATCAACATGGCGAAATGTGTATGAAAAAAACAACAGGAAACTGGTGGAAACTGGTGTGATCTCACCCCAGTCAGGGAGAAAGTAGTCCAGGCAATTAGACAGAGAAGCACGCCGGGGTGTTAAAATCACACCACAGCATGTTAACTGTAAATTCAGTAATTATTAGTCATATGTAGGTGTATTGGCATATTAAAAAAGCATTTTCACTAATACAGGCCTCCTGTAGTTCTGCTTTGAGCCCACTTGATTCTGCTTCACCCCATGCCGACACTTTGCACTGTAACCTTCCTGGACAAGTTTTTTTCTTCTCTTGTTCACTTCATTCCTCTCTTTCTTTCAGCCTTTTGTCCGTGACTCTTGTCTTCCTCTGGCCTTTCAGGAGAGCATGCTCGTTTCAGGTTCAGTGACCAACAAGCCTCTAACACAATAAGTCTGAGAAGTGGGGTTCAACTTAGTTCCTGTGCAGAGAAATCCAGTTCTTTCCAGTTTGTAAATGACAGGAAATAAACACTCGTTTTCTAAGTGGTGTTTATAATGTATTTGTGGTGACAAGTCCATTATGCAATGCTAGTCAATCAAACATAATGGGTAATGGGTTAATGCACTGTAATGAAAAGTATAAAGAATGAAATGTAAATGTACATATTTTGTAACTGACATATTCATTTTAATCTCTTAATCTAAAAGTATGTGTATATGTACGTATGTGTAATGTGACAGTTGTTCAGAGTGACGAACCCACAGAAAATTGTGTCTTAGCATCGTTCAACTCATTGTTTCGGTTATACACCCGTAACTTTACTGTTTTTATTCAGCACTGTTTTTTTTTCTCGTCAAAGCTGCTGTTGTCAGTGAAAAAAGCTCTGAAAACCCACTGTACACTACCTGCTTAGCACCAAACAGCAGACAGATAAAATTAGTGACAAGCTAACAAACAGTGGAGCGTTAGGTAGCTAAAGAGCTAGGTATTTCCCTCAGGAGACAAAAATAGAGCTAAAAGAATGGTGAAATTTTGGAGTAATGTTTACTAGATGGACAGAAACACGACTCCAAGTGAATGCAAATGTTGCTTTGTATCCGCTGGACATGTAAATAGGTAATTGTTGACCATATAAACTTTATAAAACAATATGTCTGTTGTGTTTACAGCTGGCTCCCAAGTAGCACAAAAAACCTAGCTTATGCAGGTTTAATATAGACACAGCTTTGTTCCAGACCTCTGAATCACCCACATTTTTGATTAGTTGAGAGATTCAAATACAGGGATGTAGCTAGATTCTCAGCACAGAGGGGACGAGAACATTTTTTTGTGCTCATTGACAACAGATTCCTCGGTTGGTTGACCAGTGAGAGCTTTTTTGTTGGCTTAAGAATGATTAGATAAAGAGTGGGGACATCATCTTCCCACATACAGTAGCTAGCCTGCTAACTACATCCAAGAAAAATAGTGACAGAAAAATAGCAACAAGCACTGGAAGAAATTGACAAAGCTGTACAAGTTGTTGCAAGTTGATTTGTAGAAATACCAACTCTTAAATAGGCATATATTTTGGATTGTCATGAAAAATGTTTACCGCTCCTAGCAACCACGATCACAGCTTTCGTGACAACTGAAAATAACTGCACTACGATGGATACAGTATGTTACTAGCTACTGATTGGGCAAATAGGGCAAAACATGACAAAATAACCCCCCCTTGCTACCAGAAATTGGCTAACAGGAAGAAAAAAGTCAAGGTGAGTGAATTAAATGGAAACAAAATTGCATTTCAGTCAATAATCAGGCTAATAATAGACTTTGGAGACAGCCAGAAGGCAGACAGATATAAAGTGTGACACTGAGCTCGAGCTCTTCCACTTAACCACCAGTCTTCCACTGTGCCCCAAACTGTCACATCATCAGTTGTCTTTCATTTCCTGCCTCTCCAAAAACAACACGAGTCACTCAGGTGAGGCTAGATGCTGGCTCGCTCTGGCATTCCTCCGGGTAGTCACTTTTGAAAAGTGGCTGTTTTGATTCTGGCGGTGAAATTGCTCCTATCTACAAAGGGACATTAGATTTTTTTTTTTTCTCTGCGCTCTCTAAATGCCTTGTTAAGAATAACAAACAAGCTGCCAAGATAAATCATGCCATGTTTTTCACTCCCAGTTCTAAAGGCTGCCATTTCATCATGCTGCTGTCATCCTCGCAGTGCAGTTCCTGAGGCAGATAAAGGGTCAAGAGACTAAGAGAGTGTAGAAAGCGATCTGTCCTTTGGCTTCGCTGCACACTCACACACATACACACACATACACACACACACACAGCCAGTTTGCATCCTCCTGTCTGTGCCTTTTGGCAAGTGAGCATGAAAGGGAAATTTACATTGATCTGTCCGGATGTCTGCATCACAACGGCCAGAACGGTGATATGAGGTGTTTTACTAAGGAGATAAAAGAGCTTGGCCAGGCCACACGGCGGACACAAGAACACAACAGCTCTGAATAGGAACAACTGACAGGATACACTCAGCTAAATAAATATGACCAGTGCATTAAATAAAAGATAAATGTGTCACAATACCATTATCACTTCCGCTCACTCAGACAGACAACACAACTTTGTTCCTTTTTATAATCTTGGAATACCAAACTTAAGTGTTGTCACGTTATTAAAGGAATATGATGGTGTTTTTGGATATTCTGTCTCATTAATTACACACATTGAAGAATCCCATCCAAAAAGATGTCGATTTAAAATGTTATCGGTTGTTTGGACCTACAGGAACCTTTTCATCATATCAGTATCGATTGCTTCTGCAGAATCCTGGATTATGTAAGTCAGGTCAACAATTTAACAACAATACGCAGTAATACATATTGTACAGACAAAATTTAAGCCCTCTAGAACAACATACATAAGTGTTTTCTGAACTGATGTCATTTGTTAAACCACTGTTGCAAAAATAAAAATGTTATTTGATCTGGTTGAGGTTCAACACTTATGACCCACTATATGTGGAGTATTTATCTGCAGAGACCCCGCCCTCCGCCTGTATTTTCTTATTATTTTGCTGTGTTAGGGATGTTTCTGGGCGTCAACCTTTAGGCAGCAGGTGTATAGCCTCCAGCTAATAACAGCACGCAGGGTGTGAGGTCGGGAATCGTTGCGTAGCAACCAGGTTAAATCACTGTCTCCGTCTCTCTCCTCTGCTCCGCTCTGCTCTCAATTGCTCTCATGTCAATTGATGTTTTGTTGACCCACCCATTCCCCCTGACTCTGACTTTGTGTACTTTGTAGCTCTATAACAACATTAATCGGATATGACTCTGCGGACAAAAGTTGTAATTTCTACGGCCACTAGAGGGCTTTGTTACTTGAACGTAAACATGTCTTTTCTGGGCATTTACTGAAACGACTGATGCTGTAGTTATTCTTGGGAGGACAATCTCAGACTAAAACATTGTGGCTTTGTTTAATGAAAGGCACACATCAATGCAGGTCTGTTACCGGACGGAGACTCACATTCCCTGCATGAAAGTCAATGCTTCTTGAGGTGTGTTCAGATTGAAGTCAATGCAAATTTTTAGTCACTTTCTTTATGCAAATTTGAATACTGAAATCTTTTGCACCCCATGTTTATGAGTCACAAAGTGCATGGAGAGATATTCTGATAAAGGTTTATGACTGAAAGCTTAAATAATAAACTGGGTGCGGATTATTTGTCATCAGAGAAATAATCTTTTAATCTGATTAGTTTTACTGTAGGTGTGGCAGCTATACAGTAGAATATCACCGCACAATGTTGTCATGCACCTTATTTAGACATTTATGTTACCACATTCCCATGAAAAAACATAATTGTGGGAAACTTTAGACTTTTATTCATCAAACTACTGAGGAAATATTTGGCTTGTCATCATACTGCTGTGATCAAAAGAGGCTTGTATTTAACCTCTGGTGGTTTCTTACTCCCTTGTTGCTTGTAGTGATGACCTGTGTGGTCTGGAAAGTGGATGTTGGGTCTGGGGAAACCATAAAGTCTGTAGGATATATTCAGCCCATAGAGAGAAACTCCAAGAGGAGAGAAGATTGTGAGCTTTATGCTACAAATACTTAGTCTCTATATGAGTCAGTTGTTGTTTTTTAGAGCAAGACAACACAAATATCACCATTTTTAAGACAATGACAGTGATAATACATCAGCGTCAGCATAAAATGTCAAGGCATAATTTATAACCATCTAGATAAGTTTGCTCTCTCCGTGAAAAGCGTGTCGGCATTGTGCTTCAATTACCTCGCCTGAGGCAGACTAGAGTGAGCCACATGCTGTGAAGGGATGTAATAAAACCTACAACACAGAAACCTACATCTTAACACTTAAAAACTACAGCAAATAATGTATAATAAAAGTGTCAGTGTCTCACAGGGCGGTAAATATGATCATCAGCTGTGCTTCAACTCAAGCTTATATGTTCAGTACAGTGACTGAAAAGAAGACAAAGAGCTGTTGTCTTTGCTGTTATCACTAAATAAACACAAAGCCGAACAACAACACACAGGACCACACAGGCTGAACACAGGGCAGAACTGGACAAAATCATATTTTTACCATTTTTGCACCTCTTTTTTTCTAGTTGTTTTGCTTTTTCAGAATCAGAAAATCCTTGTAATTATTGTTTTTGTGGTTTAAGTGTAGTTTTTTTTGTCCCACCAGTTGTCAGCCCTGCAAACAAAGATGTTGTGACATTTACTGACCAGATTACCTTAAACTTTGATATACATATTCATGGTCCCCAGAGCATGATTCTGAATAATTTTGGTGACCTCCAGAACTTTTGTTTAGGGTCCTTATCACCATAGGCGCCTGAGCAATGGAGCAAGTGGAGCAAATGCATCACTATTATTTAATTAGGGGAAGCAAAGTTATGGTTTTGCTACCCCCCTTTTTGTCTTTTTAAAAATAAACTTATCATCATACAGTCCCTGCAATGAGGTGATTATATTTAAGCAGGCTATATCAATGATCATTTTTCTATTTTCAGCAACCGACAAAAACAAGTAATAAAAAATCTGATGTTTTCGGACCGCTCTTTGAGTTTGTTCAGTCCAACCTGTGAGAGACAAACAGACAGAGCAAAGCTTTTCCTCACAGCGTGAAAGTGTCTGAATTAACAAACAGTCAGATGTTCAGCATGGGAAAATAACTTGTTTAGACTTCTGCTAAATACTCTGCTGTAGTTTCAGTTTTAGCCAGACCAGACTTTGGATGGAATTATGTTTAAATATGATGACGGCATCACTCGGTGTAGTGATCCCTCATCCGGCTGCTCTGTGCTGAGCTGTCATTATTCTGATTATTCTCTCATTTTCTCATACAGGCTAAATGAGAGCTACAAGTTTACTCTAAGGTCAAGTAAGGTCTAGTCCTCAACTAAAATGGCACCTTTTTAAGTCTCGAGAAGCAAAAATCACCTTCTGAGTTGTACATTAAAATAGTCCTTGATTTGAGATAATGTAGATTAAAATAATCTGCTTTTTAGGTTATGATTATTCATTCCTGTATAACATTACAACTACAATAGCTACCACTAGAACCTGTGTGTGGGATTGGAATTAGATAGTTGTTGTGAGGCCATTTCATTCATCCAAATTGTTTTTACTTTATTGCAGTTGTTAGACTTTGAAGATGGCCATGTGAGTATTGAGAATAGCAGCCCTCAGGTTTAACATTGTTTAACCAGGTTTAATTATACAAGTCATATAGTGATGTGTTGTAAGACTATTTCATTAAATAAATTGTTTGTCCTTGTTTAACTTTGAAGATGCCCTAGTAGCCTGCAACCTACTAACATTTAAGGCTACATAATGTTTTTATGAATATAATTAATAATATGAAATAGCCATTCTTCTAATGATCATTTCCTGCCGTCATCCACCCAATTATACACTGTTCTTCATGCATTCCTGGTTGCCATAGCACCCTCAATCTAACTAATCTAGACTAGTGCAGGTGGCTCTTTATTGATTTAAAGCAAGAGGTTAGGTAGTGTAGAAATGCAGGAAATTTGTTTTAAATTACAATTTTTTTTTAAATGTGGGAGGACCCCTAGATCCCCCCACCAATTATGTACCTTTCCAAGTTTGCTCCCCCATTTTTAATACATAACCAGGCACCTATGTCCAACTAATGGCCACATTTTCATTTACATTCACTATGGATATTAATCCCATAGGACAACTCTGTTTTTCTTAGTGACTTCCTGATGTTTCAGTCCAAATGTCCACTTGTACACTAAAAGTATCAAAATCGAACGAGCAAACATTTACCTTTAATGGGTCGATTTTTCAGCTTTGTACAGATAAGGACTCAGAATCCATGAACAATACTGTCCTGCAATAAAATGCAAAAGGGAAATGAAGAAGCTTCTCACAGGTGCAATAAAACTCTCGACTCTCGAACCTGTCTATTGACCTTTATATGTTGTCATCACATTGTTCTGTTTTTAAGTAAGATGTCTTGCCAAGGTGTTTTTCACTTTTTTGTCGAGGGGACTTAATGTCTATTCTGTTAGGAAAGAAGAAATAGAAAGGTTATCCGAGGTGCATTTTACATGGTGACCCAGATTCTCAGAAGTGATTGTTGGAAAAGGGGAACTTAGCAAGAACCGGGAACTGTACGAAACGGACATGACACTATATTATTGTTAACGATCTTGCAGGAAATGTGTGAGGAGGTGGTTGTGTTTGGCGGAAAATATAAAATGCTGATCAATGTACTTCTCCTTTGCTACAGAGCTCGGAAAGCCTATAAGCATATACTTGATGATCTAATTGTCGCTGTCACCTAAGTAGGCAGGCTGATTTTTCAGCTGCATCAACAACATTAGTGTGTACTTAATGTACGTTTGAAATCACATCATTATTTTTTTATTAATTTATTAGATTTTATTAATTAACCAATGATTTTTTTTTTGTTTTCTATAATAGTTACTAGTACTAGTTTTTAGAGACTGATTATCAACTGGTAGTATCTAAAATATAAGTTCAGTAAAAGGCAAAAGCTAGACTAGACTGAAATACTGAAAAATTTCCATATACATAAATATATTATTTAGCCTACTGCTGCTACTATTGGCTCATATTGATATTGATTTATTAGTGTTATGGTCATGTTGGTCATGAATAAAACCAGTGCAGTAGTGAGCAGGTTGAGCTGACATTAAAATGCTTATTTAGTTGTGGTTAAAAAAAACAACAAAAACAAGTCAATCCTCCAGTTGTTCATGAATGCTTCTGTTTGGAGTGAAAGATGTGATCAATGACTCTGTTCCGCTGTTGTCAGAGTATGTTGGGTGGTCAGTAGAGCTCATGTTATAGGCGGTGAAATTTAAAACAGACGGAGCAACTTGAGGCTTTAGTCTGTTGGTCCGGCGGACCACTAGCTTGCCCACCTCAAAGGTCTTCTCTATCTAATCTCCCTCCAGAAAATGTTCAAACCCTGGAGTCAATGCCCATCGGAGGGCTCTCTCTCATTAGTGCCGCTACCCAGCGCAGCAGTACTGTTCTCTGTTTCAGCTGCAGTTTATGAAAATGGGCTTGTCCGTGGCTTTCACCCTATAAAACTCATTTGTACATCCAGGAGCAATACAGTAGTGGCCTCCTTTTTGTCTTCTTCTGTCCTGTGGCTTCCCAGTCTCCATCTTTCACTGTCTCACTGTCTTTGTCTCTACCATTCACTGTTTATTTGTTTATTTGTTAGGATCCCCATTAGCTGTGCCCTAAATCACAGCTAGTCTTCTTGGGGTCCACATTTTAAAACATACATTAAACATTACAGTCAACACAAATGGCATACATGAGACATATATTAGAAAACATTAATATGTATGAGTACAACTTACACAGCAAAAAACTACAAATCTGCATATGCGAAGCATCCTACAAATATGTTGTTGCCAGGTGTGTCCTTATTTGCTTTTTAAACATTGATTTCTGTGTTAATTTAGTCAGTACCAGTGGTAAAGAATTCCATGTTTTCATTACTCTACCTACTACTGTGCGTTTAAGGAAATGAGTGTTTGCCTTTGGAAGTGAAAACTGGCCTTCTGTTGCCTGTCTGGTGACATATGTATATGACTGGAAATTGTGTTTTAATTGATCGTACTGATATGATGAAATTCTGGATTGTTAAACTTTCCACAGACATCCACTGTTTCTATCTTTGTCTTTACCGTTCACTGTTTCTATCTTTGTGTCTGTTGAACTCAGCCAGTCCAACCAGCCCTGTGACGTCACAGTTTATAGTAACGATCTTGCAGGAAATGTGTGAGGAGGTGGTTGTGTTTGGCGGAAAATATAAAATGCTGATCAATGTACTCAGCCAGTCCAACCAGCCCTGTGACGTCACAGTTTATAGTACTGTAAGATGGTGGCGCTCTCACCACGAAAGATATAACAGGGTTTCTCTTTTCATTTATATGTTTATATTTGTCATGTTTATTATATAATTGTTGATTTGAGTGTAAATCCTTGTAATAAATTATGTAAACTTTATTGACTGCTTCGTATCCACTACAAGTCCCCAATATTAGCATTTATAAGCAGTATACAAACATTTACTCTTCATGTGGGCCCCATAATGTTGATGTTGGTGTATTAAAATATGATGAATGATAATATAGTAAAACACAGTTGTAATAATAAAATGTCTTCAGAGAAGTTACAATTGCTACATATATCAGCTCGTAACACATTATAGTGTGTTATAAAGTTCTTAAGTGTTTGAATACTGCTTATAAATGCTGAATAGAGAGACTGAAAGTGAAAGTTTTACTCCTGGGAAAACATTTTTCTTTCTTTTTGTGTTTCATGACATCTGTTTGCACACAAAATGTAAAAGTGCAATGATTTCTTGTGTACTACGACTTCCAACAACCTGCTCAAACAGTATACTATTAAAGTTAGTTTTTACTGTGTACTGAACGCTAACAGGGCTGCATCCCCCAGGAACAACCTCTAGGGGCCGCTATTGGAGCTTCAAAATTTAGATCTTGTTTTTATTTTTTTTATTTAGACTGCATAATTTTATAACTGTATAATATATTTGCTATACAATTGATAATAAGCTTGAAGTAGACTTTGTCCATGTTCTATGTATGTTACACTCATAAGAACAAATTAAATATTTATGGACCATGCTGCTCAGTGTTTACAAGCTGACAAGAGGCATCAGTTACATTTCATGTTGCCATCAAAAGGAGCAGTGTTTTGGTACAGTATGTGATGTCAGACGATTACTACAAAGCAGTGCATAATATTTAATTTTAATACAGCACCCAAACAAGAATGATGTACATTTTCCTTTTATCCCAGACCAAAACATAAACCTCCAGATTTGCTGTAATATTCTTATCTTTTGTCAGCTTTATGTCAAAGAGTCATAGATAATATAGCGTTTGAGGTCACACCTGCAAACTGCTACTGTACCATCTGTGGGTTTGCAGGTGTTACAGTAGTAGTTTATGTATGTAACAGCTGCCGTACTGTATTAGAAGTTTATATTTAACAGGACTAAAGTCGAGTTCAGAGACAATCAGAGCTTATCTTTGTCTTAGTTACAACCACAACACCTAACTTGCGACCTCTCACCCTCTTCAGTTGTTTTAGAAGTGCAACAGTGTCACAGTTGCTGCCTTCATGTGTCCGTTCCCAGTGTTTCACCATTATATTTCTCTCGAGCTTGTGAAGTTTGGACGAATGGAGGCCATTCAAAGCAGGGAGGGGATTTGATTGACCCTGTTGTTTCTCTGCACCTCCCTCTCTGCCCCGAGGCCCTGGCCTGAAGGGAAGGTCATCACAGCCTGAATGGCGTCCCAAATAGCCCTCATAAAGGCATGGTTGGTGTGGGACCCCTCTGGGGATCAGGTAGAACATCTGGGCCCCACAGTCGAGGCGGGAGAGGAGGGATGAGATCTGACCCTCCAACAGGCATGCTGCCATCCTTAGTTCATTTGTAGTTTCTATTAAGGCTGCAACTAACTATTATTTTTATTATCGATCAATCTGTTTAGCATTTTTTAAATTAATCTATTAAACCTTTTGTTTGGAATATGTTGGTGTATTGTAAAAAATAACAACTTCTCAAAGCCAGGTGACGTCTTTAAATTACTTGTATTGGCCAATCAACAGTCAAAAACCAAAACGTATTTAATTTACAATGATTCAAAACAGCATAAAACAGGAAATCCTCACATTTTGAGAAGCTGGGAGGAGCGCATGTTTGACACTTTGGCTTCTGGTAATTGACCTAAAGCATTAATTACGAAACTTGTCGTCAATAAAATTTAGATTGTAACTTGTCTAAATGCTATATAAATCATCACAACCACCAATAACAGGGCAGTTACGCATTCTGTTAAACAATACATCTTTTTTTATAGATGTTTTGGTTAAAGTTATAGTAAGAAGATATTTTTATAGCTAGGTTGTCACATTACTGCGTCATTATCATGTATTTTGTAAATGTGAGCGCTATTATTTAAGAAAGATATCGTATGTCTGGTCCAGATCTTCTAAACCAAACCTCCTAATGAACAAACCTTATGCTGCTGTCCAAATGTTGGGGTCCTGACCTCTAAGTGGACAGGACATTTGTTAGATCATTTCTTTGACTCATACCATATAACCGTGTCAAATAAAGAAGTAAAAGCAGGTTTGAAATATATCACCATTTTTTTTTTTGCAATTCCTACATACTGTTAAAATTGAATACAAAAGTTTACCATACTTAAATTCTCATGACTACTTGACCACACTGTTGCACAAGGGTCACAAGAATTTTGGCACCTAAAAAAACCCTCCTAAATCTCAGTTCACTCCAACAGGTGTGGTCCAGGTATGTGGATTAATTTTTAACAGTTAACTGAATGATTTACCACAGAAATGTGTGACAAATAGTAGATTGCTGTTAACAAATTATGAGCCATGTTTTCCTCTTCCTCTTTTTTGTAAGTTGTGATTCATTTTTGAGATGAACAAGCAGCAGAGATTCCCACGGGGTATGGCTTGGCTAACTTTGGGTTGAAAATTAGTCAGCGTGCAGCAACAACATAGTCTACAACATTTGTATCTTTGTGCAAAAAGCCATGTCCTGTTATTTCTAAGGAGGAATGAATACATGATTTGTATCCTAATCCATTTTTTATCCACATTTGGTGCTTTTAATAACTGTGAACACAAACTCCTGAATCATTTGAATTTATAACATCTCCTGCATTGGCAGCACACTGTTGAATAACAATTTAAAAAAAAAACATTAATGTATTACAATTTCAGTTTCATTTTAAGCATGTTACATAATTTTCTACTAACATTTACTCTAAATGACAAATCTTCTCGTTAGATACATCAGTTTAGGTGGGGGTTCACTTTCGGTTGTGATAATCTTTCATGTTGTTTGGGTTACAGTTGTCTGACAGTGTGTTAGTTGTCAGCGGACTCACACGCTGTTGACAGAGTTTGAGTTTTGTTTGGGAACGACTGCCTCAACATCTTGCAGGTGCACACAATCATGTTTTGTTTCTGGGAGATAGCACCAAAGCAGTGAGGGAGAGGGTATATTATTCAGCGATGGGTCACAGCAACATTATAAGACTGTAGTAGTTCGGTTATTGCTGACAGTCAGGAATGATAGCAGAATGTGGAAACACATATCATTTTAGTGTCAGTGAGCTCAGTTTGTGCGCAACTTTGTCTGGAAGTCAGTGGCTGTTGCTTGTGATGACAGGCCACAGTGAGATGCAAATGCACATGCATATAAACAAGCACACATACATGCACACACACACACACACACACACACTGCATCAAAATGGTGGCTGTTTTACTGGCAGTGAGCTGAATTGTATTGTCCAGACTACACTTTGGAAAAATGGACCAATTCACACAAACAGTCAGATAATCACATCAACAGTTGACCTTTCAGTTGACTATAATTGGACGTTTACATAAACTTTGGTTGCTCATGCTTGTGTAACAGAAGAAGCACTTCAGACTGCAAAACTGCAAGAGGGTGCAGGGTTTTGCACAACAGCACAAAATTAATCCCTGTACTAATGCTGATGTTTGCCCACATACATACATATATTATTAAAATCTAGTTCTGCAAAGCTTTGTTGACATTTTTGTTCAATTTCAATGTCCTTCATATTAGATTAGAGTTGATTCATTGTAATTGCACAAAGTAACTGTATAATAAATCAGAAAGTGCAAACAGTAGCAAGGTACTTTTAGATAAATTATGAAGATGAGTTAATGTACAAAATGAACAATTACAAGACTAAGAGTCAACAGCCATGCTAGCAGCTCTGTCATTAGTTTTACAGGCATTTAGTCATAAACTAAATATTGATGTGGTGATGATGCTGGATGAAAAATTAAGGGATCACCAGAGTTGATTCATCCTGAGGGAGACATGAATGTCTGCACCAAATTTCATGGCAATCCATCCAGTAACTGTCGAAACATTTCAATAAAAAAACAACACCATGATCCTCATTATGGCGCTAGATAGAAAGTCAGATAATCACTAAAATCAGCATGATTCATCCTCCGGGAATGTTTGCATCAGCATGTCAGTGTGGTTATTGTTAGCATGTTAGCATACTGATGTTAGCATTTAGCTCAAAGCAAAGCTGTACTTAACTATAGCCTCACAGAGCTGCTAGTGTGACTGTAGGCTCTTGAGGTTTGTTCAGACAAGGAGCAAAGTGAATTTTTGCCTCGGGTCATTAATATGACTTTGATACAGGAGCGGGCCTGTGTTTGTGTTCGATGCAGCCTCTGACTGAACTCCGAACTCACCAGAAACTCCAGTTCTTTCTGTAGGTTCATGAAACAGATTCATAAAGCTCCAGGATATTTTCAACTCTCACAGACACGTCTTCTTGTTAATTTGCGCTGCCCCAGGTGGATTGGCATCCAAGTTTTTCCATTTACTAGGTATGCAAATTCATGTGCCCAATTTCTGTCTGAACACACATTTAGTCTGGTTACACCTGATTCCCTTAAATTTTATGAAAAAAGACCTATATGTATCTGTAGCAGCTCTTCTTTCTGTCCGTACCACTCATACATCTCTCTGTGATTCTCAATCTCTCACGTGATGGGACCACAGGACCTGTCAGACCGCGGGCCTCTAGTGCAGCTGCGCTGTCTGCACCGTCTATATTTCCGCTGGTGCTGCGAGTGTGGTATTCAGTGTTGAGTGGGGACGTGTGGGGCCTCGGTGGAGACTGACAGATTCTTTGGGAAATAGGACAAAGTCTTGCAGCAAATATGTCTGGAATGTGTTACAGAGTAAAAGAGAAAAAAGAGAAACTTTCGTAACCAACCAAATAAAGGTTAACAGTTACGGTACAGTTCCAGTTTATCAGTGATGTAAGTGTTTAACCCCTCGGCCTTGCAGATAATTTTCAAGGATATTAGCCAACCTGTGGATATCATCCACATCTACAGTATGTACAGTACTTTTACTGAAGGGGGTCAAGGTAATGGATTATGTCTTCCATATAATGTAGTTCATTCTTTGGTTTGTGCTATTGTACATCCTTGTACACGGTACTGTAGTGTTGAGGATTATGTGAGCTCAATTACAAACTGAAATTAGTTAAAGGGTAATTCTGTTGTAAAAATAATTTCCAAAAACAAACTGAAACAAACCTATTTGCTTTCACAAGAAGCTTGATGCCACTCTTTGTATTAAAGGTGCCATTTGGAGTTTTCTTGTAAACAAACAAAAGTTACGTTTACATTCATTGTTTCTCACAAAAACGCATAAGGTCTAACAAACGTGTTGAATGCATTTCTTTCCTCATAAAACATTCCAGAGCTGCTTCTAAAAATATTTTAAATTGTGCATCATTCACCTCTATGTTTACTTGCACGCGCTCTTCTTCGTCACTGTCTTTGTTAGCACATCGCTCTGTTTGTTGGAGTGTTAGCATCACCAAATGTCGATTGGTTTGATAGCGTCACCACAACAGGATATGAATTGCGCTTCTTGCAAATATTCAACACAAACCAGTGTCACAATGGGGACCAGCTCATAAAAACATTGCTCCATAGCGCTACTAGTGGTCAAAAACTGCACAGGGTAACTTTAAGGGGTTACATACTGAAAAGGTTGAGAAACTGGTGTCGCAGACCTTATGATAACATGAAGGAATCCTCTCCAAATGTTCCACATGTCCCTCTCTGTACTGATATGTTTCAGTCCTGAAAGCTCACAGTTTACAGCAGATCACACACCAAATTTAAACAGATTGAGTGTGAGCAGTGGCCCTTCCAATAAGGCCTCACCTGTAAGTGCCCCAGCTCATTCCTCTGATTGCACTTTGCACAGACCTGTTGGCCTGCGCTGCTCCTCACTTCAAAGAATTTGGATGTCTACATCTCGGGCTGCATCCACATTGTGCCAGTGCACACATGTCAACAGTCTTCTCATTCCTGCAAGATCCCGTATTTTTAGAGCACTTTTTTTCTGCAGCTCATCCCGTATTGTTCCTCCCTTATTTCCCGCCTCAGGATGGGATTAAATCTCTGAACTTCCACTGAACTACATCGATCTAACTTAACACACCTAAGAAACTGGATACACATAGAAGGCTGCTGCAACCAGCTTATTTGTTCTATTAAATCTGCTTAAATATTGCAAGTCTGCGATGGTATAATAAAGTGACACGATGATATAGTGCTACCTGTCGCAATCAAGGCTTGGACAAAGTTCTGACTCATTCAAACAACATTTATTACAAGCAGAAATGTCAGCACGTTATGTAATCTGATTGTCCAAAGATTATCTGTCACTCCTTGAAAAATAATTGAATAATGATTATGTGACAAAATGCAGCTGAATTCATGAGGTTATAAAAATATCTCCAGAGATATTAAGAATACTGTCAATGCAGAGTTGAAAATAGCTAGTGACATGTGTTATTGTTTTGGCTGAGACTGCTGTCTGATTTAACCACTAAATTTTTTGTTGACAATAGAGGGGAATTAAAAATTCCAGGCCACAACATGAACAATCATCTTGGCACAGCCATATACAATGAAAGGCTGAGCTAAAGAGGATGATGATGGAGTATAAAAAGACTTGACACAATGAGTCTAACCCCGAAGTTTATCACTTGGCAGTCGTCCTGTCAAAACAACAACCCGGACTCTCGGTGCTGTCCCAGCCCAGGTTTGCTGTCGCTGGCAGCTGGATGGCGGAGGCTCTGAAGACTGGCTCAGGTCATTTATCTCTCATAACAAACTGGGTTAGGTGTGTTCAGGGTCAGTGTGTGAAGCTGTTGTTAAAGGAAGAGTCCAACATTTTGGGAAATGTGTTTCTTTTCTGAGACTGAGATGAGAAGATAAATATTAATCTAATTTTAGCTTTAATCTTAGCAAAAATACTGGAAACAGGGAAATCGCTATTCTTGCTCTGTCCAGAGTTTAAAAATAAAACCATAACATCCGCAAATTGTTGTTTTTCACATTTCTGTTTATGTAGGGATTAAACAAACAAAATACAATGTGTTAATTAGTGAGCTTTAGAGGTGCTGGTGGGTGTATTTGTTTCACTCACTGCTTTCTTTATGTGAAACTAGGTTAAACATGTCCTGACTCCAGCTCCGTCCTTAAAGGAATAGTTTTGTCTGTAAGTATGAGTACGAGTATGATAAAACTAACAGCTTAGTCACTGCTTCTGGCAGACATCTTGTCTTTTTTACACTTTGGTTTCTGTGCAGGTCAATCAAACAAGATATAACATGTTAATTAGTGAGCATTAGCGGTGATGGTAGGTGGATTTTTTTTTTGTTACCTTTGGACAGAGCCAGGCTAGCTGTTTTTTCCTGATTTCAGATGCTAAACTAAGCTAACAGTCTCCTGGCTCTAGCCTTATATTGAATATACAGACATAAGAGTGGTATCAATCTTCTCATCTGACTCTCTAAAAGAGAGTGAATAAGCATATTTTCCCAAAATGTCTAAATATGTACAGAAATATTTATAAAAATGAGATTGATATCTTACTCTCATAAAGGAAGCAACACAAAGTTAAACTATTTCTTGGATGTCACTGTATTTTGAATTGCATCCCAAAGCTGATTGTGTAACTCAAATTTTGGTGGATTTTCAAACAGTTAAATGTCTTCCCAGCTCTTGGGTGTTTGAAATAGTTTTGGAAAATATTACATAATTTGAAAACTAGTACGCCATGAAGCAAAAAACAAGATTTTTTTCTTGTTATACAAGTTACTGACATGTTGGATATCCAAACTATTTACTGCACAGTAAACTATAGAATTTTTAAGGGTACATGTCATGCTTTTTGTGATTTTTGATGTTGTTGTTGTTGTTATTTTTATACTGTTATGATGTCAGATGTCTATGTTAAACATGATCAAAAGTCTTGAGGTGAACGTATGTACTGTAAAATGTTCCCTGCAAGTCAAAAGTTAGGGTTTCAACCTGCACTGAACGCTTCGTTTGTATATTAATATTACCTCCACTTCGTGAGGATGTCAGATGTCAGTTTGTTAATGCCCAAAAACAGCCGTCAGCTCCGTAGCCTTTGTTGCTAAGGTGGTTGCTAAGTTGGTTCCGTGGGTTGTTCATGTTGTCTGCTTGAATATTTCAGATCAGATTCTGGCTCGAACATGTACAGATATATTTGAGAAGTTTAAATTTTGTGTAAATTATGAGAAAAAGAAGTGAAATCCTACTGCTACTGTTTGTTTATGTAGCCTCCCAAGCTGGTCAATCAGAACAGAGTGGGCTCATCAGGAGGCGGGCCTTAAAGAGACAGGAGATAAAACAGCTTGTTTCAGACAGAGGCTGAACTGAGGGGCTGCATAAAGAACCAGTATAAGAAAAATAAGGAGTTTTTTGAACTGTAAATCATGCAAAGATATACCAGCAGAGCCCCAAAATATAAATTTAAACCCAGAAAAGTCCATGTTATTTATGGAAATGTTGGCCTTGTGTCAAAATGTGTTCGACACACAGTTTGTGTGTTGTTGGACAAGCTGCGCCAAATGAAATTACAGAGGTAAATCATTTAACACAAAGTAGTTGTTGTTCCAAACCCACTTAGTCTAAAGACTGAAGTATGGCATTGCTATTTACACACATTAGCAAATTAGAACTGAGATAATGGCATTAATCGCTGATGAAAAGTTTGTTTTGAAATGTTTTACACACAAAGGAGAAGCCTTCACTGCTTCTTACACACCATCACTGTCTATCAACGTTTACCTTGTGCATCCTTCACAAGGGATTTTCATCATGTGTTGAGAGAGACAAAGCAAGAAAAAAGGGAATGGCAGAATTAGAGTTTCATCTCCACCTACCTACCAATGTAAACAAACACAGTGACAAAGGAGAGCAAAACAAACAGCAACACAGACGCCCTTAATAACACTGTGCATGCTACTGTTAGCGAGTGTCCCCATTTCTTTATGTATATGTCTATGAAATTATCTTTGGAAACCCAAATCAGATTGATATCTGTCTGTGTGCAGTGTTGGCACGGCAAAGTGTTTTCCCAGATAATGTAATGTTTATCTAGGTCCAATATCTCAGCGCTTAATGTTGACAATTAAAGGAGAAATATGGGTCAAAACTTCTCAAGCCGAAAGGGACATTCCTATCAGCAACACATTATTATTGGAATAAGATAACCTTGAACCATTTTAATTCTATTTAGAATAAAGCCTCAAGGGAATCATAACTTCAAAATATGACCCCGTGAAGTTAATTCTGCTATTTAAAGCTTGCACCGAGAGAAAACTGCACTTGTGGATAGCACACCCTCAGGCCTTTTCTTGTCAGACATTGATGAATGTTCGACAGGGGGAATTACTCCATCTGGTATGCTCTAAGACTAACACCTGTTAGCCACTCCAACAAAAATGCAAATAATTACTTCAAGTGCCAAATAAATGCATCTTTTCCAATGCATTTACTATCTGTACGTATCAACTGTATATATGTCTTATGTAATATGTATATATTTAGATTCTATGGAATAAGTGTTTTTCATCATCCCTTAGTTAATTTCGGATGACATAGTTCAGACCGTGGCTGGTTTATGAAACATGGTGTATAATTCCTCGCATTCTGAACATTCCCTCCAAATGTGTATATGAGCAGTGGGTGACAGGGCCCCCCACTCTCTTTGATTTCAAAGTGCAGCAAAGTTAAATAAAGCCAGGAAAAGCGCCCAAGCATAACTGCAGACACGACTCATCCTCTCATTTGTGCTCGTCAGCAAAACATTTTTTAAATGTCTAGGGGATATTCTGTAATGCTTTACAGTATTTGTTGTGCTCCTGGCAGGCAGGGCAGGGAGGGATAGAGGGAGGGAGGGAGAAGTTGGGTTGGGTAGGACTGAGAGCAGGATTACAGGCAGACAGAGTGCTGAGAGATACCTGTACAGATTCCCTTAATCTACTGTCTGAGAAGTGTGTCATCTCCATTCTCATCTCCACGTGACGACAAATCAAATTCACTCAAGGCTGAAGTTGCCAGTCTGACTTTCTCCTGCCTAGCAGACATCTCTTACCCCCCACTGCCCCCCCCCCACCGATCCAACTCCCACTCCATTCTCATCTCCACGTGACGACAAATCAAATTCACTCAAGGCTGAAGTTGCCAGTCTGACTTTCTCCTGCCTAGCAGACATCTCTTACCCCCCGCGGCCCCCCCACCGATCCAACCCCCACTCCTCAAGTAAACCTCCCTGTCAGGTTTCTCATGGTGCTCAGTCATCCAGCTGACTCCTGGTGACCTTTTCAACCAAATCCTGACTTTGACTACACCAGCCAAAGTAATTAATCCCCTCTGGTTGGGCTGCGGCAGGGTTTCGTGAGATGTCTTGGCACAGCGGGGAGTGTTAGTTGGAAACCTGGGCGTGTGGAGGTAGAGAAGGGTGTTGGTCAGACGTCAGAAATCGAGGCCAGTCCGCCCCGCCCAGATGTTCCTTGCACAGAGTCCTATTGTTCGGCTCCTGAGCTGGAGAATTCCTGTCGAGTTGAGGAGATTCCTTGCTGTGTAATGGGCTATTATGTTAGCGCTCGCTCTATTCAATAGACTAATGAGTTATGCCAAAAGCTAATGTCTCAGGGGAGTTTCTTGCATAGAGCTGCATAGCTCAGAGGGTAAGTGCCATTGTTTTGGGTCCCGGGCCCGTCCACATTCTGTTAACCTCTTCAATGTGCAGGTACATGGAGGCATCTCCTTTTAGCAATGCCTCTGCAGAACTGACAGCTTAATAAAAGTTATTGCTGGCTCATGACGTAAAACGGCCTGTAATGATCTTGAAGATAAGAGCGAAGGAGCTAAATCATAGACGCCAACATGCAGCAGACATGTTGATAAAGGTAATCTGATAACAAGTTCAATCAGTGTAAGGGCTGCAGCGATATGGTGCATAGTAAATAAGTACATTTACTCAAATGCTGTATGTTTTTTCTTACAGTTTGGAAGTACTTGAAGTTTACTTGAGTCTTTCTTATTTATGTTTTATGCTTCTACTCCACTACATTTAAGATGCAAATACTGTATTTTATCCCACTGCATTTATTTAACAGCTAACTTTCACACAGTTTCTCAGTCATATGATAAAACTACATTACATTACACAGATCAGAACTACTCAACAGTGTATAAAGTAGTTGCTCACATGCTAAAGGAGACCATTTATCCTCGTAATGTGCACTTTTATATTTGGTACTTATGGTACATTTTGCTGATAATACTTGTTTACTTTTACCTATATAAAAGTTTGAATGCAGTACTTTTATTTTTACTGTAAAAGAACCACTTTTAAATAGAAAAGCATCATCTGTGTTGGCATCTATATTTGCTTTCTCTTGTTATGCAACATGTAGATAAATAACTTTCTGCATTATAATGCCGGTTTCTTGTTGACTTGATTGCATTTCCTTATACAAGAGAGAAGATACACATCAGCAGATCCCCCTCCTTTAACAAGATGTTTGTTTGGCTACATAAACCAGCGAACGCTGTACCTTTATCGTGGGATGAAATCTAGCTGAACACTCTTCTTGCATGTCTAAACTTTCTCTGCCATCCTCTATTGTCTTTATCTGCAGTCCTGACTGACTGCTGCACCAGACATGTCTTAAAATTGTTTTGCAAACAAAAACTAGGTCTGTCTGGAAAATATGACATCAGTATTATTATTATTATTGGACTCTGCACGCAAGAGGGACACAACAGTGTTTCTTACAATAAGCCCGAGGCACAAAATCCTGCATGGATTTGTTTGCTAAATGGGCTGGATAGATAAGACTTTTCAACCAATTTGCATTGGATTGTTCTCCGCTGCCAGTTCAAGCAGCACTCTGACGAGTGATGGGAGCACCACTGTTTGAAATGAACCCAAGAATAACTCGTAGGACGTTCATCTGCAAGAGCCGAGATCCAAAAGGGACGAATCTGACATATTGATGCGACACGTTCACACTGCTTTAATCTCTCCTTCGCAAAATTTGAAAAAAGTGTTTGTGGTGATAGAAAACGCCTTGAAGGACTTTCTACTTTGAAGACTCTTATACCTAAAAGAAATTACAGAGCTTGAACGTTTGTCAGTTTTTTAACAGTGTCCAAATTTACTGGGTGAGTCTTAATCAGGGTTTTTTTTGGTAGAAATGGTTTTGCTGTTCAGTGAAATCCAAGTTTTATGGTTTTTACATTTTCACATGAACTGAAGAATAACACGCTTGTTTTATGGGTTGGGAAATTCGGCATCTTGGGCTAAAACTTTTTTTTAAAAGAAAACTAATGTGATTATCTCAAACAGGCATTTCTCTTAGTTCCTGGGAAGTTGGCATTCGCAGAAAGACCCAAGGTTTTATTTTGACAGCAGCGATATTAGCTGGATGAGTGATTAACTGAAATGAAATGAAGCTGATCCAAGTCGAAATTAAAAATATCTGCGGAAGTGCCAGGAGGTCTGAGTTCATTTAGGGAGAAAAAACAGATGCAAGGCCCCTGAAGGAAGAGTGGTAAAGGTTGATGAAGGGACAGCAGCTGTTAATAATAGCTGTTATCTGCAATAAGGTGCCAGAGGTGAGTGGATAGGTGGGTCTCTAAAGGCCAGGTCAGGTAGTTAAGAGGTTAACATAAGAGTGACTCTTTGTTGAATTTTGCTGAGTCACTTGTTAGCAAAGGATGGAAAAGCTCAAGCTGGAAGGTGGTAGATTGTTGATATCCAGAAGATATTTTAGAGAAATAAGATCATCGCAGGGCTGAAAATAAACAACGTGTTGGATTTCTTTGAAATCCAAGCTACTGGAAAAAACCTTGAATCCACTTTCAGCTGATTCAGAAATTGCTGTGTATACACTGGTTTGGCACACAGATAAAAGAGCAGAGTTAGCAGGGCTTTATTGTTTTTTGCCTCTTTGTCTTCCACATCAACACTTTCTTGTTATGACATGAGTCTGTCCCTCTCTTTATCCAGATCTCTCACACCGTCTCACTCGTTTTTCTTTCACTTTTGCTTTTTCTATTTTATGATTTACAATGATTTACGAGAGTCAAAGCTTCTCTCCTGTCCGTCATCTATTTTAGCTTCAAAGATCGGCGTAATTATGATCCAAAGAAGAAGAAGGAGTTGATCAGTTAGTTTTAAATAAGTGTGTAAAAATTTATTAAAGTTTGGCCAGAATATGGCACCTCAGTGACAAAACATTTCATAGAAATGACAAAACCAAACATACAACCAATATGGCCATCAGATTACAATGTATGAAATGAATAAATAAATAACACACAGTACGTAGTAGCGACAGCAAACATAACATATTTAGTGAAAAATTAAATTATGCTAAATGCAAACCAATCTGTGATAGCAAGGAAAACTCCCAGGAGCTACAGTACGACACAGCTAGAATGACCTGTGTCCTGACATACAGGAGACGACCTGTTACGTAAATGCAGTAAATAGTTTCAGTCAGTGAAAAAATGTCTTGAGTAAAGTGATGACACAAGACACATAATCCCTTCTACGGAGGCATCTGTGGGAGAAATATAATGGCATGTTTGAAATATAATAAGTAGAACTGCCTTCATCCATATATGGCAGTGTTTGGTTGAGAGATTTCTATTAACTGCTCCCAGTAATGTCAGGAAAGTTTTTGAAATGCTATTTGGTGGGGTTTTTTGAGTCCAGATGATGTTACAGCGACTGTAGAGCGACTGAGTCTGACCGTGACACCTGAAAAGATCAATAAATGTCTTTGATTTTTGCAGAGTGGGGGCCAAGTCCTCTGTTCAGCTTATCTGTCTTCACCTGAACTCCCCTTGTATTGTCTCTGACCTCGTTCATCTGTCTGATGAAGTGCAACCAAGTCGAGGTGTAAATGCTTTCTGCTCTGCTGCAGACACCTCAGGACGGCCATCGAGCCAACACGGAGAACGTTTTTCCGGCCTTGCGTGGGGCTCTCCAGTGTCTTCTTGAGGGACTCCTCTTTGGCAGATGGCTTTAGAGAAGGGTTATGAAACTCTTTCCCCCTCTGTATGACAAGGTGCGGAGGTTATCTGTCTTCTTTTAGGAGGCTGAGCTCTCGCCCTCCCATGCTCTTGCCCTGTGGCGCTGTCTCACCCTCCACTTCTCGAGCAGCAGGCGGGTTTTCAACGCAGCCCTGAGAGCTAGAGGCGACACCCGTTTCTTGTTGCTGCTCCTCATCCTGCAGACACAAGACAGAAAAAGCAATCAGACATCCGAACCACTGAGCTCTCAGGTTATGCGAAAGGTAAAGCCTACAGCTAGGTGGATTTCGAGCTGTCTGTCACTCACATTCAAACAGCCAAGTATGCCAAGTGTCATGCACAACACACTTCTAAATGTCTCAAGTAGATGGAAGTTTATTTTTCCGTTTTTATTAATGTGTCACAGTGCAGACGTAAGGCGCCGCAAACTTTGAGAGGGTTTAATTTTGTAACAAGATGGGACATGAGTGAAGAGAGGAGCCATAACCCACATTACTCTTAAATTGAGGGTGAAAAAGTGATGCAGCTTACTTTTTAGTAAATTCCACACAATCTTAGAGGTTTTATGGAATTCATAATGGTGCTTAGTCATCATAATATACGGGGAATTCCCTGCTTGAAGGTTAATCTCCCAAATTTCTGCCTCTAAAACACGTGCTGACTGTTTTTATCTCTCAGGACTCTCTCAGAGGGTTTTATGCATGCAGAAATGACGTGCCCTACAAAAGACCTCAATGTTGCGTGAGGTTATATAATTAACGTGTCCATTTATATTTTTTTCTGCAAACACACTTTAAGGCATTCAGTCTTCTTCAGTCTGAGCGGGTTGTCTTACCTCTTAATCCTGCCCGTGTCGGCTGCCAGCTTGTGTTTGCACTGCTCCCCAGCACAACCATCGCCCTCGGCGGAGCGGATCACCGTGTCTGGCGATGTCTCATACCTGTGAGCGAAACAAAAAAAAAGAAAACACACATGATGATGACAGCTAGATAACATTTCAATTACTCATCCCGCTGTTTCGACGCATTTAGGAGCCCATTTAAGAAACGAAACTTGTTCTAACATGCGGTGGAAACAAGCACAAAATGATAGACTCGTTTTTTAGTAGGTTATCATCGACAATAAACATGATAGATATGTTGCTTACGGTTGTCATTGCTTGTTTACGATGCGGTTTGAAGCAGTGTTAAAAGTACCTGAGGTGGTTTTCCAGTCGGCAGAAGTTTCTGCATGTGTTGTCGTTCTCGCGGAGGCACTGGCAGCGAGGTCCGCTGTTGGTTGCCATGGAGTCCGCGACCGCGCGCCTCGTCCTGGGAGCGTTGCCCAGTCCGTAGGAGACCACGCGCCTAGATGAGACAGGGACACAGTTAGAGTCAAATAACTGAAAAAAACGTTAAAAAAAAAAAAAAAAAAAAAACACGAGCAATTTAGGTAAACCGAGGAATGTATGACGGTAAAATACGTTTCAATCTGCTTGTGACAGTCCATTTATCAAAGTTACATGTATCCAGGACTGACAAGGTAGGAAAAACAGCACTTTATGTACAGTTAATTTACCCCTCAAAACAGTTAACTTAGCGTCCTCACCCGCAAAAACGTTAATTTACAGTTAGCTTACTGTTAGCTACTTGTCTATCATATTTAAGTATACTGTATCCAATATGGGTAATTAATTATTAATACATTTTTATTTACCAGAAACAACCTCTTAAAGGTTAAACTAAATTTTTCTGCAACTGTTGTCAAACAATATTACGCTAAAGATGACTTACTCAGGTGTATTGACCCATATGATGTCCAGGTGGCAGAAGTAGACGCACTCCTTGTCCAGGAAGGTGGCGCAGGAGCAGCGCTTGGTCCGTACATGGCGCCCCTGGGTGACGGTGGAGGCGGTGGGTGTCTCTCCAGCTGGTGCTGATAGGACTGCAAGTAAATCATCGTTATCAAAACAGAGTCCATAAACTATAAACCTATAACTAACCTATGTTATATGTATAGGAAAGGGTAGCCTAATGATGCAATTGCAGCAAGATTTTGATCTGCACTCATGCAAAAGGTATGATTCAAATTTAAACGTTTACATAATACAAGTAATTGTATTTTACCCACAATTAGTGTTGTTGCTTAGATTAAACAGCTAAATCTATTCTTTTGGCTGTTGGGAGGATCATGCAAAAAATTACCTGTGCACAAAATCCAGGAGTACATCACTGACAAAACGGTAATCAAAATGTATGTATCCATCTTTCCAGGCTCTTCTAAAATAAAAATTTTGCTCAAGAAAATAAATAATCCACAACAAGTGAAATAAAAATCATCCAGTGTATCCCTGCTTCGCAAAAATGTTGCAATGAGCGTCCTCAGAGATTGACGCAGGAGCGCAGAGGCGTCAGTCTGGAGCCTCTCTGTCAATGTGGCCCCACATGTTCAGCCCTTTGACTTTATACAAGTGCTTCCCACCTCCCCTCCTCCTCCTGCAGCGCCGCACAGTTTTGTCCTTTGGCTCTTACCCAGACAATGCTGTTTGTTAGTAGTCGGTCGCTGATAAGCAGCCGTGCAAGCCAACTTCAGGACTTTGAGATTTCTTGGTTTCGAGTTAGGGGATGGGAGGAGGGGAAGGGGACGCCGGGTGATTGAATGCGACCTGTGCCACACTGCCGCCGCTCTTCTTGGATGTGGAGTTTACTTTTCAAACAGCAGGTGGCAGTCAAGTGACAGCATTTTTCAGTTTTTATGGTGAGCATTGCATACAGAAGTACTACTGGAGCATGTAGACTGATGGGATTTATGTGATGTGATCAATTATAATCTTAAGCAGAAGTGTAGAAATTTAGATATGAGGTGTTGTTACTTGACTTAAACATCACTCCAGAAGAAATGAGATTACATACAATATGTCTTACTGAAAACTACTCAACTAATAGATAGATAGATAGATAGATAGATTGAGTAGAGGTAGGAGAAAAACTACCGTGTTAGAGCAGCATAGTCACATATTTTATCTTATTTCTTTTTTTAAATTTAACCAGGTAAGAACTGTTAAGGATGGAAACCTCTTTTGGAAGGGAGACATAAAAATAGGCATAAAAAATGCAGGTAAAGCAGTACTAAAATGGAAAAAACAAAAGTGGAAAAGAAAATACACTAAGAACAGAGAAAAATAACCAAGGGGGCATTTACCATAAAATTTAGCCTCAAATTCAGTCAGAGATCTGATTCCTCAGATTAAAATCACAATACATTTGAGATCAGGACACTCAGAGAGATGTCATGACATAAATAATAAACAATCTGAGAATAGAGACAGGACTAAAACCTACGTCCATACTATAACTACAGTTATGTTTTGAATATACACTGTACAGTTCAGTCATAGTGTCCAGTAATAAACTACATTTTTAGTGCAAGACAAGTACAAAAGTGCCTCAACAGCCTCAGTGGGGCATCCTGACTGTAACTCCATTAATGTGAATTCATCCATATCACTAGTATGTCTTAAAGTGGTGAGATATTATTTATCAATATAAAATCCACTTGATTTGATGACAATAGCACAATGTGGTCTTCACCATTTTTCTTGCCTTTTGAAAAACAGTAGTAACAAACCTCAATATGTTCATAAAAATAATTTTAAATGAAAATGGTATCAAATGTATACTGAAAAAGTGCAAGTACATTATAAACTCACTTAGTTACAGCAGTAAAAGTACTTCTGGATAGATATTTTACCCTGTTCTAAAGCAGCAATCTTGTCACGTATCAGAGTTTGAACTTTGTTTCTATACATTAGTTGCACTGCTGCAGACAAAGAAGCTGCCTGGTACGAGGGGATGTTGCCCTTTGCATGATCTGGACTGGAGAACTGAGTTGGAAAATAAATCAAAGTGTAATGCACCTTATTCACTGACCCTAAGAATATAGTAGTTTAGTCTTAAAGCCTTATAGTAGACACCCAGTATGACATAACAACACATCTTTTACATATTGTTCTTTTTGAGCACAACTCTTCACAACAATCTGAGCTATAACTAGATGAAGTGTCTTATTTATAGAGCATTAATTCTGCTTAAAATCCAAAACATATATGTATAATCAAATCTAACCTACTAGGCAGTCTGTCTTGCTGATTGCATGTTGTCTTACATCATCCCCTTGCGATGAATATAAGGTCTTGCTGGCTCTGTACCTTGTGCTCCACAACTGCTGTGTTTTATTAACTGATTAATGAAGTGATGCTGATTACTGAACGTATAAACTGGTTCCAAAGTGGCTGTTAATCTAATGGTTGTTGGTGGAGGGAAAAACTGTGGAAACTGAGGGGTACTTCATCTCCATAAATCACTCACACACACACACACACACGGAGACATTGTGTGTGTAAGGCAGTGGTGGAAAATTGACTGTGTTCGTGTGTATGCGTGCATGCATAAAGTGGGAAAGTCTTGAGTAAAGTATCCTGACATGCTGCACCTTTGAGGCCCCTAATCAGAGGCTAGTGTTGGGAGTTTCCACTGGCCAGGGGAACAGCTTGTGCTACTGGCAGGAGTAGCTGTCCTCTCTCTTCATACAGGACAGAAACAACAGAGCAGAGCTGGCAGATTTGTTATGTTTCAGTTCAAATTTGGACTCTCGAGTTTATCTAGTGAGACCGTGCAGCTGCTGTGATGCTGTGGTGATGATGTGTTATGTAAGACTTTTGTTCTGACTATGCTTGGGATTTAGTGGACTTCCATCAGCCGTCATTTGTCTTCTCAGCACTAGCAGATATTCACCTCTAGAGGTCTCTGTTCACTTTGCTATTGCATCCTCTACAGGTTTCAGTCAGCCCTGAGGAAGGAGGGGGTCTATACTCTAGATGGATGAGTCACCTTCTGAATGGGAACAAGCAGGTTATCACAGTAAAGCCTCTTGAGATGAGAGTAGAATTTCCCTCATTGAGGCCAGATTGTTATGTTTGGTCCTGGTCCTCTGAGAGCTCTTTAACCATTACTTTACCTGGAGGTGTAAATTAAAACAAATATAATTTTTCATCAAGTGCCACTCATTTGATTGGCCAAATGGTGATTTTTTAATTAACTGTTATCAGTGTGATGTTGAGAGGATCATGAAGTTGTCTCCTGAGGATTGAATCTAAATGATCTTTGCTCCACAGTACATGTCACCCTTTATAGTTAGTGGGATGTTGAAGGAGATGTAATTGTTTTTACTGTATGCGGCGTGAAATGTTTACATTATTGTCTTCATACAGAAAAAAACACAATAGTAATATTTCAGTTTATGTCTCTGTTGAGCTCCATAGAAATGTTAGAAAGCAGAATGGTACAGTATATAATTATAGTGGTGGAAAATGATTTTGAGTGACACACAAATGTCACAACTATTGTTACAGACACGTATCCAGTCATTTATTTTAAGAACTGGTTCATCTTATGCTGAATGTTTCATTGTCATGCAAGAGGCTTTATTTGGGCTCCGCAGAGGATCTCAGTGGTTGATTAGTCAGACCTCATGCAGATGCTGTAAGTGATTTAACAACTAAGTATCTCTAATTTGCTGTAGAGTAACTTGTAGTATATTATAAAAGTGCACATATTAATTAATCAGATTATTGTTGCTGGTTATAAACATTTTTTAATATTGAGCTGGACATAATAGCCATTAATCACAGTCCTACTTTCTATGTAGTATATACTTATTAACATTATCACTTACTTCAAAACTCATTTTGGAGTGAAATGCTTTATTTTTCTACTTGACTTTCAGCAGCCAATTTAGGCTGCAAATAATTACTATTTTCATTATCAATTAACCTACTAATTGTTTTCTCAATGAATCAATAAAGCGTTTGGTATGTAAACTATCACCAAATCTGGAGACTTAAAAAAACAGAAAATATTCACATTTGCAAAGCTTGGATGAGTGAGTTTATGTTTATAAAATGACCGAAATGATAACTTGATCATCAAAATTAATGCAGATTTATTTTCTGACAGTTGACTAATCGATTCATTGTTGCACCTCCAATTCTTTTATGTTTTAATATGGAAAATATGATCACTACAATATTATATATCAATAAGAGTAAATCATGATATGTTTCAAAACGATTTAGAGAATTTGATCCACTCCACAGCCCCACTGTTAACACTGGCTCCAACAATTTGTATTGATCAATTTCATCTGTTAATTAGAATTAATACTCTGATTGTCTATGATTTAATGTTAGTGTATGAATGTGTTATCTGTTTTTGATGTCCAGTGAAATATGTATTATACTTTTAGTGTTTGACCAACAAAATACAGTGACATCACTTTGTTTGTAAACAAATTTTTACTGATACAATTAAGAATATTGATACAGCAATGTAAAGCTACCATAATGCACATACCTATGGACTTATGAATCATAATGGGCACTAGATGGATTATAATAAATAGTTGAACACAACATCTGTACACAGAAACATTGCCCCATAATCCATAGAAATGTACATATACCAGTACAACATTTATAATTCCATAAATTTACGAATGACAAGTCCTCCAAAATAAAACTCATATCCTCCATTGTTATGCCTCTCTTTACTTCTAGTTTTTTGAAATAAACACAAGCAACTACTGAATTTATAAGGAATTATGTACAGGTTCCTAAACAAGAAACTCCATAAAGGCACAATTGTCTATACAACATGTACAAAAAAAATTGGAGCTGACAAAAAAGTAAAAATAAAATGATTGGTCATCATTATAATTGTCATATGATTGCACGTACAATATGAAGGTCAGCATCTGTGCTTTGAAAGGTGATTTGCAAAGAAACAAACCCCTGAAGAAGTGTTTTCAGTCTTACAAAGTGACAAGAATTACAAAAAGAGAACATAGAAGAGCTTTCCGCTTGGGGGTCTTCAGGTGGCAATGACCAGTCTGTCTTCATCATCACTGGATACCTCATTATAGTCATCAGTTACCTTCTGCCAGCTGGACACTGGCAGTGGTCTGGGAGGTGCAGGATCACTAGCTCCCTCAACTGGTGAATCCTTAACACTGTCTGCTCGACTCTGTGGAGCTGGTGATGGATGCTGCTGTGGGGATTTATTTCTTTCTTCCCTCTCCAAAGTCTGTATGAGCTCTGCTGCACCTCCAGGGCTGGGCCTGCTGCCTGAGGTCAGTTCTGGAGGGCTGTTGACCATCAAAGGGGCCGGCGGGGAAGCAGGCATGCAACTCCTTGAAGGATGTTCAATTTGAGATGGCTGTGCTGCCAGAGCGTCTGGGCTGCCCTGCCTCTCAGAAGACCCGGGGAGAGGACTAAGGGCAGACAGAGGGCTTAGAGAAGGAATGATGGCAGGCAGGGCGATGTTAACTATCTGCAGGCCCGGCACATGTGTCTGGGGGCCGGTGCTGCTTTGGGAGGTGGGATTGGCAGCTAAAACCTGCAGGCCCAGGGTGGCATTGAGGGTGAGCCCTTGCTGGGGTAGCAGCTGGGTGGGTGCCAGGCCCGTGTTGGTCAGCCCCATGAGGTTGAGTGTCTCCAGACCCACTGGCTGTATTGTTTGAGCCTGCAAGCCAGCGACCTGCCCCAGGGGGAAGCAGGGCACAACACTACTGATTGGCTCCTGGACCACAAGGGGCTGTGTTTGCAAGCCCTCCGGCTGGGGTGGAGTGTTGGGAGCTGGTAACGGGCTCGTGTTTCTGTGAATGACGCTCACTGCTGGAATGGTGAGCTGGACAGGGCCAGCCTGGATCGGTACAAAGGTGGAGTAAGCTGCCAGGCCAGCGGGCACCAGCTGGATCCCCCCAACTGGGACCATACTGTAAGAGGAGCGAGAAGGCTGCTGGGAGTGCAGAGGCAGGTGACTGAACAGGTGGGTCTGTGTCTCTGCTCCTGGTGTTTGAGATAGACCATGTTGGGGAAAGTGCATAGGACCTTGAGAAGCATAGGAAGTCTGAGTGCTCCGGTCCACTGGTATGCCCGATTCACTGGTTGGCACAGAATGAGGGGCAGAGATGGTGTCCTATGAAAAGAGAGAAAAAAAAAATAGATATTCAATCTTATTTTGCGACTTAGCTGTGGCACAATCCTTGAAGATTTGAAGAAGATGAAATCATATTTGGATCAATCCACCAAGCCTAATCAAATCATTATTATAAGACTATTCACCTTTTTCTTTTTTTTTTAGAGCATTCACAGGAGCTTTGTGGAAGTGCCTCGCATGCAGGATTCAAAGTAAGGGTATGGATAGGAAAGAAGGGAGGCAGGTAGGGGGTGGTGGAGAGACACACAATGAGAATACATGGGTCTCACCTGGCCAAGCTTGAAGCCCTTGCCTGGCACTGGGGGACTAGGGGGCACATCAAAGTCAGGGTAGTCGATGGACATCTGCCTGCATGGTGACACTGGGCTCATCATGTGCACTGACTCTGTGTCTGAGATGTAGGAGTCTGATGTGGTGGCAACAGGTGGAGGAGAGTAAGGAAGGGGCATTGAGCTGGAGCAGCACCCAGAGATGGATATCTGCTTGCTCAGGGACACAGGGCTCATCATGGGGACAGATTCTGAGTCTGATGTGTGGGATTCAGGGGCTGGAGGCTGGGATAGAGGGAGGGAAACTGAGCTGATTGACATCTGGGCGAGGAGGGCGCTAGGAGGTATCTCAGCCTCTTTGGAAGGAATATGCTGCGGGCTGGCAGAAACAGAAGGATTGGTAGACAGGCCAGACTCTGCTTGGCTGTCCTCCTCTTCCTCCTCGTTGTCGTCATTCTCTTCATCATCAGGGCCATCGGAGTCATCACCATCTGAATCTTGACGGTCAGCACTGCTCACATGACTGCGGTCTCCTGCAGATGAGAGAATACTGTAAGTGAGGGGGATGTCTATTCTCAGTATTCTGCAGAAAATATGAGTCATCACAGCTAGTATGAAAAAAGAAAGCATCTTCAGAAGCATCTCTATCACTTTCATTCATTAAAAGTCTTCCATTATCATCTAGGTTTCTCTCTCACGGTGAGAAAATCCACCACTAAGAATAAAATTGATGTTTTGTGCTGGTGCAGCACTAGTGTTTTACACCCTAGACCACTATACGCCCCTGAGCTCCATCACAGGCAGAGGAGGAAAAACAAATATGCTCTTAGAGACTGGGACCATAGAATGCTTTCAGGCAGCTTCTCTCTCTCTTTTTTTTTTTTCTAAAATTAGACGCAGCAATTTCCTCTTTCTAAACGCTGTGCATGCCGCCCACATGCGCTTTGAGTTAACAGAGGAAGAAGCTGCATTTAGAATTTCTAATTAGACCATGGCAAAGCTATTGATCGACATAGCAACAGAGCACAAACAGGGACAATCTGTGTTTTATATCTCATGCCATCAACAGAACTATTTAAAGAAGGGCGATCCTGTTGTTTGAAACCAAAGCAAATGGGGTAAACAAGACCTTTCTGTAGAAGTCACTAATACATATCTGATAAGATACTGTTAAGAAACCCTTAATTATTAAAAAACCCTTCATTTTTTTAAATTTTGTTTTAAAAACTGTGGCTTCAAGCACACAATAATCCTACTATATTTTCCCCTAGGCTAAGGCTGAGCGGTGGAGCACTGTACCAGAGTCCTCTGCATCTTGATCCTCAATGAGACCCTCAGGCACCCCCATCTCCATGCACTTCTTACTGTGGGCCTTGGATTTCATGTGCTTGGTCAGATTTCCTGCAAGAAGAGAGGCAGAAAGGTCTTATAGGTGGGTAGAGCTTGAACAATAGCACAGAAGGAGTTTATGTAAGAGAATACGGTCTTTGGGCAAGCTGTATGTAAAGGGTGAGTAACTGATAAAGACATTTTTAAATGAACGTGGGTTGCTCTGACACCAAGTACTGTTCTGCAGTGTCGCGTGGGTAGGCAAGTTCGATAAAGAATGGTGAATCATACTGTCTTGGTTTAAGAGATGGTGAAACCACATCTTTAATTTCATAGCTCCTAAAAAGAATAAGTGAATGTAGCAGTTCAAGTCTATTCAAATATATAGTCTCAGATGTAAATTGTGGTGGAAAAAAATTGTATGTTCAGATGTAAGTGAAGTGTGCAAACATTTTTTTTTTCCAATTAAGATTTGTGGAACTAAATTCATCATGGTGAGTGTATCCAGTAATTTAGAACTACATACAATTAAATATATCATAAAATAATGCAAAAAAGAGACAAAAATCTCATATATGGGTAATATCTGGATCATGTACTATGTGATGATGTACTATATTAACTTGACTTGAGAATACATTTCAATTATTTTCTAGACAGTTGATTAGTGTGAAAGTACTGACACTGTCTATGCACTGCAAGAAGGGAAAAACTAAGTTTCACTAATTCAAACTTGGAATTTTAATCAAAGGTTGATAGGAAAATATTTCATTGCCAAAAAAAAACATCTCTATTATATCATAACATATGTACCCAAATAAAGGAGTTGTGGTTTTAGATTTACAGCTTTAAACACTGACTAACCACTAAGCTCTAACCTTTTGTCTTGAAGGAGAAGTTGCAGTGGACACAGTGGTATGGCCGGACATCAGAGTGGGTGCGAATATGTTTACGCAGCATGCTGGGTTTCTTACAGCGGATCCCACATTCCTCACAGATGTATTTACCGCGCCCACGCCCACGTACGTAGACATACTCTTCATTAGATTTGTATCTGTGGGGTTGCAGGCATAAGGTTAACATAACATGGAAGACAAACACATAAAACTTAAGCAAATAAGAGTTCTAATTTTGATATTAAATTAATTAATTGATTCATTTAATTAATTGTTTAGAATCGTACCCGCCATCAAATATTTTGACCCGTCTTGGTTCTGTTTTAGATGCCAAGTCCTTGTCTGACTCACTGCTGGCCTGAGTTTCTGGTTGCACTTTACTTCTGGTTTCAATTGATACAGACTTCTGGGTTATTGGCAGCTGCAGAGAGATGTAATTGATGTGTTTATCAATATGATTCAATAAACAAGGCAGTAATATACAAGAAACATTAAGATTGTCTAAACTGTGCAGGAAATTAGTTCTTACCCTTGGCATGATGTCTTTCAGCTTGCCTGAGTAAGACAAGATATCAGATTTTCCACAAGTTCTTATGGCCGAGGTGTAGTGTATTTTCTTAGAGCTCTGCTTGGAGTCAAACAAAGACATGACCACCTTGGTGGGCAACCCAAGTGGGTTAGGGTTGTTTGGGCTGACTGTCCAGGCAGCATATGCTGAAGTCTTCAGGTCAGTCTGTGGCACATGAAGAGGTTTCCTCTTCATCAAGAAACACCATGTGAAAGTGGTAGCAGTCTTCAGGCTGGGGAAAGACAGGCGATGGCTGTCTTTTGTGTTAACCACAGAAACAGATGTGGTCAGTTTCACCTGACCACCATGGAAGCTGGAGGGCCTAATAGGAGATTTGGTAGGAGTCCACCTCTGTTCCTCAGCTTTCTCTTGAGGCTTCAGAGTGTTATTAGCTGGCATGGAGCTGCCCTGGCCACCAGGTGTAGTATTTAGGGCAGGGCCAGCCTCTTCAGGAATAACAGTGCTTATGTCTTTTTCCAGCCCAGCACTGTCAGGTGACATTGGCTTAATGTCATCAATAGCCTCTGAGTCCTTCTCTCTGTCTGTTTTAACCTGAGGCAAAGGTGGTGTCTCAGTTTCAATGGGACTATCCACTGGTTCAGTTGTGCAAACCTGCCTAACAAGTGTTAGCTTCCGCTGTCGGGTCACTTCTGACATCTTGGAGTTAAGATAATTGACTGATCTGCCATCAGTTAGACAGGCCACACCATGCTCATCTTTAGCTCGTTTTTGGTGCTTTTCCATGTAGATGTCCAAGCTGTTGGCAGGTGACAGCATTCTTTTACTTGAGGCAGTGGGTTCCTGCTGTGGGCAGAGTGTTACTGATGCCAGTTTCTGTGTGCAATGTAAAGACCCAAGAGAAGGTGCTCGTTCTCCTGTATGGTTATGACTGCTAACAATTTGAGTTTGAGTCCTATCCTTCTTAACAGCTGGTACAGCATGGGCATCACTATCTACACTGTGACTGGATGAGATGGTATTTTTATTGGACACAGAGGGAGCAGGGTGCATCTGCTCAGGAGTGATCAGGATCTGTGGCAATGTTATAGCACCTTGGGTTTGACTGAATGGATCCCTTTGCTGTTCACCTGGCAAAACTCCAGTCTTGGTCTTAATCTCAGACACCCGTTGATTGGGTTGAGCAACGTATACATTTTGGAGTACATCTGATGATTTTGAAATGCTCAAAATTGGATTGGCAATAGGTATTGTTAAAACTGGCAAGGCTATCTGAGTTCCCTGTGTGTTGGAGAATGAAAATGTTTGGCTAGCTCTCATGGCAGGACACTGCAATTGGTATTTGGGCACAAAACATTTCTTTTCTTCAGAGTCAGCTGGCTTATTTTGGACATTCTCACGACAAACTAAGATCTGGCTCAGAGGTTGTTGTAACTTTTGGCATATTTGAACCCTTGATGTTTGATGCCAAGGGTGTGGAAGGCCATGGACTTGAGGCTGCTGAGTCGGGCTGCCCAAATGAATACTTTGCACCATTTGCTCATTCTTTTGCAAGGGTGGTTCTCCAGAATGTAAGATAAAAGGTTGAGCCATGTTGCGCCTATTGGCAATATGAATTTGCTGGGATCTATTCTGAGATAAAGAGCTAACATTTGTAATGGGAGGTTTATCTAGAGGTATGACAGCTTTCCGAACAGGTTGCTGACTCTCTGGGCCTATTTTTAAAGACATTTGGCGAACTAATGGCCCCCGCCTCCTTTCAATAAGTGGCACCTGAGAAAGTTGCGAGATTTGTCCACTTTTTGGCTGGCCAACAGGTGACAGAGATCTGCTGGGAGATACATTGCCACAGTCAAAAGACTTGCTACGATAGTCACATGAAATCTCCACAGAGGGTTGAGTACAAGTGATCTGTTCAGATGCGGCACGCCTCATCATTCCAGGCACACCAAGAGTGTTGAAGGCTGTTGGCAGACCTTGAGCCTCTGGAATTTTGCTGACACACTCCCCTCTAGATGGACTCTCTGACCTAGATTGTTCATCCCTGTCAAAAGAGGCTGAAATGCTCGAACAGCGAGATAGACTGCTGTCCCTGCTGAGGCTTCGTGAGAGGCTGGACTCAAAACTGGATTCACCTGAGGAGTGGTCCATTTGAGCAAGACGAATTCTTTTCTTTTTAGGCGGAAGTTTCTCTGCGGGTAACTTTGACAAACTCTCACTTCTCTGAGGCCAGCTGAATTGATCTGCAGGCTTATCTGCTGGCTCAGAAGTCTGTGATTCATGTTCTCTGTCAGGCTCCTCTGTGACCAAAATCTCAGGGACCTGGATGTTGTTTTGACGAACCAGACGAGACTGATGGACAGGAGTAGAGTTTTCACTAACTGCTGCTACTGTACCATCAGTGCATTGTTCCATCCTTTGTTTTCCAAAGTCAGCACTCTTGGGTTTGGACATTTTTTCATGGTAGCTGTCAGCTGAAGCATTTATAATTGCATCTGTTTTGGGCTTGTTTAAGGGATCTTTTTCCATACCATCAACAGGAGAGGCCCTGTCAATAGATTCTGTCTCAAATGAATTGGGTCTGCTGAGAGAGTTGGTGTGTCTAATGACTGAAGTACCGCTGCCTTGCCTTTGCATCTCTCCTTTACTAGAGGTGCTGATTTGGGTTTCTCGTATTGGTGACAGTCTGGAATCTGAAGAATTCATACCTCTTGCTATGAGCTGAATCTGAGGTAGCTTTGACTGGTTGTTTTTGGGCTGGATGTCTACTATTACAGCATGCTGAGAAAAAGTCCGACTTGCCAGAGCTGTTGGTAGCTGACATGAATCAAAACTAACTGAACAAGGTGGAATGGTGTCAGTTGGAGATTGATCATCCTCATCTCCAACACTTTTCATTTTCCTTCTCTTCCTAATTGATGTCTGTTGATCAAGTATTCCTGAACCAATAGTTGATCTAGGGACTAGAGGCTGTTGTATGTTAACATGAAAAACATCTTGATCCGTTTCTTTAACAGCATTTGGCTTGTTTTTTGGACCATGGAGCTCAGAGCAGTAAAATTTCTTGTGAGTTTCAAAATTCTCTAACTTTCTGTACCGGTTACGACAAGTTTCACACTCATACATTGTGCCTTTATTCTGCTGAGGCTTTCTGTTTCTGTCCTGGTTGTACTCAAAAGATCTGCTTCTTTGCATTAGTTCTGTGGAATTGCTTAGACCATGATAGCCTTCATCCATAGAGCGAACAGAAGGGAGGCCATGCCCCTCACTTGTGGAGAAGTCCTCCACTGCTGCTTGTCTGACTAAGGTGCGAGAATGTATTGCTGGATTTGGGGTTGACGGGGCTGATGAAAATACATCATCATTCAATGAACTAATTTTGTCATCAAATGACTGACAAATTCGCAAAGGGTGGGGGAGGGGGGCAACATTGAGGGGAAGAGCAGAATGTCCTGGTGTAGTAGGCATAGAGTTACTCCTTGTTATTGGCAAACAATCCATTGGCGGGTATTGAGAAGGTACAGAGAGAAGAAATACTGGCTTTGATTTATCTGTGGGGGTGAATGGGGACTTAGGGATGTCTGAGCTGGAACTTGACCGTCTTCCCATTGGTTTAAGATCAAACTGAAAAGAGTCTTTAAATATGTATGATTTAGGGGAGTCTATGCTACCTCTCCTTGAGAGAGATGTTCTCCTTGGTTTGACACTGTCCAGCTGCTTGTTGTCAACCACTGCCTCATTATCTGATATCAACTTTGAAATTCGTTCTTCCAGAGAGAGTGCTTTTGCTTCTAATGGTGGACGCATCTGTCCTTCTATGGCCCTCGGCTTTTGCTCAGCTGCTACATGCATTACTGCAGCAACCACAGGAGGGACAATGGGAAGAGTATTCTTGGCTATGTCAATGTCTGGGGGAGTTATCTTTACAAATGGGCTAGGTGGACTCATGGCCTGGTCAGCACTTTCAGAGCGTGAGAAGTAGCCAGAATCTGTGCTTCCCAAACTGCGGGGACTAAGTAGGCACTTAGCCTGTTGCTGTTGAGAAAAGTCTGTCGCTTGTTGCCTCTGAAGCTGTGCGTGTCCAACTAACAGTGGAGACTTGCACTGTTGGTCTTCATCTTCACTTACAGTATCTAGTGATTGATTTGTACCATCCACTTCTTTCAGAGATGACAGGACTGTGATGTTTGATCTCAGATTACCAGTCTGGCACTCTCGTTGCCGTTGTGCTGCAGCTTGCTCAGGTGCTGCACCTGTAACTCTCGGGCTATCTGCCCTCAGAGGGGAGACATTAACTGGATATACAACAACTTTTGGAAGTGCAGCCGTCACTTTGGGCTCATGAGCCCTCTGACCAAGGGCTGGTTTCATTGAGTCAAACACAGCTGACGAGTCCGCTTCCCCGTGGCTTACTTGAGTTGTACCTGCACTCTGTAAACTGTTTTCCGATAAAGCTGCCACACTGCTCTGTGATGATTCAGGGTCCAAGTCTGCAGTGCTACCTTCCTCATCACTGTCCCCGCTCTCCTCCGCCTCCGAATGTGTTCCGAGGGCTTTGTCAGATTCTTGTGATAGTGATCCACCTCCAGATTCAGAGCGTGCAATGAGACCCAGTTTTATAGCATGAGCATGGGATTTCTTGTGCTTGTACAAGTTACTCTTGGTTTTGAATGAGAAGCCACAAGTAACACAGGGGTATGGTCTCTCTCCTGTGTGAGACCTTATGTGTTTGAGCAGCACACTGGGTTTTGCACATGCTCGGCTGCAGTATTCACAAACATACTTTCCTGGCTTCTTAGGTTTTTGGTCCTTTGAGACCTGTTCAGCACCAAAGTTCATTACAGTTGTCATCTGAATTTGGTTGCTTCCAGGCGTAACTGGGACCTGAATGGTGCTGGGAACACTTGCTGAGAGGGACTGGCATGTGTGCACTATAGGTGGTTGGCTTTGTGGCAAAGCATTGGAGCCGGAGGGAACAGGCGCATGAGTTATAGTGGATGGTCCAGTATTAAAGCTCATGTGCAAGCCAGGCTTTTCTGGATTCGAAGCAACGGGCATAAAATGCGGTGTGGCAAGCGGAGAGGACTGCAAGGGGGTACCCTGTGTAGATGTCTGCACATTTCCCTGTAGTGGTGCTGCAATGCCAATGAAGTTGCCTTGTTTGTCAATATAATAAGTCTGCATATGGGAAGTTTGGGTCTGGAGACCAACATTGGCAGCTGGCATTGTTGTTAGTTCACCACTGGATTGAGCATCAAGGGTGGAAACTGGTTTTCCAATGGCTGTGACTTGCAAAGAGTTTTTCCTCTCAGCCAGAGTACTAAAGTCAGGCTCCATGGCCTTAAGTAGGACATCAAGTGGAGCACTGGTGTGGTAAGGATCTCCCTCAAAGCTGGGGTCTTTGCTCTCTTTGTGCTGAGACACTTCAGCTGTTATCAAAGAGCCCTCCTCACCATCTGCAGGCTCATGTGATGGTGGCCTAGAAGACGTTTCCTCCTGCTTCAGCCTTTCTTGGTCAGTGGAAGATGCCCCTTTATCAGGGGATGGTGCAACTGATTGGGCATACTGTTGGTCTCTTTTCTCACTGGGTGATGTTGAAGGATTATGGGAAGGGCTGTTGGAGGAGGAGGAGCAAGAAGTTGTAGTTTCCTTGGACGATGATCCGTGGAGAGCAGTTTCAGATGTTTTCAACTGCAGAGGCTTCTTCACTGGAGATTTAGGAATTTTCTTCAGCTGATTCTCTGCAACAACCTTTTTCCTCTTCAGGCCTTTTATGTTATCTGCATTTCTTCGACTGCTTTCAGATATCCCTGTGGACAAACAGACAACAATGAGAAACAAAGAAAAGCAGAGTTGGCACAAAAACACCATCTTTTTCTAAACCTTTTTCTCCACTGTACCATATGGGCAGATTGAGCACAACAGTCCCTGCTGAGAAAATAAATTCTATTTTCTGTGCTGAATTGGATTCCTTATTGGCATTTGAAACTTGACACACTTAAATAAATAAAAAATAGACTGCAGATAAATGTAGCATGTTATATTAGATTAAGGGATCAGAATTTTTAGACATTTAGTCATTTGGTTTAAAAATAGAGAGACTATTTCCAAGAGTCCAAAAGTCCACCAAGACTCAAAGCTTGACCTGGTGTGTTTTTTTTCTCCTTTTTTTTTTTTTTTAGCTCTGTCTATCTG
Source organism: Thunnus maccoyii (assembly GCF_910596095.1). Lineage (NCBI taxonomy): Eukaryota > Metazoa > Chordata > Actinopteri > Scombriformes > Scombridae > Thunnus > Thunnus maccoyii. Next base: position 9,688,583 of record NC_056547.1, read on the forward strand.
TAATATTAAATAGAATTCTCATCCAAAATTTACTTCCACAGTTAAACCCATGAAAGAAAACAATGAGTACAGTTTTTCCCCATAATGATGAACAAACATGATTCTATCCCAGACATTTAGTATCCAGTGATAAGCATCAACTAATTGTAGAGGGAATTATCAAGTCTAATTACTACACTTGTCATCTATTAGTCACATTTTCCTTAAAACCTCTTTTGGCAAACAGAGGACAAAATGAAGACATTACCCATGAAAAACAAGTTTTTGGTACACCTACATGACATTATATTTCTTTGTTAGACCCAAAAAGAAAACAACAAAACACTAATGTTTAAATTACTACAGTATTTTTAATTGTTATATATGCATTACCTCCTCATTGCTTTAACTTTATATTACTACTCCCTATTGTAAAAACTTTGTTTAATGTTATTTCTACACCTACACACACATAAGCTCTGGTGACCATTATGGTTTTACAACACTTAACACTGTTTTCAGACTGAAACACAAATAATAATCTTGTTCTAATTGCTTTGTAATGTCATACAGTCATTCTTAAAACCATCAATTCAATGCTGACGAACATGCAGAATACATGTATGATTGCAGCATTTTAATTATAGTTCAATACAATGACATAATTTATGTATAACATTCACAGCTGTTATATAACAAGATATTGTGCTCTACAGCATAAGTAAAGCATAACCCTACCACCACATTACCATAACCACATTAAATCTCTTTAATCTTTACTCTGTGTTTACAGTGATTTCATCAGTAACTGTTTTTGTTGAAGTGGGATATACTCAACTTAGACACATCACCCTTACTTTTATTTATTTGCTGTGTGACTAATGCTGAAGAGGCCCACACTTCATTACATAAGAAAACAATCCTTTCTTCCTTTTCTTGCTGTTCAAATACCTACGTAGGATTGGCCGATTAAAAAGAAAACAATTAACTAAAGCAGCACAGACAAACTGCATGTGTATGATTTCAACACTGCCACTAATAATAAAGCAGCACTGTTTTAAAAGGGCACGCCCATACCATGGTGTCCCATAATTTGTCATGTTGTCCCTGCAATACTGATTCAAGCAGGTGTTTTTAAAAGGACACGATGCTTAAGTTTAGCAATGCCCTGTCACTGTTTCCTGGCGTGTGTAGGTATTTCCCAGGATGAGGTCAGGGCTCCTTCGGGGCCACTGGCATAATTAGCTTGAGGAACGCCTTGTCTTTACATGAGTTAATCCATTCTCCACACAAACATGCACCCAAAGAGCCTTGAAGGCAGCACAAAACCAATATGAAATGCTCTCAAAGTAAACCCTGTGATTTTTCTACAATAACCCGGTCTGAAAGATGCCTTACAAAGAAACACATTTATATCAACTGCTAAGAGACATGGGAAAAGGATTAGTTCTCCGTCTGCAAAAGAGATTCCATGACTTCACCGCAAGTTTTCCATCATAAAAAAGTACTTCATAAACAAACATGTGTCAGTGTCAATCCTCAGCTATAATGTTTATTGTTAGAAAAAGCTGTTAAGGCTATTTTCATATAAAAATAAGAAATCATCCAATCAGCAAATTCTTTCAAACAGTAGCTAAGCTTTTTCCATGACTGTCTGAAGCTAATTTTTAATGTAAAATAAAGACCATGCCTTAGCGATCCTGTGTGAAGGAACTACTGACAGATTTAACTTCTTTTTAAAGAGGGTTGTAATGGAGATTAACCTTTGACTGGTAAGGAAGGGTCATCAGTACTTGCTGTACTTTGAGAAGGGGATTGAGATATTCTTATTTGTATCCTTTCTATTTAGCGTCTCCTCCCAATCTCATTTACAGTGGATGATTCAATCAAAGCTTGCATGTCCTACAAATAAGCTGGGTGTTTTTTTAAATGACAACGTTGCAGTTTTAAAGTTTGCTCAGCTGGTTAATTCTCAGGCAAAGCTTAAACAGACACCATGACGCTGCCAATTGCTTAACCAAGATGACTTTTCTATTTGAATGAAGTTACATAATACTACCATTACTGTAGCGTTAGTGCTGTACATTGCAGTAACACTACAGTTATTGCATTGTTACCTGATGATATCTCTTGTTTTCTTGAAGTGATAAAACATTTCCTGTATAATCATTACTTCCTCGGATGCAAACTATCGTATTTAATCATTAACTTGGTCCTCACATTTCAATGTGTCAGAGAAATTTAAATGTGAATTTAAAACTGTTGTTATGACAGGTCACTGCTGTGAAATATTCTCTAAGGAATGTGCAACCCAAATGAAACTTTTAATATATTGCAAATAGTTTCACTGAAGCAGAAACATTTAAGTGCCGCAAAAATCCAGATGCTTCACAGCAGCTGGATCTGCTACTGCAACAAGTGGTAACCAGAAAGTATTTTTAACTCCACTTACATGTAAATAAAGCTAATTTTAATAAAAGAACACTGCAATGATAAACACACCCTATAATAAATTTGATTATTGTGTGTAAATCCTTTACAATCCAGACCACTGAATTATTTTGTGCTTTTAGTGAAAACCCTATTTTAGGTTACATCATTAATTTTATTCCTTTTAAGCTGGTGGTGAATAAGAAAACAGAAAATCTCTTACAAAATTCCTTCCAAATAAAAGAGAAGGCATTCAATTCATTTCTTCTTTAAAAATAAATTTAATTCGTTACTTTTAATCCAAAGTGTTGAGAAAAAAAAAAAAGATCTTACCTTTCTGTGAGCTTTTGGGGTCTTTAAGCTCTTTCTGTGCTTCTTCGATTTTATCTGTAACACAAGAATAGAAACCATATTGAGCACGAGGAACATTGCTGCACAGATGCACACAGACTCCACGGTGAAGGCAGTGCAGAATGTAACTAATGTGATATAATTACATGTAACTACTGGGGATGCTTCCCACACGGCTGTAGCAGGATGAAGGTCTTTTAAATGAAAAACAGATATTCTTCCATAGCCGAGAGAGAGCACTATTCTATTATGGAAACTACTGTAATCATGAAGAGAGTACGCCTGTGCGTGCACATAAAAATACAACCATACAAGCACACCCACTTACAGAAATAAAAGTGTGAACCTGTATGAAATAAAGGTTAAAGTCTACTAACAAGTCAATATGGTGGGTTCATTCTCATTATCACTGAGTGAGCACTAAACCCACAGATCAATTTACATATCAAAACGCTGTTTACACCCTTCGGGGAAGACAAATTCATTCCACTCAGCCCTTTTATAAGTCACAATCATCACCCACAATCCAGCAGGTGAAGAACATGTTTCTGTATGAGACATATGGATGTGTGGGAGGTGACACAGCACTGACTGTGTGTTACTGTAATCAATATTAATTATATACGCTGGCTCAACGTGATGTGAACCCGTTACACACACAGTGGAATAAAGTGAGAGAGAAGAGGTAAAGCCTCTGTTTTCCTGCACTTCTACAGGCTGTTGAAAGAGGCATACATAAATCTGTGAATGTATAAGTCTAATTTATAAAAAATAATATTTGTTTTTCTCATTACCTTAAAAAAAATCTCATGCAAAATCAGCAGCTTTTTTATATTCTCCCCATTTTGCTGTTAATTGAAATACATTCTGAGCTGTGGTTGCTGCAAGAAAACTTAAAAAACTGTAAAACCACTTGAAACTACAGAGATTTGTGTCTTCTTGCAGTTTCAGCCAATCTGAATTTTTAAAAATCGGGTATTGCACCATGAAAATCAGTAAAAAAAAAACAACAACAATGATTAGCCTTCTACATCTGAAAGTGCAAGTGTGCATGCAACACATTAAGCACAGAGGAAAATAACGAGCACAGCACGACTGTAGCATGTTTCTGCCTCCCGTGACCGCGGAAAATAGACGGAAAAATAAACCCACTGTGGCTTCGGTGCCCTGCACATGACATTAGAGTCCTCGAGGACCAATGGTAACAATTTTGTCCTAGATTGCACAAATGTTAATGGAGGGTGAAAGAGGATGTTCTTCTTGTGGTTCCCAAAAATCACAGTAATGCAATGCCGGGAATACTCGGAGGAGGGGTGGACACGAGCGGGCCACAGAAGAGGTCAGTGGATTATGTCATCGCGTGTGTGTGCGTTTGCGCGCGCGCGTACGTGTGTGTGTGTGTGTGTGTGTGTGTGTGTGTGTGTGTGTGTGTGTGTGTGTGTGTGTGTGTGTGTGTGTTACACCACAGTCACACCCTTCATCATCTCTCTCGCTCTCTCTTTCTCTCTCTATATCCCAGGCACACGCCACAGATTACATAATGTGTCCCCACCCCTGCGCTGCCGTGGAGCAAAACAAAGGCACCCTGCCAGCAGAAACACAGCAACGGAGGCGCATGAGAAGAGGGCAGAGTGTTTGTTTATTTGTGAGCCTTTGGAAAAAAAAAAAAAAAAAAAAAAAAAAGGTAGACAGACAGAGGAGATAGCTATGTGCTTGTGTATCTTGTCTATTTGCATATAAATGACCACGGTGAACGCCCTCCGACAAAAGAATCAGGTAGGCTGTGTTTTCCTGGCAATGAAGCTGGTATTTCTCCAAACAGAGCGGCTCCTGGAGCTTTCCTCTGTGTCATAGTTACCACACTGTAACCTCACAGCTTCCTCGAGTAAATGGCTATGTTATTGCGAACCAATTTGAGATAATAAATGCTTATTTTAGCGGTTAGAAGATTTGGAGGTAGATTTTCGCTAGCATATGCTTCATTGTTTGCACAGCTTGATACATATGTCTTGTATTAGACCGCACTGGCAAACCAAGGCGTAAGTGATTACTGCCCAACAAAAATCTTATTAGTGGTTGTGTATGGTAGGAGAGCAGAGTATAAGCTATTATAGATCAGATTGCACTCCTTACATAATAAACCACAAACAAGACCCCTCATGCTGAATGACACCCATGAAGTCAAGCTCTGAACCGTGGAAAAAAACGGAAAACACCAGCTCCAATGAGTGGAAAGGGACAAGGCAGCACTCCCCCTCATCCCTCACCCTTCAATAAGGACAAAATATTCCATCCACAGTGCCCGTTATTAAGACAGCAGGGAATGATTATACGGTTGTTCATATTTCCCTCGTTAGGGCTGCTGGGGTTGCCGAGGTGGTCTTTACGACGGCTGTATGGGGGCTTCGAGACGTTCGGCATGCCATCTGAAAAGCGTGTAATTGTCCCGTACCCATGGGAAAACACGGAAAGGAATGTACACAAATGTTGCGTGTTGCTCGTGATGAAAACCAGAGCACACTGTGGAACATGACCACGAAACTGCGAGGGCAGGGAGAGAAAACAGTCAGAGGGTACTAAACTCATAAAGGCCCCACTTATAACTAAACTGTTTAAAAGTATGGTCTGAAACAAAACAGAGAAAAGGTTTGTAGGATGCCACTTAACAATACTGTACAGTACTGACAAACTATTTTTTTTTTTTTTTTTTACCAGAGTTAAAGCTCCTTCCAACCAACAAATGACACAAACAATTATCAAGGCTCTGAAAAGGACATTGAACCTCTTGCCTAAGGGGCTTGGTATGCTTAAGTCGGCTGTATTGTAAGCAAAAAGCATGTGAATTGTCTGACTGGCTTTAATAATTTAGTAGACTTTAAATCAACACTCTCCTCTAATGTGACTTAAACATGTGGAAGTGATATTCCATCTTACTCAAATCATAAAAGAGATTGATCTACATCTGATAACTGTTACTCACTGTTAAAAAAAACAAAAAAAAAACATAGAAAAGATAAATTATAAATGCCTGTTTTGTTTTGTTTACTGATCTATCCCTCCCTTATCTACCTGACCCCTCTAATAACTCTTGTAATGCAGCGTATAGTTTTGGGTCTTTGAGCAGAGAACAGGAGGGAAGTGAATTGCAGATCGAGGTTCGCCCTCGGTCTCAAGGTGGCAGACTCGTGATCTTTGATCTACGCAACGTGATATCTAAAAGATATGCGAGGATCAGGATGGGAGGGACTAGAGTGGGCGAGTGCATGTCAATTACGCAGGAGTTTGTGGGCGAGGGAGTCGGCCTCCTCACTGATCGCTGTCATGACGACCACGAATCTTTAATGCACCCCCCCCCCCCCCCCCCCCCGCATCTTCCGAGTGGGAAATGTGATCACTCGTGCCTCGAGGGCCTCAGTGACGTCAATACATGAGAAACATGCCGGCTTTTGAATCCCAACGCCCACCTGATGTAAATCTACAACCCATCAGCTATGGCTGGGGGGGAGGAGGGGGGCAGCTCAGTGGGAGGGGAAGCCCATCCAAAACTACGTGAAGGCGTTTGACAGACAATAATCAGGGAAGACGTGGTCGTAACAACCGCAGATACAAACACATTCTAATGAGCTGGAACGCCAACTCGCTTCTGGAAAATGGACCTAATAAACCAAACTTCTGCCAGTCGAATGAATAACATATTACACTACAGCGAAGTGGCAGCCCACATGGAGCAGCAACACAACTGCATCTTCCTGGCACTGCCCCCCCCCCTCCCCTCTCTCTCTGCCTGTTGGCCGACAAATCACCACCAGGCTCCACACACCCTCCTACCCTCCCAGCCAGCCTGGAACACTCATATTCTGTTCAACAGCCTGCCCTGCTGGGCCTCACCATGCCAAATGGCGGCCATCAACGACGTAGTGGCAGCTTTTTACGGGGTCCATATGCACTATGTTCACGTGTTTCAGATGGCCCTGATGGCTTGGCTCTTCCTGCTAGCATCAAAGATATGTGTTGGGGGGAATGGGGGAGGGAGGAATCGTTGTTTTGTAAACACCAGTATGCCAGCAACAAGCCTGAACAATACCAGAGGACCACTGTGTGCGGGCAGATGGGCGTCCACCAGCAGTAATGATGCAAGTGCTGCAGTAAATCATCTCACACTTTATCACGGCATATTTAATGAACTAGAACAAATGATATTGTAAGAGTTAAAGGTTAAAGTCATTTGCCTGTTAGTGCAGATAAAGCGCTCGTTGATATAACAGCTCAGACAGACGCACAAACACACACAGCGAGGAGAGGACCAGCCAGGTGGATTGAGTTTGATGTTTGGATGATAACAGGATGATGTCTGGAGACAAAGGGATGGTTGCACCGCCAGCTGGATGCGGGCTGCACAGTGTAGCGTACTAAACTATAGAGAGGAAAGGAAAAGGAGTGCCTCAGCAGGCTGAAGATGACGAGATCGGAGTCGGCAGCTGCCCCCTTCTTCCCTGTCACTGTGCGGGAGGGAGATGGAGATTATGTAACTCAAGCACCTCCACCAGCCTGCTGTACACGCCCGGCTGTGTGCAAACACGCAAACACACACACACATACATACACACACACACACACACACACACACACACACACACACACACACACACACACACACACACCAAACACACCCTCACAGAGGGTGATGCATTCTTAGAGCAGCCACTAACAAGGACATTTTCCAACTCAACAAAAACAGGCCGTACAGGAAGACTTGAATGCTGCTGGTTGAACTGAAAACTACATCACAGCACATCTAATTCATGAGCTGATTGACAGAAAATTTGTTGTTTTTCAAAGCAAAAATGCCAAAATTGCTGGTTTCAGCCTCTTAAATGTCAAGATTCCCTGCTTTAGTTGGTCTTTGTGATCTTTGTGTTTTTAAATGCTGTTGAGACAAAAAAAAGCTATCTAAATTTATCATATCAGCCCCTGGGAACTTGTGACATAATAGAAAGATATTTTCTGGAACAAACAATCGATTAATCAACAAAGTATTTGGCAGATTAACTGATAAAAAAAAAAATACTCGTCAGCTACAGCCAAACAAGGTCATTTTCCAAAGAGACAAACAGAGCAGTCAGCAAGACATTTAAATTCTATCAACAGGACCGACAATTCTGATTAATCATTTTACCAATTAGCTGATCGACAGAAAATTCATCAACAGCAATTGTGATACGTTGAATTATTTTTCAATCAAAAATGACAAAAAATCATGTGGTTGATGACAAATGTGAACATTTCCTGCTGTTTTTTTGGGTTTTTTTTTGGTCTTACATAATATATTGAATCACTTTTGGTTTTGAAGTTTTCAGACAGAACAAAGCAGTCTGAAGACATCAGGACTATTTTTGACATTTTATAAACCAGACAATTGATTAAGTACCGCAGTATCTACAGCTCTACCCTACACGGCTTTTGGACAGCGTTTTAAATTTTCTAGCTGTGATTAGAGGAGAATAAACAGACAGAGAGGCTGACAGCTTGCCAGTTGCACCAGCTGTAAAAAAGAAAGTAGTTTGTAGCCAAATCCAGAGTTTTGTTAACTTTGACAAATACTCAGTTTGTTCTTTCATATAATTACATTTTTATATCACACACGTAATAGCAACCATGACTCAATAATAATGGGATTATTCAACAAGGAACGGCTCGTACAGCAGAGGGGATGTATGAGCTTTGCAGAATTCCTCGTCATCTTTAGAGGAAGTCTGTTGATCTTATCTCAGCTTTCTTTCTGTGGCCTGTAGAGGAGACGCAGCAGTTTTTGCAGCCCTCAGCAGCTGACCCATGCAGTAAGCAGACATAAGGGTTACTGTCAGCATCTGACACATTCTTTATCTTCACGGACACGCCCGTACAAAGACGCTCCCAGCGGCCCCGAGGGAGATGAACCAGACCGAAAATCAAGGCTGAGACTGAGAGACTCGCAGAGGGAGGGGGGGGGGGGGCTACAGGAAGTACTGTGTGCTAAGATGATGATGCAGAGCAGAGGAATCCCCCGCCATAGCGAGAGTGTCCTATTACCCTGCAGTCTATCATCATCAGCCTGCTTAGAGGAGAGCGCAAAGTGACTTCCTCCCCCTCTCCTTCCACATATTAGCCGGACTGGGAGCTGCAGTGGCTCGCTCTATCAAACCTAATGGACACAAAAGGACACAGATAGAGAGAACGACCGACAGATGACAGATGGAGACTGAGGAAAGAGAGTGAAAAGATACAGATAGAGCTACTTTTTTGGTGCCAACTTATGTGTGCTGAAAAAATTAATCAATAGAAAACTTATCGTTTATTTACCATCAACTATTGGTTCATTACTTAAGTCTTTTATCAAGGGAAACACTGCAAATATTTGTTTGTTCCAGTCCCTCGAATGTGAGGATTAGCTACTTTTATGTTTTTATATCATTGTGAATTTAATATCTTTGGGTTTTGATCAGACAAAACAAGACATTTGAAGACATCACCTTGGTCTCTGGGAGCTTGTGATGGTATTTTTCACTGTTTTCTGTCATCTTACAAACAAAGTGGTAAATCGATTTATAAATATTTACAAAATTGTCATTAGTTGCAGCTCAGTTTTGTAGCACAGAACGTTGAACACTGACGTACCAAAAGCTGGCACATCTGGTTAGATTGGAAAAGTTGTTTACTTATTCTTTGATCAGGTGGATTATTTTATTCAGGCTTAGATGTAATAACATTTAATGTTTAAAAAACTTTTCTTTTTAGGGCTGTAACATCATAGATTAATCTACTGATTATTTTCTCGATTAATGGATGAACTGTTTTGGTTTATAAAAATGATGAGAGAAACCCATAACAATGTTCTGACATCTTCATATTGTTTGTTTTGTCCAAAAACCCAAAATACTTTGTGTGCAATGATACAAAATGGAAAAAAAGGCAGCAAATCCTCACACTGGAGAGGCTGGAAACACGATTAATCCATAATCAAAATAGCTGCCTATTGATTTTCTGTCAATCCGAGAGTCGATTAATCATTTCATGTAAGACTGGCGCTAGAAATGATACTGAAACTGATCCCTAAATACAGACAAAAGAAAGAAGGGGAGAGAAGGAAAGATTTTAGATTTCATACTCGGCATAAAAACAAAGCATTCAAGCGAAGCAAGTCCTGCTTTCTCTGCAGCCTGGAGATCAGCTGCTGACTGCTAAACATCCCACTACTGGGAGCCACAAGGTGGAGGGAAGCAGCCCCTCTGGCTGTTTACCCTCCGCTGGGAAAGACTGAGGGAGACTGTTTATGTGCGGCATGAAACAGCATGTTGAACGGTAACGACGGAGCCAGACCAGGTATGAGTTTAAAAAAAAAAAAAAAAATTACAGCATTAACTAGAGCTTCGGGCAGGCACCTTTTAATAATATATGGCTATAAAAGGGGGAGAGATGCACATCTTGTACACAGAACGACAAAAACACACATGATGAACAATATAGTTATGTGGATTTACCTGTCTGAATTACCTGCCCTGTTTTATATAATGATAATAATTAGAGGATGTGTTTAGAGGCGTCGTTATCACTCTGTCCTCCCAATAATTCGTGATGAAACTGCCAACACCCAGTCAACAAATGAAATATTGATCACACTCTCTCTTCCTGCACACACACACACACACACACACAGACAAAGACAGTGGTTTGGTGCGGTATCTGTACAGTACTGCTGCCCCCGCAGGAAACTGTAGGTGGAAGAAGCAGCAGACTGGAGGCCACTGATTATTGGGACTGCGTGGGCACCCCTGTGAAAAATTGATATAACGAGAAATCTACTGGGTGGGCAGAGGTGTGTTTGTGTGTGTGTGTGTGTGTGTGTGTGTGTGTGTGTGTGTGTATGTATGTAAGGGGTTTAATGGTGCAGGCGGAGACGAATGTGAATATTACCCTCTTCCATCGTTTTCAGAACACGCACATTTAACCTTCCCCAAAAAATCTGCCTGCACCAAAATAGATGATAAAAAGCCAGACTTCCAAAACACAATACAGAAACGCGGTGCCAAGAAACACAAAATAATGATTTCCTTCCCTCGCAGTTGCAAAAATCACGGAGGTGTGAAGCCTGTAAAGCCTGTTTTCAGCCGTAGTAAAACAAATCACAAGCTGCCCAGAAAAATTAAGAATAGAATCAGGTATTTACAATCAGACCCCACATTCTGCACATCAGCACACAGCAGGGCTGCAAGTAACGATCACCGAAATGATACCGAAACATGTTTGTCTGCTACTGTTAAATGTTCTGAACACAAGCAGATGCACTTTAACAAAAAAAAGTGGTCAGTTTCTTGTTACAACAACAAATTATTCTCCTTATAACACGATCCTTTTCATGTTATTATGAGAAACCTTTCTCGTTTTTATTGATATTTAACTGACTTTTGTCATGGTGGCAGCAATAACGGTTTTAAAATGGCAAAAAAAATTGATTTAAATCAGGAGCTATCTGATAAAAAAAAAAAAAAAAAAAAACAGGTTGACAAGATTATTGTTTGTGTCTGAGTGTCAGCTTTGGGTTCTTCAGTCTATAGATATAAGATAGTGGCTGTAACACTCATAGATATAAAAGACTAGATGTGATGTGTCATAATGTCTGTAATTCTGGGATGGAGCCATATGGCAGCCATCTTAACTGGATCCAGTTTTAAACTCACTGTAATTGGAACCTGTAGTGAAAGAGGCTTATGTTGTCTTTATAATTATTGTATTTTTCTACCAATACACCAACACTGTTTTTGATTCAAAGTAATGAGACGACTGTGTCTGTTTACAATGAACCAAAAAACAGGGAATCTAGTAGAATTTTGATTATTTTAGCTCCAAGAGAACAAATCATGCTTTCAATCATGAAAATAATCTCATAATTGTGCATTAATATTGCAGACAGTGATTTTAATTTTTCCATTTTGCCTTAACTTAATATGTAAGAACTGTCTTTGGTGTTCTGAATGGCTACTATACTATATTAAGCAATATCTTTTATGTAGAAGTCCTAAATAGATTCAGTATTATGGTCTATATTGGCAGGCAATTACAAGAGAGAACCAAACCTGCTGTAATATATTAATATATTTATTAACGTCATAAATTCTGGCAAAAAATAAATCTGGCATGGAATCAGCAGTTTGGGTTATATTAATGACTTTGTTATGATGTTACTAAACGTTAGCGTTGAGCTCTAAGTTAGTGTAGCTAACATTAAAACAATGTTTGCTGGTTATAACTGATCTGTTTAGCTAACAGATCAATGCTGTTGAGAGCTCACAACTCGGCCGGTCCGTTACTTGGTAGCAAACAGTAAAGACTTTTTATTCTATACTATATTTTATATTATATATGAGTGGAAAATGATGGCAGTAAAATTAGGTGCTGCACAGCTGACAACCATAGCTGCTGCCCATAGGTGGCGACTGTAAACAATACCAAGGTAAGATGGTGGACGATTATTCCATGAGTTATGGCGTAACGTTGCATCTAGTGTTTTATATTGTTTGAATAATTTATTATTATAAGATTAGATTATTATTATTACAGTTAGATTAGATTAAGTTCAGCTCTACTACACGTCTACTGTTCTATAAAATCCATAAAAAGTCTTCAACTCTGAGCAACTTCTCAGTTCTGATTTTTGTCATCCTTTGAGCCAAACTGTCTCAGATAAGAAGTGAAACACTCATTGAAATCCAGCAACAAAACCTTCGACTGTACACAAACACCCACTTCTTTCTTTGTGGAGGCTAAAAAAAGTGGAACCAAAACAAGCTGCATGTCAAACTATCCAGTCAGTGTCTCCACTTCCCCCCCGGGATCGTGAGGACCGTGACACAGAACCAACAGTGCGGCGGCGGTTTCACTTTACTGAGCTCAGTGAGCGTCGGCCAGAGTGTTTTCAAACGATGTATCGACGCGCCTTGTGGGACAGGAAACGTGTTTCTGTGCGAAAACATATTTTGCATATACAGTAAACTCTATACCTCAGCTAAGGAAGGAAGGGGCGTCGCATGTAGCCCAGACTTCAAAAGACCTTTAATATATTTCATGTCAATTAGAGCTGAAAAGATTGATTGCAAAAATACCAAAATTTGTTAGTTCTAGCTTCTTAAATGTGAACATTTCTGCTTTTCATTGTCTATGATGGTGACAGTTCTTCAATCTCACAACAACAAGGTTCATTCAACAGCTGTTCTGGAGCTTTCGATCGCAGCCAACATGGACTAGAATAGAGCTACAACTAACAACTATGTTCATTATGGATTAATCGATTAGTTATTTGGTCTATAAAATGTCAGAAAATGGTGAAAAATGTTGCTCACCAGTTTCCCAAAGCCCAAGATGCAACCCAAAATTTCTCGTTTTGTCCCAACCAACAGTCCACAACCCAAAGATATTCACCTTTCTATCACGGACAATTAAAGAAACCAGAAATATTCATATTTAAGAAGCTGGAGTCAATAAATGATTCAAAATAGTTACCAATTAATTTTCTATCGATCGATTAATCAACTAATCATTGCAGCTAAAGACAAGAAGTCTACTAAATGCTCAAAAAATGTCTTCTTCCATCACAGGGCGACTTTGTCTGCTGAGGAAGATCATGTGATATGATCAAAAGCTCCAGAACAGCTACTGAATGGACCTTGTGGTTTTGTGTCAACTACTGTTTCCAACGTCAAGAACAAACTTTCAACTTCAATTAAACTTAGTATCTTTGGGTTTTGGACTGTTGGTCCAATAAAACAAGCAATTTGGACTATTTTCTGACATTTTATACACCAAACAATTAAAAAAAATTGAGATAAATACAGAAAACAGTTGTAAATCAATCAGTACTTTGCCCGAGGTTGACTTGTTTTTATGCACAAAAGCTAAGCACTAAATCGATACAACATTTCGGTAAAGCTTGCCAGATGTTTGCCTCACAGAGAGAGAAAAGCTGTACAGTAATTAGTAACGGTAATAAAAATCAAACTTCATTACAAATTAAACCCAGAACTTAGACATGAGTCTGTTTTCTACAGAACAGCCTGATTCCCACAGCATCTGTCAAATCAAAACTGAAAGCCTTACATTGAAGGAACTGTACTTCACAGCAGCAGCAGCAGAAGAAAAAAAAAAAAAAACAGGCTCCCTCAGGCCCGACTGTCCCACTGCCCACTTGTTCTTGGTTACCACGGCGCCACGGTTGAGTGACAGCACACTGCTTCCTGTCTGCGTTGTTCACTTTGACGGCAGCTGTCTTGTTCAGTTTGGACGAGAGCAGAGATGTTTCTGTGGACGGTGGCTTTTAGCAGCAAGTCAAATCTGTACATCCCAGACGCTGAAAACGTAACTGGAGTTTTACGCACATATACACACACACACAGACATCTGACGTCAGAGTCCCAAACAACACAAACAGTTACTATATAAGAGTAAATAATGCATCACCTCAGTGTGTGCTTTGTTTGAGCGTGTTTCACAATAGTCTATAGGACAAAATGTTCACTTCTTACCCCCGACTCTGCTGATGTTTCATGGAACAAACACTCAGCGACTCCTTTTGTTTCGGGAACAAAAGGCGACTGGAGAAAGAACAACAAGTGCATACATACTCCTGTGTCAACACAGGCAGTCACAAGTCTGTGTTTCCGCCCTATCAGCTGTGGCTCTTCAGCGGTTCAGGGCGTTGCCAGCGGTTTCCTCAGAATAATGTGACGAGGAGGGGAATTCCTGTAAGGCCCAGGAAGAGGGGTGGGGGGGTGGGGGGGGGGCAGAGGAGGAGGAGGAGGGAGGAGGGAGGAGGAGAGGAGGGCCTGCCCAAACAGAGCAGGCCAGTGACGTCACTTAAGGCTTTGGCACCCTCCAGGGGATCCTTCTCTGGCTCTCCCTCCTTCTCTCCGTTTGCCTCGCAGGGGGAGGGATTTAACGTGCCCTGCCAACTGCTGCTGGTTGCCCAACAGCTCACTGAACGGGTGAGGACGACTCACCAGAGGATGACTTCTTTTCTTTTTTTTTTTTAAAAACCTCAAATTCTGACCCTACAGCGTCTTTTTTTTTCTGTTCCCTTTTAATAGTGAGATTGCTTTTCTAGCAGTAGTATTGTTTGTGTTTGGTTTGTGTGCTTGATGTGACAGAGTTTCCTTAAAGCTCCTCTTCAGACATGGTTTCAGACATAAAACATATCTGCATTGAATAATAATTTGTGTCTGATATGGTTCCCCCCCCCCAAAAGTTAAATTACTTAGTTAAGATTACTCCTGATCCCTCTTTAAATACAGGTTAAAAGTTTGGCTGTTCTGGATTCAAGACGTTTCCTACTTGCACTGGAGGTTTTAAGTTTAAACATTAAACTTGTGTGAGTTGCACATTGGACCACAATTAACTCCTAACTCATTGTGATGTCGCAAATCATGCTGTTATGTAAATGTTTTAAACTCAGATTTAAGGTGAACACAGAGGAACTTTCCTTCTTCAGCAGATGGATGTGAAAACAGTCTTCTAGTGTCAAACACATACATCATTTTACACAGTGAAGCTCAAACATCCGACTGAAGGAACAAGAAAAAAAACAAACTTTTTTTTTAAGCGAAGGGGGCTTTTGTTCTTTAACTGTAACATCCGTTTGCTTCTATTTTTGGCAGCTCTGACCTGTGAATTTCCTTCTTTGTATAGTCAAGTTTAAATGTGTTTTCATTTAATTAAAATAAGTCAAATTCAATTTTCCCCTTCTATAAAATCTCCATATATTAGGGCTGCCCCTAATGAGCGCTTTCATTATGATTGATATGCAGATTATTCTCTCAATTGAATAGATTATTATTGTTTAGTGTATGAAACATCAATAAGAAAGTGGGGAACCCCTCCCCCCCTCACAACTTCCCAGAGTCCAAAATGACCTCCTCAACCAAAACAGATTTAATTTACTATCATATATGATAAAAAAAAAAAAAAACATGCAGCAAATCCTCATATCTGAAATCTCTCCTCAACCCAACCAGTCAAGGCAGATGGCCGCCCACCTAGAGCCCGGTTCCGCTCAAGGTTTATTCCCGTTAAAAGGGAGTTTTTTCCTTGCAGCTGTTGCCAAGTGCTTGCTCACGGGGGAACATTGGGTCATTGTAAATGATTTGTTGCTATATAAATAAAAAAAAGATGATATCTGAGAAGCTGAAACCAGCAAATATTTGGTATCTTTTCTTAAAAAATAGTTGCAGACTAATTTTCTCTCAATCAAATAATCATTGCAGCTCTACCATTTATAAATACATTTTGTCACGTTGTGCCTTAAGAACAGTAAACACCTGCTGCTGAATCTGTGAAAAATGAAGACACTCAGCAGCATTATTGTTTTTAACTCCAGAAAGAGACACTCGAGGCTGAGCGTGGCCATGAAAACTGCAGGATCTTGTGAGAATTCAAGTCAACATTTATTTGTGCCACTCAGCTGAAGCTCTTAAAAAGGAGTTGCAGAGCAGCCTGGTAAACACTGACTGACTGACTGACAAGAGAGAGAGAGATGTTCACACTAACAGGATGAGATAAAGCTGCAGGGTCTCAGTCAGATTCAGCCTCCGGGTCACTGTGTGAGGGCTCACAGCGAGCTTTTAAAAGGCCCGGGGTCGATATTTAAAGGAGGACGATTCACCCCGCTCGGCCTGCTGCGTTACATAACACAACCGGCCAGGCGTTAAATGACAAAAGCATCCCCCTGCTCGTCTGTACATCTCCCCTCGCTGTACTGTACTTTGGGAAACTTCAAAAAAAAAAAAGAGGAAGCTCCCTCTCGTTTTATTTTTGGATTAGTCACTGAGGGGAATTCTAAGGGTTTTACAGTTTGGCCGCAAAAGAGGTTTCAGCAAATCTGGTAAATATTTACCGAGGCCAGGGACAACAAACAGTGTGACCAAGCACTTTCTGCAGTGTCATTGCCGGGGTACCGAAGATAAATACTTCACAGGCAAAAACTCAACCATCAACATCGTGCTCTGTAATTAGGCTGCCCAAAGCAACAGCGTGAAGTTGGTGTTGGCGAGTTGAAAGCAAAAAATAAGCACTGACTCACTTCGACGGCTTAGCGCAGAGTCTCTACTGTTCTTAAAAATGACCTACAGACGGATCATTCTGCAAACACTGCACCCCTTCATGTGTGCGTGCGTGGAAAGTGCAGGGAGCAGTGGAGGACGCCGTCTCATCCCTGTGGGAACATCTGAGTTAATGACAGCTGAGCTGGTGATAATGCAACAGGCCTGAATGAAGTAATCCAGCTAGTAACCTCTAATACCCTGCCCTCTGTGTGCCGGGTGTCCATTAGGTTAAAGACGTCCACAAACAGAACACAGACGCTCACCCTCGCAGTCATTCAGCTGCAAAATAGTCACGAACTGAACCGTCTTTGTTGCCAAAAATGTCCTCTCTCTGCATAGTATAAGTGCAACCAGCCGCCCACGGTGACCCCATCATACTCTGAATACCGAACGGAAAACCAATCCAAAACCATGTGGGAAAGGCTGATGAATAACAAAACTCAATCACACACTTTCTTTGCCTTTTTTTTTTTTTTTTTTTTTTATCACTACTTCTATTCAGAAAGCTCCCATCATAACCTTCTTTTCACTTGGCTTCGTCTCAAAACTTAAACGCATACAGTCGAGCACAAAGGCCACATTCAAATGTTCTTTTGTGCGTCTTAAAATGAGCAGATTCGTTCAAGCTTTTATCAAAACCCAAATGTCGGACTGCAGTCTGAGACCCAGCGCAGTCACTAACGGCCGACTATTGACGGCTATTTTTGGTTAAACTGTCAAGAAGTTCAGCGCATCGTCACAGAGGAGCCGGTACACGACCGCTCACTATCAGACAGATCTATAAGTCAGAGGCTTTGATGTCACCGCCAGTCCAATCAGAGGAATCTAACACAATTTTGGCCAATAAGTTTTAACTGGTTGACAGATATTGCTCTCGTATCTCTGAATCTAATCACAGTGCCATCCCCGCTATGGGAGGAGAGACTATTACAAACACAGAGCCTTCTAGGAAAAGAGACAACTCTTAATTAGATCTGGAGCTTATGAGGCTGTTACAGTGAGAATCAGTGAGTGTAACAAAAAGGCAACGAGCCTGTACAGGAAATAAGGATCTGAAGGTACGCAAGGTCATTGATCATGTTACAAAACAGCAATCGGATCCCGCTCGGCCTCGGCTTCAGTATCTCGGTTCCCGCACATTCTCCTCCTCCTTCCCTCTTTTCTCTCCCCCCCTCCTCCTCTCCTCTGTTGAGATTGCAAAACAAGGCTCTCTCTCTCAACCATCACACTCTCCTCCACCCGCTGCCTCCCACTGCTCGCCCTCAGGGGAGGAGCTACGATGTTAACGAGGGCTGTTGTGATCGCTGTGAGTGTGTGTAAAGTGTTGAACATGGAAATATGTGAGACCTGTTAACACCATAAATGCCCATTATGATTTACTTTAAGCAAATGTTTCTCCTTTGCCTGACTGTAGAATGAAGACACATTTCTTTACCTTACTTACTTACTTACTCACTTAACTGAACTGCAACAAAGGATTATCTTCATTATCAATTAATCATTAAGTCTATAAAATGTCAGAAAATTTTCACAATTTCCAAGAGCCAGAGGTTCATCTTCAAAATGCTTGTTTTGCCCAATCAACAGCCTAAAAACTTTGATATAAAACAACAAAAAGCTGAAATAATCCTCACATTTGAGAAGCAGGAACCAGCAGATGTTTGACATTTTTGCTTTACAAATGACAAACTATTGATTAATTATCAAAATTGTTGTTGATTAATTCTCTGTCGATCGACAAAATCATTCGAGCACAATAGTGAGAGGGGTTCTCCAGCAATTAAGTGTTGCACTTTCATAAAGTTGGGATACTTTCAAAAGACAGATCTTACTGTAACAAGACCAAGTCAAAACCTGGTAAATGGGCCAATCTGACATCAAACCTTTCTCAATACCAAGTACGCCGAGCTCAGACATGGCAAGTTCAACTTGGGGGTACAAACATCCGTGGATGGGAAGTTGGATCATTCTGTCTGTTGACAGCAGCAGCTCAGCTTCAACACAACTACCTGACTGCACTGTGACAAAAAGAATCCGAAAAACATTGAATCCTACATTTCCCATGATGCAACTAACAGTATATTTCATTGAACCCTTCCTGCCCTGTAAACACTAACATCTTAAAAACTCCTCGGTTTGTGATGAAGGCTTTCTGTTCTAAATTTAAAGTCCCCAGTCCAACATTGTCATCAACCCCGATGACATCACTATGACATAATGAGGGTTATTTTCTCCTGTGCTACAGAAGACATTATACAACTATTTTCAGTGAGTAACTTGTCCTTGTGACCAGTAAACTAAACCTCGTGTAAAATTGGCACAGTACAAAGGAAGTGATAGTCTTCGGTTTTGTTTTTGTTTTTTTGGGGGAGGGGGGGCGGATAAGGAACTTGGTCGTAGTGAGCAATCATCGCCACTTACAGACACCTTGTCAACAAAAAAAAAAAAAATCCAAAGAAAAAGACATCACAGAACAGTTTTGACTGACAGGAGACCTCTGGGAAATGCAGTATGAAAACATCACAGTATGAGCCCCCAACATACAGTATATCATTTAATAAATAACTGTCAAGAATCTGTCAGATTAACACCTGAAGTCTTCATGCGCCGCGACTTCTCGAAGGCATTTAGTGATGAAATCCAACACGGACGCAGTGTTTTCAAAGGGAGATTTATATATACGTAGCAGTGTGTTCCTGCGCTCTGCAGCGGCGCGCGGTGTGTAGTTACAGTGTGTAGTTACAGCGTGTTGTGTTGCTGTCGGCTTGCCTAGGGAGACCGGTGGCCGGCTCTGTGGACTCCCACAGGGCTTTCCTGCAGCTGCTCTGAGGCTCTCTCTGGTTTCTCTCTCTCTGTGGATGCCGCCAGACAACCATCTGCTTTTATAGCTCATTTAGCACATACACGCTCTCACATATACATGGCCGGTCCTGCATGTAAACACAGAGGGACGTGTCTCGACAGCGGCCGCAACAGACAGCCCCTGTAGATCTCAACCAGTGAAGCAGAAATCCACCTTTTGAAACCAGTGACAGAAATAAGTCGGTTAAGCTAATTTTTTTGTACGAGAGGTGTTTTAATGTAACAGTCAGCCAGAGTGAGACTGTGCATCCGCATGACCCTGCAAAGATTGTGCCAAATGACATATTATTCTAGTAAAGCGCCCCGTTGTGACCGCATGTCCCTGATCCTCGGTGATGTTCAGGGTTTCGACAATCTGGCGAACAACACCGCTCCTCTGTAGCAGGTTGATTTCTGGGGAATTACATGGAGCTAAAAAAGCAGAGGGTGTAAAAGCTGCTTTTGACCTTTGATATGTTTCTGATGGATACCGCTTCGTCCTCTGTGATGATGTTATTGTTGTTGTTGTTGCCGCCCACTTCCACGCCATTCACTGCTGTTACTCTGTGCTTTCCTCTGCCATCAGTAGCAGGCGGGAGGTAACGTTACATAACTGCACCGAGCGCAGCGCAGCGCCGTGTGGAGACATGGCGTTCCCTCACTGTCTTTTCATGTTCCTCCACCTCCTCCTCCTCCTCCTCCTCTCCTCATTTTCTCAATCCTCAATTTCCCCACCTTGTCTTCCAGCTCTCCTCCCTCTTTCTGCCTCTTTCTATCATCATCACCCTTCTTTTACTCCCCTTGTTTTCTCCCCTCCCCGTCTCCTTCCTGCCTCCAGCCCTCCAACTGCCCGTTCTTCTCTCCTCACATCAGAGTTACAACAGTGGTAACAAACATCATGTCTGTGTCTTACGAAACAAAACTGTTATGCTCAAATGTTCATCCGTCCATCCGAGCACAAAAATGTTGATGCAACTGATGATTATTCTCGTAACTGATGAATCGTTTGGCCAATAAAACATTAGAAAACAATGAAAAACAACCAATCACAACTTTCTAGACCCCAAAAGCAGCAAATTCTCATCTGCTGAAACCATGAATTCTTTTGCCTTTTTTGCCCAAGAAAGGACTGAAATGATTTATCAAACATCAAAATAGTTGCAGAAATAATTTCCTCTGAATCGACTAGTTGATTTATCAACTAATGGTTGCAGCTCTACTTATTTCATATTTTGAATTCAGCCAGAAAAGATGAATATCAAAGTACAAAAGTCTGTATTTTGTTTGTTTTTTTATCACATTTAATGGCAACTAACAAATTTCCTGCTGCCTGTCGATCCTTTTTTCTATCTGCATCTGTTTTCAGCAGGTTGAGTAACAACAAAGAAATTTCAGTTCACTTTTAATGTAAGAGAAGCAAAAGCCGCAAATCATCACATTTGAGAAGCTGGAACCGGAACATTTTTTGATATTTTTGCATGAGAAATGACTTGAAACAATTGCCAAAATAGTTGCAGATTAAGTTTCTGTTGATCTACTAACAGATCGTTTTGAATTCATCCGTTTTCAGCCAGTTGAGTAACGACAAAGACTTTCTGTTCACTTTAATGTAACAGAAGCAAAAGCAGCAGATTCTCACATTTGGAGAAGCTGGAACCAAATGTGCCTGAGAAACGACTTAAACGATTATCAAAATGGTTGCAGATTCATCAATCAACTAATCAACTTCTAATAACATCCTTTTCTCTAATTAAGACAATGTGGCAAACAGGAAATCCTGCAACACCGGGGGGATTAACGGAGGCAGCTGCTGAGGTGGATGTTACCAGGAGCGCTAATAAGATGATGCATTTAAAAAGGATCGTAATGCATTTACAGCAGAAAAGACAAAAAGCAAAGCAATTAACAAAAAAGGACGTCCTAATGCAACAGCGCTCGTACCTGACTTGGTAGTATTTTTCTTCTATAATAGGAACATCTATTCTTACATGAAGCAGCCCAGCGGGGGAGCAGCTCGCGGGCGGGCGGGAGGGAAGCTAAGTGAGCCTGATGATCTCATGGTGTGTGGAAGAAGTCAGAAGTGTCTAAGTTCAGCTCTGCTCTATCTCTGGACCGAGCTGTTGCATAACACCTACAGCTCATCCCCGGCTGCAGTACACAGGCTTATCCTGTCCTCCCGCTCTTGTAGTACGTCAAGCTGCTGCTACTGCTGCTGCTGCCTGGCCGAGGAGGAGGAGGAGGAGAAGGAGGAGGAGGAGGAGGAAGAAGAGGAGGAGGAGGAGGAGGAATACAACGCCGCAGACGAGCGCTGGAGCCGGGTTACTGAGCCGCTGGAGCCATTAACCCCTTGACCGACATTGTTGTTACTTAGAAAAAGATGCAAAAAAGGCAGAAGGATGGACGAGCAGAAGGAGACTTGTTGGCTGGTGTGTGATAATAAACGTGATAATCATACTTTAATAAGGAAAAACTCTTGAGAAAACTTTTGCATTTTAGGACATTCAGCTTCTTTTCTGTTGAATTCATCATATAAAATGAAAAGAACTGAAACAATTAGTTGATTAGATGATCTACAGAAAAGGAAATCAACTATTTTAATAATCAGTTTATCAAGTCGAGCCAAAAAAGATGCCAAAGACGGTTCCAGTTTATCTTACTTATATTCTAATAAACTGAATAAATGTGCATGTGTCTAAAAATGCTTTTTTTAAATGTCTTGAATTACCCTGTTATTGAAAAGTGCTTGGACATCTTTAGGTTTTTGATTGTTAGTCTAACAAAAAAAAAAAAAACACAATCTGAAGACTTCACCTTGGGATCTGGGAGATTGTGATGTACATTTTTCACTTCCTGACTTTATCAACCAATGATAATCAAGAAAATTATCGGCAAATTAAATCAATAAATCAGAGCCTTAAAAGATGTGAAACCCAACAACAGCAGGATCGAGCACTCTTTAAAAACAACACTAAAAACTGCAAGTTTGATAAGGGAACAATTACATTTTGATATGATGCAACAGCACAAGAGAAAATGAGGAGAAAGACTGAAAATAATAATAAAATAAAATAAACAGACAATGAAACTGAACTACCCACACTGAAACAAAAGCCTGCAGCGAGGAATAAAAACAGACACTGATCAGCAGCAGTCACACACACACACACACACACACACACACACACACACACAGACAAGCTCTCGCAGCGCTGCACAATACCTGTTAGTGAACCAAAGAAGTCGGCTGTGTTTTCAAGTCGACACTTTTCTCAGAGAGCGGCTGGCAGGCTGGCTTTCCCTCCCGGAGTCAGACGCGCTTACGGGGGAACACCTGACATTCCCGACTCAGACAGACACTTTCCCAACCAATAACCGCTGACATTCCTGGGCCGCCCTCCTCCTCCTCCTCCTCCACACCCTCTCTCCCCTCTCTCTCCCCTCTACCCAAAAAAAAAAAAAACAACAGAAAAGAAAAAGGAGAAAAACTGAAATGCCACTGCAGAGCGGAAAGCCGAGCGTCTGGCCGCCGTCTGTCCTCACACTCAAGACACACACACACACGCACACAATAACACACACACACACATACACACACAGTAACACACAGCTGTGTTTGTGTGTCGAGAGCCGAGCTTTCACTTCCCACTTCTGCCTGGTTTCTCCACTGTCAGTGTAGCAACCACGCTTCTTTCTCCTCCCTGCCTGCCTGCCTGCCTTCGTGTTCCTTCTCCCCCCCCCCTCCCCTCCTCCTCCTTCTCTTCTCCTCCCTCCTCGTCCTCCTTTTTTTTTTTTTTTTAATCCCTACTCTAAATCAGGGAAAGCCCTGCCTGCCTGCCTCACTGTGCACTGACTTCCCCGAGCAGAGCAGCCCTCTTTCAATAAAAAAAAAAGCAAAAACAAAGAAGGATGGAGGCTCTAAAAACAGCTTTAATTCCTCTATATGCAACTCGCTCTCATACACACACACACACACATAGTGTCAACATCAGATTAGCCGCTAACCTACTTGTGGCATTCAACCTCCCACGCCCCTACAGAGGCTATAAATACTTATCTATCTGTTCTGTGCATTGATCCTATCTGTGTAGGGTGAGGTGCGAGCGCCGGGGACAGCCGCGACGTACCGCGGTGGGACTAATGAAGGCGCTAATAGGAGAAGAACCTGAAAGAAAATAATCTGTAGAGTCAGACAGAGAGAGAGAGGGACGTGTGACGCACAGGGTTAACCTCAACCCGCCTCCGCATCGACACACGGGGAGAGAGGTCTGCTGAGTACAGCTGTAATAATCTTCTGTCACGCTGTATGTAGTTTATTATTGAGATGTTAATAAGTATCATGATGTCTTATGGAAACAATTCAGAAACAGGCTGCAGATAAAATAACCAGATGGGAGCAATTAAGTGAATTTAATACCTGAGAAATTAAATGCAACAAGAGATACCGTATTTCCTCTAATAGCGGCCCAGCAGAGGGGACCAGACCTTTATTGGAAGCAGGCTTATATTAGAGAGAGAGGCCTTTATTTCTTAGTTTGATAAGCATATTTGCTCATATTTTAGTACAAAGCCTCCTTGTTGTCTGATCTGCACTGTAGTGTCGCTGCCATCATTATTATTAAAACATGTGTTGTTATCCCCGTATTTAAATTATATAACGTCTCCTCTGTGCCCCTCCCCTCTGTCAGTTAGAGAGCTACGCATGTACTCATAGACCTGGACTTACATCCAGGTAACTACTATTTATGCTTAACTGGCACATTATATAACAGTCACCAGGAGTTTATCCATTCTTGTTTTTGGCCCCCGGCCATTATTAGGAGACCCAGCTTTTAATTGACTATTGTCTTTTATTTGAGGGAATACGGTATTAAAAGGATGGTGACCTCTGTATAATTGATCCCACACATATTCCAAGTCTTTAAAATAAATTATTAAACTCTTAATTAATTCTTTATGATTCATTTTGAAGTTTTCACACAACCAGCTGTGTCACGTCAGTCACACCAGACGGAAAAAGTAGCCGAGATGTGTCAATCCAATGAGGCAAATGTGATTTAAAAATTATACTTTTCTGAAGAGATGATGTGGATCGATGCTGGGAAACATGACTGCCGTGTATCCTGACGAGCTGACGCGCATCAGGACACCATCAGTGTGTGGGCTTATGTAGAAAACAATGCTTGCGGGTGTTTTGATGGGTCACACGCTGCGCCTTTGTGATGCCTATAAGGGTTTAGTCTATAAAACGTGAAAAACAACAGTTGTTTTGTCCAACAAACAGTCAAAATCTTAAATATACTTAGTTAAAATTATGTTATATTGTGAAAAAAAAAAATCAACACATCCTCATATTTGAGAAGCTGTAACCGGAGAATGTTTAGCATTTTACACAATAGCTAAAGGAAAATATGTGGGGGGGGAGACGCTGTTTTGCTTTGCTTTTTTTTTTTTGAGAGCGAGATCAGAAAATAGATATCAGTCTCATGTCTGTGCATTAGTCACAGGTCAGGAGTGTTTAGTCTTGCTGTGATGACAAGACTCCAGCTGTCATTCACAAAAAGAGATTACAGCATGTAACTCCCAGTAAAACCACTTTTTCCAATTCTGTTTCAAATCAAATGATATAACGTGTTGATAAGAGGTGCCTGTTTTTACCACTTCAGATAGAGCCAGGCTAGCTATTTCCACCTGTTTCCAGTCTTTATGCTAAGCTAGGCTAACCACATCCTGTCTCCAGCTTTGTGTGTTAGAAAGAAAGCAGCAAAATGTTGAAATCTTTTAAGTGATGGTCAGACTTGCTGTGGATTCATTTTAGTTTACTGACCAATATTTCTACTAATTGTAAGTAATGACACTACTACCCAGGATACATGTAGTATACACATACACACCTTCAGAAACACAGCACCTGAACTGCAGCAACACCTGTACACGCTGCTGAAACTCACCGACAGTCATGGCGTGCACATGCAAATCAACAACGCGGTTATAAACAATGCCAGGATTTAATTTTATAAAGACACACCTGAATCAGAGCTTGAGTCACACATCAACGCCCTGCAGGTTCCCATAAACACACACACACGCAAACAGGCAAACACACAACTTCTAACTCCCTCACATGCCAGTTTCACATGCAAGTAGCTTCCTTAATTTTATTTTAAATTCTTTAGTCGGTGGCTGGCAGCCTCACTTAGTGCTTCCTCTGAAATCTTCCAGAATGCAAAGTCTAAAAATATAACCGGCGGGTTTTAAGATCAACCCTGTTTCCCTCCTGCTTTTCCTCAGCGAGCGCTGTTGGCGGAGAGGTCGGGGATCGTCGCTCGGCTCAGAATTCCCCAGAGTCTCTCCCAACCGTGAGGGATACGGCGCTGAGAACCCCCCCCCTCCTGCCCCCCCTCACCACCATCTCTCCCCATGGCAACAGCAGCTAAAGGAAGAGATGGCCCATGTTACGCAAGAGGATGAAGCTTTGCCAGCAGGCAGCACCCCTTCCTCCTCCTCCTCCTCCTCCTCCTCCTCCTCTTTCCTCCCTCTTACACATATTTTCACAGCCTCCCTATTAACCCTCTTTACGTTTATCCCTATCGTTCTCCTAACCTGACATCATTCTCCCTCTCTTTCACACCCTCGGCTCTGGCTCTCTGCCATCCACGTCCCCTTCCCCGCCCTCAACCGCTGCTTCGCCCTTCTCTTCATTTTCACTCCTTTTCACCCCTCTCGTCGAGGCTTTTTCGGTGGGTGTCGACAGAGGTGGGTGGCATTTATCTTTGTCCGTGGCAGCAGAAACACGGCATCGCTGCACGGCTGAGCGGCTCTCCGTCTGAAAGAGCTTTTTTTTTCTACAGTCAACTGACCTGATAACCGGCTCGACGCTATCGCCTGACGGATGTTCGACGTGACCGATTGACCCCGCCGAAAGGAGCGTAGCACGAGTTTCCCTCGATCGCAAAGCTTTCGTCAGACAATGTATCATGTTCTCGCACCTGACTCCCACCTGTCACTGCTGTCTCCACTCCTGAAACGAGCCGAGGATGGTCGTCAACCTCCTGACCTCTCTCTAAACGTGTGTGTGCGTGCGTACATACACCACTACATGTATGTCTTTAAAATATTGACCTGACCTCGCTGACCCCGTGATACCTTCCTGATGACTCACAAGCGGTCCTGGGGCTTTCAATCTTTCACTATTGACTTGCTGGAATCCACCAGGTCTGACCAGTCAAGGACAAAACTCTCTCCCCTCTCCCCCTCCTCCTCACCCGTCCACTCCTTCTCCTCTGACATCTAACTCTTCAGGCCATACACGCTCACTTCCTCCCACTCCTCCGCCTCCACGCTCAGTCAATACCTTACAAACACACAAACCGCACAGATGAAACAACAGATTTCCTGCTGATGGCAACTGGCCTACACAAGCAGCGAGGAAACAAAACAAAGAGCAGAGTTTATGAATGAACAGGCAGCGATATGAGGCGGGGCCCCTGTTTTTTCTTTTTTTTTTTTTTTTTTAAGAGGCCACACAGACGGAACTTGTTTGCTGACATGCGAAGGGTCCAGTGATTCCAGTAAAACGCCCCCAGTCTGGAGTTATATAGCTTTCAGCTTCATTATTCAGCATCCTGCTTTCTGCTGACTGACGAGTGAAACCCGTATGTGTCCCTTGACTCTGAGTGAACAACATCCAGACCATGACAGGCTGAGGGCGTCCATTGTATCGAGTATCAAAAACAGTCACGTAGCGAAAGCTGACATCAAATATCTGGTCAGATTCCTGGAGTTGTTTACTTACTCTTTGATCAGACAGTTGCTGATTTAAATCAAGTTTTTGGCAGTTTTACTTAAGAAAAAAGTCTTGTTGTCCAAACACAAGCAGATGTACATCTACATTTGAGGAATTTGGCTTCTTTTATGAAATGAAGAAAGAAATGTGTGAAGTGTTTTGTTGAAAAATAAATGTTTCTCTTTCTCAAACAGTGTTGCCAGGTGCATGATAATGATCATATTTGTACCGTAAACAAAGAAAGAGGATATTTGAGGACGTCATTTTTAGCTTTGGGAAACAGTGATCAACATTTTTCAGCATTTTTTAACACTTTATGGACCAAACAACTAATCAATTACTCTTATCTGTTTTCTATCTGTGCAGATTAAGTATGTAATCTATTAACAGATAATGAGAACACATCTGTACAAACGAGTGCATGCAAACATCATGAATGCCTGCGAGCAAAGATTGACCGAAAGTGTACGGCATGCTGCACAAACCGGTTTTCTTGTAAACAAACAAGTTTTGTTTACATTCAGTATTTACCACCAAAACGCACCGACGCCTAACGAGTGTGTCACACGCATGTCCTTCTTCATAAGATATTAACGAACTCAACTTTCTGAATATTTCAAATCCTGCAACGTTTATAATCAATGTTGACTTTGTTGCTAGGTTTCTTTGTGTGTTACCACCACCAGCTGTTAATCAGCAGAATGGTGAGAAACCAGGAAGGATGTGACCTGTGTCACCCGTGTGTGTGCGTGCAATGTTTTGCAATACAAACACAATGGTGATTTCTAATAAATTCATGGCACAACTATTGTTCAAAAAACTCCACAAGTCACCTTTGGTTCATGGTGCTGAAAACCATTTGCTTACACGCTATGTGTCCTGGTGTCCCTGCCTACATAATAAACGCTGGCCTGAAGTCGGAGCTCACAGACGTTTACTCGCTGAACTCAAGAGCGACACAAATTCATACATATTGCAAAGTCAGTTCCAGGTGTGCTGCAGCCTGGTCCTGAATGTACAATATTTACACTGAAACATGATAATTCTGCAGTCTTTGTACAATAATTTAGTTTTCAGCGTCTGGTAGCGCTGCTCTCAGAGTAAGTAATCAAAAAAGTATTGTTTTGGTATCAGCACCCAAAAACCCTGGTAATTTTTTTTTGGGCAAAAATGCATAAAATGAGCAAGTAAGAGCAGACACGATGTGTTAGCAGCACCATCATAAGTAACTATTGTCTCAGCTGTGTCATATCAGCAAACACACAGCAGAATATCCTTCACTGCACACCACAAAAGGCTCACTGCAATTTCCTCTAATCATTTCAAATTGCTTGTTGTGCTGCTAAATGCATAGCCTTCTTAAAAATCCCCCCCCCCCCCCCGCCCCTTCCCGAGCATCTTCACAGATCACTAAGTGTTTAGGAGGGAGGAAAAAAAAAACAAAAAAAAAAAAACACTTGAAAGGACCAGTGAGGCGAGGCGGCAGGATAATCTCTAATGGAGCAGAGAAACTGTTGTGTGGAGATTTTTAAGAAAGCTAAATTGACATGTCTTCTGACGGGGGTTTTAAATGTTAGAGGGGGTCGCTACAGAGGGCCTTTTGTCGCCTGTAAGCAAAGCAACAGCTTCCGTTCCCATGGGGGCCCCTGATAGTTAGTCATTCCCCCCCCTGATGCATGTGACTCTTAAGCAGCACACAACCACACAGCTGTGCTCTGATTGGCTGGTGTGCTGCAGTGATGATGGCAGACGTCCCACGCAGCAGAGAAACAGCAAGTGTCAGTGTTGATAAATACAGCCCACGGCCCGACCTTAAGGAAACTACACAGGCTTCTCACCCATCTGCCCACCTAGCCCTCAACATCTGGTGGGCACTGCAACAGAAGACCTGTCGCTTCCAGTCAAGGACGAGGTCCCCTGAAGGCTGACCGGACTGACAAACTGAAACTTTCACATCTTTTATGATCTTAAATTCAACATAATATGTGTAATAACTGAAGAGAATACATCAGGGTTAAAGTCCCAGATGTCTAATGTGTGTGCCGTGTGCAGAATTAAGACACTGACATTGAATTAATTATGTAGTGATCTATTATATTGCTGCAGCTATCTGCTCCCATTAATACTAATAGCAGGATGGCTGTGTCCATAAACGTTCGTAGGGGGAAATCAGAGTCAGCAGCTCTCCAAACGGCCTTATGAATCAATGCATGATCTGAGCGGGAGTCTGACTGGACCAGACGAGCGTTGACTGGAAAAAGGATGACGAGGAAAAAGAGTGGGGGAGTGGGGGAGGTGGGGGATTCATGGTGGAGCGTGTTTTTTGAAGCAGCTAGGAGTGTCTGAATGTACCTCTGGGCTTGTCACTCACTCGCCAAGGAGAGGACAGAAGTGGAAACGGCGCCCCCCCCCCCCTCCCTCCCCTCCCTCTCTCCCCTCCAGATCTAAACTGACATGCACACATTCAGCGATTGTTAACGGAGCCACCTCTGTCAAACCTCAGACCTCACTGCCCCTCTCTCTGCCAGACACTCGGGCTTGAATTGACAGTATTGTTGTTGCCTCTCCTCCTCTTTAGAGCCCCCCCCCCCCCTCTCCAAAACCGTCTCTGACAGCATGAGTGTGACTTTGGTTACGGTCCCCTGGTGCGAGGCTGCAGAGGTCCTCGACTTATAGTCAAAGACTCCCTTGGTGTGAAATTACCCCGTTTCTGTCATTGCACATGCTTCAGTATGTGTCTCTACATCTACTCAACTCTTGCTCAATGTTACAGTCATCAAATTCCCAACTTTTCTGTTTTTTTTTTCTTTTTTTAACATTTTATCTCAACTCTATCTCAATGCTTTTCTGCCCTCAGTCGTCTTTTTTTTTACCCCTCTCTCTCTCTCTTCCCTCCCTCCGTATTCGTAGGAGGTTCCAGCAGTAGGACACAAGGAACAGCACCTGCAGACCGAGACTCATGCTGCTCTGTTTCCCTGGCAACCCCTACATTGGGCTTTGCTTGTGCAAACCATTAAGCAATGCCAGCTCTGCATACACACACACACATACACACACATGCAGCTGCACACAAACACACAGAGAAAAGCGCCCCCACACAACCACCCATTTAAGGGTTTCCGGCTGGCAGACGATAGCTTCTTTTTAAAAAATTTGAGCAGTTTTTCCAAAGCTTTTTTATTTTATTTCTTTTTTTTTTTTTTTTTACCTCTAACTCCAGCAGCTTAACTCGCGTCACATTTTCCCCACAATCGTAAAAAAGGACCCCCCGGGAATCAGCAGCCCCCGTCTTAACAGAGGCAGGTTTTGTAGGGGCATTTCACTGCTGCAGATGACATACATCCTCAGTGTGTATAGGAGCTCTCCACCCCCTCGATGTGTCATGAGCACATCTCCAAATAATGTGACATCCAGCCCCTGCATCGGTCCTGTTTCGCCACCGCAGGGAGAATTTGTTCCACTATTCTAGAGTCTCTGTGCTGACGCGAGCAGAGGCAAATCCTGCCGGCCCCCACCCTGTTTTTTCCCCTCATCATTCCCGCTCCGACGCCAACGCTCACCTTTCTGAGTTGCCAACATCAATGCTGCTCAACCAAGTTTCCAGGAAGTGGCTCCCCAGGCCGCAAAGAGCTCACCTGTGGAGGGAAAAGGTGCGTGTGTGTGTGTGTGTGTGCACGCAAAAGGTTTATGAGGCTAACAAGTACGAGAAGGTCACCGTTCGTTAGCTCCAATTTAACTCGGACTGCCTGAGCCCTTCACTAATGCTTCACTTTGAAAAGTTTAAGCCAAATAATTTGACTGATTGGGCGGCAGTCCTTGTTACAGACCCGAGATGAAGGCCGGGACGCACACATGAGGCTATGAACAGGCAGGTCATCGGTATTCAGGGGTTCGTACGTAAATGGCAGAGTGGGTGGCGGGCTCACGGTGACAGACGAACGCACATCTGCCTCAGCCGTGGACGTCTTTATCAGCGACAGGTAAAAAGGGCTCTGACAGGCCGTTAATGAATGATGCCTTGATGATTTGTAGAACATTTTGTCTCGCAAGAAAAATACATCTCTGCCTCCACAGAGCGACGCTCACGGCACAGATGAGAAGCTTCACGGCTTAACGAACAGAGGGACACACGCACAAACACACACATATATATATATATATATACGTGCTCACATTTGAAACACACAAACGCAAGACCTTTCTCTGCACAAGCAGGCGGGCGGGGTGTTAGCTATGGTATTAGTCACCAACGTCTGATAAACAGGCAGGAGTTTGACAGACATTCAAACTGAGAGTCTGCACAGAGGAAATTGGTTTAGGTGAGGTGGGAGGAAGAAAAACCTGAAGTAGGACTTCAGCAGAAGGAGGCTGAGAGACACTAATTTACAACCACAGAACTGTAACAGTATCATTAAAACACAATCATGAAATTGAAAGCCTCTGTGAGGTTTGACATTTAAAACATTTCCTGCTTTATCTGCATCACGGTCACTGTACAGGAGATCTAATGTAAAAAATATGTCAATTAAAGTGAATTTATATGGTTTTTTTATACTTTTTATTTGATTGAAAATGGCCTAATTATTGATCATTCATTCAGTTACAGTCTTATAGGTTCAACTGGTTGACCTTTTCCAGAGCAGTAATTAAAGACGCACATTAGGATTAACAGATTGTTCAATATTAGGTCTTTGGTTCAACACAGAGCTGTTATTATGGGAGATAAATTTCAGCTCACAATAGGAAAAAAAAAAAAAACAGGATATTCTTACTGTGAGGAATGAAAGAAAAACTGCCAACAACTTATCTCTGAGCACCGCAGGCAAAATCATCAAGATGTGTCTCGAAACTAGAAAGACCTGTTAAAATCAAACGGTCTGGCATCGCTACTGTACATAAAAACACATTGATTTGTTTTACTGCTTCAGCACCTAATTAATATCCAACAAACTTTACTTATTCATTTATAAATATGCATCATCAATCCTCATATTTATCCTCAACATTTTCTTATTTTAAGTACATATAAACACAAGAAAGACAAGAAATGTGTTAACTTTTCACTGGTAGTTTGTTTCACATCATCAAGCCTTGAAATGTAGATGCAAAAAAAAAAGTTCTAAAATAATAATAAAACAACAACAAGCTGCCATCTGAAATCTTTGCAAATTAGCTAACTGACAAATTGGTTTCCTCAAAACCAGATGTTACCAGGTGTTGGGGAGGTTCCCGTCTTGGCCACAATCGCGATCGTTGCCCTGAGGGCTGATTTGTCAGGGAGCGACTGCCCTCCACTTAGCGGAGGCCCGAGGTGATTAAAAACACTTCCATTTGTGAGAATCACCTCACAATTAGAGCTCACACACACACACACACAATGGAAAAAAAGGGCACAAGACACTTTAAAAAGCTGAAGCTCATAATCACATTTTCCATCATCAAAAATGTATTTTGTGCAATGCGCCTGCTGTTAAAGCCAGCACACAGTGAAAAAGGACCAAAGTATATGCTTTTACTCCATTAAAAAGAAGGAATAGACATTAACCCACATTTCAGGATGGCAAAGTGAGCAGAAGCCCTCTCTCTTTTTTTTTTTTTTTTCATCATATTCAATTTCATTCACACAAAATATGGCCATAAAAATTCCTCCCTCTCTGTCCGAGCTCTGCCTCTCTGTCAAAGTGAAAGCTTCTCTGAGGTTACCACCAAGTTAAACAGACATCCCTGAACTAGTTTCAGCCTGTCTGTTGTAGTTACTGTTGCTAAAACCCGGGTTTATTCCTGCCTCTGGGAGAGAAGTTCCCTTTGTGTGAATCTCGCCGCATTCACACACACTGTAATTTGAAGGGACCGTACGGAAACACTGGTTTGGCTGCCTAAGCATGACACAACATGTAAAAATCCATTCGCTGAGGCCAGGTTGTTAACTCTTTCTCTGCACCGCTCGGCCATTTACATAAGCAAACTGTTTTTGTTTTGTTTTTTTTATAAGCTAAACCGCAGTAGCTCATTACTTTACAGCACATTTAAAGTCCAACTGAAATTTGAATTCTTTGCACTTTTTGTGTAAGAAAACAGAAATTAATGTGCAGATTTTTTAATTTTTTCCAAATACATCCATATATTTTTGGACATGTGGAAATAGCATCTTAAGCTTCGAGCTTCTGGGTGGGTGTTTCCCATGGCAACGGTTGAATGACACTTGAGAACAGTCGTTGCTAGGAGACGCAGTGTCAACTACCAACCGGAGAACATCATAACCCTTTAGCTCACGAATGCTGATACACGTTTTTTCCCTATTGTTCGACAAACCCGCGTTGGTTATATAATTAATTATTTAAGACGTTTTTCTTTACATTTAACGTTTGGACGGATACACTGTGCTGTTATGTTCATATTCCACTATGAAACTGGAAGCTAGTCTAGCTAATGTTAGCGCGTTCCCACTATATTCATGTTATTTCAACACCTGATGAGTCATCAGCTGCTCCTACACACACTGTTTTGTGTTTCGTTAGCGTTAGAGCATTAGCCGTCCCTTGTTTACGTGTCCAGATGTCTTGACAGCAAAATAAAAGACCTGTCAAACCTCGCAGCAACAAGCAGTCCTGTAACGTAAACACAAGAGTAACTAAGGGAGTGTTTAAAATCACAGACGGGACAAAACAAAACTAACAACATCAGCCGCTGACCTTGTTAACCGCCTGTGTGGCTGTTGGAGTTGAACTGATATTATCAGAGCTGTAACAAATCAGAAACTATTCTGATAATCAATTGATCGTTTCACCCTTATTAAGAAAAAAATGCCAAGAATTCTCTAGTTCCAGCAGCTACTTTATGAGGATTTGATGCTTTTCTCGGTTTTTCAGTCACTGGATATGTTGTGTGAGGTGTTGGGACTGTTGGTCGGACAAAGCAAGACATTTGAAGAACATCAACGTGGACACTTCACTGTTTTCTGAATTACTACTGAACAATTACTCAAGAGAGATTAATCAATAATGGTAATAACAACTAGTAGCAGCCCTAGACATTATAAACTACTTTTAGTGATGACCCAAACAGATATTGCACCGTATTGCACCATCACAGCGGAAAAATAAAAAAAATTGACCTGATAGTTTCATAAATAGGAACAAACACCAAGAATCTAGAGTGTATAAACACTGATTTCTGTAAGAAAATACTTTAAATTTCAGTGTGGCTTCAAAAACTTCAGCACAGGGTTAAAGATTTATTTCCTCATCAGTCATTCAATGATTCAGTTTTCTACAATGCAAATGGTTGCCTGTGTGGTATGCAGGAACACAAACTGTGGCCTGACTCAGAGATTATATAAAGTTGGGAGGAACCCGACGGCAGGTCAGAGACGAAGTAAAAGGCCAAACTAAAGAGCTGACGGAACAGGCATCTCAAACCTCTCAGACATTCGTTATAAGATACTTGTGAGGGTTAAATGAAGCTCCTTGTAACAAGGGCAGACAAGGCCAGAAAAGCCCGCTGTAGCTGTAAAGCAACAAACAAACGCCTGTGTGTGTGTGTGTGTGTGTGTGTGTGTGTGTGTGTGTGTGTGCGTGTCCAGAGTCGGGCCCGTCTCTAGGTTAGCGTGTAACTTTGATTAGTGTTGGTTGCCGGCGTAGTTGATTCTGACCCTGGATATTTAACCACAGTCAGCGCTGAGCTCAGAGTCACGGTTGATCATTAACAGGAAACTGTTGTCAGTTTGTTGAAAATAACTGAGGCGGTGAAAAATAACACAAGCTGAACTTTGTCAATTTAAAAGATGGAGATCTGAACTGGATTTATCTGGTTGTCGTCATCCTTCCCCAAATTTTGGCTCGCGGAGACAATTTTGCACCTGATTAAAGCGTAATAAATCCACCGTCCCTGCAAATTATACTTCTAAACATTAATCAGCCATCAGGTTAATGTAATAAAATACACAAACTTTATTTCTTTGCATAAACATCCTTGTCAGCGCAGTGAAGGATGTCAGAGGGATGGGAAACTCCATCTCCGTCTCCCTGCATCGGCTTTATAGGGTAAACATTTTCCACCTTGTTAAATGTACCCCCTTTCACTGCAGTTGTTCACCATTTATCACGCAGCATGTTCTCCGTTAAAACAGGGGACCAGACCTGTAGGGGCTTTGGTGCAAGCAGCCTTTTATAAGACAAGAGGAATGCAGAGTCAGTTCTATAAACACTGGTGTTGCTAACAAGTCTGGGCATTTTCAAGGGGGGGGGGCACTTTGAGAGGAGGGATGGCGCTGCAGAGGACGGTAGAGGAAAAACCAAACGCCACACACACACACACACACACACACAGACGGTGGAGGTACCGTCTGGATGAAGCCACTTACAGCCGCAGGAGAAAGAGAAACGGACCACAGAGACTAAATGTACAAAGAGACAGAAAGAGAGAGAGAAAGCAGCTCAGCGCACGTTGTGAGAAAAGGTTAATATACTGCACTCATTTCTGAATCAGTGGGTTTCAACTTTGGGTCACATTTTTCCGTTGCACCTAACTAGGCCACACATCCTATGCCACAACTGTTGTACTTAAAACTGAGGTGAATACTATTCATATGGTTTTACACACACATTAACACTTTCACAAACAGATTTATCAACATGGTTCCAGCTATGCACCACAGCATAGCTTTTTTTTTTTTTTTTTAAATTTAAAAGGACACATATCATGCATTTTTTGATTTTCTGTTATTTTTATACTGTTATGATGTTGGATGTCTTTGTTAAACATGGTCAAAGGTCCAAAACTTGACATATAATGTATTTAAAAATGCTCCCTGCCAGTTTTAGCCTGTTGTTTTTGCAAAGTGACACTCCACTTCCTCATCGAAACTGATGTCAGATCGCCTACATCTGTTTTTAGCCTTTGTTGCTAAGGTTGTTCCACAGGTTGTTTACGTTAAAATACTCGCATATTTCTAATCAGATTCTGATCGGGCACGAACATGTACGGATGTATTTGAGAAGTTTCCATTTCGAGTTAAGAACAAGAAAAAAAAAAGCTAAATCTGACTGAAGCCTCCTTAGCCAAAAGCTAACCAGTCAGAACAGAGCGGGCTCATCGGGAGGCGGGCCTTAAAGAGACAGGAGCTAAAACTGCCCGTTTCAGACGGAGGCTGCATTAAGAGCCACTATGAGATAAATAAGGAGTTTTTTCAACTGTAAATCATGTTAAGATTTACTTTCAGAGCCCCGGAATATAAATATAGACCAGGAAATGTGCATGATACGTCCTCTTTAAAGTATTTACTTGAGCTTCTGAAGTAGTTTGTGTTAGCAGCAATGAGAGGAGGAAGTTAGCTTCACTCATCCAACAAGAGATTTCCAACGTACACAAACATTTTGTTAAAATAGACACATAAACACCCTTTTAAACCGGACACACCACTGATAAATACAAACATACAAGATATAAACACAAGCTAAAATTGTTCAGCTTGAAAATTTCCAGCTGACATGTTCGCGGGTGTGATTCATAGCATGGAACAAAACGTTAAATTATTTTAGGTTTATGAAACAACAGACTTTTTTTTTTTTCCAGGGTGGAAAAACACAGTGAAACTCTCTGTAGGCTGGCCTACTAGACCGACATTTAAATTGGTTGGATTAATTACCTGGAGACACTGACTGCAACGTATAGTTAAGACTAAACTCCAGGTCCACTGTCTAGCTTTTTTCTGGAGCTTTCAAATACATCTCACGTCTTCATCAGTGGGTGCTCAACAGGCATGAGCGACACGCATTTACTTTCAATTTAGAGTCACAGAGAAACACTTGTGATACAGTCGGTAGAACTCTACGGTTTAGTTTGTTTTTGAAGTTTAAGTTTGGTGTAACAGTTTGTACTGAATATATCAGTAAAATAATATTTCACGAATTCAAAGTTTCTCCTGCCAGCAGTGAGCTTTGTGTTTCTGCTGATGTCCGCAGAGAATGAGTGTCTGTCTGAGGGGGAAACCACTGCATATCCCGCCAGAGCTGCTTGGAGACCAGCTGTTTGAGAAAAGTAAACAAAACATTGAGAGGTGGGGGGACAGGAGTTCCTAACTTCCTGCATTGTTACCCGCAACCTGCGTCATAGACTCATTCCTGACAATGCAAACACACACACACAGACAGACAGACACAGGAGCACATGAATATACTGACAAGCACTTGGCAGACTTCAGAACATGTGGAATGTGCAGCCTTTAAGGTTTATAAAATGCTTGTGCAAGTGAGTGATTTTTTTTTTTTAATATTTTTGCATTTCACCACTTTGACCTTTACTTTATTAAGCTGCCAAGTATCATGAATGAATCTCCCGACTGTCCCTCGAGGGTAAATGAATCACTTGTTGCCTGTGACTGGGGTTTTTCTTTCCTTACGTCTAAAGGAGAGAAAAAAAGGGATCAGAAAATAACTGAGTCCGACAATTCCTCTGTTACTGTTTACAGCATGTGATGGTTTATTGTGATGATTCAGATAAAAAATACAGCCAAGTATGCTCTCCCAAAAGTAGCCCGAAGATTAGCCAAAACCACAACAGACTCAAAGTTCCTTCCTCTCTGCTGTTTGTTTTGTTCATTTGTGCACTTACACGCAGAGTTACCAGCTTATTATGTACACCTGCAACAATCTACAGCCATGCAGGTGTTTCTACAGCAGTGCATCCTAAAGTGACCTGAATGCTTTTAGGATATTTTAATAATGTTTCTCTACGTTTAAAAAACAAAACAAAGCCACATAACAATCCTGAATATGCACACTGGTGCACAAAAAGGTGACAGTCAGAGAAAGCAATGTAAAGATTTGTCGCTATAAATGAGCTCAAAAACATCAAATCTCAGCCCCTCGACACAGTGTGAGACAACCAAACCTGATCAGATCCACAAGAACAACAGCTGATTCGTTCACTTACATAAAAGGAACTGGCTGCAACGCAAGCTGCAGATGCTGCAATGGAGTAAAGTGAGGAGACAACTCGCCCACTTTAACCGACAAATAACCCTTTAAAAACAACCTGAATGCAGGTTGTAGAGTTTTGTCCTTAAATATAAACCAGTTTTACTTTTGAACATTTAACTAATAAGCACAGTTAATTTAGGTAATTCATTATTTTATGTTAAACACAGCATCAAAGCCTTTTTATCTGACGGAGAATACTACTTCATTTACTGGTGTTACTTCATATACTGTATGTAACGTCACTGTTATGTTTTGACGATGTGAATGGAGGGTGGCATTAAAAAAAACACCACTATGAATGTAATTTACGGCTGCAACTAACGATTATATCACCACTGATTCATCGGCTGCTAATTTTTTCCGATTATTTGTTTTGTCTATAAAATTGTCGTGATGATGAAACTCTGTGAAACTATCCAGCTCAACTTTCACAAGAGCTCAAAGTGACGTCTTCAAATCTCTTGTTTTGTTCGACCGACAGTTCAAAAAGATATTCAATTTACAATTATATTAAAAAAAAAAAACAGAGAAAAGCAGCAAATCCTCATAAATAAGAAGGTGGAACCGGCTAATTCTTGGCATTTCTGCTTGAAAAGATAAATCAAACAATTATTTGTTTATCAAAATAGCTGCAGATTAATTTTCTGTCAATCAACTGAGATTTTTTACTTCCCTCTGCCACAGTGTCAACAAAAACTAATCATTATATGTTCATCAGATAAGGATTCATTGCAGGGTTGCTGTGTTAGATTATAACTATAAAATGCAAAAAGTAAACACCCTTTGTAACATTTACACAGGGTTTTTTTTTTTTAAATAATGCAATATATTCACTCTATCTCACCATGGTCCATATAAAGTTTAGTCTAGAGCAGCTTTACTGACAGCAAGCTTGTACATTTTCTCTTTCTGCTCTCACACAAACCTGCAAGGACGCCTTAAATTCACCTGATAGATGTCAGCAATGCAGCCGGGTCTGGATGGTGTCAATAAAACAATTCAGGTCTTTGTGTCCCCCCTGACAGGACAAAGTGTGTCAAGTCAAGATTTCAGACGAGCGAGAGAGAAAACGTTAGTGTGGTTCCTTTTATACGAGTGTCAGACTGCTGCCAAGCCTCTGAGGCAGAAAAGCCCAGAGACGAGGCTTCCTCTCATCCAGCCAAAAACTCAGAATACTGAATTAAATACGACCTTTGGGGGTTATAATCTCTGCTAAGATTAATTGCTGCAAAGTTTTAGCAAAAAAACAGGAATATAAAAATTCTTATAGCTGTGTTAAAGGCCCATTTAGCTTCAAGCTGAGTGTTTTTTAAAGCCAATCTTGGGCATTAAGCATCATCATGTGATGGCTTCAAGGCAGTATGAGGAGGATTTTTTTTTTTTTTTTTTTGAGTTTCCAGGAAAAAGACATTCTCCACAGCAGACTTTAAGCATGTGATAGCATGCCATGCAATTAGCATTTCCTGTCTGATGAAGGAAACGCCTTAAGTGCAGGCTGGCTGTGAGGAACGGTGATGAACTGGGTCAAATGCCACAAACAAGAAGCCAAACAAATGTCTCAACAAGTTATTAGATGATGAGGAAGTGAACTGGGTAGTCCCCACATAATGTTGAGAAATTTCACCAGAACTGAGGATGGCGAGTCACGTCAAGTTCACATTAACACTCCAAGATACTATTATGCTGTTCAGGCAAAAGAATAAAACACTTCTGCTTTTCCTAAAAAGGCATTTAAACTCAATTGTTTACCCTTTAAAAACACTGTAAAGCCTCGGATTTGGAAGAACAGAACTTCAGAATAATCCCTGCAGAAAAGGGAAAAGCACCAGCATTTTTTAATCACCATTAAAGATTTTACCATGCAAATCAAATTACTGCCAATTACAGTCTTTTCAAGTCCAGTCTTTCATCCTCAATTTAAAAAAAAAAAAAAAAAAAATCCAAAAACACTGCAGCAGCTGCAGCGCTACTGTCTGCACCACAAGAAGCAGGGGACCGATTACCATTAAAAATAGAATCAAGTATCATTTGGCTGCTGTTTCTATTGTCCTCTGTTGGGCGATGCAATGTACTGTTCTGAAAACTTAATTATTTATGTTGTTTGGCCAAGTAAGCTGCATGAAAAAAAAAAAAAAGAGCGCACAGGAAGTGTTTATAAGATAAATAAACAGAGGACTCTGGCTCGCTGCTCGCAGACATTAGGAAATCTGCTGTGTGGATCTACTGCTGGGGAATGGCAATGATGCACATTTTCACACCCAGCATGTAACGCTGCAAAAACCGGAGATCTGTGAACTGCAAACGTCTGTTGACACGTAAATCTGTCAATTCTCAACATAACACGGAACCCTTCAAGCCAATTGGTGTCCTTGTATTAGCGTGGCAGGATGCTGTAGCTTTCAATATGCTCTGTCAGCCCCATTATCTGTAATATGTGTCTTTTGAGTCTTTGTTGCTGCTGCTGCTGCTGCGTGAGGGTCATTAAAGATTCACCTCATCTAAAATGTATTTTCCCTCTCGTGTCGACACATAATTACACGCTAAATACTGTTTGGATAAATACGCGTCTTCGTTCGCCGCTCTGACCTCATCAGATTTGGGACAATAGTCACTGTATTACCACATGATGGCCAGTGAGGGGGGATCAAAAGCAAACAATGCAGCCACACACTCTGCTGTGTGTTATTACATGTGTTGGCAAAGACAATATATAACATCAGTAAAGCAGATTCTCACCATAAAAACCAGAAAGTGTGATATGACAGAAGGGTGAACGTATTGTTCATGATAATACCAGCATGAGTCTTAATCTGATCAAAATTAAGCTTCTGTATCATTGATAGGTTGATGTGTCATGATATGTGCGTCCACGTATCACGATAACACTCAAGCACAGCTGAAAGAGGAAGTAACATTACAGTGCTGCCACTATTGACTGACAAGTAGCCCAGTTAGAGCCTCAAAACTGCTCAATCGACTTGAATATATCCAAATTTTTTGCATCAGATTGAGTGTTTTTTCCTTCCAACACATGCAAGGTTGAAATAATAAGTCTGAACTGAGATATGATGATATTTTGTTAAAGTAACACTAACTATGGCTGCATCAGGCCTCTCGGATATGTTCTGTGGTTGAGTGCAAGAGGAGAAATGAAGCGTTCAGGAGAGACAGTGGACTGCTGAAACTGCCTGTTTCAGACAGAGGCTGAACTGATGGGCTGCATAAATGGCCAGTATAAGATAAATAAGGAGTTTTTTTGAACTGTAAATCATGACGAGATATTCCAGTAGAGCCCCAGAATAAAAATATAGACCAGGAAATGTGCAAGTTACATCCTCTCCAGCATCCATGTCAACCTTATCTCTATAAAAGTTAGAGAAGGAAACCAGGAAACCGTCCAAATGTTACAAAAAGTCGTCCAAACAATCAAACGCTGCCAAAATTGATTTTTACCTGAACAATCAAATAAAAAAAAT
Organism: Thunnus maccoyii; assembly: GCF_910596095.1. Classification (NCBI taxonomy): domain Eukaryota; kingdom Metazoa; phylum Chordata; class Actinopteri; order Scombriformes; family Scombridae; genus Thunnus; species Thunnus maccoyii. Next base: position 9,730,545 of record NC_056547.1, read on the forward strand.
AGCTAAACTAGGTGGAGAAAAAACCCACCAAAACTGGCAACACTGGTTTGCTCCAAAAATAAAAGGAAGCAACTTTTGAAGTGTGGAAGTGGTTTGGTTGTAAAAGATCTAAAACAAAGCACGGTAACATTTCAACAGTGTAAGAAGAGAGTGACGACACCACAAAAGACTTATTTCAAGCAGAGGTACCCAGATGAGTGTGAGTGGAACTTAGAAATCCCATGAGGAGAGCGAAAAAGCTGATGTGAGGTCTAAACAACCAGACAAGACATCAACAACAAGTTGTTTTTAACACATCAAGTCAATATTATTCAGTATTTTATCACATGATTGTATCTTTACGTCTTTAAGAAGAACACCTGCTCCACCTCTATCACACAGGAAGGAAATAAAGGCTATTCTCATCACATCTTTCAGGCCAAAAGTAAGTGATGATCTAATTGCTTTGTGGTTAGGCGAGACAACCGAGCATTTCCTCTTTGCATCCAAACCAACAAATCCGCCAATCGATTTGAAATGCTACTTCCGAACACAGCATAGACGTGAGTACGTGCAGCGCAAACTCACCTTTTAAATTTTTCGGGTTGTTCTGCTTGGTGCGCGGCATCTTTTCCGCCTCAGTTCACAGGTGCATCTTGGGGAAAGCGGGGTCTAATGTTGGACCTCGAGAAGAGCAGACTCCTGAGCCGCAGTCTGGGTACATCTACAGAAAAGAAAAACAAGAGTCAGAATCAGCTGAACATGAACTCAACGCATCAATAAGGCACTATACTGGCCTTGCAGCGTGTAGCCTCCTCCTGCTCTCACTTGGCAGCTGTCTGGGAGTCCAGGACAGAGCCACTGATTGAGTTTATTCCTCTAACAGGTGCCCAGGCTGGACTTTTTCATTTCAGGCCTCTCCTCTCTGAGCTGCTCTGTAATAATGTGCAAGTGCGGTGGGCTCAGGCTACTGTCTGCTGTCAGTGGGAGGAGGTGTGAATATCTTCTCCCCATATCAATATAACCTCTGCAGCAGCTGCTATCTGCCACTCTGATCTCAACAGAAAAGACAAGAGAGAGGTGCAGGATCCGTTGCTGTTTATGGGAAATGTCTGATTGACATGTCAGCCGCCTGATACAGGGTGCCTGCTCTTCACTTTGATGAATGTCAGCCCGGATGACAAATCATGCAAACAATAAGGTCCTGTGAGTGTGTTCTGTGTGTGTACCAGCAGTGATCGCTCGGGGCCACCGGGCCACACAGAGGTTACTATCAAGAGTTATCTCCCTGCTCACGTTAGATCACTGCAGAAAGTCTACGCAAAACATACAAAAAAAAAAACAAAACAACAGTGACTGAACCCACCTTCACAGGGGAAATGTTTCAACTCGGTTGCCCTTTTATAAAACAAAAGATTAAAAGCTTTTAAAGGTGTCATGCAAATTCTGGTTAGGGTTAAAGCAACGTCAGGCAAAAAAGGTGGGCGCTCAAGTTAAATGTTACCAAGGACGTGTGAAGCCCACAGAGCTGCCTGATATGCATAAACAACCACAGAAGAAAAGCTCACCACTGCAATGAGAGATCTTAGACAGAAAAGCATCAAATCATGAAGTAAATATCTCATATCAATATATATTTTTTATGCTTTCTTGCCCCTTGCATCATCTCTCCCATGGTCCCCCCAACGACAACTCTTACCCATGCCAGTGCAATGCACGTTGCAGTGCTTAAGGAATCAGCCTTTTGTCTCCCCCTCACCATTATTACATAACACTTACTACAACTGGATGATGGTTTTTCTCTCCATATACAGTTGGTACATGTGGCGCTAGAGCAATGACATCATCTTACGGTGGATTTCGGTGGACTCGCTGTGCACGGCCGGGAGCCTTATAGCTGCACCGGGTTCGCGCACACACACACATTAAAAAAAAAGCACACACACACACACACACACACACACATTCAAGTCACACGACAGAAACATGAAGAGCTTCTCACCTGGCTGCTTCAGTCAATGATGCACAATGCATTTTTTTTTTGTTTTGGTGCAGGTTCGACGGCGCGGATGAGGCGGGAGGAGAGAGATGTGCGCATTTTTCCCTGGGGTGTCTGTCAGTCCGTCTGCCAGCCTGCCTGCCTGCCTGCATCTATGTGTGTGTGTGTGTTTGTGTGTGTGTGTGTGTGTGTATGTATGTGTGTTTGATATTTGAGGAAACACCCAAGTGACACAAGAAAGAAAAAAAAAAAAGCATACCGGTGACTCAAGCTGCGCTGTAACGCTATGTCCTAACCGAGTCAGGCTGGAATGCAAAGGCAGGTGACTAATGATGAATTCACACCTGAGGATCATCAACCGGCGTTATGTAAAAGCAGGAAAGCGACGATACACGCACTGTGACGGGAATCTGATTGTGTGGCATGATTTGAAAGCTTGTAAAAAATCATAACATATGAACATAAAGCGATGCTGAACATGTTTTTTCTTGCTCCACGTTGCAGAAGGCGTTGAGGGGGGGTGAGTGAGAGTGAGGTTCATCTGGTGCAGTCATGGTAAACACAGCTAAAAGGGAAGGGAATTATTGGCATAGCTGCATGGAATGAAGTCAGCAAAAACAATGCGTGGGAATAGCGTATTTTGTGCCTGCTGCAACACGTGAACGCCCTGTAAGTGAGGGAGGAGCCAGGGAAAACCCCTCACTGTCTCTGGAACAGCGCTCGAATGGGACACTTCCCCGTTCATCCGACATAAACCCCCGCCGCGACGGCTCCCCTTCAGCCCTTTCCACACATGCACATTTAATCACAACATTAGCGATGACAGTGAACACATGAGAGGTACCCGAGCTGACAGAAATAGCTTCTGGCTTACCTATAACGGTGCACAATAATTTTTTAAAAGAAAACGGAGCAACAAAGAGCGCAGCGTAGAGGAGCACAAGTTGCCTCTCCTCGGTGGTTTTTTGCACGGTTTGCTGCAGAAGTCCACACACACAACAAAAACAACACTGCGCCAAAACCGGCCAGCTACGCAACCTCTTGCCTTGCTTTAACTAGACTTTAAAGACCGTTTAAAGTTAACGACAGGCCAAAACCCCGGACGAGAGACACACGGTGGAAAAGCGATAGAAGCATGTCTGACTCTCTGAGGCGCTGCAGCTACCGAGAGCGACCTATATCACAGTGACAGAAACCCCGCTCCGGCAAGCGGCTCTCACTCAAAAACACACGCAGGAAAACAAAACAAGCGCACTCAAACTGAATTTATTCATACTCACAGGTGCAGTTTTAGCTAGTGTCAGGGTTGTAACACACCTTTAGTGTAAGGAGAAAGAGAGGGGGGGGATACGGCTCTGTATTTCTCCCTTCACCTTGTCTCTCACTTTCTATTGCAGGAAACAGACAGGCCCACTGACGTCAACGGGGGTCCCGTCTCCGCCTCCCAGCCACGGGGTGTCCTCTCCGGGCAGCGGGGGGCTCCCGACGGTCGCAGTCGCATAGCTGATAACTTGTTTTAAAAACAGCAGAACCATAAATTTGTCTTGGTCTGGATCCATGTTCGTTAAAATTAAGCCTCCTCCTAATTCTCGCGGTACGAGTCGTTTCTTGTCCGAAAACGAGTGGCCGCATGCCGCGTCGTTTGTCGTAAACCTCCCCCCCTAGGCGGACCCCCACCCGCCCTCTCCTCGGCACATAGTTTAGGACTGACGGTTTTCCCGGAGGTTCCTTGTTGTCAGGTCACGTTGTGCCCCTCCGCCACTACCGACCGGGCTTTCCCATGCACAAACCCGCAGCAGGGACATAACAGTGGGCCTTTCTGCACCGGCACTGATGCCCGTGGTGGTAAATAACAAAAACATGGGTGAACTGTAGCCTCCACTTGATGCTAATCAGCCACTGATGTAACTACAGTTCAAAAACACTGCACGAAAAGGATTATTTTATGGGATTTGTCCTCCCAGATAACCATGTTCTGGTGTTTATTTTGTATATCTGCTATTTAAATAGCTTGAAATTTGTTGCCACAGTCTGTACAGAGCCTTGCATGAATACATGGATACATAAATACAGTATAAATCCACAACATAACTACATGAAATTATGTAAAATATAAAATTGGAGCAATTAATAAAAGTAAGGTAGGTAATTTTTTTTTTAAATTATGGTTATTATTATTGTACATTGCAGTTAGTATTTAATTTTTATTTTGTCATTTTAAAAATTATATAAAATTGTACATATATAACATAAAAATATATCATATGAAAAATGTGGCAGAATAAAATTAGGACCAAGTTATAAAAAAAAACATAAAACCATTAAAATGTCTGCATGGTGTTTGAAATTAACTAAATGTATACAGCATATATAATAATAAATATATTTCTGTAATGTATTTTGTATTGACTGCAGATGGAAAGTAGTTTTAGCTAAAAGAACAAAGCATCTCTTCTGTTTGTTTGCAATAATACATGTATATTATACATGGTCCCTGACAAATAAATATAGTTAATTGAATTCATTAATTAGAACTTAAACAGTTTAGTCAAATAATCATTTAGTTGAACAACATAAAAAATAAACTAACAATTTTAATAATCAACTAATTGTTAAAAGTGATTTTTAAAACAAAAATGGCAACAACTTCTCAAATGGAAATATTTATGGTTTTCTTAGTCTCCTATGATAGTATAATGGGATATATTTGGGTTTTGGGCTGTCAGTAGGATAAAACAAGAAAATGTGAAGATCATTTTTCACTATTTGCAGACATTTTATAGAGCAAATTACACATACATTAATTGAGAAAATCTGAAGATTAATCAATAATCAAATAGCTAAATGAATGCTCAAATGCTTCTTGTGTCAAATGCATTTTGTGTCCAACCTGTCCATGCCTTTACCTGAATTAAGGTTTTTTTATGTATATAGCCAATCAAACATTTCATTTTCAACTTAATTTTATTAAAGAAGTAACCATCACACCATTTTAAGGGTGAGAGGAAGCTAACTCAAAACAAACTGGTTTAAAACAACCACAAAAGAGCACTGAACTGTGAAAAGCAGTAAATATTAGCTGTCTTCTTATCCTCAAACATAAACACACATCTTTGTCTTTCCACTTTGCTTGTTTAACGAGCTAGCAATGTCAGTTTGTAGCATAGCTAGCTAGCTAGCTATGAGCTAAGCTAGTTAGCTGCAGCACCTTGTATGTGAACAGCTTGAAAACTTACCTCCAGGTGTAAAGATCACCTTTAGTCATATAGATTGACCATTTTAGAAGCTGAAATATGTTAAATGTTTTCTTCAGTATCACAGCCAACATTTTTACAGTCTGTCAGTTAGCAAAACCAGTTTATTATCATTGTGTTTCCCTGTTAGCTCAACTGTCAGTCAGGCTAAAGCAGCTACTATATCTCCAGAGAAAATACACTTTTCTGTCAGTAATATGATAACATTTTTTGACTGCAAAAAACTTTTGTAAAGGTCTCTGTGCCACCAAAATACAAAACACATAATTGCTGTCAATCTTTAATGTTTTAAACAAGGACTTGAGCCAATATTAGCTGATGCAAACAGTTAGCATTTTTCAAACTAGCTCCACCTCAAGCAGCTACAACAGTAACATGCTGCTTGCACACTGATGCTTCAATATTAATAATCTAATGATGTCATATATGGTAATATGCCAGTCAGAGGGACCAAATGAATACTATGCTTTAATACTTTAAGTATATTTTGCTGCTAATACTTATATACTTTTACATGAGTAGGATTTTTCATGCAGGATTTTTACTTGTAATGGAGTATTTTCACGTTGCTGTATTGGTACTTTTCCTTAAGTGTAGGATCTGAGGACTTCTTCCACCACAGATTTGTGTATTTGATCAGTTGGAAAACTACTCCAAATGTACAGATCTTTTGGTTACAACGTATATATGTGAATACATAGTGTGGAATCAAATGAGTAAGGTGGCGTTTCAGATGACCTTTCTGAATTACTCTCACTTTTTGCACGTTAGTATTTCCCCAGTGTCCAACTCACATTTTCCACGGTAGCTTTTTCTGCTAACAAGTGACAAAAAGTGACAAAAAGATCTAACAGCAGGGGAGGGAAATTTTAACTCCTGCTCATTTTCACATTTCTTTTAATAAATATGTGAGAGTGCCATGAATCAAGGCCACCCCATAATGCAGCATGTTTTCACATCCCACTCACTTAGAGAAAGTTCTGATAAACAAGATGACAGATTTTGTCATTTTAAAAAAGTAAGGTTTTAGACTTACTGATATAAGGTGGTAAGATGGAATTTTTTGCAGCAACTATTGTTTATTATTATTTGTGAATATCTATTTTATTTAGTATTTTAAGGTGGATATTTTCTGGGATAACCTCCTGCAATGGTTGCCTGGGTGCACTAGTGCATCTAATTTTTATCCTCTGTCTATATCCCTTAAATTATGGCGACCGTGAGAGTGAGTGAGTCCATCTATGACACATCACCGAACCAAAAAGGCCATGCTATTTTTTGCCATATAGACAGAAATAGCTCTCGGTTAAATGCGTAAATAAATCAAACGTTTTCACCTGGCAACCGGTTCCATGTGCAGCACCTGGTTAGCAGAGCAACAGTAACATGTGATGAAAAAATGTTAAAGGATGGGTTCACTTGTTCATACTGGCTATTAAAAGATGCCTTTAAAATGTGCTTTCAGTGTAAGTGATGGAGGCCAAAATCCACAGTGCGTCAATACAGTCGTTTTGTGCAAAAATGCATTTAAAAGTTGATTTGCAGCTTATATGAGGCTTAAGCAGCATTCCCTCTTTGTGTTTCCCTGTTGAGCTGCAGTGGAAGTAACAAAAAAAGGGTCTTTGGCACTAAAAAGACTAACGTTGAAAGATATCTACTTGAATGAGAATGCATCACGCTATCGACAGGCTTTATTAATTTAATTTAAACTGGAAACAATTTTAGTGTGAGAACAGATGACCCAGATTTTTAAACTAAACTGCAGCCTGAACAGTTTTTACATTTTTTTTCTTTTTTTTTATATATCGAGTCAGTAGCTGCAGTTGCTGCAAACTAGCTCTGAGAAACACACTGTCACCCAAAGAAAACTTTGCTGCAGTGAAGCAAATCTACTCATTAATAAGTGATTGTGTGACAGCCGCCCACCATCATATCACAAGCTTCCTGCAGACTGCACAGTGGGACTCCTGGCTCAGTTGAGCTTTATGACTCACCTGTTTCTGCTACAACAACTTAAAATGGCACATTTGAATAGTGGAACTTTTTTTTTTTTTTTTTTTTTTGCAAGAGGTTGTCTTTCCACAAAGAGATCTGAACATTAATGCAGCATTTCTGTCTGTATGTTGGTTTATTTTGTATGAATGAATGATGGTTATCATTATCACAGAGGCTGCTCAGTTTTCTCTATGAGACTTGGCTCTTTTTTTTTTTTAAGTCAGGCTGTCTGCACACCCACATAAAAATTGAGATGTGTTTGGTTTTTCAGTGCAAGATGCATTGCAGTGTGTGATGTTAAAACCTGTTTACATAACCACATTTTTCCTAAGAAGACAGCTTGTTTGCTTTGAGCTAATGCAACGCCAATAATAGAACAATTGTTTATTAATTGAGCCCTCAGCTGCCACTCTCTTAGCCAAAGTCAATGCGAGTGCAGATCAAATCAGAGTTTTTTTTGTGATTGCAGCTGGACAAGATACATTTGTGTCTTTAAGGTTAAGCAGAAATGTGGTGTTTCTCTGGAAGTGTTTAATGAAGAAGAGGTGATCTGGACCTCAGGGCTCTGTTCTTGGCCCTCTGCTTGTCTCTTGATATTTCACCTCTCAGCCAAATTAAAGTCAGTCACTGAATTCAATTTCCGCTAACACGCTGATGATACTCAGCTGTACGTGCTCATGAAGGCAAACGATCGCACCATTGCTGGTAAATCAGAGGCTCGTCTGACTGCTGTGAAAGACTGGATGTCACATAACTTCCTGCCTCTAAACTCAGAATAAACTGCTGATCATCGGCTCTGTCAGACACAGACACCGTTTGATCAACTAACAGAGACGATTGTGAGATCTCTCAGATTTTGACAAGCCAAGAATCTTGGTGTTTTTGTCTATGTTAAAGGGTTTTAACTACTTCGGTCCAGACTGAACTGGATTGCCAATTGTACAATTTTGTACAGACATTCATGATCCTAGAGGATGAATCCTACTGACTTTGGTCATCAATCTCAACAGGTATTGAGTGAATTGTCATGAAATTTGGTATCGACATCCATGACTAGAGGATGAATCATAATTATTTTGGTGATCTCTTGATTTTTATCTACCACCAGCAGACCACCAGTTTTCATTTATCCTGTGAAATAGTTCAACATCCAGAAGTTGAATTGGCACAAACATTTTGTACATACATTAGTGGTTCTCAGACGAAGTATCATAATGACGTTTATGGTGTCCTATAATGAAGTTGACATTTGTGGTTTTGAGTGAAATTTTTATGACAACTGAATGTTTTGCATGTGGTACACACATTCAAGTCCCCTCGTAGCATTATTTAAAATATATTTGATCCCGTGAGCTTTCCTCTAGTATCATCACCAGCTCAGATTTTACTTTGACTGATACTTGACATTGACAATGACAATTCCCATCAGCTGTAGTTTGTGTTTAGTGCTAATTAGTAAATGATAAAATGCTATCACGCTAAACTGAGATAGTGAGGGTGGTAAACATTATACCTGCTAAAAAATCAATGTATTTGAATTTTTAAAGCAGCACTGCCGTGGCTAAGTACAGTCTCACAGACCTGCTAGCATGGCTGTCGACTCCAAGTCTTGTTTGATCTGCACATCAAATAAATCATCCAGATCAATTTGTTCCACCTACACAACATTGCTCAAAATTCTGTCTTTTCTGTCCATGAATGATGTGTAGACTTGACTACTCTAACATTTAGTTCTCAGGCCTGCCAAATGCAGAATTTGGCTGTATAAAATTATAGCCCAGTTTCTCATGAGTCTACTGTTACTATTGTTATTTCTGTCTACTCTGTACATACAGTAGGACATCTGTTGCATGTCTGTCCGTTCTGGAAGAGGACTCACTCCTCTGTGGGTTTTCTTGAGGTTTCTTCTTCACTTTCCCTGTTTGAGATGTCTTTGGGATATTTCCCTTATCTGAACAGAGGGTCTAAGGACCAGAGGATGTTATGTGTTGTACAGATTGTAAATCCCTTTTGAGGTAAATTTTTGATTTGTCTTGACACCTTATCACGTTTCTGTAGATACAGTAAATCTGACTATACAGACTGACGAGATGTCTCCGAGTATCTGGAGGAATTTTCTTGACCAAAAAGGCAGCTCCCAAACTCTGCCATGTCGTTTAGACCTTTGTCAGCGCAGCAATATAATCACTGGTCATATTAAAGAAGGGGACTTCCTCAACTGTCCCCACAGCAGTGTTAGCGAATGGCAGCGAGGCTATTAATATCCTGGAGTGGTTACAGAAAATAAGCACAGCTGCCCAGCAGAACTGTCCCCTGAACAATAGCCTCTTATGTGGGGGGGAAGGCCTCTCTGTTTGTGTCCTTCTGTAACTCATGTTCGTGGGGGGTTCTTGTGCTGTTTTTCTGACTTGGTTTCCCTCAGTATCAAAAATAGATATTTATTGAACGCGACCTTGCAAAGAAAGAGAGTATTCATAAGGGAATGCCTGAGTGTCCTATTTCTCTTGGCTCACAGTTAGGCGTTTGGATAAAGATTGATGTTGCTGAAGTATTTATAGGGTGGCGTCCTTCTATCCCTTTTTCTCAGTACGTTTCCTATTGCTGCAGATATGCAAGGAACTGGTCATAAACACCCTATATAAATACGGGACAATGGTTCAGGCACTCAAGCTGTCCTATGAAGATAAGCCCTCACATATACACATATCACAGTGGACGGTTTCCCAGTTAAGCACCATTACAGAATCCCGAACCGCAGCTCAAACAGCTGCTCGCCTCCCAAACAAACTATATTTCAGGATTTTCAATTAGAGGTGCCATGCATGGTTGTAAAAGGTAAATCATGAGGCTATAATGTCCACTGGTCTCTGTGTAATTTGTATCCATAAAAAGTGGGGGAGTTTTTGCATCATGAATGGAAATAGGTTGCAATTTTAAATTTAACTACAGCAAAATATCTGTTTCCATATATTCTCCACAGCTCTGATAAAAGGTGGGGTGTACACATTGCTGGATGCTTTGTTTACACCGCACCATATGATGTTACATAACTGAGGCTGTTGCCTGGGCAACCACTCAGACTCCACCCCCCACCCAGCTATAGACACACACATATAAACACACACAGACACACACACACACACACACACACACAGCGCTTGGGCAACAGGACATTTTCCAACCACATGACTTGACTGGTTGATTTAACCCTCGTTCATACACACTATTAACGACTTGACCTCTTTCCAGTGTCCAGAAATGTTGTTCCTAAGAGGGATTTCAAAATAACCAGTAGGGGAAACATCTCTCCGCAATGATGGCTCACCACAGTGTTGTTTGATAAACAAATTAAACATTCACCACATTTTACTACCTGCACTGACACGATCCCGTTATTTATGGCTATCCATCAAAGCGTGGCCGCGCCCATGTCCTGTGTAACTTCAATAAAAATCCAACAAAAATAGGATGTAAGCTCTCACCCAGGTCGCACAATACAATGTGCAAGTTGTCAGCGGCTGAATAGCAACAATGTGAGTCAGTTTTCATTACTTCGTGTGAACAATCAGCTCCACTAGATGAATTCAAGGTCAAAGAGGCACTCCTGCCTTCTCAAGCCGTAGCCTACAATAACAACACCAGGCATCCCCGTACAAGAGCTGTCTCTTTGTGTTGAAGGGTACAGCGCTGAGTACACTCTCAGCTCTCAATGCCGGCTCAAAGCTCCATTCACACGCCATCTGACAGTCCATCGAACCAGCTTCTGGTCCAAGAGGCAGAAATAGAAGCTCTGGGCCTTCGCCGCCTTGACTGTATCAGTCAGCAAAACTGATCAAGTTTTTTCCCTGAACAATTATTTCATCCACTCCCAGTTTCAAAGTAAGCAATCCATTCAGAGAATAAAGTTGACATCTGCAATGTTTCCTTACATCTTCTATATAATAGCATGCCAATCACATTTAAATGTAATTTGTGGCATATTTTCTCTTAACTGTAACTCAGGGTTCTAGCCAGGAAACTTTTGCAAAAGATATTTTTAATCTCAATGGCACTTTCCTGGTTGAGCAAAGGTTAAATAAAAGCAAGATTAAGAGTCTGCAGCCACGTTAGCAGCTCTGAACTATCAGCATAACATGCTGATGTCTAGCAGGTAATGTTTACCATGTTCACCATTTTATTTTAGTGTGTTAGCATGCTACACTTGCTAGTTAGCACTACACAAAGTACAGCTGATGTAAATGTTGTGAGTTTTGAAAATATTTGATCATAAACCAAAGTATTGGACAAATTAAACATTTGAACTGTTGGTGGCGCTAGATGAAAAGTCAGAGATCACCAGAGTTATTGCAATTTATCCTCTGGGGACTTTGAATATCTTCATATATTTCATGGCAATCCAGCCAATAGTCACTCAAAACCAAAATGCCAACCTCATGGTGGCGCTAGAGGGGAAAATCAGGAGACCAACAAAGTCAGTTAGATTCATGCTGGAGACCATGAATGTCTGTACAAAGTATCATGGCAATCCATCCAATAGTTGTTGCGATATTTTAAGTCTCAACCAACCATCTGACCAACAGACCAGCGTTGACCATAGAGTCATGCATGGCAAAAAAATGATTGTATCTTATGTAAAGGCAAACTCTTAGAGGAGAAGAGATCTGAATCATTGGAAATTAACTTGTCTTTAGTTCCCAGCCAGTAAAGTTCAACTGAAATTTCCTCAGAAAATTAAATCAGGTTCAAATCAGATCATGCTGGCTAAACCTCTGAAAGATTCCTTATATTGTAGATGCATGTGTGTGTAATGTGTTCAGGTATGTTATGCATGTTTCCTTGCACAAACAGAATCCTCACATACTGTACATATAAATAAACTAAACCATGAACACTCAATGTCCTGCAGACATCTTCTGGCACATACAGTAGGGAACATAAAAACCGTCCCAAAGCAGCTGGGCACCAATCCAGAGATGCTTATCAAAAAAAAAAAAAAAAAAAGCAGGAAGGACAGTGTGTGTGTATATGTGTGTGAGGGTGTGATTGTTGGCCCTTAGAGAGAGCACATTTGACCGTATCCCCATGTCATCCATCATGGCTGTGCATTGCGCAGTGCCGTGCAGTGAATACGTGATGACAAGTCAGAGTAGCAGCTGCCTTCTGTTTCACCTCTACACATATGCAAGGTAAGATTATGCAAACTGTGTGTGAAATGTGTGAATAAAGCTGACATTTAGATCTATTTTAAAGTTTGTGTAAATCTCCTCGGTTTAAGCTGGAATCAACTCAAACTAAAGCCACTTCTAAGACCCTCTTTAAGCATCGTACAGTATGTGGTTATGATATTTAATCAGTGGAGCCGAAGTGAAAAGATTTTGTTGACTGCATTAAGTGAAACAATCTTACACCCTACACTAATCCCTGGTGAGAAAATCACCTTGCATGATGCCGTCTTTAAATGCAGCATTTCTCGGAAAAGTATAGCTGAGGTAAACTTCGTTTCTGTGTCCCCACTGCCTCAATCCAGCTCTCGATGCCCTGCAAAATGAGCCCTTAGGAAAAATAAATTCCCTTTTTTTTTTAACTGTTCCCAAGTGATCCACATATAGTCCAAAGGGAAAAAAATAAAATGTTTTTTAAGCTGCTCTTTAAAGCATGTCCAACATCCGTCTTCTCTGGGATTTTGTTGCCCTGCGTTGAGTCACTGCCTCAAGACGGTGCCAGTGAATTACTACAGTCCTGCGGAGTTTCCATTCAGCTGCAGAAACTGACCTGCAGGCCGGGGTACCACACGAGTTGGAGCTGTGTCGACATCTTGACAGCATCGCTGAGTAGGATGTGGGATCGGGGAGGGAGGCCAGACTGGAATCCTGGATCCTGAAGCAGAGGAGTGTTTCAGGGAGAAGCCTGGTGTTGTGTCAACATTTCCAGTGACGTTACCACAGAGGGAAAAATCCCTGCTGTTGGGAAGGCCTGGCTGTGCTAATAAGGGAAAATACTTTAAGTGTCAGCTTATATGACAGGTCCTTGTTAATGCACCACTTTGAGAGGAGAAGAAGGAGCAGAAATGCAATAATTCCTTTCCAGGGTGGGCTAAAAAAATATTAAAGAATAATATACTGTGGCTAAAAAACTATAAGAAACTGTATTCTGATAGCAGTGCTTGTAAACAGGGTTGTTGAGGACACTTTTTTGTGTCAAACACACAAAAAAAAGACACTTAATGCGTTTTTAATGCTGATTTTGATCATTTTTAGGCTCAGTTTTAACTGATTTTAGGCACAAAAAAATCAGAAAACATGAAAATAATGTGAAACTTTCTCAGGGTGTTGGGGTATTGCACTGGCTTGTCACCTCACTATTTCTTAAATCCTGTCTATGTGGCCCAGCTTATAAAAGATTGCAGATTACTTCGGGGAAAACTGAAGCGAAACTGAAAAAGGCGATTTAAATACTGGCATGTGTTCTGCTTCTTTATAGAAAGCATCACATGAGCAAATGTATGCAACCTGAAATAATTTTCCCAGGCAATTTTTCACTCTAATTTTATACTTCAAGTATGACAAAGCACCATGAAAGCACCTAACAGTAATCACAAATCATCATAGAATTTGTGTAATACAATATTCAATAATTTTTTTAAAGGAACAACTATATAAAGTGGTTATTCCATCCTTTAAAATGAAGTCTTGTGTCGGCACTTTCCGCTTGTTTGCACTCTAAGTGCCTGGAAAACATTTTGCGGGAGGAAGGAGAAGAAAAAAGATGTCAGCTGTATTGTTGCTACTTTTAGACCCTTCATTGGGGAAGAAGAAAAAGGACAGGAAACAAAGAAACACACTCAGTTTGCTCGGAAAAATGCTTCATTAGTCAGGGAGGAGAGGAGGAGCCGGATGCAGCTCCCCTGGTATTTCATACATCAGCTGACTTATGGTTTACACATTGCATTAATAACCCTCTACTGTCCCTGTGTGCACAGGCTCTGGGGAACATCAAAGCAGTACAGCAGCGCCTAAATCAGACAGCAAAGAGACCCCGAGGCCACTGTGTTGAGGAAACCTCCAGAATCCAATTTATTGATCAATTAAATGTTGTCTGAGACCTGGAAGGTAAATGTTTTGAGCTTGAGCTGGAGATAAAACCCTTGTGTGTTACAGATTAAAGTTTGTATAACAGTAATGGAAAATTCTGGTTTATTATTAAAGTTTGGGGCTTATTTTTGTAATTTTTGCTCTCATTTCTTTCGGTTATTATCAAAATGTATCAAGTTAATTGCTGTGATCTGGAAACATGGTGACATTGCTGCAACTCGAAGTTTGATGGGGCAAAGAAACACTTTATTTAGAGGTAAAACAATTTAATTTAGAGTAAGTATGAAGCTCAATGTTGAACCAGAAAGTTGGACTGTAAACTGCAACAGATGTGTACAACAGACAATTTAGGTAATAATTTTACTGTTTGTCTGTATTTTCTCTTCCGCATGAGTTTGGGTCTGATCACATGGTTATCACTGTTACCATGACAACAAAAGTCTCTTAACCTTATCAAAGTACTTATTTTAACATAAAACATGATCTCTCCATAAACCTAACAAAGTCATTTTTGTGAAAAGACTAACACAAAACTAAACGCGACCAAAAACCCTTTAAATGGACCAAAACCCATGAAAAAACACCCCTGAATTGTCCCCTTAATTTGAATTTAATTTTTTTATTTGGTGGTTTTCATGGTTTTTGGTCCATTTCAACATAAGATCCAAGTTGTAATAAAGCAGAATTCTCCTTTAATAGGGGAGACCAAGGGCTTTGTTGATGTTTGTTGAGAGCAGAAACTACAGACAACATTCAGGTCAGGCTGAGTTAAGAAACTGAATACAACAAATTATTGCGACAGAGTTTGGTGAATGCAGGTACTGTTTGTCTTTATTGTCTTTGTTTAGCTTCTATGTCTAAAATTTCTACTTTAAATTATTGTTGGTAACTATTTGTATTTAAATATAAGTAGTTGATAACTTCACAGTTTAACATTCACTTTGGGTTTAGTCACTTCCTGTCTAATGGCTTTCTGGTTTCACAGATATACGCAATGTACAATCTGAATTCAATTAACAGTAAATGGTCAACCTTACTGTGTCTCTCTTTCCATTGGCTGTGGTTTAACTTAGTGTTTAGTCAGAGTTTCAACACACTGCACAGGAACGCTACCGTGAAAAGGTTTTGAACTGGTCGAGATGGCCACAAGCAGCAAGTCGTCTGTAGCAACAGAACATCAGCATCATTGGCAAGTGTGGCTGGCGCCCGAGCTAAAGCAGACGCCAAGATAAGAGCATCATATGCTAGTTAAGAGGCTAAACTGAAAATGGAAAAGGCTGCCAGAGAAGCGGAAAAGATCACAAGAGATGCTCAAAATCAATTGGAAACAGTAAAGATAGACACAGAGTTGGCTGGAAAATGCTGAAGCAATGCAAGTTTTAGATTAAACTGGAAAATCTGAAGGAAAAAAAGGTTAAAATTGAAAGCACCAGTGAATATGTCCAATCTGTTTCAACTGCCAAACAAGCCAAAGTCTGAAAAAGCTGCACCAAACTTACCTGATCTGAATAGAGTGGAGATGAAGTCTGAAGTCAGGAGAACAGACTCCACCATGAACATACTGTACATGCTCAGTCATACACTCCTTCAGCTAGCACACCACCTCTGGTGGAGCCTTTTGCACAGTATTTGGCATAATGAGACCTTGTCAGTTCAGGAATGTGCCAATTTAATAATAAGGCTTTACCATGAATGGCACTCCTCATTCATCAATGCAGCTGGTGAAGTTCACCTCACAGCAACCTAAGAATTGGACCTCATGACTAAATGGCTGAGAAAGGAATCAGTGCATGTGGTCAACCCCGAATTGGCTTCACACAAAACATGGGGGAGACTACTTGAGTGCTATGCTGCCCCTGAAATCATTGAAAAGTTATGCAAATTATGTGAACTTGGAAATTTGTTTATGGAGATCCAAGGCGCTAAAGAAGACGGTTATCTCACCGGCCTGTCATATCTGGATACTTCATTTGGAATTGGCCCAATCATTGATAAGCTTCCATATGGGCTTCAAGAGAAGTGGGTGTCTTCTGGGTCACGGTACAAAGAACAGGACCACGGTCACTTTCCTCCCCTTGAGTATTTTTGTGACTTTGTGTGCTATGAGACAAAGAAGCGAAACAACTCTAGCTTTATGCATCAAAGCCGCACCACAGCACCCACAAAACCAGTCAAGTACATTGTGAAAAACCTTAACACCAACAAACCCATCTCAGTGCACAAAACGGATGTTTCTACAACCAAAGACGACCCTGATAAGAACCGCCTATTACACAACAAACCTCATCCTCTCAGAAAATGCAGAACATTCATAAACAAACTCCTCAATGACAGAAAGGTCTCCCTCAAGGAGAAAGGAATATATATTCAAATGCTGTTCTTCGATCATCCACTTCACCAAAGACTGCAAGTCCTCCATGAAGCCCTCTGAATGCGACAGCACCTATAATGATGCGGCCATGCATCCCGACCCATCACCTCAAACCGCCAAGGCTCCTTCACCGTCACAAGAGAACGGCAGGAAAGGAGAGGATCACTCTAACATGGCTGTTGTTAGAACAAGCTGCACAGAAGTTTGCGGTCCAAGTCAATAGAGTCGCTCATGCTCAGAGATCTGCCTCGCAAAGATTTACCCCAAGAGTGCCGAGGACAAGGACACCAAAGTAGGGATGTCCAGAGGGCCCAGTATTTGTATTTGTATCTTTGTTTGTTGAGGCAGCAAAATTATTTGTATTTGTATTTGAATACAAATACAAATAATTTTGCAGACAGACCTCTATCTATTTATACACCCATAACACAGAGACAGCACGGCGTGTAACGTGTAGGGAGGAACTTCAAGGGCGTTTATTGCTTTGCACTTTTCAATTATTGCCTATTTTTTTACAACCTAACTTTGTGGAGAGGAGAAAGGGAACAACAGGTTATGGGGAGTCCTTTGGGAGCACTTTACATGTGTCAGTAGCTCAGCTTTATCTCTGGGGAACACTCCCAAAACAAGAGTGATGTCCAAATTAGGAAAAGTGCGTCATGTAGCAGGTGGATGTTGACTCCCCTCGTTAAGACCTGCTCATAGACGTAACAGCAGAGCAGAGGAGAGAGACTGAGATAGCGATGTAGCTGACCTGAGCGCTGGTATTTGACATGTTTTTTTCTTCTTCCCGAAAACAAATAATTTTTAAAATATTTGTATAAAACAAATATTCGTAAAAAAAAACAAAACACTATTTGTGCTTTGCAGAATAATGTATTTGTATTTGTGCACATCAAAGCTTATGTGATTCTGGATGACCAATCGCTCAGATCAGAGTTCTTCGAGCTGCTCAGTGTGGAGAGCAAACCTTTCTCACAGCACCCTGCTCTGGCATCATACAAACATCCGGCAAGAAGGCAGAAAGATTTCAGATCAAGTCACTAGATGACAAAGTTCTCATCTCTCTCCTGCCACTCACTGAGTCATTCACCACAGCATGTACGAGTGAACGAGAAGTGTGACAGTAAATGGTCGACCTTACTATGACTCTTTCGTCATTGGCTGCAGTTTTAATATAGTGTTTAGTTAGAGTTTCGACACACATGCATGAGAACAGTCTGGTTTTGTTTTAGTGGGTCTGAATTGTTTTATTTTGCTTTGTTTTTTGCACGGTTTCATTGATTTGGGAATGGGTGGTTGAACTGGTTTGTTTTGGTTTGGTTTTCATCTGACAGTCAAGAGGAAATGAAACTTTCTTGGCTGCTGTTGTTGACACATGAAACACAGTGTTTCCCCAAAGAGTGTGTGAAAGCCGGGTACTTCTTACTATCAGCGTCACACATGATGCTTTAAGCACTTCCCGTCAGTGTGTAGATATCAACCTACGTGACTAAATCATAATATTAAATCGTGTTAACCTTCTCATCACCCTCAAATAAATCTGATCATAGTTTAACTTAAATGAGTTTCTTCTAAATATCAAATTAAATATTTTTCAAGTGAAGCAACTTCATCTTAACTGATAATAAATTATTTACTGTAGACTGGAAACATGAGATTTTAAGCAGTTTACTTAAAATAACTAACTTTAATTAAAAAAAAAACACTCTCTCAAATATTTACTGCTCCCTTGACACCACTGCTGTCTTCTCATTGAAAAATAAATTTGTTTTAAGGTAATACAGCATATATACTGGATAATATAAAGGATATATTATGAGAGCTTTAGTTTACAGTTGGAGGAAACTGCAGTTGAGATTCATACAGCTGTTGTTGTTCTCAGCACTCTTGCGCCCCCTGTGGACAAAACAGAAACAGAAACCTGACCCAGCACTTCACATTACACCTACTTGACATTATTATGTAGTTGATTTAATTTTAATAAAAGATAATTGAATGTCTGGATTTTTGCTGTGAACATTTTTGTTGAACTATTTATAAAGAGATGATTCACAGCCCTTAGTTTTAAGAACAGCAATTATATTATGTGCAAGGCCTCTGGAAGTATAAAAAATCTGTTCATTTACCATTTGATTAGCCATTAAACAATAATACTTATAATATTGTTTAGATTATTTTAAACTTTTATCTATCTACTTATATCTTATAAAGGACTCCCTGGAAAGCAGTATTGATAGTAAGTGTATCATTGTATGTGACATGCATTTTGTGTTACTGATGGCTGTTTTTTTATGTTTGAAATGTTTATTATTATGAACTTATAGTTTGAAATAAACTAAATTAAAGCAGCAAATCACGGAGCATTATCACCCAACTCTCCAGCTCCTCATACTCTTTGAGGCGAAGAGACACATCACCCAGTGCAACGTTGTGCCTCACTAATGTGTTTTTAATACTTTATGGTCAATAGCACAGAGGAATCAGATATATCAGGCTTTGGATACACAAACAATATTTGTAAGTAGATCGATTCATCGTGAGTTTGGCTCTGCATGTGAGATTTGTTGACAATAAGAAAAATGTAGAAAATTGAAAACTTTATCCTTTAATCAAAAAAGCTCTAAAACCTGTTGTGGAGCCAAATGTTTCCCTCGGGAGTCGGTGGAAACCAAAAGCAGAGTGAATATTGGACATGAGGAATTAATTATCATTGATCAGGTGATCAGACGCACAAAGCAAATGAAGGCTTATGACTCTCCACTTGTGCTGGATGTGTAAATAGGCAAAACTGTATGCAAAACTAGTTTGCCGTCAACGTAAAAGGTGATAATATTTCAGTGTTGTGTTCACAGCTTGTTTCTGCAAATCAGTTAATGCAGCTTTAAGTTGAATTTAAATTGAACTGACTCTGGTTTATATTCCACCTCCTACTCCAGGAATATTTTTCAGAACATCCTCCTGTTTCCACATCTTCTCCACCGCTATGAAAATCGGATCTTTCTCCTCACTTTTCTGTCATATTTAATATGTATACGCTCTGTGCTGCGGCGTGAAGCCTCTGGGCCGTCTGTCAGTTTTAAACTCACCGCTGCAACTGACCAATTCAACCCTCGAGTCTTGATTCTCAAGTTGGAGCATTAAATCCAACCAAAACATTGGTGATGTGTTCAGGGGGGCTCACTTGGGTATAAGAGCTACCCCTCAGTTCAGTCCCACATTGATGAATTATACATGCCTCGCATCACACCTCCCACGCTCCAGCTTATGTAATGTCAGCCACGCGTGGAGAAGCGTATGCATGTACGTGTGTCTATGTGGATGTATTTTTATCCAGACTGGGATTGAGGGAACGGTGACTCATTCTCTTTGCTCTTTATTTTTACCCCACAATCTGCCCACCCACCCACCGCCTATTTCTAAGAAGAAGAAGAAGAAAAGATACTAGTTTAGACATTTCCCAACTGTACAATGTTGTTATAATACCACCGCATCTTCTTCCAAGTGAGACCAAAGACATTTTTCTCAGGAAGATGAAAATAAATACAATAAAGTTAATCAGCCTCCCATAGGATCAAATCCCCCCACTGAAAAAATGCTACAGGGTGAAATATAAATAAGAGTAGAAGGATTCATAGACATCGACTATAATCTTTGTTCCTCTACGGAAACATGACGAGTGGACGCGTATATTGATTACATATAATCTTCCAACTATTGTTTTCCTCAATCACAGGTTTTTCTGTACAAATATCAGATCTAAAACTTCCACTCCAGCTGTTAAGATAAACACGTTCATTAAATGGGGGGACTCGTTAGAAAAACACAAACGAATGGTTAAAATCTAAGCACCAGAGGTCAAGATATCCTGACTTTTAGTCCCTAGTATGGAGAGTATTGGATCCCAACAGCACCAGCTGTTTGCAAATGCATCACTAAGTTGGTGCGTTACGTCTTTCCGAAGTTCTTAGTAGCTAGAAATTAGTTTCAAAATCAGTTTTTACAACTTAAGAAAGGTCTGTTCGAGTAAATACTTTCGTAATGAGTAAATCGGTCGATAGGAAACCAACTAAAAGGAAACCAAGTATATAAACAGAAAGTCACGATAGCATCACAAGCTGCAACAAAAATTCCAAACATTAACAGTTTTAGGGGCTTAAATTTAATAAACAACTGCCGAGTCTTTGTGAATGTGCAGAAGACTTTATTTAATTTATGTGCATACCTGGAGGAATATGTGTGTTATGAATGTTATGGGAATCATGTTTTTTAATTTAAGGTGTATCATTATATTGTGTCAGGTCACGTATGACGACCATATTCCATCGTAGGCCAACCTCTTTTACTTTCAATCTAAACAAGTCAGATATTAGTTGGTTGTTCAGCTTGTTTACTCAGCAGTTCCACCTGTCAGTTAGTGGCTGTAAATATTATATAAATACTGTATATACAACTCATCTCTACATAAGAACTAGTATTTGAGGTGCAGCTGGTTTTAATTAAGAGATTTAGTAAACACTGATGTTATAAGTAGACTAAGTTTGAAGAGTTTAGCTGATCTTGATGTGTAAAATTAGTGGAATTCCCCTTTTAATGAGTCTGACACACATTTTTTAAACATAATTCATCAGTAATGCTGAAAAGTAGAGATATTGTTTTGCACAAATATATGCAGATTTCTTGAGAGGAACCTAAAATCTCCCATTTTAGTGAAATTCATCCTCTCTGTGTGAACACATGATTAATTTAGTGTTTAGTTACTTAGATAAGAAGTAGCTTATCTTATCCTCTTAGCCAGCATACACTAATTGTTTCTCTCCCTATATTGTCTCTGACATGAACTGATCAGATTTGGTGCATAGTCACTATTTTAAGAGTCTGCAGTCAGCACAAATTCAACATTATGTTTTATTACATAACGCTACACCTGCCTGAAACTCTCTCATCCGGTGCTCAGCAACCTGCAGGCTCAGCTCACACCTGCCAGCCATCACTGTCACATTCCTGCTCAGTACCACCGCACCTAATCTGCATTTACTTCCAAACCAACACGAACGGAAAAGGTCAGCGTCCCAGCCAGCCGACTGAGAGTAATGGCTGGGATTAAAGTGCCCCTATCCCTCCCATGGTTGAGTGAAAGTCACAGGACAGCAGTCGCTGCCCAAATCAGCAGCGACATCTCAGCGGTGGCTTGTTATTGCCACCGACCCAGTGTGCTCAATCAAAATGTCAGGGCCCGGGCCTGGCAGGAAGGCTGAGGTTCGGGCAGGCGGGTCTGGAAGGGGCCTGATAGGGGCCATTGTCCCCTCCATCTTGAAGAATGCCATCTTGCCTGTCTGTGGCATTTTGCTTATCAGCCTCGTGTTGCATAACTGTTCTGGTAGGATGTCGGGTTAGACAGAGCGGTCCTGAAGAGCAGGGACGACAAACGTTTTTACTGCGAATCCATTATTGATGAGGATGAAGCTTGTTTATAGCACAACTCATTTAGATCAAGAAAGCCGCAGACTCTTTGCAGTTACAACTGATACAAACACATTACATAACAGAGCAGCAGAGTGGATGAAGGAGGAAATCCTTTAGTCTTCTGTCTGTAAAAGCATCACTCACAGTGCAGCGTGATGCTATCTGGCCCTGTCTTATCACATAGTGTAAAAACATGTCTCTGTCATCCTCAGAGTTTCACATTGCATCTGATAGAGAATCTTATCGCCGCGCCAAAATCACTTTTGTCCATCTGAAAAGGAAAGAGAAACTAAATTCAGTCAGAGGGGAAATGAAAGAAAAGGCAGTTCAAAGCAGATTTAATTCAAAAGATGGATGACATTTTTTGCAGATTTTTTTTTTTTTTTTTTTTTGCCAAAAGGTTTCAGAAGTAGAGTGAGACGAGTTGCAGGTTCAGCTCCCGGCAAGGAAAACTCAATGAACTGAAGGCAGCAAAACAGAAACTCTCAAATTTCTGCTGTTTCACAAGTGTGAACTGAATATTTCATATCCTGTTGCTCCTGGATGGTGTTGTTTTTTTTTCTTGTGATTATTTTGATGGTTTCAGGCTGTGCAAGCTGTTGTTTTCTGATTTCAATTTGTGCAAATACAAAAAACCCTTTAGTCTGTATTATCTTGTCTTTTCTAAAATGTTTGATGTGCTTTTTTTTATGAGAAGAGCTAATGGAACAAGAATACACCCTACAGTCATTTCATAGCTCATTCTTTCATAGTTAAATATTGTATAAAGCAGGGATAAAAGCTCCGTATGATTAGCTAAAATGGAGAGGAAAATTAACAAGGTCAGTAAATTCAGAAGTCCCCTTGCTGCGAGAAGCATGAAGGTGTCTGGAAAAACACCAACCTGGTCACCAGTTTCTCAGAAAAAGCAGCCACAGACAAAAAAAACAGGTAACACACTTGTTGGAAAGAAAACCATAAAACAAAAATCCCCCTTGAGGTTCATATAGCAGCTTTTCCAGAGCTTTTAATCATTTCACATAATCTTTATCAGCAGACTTTCTCTCCAGTTGTCTGAAATGTATGTTTTCAAATATCCTTTCTTACAAAGCGCTTTAACACGAGAAAAAGCCACTAAATGGAGCTTAAGGTGAGATTGTTTTGTCAACTGCTGTTTCCAAGGTCAAGAATTAACTTTTAAACTCGATTAACTAAATAATTAAACATTATTAAAGTGGCTATAATCAATACTTCACATAATAACAATCTATCAAATGACAGGGTGTAACGTGAGAGGCGTTGTCATGGTGATGAACCAGCGATTCTGCAGCTCTACTCGGCTTTAAGGAACTTTAAAGTGAATTTCAGCTCATTGTTTTGCTGTCCGGCTGCAACTTTACTGTTCTGTTTCTCTCATTGTGTTGTTTTCAGAGAAAAAAACTCTAAAAAGCAAACAGACACAGTTAGCTGTAGACTAGCTGGTGAACATAGTGGAGCATTTAGCAGCTAAAAGAGCCAGATATTTCCCTCAGGAGTTGATAGAGAGCAAAAACAGAGCTAAAAGAGAGTGAATATTGGACTTACATTCACCAGGTGGACAGAAACACGACTCCGAATGGTTGATAATGTTGCTCCGTAACTGCTGGATGTGGAAATAAGTAACTGTTTGCTAATAAGTTCAACATATCAACTTAAAAGGTGCTGATATGTCAGTGTTGTGTTCACTACTTGTTTCTGCTGAAAACAATACAGGTTTAAAGATTATTCTGTGATAAACGTCCCTCTAATCAGTAGATTGCATGCAGCAGCGTCATTTCTTTTTAAGGTTTCTGAAAGTGCACGGTGGCTCCACTTATAGGTAATAAATTAAGATGGCATCTCTAAAATTGCCTGCAGGTGTGGATGGTTGTCTGTCTATATGCGTCAGCGTTGTGACAGACTGGCGACATGTCCAGTTGTACCCTGCCTCTCACCCAGTAAGAGCTGGGATCGACTCCAGCCCCCCACAAAACCCTGCACAGGATAAGCAGGTATAGATAATGGATGGTTGGATAATCGCTAATCATAGTCAAATACTTTATCTGGCTAGAACATCTACTTTACATAGATGTTACTGTATGTTCTGTGCAAATATACTTTGTGATGGTTCGATAGGGCAGCTCACAGGTGCAATGAGTGCAATGTGTGATATCATTTCTCTCAATAGATAATGTTTAATAATAAAAAAAAAAAAAGACAAGCACACTTTCAACAGACAATTCCTCCTTTTTTTTTTTTTTTTTTCCAATTACCGTTGGTGCCACAGCAGTGTGAGCGTGACGCTTCAAGATGTGTGAGCAGGCCATCACTCCCACTGTGCCACAGGTGAATATAAGGCTAATGCCTCGATTTACAGGGGATCATCACTGCCCGGATCGGATATTGACCGGCTAAATGAGAGATGGGATCTCTGACTCAGTTGTCAGTCCCAGCGGCTCTGAGGATGAATCACTGTGGGGAGCCAGGCAGCCACTGGGTAAAAGTTGCGATGCTGCTCTCTTGTGGTTTTTATGGAGAACAACACTTGGTGTGCAGCTTTGAAACACTGCAGCTGTTCATCCATAATGCTACAAAACCTGCTACAGAAATGTGGCATACCTTGTTTCCTAAAGTTCCTAAAGCTGTTATACTCTAATTTTGCACGCTGCTAATGATCTGCATCTGGTGAGTTATCATTTCTACAACTGTCAATATCAAGAATATACAGCCATACTAGCAGCTCTTGTGAGGCTTTAATGCTCATTGTAAGGAAAACCAAAATGTTAGATATATAAAAGATTAAATTTGTTTTGATCTTTAGCAGTCCTAGTGAAATAAATGTAATAACCGCCCAGAGGGTGGTGTCCAAAAAGGAAAAAGTCATACACTATTTGTGAATAATGAGGTGTTTTTTTTGTTGCCAATAGTAACTGTTGAGGTTATCTGTCTCTACTGTTAAATAGGTCAAAGACAAACCCATTTTTACCCTCAAAATACAGTCATGGTTTTATGTATGTCATCAATTTTACATTCATCAAACTTCACAGTCCTTCCTGTCTGGTGCCGGAGACAGAGCCAAGACGAGGGGTGTTTGCCGATGTTTGTCACACTGTCTCTTGCACGCGACTACTGTTGTTCAAGACAATAGTCCCTCATCAGAATCTAATCACTGACGAAGGAGGGACGCGGCTGGTGGCCGTGGTCCCACATTGTTCATGTCGAAGAGCAGACGCTCCGCAGAACAATGGAGGCAGAGAAAAAGGCTATTTTTCATCACCATCATCATCAGTTACCATTAAATGGAGGAGGTGACGTCCAAATTTGATGTCATTGACTCCACTCATCTCCTTTTATCTCTTTTTCTTCAACATTTTATCTCCCTTCAGTGCCTACATTTAGACTGAAGCTTCAAACCCTTTCAAGGTCTCAGGTCTTCACCTTTAAAAGAAAAAAAAAACACACACAATTTCAACTGTTCATACAACACTTCCACTTCATTTTATCACCTGAACTTCGGCTGACACGTTCCACATCAATTTATCACCTAAAAAAACCTTGACTATAAAAGAATAAAGTAGGTTTTTGGCATCCATTTGACACACTCCCCCTGCCTTACTCATGTTTCATTGTGTTGACACTTCAGGAAAATATGCTCCATGTTTAGGATATTACAACACAGGGAGGTCGGAACGGAGGATGTTAAAATAAACCCAGCCAGAGATCACAGCTTCGTCCAGAGGGCAGCGGCTGCTCTGACAGCGGGCCGAGTCTCTGATGGAGACTGGCCTCATGGACTGTTTGTCTGTTGTCTGAGCTTTATATACTGTACATTATGAGCAACTGTAGTCAAGTCACCGAGCACAAAGGCAAGGTCAATAATGTGAAGTGATCTGCCAGGTCAAAAGACTTGGCCTGGTTCCAGCCATTGTTGAAGGGGTGTTTTTTTCAAAGCAAGCATGCAGTGCCCTTGTCTGCACTGACGCTGAGCTCTTGAGTATTTCCTGTGGAGGAAACAATAAGACAATAGCAGCAAGTGGCTCAGTGGTCAGCATGAGGGGGCAGTTCTGAGAAAATCTGAGTTTTTAGTTTATGATTACATTTTTTGATATGCAAAATGGCTGTGACAAGCTCTAAACAATCTAATATCCAGACAAAAAAAGGTTTCCATAAACATCACTATTATGTTCTGCGTTGGGAAACACAATGACATAACTGGGTTTTAGAGAGCTGTGACCCAAAGAATCCAGCATCAAAGACACTGTTTCTGTTTGAAGTTCAATAATAGAAACATGGCTTCCTAATCACATTTATCTCTGGAAGATTCAATAGTGAATATTTCCAAGATTTAAGACATGATGTATTTGAGAATCATGTAGGATTTCAAACAGGAAAAAGTAACTTAGATGTTTGTCCTTTTTTTTTTTTTACATGAAAAGTTAAAGTCTTGTTCTCATAAATGTGGCTGTTCTGACTCTGCTAATTTGGACTCGCAACCCTCCATAAGCAGATTTGGGAAATTAAACTGGCAAAAAATGTCGAGACAAGCACTTAAGACTCCTAAAGTTTTCCAAATAAACTTCAGTTTCATATAAATCAATTAAGATGCTTGTCTTTGAATCCCAAACACAGATATATTAGCCTCCTGGATTAGCTATTTTTGCTAAAAGCACAAACAGCAACCTACTGGCTAACCAAGCTAGCTAGCTGTTTGGTTAGCCAACTAGCAAACTGTTTATTAATCTACTGTAATTAAGAACATTTATTACTTATCTTTTCATATATAATGTGATTTGACATCAACGGAATACAGATATTACAAAAAACTACATATGGGACAACCAACTGGCTAATAAAGCTAGTTGTTCAGTTAGCCAAGTAGCAAACTTCATCTGCGGTAATAAACATTTATTACTTATTGTTCCATGTGTAGCATGAGTCTAGTTCAACAGAGGTAAACAGATATTTAAAAATCAACTTATGTGGCAACCAGCCAGCTAACCAAGCAAGCTGTTTGTTTAGCTAATAAACAAACAACCTACACCTGCTTATCTGCAGTATAACAGACGTTTATTTCTTAATGTGTCATAAATATGGCAAGATAATAATTCAGAGGTACAGAATTGCTCTTATTATTGCTCTTGCTTAGCTGGCAAGTTGCCCTGGAAGTAGGTCCTTATGCAGTTAGCTAGTACAGCTGATCGAGGGGGGAAATTTACATGTTTGACTTGGCCTTTTAGATAAGGTTGTGAAGTGATTTATGTATAATTTAAGTTTATTTGGAAAGCTTTAGGAGGCTGACCCGCCTGCCCTTTTATAGATTACTTTTCTGGAGCTGCATTTCCAAAATCTCTGTAACGGAGGTTAAGTTAGCATGACCCACATTGCCACAATTACAAGATTAAGACCCAGGTTGAAAAATATCATAATTTTCCATTAAGGAAAATGAGACATAAAGTCTACATGGACACACATGTTAATGCATAGATGCAGGACTCACATACATGCAGTGATTAAGGTCAAACATCACTGTTTCTTTTTCACAGTACACTCACTTTCCCAGTTTACCAAACACTAATCAAACACTCATAAATACCGAAGCCACATTCCCTGGCTCTTATGAAACACTTCCTGCCCTCATATGCAGCCACTGACCCCTTATCAGCTCAGCTCAGCCTTTCTCTCCCATTGGTTATAAAACTCCCGTTCACATACTGTAGCTGCCGTTGATGAGTGGAAACCAGAAGCCCATGCAGTCATAGGCCCCGTTCTCTGCCATTAAAGAATAAAATAACAAAAAACAAGGTGATAACAACTCAGGACCTTTGTCCTTTAAAACCCACAAACATGCTGATTAAATTCCATCACAGTTATTCATAGCTCCTCCTCTTCTCAGCAATGTAAACACATTACATTCAACAGCATTGAACTGTCTGCAGGTTTGGATCCAAAAATGTCATGAAAAACTAGCTGGCAGTCAAATCCTTTCAAGACGGGGAGGAAAGCACATCACACGGCTGGAATGTCAAAGAAATGTCAAATCAGATATGAGAATAAGCAATTGTGTCTGGCTCTGAATTGTGTTTTGTTCAGTCATGGAGTCATGGGTACAATCAAAATGTTTTAGGAGGTCCTGCCCCTGTAATTACAATGATGAGGCATCACGTACTGGAAGCTTTTTTTGGGTATCATACCACCAAAAGAAAACAGCCAACTTCCTCAAGACCGGGGAAGACAAAACACAACTTTTGCCTCTCTAAAAATGGTTGCTGCGGGAGAGCACGTAGAGCAGGGTGAAGAGCCTGAGTGTCTCGCAGCTGCGCCAGGAGGGGCCGTGCGGTCTCATCTCTGTTGATCTCTGGGTCTTCACGGCACGACACGTCTGCCCCCCCGTGCCACCGGGAGACGTGCCACAGATAGAGATGACGGATCCGACCCCTCGAAGACACAGAGACACATCACAAACCGGGCTTTGTGTGCCAGCCTGATGCCGCCTCTGCATCAAGTGTGATTCTTTACATTTACAGTCAAGCAGCCGGTTTGGAGTCACGATAGATTAAATTTGAAAGTGGCAGTGTCTGAGGGGAAAATTACTTCTGTTCACAAGTACTTGAGTGTTCCCTCAAGTTATTATTTGCTTTGAATAGTTTAGTACACAACAAAAGTATCAATGCTTATTTACTTTAATATAACAAGACGGACAATGTCAGAGTTCATTTAACACTGTTGTTAGATGCTTTTACACAATCTCTCCAGAGTCATTATCAGCTCTCTGAGTAGACACATAACGCCAAAATCAACAATTGTCAACTCTAAATAAATAATCTCAAATAAACAACGGAAAAATCTGCATTCCTGATGTTTAAAGCTGCTGTTGCTGTCATGACTGATCTTCAGGATCGTACTGAATCCACACAACACAGTAGATTTTCCAGCCTTTAAAAAGCTGATTTGGCTCTTAACAGAAAAAATATTATCTGAAAGAATTCAAATGATTCTTCTGAATGTGAAAGTCAACGCCAAAGTTTGTGTATCTGACAAGTTTAACTAAAGCTGGAGAACATTTTCTTTCCTCAACTCGTAAAGTATTTCCACTTCTATGTAATGAAGGGAAAGAGGAGGGAGGGAAGGGGTGAAAAACCTGGAAGGAGGAAACTGAAAGGCAGCCAGAAAGTGGAGGGAGAATGATGATAAACCACAAGAGCACAGAGGTGGAGGACGGCAGATAGATGAAGAGGGGTAAAAGCAGCTCTTCCATTATAGTGTGAAAGACTGATGCGGAAAGCGAGAACACGGTCACCGCTGCAGCTTTTACTGGCAGAGAAAGAAAAGAAATGGTTCTATACATACTGAGGAAATAGAAACAGCACTCCAGAGCGTTTATACTGCAAAAAGATTTTTATTTCAACTGACAGTTGAGTATGTACAGGAGAACAATTTGTACATAAATAGGCAATAGTTATAAATATCAGCTGTTTGGCTGGTACAAAATTAAAAAAGAACATATTGTACATTATCTACAAGTGCCACTTTGGGTTTTTTTTTTGTACAACATTGTCTCTTGTTGGATTGTCCGTAGTCCATTCACACATTATCTGAGCTGCACTGCACATGCAATCACAGCGGGTACACAGTATGTGTCCGGGGGGAATATGTGGCATTTGGACAACTGTAGACTTAAGAGGGGGGCAGCTTTAGATATAAGCCTATGAAAGAGACAGGATTATTGAGCTGGGCATCTCGCCGCAGTGCGTTGGCATTTTATAAGTCTAGAAGGGATTATTAGTTGCTGGGTGTCTCCTTAGATATTGCAGTACACACACACACTCACACTCACACTCACACTCACACACACTCACACTCACGGTGTCATCAAGCCACTTTAGACGGCGGCTGAATCACAGGCCCTGGAGTGGAAAATAAAAAACAATATCCTCACTCGTCAAAACTCATAAGCGATCATGGCACTGGGTGTGAATACTTCGAACAGTGTGGATATCAAAACACTATCCAGTGGTTGGTTTGTTCATGTCCGCTGTCACACTTTTATCTTCTGGTGAAGACTTTGTCCACTTTGTATGGCTATATACAGCTCAGGATGTAAGCGTTTTAGTTTGCAAGTGCTTGCCGGCAAATAACACAGCAAATTAAAAAAAAAAAAAAGGTTTCCAACACGTTATGTAAGACAGTGAAGCTGCTCTGACGACTTCTCTGAACACGGTGTCACTTACAATTAGGTCCTCACCCTTTTTGATGCTTCAGGGCGCCCACTAAAGAATGTGAGCAACCCTGCTAATGAAAGCAAATAAATTAATATCCTGTTATACTAGTAGTACTCACATGCACAACCACACAGACCAACACCGAATACAGCAACAACAACACTCACGTTGTCACGTCTCCTAATGAATCATACGTACATACATGCAGAGAAACTGCCCCCTCCCAAAAAAAAAAAAACAGCTTCACAGAGATTTCATTGCTATGACAGCAGGCGAGTCATCAGCAGCAACTCACATTTTGGTCCCTGAAATTGAGCTAAAACATTCAAAAAGGGTAGTATGGACGATGTTCAGTTGGATAAAAAGGGGTTCAGGATGACTTCTCATTTTCCGAATATTAATAGGGGTTTTTCACACTTTTAATTTTTGTAGATTTCTGTAGTTTAAACAACAGGATTAGATAGAAAAACATCTCGTCTGTATCAAAACACTCTGTAGCCACAATCATCTTTGCATTCGGGCTCCTGCTGCCAGTTCATTTCTGTGCAATATCGCCCTCTTGTGTGCTGAGCCGATACTGAAGGTGAGTCGTGTCAATTACATAACTCCTATAAATACACGGTGTTTACCTTTAGAGCCACAAACAGCACGCACACTTAACGACACGAACAACCATTTCTTTTCTTTTCTTTTTTTTTTTTTGTGTTGACAATTTCATAAAGTTTTACCATGAGTCTGGGGGGGGGGGCGGGGGGGTTCTGATACCCGAGCCGATGTGCAAAATGTTTCTAAAGCAATAAAACTAAAATCTTGGCTGTGATATCAATCGATAAAATGAGACAAAGATGATAAATAAAGCTAGAATATGAGCGATACTTTGGCATTACAACCTAACTCCTTCCACCCTGGGTTTGGTGCTGTGTAGAAGGGGGATCTGTTTTATGTTTGGGTCATGTAATGAGCACTGAAAGTAAAATAATAAGAAGTAAATTAAGAAGCCAGTGACTAAACTATCAGTGAAAAACTCAAACTGGTGTATCAGCCAGTAAATACAGGCTCATTCAAGCACATTCTTGATAAATTAACCTTTACAGTAAACAACATTATAAGCGTATATTATCACTGATTTCCGTGTGTTATCGCTGTTTACTGGATCAGGTCACACCAGAGTAGTATCATCGCACACTGTGCTATAACAAGGCAGGTTAGATTCAGTGCAATATGCGAAAGTTAAACTTAAGGAACATGGGTTAATAAATAAAAACAAAGACAGGACTGGCAGTTAAAGAGGGAGCCATAGAAAAATGGCGATATGAGCAGCAGAATCTGTCTTTCCACGGGGGGGGAATTTATATAGCGGTGCAGACATGTTAGGAACACTATGGCGGGCCGAAGAGGGCTGGAAAAAAAAAAATCTGCATTAGGACTCACAGACACACAATAGTTTGTCTGAAATACTGTATGTCAGAGCAGACTCTCAAGCAGCAAAACAACCTTTTTTTTTTTTAATGCCAAAACACCGTTCTTTAAACCTGAATAAGAGGA
Organism: Thunnus maccoyii; assembly: GCF_910596095.1. NCBI lineage: Eukaryota > Metazoa > Chordata > Actinopteri > Scombriformes > Scombridae > Thunnus > Thunnus maccoyii. Next base: position 9,762,461 of record NC_056547.1, read on the forward strand.
ATCCGATCCTGATCTTAGACCTGAATCAAGCCTGCTGAAGAAAATTTCACCACGTCGTCGCACTATCGGGGGCTCATACAGGCCTTTCTGTCTGTGTTTAAGGAAAAGTATATTGTACTTCCACATTTTGTGAAATACATTTACTCACTTTCTTGCAGAGAGCTAGACGGGAAGATCGATACCACTCTCATGTCTGTACTATAAATATGAAGACAGTTAGCTTAGCTTAGCACAAAGAATGGAAACAGAGGGAAAGAAATAGCCTGGCTCTGTCTAAAGGTAACAACGTCTACATATATCAACATCTCTAAAGATCAATAAGTAACACGTTATATCTTGTTTGTTTAATGTGTACAAAAAACAAAGTGTAAAAATGACAATTAGCTTTTTTACAGTGGGTTATAGCTAAAAAATAGTCCAACAAAGCCCTCCATAAAACAGCAAATGGTCATTTTTGCACTTTGTTTTTTGTACAAACTTCTTTCTTTGAGATTTAACGTGTTAATTAGTGAGCTTTAGATGTGCTGGTAGGCAGTTGTTACCTTTACACAAAGCCAAGCTAGCTGTTTCCACCTGTTTCCAGTCTTTATGCTAAGCTACGTTAACGTCTCCCGGCTCCAGCTTCATATTTAACGGACAGACATGAGAACGGTATCGATCTTCTCATCAAAATCTTGTCAGGAAAGCGAATAAACATATTTCCCAAAATGCTGAACTACTCCTCTGATCCTCTGATCACAGTTGTCGTTGGCACACGATGAATCAATCAAGACAAACTGAACGTAGCACTGATGCTGGTTTTTCTTCTCCACGTCAACTGATTTCAAACCTCTTAGGCAAAGAGCGTCTCCAACATTTACAAAGTGCAAAATTCAAAGCTGCATCTTGCTAGTGAGTTGGATGGTGCAGCTTTTAAGCCATTTAAGGAAAAAGGAATGATCATGATAATCTGTACGTGATGACTGAGAGGTGAGGCTGATATTTAACACTGACGAAAAAGGTGTTTTTGCTGATGAACACTGTTGGGTTGTCGCTCCCTAAAACACCCCTCGTTGCTCAACTTTTTGTTCTCACGCGGCGCTTAAAATGCATTCTGATCACTAAAAGGATCACAAACTCATCAGATCATCATTACAGGTTGCTGTTTTTTTTGTTTTTTTTGTTTAAAAAAAAAAAAAAAATCTTTTCTCCACAAGTGCAACAGAAAGCCTTCAAGAGTCAGTGGCCACAAAGGCATCTGGATGTCCCAGAGAAGGCCGTTGGCACAAAGAACTGATGTAACTCTGGAAAACACCCCGAACATGGCTTTCAGTCCAGAAGCTGAGGATGGCGCCGTCTCCGCCTGGTGCTGCTCTTTGATATGAAGACAACCGGCCTGCATTGAGTTCCCTCTGAATTGCAGAGAAGGGGCTCCTGTGAATGTGGCAGTAACAGAACAGAGACACTGGGGGGCTCCCTCCCTCCCTCTCTCTCTCTCTCTCTCTCTGTGTGCTGCATCCAGCCCCAAAGGTCCAGAGCATTTCTGCTTCCTCCTCTGCCTCCACAAACCCGGGAGCCCGATGATGAGCACTTTTAAAGTCTCTGATTGGCTCGATTCACCGGCTCCTCTTGTGGCGGCGTCTGTCCTTCAACTCGTCGAGGGTTCACAGAGTGGCCAGGATGCGTGAGAAGGATATGATGACAGAGAGGGTAGTCTGGCCCACGCCGAACACCAGAGCCTCCAGCGGTGCCATGTCCTTCCCCGCCACGCGGTACACCCCCGCCACCGCTGCGCCTGTGGGAGGAAAAACACACATCGCGTGCATTAATACACACCAGTAAACACATGGGCTAGAAGCACAAACAGCTGTCTGTCACGGCCTGTCAACATTACCGCAGATTGTCCGCTCACAACGAGGAGCACAAAGGACAAACACATCCTTCCTCGTCTTTTCTATCCATCGGCGCAGCTTCCCGCCGGGAGTCAAGTATTCTGCACAAAAGCCGCAGACGTTTTTTTTGTTTTTTTTGTGTGTGTGTGTGAATATTAAAAGATGGGGAGCATTCATGTGTGGCTCCATACAGCTTGTGGGGACGTTATTTAGTGCCCAGCCACATACTGTGTTGCCTCGCTGCTCTTCCCACAACAGTTTGTCACGCTTATCCTCACAATATGTTGTCTGAGCAATCGTCATGGAGACAGACAGTGACGGAACATCGCAGGGGAGCTTTTTTTTATGAATCTTTAATCTGAAACAGAGAGGCCTGGTTTTGAAAAACTAAACAAAACAGAGAGAAAACACTGGATTTTAACACGACCTTGCCTTTACTGCTGCTCGGCTGAGATCGCCTCGCTCTGCCCCGCCGCTCTTTGACTTTAAGCCAGGTTAGTGTACACAGCGAGGGTGAGAGCGGGGTGCGCACACAGTCAATAGTCTGCTCTCCCTGATTGCTACACATTAATAATAAAGTGCCTTTCTATTTTGGGGGCCAGCTTGCATCTGATGATGGAGAATGATTCATTCGGTGAGCCCTGGAGAGCTTCTGCCCCATGATCTGATAGATTTAGGTCTATTCACACACTGATACAGTGAGTTGAAACTAACGAAACGGGATATAATGCTTAAATAATATCTGGTAACTAGACAAACGCCAAAAAGGTGACCAGAGAGTGCAGACAGAAAGCAGGCGGCCAGCAGTAAAGACAGACAGCAAGAGGCGGTCTGAGTGATATTTCAGTTAGAGCTACACCATTAAAATCATCCAGGTTGATATTATATACGTAGATATACTGATATCAGCGAAAGTGTCAGACTGATAAGTAACAAGGAATTGCGATACAGAAATGTCAAACTAACTTGATATCATTTAGATACAGTGTCTCTGTTACATAGTTTATCCACCAGACTTGACAACTGAGCTGGCAACTTGATTTTTTAACCGTAAAAGTATAACACTCAGTATGTATTTATCACTAAAAAACAAAACAATATAAAGCACAAATCTGTGGGGCCTGTATCAAGAATCTATGTTCTTATAATATGTGTTTCTATTATATAAAAAATCAGTTGATATATCATTATCAGATTTTTTAAACTCCTGAATATCAATATCAGTATCAGCCTCCTCCGTCGGGCTATAAGTTCAATATTCCATTTATGGAGTTTCAGTGGAATAAAATTTCAAATGCAATTGAAAACAAACTAAATGAATTATTGAAGGTTTTGTTTGACAGATTGGATTTTTTATTGTCTTACATAACAGTGCATTAAATAAGACATTACTGTTCATAGCACAGGACAGAATTGATTTGTTTTACATGTTAATTTGCATATATTTTGCCATAAAGTGATATAAAGCACATCAATATCAGAAAAAAATGTTCTTATTAATGTCATGATATTAATTGCAACCCTACACACTGAGACAAGATATTAGTTGGGATTTGATTTGATGTAATGTAGGTCTTGAATGTCTGGTCTGATTTAATAATCCTATTGTTTGATCAAACAGAGTAAATTTTAGAAAATGTTATTAGTTGCTTGTGTTTAGACAACATTTAACATTAGAGAACGTCGGCTTCTTTTGTCACCAGAAAGTTGGGGTGTCCGTTATGTTACGCTACGCTATGATAGCGCCAAATCAATGGTGCATTATCAGTGATCTGTTAGCTAGCAAACTAAGTAATTAGGACTTTGACTAAGTGTGATAATAATATCAATTCAGTGCTAAAGTTGAGCTAACGTTTGCTTGAATAAATCTAACCCAGAAGAGGAAGTGCTACTTCTTCATCCTCTCATGTTGGACTGGACGCTACAGTGACTCACTATCGCCTCTTGAGGTACAAAGTGGTATTACGAGACAGGACGGGCCAGGGCTAGCTGGTTAGCATGCTAACTTCAGTAGATATCTCTGCAACACAATACATAGACGTCAAAACTTCTTATTTCTTCACATTCTGTTGATAATTTTAGTTACTTTTTAAATGTTCATACATCTGAAATTCATACATAATTCTTACATATTGCATCTTTAAATGAGCACAAAACAGTCTTGTTAGTATCACCAAGACATAGTTGAAGCTTTCAGTGCCACGTAAACAAAAGAGGAACATAAACCAGGTTAACACGAGAGTGAAATCTTTTTCCTCCCTCCTTCTCCATCTCTCTGTCAGCTCCTGTCTTCCTCTGGTTGACAGGAGTTAACACACACAGTTCCTACATCCCGCCGTCTTTCCCTCCCTGTCACCTCCCGTCTTCTTCTGGCTGAGTGCATGCTGAATGCAGTTGAGGTCAGTTTTAGAAAAGGGATTAACAAAAAAAAAAAAAAAAAAGAGTGGAGTAACTGGACTTACTGGTGATGACGCCTCCGGAGAGGGAGGCCAGGAAACCCACGCTGACCAGCACCAGGGTGATGAGGCGGCCCCTCTTGTGGCGCTGCAGCATGACTAACATGAGCAGCCCCACCGCCCCGTGGACAAAGAGCGAGGAGAAGAGACACCACAGGAACACCCAGTACCACATCTCTGACAGGGAGGGAGACACAAAACACAGCACAGGCGGGAGGGCTCATCAGATACAGACCCAAAAACATGCAATGTGAAAAAGAATAAACAACGTCAGTGTTTTCCAAGAATTTCTAACTAAACGGATGAGCGATTTCTGCTGAAATGAGTCAAATAACTGTGGAAAAAGCTCCCAGATTCTCTCGTACGAACACACGCTGTCCTCTTAACCTGTTCGTCTTCATAATTCCTTATCAGTGACAGCCAATTAGGTCCGAGCCTGTCAGGGACTTTTCGCTTACTGAGCCAGCTCAGTGAGGTGTTAACAAGCAGGTGTTCAATGAGCAGAGTTGGCTTGTTAGTTGCTGAGTTTCTTTCTAAGTGCCAAACTTTTCTATCAGTAGTTCTGTGTCTTATTATCAGCAGAAATGTTTCATATGCGTGTTCCTCACAGCTTAGTATCGTAGTTTTAAGAGCCTGTGTAGAAATTCTGCTTGTATTCCTTTTTAATGTTTCATATTTTTTCATTGCTGCTAATAAAGATAATAAGATAACTTATCATTTTAAGCTGAATATGCTGAGCTTATACCTTCGCTTATCTCTTCTTTTGTATTGAGCTGCAACTATTTTATGCCTCGTCACTGATTAAACATCTGTGGCTACTAAACATACTGAACCAGAAAGTTTGAAGGCCATAGAGAGTCTTTCAATAACAGTGGTGGACTGTATTCAACTTGCATTTAAGTACAAATTTGGGGAACTTGTACTTTACTGGAGTATTTCACTTCTATCTTCTTCTAGCCGCTATATTTATCTGACAGCTGGATTTTATATAAAAACTGTATCATCAGATGAGATATGATACATCGCTTTATATTGAACTACACAACCATATGCAAAGTTGTCTCTCAACCTCAATCAGCTGCAAAATCAAAGTGCTTCTTACATGTTAACGCGTCAGTGCTAATAATCCAGTATTAGAATGTATAACAACACACTATATAATATACTGTACACTTATGCCATTCTGCTGCATATTGAGTACTTTTATCGTTGATTCATTGTGTACATTTTGCTTTTAAAAGTTTATTTAAGTAACATTTTGAATGCAGGACTTCTATTTATAATGGAGTGCTTCTACATTGTTGTATTGCAATTAGTTGATTGACAGAAATCATCTATTTGTCAAGCAAAATTGCAAACCTTGGGCTCTGGGAAAGTGTGATGGTCATTTTTTATTATTTAAATATATAAACATCTTGAATATCTATCCAGATCTTAGAGATTAAATGACTAATCGATAATGACAACAATTGTTAGTTGCAGCCCTACAACCAACACCGGTAGCTACCAAGGCTTGACTTTGATAAAGACAAGATGGAATAAAAATAGAGCTTGAAGGTTCATTCTTGACCTTAGAACAGGAAGTTAAACAAAGTGGGATCATGATTCGCTCCTGTGCTTCATTGTCAGATGCAGCAGACAGCTGTTTTAGCAATAAAAGCTAGAAACCCAGTATATGCTGCCTATCCAGCACCAACGACACAAAGTTAGCGAGTAGCTGTTGAACGTAGTGGATCATGAAGCTGCAAAAAAGCTGCATCAGGAATTGGAGATTAAAACAGAGCTAGTTGGCTGGAAACCCCGTGCCTGCAACATCAACTTTGTAAGGTGATAATACAGTATGTTGTGTTTAAAGCTTGTTTCTGCTGCCCCCAAGTGGCCAAAATATCTGTGTTAATCAAGTAGCTGAAAAATGAAGCCAACGCACAGGTGCAAAAAACTGCAGTTCCTCAAATGGCCACTTGAGGCTCCAAAAGTGAGTCAATCCCCATAGACCCCCATGTTAAAATGCCCAAATTTACAGCACAAATAAACATGTTTACAGCCTGGTACAAAGAACGATTTTGGTCTCTATAGCTAATTAACCGTTCATGAGACAACTGTACGAGGGTGAATTTTTATATAACTCACCTGTTTAAATTTTATTAAGGCTTAAAGTTATGCATAATTAAGGGCGTGGCCGCTTTGAGGAACAGGTGGGTGTCGTCACAGGCAAGTTGCTACAATGGTGACAATGTCGGTTAGGTAACGTAACCATGGTGTAACCCCATATTCACAGGGTATAGGTGTAGCTGTAGCCGTCGCTATTTCAGTGTGTTTTTTGGTTGTACTAAAAGACCCTCTACGGACTTGCATGTGTGTTTTGTTTTAATGGTTGTAGGCCTGTTATGTAACCATAGACTTTAGATGCACCGTGCTAATCAACCTAGCAGCTAGCATTAGGGTCAACTCCACCCTCTCGTCCAAATATAGTCACTTCTGGCTCCATAAATCCAAGATGGCGACTGTCAAAATGCTAACTCGAGGCTTCAAAATGGGAGTCCACAAACCAATGGGTGACGTCATGGTGGCAACGTCCATTACCTCTCACATTCTATGGTGTTAATGCAGGTTTATTTTCATCGCAGTGAAGAAAAGGATAAATATTCTTCACTGATTCAGTAAAGATACTATTTCCTTGTCATGCAAATTCAGAAATTACACTGCTCAGTAAAAAACGCTATGCTGCTCTGTGGGCACTGGAAGATTCCCCGATGCAGTTTAAAGATTTACAAATTAAATTCTTTGTGCGAGAACATATTGCAGCAACAGATCAGGACACAGAGACACAGTTGGAGCTGCACACATCTGTGATACGAGGGAGGATTCAATCTACAGCAGCCACAGTCTAAGTCAGGGCTCATCAAAGAAGCAAGCGACCATGGTAATGGACCCGAGGTGGGATGTATAAAACTGCTCGGAGAGAGATTCCAGACGAGCTGCTGCGAGCTAGACATTAAGCTTTAAATGGAATATCTCGCCTGAAACAATAGCTTACAGGAGGCTTTTGTTAGCGTCCTCATCTGGACTGAAGGTAAACAATTCAACATTACTGAAACAGTAATCGCAGTTTTGCTCTTCCAGCTGCGAAACTAAAAATGCTGAATTTGTTCAGTTCCCAAACTGCCAACAATCATCTAATTATGCACCGAGCTCCACCAAACACAATTGTTATCTCTGAGAAAACATGCATCCCTACAGGGCCCAGACGGTGCTGCCTTAATAACTGATTTCATGAGGAAAAAAAAAACAAAAAACAGAACAACCACGCAGGACCTAATCAGAGGTCAGTTCAATTCGAAATCTCCCTTATCCTCTTCCTCCTCATCCCTCTCTCTTCTCTTTTTTTGTCTCACAGGCTGGCTTTCACATTTCGCCAGAGAGGGGCCTTGCTTAGAACCACTGGCACCGTGGGAGCGAGGAATAGCCAGCTGGCCATGAGATTATTTGAGAAGAAAAGAGATCGACTGAGGAAAGGGGGCGTCCGTGGACAAGAATGACCAATCCAAAGCAAAGGAATGTTGTGTAAAAGGACAGAGTCTGTTTTGTTTGGACGGTGGAATATAAACAGGAAACGGGACATTGTTGTGCGGTGTAAACATTTAACGATCTCCAGTATTTCTCAAGGCTCAAGCCCAGAGGGAGCTCCTTAGCATATCCATTTAACCTAGTTGTTCCACAGTCGACTGACTGCCTACATCTACTTATTGATCCGGCAGTCAGCCGTGGAGCCGGGCAGAAAGAGATGTGACAGTTCAGTAACAGGACGGCTCTTTGTCCTGCATGACTGGACGCGGTATACAGTTAGATCACAGGGCCTCCACTGTCGTCTTTCTACAATCATCTCCATCCATTAAGCCAGGGAGGAGGGAGACGTCTGAGACGGGACAGAGAGATGGATACAGGAAGTGCGGGGAGACAGAGACTTCCCCGCCCGCTCCGTAATGATCCCTCATCTGGATCCAGTTGCACGGACTGGGCATCTGTCACTCAACTTAAGCCTGGACAGATTTACACCGTGCTCCACGTGGGAGCATGCAGGGCCACAGGAGGACGTGTCCAACAAACTCCTCCTCTGTCATGTCCCGTGACCACAACGGACTGACTGCACCCTGAGAGGGACTACTGATGGGCGGGGTTTGACACCAACACCCGCCGAGAACCAAATGTCAGTAAAATCTGTCTTCAGTGTATAAATCTGTAACAGTAACCTGCCGTGTTGGCCGGGACCGTTTAAAAGCCTCGGTTAGATGAATTTCTGCTGCACTTCTTGATGAATTACAAGCTTAATGTAATGTGATCAAGATTTAAATGAACAACTACGGAGAGAAAGTACACAGCTTGTTATTTACTCTGGCTGATATAAATCCTTTTTGGCAGGTCCATTTTTTTTTCAGTTTAGCAGATGTTGGAAGGTGAGGCGAACATTTAATTTCAGGGGACCGCAGCGAAGGTGGTCATGGCTGAGAAAGCGCACCTATGGAGCGAGAGATGCACGTAGCACAAGTGCTGTGTCATGTTCAGAGATACGACCGAACACAGGCCAAACACAGTCAAAGCACAGCATTAACTTCTGCTAATCCGCAACTACAGACCAAGGTCTTTGTCAGCACGGCAGCTTTAGAGCTTGCATGTCAACAGTAAAGCAAAAAAAAAAAAAGCAGGGGATCATGTTTTTGGTCCCTCGATAAGAGGTCAGAGTTTTCACAGGAGCGCACAGGCCTCTGCAGAACATGAGCGAGTCAAAGTGGTAAGACTGCAGGATCCTAAAGTAGGAGTTCTGCAGGGGTGCTGAGTTCACCTATCAGGAGGAAGAATGATGGATTTGTCACAGCATGGAGAGAGAGGCAGATATGGCCGGCTGGTAGAGATACAACTGTTCCTGTCTTGACTTCGTCCCATGATGAACACTGCAGAGTGGACCCTGCAGAAGCTGTTTCCAGTCACGGTTGGACGATATACTGACAGATTATATACGTATTTTGTCAACAGAGACGTTTTACTAGGCCTGCAACAGTTGTTTTAATCTGACAATTACTTTCTCAATTAATCGACTGACCATGTAGTCGATGAAATGTCCAAAACCTTCAGATATTCAATTTACTGTCAAATATGACAAAGAAAAACAGCCGATCATCACATTTGAGAAGCTGCAATCAAAGAACTTGCTTGAAAAATGGCAAATGATAAATCGGATATTGAAATAGTTGCTCACTTTTTAACTCTATTTAACATCTCTGGATGAATGAAGCCGTTGTGGATAATGTTGCTGATCAATGAGCAGAACTGCTTTATGGATTTGTATTTTTATACAATTTATGATTTGATGTGATAAAGTACCTTAATATGTCAGGTATTTAATTTGCTGGATTAGCCAAAAACAGACATTCTAGTTATTTTATCCATTAATATCATTGATATCATGTTAATAAAAACACATGTTCTATGCCGTTATAAAGGATTCCATGCATATGTCGCACCATTACCTGACAATAAACCCAATTTATCAAATTCACAACATCTTAAATTTACTCTCATCACAGTTTACTATAAATAAATAGTCTATATCTAGTATAATCAAAGTGAAACAATTGTCATCCAACCAGGAATTTGAAGCAACCAATCAGCATAAAGACCAGAATCTTTAACTTATCAAACTGGAATTAATCCAGACAAATGTGTAAAATTCAAGGAGAGTGGAAATGTCATGTATTGATGTAAATGTACCTGAGATAAATGTGACGGTTAACGTGATACAGATCTTGTAGATCTATATCTTATGGATCTTATTGTTCTGCCTTATTTTCAATAGAAGTATGTGTTGCGATGTTAATAAAGGGCAGTAAATGTAAACCTGGGTGGATGACAAGTCAAGTCATGAGTATACTTTTGTGTTCTTGAGCCCTAATATTTGCAAACCATAGAGCGTAAAACACACCTCCCTTTCATGTTTTGCTGAAATGAAACTGCTGCAAGCACATAAATCATAAACAGGAAATACATCTGTTTAACTGACTCCCCAGAGCCTCAAAGAAAGGGCAATGAGGTTTACATATCTTAAAAATCTGCTTCTGGAATATACTGCTCTTGTTGTTCAGAGCTCACATACTCTCCCCTTGACCTTATCTCATGTGTCAGGAGGTCGTTTTTCACCTGGTTGGTGAACTATGGGGTTGAGGGGGATCAGGTGGCAGCTTCAGTAAACCCTGCTCACCAAAATCCGGGCGTCAGCTCCTCACAGCTCTCTACTTGCTGCTGCACCTTCGCTTCCGCAAACTTCTACATGCGCTGCAGCTTCCTGCTGACTCAGCATCGTTAACTACCTCTTTTTTCGCCCCGGCTTGATGTGTTTCTTAACACAGGATGTCAGCTGCATTTCATAAGATGGCTCTGTGCCAAGTCAGCTATGACTACATGTCCGCCTTTGCTTCACTCTCACGCTGTAGGGAGGAATTCAAGAATTTCTATAATCTTGTGTTTATGCAACAGAACAATCCTGTTGTTCCTACATACATCGCCCCTTTTTTTTCTTTACTTTTAGAGTTTTAGTCCTTTCAAAAGTGAGAAAATAATGACAATGTTTTGAACAGATGGTGGCCAGCAATTTTGTTGTATCAAGTTCTTGCTGAGGAAGTGCCTCCTGCCTGTAGAGGAAAAGATAAAATGCCCACATGCTGTTTTTATTTCATGTTTCGACCTCAGACTATTTTCCTCTGGTAAAGCTGAGACTCCTCCGTACGGATCGTCATCCTCAAGAAAAGGTTCAGATCCTCACCTTTACCTGAGAAAGGCCATTTGTAGTTAAAACTTTCGTCAGTCAGGTCCATGTGTAATAAAAGAACAGTTTGCGGACATTTTTCCTTTCTTGGTGCACATAATTATTGACAGGCATCACCATCTGTTGTGAGAACTGACATGTATCAGTCCATCATGATGCTCCAATCATATATTTACAGCTTATTAACACCCACAACGTTAAAAGCTGACACTGGCTGGCTGTATCATTCAAAACTACCTTGAGAAAACCGTGGATTTTCACTAATTCTCACTATTTGTGGACTCTTCAACATCCCAGACAGAGTTTTGGATGCTACCTCTAATTGCCCCCCTTGATTACAGGACTGCAAGACAAAGAGAGGAGGAGGAGGAGGAGGGTGGGAGGACAACACTTCATTTACTACACAGCCGAGGCGCATTCACGCAGCAGAAAGATTGATTAGCTGCATGTAGTGATATTTTTTATTGCATCCACTGACGCCGCACGCGTGGACAGAGGAGTGGCATTTTTTTTTTTGTTGTAGCCCGGCCGGCATCACATTCTCCTGCAATTATTCACCGGCTGGGGAGGGGAGGGGAGGGGGCTGAGGTGGTACAAATGCCCCCTTTTCATGGGGACAGCTCTGCCCTTTTCTGCTCAGTAAGCATGTGAGCAGAAATATCGTGCCGGTTTATTCTGCTTTAAAAATGGACGCGCACAAAAAAAAAGCCACCGTTATAGGCTGCATAAACTCTACAGTAGCTACATGCTGCTGATGGAGCAGCTGAACACATAAACATAGCAGAATAACGGCACCTTTCATTCCGCATACCTGTGAAGTGCTGCAGCGTCGTCCCTTGCACCCAAAGGCTCAGCACTTGCTGCACCGACAGATTAACAGAATAATCCCTGGTGGTTGTCATGTTTCTGCCGCCGCCGCCGCCGCCGCCGCCCGGGTTCGCACCCCTCTTTATCGAATAGCTGTACTTGGCTTTACACGAAGGCATGGAGGAGACCGGGGTGGCATGGGATGTGAGGCGGCTCTCCCCGGCGCGGCTCGCCTCTACCGGTGCCTCTGCTTCGGCTTGACGTCCGTCTCCGCTCCGGGAAGTGAAGGGCCGCTGGCTGGTCGGTTCATCCTCGGTGGTGTCGGTGGCGGCTGTGTGGAGGCCATGATGGGGATGGCAGCGGGAGCGCAGGCAGGCAGACGCACGGTCGGCTCGTCCTACATCGGCTAGCTCTGCTACATAACCCTTAAAGGGACAGCCGCCTATTTTTTGTGAAGGGAGGGGGGGTTACAGTTTACGTTGACACATCTTCAGGATACAGAAGTCGCTTTATGAATGGGGAACAAAAGAGAAGACAGTGGCGTTTGCGTCTAAAATATTACGTAGCAACGTGATCACGGCAAACTGCGATATTAGGCTATAAATAAAACATACCGTCAAATTATCTTCAACAAAACAACGGTTGTCTTTATACACTTAATTGTGATTAACTAAAAATAATAAATTTGAATTTCCAAGCTAATTTAACGTTGTTGTTGTTTTTTCGCTAACCGTTATCTGTTGACCGGCAGCCAAACAACGTGGTTGCTTAGCGACGCAAGAACCGTTATGTGGCTACGAGCGCAGGTGGCACGAGCTCTTCCAACGGTACCGAATGTGACTCAGCCAATCAGAACCGAGGACCACAGCTATAAGCATTTTTAAATACATACACCTCTTATACAAATGTATGTTTTGTGTATAATTATGTTTATTGGTTGGTTTGTTTGTTTGTTTTCAAAAAAATTTCATCCAGAAAGCCATGACGTGGAGGTGCCAGGCTACTACCGGGGCGTTGCCCGTGACGACGGACAGATGCAGGAGCTCTCCGTGGTGCTGATTCGTTCCTGCCATGTCACCCCAAAACGCCTGACATAGTAATAAATAATATGGTGGGATGGTTGTAAGCAAGTATAAAATGAATGGTAATTGAGTTAGTGGCAGGTTCTGACAGAGAAATACAAAACAAACACTAACAACAAGCTAAAATTGAAGCATAATGAGCTTAAATGTTGAAATAAATCATAATTTATGAGGTAAGGTGGACTAGAAAATACAGTAGACCCCATTATTTTCACAGGAGCATCTGTCAGAAACAGTGAGAATTGAATTGTTCTGTCAGCCCCAATAGGATTTAAGACAGCACCTGAGAACAGATGAAAGCTATTTTAAATAGTGTGAAGCCTTACACTTCTCTGACATCTTTTTCTCATGCGGTTGAGCATCACAAGGAGAGGAAAAAAGTTGGAGGGAGAAAGGGAGGGGGACTTGGAGTGTTATGTCGACACTGAATTTTCTGGAACATTTCTCTGAGGAATGCGGTATTTTAAGAAGTGTCCCAGTTCAGAGGTATGAGGGTGAGGAAAACGTCTGACATTTGACATCTTTTGAGTCTGTAGAATTTTCTCTAAACGCAAAGGTTAAACAGATTTAATAGACCTGCTGGATCATGAGGGACTCCAGGAGAACTTATAAGTTCAGCTGATGTTGTCAGGAGAGGCAATAAGCTAGAGAAAGAGTATCACAATGTAGTAAGCTGCAAAATAGAGTACACGTTAATCCTCTGTAAATGCATAAATCCACTATAAGATAATATATATAGTAGTAATATATGTAGTTATATGTCACAGTACTTTACTTTCACTTTTATATACAATATTATTGGATACTTCCATAGTTTAATTCACAAGTTTATACCCTGGGATTGAAATCAGAGCATCAGGAACAGGAAGTGTTGCAAAAACTGGTGAAATACTTACTTTCCCACCTCACCTGTACCCATGCAGATTCATCACAACTTTTCTGTTATATTCTGTTGCATCTTTCTCTGCCCTAAGGGTTTGAAAAAGACTGACAAGTCTCAGAAAAGTTCAGGCAAACATGAAAAACTTTCACTTTTTTTACTTTAAACTTTAAGACACTGATGGTATTTTTTGAGATGATTGTTTTCAGGCATCTCTGTGTGGTCATTTGTAAAACCCTTTACTATGATGCTGTAATTAAACCCCTACTCATTACCAAACATTTCCTCATTGATGTTAAGAGGAATTACACAGCATAAAGAAGCCACAGAAAATAGAACATCCTGCGGTAATTTTTTGCTTTGTATTTGAAGGTCGAGCGTGAATGTAGATGCATTATTCACTGGCTGGTAGTCTTCAGGGGGAAACAGGCAGACGAGACAGCAAAGAGTCAATGAAGGCAATGTTTGGTTTGCAAAGCAAATGTCAACCTTTGTTTCCTGTAGAAGCTTGACTTTTCAAACAAAATCCAACACCAGAGCACAATTGTCCATTCATTATTTCCCTCCAGGCTACTTTACAGCAAAACTGACGGCATAATTTTACCAAGAGAATGTAAAATTCACCACCATGATGGTGTCCACACTCTTAAGAGTTGAGATTACTATTCTGTTTTAGATTAATTAATGCACAAATAACCAATTAACTCTCAGACCAGAGCATGACAATTAAACTTTCATGACTCTCAGTGAATAATTAACATTCATTTAGTCTGGAAAACTTTCTGTCTGGCATAGAGTTGCTGTGATTAAAAAAAAAAAACCCAGCTTTATTCAAGTTGAATCTGCTATGTGTGATGGTAAAAACGCCAGCACATAAAATCAATGCATATAAACACTACAGTAATTAAAAGGCTTCACTCTAAAATAGCATACATTCATTCAGAAAAGTTAAAATAATGCCCTGCCAGTGTGGTTACAACATAAATTCATCCCCAGACACTCATTTGGATTATAGAGTAAAAAATAATAATAAAATGATAAGAGCAGCTATTTCAAGTCTTCATCAAGTTTTCAAACCACAGAATTAACAAAAAGTGACTGAATAAATCCACTGAAATTGATCTGATGATAAACTAAACAGGTAATAAAACGTTTTTTTTTTTAGTTTGCATTAAATTCTTGATATCTGATGGCAGAAAACATTGATCTAGACCCACAATTAGTTTTGTTTTCATGCAAACAATCATTTTAGACTTGCAGTTTCATATTTTTTAAAATGATAGATATTCAGGTTTTTAGGCACAAACTCAATAAACTCAAGAAAAAGAGCTTTGTTTATTTTTAATTGTTTTTTTTATCACCCATGCTGTAAATTTGACAGTGGGTCTGTTACTTTTGCCTGCTTATAATAATGTCTTACAGCTTTTGCATTATAGTTTTTATATAAAATATTTGCATTACAGGCCAAGGCTTAACCCCTAAAGCACCTTTGCTGTGTTATTCTTGTATTTATTATCCCAAAGGTATGTAAAATTGATGTTCAATATATTTTATTGGGGAAGTTTTTGTTCGGTTGCTCATCCCACATAAAGGGTCATCAGGGTGAAACGAACCGTGGTGAGAGAGGTGGAGCTACGTGGGTGGGGGGAGATGAAGGAGCAGACACATCAATGGTCATGGCAGTGGGATGAAAGAGTCCTTTGACTCCCCCACAGCTTGCTGCATCTTTGAATTGATCTGAACTGTCTCGGCGCATGGATCCGAGAACAAAAGATGTATTTAATCTGCACTCTTGCCTTTTAGTTTACTGTCAGCTAATAACTACAATACACGCTGTGAAAGATAATTCTGCTTTTCCTTTATATCCTCAAGAGAATCCAGCTTTGTTTATTGAAGAAGGAAGTTCTCATCACATGGAAAACAAACAAGTTATTAACATATCAAATGCAGTCTGCAGAATGTGCTGTATAGATTTAATGAACCACTGCCTGAATGTTAAAATAAAGGTCAAACAAGAAATGGGTCAGAAACATAATTAATGATCGTGGCTGAATAGGGCAGCAGACAGATTAAAATGTCATGTAAAATGTCTCCCTTCTTTGAAATATTATCCCAGCTGGAAAACTGCTTGCTTTGATCCATTTGATGATTCCTCGAGTTGACCAGTAGGTGGATTCCTTCTCCCACTTTTCCAATGTCTCCTCGCCTGTAGTTTTCCATAACAGTGCCAGCTGGTCTTCTCCACCAATGATGCCTATGTTTAGATACCCACACAACAAAACAACAAAAGGTTAGAGGGTCATTAAAATTACAGTTTGACTATTTTCTGCTTGCCATTATGACAAAGGTTTGGTGTGTCTCTTGCCTCAATGCGTCATTATCTCCATGTACGTGTCACCATGCAGAGGCTTTGCCACATCTGTCATTACATACTTTTGAACTGTCAGCCTCTGCTCTTGAAATTAGAAAAGTAACTTGCAATGGCCTTGTGAATCCCCTTTTCCATGAGGGGCCTTGACAAATGTTTTAGTGTCAAATGGGGATTTTTGGGGGCAACATGAGATGTCACAGTATCCTGGACACATTCATGCTGGCATTGTACTCGTCCACAAGCAGCCTGAGGTTGTGTACGGACCTGCAGCATTTTGGACCTTTTATCCAAAGGTTTTTTTTTTGATCCCACGTATATTGAGCCTATTGTGCTCATTTTTGCCTCGGTGTAACTGAATCTGCAAGGTGAAATATCTCCCCCTTGAACCTATTCATCCGCGGGTGCTGTGGTCTCTCTGCCATTTTTTCTCTCACCGCATTTTTCTTCTTTCTTCTGCCCCCCTCAGGCAGATGGCCTTGACTCAGTCTAGTCATCAGCAAAGCCCCCTCATCTGGCTAACATCCCTGTCACAGTGAGGACATTAACTGGAACCAACCGGCTTTGTGATGACTCAAGATACTGCCGCCTCAGACATAGACAAAGACATGTAGTTGTCTCCCAGCTGTTTAAATTAAACATCTTTTTAGAGGAGGATATTCACAAGAAAAAGGTAAACAACTGTATGCCTGGTGAATGTAAAAGAACAAGAATGAGAGAGTCCACAGCCATGCAGCAGCTTTATGAGGCTGTACTGAAAAATGTTAATGTCAGCATCTTAATATGCTCACAATGACAATGTTAACATGCTGATGTTTACCATGTTCACCATTTTAGTTTAATGTGTTAGTATGCTAACATTTGCTAATTAGCACTAAACACAAGTGTACGCTATTCTTAAACCAAAGCACTGGACAAACTGAAATTTTGACCTGATGATAGTGTTATATGGAAAGTCAGGAGATTATCAAAGTTGTTTATCCTCAGAGGGACATAAATGTGTGCACCAAATTTCATGGAAATTGATCCAATAACTGTTGAGATATTTCAATCAAAAATTCAAATGTCAACCTGCTGGTGGCACCACAGGAATAGTCAGGGCATTGCCAAAACCATTCATCCTCTGGAGACCACAAATGTCTGTACAAAATGTCATGGCAATCTATTCAGTAGCTGTTGGGATTTTTCAGTCTGGACCCAATTGGTGGACCAACAGACCAACCAACCAATATAGCTATTTACAAAGCCGCTAACATGGCTAAAGACACTAAACTGCCATTGTTTTGTAAAATCCTGGTACACAAATCCACAGTCAAACAAAGTTCACCAGGACAAGCACCTGATTCCCTTTGTAGTGAGCAGTGGGAGTTCCCAGAGGATCACAAGCAGCGTTATTGTAGCTCACCTTTGATGGCTCTCTAAAGGCAGGTGTTCACAATCACGGTTTAAACATCGAGTCTGTTTGAAGTGGCACGAGTTATACCGAGGGAACGAAAGAGGTTTTGATCTCTCTTTGGCTCCACATGAAAATAGCTGCACCTGAGAGGATCGACGCTTGACCACAACCAACGGCTACACCTGCATCTGACAAAGTCTGCCCCCAGGATGCACTTGCCTTCATCTTGTCTACCATTTGTCTTCCTTTATCTTCATGCAAACGTCTAACCTCTTGTTTTTTGCTCTTATTTTTCATTGTCATCCTGCAGCCACTGCTTGAGATATTTTTATTTTCAGTTTCTTTTGTTTCCTGGGAAATGACAACAAAACAAAACAAATGACAAACAGCTACGTATTAAAGGGGGAAATTTATTGCAGTGGCAGTGAGTGGCGAACTCAGGGTTTATGTGATTAGAGGGATCTTGACTCTTTGAAGGGTTACATCAAAAAAAGTGTTGAGAGACCACTGATGCTGCTGCTCCACTGTGGGAAGCCCGGATTGAGATCTATATTGCTTCAGGCAATGTAATTCCGATGAAAGACAACCAAACCTTTGCTACTGCTTAGAAATGTTTAGCTAAGACTCAAGACTCGAGCAGCGGGTGAGTCATTACAGAGAGAACGAGCTGCTTCATGCCCCTGCACGTGGGTGGATCTGGTCTTTCATTGAGGAAACTTTCCCTCAGGGCACGGATTTTCTGTTTTGGTCAATGTTAGAACAGTGAGTTAATCATTACTGGAGCTGTGTAATTTACTTGTCTTCATTAATAACGTTTTACTTAGATAGGTTTTTTTATTGCAAGGAAACAACAACACCACATTGTTGCGGTAGTATAAAGAGGAAATAGTATTTGAGCTGTAAGTTAATATAAAGCCAAAATAACTGTATTAGTATCTGAAAAAAAGCCAACAGAAACTTTTAAGAGAAAATAACTGATAAATAACTAACCCAGTAGTGGATTTTGTAACAGGAGACCATCGTTCCCCGTTTCTAACTGTGAGTGTCACATTTCCAACCACGAGTGAGGACAGTTTTTTTTTAAAACATAACCATGTAGTTAAAGTAACTTTAACCCACATCATGTTTCTCTAACCTTAACAAAGTGATCATATTAACCCAAACCACAATCTTTTTCTAACCAGGTGGTTTTTGTGCCTAAACCTAATCAGACCTTAACCACAGCGTTGTCACTTCTTGAAAAAAACATTATTTTTTAACAGTGATTTATAACAATTTTGAAAAGCACAGACAAATGTTGTCCTGCCAATTACTGCAGACAGGGACACCAGATTAGAAAACACTCCTAAAAATCATAAAAGTATTTAACAAATTAAAATTATGACCTGATGATGGTGTTGGATGAAAAGTTAAAGGTCCAGTGTGTAGAATTTAGTGGCATCTAGTGGTAAAGTTGCAGATTGCAATTCCCCCTCAATAATCCCTGCCCCTCCCCTGCTAAGCGTGTAGGAGAACCTATGGTGGCCGCAAAACTCACAAAAAACACCTCTCTAGAGCCAGTGTTTGGTTTGTCCGTTCTGGGCTAATGTGGAAACATGGTGGTGCAACATGGTGGCCTCTGTGGAAGAGGACCCACTCCCGTAGCGAAAACACAATGTTTCCTATTTTCATGGGATTATAAACTAATTATATTCTACTTCTGCCAAGTCCGTTCCATTAGATGCCATTAAATTCTACACATTGCACCTTTAAGATGAATGTCTGCACCAAATTCAATGCCAATTCATCTAATAGTTATATTAGATATTTTAATAAGTGCTAAAAATGTCATTGTGGTGGTGCTAGAGGAAAAGTAAAGAGATCACCAAAGTCAGTAGGATTCATCCTCTGGGGACAAAGAATATCTGTACAAAAGTTTATGGCAAAAATAAATTGTAGTAGCATGTGATAGGAAACCAAAAACTGCAAGTTTAAAATAAGACAACCAGTAAATATGTTAAGTATAGTCACAGATGTCTTGATGCATGTTTCAAATTTGGGGGGAAAAAAAAGGTTATACAACAAATGCAACATGCTCCATTTCATTCCAAACACAAACTGCAGTGCAGCTTGTGTATCCATACAATGAAACAGCCAAAATCTGAAACTTCACTTATTTGTACTTAACTCTCCCCTAGAGGCCAATATCCTCGCAGGGTCACTATAACTCGTCTGGAGCTAGGGGGGGAAAAAGGGAAAGAAATAGATGCCAGTGGTATGTGGGTGATGCAGACAAGCTTAACACCAAACTTTCCAGAAGCACAAATGTTCCCGGCACGTTTTGAGTCAGTGTTCTCACAAGCAGCCAAAACCATCCAGTCCCAACAGGCTTATCAGCGTCTGGAATCTGGCCTTACAGATCCTCCTGTAGGAGGGAGGGGAGGGAGGACACAATGACCCATATAAAACTGCTGTGTAGATTACACTCAGGCTATCAGCACGCTGGGCTGTTTCCATCACAGCTCTTTTGAAAGTCCAGGTAAGCTATAAAATGCGGCGGGCTGTGTTGGTTAAATGCCAACAGCCTCAACAAAGGACCTGGAGGCATTTATGGTTTCCGCTGATTAGACGTCTACGGTTTGTGACAAAAAGCTCTTGAATTACTAGCAAAAACCTCCACTGAGATAAGAGCCCTCATGTTTTTGTTGCTCAGGTCTTGGACCGGAGATGAGAATTATTTAGAGGACAAATACCTGAGCAGCACCCATATCGCTAGCTAAGAATGTGTCAGAGCCTTATCAACTGGATAGACTCAATGGACACTACAAAGGTACTGAGGTTAGGTATTGTGAGCAGTGTAATGCTTTTGTGCTCTGCCTTTGTCCCAAAATAAATATACAGGCATTTGTTTCCCATGTTTTCAGATTTTCAGATACTTGGGCTAAACTACCGCTGCTCCAGATGATTTTATGCCTTAAACCACACATTTCTTTGGTAGTGCATTACAGTCTCAGAAGAGCAGGTTGAGTTTGACCTACATTGATGTCTCATTCAAGGCATACAGCCATGCTAGAGGCTCTGTGAGGCTGCAATGCTCATTGAAAAGGAACTCACATTTTAAGATGAATGAAAATTGAGGTTCAGTTTTGGTCCTTAGGAAAAATGGTTTTTATAAATGGTAGTTGTCAAGTGTCATGTTAACATATTCGTTTCACAATGAGTGCGTTTATAGGCACATTAGTATCCTGGCTTTGAGTCTTATCCTGATTTTGATCTCATTCGGGACATGATGTTTACATTGGAACATGAGAAACCTGGTTGTGCATGTCTGTGCATACGTGATTCTAGGTTTCTGATCGTCTGTGTGGAGTTGATTCCTTAATATCTCAGCCACTCATTTCCCTAACAGAGAACATTTGGATACCTGGAGAAGGTGTTTACTGTAAACGCTACAGTATCCCAGTTTCTATTGAAGTACTCAAGGTCACAGGTTGCATTTCTCAAACCTTGTTCACACAAAGCTGAAACTGCCGATATTGTTGGTTCATTAGTACGGCGGCTACATCAGAAAACAACCGTCCAGTCAGGGCAGAGTATGTAAATTACACACTCAGCGCAACACACACAGAACTACAGATTCACGACAGCTCACTACTTTGCCTTCTGCTCTGTATCTGTATTTGTGAACATATCGTTCTCTCATACCAGGATATGATATTTACAGGTGTAACACATAACTGAACGATGATACACGTGTGCATGTAAACTTGCATATGTTTAGGTAATATTTATCATGTTCAACATCTTAATTTAGTATGTTAGCATGCTAGAACTTAACACAAAAGTACAGCTGAGGCTGATGGGAAAAGTTCGGCAGTTATTTAGTCTTAAAGCAAAATATTGCATAAATTTAAATTTTGACCTGATGATGACACTAGATGAAAAGTCAGAGAATCACCAACGTTTTTATGATTCATCCTGAGGGGCACATGAACGTACCAAAATTCATGATGATCCATTTCCTTATCTCAGTCTGGACCAAAGTGATGAACAGATGATCCAACCCACCAGCGTTGCAATCCCCAGAGCCACGCCATTAGACGAGCTAAAATAAGCATCCAGCTTCGAAAATGAAACCACCTCTAAACTACCAGTTTAAAGAAACTCAGAGAAACCATGATTTTAAATCGGTTTCTATGAAACAACTGCTGATCTATTCTCACGATTGAGTTTTCATACTTTTTCATATTAAGGACTAAAATAAATTTGTGTTGTACATGAAACCCTGAAAATATATTTATAATATTTTGCCTTCTGAGCCCCACCTAAACTGCATTTTATTAGGACAAAATTATCTCTATAGTATAAGGAGAGGAACACAAATATGGTGGAGAGTGAAATCTATTAGCAAACAAATTAATTCATACAAACTTTCATTGTGTTTGCTTGAAAATCTTATCTATACTGGGTAAAACACTGCCTTTATTTGTGTATTTTGGAGTAATACTTGTCAAAATGTCCCCCAGTCACTGTTTTATGTTTTCAAAGTCAATGTTAAGTCTTGAAAAAAGCCTCTGAGCACTGAGTCCATCCTGTGTTTATTTTGCTAATGTGACTTTGAGATTTAAGGATGTGACAGATGGAGTCACTCGTCTCTGTCTCGCTCCGTCAGTCCCAGAGATGCGGTCTTCACTGATAAACCTGTCAGAGTTAAAGACTCCATCAGACAACTTCCTGTCTGATTCTTCTCAGAGTGAGTGTTTATGAAACATACAGTGGGTGTGCAGTAACGGGTGTATCCTGTCAGTGTAAAATCTATGACTTCAGGCAAATATTTATTCTTAGCTGCTCAGTACATTTTCCCCCCAAATTCATTAGTGTGTAAAACCTTGATGAATCATCCTTAAAGTCTGCAGTAGTGAGACTAAACAAGTTCCCAGCAGTGATGTAATCGGTGAAGGCCTGAATCGTCTGGAGCTATTTCTGTGTCACTAGTCCCACAATCAGCTCAATTCATCACCAAAACACACAGCAGATACAGAGGCTTCAGTCAGCTGCCGTACCTGAGAATACCTTGTTTAACTTTCACCTGAGCCCCGGTTGAAACCATAGACTGTAAAAAATAATGGATGTGTGTGGAATTTGCATTTTGACTGTCGCCATCTTGGATTTTTGGAGCCAGAAGTGATCATATTGGGGCTGACCCTTATGCTAGGTGCTAGCTGCTAGCTTGGTTAGCACATCGCATTTACAGTCTATGGTTAACTGTGCTAATGCTAATGCTAATGCTAATGTTCGGTAGAGAAAAAGAAGCTTAAAACTATTAAAACAAAATGTACTTACCATTAAAAACTGCCCCAATCATACAGTTAACTGTTCCCTAAACTCCGTCCCCCAACAGTGTCCAATTATAGCTTTGTAACCCTAACTGGCTGGTCAAGCACCCAAACAGTGTAAGAACAATACTATATTTAAAGAGTCTGGAAGGTGGTGTCTTATTTTCAGAATCTAAACTCAAGAGCAAAAGTGTAAGGAATTGATTAAACTGTGTGTTTAAAAGATTGTCAGACCTGCAGAGTTTGTGTTTTTCTGTTAAACCTGTCTTTGGCCAAAATGAGAACCACCAGCTGATTACAAATACAGTAAATTTCTGCACAATACAGATCTATATCCAA
The DNA here is from genome assembly GCF_910596095.1 of Thunnus maccoyii. Taxonomy (NCBI): domain Eukaryota; kingdom Metazoa; phylum Chordata; class Actinopteri; order Scombriformes; family Scombridae; genus Thunnus; species Thunnus maccoyii. Next base: position 9,785,792 of record NC_056547.1, read on the forward strand.
GAATATGAACTGTAATCAAAGTAGTTCATTTTTTTGAGCATGCCGGGCTAACTTACTTACAGTACTTACTTACTTACCTACTACTTACAGTAAATCTACAGAAAATTAATCTGCAACTATTTTGATAATCAAATAGTTATTAAAAAGTCAAACATTTTCACAGTTCAGTTTCTTAAATGGGATAAATTGACAGCTTTTCCTTGTGTCATATGAAATTAAATATTTTGGGGTTTTAGACTGTTGCTTATAGACAGTACAAAACTGTCATCTTGAGCTCTAATATTTCTGTCACTGGCATTCAGAGGCATTTTTCTCTGTTTCCTCAACATATTAATTGATTCATCTAGAAGATAATTGGTAGATGAATTGCTAATGAAAATAATAATTACCTGCCTAATAACCTACAGTGGTAATCTAGCACTATTTTCAAAGGCAAAGGGCGTATAATTAGCTAAGGGTTACAGGTTACATTAGACCTGTCACGGGCAACAATAGTGACTCTGTTCTGCTTTTTATTTGGTTTGAAGACGGTTACACTCAAGCAACTGCAGCTAAACTCATGCTAGTTCTCAAAACCTTTTAAAAGTGAAGCATTTAGTTTGAAAATATGAACATTAAAGCATAAATCTAACCACTATGTTGCTTGTCAAAGTATGATTTTCTAAAGTAAGCTTTCAAAACAAACCTATTTTAATTACATTTGTATTTTAAATACTGTACAGTAATACAAGGGCTAACTATCTTCACACGATCAACACCTTAAATGGATCATCAGCTAGTAAGGATGCTAAGTTTTTAATTGTAGCTTAAATGTAGCTTTAGCTTCAGTCTTTTAGCAATATATCACATATGTAGCAATCATGTGCACATTCAAGACCCTTTTCCTGACTTGTCATTTAAAAGAAATCAGCTGAAATCATTAAAACATCAGATGGAGGCAGAGTTAGAAATGAGAAACCTACTGTAGCTGCTTTCGTTTCATTTAAATGTGAAATTGAAGACCCAAAATGACTCTGAATTTCGAGTAGTAAGTCATTGTTCTTGTTATAACCTGCATATCTGCTCAGATCATTACAGTGAGCTTGTGCACCAGGATAAACACAATCTCCTCCTATTCCATGGATATGGACTGATATTTACTTTAGGAGTCATATCGAAACAGACGTGCCAGCAGTGAAATATTCCTCTGAACGATTTAATTTCCTTCACAGATCTGTGATCAGCCTTTGTTTCATGCCTGGCCAATTTAATCAGAAGTGGAGCCTGGGGGCAGGTGCAGCGTTTCATTCCAGGTGAGACGAGGATTTGCCCGAGCAGGAAAGAAAGCAGTCCTATTACATATTAAACACAACTCAAAACAGCAGAGAGGATCAACATGGTGTGGATGAGGGTAATGATTTATTGTAGATGTGATAAATGAATGTACAAATGTGTCAGGACATGAGATTAATGAATACAGACTACATCATTCTGGCGTTTATCTGAAAGTCACATTAAAAAGTACAAAAAAACAACCAAAGTCTGACTTGATGTCACAGAAAACAGCCATTTATCTTGAGAAAAAGAAAACAGAGATTGCAAGGAGGACTCTGCTCTGTTTTTTCTGGAATAGATGGATGTTTTTTAGGCTATTATACTTGTTACTGAGTAAGGCGTCAACTTATGAGGTCAAATTATGCTGTCTTACCTGAATTTTTTGAGGCCTGGGGGCACATTTAGAGATAATGAAACTTAAAGATCTTACTACAGTAGTTTCGTTTGTTACTAAAACCTCAATTCAGCAGTGTTTCTGGGCCTGGAGAGGCATGTACTAACTGGACAAACACCCCCCACCTCTGCATGAGGCTGCTGATTGAGCTTCATTGCATAACACAACTCAACCCAGAATTACCCAATAGAAGAAGCACATTTTGTATTTTTTCCCCCTTTTAACAGTCGGATGGTGTGCCTGCCTGTGTTGCTCAATGAGCGAGTGTTGCTGAGTTTAACAGTGTTCTTCTTCTACTTTGCGTTTCATGCCCAGAGAGCTGATGTCATCGGGCGCTGAGCGGTGCCAGTCTGCAAGCAGCACAGCTGAAAATTACAGGCCGTCACCAACAACAACACTCACAAACATGGATACACAGCAAGGACAAACAACAAAAAACAATGTTCAGTTTGGAGCTCTGTCACGCTCTGCTGACACTCGAATATTTTCTGTTACTTCTTTCAAAAAATTCACAATAGAGAAACCATAGTCATTATAAAAAAGCTCTACAAAATACCATGTTTACTAAAGATGATTACATAAAGAAAGTGTTTCCATGTTCCACGGGTTTAGCAAAAATGCTGGAAACTATTTTCATTAGTAATGACAAAGTCATATAAATAGAAGCACATAAATAGCAGCACATTTCATAACTTCTGGAAAGCAACAACAGAATGTTAACAGGATGACAAACATGTGCGTCAATTTCCTTTAGTTTGGAAACAGCAGCTCTGAGCTACGAGATGGCTTAAGTCGCACGTAATGAAGCAAACAGACATTTTTAGTGTGTTTTGGCTCCATTTTAGCAAAAAAAATGAACCCAAAACGCATATATAATCCCACCTCTACTGTGTGTGACAAGCAGTTTTGCTCACAAAGGAGATGATGGAGATAATAAAGTAATTTTTTCCATCGTCTTCGTAGGGAAGAACTGTTTTCCATAACACAAAAAAAGCCTTGTTAATGTTTGTACAAAAGAGCATTGAATTTGATTCTTGTGGCCTATTTTTTTAATCCCAGATAATCCCCTGATGATAATTAGACCTTGCAACTTGTTTTTGTACATATATTCTTTGTATTTTCCATCCGTGTGTATAATGCAAGAGATCAGTTGAATGAATAATTGATTGAATGCAGCCTGTATAAGCTTTGTCATGTCAGGCACCCTGATGAAGAAATGCTTGTCTGGTGAAGTGTTGGTTTAATTAAAGTGCATGAAATTTTTGAGTGTTGACTGTTTTTTTTCTCTAGAATTGTTTGTACAATTGAAATCTTTGTTTGTATGGGCATGTGTCATTAGCACTGAAGGCGGTACAATGTGAAGCTGTTCCAGATGAAAGTTGACAATCATGAGAGAAGCGTGGTGAAATTTTCAGTCGTCAATGTGAAACTCAGGTCCTAGATTGTGCTGTGAGTCTGATTTAGAGCTCTGGCGTCCAAAGACAACCTTTTGACCTTTGACGTTGAAATTTAGGACCAAATTCTAACAATGTGATGAACCGAATCTACAAACCAACCAATCATAACTGCACAAAGGCAAACAATAACAGACCACACTGGCCAATGCAACATTGTGAGTGTCATTTTGGAAACATTTATGTGTTTCTGCTTGCTCATGTTTTTTTTTATTCACCGGGTATTCATCACACAATCTGACATGCCTTAAAATTGATGAATGACTCTCTTAAAAGCATCTTACACAGTGTGTCATAGAGGGAACTTGCAAGATTGTGCATAGAGGCATTCAAACTAGACAAATGCATGGTTTGCATCGGCTTCTCTTAACAAACTGTACTATTTTTAGAGTTATTTTAGAGGATAAGAGGATTAACAGCTTTTTTGACCTCAGACAGATGATCCAATTTAATCCTGTGTTCACAAAACATTTACTATCTGCTGCATGATGTTTTATCAAAACTGCACAATCACACATTCACTGTCAGTCACAATAACTTACTCCAGAAGAACATTTGTAGTTTCTGCTTCCTTTTTTTTTGTCACTTTGCCTTCAAATATTTAACGAGGGATCGGATGTACAACAGATGCCCCCTTCTCACTTTGTTCTTTATTTGTATGCATGATGTGGTGGTGGCTGAGGTGAGGGTCATTATGCTGCGTGGCTAAGCGACTTGATGGGTCACACTTCAGCGGTGGAGCTTCAAATGAGGAGGAAGGGAGGCCTGGCGAGGATGACTGCTTCTTCCATCTGCATTACCTGTGTCTCCGGTGGCTGCTCTCTCACTCACACAGACCCTCGGTGTCTTTCATCAGCGAAGAACACAAAGTACCCATAGATACCTCCGCCAGGACTTTAAAACATAATGGGATCGCACACAAAGGACGAGGCACACTGCTCTTTTACGGCGTCCCTCAGAGAGTATTAGAAACACGCAGGCTTTCTGGTCGGGCACAACGGGCCCATTTGGATGAAACACAGCATACCAGGGGCTAAAACTAGGTTGGAAAAAAGGTTTTTTGTGTGTTTATGTGTGTGAGAATAGAGACATTCCTCATCATAAAACGCCCCCCCCCCCCCTCCACCTCACCATCTGATATGTTTAACAGAGTTGCCCCATCTTAAAGCCCCCAGAATGCCGAGTATTTTCTTGATCTGGGCTGAGCTCAAGGGGAAAGCATGCAGTTCTGATCCCAGGGTCACCACGCTTAAAAGCCGGCGTGGACACCAGCCAGTCAAGTGAAGACACTTGTACAGAAAGAGACTGACTCAGTGAGCTCGGTCGTCATGTATGTTTGTGTGTCTTCTTGTTTGTGTGATCCACGCCGCAGCTCGTCCTGCATGACTGCATAATCTGAGTCAGGCAGACCAGACCAGGACATCAGGGGGTTTTGACTCAGGTCCTGAGGTATTTAGTCTTTATTCGTCCTCACAGAGCGAGACCTCAGCTGGTGGGACACAGTCCACGAGCCTCCCTGGAAGCTGCCCAGCGCACTCATCTGTCCGCTTCGCCAGATGAGGAAAAGCAGATCTATTAACAGAAGCTGCTGTCAAGAGAAAGCTGGAGATGTGTGTTTGGTGAACCGTCCTCTTCCACAAGTTGACTTTTCAGAGACTAAGAAACATGTCTTGAACATAAACCACTGAAAAAACACGGATATAGCACCTGTCATATCACCTGTAGAGTTCAGCTATCCATCTGACTCGTCATGCAGCCAATCTAGACCTCCAAACATGACCCTCTTTAAAGTTGATATTATATATTATTCTTATTGTTGAAAAAAATCTTACAAAGACACATAAACCAGCAACAAATTTATCTGCTAGCAAGTATTCCTCTGTGCTACAACGCTCCATCGTTTTCCGTAACAAATAACCACATAACCGAGTCACATCTTTACACTGTGTGTCATGACTTTGTTATGATAAACATGGGCACTGTAGTTTATTTTGAGTCAATCTCACAAACACTGCCATAAATACTCTCTAAAATAGCAAACCTGTATAATCTGCAGCTGAAAATAGTCCCCAACAAATGCACCATTTACTCCTTCTTGAGTAAATATTTACTAAAAACTACAGTGCTCAAGTGTTTTATGAAATTACTGAACCTTTTGAAGAAAAATTGAACTATTTTCAAGATTTCCGTCTTCAGTGCCAACAAATGGGCTCAAGGCTGAGTGTCACAGACTTCATAGTGAAGTTGAAAAATAACAGAAGATGGACTAATGCGTTGTATGTTTTGGTCTTTTTTAAGGGATTTATTGGCAATAAGAACCATGTAAAATAACACTCATTTTGACAATCTGTAACAAGATATGTATTAGAGGGCCAATAATCAGTCTCTAGTGGTAAAAATGTATTGGTGTTATATATAAAGGGAGTGAATGAGTTCCTCTATTCACTTCTATGTGCAGTAGAGAGAGTTCGGGGTCGTGTATTGAGAACCAGCAACAATTGCAGGAATTGCATATTAAAGCCACTAAAGCTTTGGCTTCGACGTTCAGCCATAATGGTCGCTGCTTGTTTTTGAAAAGGTTTTATAAAAAGGCTTGTTAAGATTTAGCTAAAGTCAAAGGATGAAAAATCACAAACCAACGTTTATTGATCTTAATCAGCCCTGTACTTTAAGGAAACCAATGCAAATCAACAAAACACAAACAAATGAGGCAAACATCTCCACCACTTTAACAACACAGTAGAAGTATTTAGAAAGAGACGCTGAAAATAAAAAAAGCACTAAAATCTAATGGACACGTCGGCCACTGTTTGTTTTAGTTTTAACGTACTGATTTGTGATTCTGTTATTATTTGAGGTACTGGCTCCACACTTAGTTAGCCTTCCATTAAATGTATTACTAACATGTTTATCGGTTTATAGTGTCCCCGAGAACCTTCTATTCTTGTAACTTAGTTTGCTTTTCTGTATTTGATTAAGCTGCATGAGTTGTCAGTCTGGGAAACTTGTACCTAATATGCTTGTGTTTTACTTATTTGCAATATTTTTCTTCCTGGACATGATGCACGGTGAAGATGTTTTCTGCATTTGCACGTGTTTTCAGTGTGTTGAACTCTCTCGGTCACCATAAATACGCATCAGAGAGCGTCTAATTAAGAACAACCTCCAACCTTTGGTCATCAATGAAAACAAAGAAAAATAGCCATGAAAACCTGAACCTTGGAGTTACCAGGTTTAATACAGCACCAGTACAGTAACTATCTGCCCAGATGCCCATAATAATAGGGTTCCCATCGTAACCCCCCCCCCCCCCTCCCTCCCGTTCAGAGATCCACCCTCATGGATCACCAGCCAGGCAGCACATCTTAACTTCATGACACTCCTGAACCCCAAGCCACAAAGCTTTCACCAGCGAGGCCCCATGGAAAAATTAAACTGGACACTGCAAGGAAGCCCAGATTTGTGGTCATGGCAGAGGAATATGATTGGATAAACATAAGGCAAAGCCTCAAACCAGTTCGCTCAGTGCTTGGTGGTGATGTGACGAGAGGCAGGCAGTGAGGTTTTTATTCAGCCGGGGGGGGGGGAGGGTTGGTGGGGTGGCGGTGGGTTGGATCTGAAGGGCACATACTGTTCCTGGAAGCATTGGTGGGCCTGCAAAACCCAGAGTTTTACAGAAGATGTAAAAGGACGTTTATCTGTGTAGAGCAGGCCAGGCAGCACTGACATCCTCATCCTCAGTCACTGTTTAATAAAAAACAGGCCTAATTATCAGGCCTGCCGCAGCTATTTCAGTCTGCAATGAGCAGGTGACGCGTATTAGAGCAAACTGGGTCATGAGAATGTACGTCATTCACCTCTTAACCTGAGCGTGCCCCCGCTGCAAAAGCTCTAATTTTTCAATTAAAGCCAATCATTAGTGTGTTAGTTCCTGTAACCAGCTGTGTTCCTGAGATCATCAATGTGCCGCCCTACAGTGTGTGTGTGTATGTGTGTGTGTTCAGTACATTGAAAAAACAATCCACTAGAGGTCTTAACGGACACATGCAACACATCATGCCCATCACAGCTGGAGTCAGACGCTTTGAAGTGGATTTTAGTTTGAAGAGACAACAGAAAATACATTTACTCTTTGTTATACAGATATAACAAGACAATGTATAGAAATCATTTAAAAAATTAAATTTAAAATGATATGTGCGTAAAAGAAATTAAAATTGAATATATGAATGTAAAAACAATTCATTATAAGAGGTAGAATTTTCTGAGTGTTCTTGTTTATGCTAATTGCAGGTTCAAACTCTGCAAAACAGACTTGAAATGTTAATTGTTTGCATGTGAGATTGTTAAAGCTGAAGTAGTTAAAACAGTTTAAGCGTCAGTTAAAATTGAAGCACTGAAAGCTGTTGCAGAAAGCATTTTAAATTCTAGTGATATATATATATTGTTTTGTTTTGTTAGCTTTTCTTTTCTTTTTCTACATATTTCTGTATATGCTTTGTATACTGTATGTATTACCAGAAGATGCATGTTTTTTGTAAAATAGAGGTGGGATGGGCCAGATGTTTGGCATGACAGAAATAAAAATAAAAACTAAACTATACTAAATGATATGCTGCTTGAAGTATGTGGTTGAATTGTCAGTTTACAGAAAGTACGATAGGATTGTAGTCTGAATCATTTTATTTAATAACGAGTAATTGAAGGGAGTAAAAATGTGTTCTGAGCTATCTAGCAAGCTCGCTAGCTAACGGGACATTCAGTTTATTATGCAAACTGTTGCTCTTTTGTGAAGCAGTTTATACTCAAAAAAATTGTGCAATTTCACTCTGGCCCCAGGCAAATGAATCCACAGATTGCAGCAATTCCATTAAAATTTACTTATTTTGCCACAAATTTAATGTTTTTCACTGTACAGACCTTAAGAGCTGAAAGTAACTGAAATTTTAGTTATGATGAAATTGAAAAGTTGAATTGTAAAAATACATTTCTCTCCAAGATACCCACCATTAAATATGAGTATTATTGCTTGCTTAAGTTAGACCTTATCTGACACAGCAGACATGGTTTTTGGATGCAATTTTTAAAAAAAATTTCCTCAGAGAATAATGAAGAAACCACACAGTTTTTAATTTAATGTTTACGTATTCCCAAAACTAAAAATACAATTTGGACTGGAAGTCTTACTTTGTCTCCACCCGTCACAGTAAAACAAACTCATCAGTCTCCCAAATTATCTGCAGTGCCAAGAAGAAAATTTCTGCTATCAGTTCCTCATCATGTTTTTTTTTTTTTTTCTTCTCTCACTCTGATGAACTCATTTGCATTTCATTATCCCGCCGTCTGTGAAACGAAATGTGGAATTATTTACACTGTGACAGGGAAAAGAGAAGTGAATGTAATCTGTCTTCCATGAGAGGGAATTGAATTTGAAATGCAAATCGTAGAAATAATTACAACTCGGGAAAATAAATGTGCTGCACATCGGCAATTCAGCTCCCTTTGCATTGCTAATGGCGTCACCAGGAATAAATAGTTTGGGACGTTATTTTTTTATTTGTCTGCAAAATCTCTCTCTGCCTTTTTTCTTGTTCTTTTTTTTTAAATTCTTAACTCTCTCCAGAATTAACTGTTTACTTTTAGAGCAAAGTTCATCAACTAGTCATTAGCTCGTCTTTGTTAAAGTAAACCTTCGGTAACTGTGACTCAGAGCTGAATGTTTTTTAACAGATTGGCGTGAAAATGAATTCAAATCCCACACAGATGTTTCGTCAAACTGTCCCACAGCAGATGTCAGTCACAGTAATCAGGAATAAATCACACACATGCATATAGAGATTTGTGTTGATGTCTTTGTGTCACTTAAGCAATTAGTGATTTATGATACAGGATACAATAATTAACTGACCTACTTTTATGATATCAGCTTAACTCAACAAGATTTATGTCAACCATAAAGATTAGCTGATATTTACAGGTATCAGGAGTGGTATGGGAGGGAAAAATAAATAAATACAGTCATTGAGAAGTTAATTGATGCATCACTTCACCTAAATCACAAATATACAAATTAAAACATATACTTGCTATTTTTTACTGAAGAAATAATCCCTGTAAAAAAAAAAGAAGCTGTTAATAGAAAAGCAGAGTTACTCCAAAAAAGGAGCACACAGAGGTGACAGGAAACTACTGTTTTTGGAGTGGATTTCCTGTTTATACACTTTCTATGTTTTTAACACCACAAGAAAAAAAGTCCACTCTCCCCCAGTGTGTTCAAGTGGCAGCAGCTGGTATCTCAGAGCCGCTGCGAATAGCTCAAGTCAAGCAAACTTTACAGTGAAAAATCACAAATGTGCCTCAAAGGGTTTTACAATCAATACCATATATGTACACTCTAAGGAGTATTGGGAGAAAATACCTGCATGATGATGTACAACTAGAGGTAACTGCATGGGGAAATAAGGTTTTTTGTCACATAGTTGGTCTGATCGGTTATGATCTTTCAGGTTTACAAACGTTATTATTCTTCTGTAACCAAACCAAGTCAAAAACTTAGATCACCTGCTTTGTTTAAAAGTATTTTTCCATCTCTAATCAATTCATTATCCTTCAATTTATCATTGCTAAAACAGGTTTCCATTAAATACATACCGTCAACATAAATCAAGTTTTACTTAAAGTACTAAATCGCGTTTAAAAGTAATATGATTCAGCCGGTGAAAAGAAAATTGAAATCACATTTATAATGTAAAACACACAATAAATCACAGAAATAATAAAACAAATGAAGCAGTTAAATACATTATAATAAGCTCTGGGCTCACTTTACTGTACGTAAACATGCTGCTGACAGTTTCAACATGTTGGTTATAAGAGTGGAAAGAACTGCATGACTTAGTGACATTTATAGATGTACCTCTAGTTGTTTATCACAGATGTCACTTATGTCGAGACTTTCAGTTAAACTACTAATAGAGCCAACATGTGTGTCAGTGTTTGTGTGACACGCACGCCCAGCCGATGACAGAGATGAACCTCTGTCCGTGTTTAGACAGGCTTGTCTCAGAGTCTAGCAGTAAGGCTAATGGCCGGGTTTTTGCTTTTTCAGGTGGAACCACAGACAGTCGCTGAGGTCAGACAGAGACGGCGGCCTCCTGCGCTCACTGCTGCTTCCTGTCCTGCTTCTTCTGTCTCAGCAGAGCTTAATATTATCAATACATCTCTTCATAATCTGATTTAAATTCAGTTGGATATTGGCCTCACAGTGTGGCTGTCTTCTCACATGATATAAGTTTATCTGTACAATCAAGGAGTAACTATTGTAAATATTATTTTTAGCTGTTTTGTCTTTTAATGATTCGATAATGATAATGGTAAATCAACCCTCTAAAGATTTCTAGAATAACAAAGTTGTTTTCATGGATTTCAGTGGAGAATTGTTCATCTGGATGTTGTTCTGTATTTGCTGTGCACCATTTTACAGCAAAAAGGTTTTGATAAACTGACTGTACACTACCTGCCCAAAACAAAAAGAAGACAGTTAACTTATCAACCAGCTGGTGAACATAGTGAAGCTATAATGAAAGATGTTTGGAGATCAAAACCGAGCTAAAAGAAGAGTGAATATTGGACTTATATATTCACCAAGTGGTCAGAAACACTGACTCTAAATAACTCTAATGCTGCTCTGTGTTTGCTGGAGGTATAAATAAGCAACTGTTGGCTAGCACATTCACCAAATCATCTTTATAACATGCTTGTCTACATTGCTTCCGCTTCAAGACGTGTGAACATGCACTAAGTTTGTTTCCTTTTCTGTACATGTATGAAAATAGACCCTTTTAAATATATTATTGGTCTTCAAAAATGCACATTAATTGACCACTATGACCTATAGCTATTATAGTAGAGCTATGGTTTGGCATATTCAAATATATTGAATATCAACATGAAATATTGGATATTAATAACTTTTTCCAATGCTGGTTTGGGAATTAGTAGGACATATAAGACCCCCCGCGTCTTTCGGGAGGATTAAACCAGCCAATGATGACAGACACATGCATTCACACTTTGTCATTTTCTGTCTCCGCTATCAGTCTGACCACATCCCTCTCTCTCTCTCTCTCTTTCTTTCTCTTTCTTTTTCTCTGTCTGACTCTTCTCTCCCACACACACACACACACACAAACACACATCAGGGAGCTGAGATAATCCTCTCAGAGCAGCCGCTGTGATGACACAAGCCCGTGGGTGGTCTTAATGGTCAACAAGCTCTCTGTCTCCACCCAAGGAAACGAGAAGTGATGTGAATCAACAGACCGCTGCTCTGTTTGTCTCTTCTTCCTTTTTCTTCCCACCACCAGACTGACTAATAATTAAAGGGGACATATTATGCTTTCCCTTACTTTCAGTCATATAATGTTACAATGTTGTATATTCATGTTAAAAGTGACCAAAGTGTCAAATACTGAGGTATGTATTTACAACAGTTTTTTCTACTTTCAGCCCAAACTGACTACGGCTCGTGACGGATTTCTTTATATGGTCATCTGCTCCACACACAGCGCGCAAGTTCACTGCTCCGCTCTGCTAACATTATGGCATTTTTCCATTTCTTTTGGGGGTAGTCGCGCTGAGCCACGACTCGAGTCGAGCTGCCACGCTGTGAGCGTTTTCCCATTACACAGCATGGCAAAGTAAAATAAGTAGTTTACGTGTTGGAGGTTGTGCTGGTCGTCTGCAGCTTTTCATCAAACATCATCATCACTGTGGCTGTTTCTGCTTGTACTGTTCTTCCCTGCATTATTTCTAACTGATCCAAATGAACAAATAGCTCCAAATTTCTCCATATCTTGTTGTGTTGACCAGATTTTAGCACTGCGAACAAAGCTCTTTTTTTTTTTTTATTATTTAATTTATTGAACAGGACAGTGTTCAGTATGAAGCATACATGATGCACTAATTTCCAGCAAATTCTTCACAGTAAAAGTCTCCAGTTATTTAGTCATTTAAAAGCTTTTAATATGAAGCAGTAAAGCAGGAAATGTTGGGTTTTCATCGGTGGTAACTTAACACAACTCTGATATGGCTGTTCCTCAGCAGGCTTCCTGAAAGCTGGCCAATCAGAACAGAGTGAGCTCATCGGGACGGGGGCCTTAAAGAGACAGGAGCTAAGACTGCATGTTAAGAGACAGAGGTTGAACTGCATAAAGGGCCAGTATAAGTGAGTGGGTAAGGAGCGTTTTGAACTGTGAATCATGCAAAGCTACTCTAGTGGAGTTCCAGAATAAAAATATAGAGCTGGAAATGAGCATAATAGGTCCCCTTTAATTATTCTTGCTGCTAAATACCAGGTGTGTTAGATCATGCCAGTATTTAAAGAGAGCTTTTTGTTGGATGAACCACAACACAGATGGAAATAACACAGACATGAGCCTCTCAATAATCATTTTTCTCTTCCTGACGTTTCTGACACTCCTCCAACACTGAATATTTCCATCAATTACCCCACAGGGCTCACTGGTTTCCATGCACATCCTGCTCCATGTTAAATCCCCAATGACTAAACCTAGACCTACTAAATCTAGTGAAGTACTGGCTAGTCTTCTGTCAAATGATAAACTGCACATATGTAATGTCTGCTGGAGTAAGTGGCAGTCTGTGAGTGCTGAACCAAAGGCTGGATGATGAGGTAACACATGTCTGCATAGTTATAGGAAGGGAGAATCAACCATAGAAACAGTGTGCAGTTGTGAGGTGATGATACAAAACTGTCTCTTTGCTCTGGTCCAACTCGGTGGATGAGTTGGTAAACTTGGTGCGTTTTTCTGTTTGGTTTGGTTTATTTTCACACAGAGAAAATTCCAAGCGAACCAAAATGCGTCACAGCCAGCCACGTGAGAACGTTCACACCGCTCATTGGTCAGATATGTGTCTGGGGCGGGACCAAGAACATAAACACAGGAAGATGGTCCTGAAGAAGCTCCTTCTGCCAAATATAAAAAAAAAACACAACATATTTCCTTGTGCTAGTCCAGGTTGGACACGGTCGGATCTCGATTCACTTGTTCTTGGGTCGGATCCTTTGTTTAAATCTGTCCAGGGACCTTTGTTGCTCCATCCATCTAAACCTGTCATTTCTCTACTATCACTACTTAACACTCCCTTTCTTGAGAATATTTACTTTTGAACACTTAGGCTACTATATTGTAGAAATAGTTACAGCATGTAACTCCCTCTAAATCCACAAATTGCTGTTTTTACATAACTGTTCATGTATGATTTTAAAAAATAAGGTACACTATTTTAATAAGTAAGCTTCAGAGATGCAAGTAGGTGGCTCTTGCTTCCAATCATTATGCTAAGCTGGGCTAATTATCTCCTGGATCCAGCTCCATACTTGAGGTCAGTTTATGATCAGAACTAGTTTGTATGATGTAGTTTTCCGAAGCTATTCGACCATCTCACAAGGAGTTCTGACGGAGTATTCAGGCCCCTTAAACATACAGACATGAGAGTGGTATCAATCTTATCTAACTCTTAGGAAGTAAACAAATTAAGTCCCCCCCAGCTATTATTTTAAAAGAAGATACTGGTATATCCCCATCTTAAATATGTTGACAGGATTTGTAGCTTCAAGTAAATGTAACAAAACACAAAAAAACTGTTTATCCAATCAGCTTGTTAAAAAGTTGACCTTTGATTCGAGAACTCATAAAGGAAAAGGGCAGCTAGTGCATCAAGAAACAGTTCCATCAATCTCTTACGACTTTACCCTGCTGAACTTCTCAGTGGGACACATCAGAAACCAGAATTTAAACTTCATTTGGGTGCACGACCTGGAAAAACAAAAACCTCATGAGTAAACAAGCTTAGCACTCCAGTCATCATCAACATGGTTGTGCCAGATTTTACATCTGAGTGACATCGGCGCAAGGGTTAGGTGTGTAGTATCCAGCTTTCAGACTGGTGCATGTTCACAAGTATTGACTGAACTGTCCTGAGGCACAGAAAGAACGTATGTAATGTGTTTTTTCTTAACAGGACACATTCCCTTAAAACAAAAACTCTCCCCATGCAGCGCTGTCAGCTCACGTTTGCTTTACAGTCCCTCGGCAGCTCTGAGAACATGTTGTGCTGTCGGTCTGTCTGCGGACGAATCCCCGGGGACTGTCCGGAAGCCGAGCTGTCTGTGAGATAGGTGTTGAGTGCAGAGGTCAGGGGTCAGGGAGCCTGCGGGGTTCGGGGGTAAGCGTGATTTTTAAAGCAGGGTTAGTTGCATGCTTCAACTTAAACTGCGTACCTGTGCTGCCTCTCACACACCAGGATTCAGTCATGCTAACCTGCAGACGGCTGGACAGCAACAGGTAAACATGTTTGAAGTCGTGTAGTGTCATTCAAGAGTAATTTAACACATTTTTTAATATTTGTATATATATCCCTTTGAGACTGGGTGCAACATTTGCGTGCCTCTCCCTTTATAGCTGGAAGCAACGTGAGCGCATTTTCCTGTCATCGTTTTCAAGACACATGACTGATGAAATGCATTGTGATTCACTGAAATATATGTGGGGAACGCAAAATGCATTATGGGATGCAATTTTGTTTGTTTGTTTGTTTCAGCACTCTTAGCCTGTCTTAGCCTCAGGTTTTAGGAGGTTATTTTCAAACAATGCCTTAGGTTTTAGAATGGTTTTTTTTAGAGGGAACCTGAGGTCATAATGGGTTAAAGAGGACACATTTCCAGGTCTATATTTTTATTCTGGGGCTCTTTTTTACGGTTCAAAAAACTCCATATTTATACTGATACTGGCCAACTTCCTGCCACTCTGGAGGCTACGTCAACGAACCGTGAAACAACCTACAGCAGTAGGATTTCACCACTTTTTCTTTAACTTTACCCAAAACATCAACTTCTCAAATACATACTGTGTGTACATGTTTGTGGACACTGCAAACAGCCCATGGAACAACCTTAGCAAAGTTTTGGAACTTTGACCATGTTTAACATAGATATCCGACATCATAACAGTATAAAAATGACAGAAAACCAGAAAAGGCATTATATGTCCCCTTTAAGAGCACCTCTCCTTCTGTTTTCCTGCAGTTTGAAGCCAGAGGTGTAAATAGGAATCTAGTTATTGCGTGTCATGAGGCCTAATAGCTTTAATTCTCCCTATGTTTCATTATTACATCAGTCATTAGTCATTGGACTCACCACCTGAACAACCACCTTTTTGTCTTTTGGCTACATGAGTCAACATCTCATTAACTGCACAGTGGCATATGTCATGCTTATTCATTGTGACCCCACTACTATCCCTAAGGACATTTTTTTTAACAAGGTGTGGGAATACCTGATACCTCTTGTGCTTTAAGTGTTTAACTCTCAGGTTACACTCTTCACTGGGGGTGAGGCTCTTGCATTTTGTTCCCTGTTTTCCCACAGAACCTCAGAGCAGAGAGGCTTTGGTACGTTCTGTCCTGCATGAAACACTGGAAACCGGACACCACCTCACTCCTCAATTCAGGCCGAAGGGATTGGAGCACGCAGGGAGATCATTTTTCAGCTCTCACGTCAGACGCGGGAGTTTACCTGAAAGGGCTACGCCAGGTTCAGGCTTGTCAGCTCTGTACTGTAGGTGCTGCCGGAGGAGCTGCAGCTTTAGGAGCTCAGGTGGTTTAATCCATGACCTTTACCAACCTGTCTATTCCTCGCAGGCCTCACTTTTTGGAAGCGTGAGAGGTAATCCTGCTAATTAAAGCAGAGATCCAATAGATACGTGCAGTGAATATGTATTTATCATGGTATGATAATTAACTCTAATCTGATACTGGATTTTTGAAGCAAATGTCAACATACTGTATGTATTTGACCGTGAAAACATCTGCTATACTGTATGTGCCAACATTGAATTTTTTCGCTCAACAGAAAATGTTTTTGGCAATGATCTGTTAAATTTGGTCATTATAGTCACAGCAGATATGATATGATCTTTAGTATGGTAAATTAATTTTTTTTTTTTTTTGCACATTAAATTTTCCCAGAAATGACAGTTTTTTAAGTCAAAAAATGTGAATAAACACAAATACAACCAAAGATATTTGGTCTCTTTACCAGCTTTCTCTAGAGCTTTCAACTGCAGTGATGGATGAGAGGATGGAACTTCAGTTCAGTTGTCATGGAGATAGTTCAACTGTCATCACATGACCTTACCAAGTAACAACTGAGCAATCTCCATCTGCTGAGGAGGATTGTGAGATGTGGTTGAAAGCTCCAGAAAAAGCTTTCAACAGTTTTTTTTGTCAAACTACTATTTGGTCACAAATTAACATTTATGCTCAATAAAAACTACATCAAACTTGAGTAAAGCTAAATAAGAGTCATAAATTTAAAAAATAACTCATAACACTAACAAGCAACCTTCATTGTTGAAGAGCTGAAAAAGTGCGGAGCTTTTGTTCCAAATTACGTGCTGAAAGTCAATTTTGAGTTATAAGTAGTGATCGGCAATCCTTTGTACTCTCTTCAGACTGATTATGGCTTCATCATGCTATACTTAAGAGTATTTATCGTCTTTATTTCTCCTTCGGCTGTTTTTCCTTTTGCTCTTACTCTCCCTGCTGTGCTCCAGCTTGTTTCTAGATGCCATTGTTTTCTTCTCTTGGTTCGCACTCCATATACTGTATGTATATTTCCCATCTGCTATGGGTTAGCAAAAAGCTTACTTTCCCCCCCTGTTTATGTAGTAATTTGTTTACTGACAGTCGAAAGCAGTAAGTCGTTTTTAACTGCTTGTGCTGATTGTCTGCTTCACATTGTTTCGTGTTAATTGCTTGCATTGTACACATTTTCCATGTTGCTTGCCTCAACCCCTCTCTAGCTTTTTATCCTCTGTGCAGCTGCTTCATCTTGTTGCCTGTTTTCTTCTGTTCTGATGTTTCATGTTGTTTCACTTCTGTCTTGTGTAATGTTATATGATTACAGCTTTAACTGCTTGATTATCTGCTTAACATTGTTTAGTATTCATTGCTTGCATTCTCATACTTTGCATGTCTCCCACTTCACTCTCTACAGCTGTTTCATGTTTTTGCCTGTTTTTTTCTCTGTTTTAATTGTTCATACTGTTTGTTTTATTGTTGTTTTAATGGATAATCTAACATCTGGCCAAGGGACAACAGCTAAATATTAGCATGTGAATAAATAAATAAATGAAAGCTTCAAAATACTGTGTAACCATCAAGTAATTCATAAAAAATAAAAAAAATCAAATCATACTAAATAGGATCTCTTTCGTTCTTAAATAAAGTAATGTGGAGACCACTAAGTACAACAAAAGCCAGTTAACATGGACTCAAGTGGATGGA
Organism: Thunnus maccoyii; assembly: GCF_910596095.1. Classification (NCBI taxonomy): domain Eukaryota; kingdom Metazoa; phylum Chordata; class Actinopteri; order Scombriformes; family Scombridae; genus Thunnus; species Thunnus maccoyii. The sequence continues at coordinate 9,803,324 of NC_056547.1, forward strand.
TTTCTTGTTTGACACACAGCTGGCCTTCATCTCAGTTCAGCTGAGTTCAGCTCAGCCCGTCACGGCTCAACAGGTGTTTTTACCATCAGACATTTCAGCCTCAAAACGAGCACTGCGCTGAGTCCCTCACAGTCAACCTCAGCTTAGTTGAACAGGATTGCGGCTCATATAACTTAACAGAGAGAAACCGCAACAGAAATATTTTTTTTCACCTGAGACAAGCTCAGTTCTTCTGCAAGACATGTGTTTGTGCTAAGAAGGTCTTTGTTTAATAGTTAAACCTACATTCAGTGATGTAGCACCAGCTGAACCAAACTTACCTGCCGTCACTGTTGTTTAAATTAGACAGCAATAGCAACTCTGAAAATATTATGGGTTGTTTGTTTTATATTTGAATAGTCATTTTTGATGATCAGAACTGGGACTAATAATTTAAACCATCTTTTTATTTCCCACCACATCAATGCTGACGTTGCATTTTGGGGGATTTACAACCTCTGCTTTGCTGTTTGTTCAGTCAAGTGGGACCTAATGAGGCCCTCTGGCACAACACCAGAAGTCTGGTTCTTGATATAAAGTAGGAATCTTATGTTTCAGCACAATGGGGATGTTTTATTTTCCAGTGGAGCTGCAGACTCACAGGGCCTGCGTATGTGGGTTTTTTTTTTTGTTTTTTTTTTGAATGTGTGAGTGTGTGCTTATACTTACATTAACAGGTGTTAGCAACTGTAACACCAGATGCCAGTACAGAAACAAGACGTGTTGAGGAAACGGATTTCTGGAAGTGAATTTTTAACACCACTGTGCCAGACTCATCCTGTGACTGGCTGCTTTGCTATGTAGAGTGAGTTACTGTCACAGATCAGAGAGTGTATTTTCAGAGAAAGGCTCAATAGACACTGTCTCTATTGTGGAGTCAACCTATTGCTTAACCCGTTAACACCCACCCCCCTTTGAGGCATAGTTTAGCTATGCATGGCTCTACGGTCCACCATTTTCATCCAGACTGAAATATCTCAACTATTTGATGAACTGCCACGAAATTTGGTACAGATATCCATGACGCACAGAGGATGAATACTACTGACTTTGGTGATCCCCTTACTTTTCTTCTTGTGCAATCATGACGTTCACTTTTGTGGTTTTAAAATAGATGTCTCAATAGCTATAATATTGGATGTACTGCCATAAAATATGGTACGGGCATCCATGTCCCCCTCAGGATGAATTTTAATAACTAACAATCCCATTAGCCTCATTGTGTTTATTGCTTATTAGCAAATGTTAGTATGCTGATGTTAGTTTTTAGCTCAAGGCACCACTGCGTTGTACATGGATTATTTTTACAACAGGGTCAGGGTTAGATATCTTACTTTTTTCACTCTCCTGCCATAGTGCTGACTATATAACTCTTCCTTGAATCAGCCATCAACCAGCATTTGTTTGTAGCTTCTGATAGACTAAAACCAAAGCTAATCTTAATCATAATTAGTAAATCAGCTCATCTTGACGATGACTTGAAAGTTAAGCAGCACAGTAAGTATGCAGTTAAATCTGTTGGATATTATACCTACAAATCAAAAACTCAGAGGCCTCAATTAAGCAGCAGGGCACTGCACCATAATTCCTTCCTCCTACAAAAACAATGATACCACACACTCCCACCACCAGGCATAAAGCCATGCCATGGATTACTATCAGAAGCTACTGGTTTCCAGCATGAACTCACGCTGGATGAACATAAGGATTCTTGGTTTCCCTCTTTAAGCGCTGCTTGCTCCTGCTAATGGGCTGCTGAGAGGGCAGAGGAGTACATGGGAAACAAGCTTGTTAATACATCTTATTGCGCTAATTCTATGGGCTTTTCTTATGTGACAAAGAGGTCAAACACAAAACCAACTGCTTATTCTTCGGTTTTGTTCTGCAGTAAAACCAACCAGTAAATGAAGCACATTCCTGTGTATAGACATTAAAGCTCAGATGATGGCCAGGAAAGCAGTATTGTACTGCGGCCTTTGTGTTTAGATTTGAATTAAGAAACTTTAACCAACCTATTAACTTTTCACTAAACCCGCCATTTAAAGAGTTTGGAAAGTGTCTTTTTTTAGTCTTTCAAAAACCCAAAGTACAAGAGCAAAACTGTGAATAACTGATTAAACAGTCTGTTCGTGTGCTCAGTGAAGGCTCATTAGTGCTCAACATTAAATACGTATTCTGTCTGTACTCTGTGTTCATTTCGTCTGTATTTGTGCACGTTTTCTGAGAGCAAGCTGCAAACGTGAGCATGTTTGGCTACTAAGTTTATAATAAAAGCCCGTTCACAACTAGCATATCCACGGTGTAGTATTTCCCCACTGTGTGGAGGCCAGTTCTGGATGCTGAGATTAGGCTAACATTAGCAGCAGTTTACACTCCAGCTAGTACCTTAAAACTGCAACTGAAACAAGCATAAAAGCTAACAAGCCAAAGGGTTGTGTTAGAAGAAAAAATAACAGTATGATTTTGCATTTTTCCTAAGCATACAAGTGATTGGAGTCAGCTGGAAACATCCAAGTACAACATTAGCTTAAATAGCTAGCTAGCTATATGGCTGTTTAATCCACCAGCAACAGTCTTTTCAGCTGGCAAAACTGAGAATTGCTGACAAGAAATGAGACGCCAGCTTTTGTCTGCCTCTGTATACAATCCAGGATCCATTGTTTCAAAAATTACTAAGAATTTTGAGTGATTAATATGCCACCTTTTTCAGGGTAAACTATATGTGCTGTACTTTCCACCTTTAAGTACAATTTAACTGTTTTGCACACAAATTAATGTCAATAAATTAACATTTTAATGAAAACAAGTATCTGGTTTCTTAATCTCAAACTCTAAACTGATATATTTGTGACATTAATGGCTGACACACTAACAAAACACTTTTTTTTCTCCTCTTTATCAGATCTAAAGGCTAAGGTCATTTGAGGATCTGGATAATCAAACTTCTGTAGCTGGACAGAAACTGTACACCCGCAGTTTACACTGAAACAAACTCTTGGTGTTTCCTAAATAACATGGAGAGGCGCCACAGGTAAGTCCGAAACAGACAGCTGCTCTTCTGCATGCGTGTGACCTTGAAATGGGGCTTTAGTCCATAACAGAGAGATGATTTATCATCATTATCCAGAGGAAGGACTCTGATGTAACACTATGTTGCATCATCAAACAATTTAGCCAGATTGGATGAACTGTTTTGGTCAGTGTTCAAATCACCTGTATGTTGCTTCAAGAAGCCACAGCATGAAGGCGTCAGCCTTCAGTTTGTTGACAGTGAAAACGTTTTTGTTAACCTCAGCTGTCCCCCGGGTGCTCTTCACGTTGTCTGGGACGGCGACTGTGCATCAGACATACAGGGTCAGTGACCTCAGCTGTAAGCCTGAGGCTGAAGGGGTTTCCCAGTATATATACAATGGTTCACACACACATATGTACAGGCCATGTGTCCAGAATAAATCCAATTAATTGCCATTATTGCGAGTCAGAGTGAAACTCCACCTGCATTCTCCCAATAAATCTGGTTCATTTATTTTTAAGTTTGAGCCTCTATTATTATTATTGAGTTAAATTTTGACACGTGAATTTCAATTAAGGAAGCTAATGTAGCCTATTAGCTGTGCTGCACCATTCACTTACATATTTAACCCTCTGTGAGAGTAATTGCTTCACAAAAGAGCAAACTGAACAATGTCCCTTTAGTGATACAGTAAAGCTAAAGAGTTTGCTTGCTAGCTAGCACAGAGAACTTTTTTACTCTCTTCAATAAGTTCATATTAAATGAAATGATGTAATTACTAATTAATTGATTAGTCAACTGAAATTTAATCAGCAACTATTTTGATAATCAATTTTTGGGTCATTTTTGAGCAAAAATGCAAAACATTCCTCACTACGACCGTCTCAAATGTGATGATTTGTTGCATTTGTCTGTTTTACATTGTAAACTTATGATTATCACAAGAATAAACAGATAGGTCTGATGATATTTGATGCTTTTCCTTTTGTCAACAAATCCAATTAAAAAACCAAAACCACAAGTTTTCCGAAGTGGAGCTGAAATGACTAGTTAATCGTAAATCGAAAATTAATCGTCAACAATTGTGATAATCAATTACTCATTTCAACATTTCCTGAGTCCGGCTTCTAAAATGTGATGATTTTCTGCTTTTTCTTTGTTTCGTGTGATAATAAAATGATTATCTTTGGGTTTTATACTGTTTCTCAGACAAAAAAAGACATTTGATGATGTCATCTGATGTCATCCAGCAACTTTTTGATGGGTGTTTTTCTACGTTCTGACATTTTATAGAACAGATTATCAGCAGATCAACCGATAATGACAATAACACTTAGCTGCAGCCCTAATATTTACCAACCACAATAATAAAAAACCAATTCCAAAGCCAGAGCCAGAGTATATGAGCAAGTCATTTCATCACAATAACCATAAAGCCTTCATTTGGTTCCTCTGTTATCGTCTCATGTCATTGTGCTCAAGTTGCATTGTTGTATCAGCGCACTTCATTATGTTTCACACTGGTTGCTGTCAGTCAACTGCTACCCACACAAAGGAAAGAGAATCACTGCCAGAATGTGGGGTGAAATTTTGGGTATCTTTGTTTGTTGCAGAAGTTAATTTCAAGCTTGGTTTCACACTGTAAAATTTGCACTTTAAAAAATGATGACAAACTAAAGTTATTACGTATGGTAACAGATTGTGAGAACTGTAAACTGAATGTAGGCAGGAGTAAACAGTCGATAAGTGAAGAACAGAAAATTTTCTGACATCCTGACAGCTCAGTAAAACAAAGCTGCATCTGTTCTTCTGTTCTGCAGAGACGGATGTGAGAACAGCAGGGGAGCAGGTATGAATCCTCGCAGGCCTCCACACACTCTGCTCTGCTCCCTCCTGTTAAAGCTCTGACCAATATTTCATTGATTTTTCCCCATTTCCATGACAAGATAGAGAATAGGTTTCAAAGACATCATATCCTCGGAGCTCTAACCCAAATGTAGCAGCAGTGGAAAAGGCTTGAGGTTGTCGTGCCGGTGGGACTGAAGTCTGGCTGGGCTTTGCCGAGAGGGGCTCGTCTGGTTGGGAAACAGCTGCCATGACCCACTTCTCTGCTTGTGTAGCTTGTCTCTTGGATTTGATGTGATGAAATGGGCTGAGCAGACATAAAACAAAAGGTGGTTTTATCTTTGTGATGTCGTGAACTAAAAGTGGCTGTACACAAAGGGCATCTTTGTCTCGTAAAACAATAGAAATGTGCTCTTGCTGCCTTTTTGTGTCGTTTTCTGATTTGCATGCATGAAAGAGGAAAACATGAATTCAAGTGACCCAACAACAGCTGCAGTGAAAGAAAAGTTAACTTGCCATAGAGAAGTGAAACCCACATTTGTAGTACTGTAAATAGTAAAAAATCCAGCCCTTGTTCACATCATTTCTCAACAGGATGTTAAGTTGTTCAGTCCATATGTTTAAACAAAGATGGTAATCTAACATCATTTATTTACACCTGTTTATTCCATATTTCTGTTTTTTTTTTCACGGCTTTTGACAAACAGCAGTTCCCATAAACCCTAGACCAGGGGTTTTGTAACTTAAGGTCCACTTCTGATTGTTAAAAAATTTCCGAGGACCACCTTCCCAAATAAATGAAAAAAATTAATGTAACGTGACAAAAAAAACTGGGCTGTAAATATGAGTGATGCCACTATCAGCTGCAATGACCAAAATAAATATTCTGCTTACCCTCAGTGAGACACTTGGTCTTGATTCTCGGAAATAATGAGATCAAGTCGTGGTGAGATGGATGAGAGGCTGACACGCAGAGTAGCTTTCCAAGTTGCTTTCAGTTTGTTCTTTGTCTTTGATTTTGTGACAGTCACAATGGAAACCCCTGACTCACATAAATAGGTGGTGGTGAAAAACAACAGAAATTTGACAGAGAGGGATATTGACTGGCAGCCAAGCATCCAGAATGAAGCAAGGTCAACTTGTGTGAGCTGAAGCTTCAGGCTGCTGTCTGCTAGTAGTTCATCAGTTCATTTCCCAACACAGTGGATACAGACATGTCTTCTGAGGCAGGATCCACAGAGAAAGCTAGCTAGCTAACAGTGGCAAAACACGTTTGTCTCTACCTAATGATGTGTAGTGATTGGATATTCAAACGTAACTGGTCACTGAAATTATGCATTTTTTTATTTATGTGAATTCTTGAGCACATTTAGATATAAAAATAAGGGCTGAGGCTGGTTGAGAACGGCTGCACTAGACCATCACAGATGAACGGCTGGACAGATGTGTGTCCGTGGGTGAGTCGAGGGCTCGAGGTCAGTTCAGACATGACTGTAATAACAGCAGGACAGAGAGGAATGAACTTCTGTTACGATAACAGAAGTACCAAAACCGGACATGGTTTACAAATGTAGCTGGTTTATAAACTGGCTAAATTCGTATCTTATCTTTTTCTTTCCGTTTTGGCCTTCAGTCCAGGCTAAAATGTTTTTCTCCCCTGAAAACTCAGCTTTTCCAAAACAGAAAATGGAGTTTTGTAGAAATGCTGTGATATCAGTGACATAACAGATAGTGACAGATAGCGCAGCATCACATTGTTTTTGAATGGCGTTTCACTGGAAGAGGACGAAGATTAAACACAACGACAATAACAACAATGGTGGACGGCTTCATGTGAGTGTTATTCTCCTAATTGTCTACTTTGATAGCTTGCTTAGAGTTAAATGTAGCCATTTATCACCTTCCTCTTTCTGTCACTGACTTGCTCATCTGTCGCCTGTACATGTAAGAGAATAATTATGTTTTGGCATTTTAATGCAGATGGAAGTATTTGCAGAAACGAGCTGAAACTCCAAGTTAAGTTTCCATGGGAGCTGTTGATTGGTTGTTTAACTACTAAGTCACACATGTTTCATTTCTGATAGCAAGTACTGTAGCGGGACTGATTTGTCTTAGAAAATGGAAAGTAAACTCCAGGAACATGCTTCGGTTTTTCAGAAAGATGAAAGAAATGCTGAATGAGAGTTTTCACTGAGTTAAAGAGGGCTCAGAGGCTGGAGGCTGGCTGCCATAGTAATAGACACACACTTTCAATTAAATTCCTTACTGGATCAAGGATTGTCTGTGACCCCTGTTCCTGGAAGTGAAGATCCTGGATTTCCCTGAGGTTCAGTTCAAAAGCCTCTGCTATAGCCTCAAACAAGTTAAAACCAGTAGCATTAGAGAAGAGTTCACCCCTCACTGCTGTAAGTCCACTTACATATTTGATGAGGTTGACTGAACGTCTGTGGTTTGATATCACAAGATCCAGGAATGACTAATGAGCGCTACGCTGGTATGTGTGTGTGTCAAATACATTTTCATAAAAGCTTTCAAAGAATGAGAAAGCTTCAAATAGCAAAATAAAGGATTTGTTATATTTTTCTCATTGTGAACAAACCTCATTAAAAGACCAAAACATAAAATGAAATGATCCTTCTATGATATGTTGTCTGTGTAGCTGAAGCCTCATGTACAGGTAGAGTAGCTTATTCCTCTGTACTACAGAACTACTAAAAACAAATCAGTCAGTCTCACATACACAGTCATACTGCCATTAAAACTCAGAGCACCAAATGTGTTGTGATCCAGAGCAGAAAATAATAAATGTATGAATGAGAATCGTTTGCTACAGCGTCCGGCCGTTTTAATTATTTAGCCTTTTTTTCCTCATGAAACTACAGTAGATGTTTGTAGCCATATTTATATCTTTAGTAGGAACAAATGGGCTTTAGGTATGAGGATTGATTTTGGTCTTTTTATGGAATTTGTTGACAATAAGAAAATTATGATATGAATGATAACGTCAGTCTTAACCCGGCTAACTTTAGCAAGCTGTGAAGTCTGTTCTAATGCGCCCTACTTAATTTTTTAAACCCATAACAAAGCTGTCCTCTTAAATAAAATTTGCATTTAATTTGTAATCTGATTCATTTTATCAAATGGTTCCAATTACCTCAATAATCCTAAGAGCTAAAGAGGAGCTTTTTTTTGTGTTTGTTTTTTTAACATAGAAACACAACCAGTCATGTGATATTTTTGACCAACACAGACAAGGACTCAGTATGTGAGAAATTTTAAAGTTCGACACTAGTTGTGTTGAAAACAGCTGAAATTTTCCCATTTCAATGGACGCCGTCCTTTTGAGGGCTTGTTAGATGGCAGAGCAACAAACAATTTAAGCTGTGTGCCAGAGTCATGAGTCTGAACGTTCATCACTCAATGGATCACAAGAGAAGAGAAGAAAACCTTTGTTTGACGTTGTCGTCATTCCCTTGACGTCCACAACAATGCAGATTTGTTCTTTAGATTGTGGAGATTCTAATATTCCTACACAAACAGCAAACATCATCCAAACAGCACTTTGTGTTTTCTGCAAACGTCCTCTCTTTTACCTTAAGAATTTCTTTGAATTTCTTCAGCCATTGACGTGGAGCTCGGTTATAAAAGAGCTCAAGTTGCTCCTGTGTTTATTCACTGGAGATGAACTACAGCAAACAAACAAGGAGAGTGAAAGGTTAGCCCTGTTGTTTAGAGTCAACTACATCCTGTACAGTATAATCCCTAAACGGAGGTCTTTTGTTGTGTAGGACTGAGCTAACTGCAGGGCGTGGTGGTATTGCTGTACCATACCTCGACAGAGCTGTCAGCATGAAATACGGCCGTCCTCACCTCACAACAAAAACCAAGAGAAAGAGGAGAAGGGAACACCAAAACCAGTTTTGAATGCAGAGATGAGAGAGAAAGTTAAAATAAAGACTTTACCACATGAATTATGGTTCGGACAAAAAAAGGACTGCGGTCAACAAACTTAAATCATGTTCATGGCTCTGAACTAAATCAGGTCATTTTTATAATGGGAATGTTGTATCCCAAATGACAGACAAATCCACCCGCGGTGTGACAGCGATATACAGTAAACGCCCCTGTAGGCTGAAAACAGGCGAGGGCAGGGGAGAGAGTGGCAGTGATATGTGAGAGAATGGCTCACCAGACTTGTTATTATAACAGGACGTGGCCATTTGTGGCTCCCCTCGGCACACCTCCAGTTTCAGAATTGCATAATATGAGAATAGGAAATTCTCCTGATAAACTTTCTATTGTTCCAATGTGCCAAGCAGACCAACAAAACAAACATAACATGGGCTTGTCCAGCGGCTAGTCCAAACAACAACGCCTGCTTCATGAGATGGATGTGAAGGCAAGGTGCAGTGTGTCACCAGTAATTCATTGCATAACTCACAAGTGTATCTCTTTGTGTAACTGTTTGCACATTTAAAACATCATGGTCAAAAAAATAAAACCTCCAAAAAACAAAGCTGACATTTTGACTTGTCACAGCAGGAAAAAAACAGCCATTGTTAATGTTATTAGTTCCATCTGTGCCTTTCCTGCTATGACACGTCAAAATGTCAGCTATGAAAAAAGGTGAATAGCCTGAACAACGCTAGGCTCCATTTGTGGATGGGAAGGAAGCCAACAGTGTCCTTCGTAATACAAAAAAGAAATTGCAAATACAATCAAAAACATCAAAAGATGGAGAAAAAAAACAACAAAGAAACACAGACGGGATTCATGCAGTATGTACGAGGGTTAAACGTGTCATTAAACAGGACTTTTGCTATTAAACATCTGCTGTAAAGGTGGATTTTATTTTCTTGTCATGAATTTTGAGGCTGTTTCTCTTGACATTAAAACCGTTTTATACTGTTCAAGTGAAATTTGACCCATTTTTACATCCGAGAGCAGTAAAAACACCTTTAACACCCTTCACCTTTTCTTAAAGTGACCCAGAATATCAACTTTTTATTTCTGTGCAGCTGATACACATTTTTATACCTAGAGAGTATTCAAAAATTCTTAACATTCAATAAAATGAATTCAAATCATTATGGTTGATCTCCTGTTTTATGTAACATTGGACCATAATATAATGTAATTGTGAATGTTATTCTCCATGGATAAACCTAAAAACCTAAAGAATACACTCTCTCTGCTCTCTGAAAGCTTAATTAAGGATTAATCATCCATTCATTTATGGCCGATGAGGTAATTATGAATGATGTTATGAAGGGACACTGTGAGGCATCAGAATATTAACATTAAGGGTTAAATCATTCTACAGTTTTTGTTTGTTTTTGTTGTTTTCTTTCTTTCTTTCGGCTGAAGCAGCTGCAGTTTGTGATCAAATTATTTTTACTTCAAAAACTCAGATGTGCCGATTGTCAGACGGCAATGCCATCAACTGACATTTGACCTCAAAAGACCCACCTGTTTGCAAGTGAATGTACTTCTCTAGTGAAGTCAAGTCAATATTATTTACTGTGTAAGTTACAATCTGTAATTTGGTGATAGAAAGACTGAGGTTATGAGTCCAGGCCCCCCAACACACCCCAAAATAAGGTCTCTTTATTTTTATTTTTATAATTATTTAGATTTTTGGATGCTTCATAACTGTTAAATTATATTTTATGTACATTTTCATTTGCTACATGAAAGTCTTAACTCTCCTAGAAAGGAGCCAGGAATACAAATATGGTGTTTGTTTAATTCACTTTTTGGCTTAAAACTAGTCAAGTGGCCGGCCAGGTTTGCCTTGGACCAGCCCCTAGTTATGCTGCTATAGGCCTAGACTGCCGAGGGACTTCCCATAATGCACTGAGCTCCTCTCTCCTCCTCTCCCTCTCCATCTGGACACATTCATGCACCATTAATGCATGTTACTAACTTGGCTTCTTCCCCGGAGTTTTTGTGCTTTCTCGTCTCACAGGTTCCTATGGATCGGGGTCATGGACCGCCTGGTTATGGATCATGAGCTTCATGGTTGTGGACCCTTGTGCTGCCATGATCCTGCTTGATGCCCACGCCTGCTGTTATTACTATTAGTCATATTTCTATTATTGCTATTGTTCTTATTGTTGTTATTATGCTTCTCTGTGTTTCATTCTCCCCCTCCCTTCTTCTTTCTCTCGCAACCCAACCAGTCAAGGCAGATGGCCGCCCACCTAGAGCCCAGTTCTGCTTGAGGTTTCTTCCCGTCAAAGGGGAGTTTTTCCTTGCAGCTGTCGCCAAGTGCTTGCTCATGGGGGAATGTTGGGCCTCTGTAAAATCAAGAGTACGGTCTGGACCTGCTCTATGTGAAAAGTGCCCTGAGGTAACTTCTGTTATGATTTGGTGCTATTAAAAAAAAAAGAAGTAAACATATTTACCTTTTTTCATGTTTTAGAGGACAGAGGACATGATTGTATCTTCTGGTAGCTATGTATATCATCCTGTAACATCCTGTATACTTGGATCCTAAAGTCATATCAAACTTTAACTGGGTAAAATATATTAATTATATTAAAATATATATAGTAGTACTATCATACAGAGTAGAGTAGAATTACACAGTTATTGTGATTGAATTAAACCTTTTTCATGTGTTTACACATAGGATAAAATACAGTACATTTATTAATAAAACATAATATTTAGTCGACTGTGCTTGACTGTAGAGAGGTAGCAGAAGAATTCATTGGCTCACTAAAAATCAGTTTATTACAGTATAAGAAAGCTACTGTATAGTCTCTAGATAGAAATGATCATACAATCAAATAAACTACGGTAAATATAGATTGCCGCCTTTTAAATCAAAACATCTAACAGTCCTCTGGAGATTTCATTAGCGTGCCCGCAGGACTCTTCTCCCTCACAAACAAACATCTTTCTCCTTCCTCACAGCCGTACCGTGGCTCTCCTCTGGCCTCCACACGGTTTGTGTGTTTATAACAAGATGAAATGAGGTCTGAGTAAGTGGGTGAAGTGGGATGCGGGCAGAGTTCAGCAGCAGTGGAGAAGCATCAGCGAAAGCCCCAGGGGAGCTTCAAGCAGGCAGGCAGGTTATATCAGGTCAGGAGCGGAGCTGGATACCCTGCAGCGGCCGTACGTTCGAGTTGGTATCCTGCCCTGTTTTCATTCCAGTCGTCCGCTCAGGGACCAGCTCCGGTGGAATTGCTTTAGCCCCAGGTAGCTAAATAGGGAAATCTGCACTGCTGTTCAGTGCAATAACCTCACCAACAGTGGTAGAAACCAGAAGTGTATGGCTCTGACACAAAAGGTTAGCACCTTGCATTCTTCTTTATGTCATTTTTATGCAGGATTTAGCTTTTCTCGTTAAAAAAAAACTATACAATGTGTATATTCATTGCAGTTCAGCTGAAAAAGGCTTTGGAAAAAATATGTTGACCAAATAGCTCACGATATAGATTTCCATACACTGTAATTCATGCAAGAATAACACTACAAAGCACCATTTCCCAGGATCACAACACATCTCATCTCTGACTCAAGTTCCAGTTGTTTCGTCCGTGACTTGGAATATGAAATGATTTACAGTGAGGCACATTTTTCACCCACATTAAAACTCAGAGCTGCTCCCCCGAGCCAGAGGAATACAAATATAAACATCACTTAAAGTTCCTGCGCCCAGATGAACTCAATAGCAAAAACAAATGGCTGGTTAAGTCAGGCAGCGAGCCTTGTGCACATTCTTCCACCAATGGCTTTTTCGTCTGCTGAGAAGGTTTTGTCTCTTCTACAGCATCTGTTACTTGGAAATTTGAAGACAGCATCAATCTGAGGTGGTAAAAGTTTCTGGAAATGTTCCTGTCGTGTGAGGGTACAGAAACCTGGCGGGCATTAGTTTTGTAAGTGGAGAATTTAGAGTATCATAGGGAAAAGAAATTAGAAAAATGTGGTTGTGGTGTCTCATAAAAGCCCTTTTTTATTTTGGTAATGTTCAAAAATGCACAAAGAATAAATAAAAATAGGCAACTCTGAATCATTTTGGAAACATTCGGGCTCGTGCATGAACTTGTGCATAGTGTCGGCGGTAAATCATGTCTCTGTCATAATCCTTCAACAGGCATTAAATCACGATCTGAAGCAACAGCTTTACTGAGCCGCAGGAAGCAACAACTAATCAGAAAGCGAATCAAATCACAAACACCTGACCATTACTAATGAAAACACTGATTTCTGCAGCTCAGAAGGCAGAGCGGGTCGTCCACTAAACGCAGAGTTGGCAGTTCAATTCCCCAGCTCCCCCTGTCCATGTGTCGAAGAGTCCTTAAGCAAGACACTGAACCCTAAGTCGCTTCCCTGGGAGCCCAGTACAGCTGCCCACTGCTCCCAGTGTATAGGACGGATCAAATGCAGAGGACACATTTCATTTCAATGTATCTAAATGCTGAGAAATGACAATAAAGGCTAAAGGCTGTAAATGAGACACACGATGTATCTCAAAATATCCACAAAAAACAATAGTTACTGGATCCGATATAAGAAATAAGGACAATTATCAAAAAGAGACGTTCAAATAGAAAAAGAAGGGGAGGAATCATTCAGCAATCAAATTTATAAAAAATTTCATCAGCGAGTCAACATTTCAGAATTCACTTTATAGAAGGACTGTAATAGGAGTTCATATATTTGTGTGTGTGTATATATATATATGTATTGTTTATATATCCACACCCAATTAGTTGATGATTTGATGAAAGACATCCTCTGCTGATAACCCTCCCTCAGATTGGCTATTGCTGCCTGTCTGGTTGCCTATTTAAGCCTCTAAACCTTTAGAGGCTTAAATAGACGACTTGGTCTGCAAGTTGTGCTGATAGTTCCCTTTTGCCCTTTCTTTGTCATGTTTTTTCAATGTCCAATGTTTCATATAACATTCAAAAGCCTACTGATTTATCCACCGAATGTCTGTTGTTGTTTAAGCTTTGTACGAGCGGATTTGAGGTTTTGTGTTATGAGTCTGTTGAAACTGTTCCCAGTTTAAGTTTTGTATTGTGTATATGCATGGTTTATTTGTTGTTATATGTGGACAAAAAGAAGCATAACGTGTTTATATTACAAGTGACTGGTACAAGGTTTCTTCTCAAAAAAAACAACATTTGAGCAAATTATTCAAAAAATGCATCATCGTAAAGCTAAAAGCAGAGCTGTTCTCCTTAGCTCATAAAAGTTGATGTTTTGGAGATACATTGGTATCAGAGGACACTGACTGTATTAAATCAATTGATCTTTTCTGCAATGAAGAACTTTTATTTTTAGTTCTGTGTCTTAATCCTACATATTTGTACTGCCAGTTTTTATAGTCAGAAACACAAACTGTTCCACTTTCCTGTTTCTTTTTTTCTTCTTCATTTTTCAACCAAATTAACTATATGAAAAAGTAAAAAGCTCCAAACTTCATGCTAAAAATATTTTGTGGAGCAGCCACATTGCTCAACTCTGCAAAAACTATACATATTCAATCTGAAGGCTCGTGTACAACTACTGTATGTGTGGCTGTTTCACTCAGATTGACTCTGACTGCATGGGGGGACATGGCATTGAGATGAAACCACTCCGGATGGCCGAGAGCAGAAACTGGATCGAACTGCTGACCACAAGTTGGCTGTGTTTGTGCATATGTGTGTGTGTGTGTGTGTGTGTGTGTGTGTGTGTGTGGTTCAGAAAGAGAGGAACAAAAACAGGACTTTCAGGTGATGGGAGCCATATTGGAAGTCCTCTACTCTTGTGCAACAGTGACTTGAGAGCAGCCGATTGACTTTCTAAATATAAAACGCAGCCGTCTTGAGAAGAATAGGAAAGACCTGTTTTGTATCTGTGCAGTTGTTGACGCTGAGATTTCCTCACTGGAACATCAGATTGATTATTGTGTTCTAACAATCACTGCCTTGTTGTAAACATCTGTTTTGAATGCTAGCTAATGTGCTCATGGCCTGCAGTTGTGTGTTTTCATGGTAGTCACTTGCGCAGAAAACCGAGGCTTCCACTGAAAACAGGATGAGGTCAGAAAGGGAACACATATGAAATATCTTCCCTCAATAAAACTGAAGAGAAGGATATCCATTCCCTTGTAGTCACATTTTAACATTAACAACATAGCCAGCATGTGTGTGTGTTTGCTAACAAAGCGAGTTTAAAGGTTAGCGCAAGACTTCAAATGTCTTAACACATTTTTTGTCACAGGCGGTTGTCATGTTGACGTGGATGCACACAACCTACTGATTACAAGGTTGTTCCAGTTTAGAAGTGATTGCAATATTCACTGAAACCATGTGTGTTTTGGTCAATGTGTGTGTTTTTTTTTCCTGTTTTTTACTCTTTATCTCTTGTCTTAGATTGATATCCAAGGTGCCCGAACTACAAATGCATCTTGTTTTTGTCTACGCAAAACTCAGTGTTTGAAAACTGTTGCAGCAAGTTCAACACACTGAACCACTAAAACTCGATGACCCGTCCTGTTGGGTACAAGGACAGATTCTGCGCTGACTCTGAGGTTTTTGTGTCAGATCGCAAAAATGTGTCTGGTCCGGGCAAATCACGGCAAAAGTTCTGCAATATTTACAAGGCTACACTGTTTAATGTCTTTATTTGAGAGCGGACAGCAGAGATTTCTCTGGCCAGACTTAAAATGGGAACACTGCAATTACATGGTCATTGTCTTAAAACCGGAGGCCACCAGGATGTTAGCCTGGTATATGTACGCTTTATAGCAGTGATTCCTAACCAGGGTTAGTTGGTACATGGAAAGATTGTGGAGTAGCTGAGCTAATTTGAAAAAATAGACACCTGAACACAGTGTTGAGGTTGTGTGCATGAAAACCAATTAGCAAACAAGCAAAGAAGTAAACAATTCGCTAAAGTAATTGTTGGAGTGTCTGGCTCCTACCATTAGTGGTACAAATGCAAACTTGAAATAACCCTCAGTTTAAAATAAATTTAAATGAAACACATTTGGAACATATACTGTACATGATATGATTTATTTATGGCTTACAGACATAAAAACAAAAATCCAAGGGATAACATGTTAAAGTGAAAACACATATTTCCAACATGGTCCAAAGATGTTAAAAGACAAAGAAAACATAAAGAAACACAAGACAGTCAACATAAAAACTAAGCAATACAACCATAAAATCCAAAAACACATCACCACAGTTTAAGAAATAAAAAAAAATACCATATGACGGGTGGTGTTGATGAAGGGGTACTTGAGTACTTCAATTTCAATTTCACTTTTGATAGTTTTCTTTTTATGGCTTTGTTGCTCAACAGATAGCGTGACCTTCTGGGTGGTTCCAGACATACTATCAAAGCCTTTAGTCCTACAGCTGGTTGATGTAATCTGTTTGTTTCCATTTCACGTTGAAGAAACATTGCATCGTTAATACCAGAAATGTCCCTCATTTCACTGTGTCTCATCATGTCTCCTCCACCCACCCCGCCAACACCAAATCCATATGTAAGCCAAAAACTCGCTTTGCTTTTCAGCCGCAGATCCTGGGCAGAGCTCCTTGTCCTGACAACAGCAACCAGAAAGCAATCAGAGCAGTCAGACCCCGTTCTCAGCAGCCACAATTAGATTTGTAGCGTTACGCTCCAGACTTGGTGTTGAGCAATCCGCCAGCCCAGACTACACCCTGCTATGAGTTCATTAAGAAACTACCCACACTACACCCATTCATCTCAGTCAGCAGGGTATGCAGGAAACCAGAACCCCATTTTCAGTGCACCGCCAGCCATACCAGAGACACACACACACACACACACACAAAGACCCCATCACGGATGGCTTACATTGTATCATTGACTTTCCTTCCTGTATATTCAGATATTTGCTCAAGCCCTTTGGTATGATCGTGCTTTGTTCCGATTGTGTTTTGATAGGATTATGTTAAGAAAGCTTTTGCATGCAGGTATGGCCACAGGGAAGCAAAACCATAGTGAACATGAGAAGAGCTGGCTAAATAAAGCAGGAAGGAGAAAAGGTTAATGTGTACAGTGCAGTCAGAAGAAGCTTAAAGTAGGTCAGTTGGCCGAGAGCCGTTTGCAACAAAATGGTGAGTAACAGTACTGCAGGAGGAGGCAAAGGTCAGGAATCCCTCTTTAAATTGTGTTTATTTTCTGTGTGTTTCTGTGCATATTTAAGCATGTGTGTGCTCGGGTGCACTCTGGAGGGCCGTATTTTGAAAGCCAGAGGCACTGGCGGTCCTCAACGTCCACCAACATGTTGGGAGGGGGGTTCGGAGAGGGGGGAGGGTTTGTTGCTGCGTTTAGATCCTTCACTTCCCAGAATTCCCACCCGCATCGCCTCTGCCCGCAGAGCACAAAAGGATGGATGGATCCTCTCCATAAATAACCACCAGAGCAAAGCCAAAACCACTATGTTTTTCTCTCCATGCTTTGTTTCAAAGCCCCGGACAGCTCGCCCCAGAAAGTAGCTGTCCAAATGTGCTGGATCCATCACACGGCCAGATAAACGTTTGGCACACATTTAAATAAAGGAAGAAATACAAATATGGAATTCAGCGAATAGAATGAATATGACCAGATTAGACTTGTCTGCAAATAAGATTATAAACACAGAATAAAGTCAGAACATGTTTATATAATGTATCATGGGGTGATATTTGTGCTGAAGCCATTGTCGATTAGTCCATCAAAATTAATAATTGTCAATAAAGAATTTTGATAATAGATTAATCATCTTTAGGTCATTTATCAAGTAAACATTTGCTTCCATCTTCATAGGTGTGAGGATTTTTTGATTAAGATAATAATGAATAATAAAGAACGTCATTCATCCTGAAGGAGTTTTCGGTGCCAAAGATGCTTAGTATACATAGTAAAATAAATATATATATAGTATATTACTCTATCTATACACATATAGTTAACTAAAACTGAATGAAGGAAAAAAGCTGGCTATGTTATAAAATTTAAAGGGATGATAAAAACTGCACAGAGTACACAGAGTACTGTATGAGGCACTATGACGATATAACTAAAACACAAAATAAATGCAGCCATTACTGTGATTAAACTGTGCAGAAAGCACAATATTGTTACTATGTTACTACAAATTACAGACATTGACATTTGGAACATTTTGAACTTAAAAACGGTATTAAATGGTTTCTTGTATTCAAACCACAATTGCTCAATTTGACTTTTTCATTCGTAGTGTTTTGCCAGGATGGTCTGCAGTACAGAGCTACCATTTTGTTTCCTTCTCTTTTCCTGTTTCTTGGTAACTGGATTGTTTGTTTGTTTCCTTTTATTTTTGGTTTCTCTTCTTCCTCTGGCCTGTGATCCCCCTCAATTAGAAAATAATTTAAAGTTGCTCCAATCAATATTTTATAACTATGGATTAAATGACTATGTGTAATGTGAAAGAAGAAGTAGTGAAAAACTCAGATAATTACCACTCAACTATCCATTTCCCCTCAGAGTTACAGAGCATTTTAGTGTCTTTCAGTTTTGGTTTGACAGCCACAACTTTACTGTTTGGGTTCACTTTCACTTCTCTTGTAGGATCGTTTCCAGTCACAGCAGGCAGCAGTTTACAGTAAAAAAAAAAGCTCTGGCACACTCACTGTACGCTACCTGCCCAGCACCAAACAGTAGACAATCAAAATTAACTACTAGTTGCTGAACATAGTGGAGCATTTAGCAAATAAAAGTGCCAGATATCTTCCTCATGAGTTGGTGGAGACCAAAACGGAGCTGAAAGGAGAGTGAATATTGGACTTAGTCATCACGTGAACAGAAACACAGCTGTTAAGTGAATACTAATGTTGCTAAATGTCTGCTCAGTGTATAAATTAGCCACAGTTTGCTAACATGTTCACCATATAAGGTGGTAAAATATTAAATTTGTGTGTACAGCAGGTTTTGCTGCCTCCCATTTGGCAATAAAAGATTCATCAACAACAAAATTGTTTCCTCATATTCTCTCTGCTTTCTCCTAGATCACTAAGACTAAACAATTAGATTAAATATAAAAAATAACAGTGATTCATTGGTCATGAAAATTAAGCTTAGTTGCAGCTCTTTAAATGACACACAAAGATTTTGATTTAGAGTCTCATTTCACTCCCACAATGCTGCTGCTCTAAAGCACCCTAGGATTAGTGGCCTGATTAAAGCTGCGTGTGCTCACACATCCCCGTAACACACACCACATACAGTAAACACACACGCTCATACACACACACTCAACCACATGCCAGAATAACACAAATGCTCCAATCAGACAGAGAGCGGAGGGGGTCAATACGCTCAGTCTGTCACCTTGCCAACTGGAAGTCTTATCGTGCTCCCAACCAGGCGGAGAAGCCGCTCACAGCAGAAATGTGAGTGTCAACACGTTATCAGGCATCATCACCCTCAAATCACAGCCCTGGCTCTACATCCTAGACGTCTTATCAAAGGGATAGGGCTCATATCAGGAGGAGAAATGGTTCATGAGAGCTGAGAGAGATACTGTATACCAACGGAAATTGTGCAGCGAAATCATCTAATTGTCTTGATTAGTGGATTCACTCACGAGGGACGAAGTAAATCTGCACAAGACAAGCACGCTATCAGAAAACAAAACAAAACAGAAAAATGAAATAACATAACTAAGGCCAGACAGCCACAATCAACAAAAAATTAATAAAAACAGTTACAAGAGTCATAAAAAAACATCAGATAATAAAGCTTCGAAATCTCCAGGGGGGGAATGAGAGACTCTAGTTTTAGGGCAGTTTGATTGATTTTCGTCTGAAATGTTCCCAAAATCAAGCTGTCTCAACAGCGCTGACCTTCGAGACAACGGAGCGCCAAAATGGAGGAAGCTATCGTAACCTTTAAGCTGTGTCACTTTGATTTAATCCTTCTCTGTTGGAGTACAAACTGCTCCACATCTCTCTCTCCAATCTGTCTGTCTCCCAAACAATAATCAGAGGAGATTTTAATACAGTCATGAACTCATCAGTAGACAGGTTTAACAATTTAAACAGTACACGTAACTGCCAATCCACAGAAACAATTAAACAGTTCATTAGTATTTTTTGGTCTTGGTGATGTTTGGCAATTAAAAACACCTGATTGCTTAGAGAATTTTCATTCTTTTCAACAGTTCATCACTCCTACTCTCACACTGACTTCATTTTAAGCAGTAAGTCCATTATTTCCAAAATCTCAGACACACTAATACACCTCATTACCGTTAGCGATCATGCTCCCGTCTCCCTCACCTGGAATATCAACCATTCTCGCAAACAGAATGATCCAGAATGATTTATGGGAATACAAATTACGACTGAATGAACACACAAATAGAAAAACTCAATTCCTCCTACACTGACTCAGACACAAAAATTTTGAATACAGCAATAAATCTGAAAAATACCTGGCCAACCAAATCAAGTGAAACAAAGAACAATACCAACGATTATGAACTCAGCAGGGAAGATCATGCAGACATCTGAGGAAACAAATAAGACCTTCCAAGATTTTTATACCAATTTATACTCATTAATACATAAACCAAGCCAAGAAGGCACTGGTGCATTCCTAAGCAATATTGATTTAGCACAACTTACTGAAGACCAAGCAAATGCACTTGAGAATTCAACAATGCAGTCAAACTTATGACCAACAATAAATCACCAGGACCTGATGGCTTACCTGCTGAGTTCTATTAACACTTCTGGGAAACTCTAGTTCTCGTTTTCAACAGATTAACTGCAGAAATGAAACAAAAATCCTACAATCTCTCTTTTCCTAAAACCCAATAAAGACCCCCATCAAGCGATCACTCATCAACACAGACACGAAAATCATTAGCAAAGCCCTGGCATCACGAATTGAAACAGTTACTCCAGTTACAGAGTTACAGATTGTTATCATAAGTGTCTGACAACAAACTGGAAAGGACCGTACAGAGAAATAAAACGTTTTTCATTACCTTTCACTTGAAAAGTCTGTTAATCATTGGGTCTAACCAAGTCTCGCTCAAGGAAAAGCTAAATATTCAGCCATGACTCAGAAAATGTTTTAGATAAAACTAAGTTACGCTTTCTGTATTCCAACATAACAAACTTCTCCCGGCACTCCTCTCTCCAACTCTGTCATTTCTGAATATTTAGCTGATTTTGAACCTAGCTAACGTTAGTTACATTACTTGCTATGTCGTTGTTCACTTTATATCATCGAATTTGTCTGTACAACGTTTGCAAAGAGTTTTATAGCCACGAAGACCTAAAAACACAAGTTTGCAAACATAGTGAGATTATTCAGATTGATGCATAATTTGAAATGCTATGCTATATAACATTACTGTCCTTGTTAGCTACAAAGCTACGGTCCTCTCTTAGGTCAGTGTAGTTCTTTAATGTTTGTTTTGCTTCAGCTATGAGAAAGAGGCATCCACTTCCACATCATATAAAGCTGGAACACGTAGACCATCGCCACTGCCCAAGTCAAGCATTGGCTCTCAGTCTTTGTCTGAAAGGTGACGTAAACTGTTCAAATTAGATATTTGGCTTTTGATACCTCTTTTTGTGACCACTTTAACCTCACAATCTGCCACCTCCTCAGCCTCCCGTCACCACCGCCAAGGCAAAACCAAAATCATACTCCACACCAGGAGCGAGCCCAGTGGACTGAACGTGGCTGACTTCCTGCCTTCTTTACACAACAACAGAGCTGGAGCTCTGTCCCATATCAAGACAGTTCACAAAGTGTGTGATGCTGAGCAGCGGCTAACAGGTCTGTTACAAAAGTAATGGATTTGAAACTCAAGGTGTACAATTACTTAAATGGTGAGAGTAACGAAGAAAGCTAATTTCATCACTTCAGGAGAATTCAGGGCCTGAACTTTGCTATCTCATCAGCTGCTGCAGCCTTGTCTGATAAGAGACCCAAGCATGATGTTTGACCTACTTTCCTCCATCACTTGAAGACCCTACAGCCCACCCTGTCCAGGGTCAGCCAACCTGATGTGTCTGCCAGAGATGCAGGGAGATGCCGTCCGACATTGAGAGGAAGTACTGCGGCCAAGCCCCCAACACCTGCTGCACACGGCCCTCTACATTTTGGAAGAAGGGGTCCTAAGACTGGCCAGGAGGATCTGGAACGATATCAGGGCTGTACATGACCTTCCAAACCCTGGTTAGAGCAACCAGCAGTTCAGCCACACAGCCTATAGACAGTGTGTTGTATTCTTTTGTTGTACTGTTGTGTTGCACTTGGTCATGGACATAGAGTGGTAATACCAAGCTGCTGTGTATGGAACATCTGCGACCGTTACCCAGATCCCCAGGGCCAATTCACAGCATACATTCCTAACAGGGTGTAGGCACTTTTACTGTATTTCCCTACTTTTATTTGTATTTATTTTTCTGTTTCTATTTTATACTTCTTTTTTATTTATTTTCTGGTTCTGTTTATTGAAAATGTATTCATAATAAATATTGAAATTGACACATTGTTTGTAATCATAACGTTTTTCAAAGTCTCCTTTCTAAAGACTCAATAGAACATGGCATGAATACGGTGTAAACTGTGTTTATTACATTCAAAATACATGACATGGGAAAAACATAACAGAACCAACAACAATGCAAACATTTGGTAATTTGTATGCAGTCTCAGTTAAAACAATTTTTTTTTATTATGACCAGATACAGTTGTTTTCATATTACATGTGGGGCCAGTGTCATTCCAGAGGTAATACTGCTATATTGATGTAATGTGGGCCTTAGTTCACTGAATAAGGGTGTTTATGTAGAGTGCTGGTGAAATAATTCAAGCAAGCAAGGCAACATACTTGCTCAGCTGCAAGTCTTTGAGCCTGCAGCATCTGCACACACTGTAGCTCGCCAGGTTCCAGGCTGCTGGAACCAGTACTTGCACTGGGCAAGTACTGTACTGAGGAAAAGGCAGAGGTTGCTTCTGCCTGCTACTCTCCCTCTTCCACGTCCTGGCCCACAAGGAATGGATGATAGTAATGAAACGCAAACAACATGGGAGATATCACCTTTCCAACTTGGTATAAAAATGTTTACTTCTGATAGCAGACCTCACATTCTTTCACTTTGAATTACACGTCTTCACCTGTTACTTGTCTCGCCTATGTGCTCTTCTGTGGAATTACACCACAGTAAGAAGAAAATCTAAATAACATGAATTTTCTTCCTTGTTCTTTGTTCCATGTATCACTGATTGTAGAGTATAAGTTACTGTTACTGTTGAAGTTACTAGCGACAATGTTATCAATAAATAGGATAAGCTACTCCTCTGGTTAGATTTTGGCATAGATAAGTATTTGGCTTCAACACTTATCTAAATATTGACAGGTTTATTGTCACATTTGCTACAGTACTACAGAGATATATGGATGCCTTGGATGGCGGCGCTTCTGAGGGAACACTAAAGGGAGGGTTGTATTTGTTTGGCTGTTGAGTTCAAATATTAATAATCTTTTTCCAGAATCACTGACTCCACCTTTAAATAACGTAAAATCCTGATTCAATTTTTATTTATAAAGTGCCAAGTCATAGCAAAAGTTATCTCAGGTCACATATCACACAGAGCAGGTCAAGACCGTACTCTTTTATTTACAGAGACCCAAGAATTTCCCCTTGAGCAAACACTTGGCAATAGCAGCAAGGAGAAAAAAAACCCTTTAACGGGAAGAAACCTCAAGCAGAACCAGGCTCTAGGTGGGCCATCTGCTATCTGCCTTGACTGGTTGGGTTGAGAGAGAGAGAAGGAGGGAGGGGGACTGGGAGGAGAGAGACACACAGAGAAGCATAATAACAACAATAATAACAGTAGCAATGATAATAATAATAGAGGTATGACTAGTAGTAATAATAGCAATAATAGCAGGAGAAGGTGTCGAAGCAGGACATGCACAGGACCACGCCACCATCCGCCACCATGGCCCTCGACGTCCATAACCGGAGACAAGAAAGCACAAAAACTCTGGGAAAGAAGCCAACTTAGTAACATTCACTAATGGTACATGAATGTGTACAGATGGAGAGAAGATGGAGAGAGTACAGATGCATCATGGGAAGTCCCCCAGCAGTCTAGGCCTATATCAGCATAACTAAGGGCTGGTCCAACGCTAGCCTGGCTGGCCCTAACTATCAGCTTTATCAAAAAGGAAAGTTTTAAGCCTATTCTTAAATGTAGAGAGGGTGTCTTCCGAATCTTAAAGAGAGGATCCTGATAGCTGAAGGCTTTAGATCAGCCCGCACCGGCTACTGGGTCTGGCTAACTAGTCTCCAACACTGTAAATAAACTACATTTATTACACCTACCATTATCACTAAAGGAGGCAGAGGAATAACTAAACATATGACACACCAAGCAAGAGAGAGCGGGAAGAGAGGGAGAGAGAGTCATCGCTAACTGCTTAGCTAAGTTAGCTTCTAAGCTAACTGCTGAGCTAAAATAACTAACTACTGTAGGATCAATGAGAAAAGTCACTAAAAGAAGGCGAGAGCTAAGAGTGCTTGAGCGGAACTAGCGTAAATTTAAATGTACAGCAGGTATTTATCCACAGTAATGAAGAATATGGCAAAATTAACTGAGAGGAGAGCCGCAAAAATGCTATCAGTAAACACTCTGATACAACTCTGATAACAAAAAGTGAACATTGAACTCTGATAACAACATCTTAAGGAGCGATAAAAAAGGAGCAATAAAAAAAGAGAAAGAAGATAACTGAAGGTAATGTTCACCAACTAATCCTGCAGGTAGCCTCTATGTCACCAAATGTCTGGAACCAAATATTTAACTGAAAAGTCTGTTCCTGCTGTGGATTGAGTGACACATATACAGGCTCATTGTTCAGTGAAGTGGATGATTGGGAGCAAGACCTGAGCCTGCCTATACTGTGTCAATATTACATGTATGACTCCAGTGTCCTCACATTTCAAGTGCAAAATAGGGATTTTTCACCTCTCTTGTTTCCATTAATAAAGCTCTGCTGTATGCAGGGATCTGTATGTCGCCTGAATTTTAAAACTGCTCTTGACACTGAAGCATTATCCTGCAGTAGCTGGTGACAGAATGATGAACAGTTGGCTCTGCAGCAGAATACAAGACCAATCCAGAGGCAAATTACTCACAGGGGAAGGTGTGCCCAGGCAATGTACAATGAATGAACAAGTAAGAGGGATATGAAGAAAAAAAAACAAAAAACAGAGTGAACATTGAACTCTTGGTTTTAAAAGATGGCCTTGGCACCCGGTTAAGAGTAATTCACGTTCACAGTAAGCGTTTACGTGTGCAGCACAATCTAAGTCTAATACAGACTTTTATGGCCTTGTTTTTCAGCGACTGTGGATCACTTATCACTGCCAAGTTGAAGGCCAAATAAAGCAAAGCCTTTAGCCGCGTACAAGGAGCTATTCAGGTCATTGAAATACAACTGTGACAATCAGACGTAAATGAAACCCTTCATGTTGGTGAGGTCGGTCAAACTGGAGCCTTGGAGCGGTTGCTAAAGGTTGCAGCGCTATAGTGCTGTGACTGTTTTCTCTGATCTCTGGTTAATGCAGCTAATGATGCAGAAGGAAATCAATCTACTGTAATGTTTGAGCAGTGTGACTCAGAACATTAAACACAGCAGAGAGTAGTTTTTACACTTTAGAGAGACTTGGAAATCATGACGACTTGAAAAGCCAGATGTCAGTTTAGGATTATTTCAAGAATCACTTTGGGAATATACGCTTATTCACTTTCTTGCCAAGCATTAGATGAAAAGTTCAACACCTCACATGTGTGCATTAAATACATAGCTGGAGGAGGCAAGTGATTAGCCTAGCTTAACATAACTGGAAGCAGGGGAAACAGCTAGCCTAAATTTCTAAATTTCTTTTTGTGTACTGGTTAAACAAATGTGCTAATAAATGAGATTTTGAGATATATTTCGAAGAACCAAGTGGACCTGTGAAGATCTCTACGTCTGACTCTTCTTCTTCAGACTGCAGGCAAATCAGGTTTGTTTCTCAAATCAGATCTTCAAGACGGACTGTTCACACTGTTATTTGCAAGTCATCAGATCGGATTTGTGTGTCCAGACATCACCAACCTATCTGCATGGGTTGCTGTGGTAACATCGTAGGTGTCAATAACTGCATACGCTGGTGATGCGGCTTTTATTTATTTCAGCGTCTGTCCATGGACTGTTGTTCTCCTCCATACCGCTCTACTAGGAGCAGCATGGATTCTGCTCAGCCGCCTCTGATGCACCTCCGTCACTCTGGATTTGACGTCGTCATTGTGTGTTGCGTTGTCAGTGACGCAAAAGACACTTTCAAATCCAATTTGAGTGGCCAAAGTATCCGGACTGAGACACATCTGTAGAAATCCCATTGGAATCACATTTCAAACCACCTCCAAATGTGGCTTGGATCCGGTTTGCAAAAATCGCATTTCATGTGGTTTTTTGCTGTCCCGACTTTCTAAAATCAATCTGGATACAATCTGGATATGCCAAAAAACAGATTTGGGCTGGCAGTCAGAACAAGGCCTGAAAATCCAGCCTTGGAACACAACCTTGTGGCTCACTTCATATGTTTAGATAAGGACGGGATTTTTCCGGAAAACAATATATCATTTATTCTATGTTTATGTTTTTAGCAGCCTAGATGTTTAATAAGTCTTAGATGTTTGCGGGCTAAATGTATCGGCTGGACGGAAGAGAGAGTCCATGAGCGAGTGGAGGTGTTGAGGCGAGTTCAGCCATGTCTGTAATAAAAGGAGGACAGAGAGGAGCAAATGCTGTACAAGTCTTCACACAGCAGAGATTAACACTAGTTACAAGTTTCAAAGACTGTGTTGGGGAGTTTTATGGATATGGACAAAACCAATTTACGGTGACATAAGTAAGTTATTTTAATTGAGGCTGTAGTTTTTTTGTAGTAACATCTCTCTGATAGCAACTGCTGTAGTGGATTTCGATGGTCTTAGAATTTGGAAAGTAAACTCCAGGAACATGCTTCATTTTTTTCAGAAAGGCAGATAAAAGAAATGAGAGCTTGCAATGAGTTACAGAAGCTAGTGTAAGAGAGACTAACCCGACATGATGTCATGACTTTGGTGCAACAGAGTTATTGCATCAAGATGTTTCTGTGGACTTATTGACTTTCATTAAGCATTTAAACACAATACATGACTCAATCAGTGATTCTGCTGTACTGTACACCCAGTTCAGTTCAGGAATTCAGTGTCAGATTCTCTCTAAACCGCTCTGCATCACTCATCTTCCAAGGAATAAGACAAAAAATAAATACCTGAGGCAAGTCTGTCGTTTCAAAGCAGAGGGCAACAGTGTTTTGTCAGAAATGCCCCAGCATTTATGGGAAAAGGGAAAGTAAACAGTTCTGAGTTTGAGGGAGGATCAGACTTGTTCCAGTTGCATAAGCACATCTTGTCTTTTGTTTTCTGTTTCAGGCACATGGATGAGAGTGTGTCCAGTCCTTTTTGTGGCCATAAAAAGTCTGTTTTTATTCCAATTAGCCTCAGTTAACCCCAAACTAGTTTCTCTCTAACTTTGTGGTATCGAGTCATGCTGATAATTTTGGTTTTATGAGAGATTTCTGCCTCCATCCCATACAAAGAATGTGAATGAGATTTGGTTTGCGGTGTTCACAGGATTGAAAAATGCAGCCCAGTATTACAAGGAATTACATCCATACTGAACAATGCGGCACCTCACGGTTTACATCTGATGACAGCGTTCACTGCCAATGCAGGAAGTAGTGCAAGATTTAGGTGTGGAGGTCGGGTGATGGATGAGTGTGTAGCAAGTTAGACTTTGATCCAGGAGACCAGGGATCTTATCCTGTCACAGACCTGCTATTAATGGTCATCTTTTTATTATCCTTAACCAGTCTGTTTTACAGTTTTTTGCTTGACTTTAGTTGCTGAACATCAACCATAGTTTATTTGCCATAACCATGATCTTTCCTTAAACATAACCATTTCATAGTTGCCAGTGTGCAGATAATGCTGACAGCCACAATTTTTAAAATTTTGGCACTGGACGTCAACATTCTTGTCTGGCAATTGCTAAAAAAAAAAAAAAAAATCAACACCAACATCTCTTTCCAGAGTTCCCAGACAATTTGCTGCATTTTATAAATGTGAAATTGTGTGACCCATACAGTTAACTGATGACACAAAATGACGGTTATTACTAAGTAAGCAAAATCTCAACTGGGTAAACTGTTGAGCGTGTAGGGAGGTAGTGAGTGATTAATGAGGGAGTGATTTCTTTGGAGGTAAAGAAGGCTGTTCATGGCGAGCAGTAATGAGAGATTGTTTCTGAAAACAGATGTTGCTGCTCAGTTTCTATGTAAAATTTCAGTGTTTTGAGCACCACAAACAAAATTCAATACAGCTCCATTGTATTGGGTTGGTCTCAGAAATCTCAAAAAATGGATTTCTCAAAACCTAAACTCATAAAACTAAAACTATCTGCATGTCTAGTTACCACCACTGGTAAAAGAGAAAATGTTTTTTTTGGAAGAGTATTGGGGTCAAATGACTGATACTTATATTTCTGTTACACAAAATGCTGCTGTTTTTGTTTTTAACTTAAATTTATCTATAATTTTTTTGTGTTTTTTTTGTGAAATACATGCTTTACATGAAAAAGCCATAAATTAAAGTGCTCATGCTTCTTGTCATGAAGGGTCCCAAGTAGATGCTGCTTTGTTTTAAGCAACAGTTTTAAGGTGCATCTACTCAAACTTTAGGGTACAAAAACATAATGACCCCCACTGTGTGTCAGACTTATATTTTCTCACTCGTCTTCCCTTTCCTTGTGTGTTCAGTGCATTCCTCTCTGCTGCTGCTGGGCCACAAGGCAGCACAAGGTCACAGGGCACAAAGAAGGAGACACTGAAGACGAGCGGGGGGCCTCCGCCTGTCTGAACGCTGGCTGTGGGGTTAGGCAACAAGGGTGGTGGTAGAGGTGGAGGTGGGGGAAGGGGTGAGGGGGGTGGTCCCATAAATCTGCCTGAGCTGGTTTGCGAGAGTTTGAGGGACAGTGTTTCACAGGGAGCGGTGAGGGGCCACCTCCGGTCCGGCCTGCACAGAGGAGCTGTTGTCAGGCTTCTCCTCCACCACCACCACCACCACCGCCGCCGCCGCCACCTCCTGCCTCTGTCCGTCCAGCGAGGATCTCTGCTTCAGGCAACGCTGTCGTAGCTCACAGAGCCCTGTGATCTCCACTTATGGAAGATGTATGGCTGCTCTGCCCTCTGTTAAACCTGGGGTCAGATCTGCAGGGGCGCTTATGTAACCCAAACATCACAGGCACCTGGCGGAGATGAAAGGAGGCCGGCTCATTTTTCACTCGCTCTATTACCGGCTATTTCCGTGCTGAAATGTGCCATAATAACTCTGAAAGACCCCTGCACCTATAAAGACTGGCTGCCTTTCTGCTCATGTAATACAGTAGGTGTGAGACCACGGATATTGCCGCCATGGTGGCAGTTGTCATGGCGACCGGGGGGGGCTCGCCGCTCAAGCTCAGATGCCAATACAAATCTTCCCCCGGCCCACTGATTGTTTGACTTCTCCACTGAGATTCAAAAGAAGGATTTGGAGCTGTAACTCAAGCTGGCGTGGACGATTTTTGCAATGCTGGAGCTCCGTACGAGACACTCTCTAAATCTAAACCTCTCATTTCTACCAACGAGCTGATAATGCATGTCAGGCTCGAGTTAAAACCATCCGAAATGACACGCCACTGGAGATTGAACACTAATGGACTGATCCAATCCTGCCAAATGTTGTGAAAAGGGGATAAACAGCCTTTTTTTGGCTTATTTCAGGCTGTTTTCTTCCAAGCGCTGATATAAACAGATGGGAAAATGAGTTGTGTTTGTCATAGGAAACAGGTGCTCGTGTGCACATAATCACATGCCATACACAGAAAAGAATAGACCCCGTACCCACTTGTGGCCTAGAGAATGGGCTCCAGCTGGGCATGGTGTATATTACACAAACGAGTGTTTTGAGTGCCCTTACAAGAGGCATTCATATGAGGATATGACTGTTCACCAGGGACAATGAGAGCTGTTACGGTCTCTGTGATTGTGATAAATGAGCTGACACAAATTAGAGCTTTCGGAAACACATGAGAGGCAGGCTAATTACAGGCGATTTCTGCCTCTTTAAAGCGGCTGTGATAGCAGGCAGGGGGCTCAATAACAAACAGGTAAACCCACGTCGGGCCTGTATTTGAGCAAAAAATTTAAGCAGACCAGGACTCTTATCTTGTTTCCTGTTTTGTGTTTGTATCTTATGAGATACAAAGCTGATACTCTGCAAAGACACGGCTCGTGTGCATCGAAGAGGTGTGATCACGGTGCTGCAGAGAGAGGAAGGATTGTCAGAGATCAGCTTGGGTGTTTTTTGTCACCTCGATTAGACACCGAGCCGGGTGCACGGAGGTGACATCTCTGCTATCATCAGCTCTGCCTTCATTCCGGTCAGGGTGAGCACTTAAAATAACCTTTAAGATAAGGTAATATAATCTACTACATGGTTTTAAAGAAAAGACAAAAAGCATTAGATTTGTTTTCCTGGAGGAGGTGATATCATGTTACCATAACTAACTTAGTCATTAAGTGTTTTGCTACATTATTATGTCATCATGTTGAAACTTAACTTAACTTAGTTGTTGCTGCATTAGCAGTTTACCTCTGAGTAGACGTGACTATTTATCTTTATGCAGAGACTGAGAGAAGCAAAGTACATTTACTCATCACAATATGAGGTATATGTACTTCACTTGAGTTGTGTCATCATAACTTTACTCCACCATGAACACCAAAGGTCATGGTGCACATCAGAGGATGAAGTCATCCAAAAAAAGGCACAAGAGCTCATTGCCTTTTTTTTTGATGACTCCACTATGTATAGAAACTACTTACTTTGCCACCCTGAAGTTATAAGACATATGATAAGCTCATGGCATGTGAGTCATCATTGTTTTAAAACCCCAACAGACTCGTGTGGACCAGATACAGTATTAAAATCCTGCTTACAATTAACTTATTAACAGTCTAACACTCTGTAAGAGACTACTGTTCACAATGAGTATTTAAGTATACACTGCTGCTAATATTTTGGTACTTTTACCCAAGTACCCACGTCTGATTTTTTATTTTTTACTATAGTCAAGTCATTTTACATTGTAGTTTTTCTATATTAACTTCTCCCACTACTGCCAATATGTGACGACAGTATAAACCACAATACGTCTCATTTAAATTCTTTAGATTTAGGTCATTTATTTGTGCAAGATACATGTCTTTGAAAAGCATGCATTGCACCAGTTACAGGTACAATTTTCATGTTTATCGAGTCAAACCAAGTTGTAAGCAGTTGTTGCCATTTGTAGTTTTTATAAAAAAAGATCTGTCAAGACCAGTAAATTGCTTCCTTGGAGTTCAGTGCCCCTTTAGTATTGATTCAAAGTTAATTTAGATTTTTTGCTCTGTTTCTGAGGAGCATTTCATGTCTGTGATATAGCAGCAATAACAGTCTTTTGATGGAAAATACAGCTCCAAGACAACAGGTCAAACCTTTTCCTCACTTTTTTGCTGTATCCCTTCATCTCTGTCTTGTGTACCTAGATGTGATTTCACCTGAAAACAAACACAAATGTCTTGTTTTCGTGCTTCTCTCACTTGTAAACTGACGCCAGTTATTGATGTTTACATATTCAGGTCACCAGAGTTCTGCAGGAAAGGAAAGTGTGCAGGGCGGCTTACAGCACTTTGTGTCTTATTTTATTTATACTAGGTAAAAGAAAAAACTCTAGGTACTGGGTGGTGTTGTAATTTTCTTCTGAACCAGCGGAAACTTCTCTGTGCAGAAGGAAATGCTGCATAATCAGACTTCCTTCATACTCAGGGTTCACTTTTCTCAGAAAAACAACCAGCTTCTTTTTTTTTTTTCCTCTATCGTCAAGTCAAAAACTTCCTGACATGTAATCGCTGAAATTAAGTATTTAAACATACTTAACCTAATGTATGTTTGGCAATTCAAGTCAGTCATAAATGTTTCATGGGGAAAAATTTACAGATGATTTCTTCTTTTTTTTCACAGAACTTTATTCAAACAATAACAGTACATAGGACGTCAGGTACAAAACAAGTACACAGTATAATACAGGAGTGCTGATAACATATTCATGATGTAAGTATTTATTAGATATAAAAACAAAATAAATAACTAAATGAAAAACCAAAAAAATATTAAAATAAATTTTAAAAAATGGTAAATAATTATATGCATAAAAAAATCTTAAAAATAATAAGGAAATAGATAAGAAGAAGGCAATTTATTTGACCTCAGAGGCTTCATCGAGCATATTTTTATAATGTTTTAAGGATCTGTTGCCATTTCCATTGTTTGTATGAACAAGAGAATTAAGGGTTAACTCAAGAGATTTAACCCTTACATACATAGAGAAATGGAAATATTTCAACTTTTTTTTTTTTAAATGTGTGCATATGATACATATTTATACATAGAGGGTGTCGCAGGTTAAATTTTACCAATTATTTATTTTTTAAAAAATCAAAAAAATGGCCCTTCAAAAATGTTGTTGCGTTCTTCACATGCAGTAAAATTAACTGATATCATGATGACTGTTATGTTCTCCTGTTTTATGCTACATCAGACCATGATATGTGTCATTGTGAATGTTTTTTCTCCATGTATACATAAATTTGTGGTTTAGAAATTTGGTATCGAGACTAGAGGTGTGTATCTTTCCCCTCTCAGATGATTCGATACGTATCTAAAATCATCGTCCATGAGTCGAAACAAAAACAATACAGATAGATTGGTAACGATAACACACTGAGATACAAAGCCGATTCGATATGATTTGATTCAGCTGCGATTGGGAATTGATAAGTTTCTTCATTTTTCTTTTTTCAGATAGCTAACTAAATCATTCCTCCTGTTCATACTGGCGATTAAAGATCCCCTTCAAATGTGCTTTCAGTGTAAGTGATGGAGGCCAAAATCCACAGTGTGCCCACGCAGCTATTTAAAAGTTGATCTCAAGCTTATATGAGGCTTCAGCAGTCTGAGTTAGTCATATCAAGTGGATATCTGCCACATTTACAGTCTTTTTTTAGCATCAAATTCCCTCTTTGTGTTTCCCTGTTGAGCTGCGGTGGAAGTATAATAACAAACAAGAGGGACTTTGGCACTAAAAAGACTGTGACGTTGAAAGATATCTACTTGATGTGACTCATTTGGACGGCTGGAGCTTCATATTAGCTTCAGATAAACCTTTAAATACATTTTTGCACAGACGGAGCCCCTCCTCATCACTTATATTGTAAGTGGATTATGAAGGGATCTTCTAATGGTCAGTATGAACAGGAGGAATAATTACAAACCTATTTCAATGTTCATTCGAGGTCCTGACTTGAAAAATTGTGAACCTATCCTTTAAACTCAATCAAGAAAAGAGGGAAAGAGAATTGGGGAACATACACACATTTGTGAATTAACATATTTCCCAATAAAATAAGAAAATTAACAACATATCCCACAGATTTTTTACTCCTGTTGTCACAGTAGCAATATAACAGTATGACAATATGAGAATTTAAAACGATGATTCACATAAGAGGCATTGATTACATGACGACCAAAAAGAAGAATAATTGCATAGATGTTTCTGGAGTTACCGACATCCACATTTTCTGCTGATGATCTAATCTACTGTTGTTCATCGTACTTATGACGTCACTTGCAGGAGAACTATGGGAGGAGGATAGACAGAGGGGGCGGGGTTAGTGTTTCTTTCGACCAATCAGCGGCTCGTTATGCAAATGCAGGTAGACCGTGAATGTGTTGAGGACTGATGGTAGAGAGGAGTAGAGAGAAGCTGTCTGGACTCCCAGAGATTATTGCCTGAGTGTTTTCTCCGTCTATGAAGACTCTGGATGGCTTGTTAACCGCACAGAAAACACCTCAGTCCGCAGATATTCAGATGTGCGCCTCTTTGGTGCGATAAAGCGGATATTTTCCTCACCCCTTTTTATTTTTGTTTCTGGAGTCAAACACACAGAGAGAGGAGAGAGAGAGAGAGAGAGAGAGAGAAGAGCTGCTGCAAAGATGAAATACAAAGTAAGTCAAACGGATTCAGGTTGGACTGTTGTAAAGCTGGGAGACATTACAACAGAGCTGCTTTTTTTTTTGTCAGAAGAGTGGGTGAGCTTTCTAAAACTTTATCACCTTGTTTAATTACTTATATGAAAGCTTTCGGGATGATTAAAAGTGAAACTGCACTTAACAGAAGCGGTGAAATAAGGACGCTGTCAGGTTTTTTTTTTTTGAGAGATGTTTCTGGTTGATATGTGTGTCTTCTAATGTGTGTGTTTCTGAGGCTACAGAGACTTATTTTAATGTCTCACCTGTATCTGTACGTTTATTACAATCACAGGGACGTAAATATACGTGAAAATGCAACTATCCCTCATTCCCCTGTGCACCACCTTTTTAAAAGAAGTATACATAGAGACCGAAATACTATTATGTTGTTTACTCATTTCATCGTTTGAGCTCAGAGTCTCCCTCCACTATCCCTGCTGCTGACAAAGCCCGAAAAAAAACGTCAAATGAGCAAGTAGCAGGTATATAAAAAACACATGGGCACTTGCCTGTGCTTCTTCACTGACCTCTCTTGCTTCTCTATTCTTTGGCTATTGATTTATTTAGCTGAAAGATCTTTTGCCAATCGATTTTAGTCATATTTTCATAGCAAAAAGATTTGCTATGACAGTAAACTGAATATCTTTTGAGCTGTTCATAGCAATTTAAAGATGTTACTTTTTTGCTTTAAGGCACCGTAACAGGCATTTTTCACTATTTTCTTACATTTTATAGATGTTTGTAACCTTAGCTGAGGTTAGGGTTGGGTAATATGGATAAGATCTGATATTGTGACACACAGTATGTAGTGTTATATCACACAGGACTGCAGCAAACGATTAGTTTTATCAACAATGAATCGTTTTGTCTATGAAATGTCAGAAAATAGTGATAAACAGCAGATTAAAATTTCCCACAGTCCAAGGTGACGTCTTCAAATGTCTTGTTTTTATCAGACCAAGAGTCTAAAACCACAAGATGTTCAGTTTACTGTCATGTATGACAAAGAAAAACATTAAATCCTCAAATCTGAGTAGCTGGAACCAGCCCAGTTTTGCTGAAACAATGATTTAAACGACTATTCAATTATTAAAATAGTTGCCCTACAGTGATTTTCTGTCTATTTCTGTCTTATATTGAGATGTAGTACTTACTTTATACTTGAAGCTCAATTGAGTAGCTGTTTTATGGATAAAATAACCAGACAGGTGTGTTTGTTTTTTGGATTATCCATTGAATTAAGTGCCTGACAGAACAAGATCACACCGATACAACAATCCTCTTTATACCGTCTTGTTTCACGTATATCATCATATTACCCTCTAACTGACACTTTCACTTAAAAATGAATCATGTCCTTATGATATCTGCTGGGTGCCTTGTTTATTGTGGCCTATGGGAACTCTCAGACTGTGTTTTGACTCCGCAAGCCAATCAGGGTCTTTGTCTTGTCTTTCGCTGTCAGTCACTGGGGTTTATCTTGTGATGACAGCCTGCTGAGATGTTACAGCCTGTTGTCAGCATCATATGAAGCCCAGGGAGCTTTGGATTGACTTGTGATGTGATTTGAACTTTAATTCGGTTAATTTTCTGGACTTTACTTGGACACAGATAGCGGGAAGATGATCCTTCACCTCTCTGGACTCCAGCTGTGTAAATGATTTTGAGCTTTTAACACTATTTAGGGAACATAGAGCGTTTTAGCAAGAGAGTGTCATCTCCCAGCTTTGTTTCATTCATCATTAGCAACGTGTACTTGTGTCTCACCATATTAGGGAAGCAAAAACTGTGCTCCCTCATGCAAAGCTGTGCGAAATATTTGGATGATTCAGGGTTTTTTAGGGCAGTGGCTCCAGCTTTTCACTGGCTGTTTTCTGAAGTGTGAAGTTGTTGCTTGCCAGGAGTTTGGCTCAGACTCTGGACTTGACACAGTTCAAGTGCAATTTTGGTTTCTTTTCCTCCCCGTCCCTCAGCGTCTACTGGGCCTGGTCTCACTGTTTAGGAGGGTTTGGTTGTGATTGGTGGGCGTGCGCGCTGTGTATGTGCGTCATGGTCCTAACTGACTCATTGTCCTGTTAAGTATACAGTTCACAGAGCGGAGAAAGCAGGAACAGAGTGAAGGGTTATGGTGATGGTTTGGGCCAGTGATCTTAGTGAGGAAACACTTGTTACCAGGTCTCCTTGGTCACTGCCTTCATCCTAAACAAGGAAATTGATCAGTGGATATTGACAAATCTGATCAACACCAGCGTGTCCAAGCTCTTATCTCTTTGTGGAGATTAAATCGGCACAGTGCGCAACCTCTCTGACGTAAAACTGCATTTCCACTTCTTTTGTTTGACTCTTTCCTCCCTATCGCATTCAGGCAAGATAGTGAGAGCGTAGAAACTATGTAGCCAGGGCTCTTTGCTTATGATAAACATATCTGCATTATGTAACACTGCCACAGGAAAGGAGGGTGGCAGGAAGGGAGAAGGAAGGTGGGAAATCAGGCAACCAAGGAGGCCTTGTCCCCTCGTTAGATGACACATTTTGCGTCAGCGTAACTGCTGTGTTTATTGAGTTTCCTGTGGGTCAGCTGTCTGTTTTAGATTTGTGAAATAGTTGCAAAGTTGACCGTGTCCCCTCTCAAATCTCTGCGTTCGCTCTTGATCTCAGCTGCAATGAATTATTTACAGCTATATTAAGTACTTCTTTCCTCACAGAGTGGTAATGTTTCAACAGAAGCTTAACGAGGTCGGTTGGCGCCCGCTCGCATGCCCCGAGGTGAGGTGGCCACAGTCTGGCCAGACGCTGCCCTCCTCTCTGACATCAGAGATGGTTTCCAACAGGTGTTCAGGTGTGAAGGGAAGGCTTGTCTTCCATAGGTCACCTAATGCGTATAATCCCTCTGATGGGGCCGCACACAGATGGATCTCTTACAGCGTTAGTGAGGCCCAGGGATTTCTGAGGAGAAAGAGCCTGACAGACAAAGAAAGAAAGAGATGATACCTGAGGCAGTTTGAAGTGTTCAGACATAACTTTTCTGGTGCAGAATAAGGAAAAAATCCTTCTTACGCACACACTCGCTCGGAGACTTCCACAACCTTTTAACTCATTCTTTCATAGCTGATGTAACCATTGCAGAAATAGCTTCACAACCACAGTGAAGAGTGATTAGGTGAACCCATATTCTGGCCAATATGTGTGTGTGTGCGTGTTTTCCTCAGTGTTTCTTTTTTATGGGTTCAGGTTCCAGGCACTGGTCCAACAGCAAGGGAGCTGGAGGAGAGCGAAGCAGACATTGTTCTGAGAGGGAGGGAGGGAGGAGGAGGATCTCTGATGCTGAAAGGGCCTGCAGAAAATGAAAGGGAGAGGAAGTTGTGGGGGGAACGAGAGGGCAAACAGAGTTGGATGTATATGGGGAGGTGGGGGGGGGGGGATGGGAGCCGAGAGGTCGAGGAGCGCCCCGTGAGAATGAGAGCATTCCAGGCATGTGCATGGGAAGGTTGTTCAGAAGATGCACATGATTGTTTCAAGGTGCCCCTTTACATTGTTAATGAGTCTGGCAGTGGCTTTCACCAGGATACCAGAGTCTTTTCTTTTCTGTGCTTGTGTGCGTGTTTGGTTGTGCAGGGATTGCATTGTGTGGAAAGAGAAACACTTCTAGAAAGAGACATTTGTATTCTCCTGAAAGAGGAACGGAGTTTATTCAGAGAAAACCTGCACGTAATGATCACCCTTTCGTGAATCCTCTGTGAGTTTTACACGGAAATGGCTTTTTCTACCTTGTAATTTTATTCGTTTGATATATCCCACGGCCTGTTTAAAAACTTTTCTTATTATCATGCTGTGATGTTTTGGAGTTTTTGCCGTTCTCAGTGGTGAATTTCTTTTCTCTTTGCCCCAAGTTTACTCCTGTGCAAGATTTTCAGTGAGCGTGAAGAGCTTCTCCCCCAGCGACCATGAATAGCGGTCCCTCCACCCCCCTGCTGAGCCCTCGCACCGTGAGCCAGCCATTAACATTTGAAAACGGTCAGCGGGGAGACAGACTACATTGTGTGCTCATTTCAGTCCCCCCCCCTCCCCAAAAAAACAGAGAGAGAGAGAGAGAGAGAGAGAGAGACTGCCCAACATCAGCAACAATGCATATAATCATTTCCATGTTTGACCTTTTAGCGGAAATAATTCTTGACTCCCCTTCCCTCCCCTGAAGAATGCCAACTATTTTGCAGGGTCATCTCTCAAAGACGTATCGGGCTCCTGTCAGCTCGGTTCAACCCTGTGGAGACTCTGTCCTCACAGCAGATAAGAGGAGGCTTGACAGCTGGGAACACCGGGGAAGAAAAGTGTTAAATACAACAGCAGCACATACTTAGTTGTTTGTGATTTGTTTGGAGATTGGTCAGCAATTTAGTTTTGGTGTGCTGCAGGTCTTGTGCGCGTCATAAACCAGCAGGTAGATCAGTGACTACTGTTAGATGGCTGATCATGTGATGTAGCCGTGTACGTGCATCTCAGAAGTGAAACCATAAGTCGATTTAACTGATTAGATGACCGGCAGAAAGTTATTCAGCAACTATTTTGATAACAGATAATGTGAAAACATTTAGTCATCGTCTGGTTCCAGCTTCTTAAAGGAGCAGTGCATAAGATTTAGTGACATCTAGCGGTGAGTTCGCAGATCAACCGAGTACCCCTCCCCTTCCGAGCTTGTAGGAGAACCTACGGTGGCCGCGAAACTCGTAAAAAAACGTAAAAACAGTGTTTGGTTTGTCTGTTCTGGGCTACTTTTTAGGTGATGCAACACGGCGGGCTACGTGGAAGATGACCCGCTCCCTATGTAGATATAAAGGGCTCATTCTAAGATAACGAAAACACAACGATTCTTATTTTCAGGTGATTATACACTAATAAAAACATAATTATGAATATTGTATTCCATTTCTGACGAGTCTGTTCTGCTAGACGCCACTAAATTCTAGACAGTGGACCTTTAAATGTTAGCTGTTGCTGCTTTTCTTTGTCATATACAGTATTTGATAGTAAACTGAAGACCTACATGGGCATTTTTAACTGTTTTATGACATTTTATAGACAAAATGATCCATTCAGAGCCCTACAACTCAAAGGTGACTCAACAGATACTTGAAATTGATTCCAAGTCAGTTCACTGTAATCCTGCTTTCTGACCCTGACTGAGGAAAAACCTTCTGTCACATACTTCAAATCTGTTACTTATCCATCTTTATTCATTTCCTTAAGATATTTTAAGAATGTTTAAGTATTCTTTTTGGTGTACCCACTTTCTTTCTTCTGCTGTAATGTGTTACTCAACATTTTCCATAATGCCTTTCAGCAGCTCTAACAGAGCAGCTATGAGCTCAGTGTATTCATCTGTTGTGCAGAAGAAGAGTGGTGGCAGCATTGTTGTGGTTCACTTAGGCTACTGTTGGTGGAGAAATTGGTTTTTTTTTCCTTTTGTGTGATGTTGAATGTTTGTGGTGAAAAATAAAAAAGAAGGAATCCCTTCAAATGACACGAATATCTGATGTTTACTGTTGATATTTTGGATAATCTGAGATTTTTTCTGTCATTAAACTCCAGTGTAGCTGCAGGAATTAAATCAGCAAGATGTCACATGTAGATAAAACAATTAAGAAAAAATAATTGTAACTATTTTGATAACTTTATAATAAGCAAACATTCCATATATTCTCTGGTTCCAGCTTAAAAAAATGTCAGAATTTGCTGCTTTTTCTCTGTTTTATATCATTGTAAATTGAATAACTTTGGGTTTTGGACTGTTTGTCGGACAAAATAAGACATTTTGAAGACGTCACTTTGGACTTTTGATGGTTATTTTTTAAACATTTTATAGACCAAGCAATGAATCGATTGATTGTGGAAAGAATCTGCAGAAATGGCACATACTTGCATCCCAAATTTGAGGAGTTGGAAGCTTTTCTGTGTCATACATTTGTGGTTTGGACTGCTGATCAGAAAAAAACGTAACCCTTGAAGACATCACTGTGGGCTCTTAAGGAATCACAACAGAAATGTTTCACTATTTTTAGACAAATGATTTATCGAGAAAAGAAATATTAGTCATATATTCAACCTCTCACCACTTATCTAGAACTAAAAACAGAAAGCAAAATGTGTTGCACATCATCAGTAGCTATTTTTAGCAGTGCTAAAGTGTTAAAAATGTGATCTTTCCCTCCAATAAACAAAAGATTCTCCCTTTATCTGAAAGATAGCCTTCATGTTTTAAAGGGGGAAGACGACATGCGCGGTTGTTCGTCTTTTTGTGTCTGTGAGATCTTTGCTTCCCGTGAAATTGGGGGGACACTGGAGTGAATCTCCATCTCATTGGGTATTCCTATATGTAAAACCATGCAATGTGGCCCTGCAAAGATACCATGAAACATATTTCACATCTTGGCTGATACCCCCCTGGAGGGATTAGTTTGTGTCTCTGGGGGCTACTGAGACGCCCTCATGTACCCTCATTTGGCATCAACACCGAGCTGGAAATAATCCACCTCTCTCCTCTGCCAAAACTGAGCGCTTTTTGGCCGGAGCCCCATGAATACCATCCATACTGCTGTTTTTTTGTTGCTGATGCATCCGTGACTCTTGTAGGTGCAGTAAATTAGTTTTTTCAGGTCAGAGGTCAGTGTCAGCTTGCAGTGATTCATGGCTTTGCTCACAGATATTTCAGCACTGTGGATGCTAACCATAAGTTTGAAGGACACTTTCTCTTCATGCTGCTTCACACCATTCAGACAGTCCTGGAATGACTTGGCAGAATATGAGAGGCAACGTTGCACAATATGCTCCCCCAGCAGCCCTTCCAGTTCACAGAATTTGATACACTTTTGAGAGAATATCTCCAGTGTGGCTTTCACGGCTAATTATAGGTTGTACTTGGTGTTCAGGAGCAGAGCGAGGGAGTCCAAGATGTGAAATGATAAGACTAGGTCGGTCGTAGCCTGGATCGTTTTGGGTTCTTCAGGAAGTACTGCAGGCTAAGGAGTGGGATGGAAACAGAGGAGAGGAGGGTGTCATGTCAGGTTACCTTGTATTTTATGGGACAGTAAAGAAATAAAGTAACTATGATGAATGGACAGATTGAGGAGGAGCTGAAGTACAACGGTAATTTTAACCCGAAAAGTTACTCAAATCCACTTCC
This sequence comes from Thunnus maccoyii, assembly GCF_910596095.1. Taxonomy (NCBI): domain Eukaryota; kingdom Metazoa; phylum Chordata; class Actinopteri; order Scombriformes; family Scombridae; genus Thunnus; species Thunnus maccoyii. The sequence goes on from NC_056547.1 coordinate 9,844,645, forward strand.
TGTGACTTAATCAACTGGCATACAGCACAGTGTTGCACTTGTATCCTGCCCACGTAATTCATCTGAATTTCTTACAGCTGTAATCAACGGAGGTTGACGTGTCATTGGCTTTAGTGTGTAATTCAACAAAAGTCCAAAGTCACAGTGGTGGAATGACTCCGCCTGTTGTATCCATGACAGGAATGAAAGGAGTAAGGAGGGTATTATCTGGAGTGTTTTGATACACTGCCAATGTGATACGTGAGTTTCACTACCCATACTGTGTTAACCTGTGTTAACTGATTTGTTTTGGCCACTTATGGGCAGCAGGAAATGGGTAAAACACAACATAATACAGACACAATCACCTTTTTCGCTGATAATTGCAAACTTGATAGCAAACAGCGACATATTTACAATACAGAGCAGCATAAGCATTCTTTTGGATTTGTGTTTTGGGCCACAGGATGAATGTATGCAGATATATTCACTCTCATTTTAGCAATGTTTTGCTCTCTACTGACTCCCAAGGCAAATTACTGACTTTGTAGTTGCTATCAAAGCCTCATAATATTCACCAGCTAATCGCTAACTTTGTCTGTTTGTCGTTTGATGCCGGGCAGGTAGCGTACAGTTGGTTTTTAGAGCCTATTTGGGTGAAAACAGCTGTCTGCCTCTGGTGTAAACAACAATGAGAGTGAATGAAAATGGTTATGTTACAGATGGAAGCCAAAACAATGAGCCGAAAAATAAAAGATATAATAAATAAAATCATTCCAATGGTATCACTGTGATGAGTGGATTTGCCTTTTTTTTTGTGTCAAGTTCAACTTTGGTAAACTTTGACACATGAATAGCAAGTGCTAACATTTTAGGGAACAGAGAATTGCGGTGAGTCTAAAACAGAGGAAGCTGTCGTAGCTTATTAGCCATTTTTGCTAATATATAGAAATATGTGCATATTTAAATTTTGCCCAAACACAAGCAGCAAGATGAGAGCTGTGAAAGTGTTGAGATTTGACACTTATCTCTAAAGAAGATTTATACTTTTTTTGCTTTATTTTCAGGGAAATTCCATGATTATGACACAGTTTTAGTCAGACATATTCACTGACTAAACATATATGTCAGCTCTCAAACTGAGATGTTTTGAGCGTTTGGCGGTTGTCACAGCTTGCAGTGTGGTTAGACGCAACATTGCACATAGTATCCTGTTGAAGTACAGTTGTCATGCCGTTGCTGTTTAGATGTTTTAGGGTGTGGAGATTTCCTCGCAATGCTGCAGCTCGTGAATCACAAATGTGATGAGGAAGGTGGTGGGTGTTGTATTTATACTTTGGATACAATAGTCTTTTATGCAGTATTTGGCAGAATGAATAGACCTACGTGTACCAGTTCGGAGGAACTTTATATGCTGCATCTTGTGGTTAAAGGAAAAGAGATAAATAACAATTGGTCACAAAACAAAATGATGCCAACAAACAAATTATCCAACAAATCTATGCTCTGATCTGTGCTGGCCAGAAACGTAAACTATGATGTAACCAATCAATGTCAGATGATCACAAGGCTAGAATAAGCTTTTGATTGATTATAGTTAGTTACAACTCTCGTCACGCCACTCTAACATAGTTGTATGTATTGATTTACAACTGCTTACATAAGACATCAATCAATCAGTGTGAAGTGGTTATGAATGTGTTGGATCATGCCTCTCTGTGTGCTGAGTATTAAAATGAAAAACTTGTGACATGCTGCTTTTTCCACAAGAATTTTTCAGAAATAGAGGAGGTGAAGTTCCACCGAGCCTGCTGTGTAATTATGTTAATACACTGCCACTGGCAGGGCTTATAAAGAGGCTGTAATCAGTGGGTCAGCCTTCCTGAAAACTGTCCAAATGAAGAAATTACCATGTACTCTGAGCTCTGAACCGCTTCCCATGAGCCCTTCCTACCCAGAGCCCTTCACACGGCCCATTTATTTGAACTGGCTCTCACCCGCAGCAGGCCGCACTCAGAGGAACGGCTCGTAAAAGTCATCAGGTCCTCATTATCGTCATTACTATAATTATTTTCTATATTTAACCATGTGAAATGAGGCCAAATGAGTGTGCTGGTTCACCCATTCTGCGAACCACCCCGGGACACGCGTTGCAGTGGTACGGCCCTAATTTTCACACCGGCCCCGCTGCCGAGGTGCATGATGTTTCTCACAGTCGGAGCGTACCACTTTTTTTTTTTTTTTTTTTTGGGAGCAGGTTGTGTTTGTTTGGGTTGAAAACATCCTTGTCTCTTTGAAAGCAGGCCGCTCTCGTTGCTGTGGGGACGCGGATTTCTGCTGTGGTGTGGTTGTGTTTTTGGCTGCAGTAGCAGGGGAATTTGAGTATTTGTGAGCTTGTTTAGCCAAAGCCACCTTCATTATTATTAGATGGATGTGTACCCTAGAGAGGCTGAGCCAAAACCACCCAGAGAGCTCTTACTGAAAGCAAAGGTGGGGCCGTTTTAGCAGGCGGTGAAGTTACGTAAGACCGTTTTTATTTTTGGAATGGTCAGCACAGGCTCTCCTCACAAATGAGAGGACGTTTGTACTGTTTGTTTTTAGGCGAGACGCTGGTGGAAAAAGCCTTGTTGATGTGTGAGTCATCGACGTCTCCCAGAGCAGAGAGGGGTTCAGAGTGGAGGGGCCCGACAGCTGGGTCTTCGGGGCTGTATATTGTGCTCCAGGTGCGGATCTGGACAGCTCAGCTTTGCGTGATTTCTTGCTTTCAAACAACAAAAACATACACAGCCGTGAGAGCTTCTCTGAAGCCAGATGTTGCAGAGGGCAGTATGAGACCTGGGAGACCCCTTTAGTAAAAAAATACATGTATATGAAAGTTTTATAATTCCTTTTAAGCCAAAAACACAGATTCAATTTCTTCTGGACCTGATCTATTTTAAGTAAATAGGTCAGTTTCATCTTTAACATACCAGCAACATAATGATTGATCACAGCGACTAGAAATGTCCCAAATCAATTCCTAAGAATCTGTATTGGGGACGATCCAGACATGTTTTAATGGATCGCTATTGGCTAAAATAAACCCCATCAAATGCTGATCCTTTCTTTCCTGAGCTCGACTGTGTTGCAGCACTGCTCTACTTACCATTGCTTGCACCGGTTAATCAAGATAATCAAATTAAACTAGTCTGTTGTTGGGTTTGTGTGCTCGCTGCAAGCTGGCATCTGCACCCAGCCAAAGATCATTTGTCAGAACGAAACTCCACTATGAGCGGATTGTTTATCCTTTAGCGGAAGGACGTAACTGATGGCGTCACATCAGTTTCTGTTGTCTCATTCTTCCAGCTAAGCTGTCATTCATATCATTTCTATTGATCTAAGATTTTCAACATGATAGTTTACAATCAAAATTTAGTAGATACAGCTGTTATTTCAATATGTCAGATATGTATTTAATATCGCATGTCTTCTACTGCTATATATTAAATGTGGGAGGCCTCTTATAGTAGAAAATATGCATTTGTGAATCTCATTACGATTTGAGGTCAGGTGTCATATTTACACGAGGAAGTGGCACAACGCCTCTCGCCTCACTGACTTATAATCGATAGCTTCCTGTAAGCTCGCACTCATCTGTGGGTGCAGCAGAAGGGGCCCTCCCCCCCTCCCCCCCTCCCCCCCTCCCCACCACCGCGTGCCTGCCCACTGACAAATGGCAAACACATGTGTTTATAGGAGGATCAGTGGCAAGTGATGGAGTCACCGTGTTGTGACTAACCAGTGTTTATGCCAGAGATCTGACGCCCGCTTTAATAGTCAGTTTCACCTGCTCCGATTACAACGGTGCGGCGGACTGAAGCAAACAAAAACAAGACGACAGGAGCTGAGTCTTCCCCCGTTTGCATCACTTCAAAGGGATCTGCATGCTTCTCTCAGCCAATACCGCTAACAACCCGTTTGTTCGATATGATTAGGGGTGATGTTTGTGTTTCTCACGGTGCTTAAGTTTAGCAGTTTTACAATCACGATCAGCTTCTATGTTTGGACTCTACTCTGACCCATCTTCTCTTTGTCGGTCGAGGTGCTATAAAAATTTCCATTTGTACAATCTGTATGTTAACCTACCCACAAGCTCTGCCCCAATAAAAGCAAACCGCAGTGAGAATGAGGGTTAAGCGTGTGAAAATGTGTCAAACAGATTCTATTGGGGATCTTTGTGGCCTTAAGACTTACCGCAGCAGATGATACTATCTGTGCATGTTTGCTGAGTTTTTGCACATGATATTAACCCTTGCGCTTTGATGACATCACCTTTACTTTCTCATCATTCTCACAGATCCCACTGCTGTGTGTGTAAAAAAAAATAAATATCGACGATAATCACAAAATGAACCAATTTTTTCATCTGACTCTATTAAAACCCAGTACAGTATGTAAACAAGAATTTAAATGCACCACAAAATGCACATTTGATGACGGTGACAAAATATGGATATAATAAGGAAGTATTTTGTGTTTTAAATGTTAAATTTGAATGAGAAAGTGTGTCCAATCTTTTGACTGGTACTGTGCATAAATAAATATATATTCCTTTTGTTTGCATTGTATGTTTATGGTCAGTTAGACCCCTTTTAGACCACTTATGAACAAACTGTTAAAAAAAAAACTCCAGTAACAGAATTCCAAGATGACTAATATGGGATTTGGGAGTATTGCATAAAAAGAAATGTCAATCACAGATGTCGAGCATATGAACATTAATTATATGCAGATTTAAGCATCATTTTCTGTAGCAGACTCTTGAAACAAGTTCAAAATCGTCTTTATAAGCAGTTCTCATAAAATTAGGGAAGTATAAATGTTATTAAATGATGTTAAGTGTGTCGTTTTGAGCTGATAAAGAGGGCCCAGCGTCTCAAACAAAACATTAGGGTTAATGTATGTCCTAAAATTAGTCTCAATCTGCACGAGGCTACATAAAAGGGCGAATATGTTTGTGTGAATGTGTTGCTGAGCACACTTGACACATTTGAGTGCAGATATCTTCCATCTCAATGTGGTTTAGTAGACAAATTCACAGTTTCTATTTCATAGTTTCTTCCACCAGCCTTTTATCTTCACAAAGCGTAGCCGGGCTGCATGCCCACTCGAATAAAGGTGTTTATTTTGTTAGCTTTTACACGTGTGTGTGCGAGTGCACTCGTTGCTTTGTGATGCGTATGCCTGTGGTTGGTGAAAGTGGCGTTTGGCATTGGTTTGGCAGGTGGTTATAGCAGTAATTTGCAGGGACAAAGGAGACAACAGAGTAGCATGATACGTGGTGTTTTTGTTTGTGTGAGTTAATTTCTCCTCCCATCATTAAACACAAGTGCTAACCACAGCAGGTGGGTGTCACTGCGTACAGGAAGCTGCTTTAAACTCGTCAATCATTTCTTAGAACAAATATATTCAAACGAGCAGCAGTAGTAATCACAGCAATCAGCATTTTGCTTCCGCATGGATGACTCTGCCAGCCTTGATCAAATTATTGGAATGAGCAAACAGGCAAGTACGCTGTCATTGGGGCGACGATGACCTCTGGGGTCACAATCGAACTTGTTGCGGGCCTGCAGGCCAGCTAGTTGGTAGCGGGGGGTGATTGTGGGTGTGTAATTGTGCGGCGTGTGTTGCTGGCTAATGGCGCTGACAGTGTACTTAGACAATAGCCAGGGAGGCCAGGCCCACAGTGAGAGATAACGATGTTACAAGCAGAGAGAGTTTCACATGGGAACTGCCTGATTTAAGCCGGGTAGGAAAGAGGAAGGCCAAAGAGGGTTCAAGAAAGTCTCAAACCAGTGGCAGTCACATACTGGGCTTCCTGATTCCCACACTGAGCTAGAAGGGTGAGGTGTTAATAGCACGGAGCAAAAAAAAAAAAAAAGACAAAGCTACTGGGGAAGATGAGTGAAACCGACATGGATTACTTTTCTTTTTAGACGCTGTATTCAGATGCTCAAACAGTTAAGTTATTTACATCTTTCTGATAATCCCCACACTGTAGAAATGTTTCTTTTTGATACAAATGCACATGTAGTGTGTAGTCCTATTAGGAATCCTGTTTTATCTGATGCAAGTGAATTTAATCCAGCTCCACTCTGTTGCGAGATGAGCTCATGAAGACGAAAAGCAGATTTTGGCTTCAATCCCGCAGCTTCAATCATCTTCATTATAAGATATTTTTATAACTGAACAAACGAGATGTGTTTTATGTTGTCTTTACAAAACCCATCTGACAGGGTGGTGGTATTACAGAAGTTGGTGAAGAGAGTTTTTTGGCATGAAACAGAGATAAGCTGGTAAAACTGGATGAAAAAAACACACATTTCCCTCAGTATCTAATGTTAAGGTGCCCTTGAGCAAGGCACTTAATCCCTAATTGTTTATATAGAGCTTACTGTACGTGGTTGAAAGTACAGGACTGTTGTGCTGGGAAGCTCCCAGGAGGCAATGTTTGTTATTGTGGGAGTATAAAGCCGCTGAAAAGGAGTATTAATGCTCAGTTAATTCCTTCCCTGGATGAATAAAGGCTTAAAGAAAAAAAAGATTGATGCATTTACCGAGGCAATTAGTAGTAAATGCCTCTCTCACACACAAAAGTGGCACACTCCAGGGCTTCTCCTATCTCCAAAATCTGCGGTTTGGAGTCATTATCCCTCAACCCTCACTGGCCCTTTAGGTAAACTGTGCCCTGAAGCAGGGCGCAAGCTGAGAAAATCCCATCAAGTTCAGATTGGTTTGAAAGACATCTGGTGTAGAGCTGAGGGCTAATGCGATCCTGCATGGTAATTTAATGTGCAGACAGAAGTTCACCAGCATGTCATTCATCAAAGCATTTTAAACTGCTATAGAGGCACGGTCAACGGTGGTCAACACAAGTGTCTTAAAGGAACAGTTTGGACATTTTGGGAACTACGCTTATTTGTTTGCTTGCAGAGAGTCAGAAGAGTAGATTGATACAAGCCACAGCCAGCAGCTGGTTAGCTTAGCTTAGCTTAGCATAAATACTAGAACAGGGGAAACAGCTAGCCTGACTCTGTACAAAGGTAACAAAATGCACCTATAAAGCTCACTTATTAACATGTTATATCTAATTCATTGAGAAGTGTAAAAATGTGGGTTATGTAGAGCCAGGTTAGCTGTTCTCACCCTGTTTCCAGTCTGTGTTTTAAGCTAAGCTAACCAACTGCTCTCTGTAGCTGTACTGGACAGATATGAGAGGAGGTATCCATCTTCTCATCTCACTTTCAGCAAGAAAGTGAAAATGTCAAACTATTCCTTTAACCTTTAGTGGAATACTAAAGTAATAGTGAAACCTGACAAATGTTGTTGTTGCTTCTTCCTTTTATCTGTTATAATGAAGCAAAGAACTTTGACTGATGAATGTCTGATCTTTCTTTCTGCAGAACCTGATGGCCAAAGCGTTGTACGACAACATGCCGGAGTCCCCGGAGGAGCTGGCCTTCCGGAAAGGGGACATCCTGACCGTCATTGAGCAGAACACAGGCGGCCTGGAGGGCTGGTGGCTCTGCTCCCTGCATGGCCGCCAAGGCATCGCCCCGGGCAACCGCCTGAAGCTGCTGATCGGGCCGATGTTTGACGCCCAGTCGCCAACCGCCGCTGCTGCCGCCGCCCAGTCTCCTACTCAGAGCGCGGCCTACCAGCAGAAGGTTGGCTCGGGGTCACAGGGGGTCTACCAGGTGCCACCGTCCCTGCAGAGTCCACAGCAGCAGAGCCAGCAGAGCATCTATCAGGTTCCTCCATCACAAGACATCTACCAAGTCCCGCCGAGGAGCACACTAGCTGCTGATAACACGCCGAGCAAGGTGAGACAAAGAGAGCAAGAAAGGAGACTCTAGTTTGCATTTGCCGTGAGCCGCAACTAATCACATTTCATTATCAGATAATCTGTCAATTAAATTTTTTATAAGCCGATTAGTCCAGGAATTGCAAATGATGCACAATGGAGAGGCAGCAGCCTGCAGGGTTTTATTCCAACAAGACCCCACCAGATGAAATCACCTGCTGGAGTGATTGGCTGTAATGAAAACCTGCAGCCTTTTGGCTCTCTATGGCACATGATACCCCATCCGTGGTTTAGTCAAAATAAAAAAATGCCATTTCAGTTTCCCAGAGCCCAAGTTAACCTGTTCTAATTGTTTGTTTTGTTCAAGCAACAGTCCAAAAATCCCAGAATATTGCATTTATAATGATAGAAAACAGAAATTCTGTATGTAATTAGATTTTCCAACATTTACTTTGACTGAGTTTAAAAACCAATGGTCAATTAAAGTATTATTCTACAAATACAGCGGTATAAAGGAGGTTTGAGGCACAGAAAAGCAGAAAATGAAGGAAAAGAGAGGGTTTACAGAAAGAGAGAAGATGGAGGCTGGTCTGTTCCCTGACCTCCGGAGACAGTTCTTTCGGATCAGAGCGGATTTAAAACATAACATCAACTCTGATGGGCGTGGTCTGCGCCGGCAAGTGCGGGTATTAGAGGTGAAAGGACATGGCATTTACACGTTTACACCGTGACCTGTTATCCTTCCAGTCTGCCACGACTCTCATCAGTGTGATTGCACACACAGAACCCAGTGAGGCCGGAGAGATTGTGGGTCTATGATGTGAAATGTGGACAGGGTGTGCCGGGCCTGGCGCTCACCACAGAGCAGGGTAGTGTTTTTGTGCTGGGCTCCCATTTGGCTTTAGTTGTATATTGGCACATTGTGTGTAGCAGAGCCAGTCTAAGCCACAGAAAGGCAGTGAATATGGGAAGAACTCGTGGAAAAGCAAACAGCACAAAGCTGTTTTTTTGGATTTTGGTGGAGACCAGCTGCATTGAAAGTAGGTTTTTCTGTACTTAAATGTGCCAAGGATCACTGACAAACACACTTGGCTTCGTCATTTGCAGTATAGCTATATATACAATCCTCCAAACAGTGAGTCCATTATGTATATGTGCTGTTTTATTGGCTGGATGGTATATCATTTAAAGCATATATATCTCAGACTTTCCTAGAAAATACAGCCCGTTATAGCACACAGAGATGACCAGTTTCCCAGCGAGTCTGTTATGAAACACATGCAGAGGAATTACCCCAACAAAATGTAGTCTTATGTTTTATTTATTTACAACACAGAAGAATAACAACCATAGATGCTTTAGCCAATACCTTCTTCAGTGTGCAGGCTCTGTGATTGTCACAAATCAAACAGTGCCGTAGAAAAAGGGCGCACAACGCAAATGAAGCTGTAATGTTGTGGCAACGATTTCAGAATATAGAAAAGAAGCAATATTTCATGTCTGAAGAAATAAAAACATAAATTAAATCAAAGTTCAATAAATCAAAATAAAAATAGACAAAAATAACAAAATTAAAACACAATATTGATCCATAAACGTTCAAGGAAAACACACAACCTCTCAGTTTTGCTGGTTTAACGTGTGACTATGAAACTCTTGAAAGATGAATTAACACAACATCCTTTTTATGTACAAAAAGTTGAATTTACAAGCTGTAAAATGCATTCTTGGGTTAGCTAACGTTAGCTACCATAAGCAACTGGTCTGCCAGTCGCTCATAGCTAATATTAGCAAAGTTAAGCTAGTTATGGTTTTGTCACTAGCATTGCTAACTTTTAATCTTCTCTACTTGTACAACTGTTATTATTATTATTATTATGTATTTTATCATAAACCCTTAACAATAACTGTCACTTATGGCCACAGCGGCCATTATTTCATAGTTTCATAGTCTTGCTTTTAACGCACCACAAATCCTTCACCACAAATGGACGTCTTTAGCAGAATGTGCTCAAACATGAAAGAGAAATTCCCTGGTTATTCAACCGCTTAACTAGTTCTAGCACCTCAGACCAGATCATCCCTCCAGGAGACAGATAGTAATTATACGCTGGATGAGCTTTTGATATCCTTGGGGTGTTTTTTTTTTTTTCTCTTAACAAATCAGCTTCAGCCATCATTGAAATGAGCTTGAAACGAGATAAGGTGTGCATTTTAGAAGGTAAATACGAGGAAGCAGGCACCGGGAGCTTAGAGGACTTTGTGTGATTCACTGCACAGGAGCGGTTGTGATAAAGTCAGTCAGAGCCAGCGGGCTGAGAGTAGAGACCTGTTAATCAACCTACACACACACACACACACACACACACACACACACACACACACACACACACACATAGCAGCCTTGTCAACCAACACCTCTCTTTTCCACTAACAGGCTGCAAGGCTTAACTGAGGACTGGTATTAAAAAGGCTTAGGTGATAACATGGAAAATTAAATGTGCTTCTAATGAAAGTGTGTTTTGTGCTGTAATCATATTATTGGAGAGATTAAATTAAGTCTTGGGACGTTTAACTTTCCCCCCGATCTGTGGTTATCAAAGTGGGTGCAATTTTCAGTGGTTGTTCCTGTCTATTTAACAGAAAGATTTTGACTCTGTGTGTGTGTGTGTGAGACGTACACATTCATTTCTATGAGTTGGGTCTACATGTGAGTTGCAGGAATCCAGACAAGGCTCTGTTGTTTTCCAGTGACGTCTGACTGTTGGACAGAAGCACCGTCAGTCCCTGTGGACACAGTCAGTCCTGTTTAAGCCAAAGCAGCAATAACTGCGGTGACACAGGAAAAGACAAACTCAGCAAGTATTGTTGCTACATACTGCTGCCAAATGGGAGGTTATTTTAGGCATTCGGGGGTTCAAGACGTCCCCTTAGGGCTGCAAATAATATTTATTTTCTCAGTTATTCAATTTATTGTTTGGTCTAGAAAACATTCAAAAATAGTGAAAAATTGCAGTTCAGAGTCCTTGGTTTTATCTTCAGATTTGATATTTTTGTCTGGCCAATAGTACAAAAGTCAAAAGTTTATTATAATATAAGAGAAGAAACAACAATAAATCGTCGCAGTTAAGAAGCTGCAACTCTAAAATGTCCCCAAATTCTCTCTCTACCAACAAATCAATTAATCGACTAATCTTTTTACCTTTAGTCCTGCTCTTTTCCTGAGTGGATGTTGTTGCGTGACCAGCAATTGGAGCACTTCCACGGTTTGGATGGATATGAAACTGTTTTGGTTGAATCTTCAGTATAAAATATGAAAAACTGCATTTTAAAATATCTGGTTATTTAATTAAAACCTCAAAGAGAAAAAGCTTGAGTTTATCCCAAAGTGCATTTTATTCAAAAAAAAAAAAACATCCAGTTGTTTTGACATGAGAGAGCAGAAGTTGAAGATTATGATTTATAGAAACCTGATAAAAACATTCAGCAGAAAAATAAAATGGTGCAGACCAGCGTGAGCTTCAGTATGAATTTTTTATCTAAATCCATCAAAGAGCAAATGGGATGACTCTCTGTTTCTTAATGTGAAATAGCAACTCTCTCTCTCTACTCTAAATTTTTCAAAACATCTACAGTATTCAGTCTCTTACAGATAACCTTAACTAACTTCAGTCTACAGTTGACCTCAATACATCATTTATTTTTAAATTAAATTGAGTTTTAATCCTCTAAACTCTACCAGAGAGACCCTGATATGAATTGTGCAACGTGTTTAATAATGATGAATTTATGTGTGTTACAAAGTGTTAGACTGACTGAAAAAACATGATTTCCCAAAGCTAAAATAACTACACTTATAATCATAATAAAAACCATTGTATTGTGAAATTATCCTGGACACTACTGTGTTTTTATGTTGAGGAATATTGAGGATATCATTAAAACAAACAAACAAGTCATTCCTCCCAGTTTGTAACTCTGTAAGCGCTCTTTACTGCGTCAAAGCATTTAAGGGGGGATCATTTCTGTTGATGTGAAACCCAAACCCTGACCTTTGCTCTTCAAAACACCAAACTCAGTCTTGTTTACTACTGCTTGTCTTTGCGGAGCAGTATTGATGACAGGCCGCGAGTGTTTACTCACGCTGTGTGCGGTGTAACGTGCTAAAAGCCGATGGCGCTGAAGGAAAACAGCCATTTTCTTGTTGTCAAGTGCATTCAAGCACAGACACACACTCGCACACTCGTTTCCCAAATGATTATGGAGACTGATGCAGGCTTCCTAGACTGATAATCCCCTCTCATATTACGCTAAAGCCTTCCTCCCCTCCCACAGAGAAAGGTTCCTATATGTTCCTCACCATGTATGTGTGTGTGTGTATGCGCGTGTACAGTCATGCATTCGTGCACTCTTGTCTGCATATATCCCCCAGAATGCGTCCTCGGGTTTGCATGCCAGCCCCACAGTGCAAATCCAGATTGGTGACTGGATATTTTCTCTTCATGTGGTGTGGGGCTTTGGTATATAAAGGCATACTGAGGTTTGGCGCTCTCTGCCTCTCTGGCTGTTTGGTTTGATGCTGTGGCCTTGTCCTTGGGTAACCCTCCTGGGAGGGTGAGCTAAAGAGCTCCACAGCTGCCCTCCCTTCAAGGCCTCCGAGCTGGGACCATGTGGGACAGATGCCTGGAGCTCTCGGTCGCACAAAGAGTCTTCTCACATGGAGGCCTTGTGCCGCCTTTTCATCATTCGGCTCTTAAAAGCTCATTTCTTATCACCAATGAGACTGCTGCTCTTGATTTCCTCTTTCTTCTCCGGCTCTGAAAGGTGTGTCTGTTTCACTCCTCGGTATTCCCGCTTCCTCTGTGCTTCCCCTTCTGACTCAGGCGCTGAGGTCACGGTGTTCAAAGATGGGTTGGGTTCAGAGTTCAAAGATCTCTGCTGAGCTTCTTATCTACTCCTACCAGACGGCCTTTTCATTCCTCACTTCCTGACTCATGAGATCTGCTCCTTGTATGGGCATTTCCTCCGTTTACTGTGTCATACCCATAGATCCAGTAGTGCCATAAAGAAGTACAAAAGGATTAATAGGCTCCCACACAACTCAAGGAAGTGGTCTGATAACTGTTTATGGCTTACGAGGGTGTGCCATTTACCTTGATAAAACTGTGTTTGGAATTAACCAGGTTGTCTGTAATGAATGGCTTGTTTGTTTGCCTCGGCCATATTTTCGCTGCCTAATCATGCACACAATGATCTCAGCTCCAGATAAGTGAGTTATTTCTTCCTGGAGCGAGCCAACTCCTTCAGACGCTCGTCTGCTCGCCATTGTCACAGTTGTGATGAATCGCTGGCCCATGAGATCTGACCGAGGGGCAAGGTCATAAATCAGTTGCACCGAAAGTAATCTGCTCTGCGGTTTTACATACTGAGAGGACTTTTTCCCCCTTAAAAGTTCAGAACAGAGTCTGTGATGAACTTTACTAAAAGCAGGAGGAGAAAAGACAGGAAAGTTTTCAGCCATGTTAGCAGCATATATCTTTTGGGACGGTGAAGTCTGGCAGGCGGTCGGTTGGTTGGTCGACCACTTTGGTTCAGACTGAGATAACTATTAGATTGATTGTTATGAAATAGACATTCATGGTCCATCAGGGTGAATCCTAATCACTTCAATGAGGCCCTCACTTTTCCTCTAATGCCACCATGAGGTTGACGTTTATGGTTTTGAGTGAAATCATGTCATGATTCATGTCTCTCTCAGGATAAGTTGAAATAATTTTGACAATCCATTTAACATTTATTTTAGTGGCAACATCAGGTCAAAATTTGAATGTGTCCAAAACAAAACTAATGACATTCCTATCAGCCTCAGCTATGTTAGCATGCTGACACAGTTAACTAAGATCATGAACATTATACCTGCTAAACATCAGCATATTAGCATTGTCACTGTGATCATGTTGCTATTCTAGCATTAGCATATAGCTAAGTTTAGCCTCACAGAGCTGCTAACACGTCTGTAGACTCTGTAAGATTTATACTGAGGGGTCTTTCAAAACATTTCTCATTACACATTATCCTCTTTTTTTTTCTCTTAGAATTCAGGGGATTGTCTCATGATATTGCTTTCTTAGATAGTAAACAATGAGTGCTAGACATCTTCTTACATTACGTCTTTTTAGATAATCATGCCCCAGGATTAAGAAGCCGCTTTGATCAGAGAGGATGACAGATGATCCTCATTCGTGCTAAAATCAGTGTGTTCTCTTTTAATGCTCCTCATTAAGCTCGCTGTCTGTTTGGGTTTAGCCACTTGGACGTGTTATGGAGATGGCTGAAGGCCTCGCAGGATTCAAGACTTAATTACCTGCATTAATTAGTTTGGCACATTAATAGGCTGGTGCAGCTCCAAGTGGTGGAGGGGAATGTTATCGAGCAGCACCGCAAGAGACGTCTTTGTACTGTGATTCAGCAAAGCAAAGAAGGGCAGGTTATTACAGAGCAGAAAACACCCTACATTTAGGAGATGCAGTCACATAGAAAGTGACACAATCAACCAATACGTGACTGATAGCACGGTTAGTTTGCCACAGCTGGTGATTTAGATTTCATTCTCCCCTGTGCCCTTGGGTGTCTCTATCTGGGTCTCTCTGCTGCCCACCCTCAATCATTAAAAGGTTAGCCAACAGCGCTGTGCTGACAGAGCTGAAGGTAGGAAACAGGCAGAGGTTGACTTTGTCCAGATAGATGAATAAGAGCGCAGGAGAGGTGGCAGCAAAAGAAAGGAGATGAGGAGGTGTGAGTAATGAGATGGATGGATTGAATTCAATAGAGGGCAGTTGCCACATTGTCAGCAGTGTCATTATCGCCGTCTTTTATGAGCTGATCTTTGGTGGAAAAGCCTCATTAGGGTTGTTGATTCATGTCAGCAAGCAAGTTACCAATGAAAGGGTGTGAAATGATGATTTCCTATAAAGACTCGCCACACACAGGTGCTATTACTCACCCACACACAATTGGGCTAAAGTATACCAAGGCTGTGCTGGGCGACTATAATCACAATATCATAACAGATGTTTTCTGATATTTGATGTGCAGATAGGTAAAAGAAAACTTGTATAAAGCCTCCAGAACAGCCTCACTACATCTTGGCATAGATCTCTGATGGATGAACACCATTCTTCTAAAAGATAACCCCTCATTTGGTGTTTGGATGACGGTGGTTGAGAGCTGTGTCCAAAATCTTCCATAAGTGTTGACTGGGCTGAGATCTGCAAAGTCCATAACATATGATTTTCATCATTTTCATACTCATCAGACTGTGTGTGGAAGTATTTGCGTTATTTACTGTATGTTCCTCCACTTATTTGTCGTCTGTTGATATGGCAAATATTAGCAAACATCATCTATAAAACAGTCAAACTGATGTTCAAAGCAAAGACTTTTGACAATTATGTTCATTATCAATCAGAAAATAGTAAAAAAAAAAAAAAAATCCATTTCAGTAATCTCCCAAAGCCCAAGTTGACATTTTCAAATTGCTTTTTTTTATCCAACAGTCCAAAACCTAAAGAGATTAATTTGAATGTCACGGAGGACGAAGATAACCAGCAAATATTCAAAAAATATTCAAAGCTGAAACAAGTACATTTTTTTGCATTTAAAAGTGCCTTAAACAGGACAATTATCAAAAAAGTTGCCAATTAATCTTCAATTAATTAATAATTAATCAATGAATCATTTCAGCTTTATATTTACACTTTATGTGAGATCAAACTATGTGTGAAACAGAAACTCACAATTATGAATTTGGACTTTGAACAATAATGTCATAAGATAATATCATCACGATAAGATTATGAGATTAGAGTGAAATCATTGCTCAGATTAAATGCAGTAAAACGTGCTGCCTGTGCAATATATAAAAAAAACTGAGTGTATAACAAGCCTATGAGGTAGTTGTTTACGTTATGACGACACCTCTCAAATGAATCTGAAGTAAAGCTGAAAAGTCCTACCTGCCAAAACCTGAGCCTGCCAGGATGCTAAGTAAACACGGTATTCTGCTGAAAGAGCCGTAAGTCGTCACTCACCGCAACGCGTCGGAGCGTTAACAAGGCCTCTATTTGGCTCCTCAGGGCACTAGTTTAAACCTGATCCCTCCTCAGTCACTCGGTTTGCTCTGCCTCCTCCATGAAGGAATCCTAAGAGCCTTTATCACCTGAGTGAGAACAAATGTTTGCTCAGTCGCCTTGGCTCTTCATGATGTCATCGCCGCGCCTCTCTTTCTCTCTCTCTGCCACCGCCGCCACGAAAAGCGCCGACCTCATTGGACGCGGTAAATATTTACCCACCAGCAATTATAGCAGCGCCGAGGCGGCCTCGCAGCAACAGCCTGCTGGGTAAACAGAGGGAGGAGATGGGAAATAAATGAGTAGTGTGCATCTGGCGGCGGCTGAGAGGAGCCACTGATGAGCAGAGTGCTACTCAAAGCAATGACATGTACCTGCGGAAAAAGGTCACCGAGGTCTTTGACAGACACCTCGCTGCCATCTGCATACGGCAGCCGAGCCTAGACATCCCCGCTTATCGTCAGCGCGCAGACTCGAACCCGCGGGGACAGCAGCCAAGCTAAAGTGACCTTTTTTACCGAGCATCACTTTGTTGTTACTTTGTGAACAGCTAGCTCGCTATCTGCTGTGTCTGGTTACATGCTTTGAGAGCTTTTAACAGCCCAGAGTCTACGAGCGACAGTGCGTGAGAAGAGCCAAAAGCAGCCGAGGCTATTTATTCCTCCGCTGGTTTATTTCAGAGCCGAGTTGACGCATTTAAAGCCCGCAGTGTATGTTTCAGCTCTGACCCCACGGGCCTGCTGGGATGATGCATGCACGGACAGGAATGCCAACAATGAACACCTTAAATCACCATGGGCTTGTTTCAGATTGGACTTATGAGAACCATATGGACTACTGTTAGTCAGACTCCAGCTCAGATGAATGGCATTCCTTTCCATACTAGGCGACGTACTCTCATTTTCCGTTCCTCTCACTCTCCCCTATTCCACCTCTGTTACCTTTTTTCATAAATCTCTTTTACAAACCAGCCACCCCCCTCCTCCCTCCCCTCTGCCTCTTCCTCAGAAACATTAATCCTATTCTGAGTTGGCTGAGGTTACCGCTCCTACTGCTCACGCTCCGATAAATGTCTGTGCAGTATGAGAGATGGTATTAGGATATTAACTCGGCTATACGGCGACTCAAGAGTGGATGCTGGGACTAAAGTCTTATACCTCCCTGGAGACGTTTCCCCTCTGCCAGGAAGCCATGCGTATGGTTCCTATTTTCGAGCCCTGTTAATGAACCCTGCTCGTTCCAGTGTGGCGATAGTGGTGCGTGGGGGCAGAGGAGCAGTACTGGGCTCAGGGAAGGACATTCCCAGCATTCCTCTGTCTGTCTGACGCAGCAAGGAGGTCTGCAGCTCTGCTTTTAGGGGCTAAGAGACGGAGAGGAGAGGAGAGGAGGGGGGGGATGGAAACACCGGGATTAGGAGGTGTGGAGGGACTGATTAGCATTGACGGGAAAAGAGAGGGGAATATGAGATAAAAAACATTAACAGGGGCAGAAATGTCACGGGCCCAGGTGAAGCAAGCGAAATGTGTTTTGTGTTTTGTTTTCCAAGCAGTAATCGCACCATTATTCTGTAGCCTGTCTGCACCACAGTGTAAAATATTTTAAAGGTGCATTAAATCCCTACAGCACAAAATGTTAAGTGGGTTGTTCATCAGTACCAACGACCCAATGATTACTTCGCCAGGAGCTAATATTCCTGGATTTTAAAACTCATATTTCAGCCAGTACTATAATAAAAACTTTTACGCGTTTTATAGCTCAAATGCACCACTTAAGCTTTCTTTTTTTTTTTTGGTTTTTTTGTGACTTATTCTGCTCTCTAGTAGAGCTAAAAATATAACCCATCAAACTCAATTTTTAGTTCTATATTTATCACTTTCTCTTGCTTAATATTTCAGCTTTTAGGCCTTTTAAATGACTGTAACATTTCAAAGATGAAAAATACATGTAATCTGGTCTGGTATGACCAGTAGCTAATGCGAGCTAATGTTAGCCAGCTTTAGTCACAAAATGTCTCAATATATTAGCTTTTTAACCTTTAAAGCAGGACTATAACTTTTGAAAGAAGGAGGGAAAAAAAACAGTTTTCCTCATAAAAAATAACCAATAAAACACACTGCACTCAAGGGGCTTTGCTGTCTGGTATGACCATTAGCTAATATGCACTAATTCTCGCTTATGTCAGCAAACTTTTGATAAATATTGTTGCTGTGTAACTGACATTACTCAGACAGTTGGCTGACTTTCTACACTGCAGGTTTTGTTTGTCACAGATAAACATTTCACTGGTTTTATCTCGATAATAAATAAACACAGTACTTTGCAGGAGACGTTTCGGGTATTTATTTCAGTATTTTTGCCTTTTTATATAGTCAGTATAGAGCTGACAGTCAAAGGAGGGAAATATAAGGGGGTTGAATGCAGCAAAAGCAGCAAAAGTCCCCCGCTGGACTCAATCCAGGGACATTGTGATTACATGGTGAGCACACTAAACCCTGAGACCACCAGAACATCCCACTGAAATCCTTAAAGCAATTGACTCAAGAAAATCTTGAGAAATTAAGAGGAATTCACTCTTGTAATTGTCATTTGTGGCCACTGTTTAGCAAAAGATACACAGTCTGACTGTTTTGAGTGTAAACTTCCTGACGAAGGATCCTGCTTTAGTGTGCTGCTCCAGGTTCCTGTGCGCTAGATTCTCCACAAATAAACTGAAACAGGGAGGATGTCTCTGTTGTCAGTATCTATCTGCCTCAACTGCACTCACTTACTGTTGCTGGGTCATTTGAGGACTTGGAATGAGAAACAGGCAAAACAACGGAGATCCAGGACAGATGTACGGAAGTCTAAGAGATGGGTGGCAGGAGAGGAGCAGTGTGTTTGCAATTTGTGATACTGAGCATTTGTCTCGAGCACACTGCTGTGCCCCAGGTGTCGTTTCTAGACAGCAGCCCTGATTGTTTGTCTCTCCCCCTGCTGTGATTGGACAGGTGGTGACCCCGACCAGAGTGGGACAGTCCTACACCTACAGCCCCGGTCAGCACAACCAGCAGGACCTCTATGATGTCCCACCCAGTAGATCACAGGGGGTAGGTGTCTCATATTCCCACAGCATGTACAGTATAACAGTATGACCTATTCTGGCTACTTGAAAATAAGTTAAATCTAATAATAATTATCATTGCACATTTTGATTTGATTTCAAATGGATGTATGTTACATTTTGGCTGTTTTTTTAAAAAAAATCTTACAGAACTCATTTGTAATCATGAACAAAAAATAATAAAATAAAATAAGTAACACATGCAAGATAAAAATTTATGATAAAAAAGTGCCAAACTGCACTTATTCAGACTTTTCTTGATATCGTTTTTCTTTCATTTTCAACAATTATACCAGTGGTTTTGCACGTTTTAGCCCATTTACCACAAACTTCACACGTTGCTTTGTTCTAATAATTTAAATGCATTTCTCAGTCTCCAGCTTTTTTTGGGGGTTTCTGTTCATTTCTGTACCACAAAACCACTTAACGACCTCTTGAAATTTCGCTTTACTTGTGTTATCGCACAAAGCAAACATTAAGTCTGCTTAATATTTCAGGTCAAAGTTGGTGGGTTGTTTTGAGATAATGTACTGCAAAATGAAAGTGCATTAACTTGCAGAGATAGTGGAACGCTGGCAAAAGTGTAGCAGACTTGAGGTTTTACTGTGATGATTATATAACAAGAGTCTGCTAAATGAAATGAATGGAAGCCAATTGCTGCCTGGAATTGTAAGAGAAATCCAAAAATATGATGTATGCATGATCTATCGTTAAGAAAATGCAACTTGCAAACACACCGGTATGATATATACACAGTATAAAAACATAAATACTTTTGTTTTGTGTGTTTTTGTTTAGTTTCATCTTCTGTTTCCATCTACCGCAGCTGTCAATCAGTCAAAAAAAAACAAAAATGACAGTAATCAACAACAGAGCGAGAATAGTTTTAGGCAAACAGTAACTCAGAATTTGTCTCTTTCTTTTGATCTCAAATGTGTTTCCTATTCTGATCTACCACATATCCTGTTCTTTGCAGTGACCTAATTTTCTACAGAAAAAGAACCTTGACGGTTACAGTTTTGTCTTGTCATCTTGTGTTAAATTGATAAAACTTGCAGTGCGGTCCTGATGTTAGTTAACATATTATCTTCTTCTACAGAAGTAAAACTAGTAGAGTTTTTCACTTCTTTGTTTCCGTAACTTTTTCACTAAGCATAATTTGTTATTCAGTATTTGATGTTTATCTTATGTGACTTTCATGTTTCAGGTGTACGATATTCCGCCTGGTCAGATGTTCTCTGCACAGCAAGGCGGTGCCCGAAACCAGGGAGTCTACGACGTGCCCCCGTCTCAAATGGACCCTAGGACACAAGGGATTTACGACATACCTCCCTCCTCACAAGGGGTAAGAGAACATCTCAACAGTTAGTGGATCTTCCTCCAAAATGAAAAGGAACATCAGTCAGACACATCGTTTATTTCAGTCAAATAAAGTTGAATTAAGGAAGTGGTAGCCGCTTGTGTCCGGAAAATGTTATTTTATGTTTATTGATACAGTTCCTAGTATTTCTCTTAATTGTCTATAATAAATGAATAATACGTCAAATGTCGTATTTATGACATTCTTGTGGCTGCACGAAATGAAAGCTTTGCCTGCCAGGAGAGTTTAACCAAAACTCCATGAGTATGGTTCTGTGTCTGAACTCTCCAGCAGGGACAAAAAAGTCAAGGACATAACTGTTAGCTTTCCAGACCCTCTAAGATTTCACCAGACTTCCAGACCCAACCAGGCAGAGAGCCATCAGTTTGTTTGTAATAACCTGAAATATGCTGGGACCTGTTATTTGCGTCGTTCCTAATTACAGTTTGGGGCAGGCCTGTCTAAGAGTGCAATTCAAGGATGATGGAAATCACTTACAGGCCACCATTTTATTCACCCTGCTGCTTTCCCAACATGCTGTGTGCCATGTACGCCAGAACACACAGTGAGTGGGAGGTTAAAGCTTTTCTGCGCTCTGACGCTGCATTAGAGGAAGGAATCAAGGGCAGAAACTTTGAGGTTTCAAATATAGTATCTACACGAGCCAGAAGGTCTTTCACTTCCTCAATCTTTAACTGCAGCGCTGCTGTACAAACTTGATCCGGCGAAAATCAGCTGACTTAATGCTGCTGTGAATTTGAGCTGCTTGTAAAACTAATGATTGTCCTCGCCCACAGGTCTACTCGGTGCCTCCCTGCAGGACCAACCCCGCCCTCCAGGAGGGAAACTACGATTTCCCGCAGCCTCTCAAGCACAAACAGGAGGGTATCTATGACGTACCGCCGCCCGTCCTCACCAAACCCACACAGAGCCCCCAGTCGCATTATGATTTCCCCCCCAGCGTGGAGCCTGTTGCCCATCACCAACACCCAAACACCAACGGCAATGAAGGCATTTATGACGTACCTCCACCCGCCCTTCACTCAGGAGCAGGGTCTCAGAGTCACAGTGACGTATACGACATCCCCCGGGGCATGCAGCCCTCCCAGCACAGAACCTCGCCCGCTGACAGAGACGGAAGCAAAGGAGTTTACGACATCCCTGCTCAGGATGCTCGCACAGTCGGAGACGTGACAGACGGCGTGAACCGTCTGTCATTCTCCAGCACCGGCAGCACACGCAGCAGCATGTCCACCTCCTCGTCCTCCACAGGCTCCAGCTCTGAGGGCCGTCTGGCTCTGGATTTGGACGCTGCTGTGCAGAGGTTGTACCGTCTGCAGCAGGCTGTGGAGGCCTCAGTCGGGGCTTTACACTCCATGGCGGCATCCCCTCACTGGAGGACTTTTCCCTTCATGGAGCGCCATGCTAACGATGTGCGCACAGTGCTAGACAGGGTCCGGGCAGCTCTGGGGGACTTCATTGTGTTTGGTAGAGGGGCTGCAGCAAACGCTACAGCGCTATCAGACTCCAGCCTGCACAGCAAGCTGAGAAGGCAGCTTGGACGCCTGGAGGACTCGCAGCAGATCCTTCTGCAGATCTACCAAGTCCTGGAGAACTGCAACTGGGCTCTGAACACTCTGGCCGCCTCCGCCGCCGCCAAGCACCACAACAAGAGCGACGACCTGGACCGTTTCGTCATGGTCTCCAGGACTGTACCGGACGACGCCAAGCAGCTGGCCTCCACGATAGGCAGCAGCGCTGAGCTACTGTTCAGGCGGACGCACATGGACGGGTCTTTCTCTATCGGGAGCACACCTGATGAGAACATGATCCACCCGCTCACCTCCCCCTCCTCAGACAATGATAACTACGGGGGCCAGACCAAGCCCTTCCCTGTGCCCTCCAGCCAAGACAAAGACAATATGAACAGTGAGAAGTGTGTAAAAAGCTGGATGGAGGACTACGATTACGTACATCTACAGGTAAGATTAGTGAAGCCCTTCTGTTTTTCAGTATTTCACGTTTCCTTTATTTGCTTTATTCCCACCAACTTTACACCATAGAGAGTAGATCTC
Source organism: Thunnus maccoyii (assembly GCF_910596095.1). Lineage (NCBI taxonomy): Eukaryota > Metazoa > Chordata > Actinopteri > Scombriformes > Scombridae > Thunnus > Thunnus maccoyii. Next base: position 9,867,131 of record NC_056547.1, read on the forward strand.
ATTCTATATTTGAATGCCTTTTCTCACTTCCTTGTCTTCCTCGACAGGGCAAAGATGACTTCGAACGTCAGCAGAAGGAGCTGTTGGACAAAGAAAACATTATCAAGCAGAGTCAAAACCAGCTCGGCCAGGAACAGGTGAGGCTTCCTCTTTGTTTCTACAGTGATGAGGGTGGCTCTTCTATCTCTGTTATCAGTCACATATATTCATATATTCATTTAACATATCATTAAACACACACAGCTGCTGACTGGCTGGGTGCAAAGACTCTTACACATAGCAAATAAAGTTAATCCTTTACTTTAACTTCCTCTATTTCAAACAGTAGGCTATATAAACATTTAACAAATAGTTTTAGCAGAAATAAGGACTTTTATTAAGATATTATTAAGGATTTTCTTTACAATTATAACTTCTCCTGTGAAGATTATTTTAGACTATTACAACTGTTAATATACTGGTTATGGGTCTTCACAGTTATAGTTGGTAAAAAATACATTAATAAACATGTATATCTGCTTACAACTACATTGTAGTGTGTTATAAATCATTTATTAAATGTTAATTAAATGTATACTTATAAATGCTAACCAGGAGGGCTTATAGAAGAGTTTTACCCAATAACTAAAAAGAGAGATAAACCTTTTTGGTCGTGTAACTGCCCAGAACACTTCCTGTTTTTATTGTTTGAAATGGATTTCTATTTTTGTCTGTGATCCAGCAAAAGGGCAGAATTTTAATATTAGCTGCGTTTTTTTAGAGCATGACTTCCTACGATTTATCTCTGTAAAATCAAAAAGATACAGCACATGCTAATAAGCAAGGTCGGAAAATAACCTACATCCTGTCACCCTTCACAGATCAATCAGTTCAAGAAGCTGGAACAGGAAGTGATCAAACCCGTGGAGAACGACATCTCACAGTGGATGTCACACCAACACTCAGGTAGAACCTCGGCCTCCCCGTCGGACTCCTCGTCCGCCCTGTCGCCCTCCACTCATGTGTGCGCACGGGACCGCCAGCTGCTCGGCTTCTACTCCGAGCAGTGTGAGCAACACTTTGTCACGCTCCTCAGCGCCGTGGACGCCTTCTTCAGCTGCGTCAGCGCCGGGCAGCCTCCCCGCATCTTTGTGGCGCACAGCAAGTTCGTTATCCTCAGCGCCCACAAACTGGTCTTCATCGGAGACACTCTGTCCAGGCAAGCCTCGGCTCCCGAGGTGGCCAACAGGGTGATGAACTCCAGTAACGTGTTGTGTGACTTGTTAAAGACGGTGGTGGCAGCGACCAAGATGGCCGCCCTGAACTACCCAAACACAGCTGCCATCCAGGAGATGGTGGACAGAGTCACTGATCTCTCGCATCACTCACAGCAGTTCAAAGAACAGTTGCTTCAAATGGCTAATTTGTGATTTCCAGCCATGTTGCTCCTGTACATTTCACCACAGACACCATGTGTACATTAATCTAGCATAAATATATATATTTACAGTTTATATATATATATATACATATATATATATATATATGTATATGTATATGTATATTGCTCTCTTGTCTTTAAGCCTGTTTTGAATGTTGTAAATAGTCTCTGTTCTGTAAATATTTGCTCTATTTTTGTGTAGATAGTTTTATATTATGGTATGAATATAAATGTAGATGCAGTATCGGTGTCTTTGTAGGATCATGTGGACATTTTTCATAACATTCCTGTTGCATATTATGAAGCACCTTATGAGATTGTTTCATTTTCACCTGTAGAATATCGTCTATATGTTTTACTGCTGGGTGTGTGACAGTAAATCTTGTAAATGTTCCTCGTAAATGTCAATACGTGTGGATTCTCACCACAGACAAAGTAAAGGGTTGTTCGTAATCATGTGACTGTGTCTTTTAATTTCTCTGACATAACAGATTTGTTATAGAAAATGAAATATTTCCAGGGGAGCACAAAGAGAGAGCAGAATGTTACTTTTCGTGGCATCTAGTCATGCAGATCTGTTTAATTTGCAGGTTTTAGTAAATCCACCTTTGAGACTCAGTTTGTGGTTCTCACAGCACTTAAACATTGAAAACATTCAACAACAACAACAACATCTTCCTGTTAGTCAAAAATATTGACACCGACTGTCTAGATTAACATAGGAGAGCTTGATTGGGACTAGTGTATATTTAATTGAATTTGGTCTCTAACAAAATTGATCAGTTTATTTCTAACAGTCTTTATTTTTTGTAGAAGTTTTAAAAAGGCTAACTTTATTTAAGATAAGATGAACTTTACTGATCCCACAATGGAAACTTAAAATGTCACAGCTGCAGAAGTACAAGAACAGATGCACAGTGTAGATAAGCAACCTCAAAAAAATACCATAAAATTTACCACACACAAGATGAAGCACGAAAAAACAACCACTACTTATGCTCCTACTATGTACACCACAGTAACTACGAAGTGTACAGAGACAAAAACATTCACAGTTAAAGTGAGGAGACAATTAAGTTGCAGCAAAACATTTAATAGAATAGACGTTACTTTGTGCAAATATCGATCAGTTTCATGCCAATATCTCTAATCAGCTGTTTATTCATATTAAGGTAACATGTTTGAAACAATGTTTAGGCAATTAAGGGACACTGAAACCCAAAATAACTCCACATTTAAACTGATGAAGACTATGAGAAAGCTCTATCGAGTGGATTTAAAGTTACCTTTTTCTGTGTGTGTGTTCAACTACTATTCTTCAAAAAGGAATTAACTCTGACGCTTAAATTTAAGTCCTATACGTCTATTTTTTTCCAGAGCTTTCAACCACATCTCATAGTCTTCCTAAGTGGAGACAAAAGAAGCTTAAAAAAGTGGACCTTGAGTTAAGAATTTATTTTATCACATTACTATTTCCAAGGTCAAGAATGATGAACTTTTAACAATCAACATAAATCTTTTTTTACCGGAGCTTTCAGCCACATCTCACTGTCTTCATCAGCTAATAGAGTTTGTACAGCGGTCGTGTCAAACTCCAGGAATATAAAAGCTGTTCAGTAGACCTTGAGTTATGATTTCTTTGCTACTGTAATGTCCTGATGTAACTTTTCCTCGGACTTCCAGATGGAACTTTTTTCTTGAGCTTTCAATCACATTTCACAGTCTTCCTAAGTGGGTGGCGTTTGGAGCTCCAGGAAAAAAAATAGCTAAAACCTTAAGTTAAGTTTTTTTTAATTTATTTATTTATTTTTGTCAAACTACTATTTACAAGCTCAAGAATCGACTTGCGTGCTCAAATATAAATCTTTTTTTTGCTTAGTAGCAATTTGAGTGACCTGATGGCACCGTTTCAGTGGCTAAAACATAAATAAAAGAAGATCATGTAAAGCGTGACTAAGCAGTTACATTTGCAATTAAAATATCTTTGCAGGCTTTTTACGTAACCATGGTTACCCAATGTCTTGTCAAACTCAATCAAATCCTCGTGGACTCCTCCAGGATATTTTTGATTTCAAGTCATATCTGATCAGAGTTATTTGTACCTTCTAATCTTAAAAAGGGGTCCGTTAAAGATGGGACTGAAAGGATTTCTGAGGTGCCTCTGCCAAATAATTCTTCACTTTGCGTGTAGAACATTAGATATGACACATGGAGAATAATGAGGGGCAAGCGGAGGATGAGACACCGCTACACATGTCCTCTGGACCGTGAGAAACGTGGTTTTTCAGAGTGACCCTATCAGCTGCAGCACATTTTCTCTGGTTCAAGTGTAGTGAATTGATAAAATGTAAAGAGTGACGGGGCGTCTTCTGCAGGAGCCTCTCGGGAACTTGTATGTTTTGGGTGTGTACAACTAAATGATACAGCTAAAAGCAGCCCCTTTGTGTTTTCTCTTCTTCTCTCCTTATCTTCACCTGCCCCTCTTTTCTTTCTTTCATTATAATCTGAGTGAAATGTAGTGTCTCCCTGTGGAGAAGCTGCTCTATAGATAGATAGATAGGACTGTGTGATGAAGAGAAACTCATGACCACAGTGAGATTGTGCCTCTCTCCCTCTCTCTCTCTCTCTCTCTCTCTCTCTCTCTCTTCAGCTCCCAATCACAAAATCTCATTAAAAATCTTTCAGGCTCACACTGGCTGGCACTTAAAAGCAATCTAACTGTTTTTATTATCCACTGCATTCCACTTTGTGCTCTCTGGGGAGATCAGAAAGAAAGGAATTTGCAATGCAATGACTTTTTAAAAGGGTTCCCATTTAACCCAAGTCGCCGACAGACACGGTAAATCAGGAGTTGTCAGATCCATCTTAAAAGTCTGTCTTATTCTCTGCTAATCGGCCCTACAAAGGAAGAGCGCAGCAATGACAGACACAGTGAAATTGAGAGAAAATTGGTTTAAGTTTTCAGGCTGGTTGGCAAACTGTGTAACATGCTAGCGTTTGCTAATTAGCACAAAACACAAAGTATAGCTGAAGCTTATGGGATGGAGCTTTGCAGCTTTTTGGTCATAAACTGAATTGGACAAATTAAAGTTATGACCTGATGATGGTGCTTGTAGATTGAGGGATCTCTACAGTTGTTACAGTTCATCAGGGGAACATGATTGTGTGTAGGCTATTAAATTTCATGGCTATCCATCCAATAGTTATCAAGACATTTCAGAAGAGAGGAAAAGTCGAAATATCTTCTAAGAACCATGAATGTCTGAACAAAATTTTGTCCCAGTTTATCTAGTAAATGTAGATATATTACACTGGTCTAGACACTAGGTAAAATGTCAGGGAATTACCAAAATCATTCAAAATTATCACCTGGGGACTTTGACATTTTCATCTGTAAGGGCATACTATGGCTAAAAGATGTATTATATTCTACGTTTGGATATACTTCACAAGGGAAAATGCAGCATCTACTAATAAAATGTGTCCTTTCAGTTGTCTTACTTTAACTAGTTTGTTAATAAAGTCAAAGAAAACAGGCTTTATTTTGATTAAAGTAATTCATTAGGCTAATTTACAACTTAATACAAGCGTACAAAATACAAAATGTGTGACTTAATGGTAGCCAGTTAACCACGCTATTTGCATGAATTCCACTGGAGTCAAAAGGTGACTGTTAAGCTAGTTAGCTTAGCAGGAGTTAGCTTTTGTTTTTTCCCGCCATAATGATTGGACTTAGTTACTGCCTCATGTTATGTGGAATAACTAATTAAATTACCACATGTACTCAAATAATCTTTAAAATCTCTTATGTTTAGTAGCGATTTGAGTGACCCCATGGCACTGTTTCAGTGTCTAAAACATAAATAAAAGAGATCATGTAAAGCGTGACTAAGCAGTTACATTTGCAATTAAAATATCTTTGCAGGCTTTTTATGTAACCATGGTTACGCAGTGTCTTATCAAACTCAATCAAATCCAAATAGAGAACAACCAATTAGTAAATTTAGTTTTAGCTTTAGCTACTAAGGCTAACAGCTACCTTTCACTTATATATCTCTCTATATATATCTCTTTGCTTTGCTTTAACTGTCAATATCTGTATTAAAATCAAAATAATTAATTTAAAATTTAATGGTAGCCAATTAACCACACTACATTGCATGAATTCCACTAGAGTCAAAAGCTTAGCAGCATGTTATGTGGAATAACTAACTGAATTACCAAGATGTTGTCTCATCAAAATGGATTTACAGACAACAGCTAGGGAAAAATCTATTAATAAATGTAGCTTTAGCTTTAGCTACTGTAAGGCTAGCTGTGACTATCTCAACAACTAGCTTTCACTTGATATATCTCATTGTTTAGCTATCTTTTTGTCTTTGTGGGGCAGTAATAATGAGATCTCAGGACACCTTGTGGCTCTAAACAAGAGAGAGTAACAGCTTGGCTAATGTTAACGCTTCAGACTGAGCTTGACAGGGCTTGGTGAATCAATGAGCTATTTTAGTCCTGGCAGCTCTGATACTTGGGCCAGAACCCACAGTCCTGGACTCAACAGCAGCAGAAGCTTCTGTGTACGTCTGTCACTAGGGGCAGCGTGCCAAACATCTCATAAATGGTTGTCTCTGGTCTACCACAATTACACAACTACGCAAGGTGCTGCAGAGACTGGGAGCTGAAGCTGCATTTTGCCCCAATCCCCTGAAGCAGTTGTCTCCCGCACGCTCCCCGATGAGACACTGTCTAGTCGAGCTGAGAAACAGCAAACAGGTGTTGGACTGCTGAGATGGAAACTTGAAGTGATATACACGAACAGCAGCAATCAAAAAGTCAGCTGCTCACCTGTCTGTCGAGTGAACAAACACCCAAAGGTCATCAGAGAGGCAACGTGCAATACCTTTAGCCAACAACAAGAGCAAAGAGCGACGCTTGGCTCTCGCTGGAGATATACAGAGTTAGAAGAGCGCTGGAGAGTCTATGTCATTTCCTTGGCTTACCACAATCATTTCCTGTAAAGTATTTGCAGGCTCTGAAATTACAGCTTGTCTGAGCTCAGCAGGGCCTCGTTTGCTGAAAAAGGCCCCAGCTGCAGGCAGAAATGTACTCTGCCAGATCTGAAGGATCATTAGTATGAATAAAACTACAAGTGAAGGTTAGCCTCAAAGTCAATTTACAGTAAGGGTGGTTTCTTAATTTTCTGCATCTGTTTCCATTAGAGGAAGGACATTCTGGAGGAATGGATTCTCAACATTTGAGTCATACCACAAATGTATCAGTTACTATACTTTAAATATTGTAGACCTATTTCTTCTGTGTATTTAATTAGCTTTGACTGTGTTCTTTTCGGTTCTCTCATAGTTTTACGCTGCAGTTGTGAGTGAAATGCTAATTTGAGTTTAAAAAGAGCTGACTGACACAGAAACGGGTCTAAAACCACACACACAGTGGGGAAATTCAATACATTTGAACTTTAACAGTGTCAGTAGGGTATTTAAGTTCTTGCTTAACATTTCTGTTTCTCAAACTTTCCAACTCAATAAATAAATCTGTATTAAAAGACTGTAACTCTGCATGTTTGCACTGGTAATCATTGCATCATTGCACCACATTAAGTATGAGCAGTTCAGGAATAAGCTAATGACCCTTGAGGACCAATTTGCTGCATAGAGACCTGTATAGTTAATGGCAGCAATTTGAAATAAGAGTACTGACATGCTGGTGGAGGAATCAGGGCATGTGTTTCTGTGCTTTTTTCTGTTTTATTTTTAGTATTTTTATTGTTTTAGCATCTGTTTTTGTCACAGAAATCCTTACAAACAATACAAAACAGCTGCATAGCTTGTTCCAGACTATCAGAGAAACTTCATGAACCCTTCTCTGATGGAAACTGGACGAATAAACCAAATTTGAAGCACGATTTTTATATATTAGAACACCGTCCTTGTTTCGTCTACAGACCTGAAGATCATCACTTGTCAAAATCTAATACAGACACTTCCTCCTCCTACTTTATATTTAGATAACAGACCAAAGTGACACCCACATGTCCTGTGCTGTTTAAACTGTGAAGCATTTTCCTTTGAGCTGTTTTCTATCGGCGCGATACTGCCACCATGTGTTCAAACTCTAAAAGGGGCCCAAACAACACCAGTGAGGATCTTAACAAATCCAGATATTTGGAATACTTTGAGTTGTTCAAGATGACACAAACAACAACGTCTGTGGTCATCTAAAAAAACACCAGGTTTGTGCAACAAGTCTGGTTGGTGAAACGTGTCCAAAGACGTCGGTTCTTTCGTTCTACATGGATGACACAGAACTCATCATCTGTGAATTAGGTAATTGATACATGTGAGGACAGTATGACCAATCATTTCGTTACTAGGAGGGATAAGGGGATTCACTTCCAGTAAACGTGTGTCATCACAGCTCATCTACTTCATATAGGTGTGTTCTTACCTTCACCTTCACCTGAGGAAGACCATTTGTTGTCTAGATATTGTTCATTAATAACTGGAAGGATTATTCTCTAGTGCTGGTCTCCACTTAACTTCACAAGATGGATTAGAGACACTGTGCTTCTTGAAATTTGAGAAATAAACACTCAAAAGGAGTTATGAGGATCTGGATCCCCTTTTTTACTGTACAACAAGAACCCACATACACCCCTTAATGTGGAAGACCACAAAGATAACTTTCCTTTTTGTGATTTATTTAACCATCCTCCTCTGTCTTTCTAGTTTAGGATACTTTTGTACCATTATTATTGTAACCATTACAGTGTATTTATGTCATATTTGTGGTACTATGAACTACATCTTTGAGGTCTCTTTTGGTCCTTTATAGATAGATGAACACTAATGGAATCGCTTGGATATTTAGGGAATAGCTGTTGAGCCAGTCGGTGGGCTTCATGTGGGAGGGACAGGAAACTTATGTAATACTTAAATGATTTAATGCACCACTGTTGTGTGATTACTTCATTGTTTTACATCTGCATTTGAGTATGTTTGCAGAAGCTCTTGTACGCACACAAAACCAATAAAAATTGCTCTTAAAAAATAATAATAAAAGCACTGAGAATGATTTATTTTTTGTACTTACTGTTACGCACCACCTGGAAAGAATTTATGAACATAAATCATCATCATGAAAATTATTTTCCAAGTGGCTAAACATGGTTATTTCCATTTGTATGTGTAGAAAGAAGCAATTTATGATGCATTTTGTGTCTTTATTTTACAGGGAATTTATAGCTAATATAAAAAAATAATGACATGTACAGTTACATCTTTTTCCCCCCCCCCAATAACAGCAACTTTTCCACTTGAGGCAAACAGGACAGGGCTCAACATATTTATGGCATTATTTATTTGAAGCTACAGCTCCACTGAAGAAAAAAAAAAAAAAATCACTGCTGATAAAAAGGTGCGAGAGTTACATAAGTTTAACCTGGAGGGAGACTGTATTACATAAACATTGACTAGACTCTGGTCAGCTTTGATTTGTAATGGAATTCAAACTACCGCCGGCTTTATAAAAAGGATAAGAGGCCGTTTAACAAACAGTGGATGCCATCTAGACAGGCACTGGTACAGACAGAGGCACGGGGGGGGGGGGGAAGAGGGTTCAGACACCTCTCGGGCAAGTCTTCTGCAGCAGGGGAGCCTCGTTTCGTTGCTCCAGGACATCAGCTAACGATGTGTGTAGCAGCTTCTGAACACCAGAGAGCTAACAACAGTCGTTTCCTTTAAACGTTCTCCTGACTCTTCAAGTATAAGTCTATAAAAAAGGTCGAAGGAGAAGTTGCAAGAAAAGTGTCACATTGTACACAACTGGAATGAGTTCCTGTCATTCGTCATCTTCCTTTTACGAAGCTTTGGGCATTATCTACTGGGTGAGACAGTTTCCATAATACATATACTGTGCAAGAAATAACTAAATGACAGCATAAACATTCCTTTCATTGCACTTTGTTATGTTTTAAAGATAATAAAAGTTGTCAGTTGTACACATCACTGTTTCAGTTTTGCGTTTATCTTCAGTTGTTCTTGTTGAAATGATGTAGACGAGCTTATAGTTTTTAACAGTTATCTGCCTACTTTGCTAAAAATACAGAACATGTACATAAAGAGAATTAACACGTTGTTTCTCTTCGTGTGATGGAGCATCTTCATTCTCCACACAGGTGGCAGGAAGCAGCTCGGCCACTCGTGAAAGATGGCCGTCACTATTGCAGGACCATGAGTCAGTGCTCCATACATACGACTGTACATTATTAAACATATGAACAGGTGGTATTCAGAAATGGACAGTACTGTAAATGGCTTTTCCCTTTGAAACCAGGAGATCTGCCCGGTTAGATAAAAGAAGAGAAGAAGGGCTGACTGTGACTACCGAGTGTCCACGAGCTCCTTGTGTAGTGTAGATCGCAGGGCCAGTGGGAGGAAAAAGTGCCTGGATGATCTATGAAGTGCTCTCTGGAAAGGCAACTCTTTGGCGTGCAGTCCGGGGCCGATTTCGTGTTGGTGCATTAGGTGCGCGCTCGCTCTTGGTTTCGGACGGTTGAGTTTCAGCCTGCGGTGTGGTAGCGTCTCCGACAAGCTCGCGCAGGAACTTGAACTTGGACAAGAAGAGCTGCCAGACTACATACCAACCTGAGGAGTAAAGAAGAGGGAAAAAAAAACACTCTTAAAAAAGAGAAAGTATTCCATTTGAGTCACAGAGGTAAACATCTGTTTTTATGAAAAATAAATACACACAAATCTTTGAAAACCCAGAAGGCCGTTTAAAAACATTTGACGCTGTTCTGAAATGATTCCCAGAATCTTCAAAGACTCTTTTCGTCTGGATGAAAAGATGTTCCATCCACTGCACAATAAAAACGATTTTTAACCCCTTTTCCCAAGCCAAACAAACATGGTAGCCTCATACAACGTCCTTGCTCAATTTGTACTTAAAATGGAAAAGTATTACTATACGCAATATGTGTTAATTTCTATTACTTTATATTTTTATTCCTAAAAGCGTATTTTGCATCTTTCTTGTGTCATTCAAAACAAAATACGTCTCTTAAAGATACTTTGGGCCCGTTTTACTAAAGCGATCTGCGAGCACTGCTTACACGCAGATCACAAATGTTGCAATTTCCCCATTTCACAAACATCTGTCGCTCTTAAATTTCAGATAGATTTATGAGGTCTACAATCCTCATGCATGCTCATGCATGTGTTGCAAGTATAGAGTTTGTTATTTGTTTTTTTTTATTAGTTAGACAAGTCAAAATCAACATGAGAGGAAATGATCTCATCTTGCAAGTCGAAACTCGCATCTTGCGAATTTGGTGAAACAGGCCCCTGGATACCAAACAGAGTTGCAACTTTGACAGTGGTAAGTTTTTCAAAGATCTGTCAGAAGTAAAACGTAAAAAGGAGAGATGGAAAATAGCGCTGCTAGGGCTCACTTGGACGAGGAGTGAACACCACTGCTCAATAAATAAATAAATAAATAAATGAGCTGTCCCAAACAGTGTACACCAAAACCACCAGACACAGGAACAGTTTCTTCACTCTCGCCGTCACACTTATAAACAGTTAACTGAGGCACTGTGCAATAACACTGTAACTCTATAATACCCACCGTACTTATAATACACATAGTGTATACGCACAAAATGTGCAATACATTTCATTAATTACTGTATGTTTGCACAGGCTATATATACTGCACATAACCACCTACTATATGTATATAAAGTAACATCTAGGGGTATTGTAGTATCGTGATACGGCATAAGTTTTGTCTTTTCCTGGTTTTAAAGGCTGCATTACAGTAAAGTGATGTCATTTTCTGAACTTACCAGACTGTTCTAGCTGTTACATTATTTACTTTTACCCACTTAGTCACTATATCCACATTACTGATGATTATTCATCAAAAATCTCATCGTGTAAATATGTTGTGAAAGCACCAGTGGTGTAATGGAACACAGTTGATTGTTTATGTTTGTAAGTTATCATCAAGTTTTGATGATGTGGACAAAGGCAATTGTTTCATTCACTACCATGTTTAAAAGGAGGAAGGTATCATGCCTCATAATGCATTTTAATTTAACGATTGAGTATTGAATATTTTATATATTTTAACATTGGACATCTTAAATGTTGTTTTCATTTAAGACCATGGGCAAAAAGTTCCTTGCTTTACATGTTTTACAGAATATATGGAAAGCAAAGTTATATTTGTCACCCTTTTTTTTTTTTGCTGATCTGAAAAATAATCCGAAACCATGATATGATCTGAACCGCGAGTTTTGCAATCCGTTGCACCCTTAGAAACCACCAACAGTCTACAACAGACTACAATATTGTCACAATATCAGTATTGAGGTATTTGATCAAAAATGTCTGATTTTGTCCATATCACCCAGCCCTAGTAACATTTCACTTTTTTTTTTTTTTTTTACCATTTAATATTTATCCCAGCACTTTTCACATCTTTGCACTACCTGTATCCTGTTTACAGTTCACAGAAACTGTTTCACCTATATATAGATATTCCTCACATGTACCTCTGAAGAATGTTGTGTTGTTATTCTGTGTAAGTACACTGAGAACCACTAAACCAGAGTCAAACTCTCTGGTATGCGTAAACACACTTGGCCAGTAAAGATGACTCATTCTGATATCATTTCATTTTCAAGCGAACATCCACCTGCAGTCTTGTCTGTCTCAGGCTGGACTGAGACTACAAAATGAACTTGATGTACACAGACAAAATCTAACATAAACAAACGTCGGATTGACACAGAAACGTGTTTATTTCTAGCGGGGTTTAAAGCTCACATCAGTTAGAACATGCAGAGGGGAAGGAGGGGGAAGAAGCTGACATGGTTATGGTCTGACTGCTCCCCAGCACATGATAAAAATAGAAACTCTTTACTGAAATCGAAACTTGTCAGTCAAAGACATTCAATACACTCTGACCTGTCATTTAAGGTAGCTTTACAAGGAAAAGTTTAACATTTTTGAAGGAAAACTGTGCCTTTAATGATGTTTAAACAGAATCATTAAGCTAATTTACTGTGTGTCGCAGTCTCTTATTAGCATGTAAATAAAAAGTGACCCCGGCTTTACTACACCCCAGTCAGGACAATGGTGAGACAGAGTTATGTAAGTCACTCATCAAGGTTATTGTGTTTGAAACTCACCGAACAGCATGAAGAGCAGCGCACAGACAAGTGTGGCCACAATGACCAGCAGTGTGAGTCCGACACTTTGCCACATCTTGACAGCAACGACAACGACAACTACAGCAGCCTCAGGTGGTGATAGCGGTGTGTTTTTCTGCTTAACACCATACACAAGATGTAGCTCGGTTAGGAAGCTATCCGAGACGAGAGGGACAGAAAAACAAACAGCGGCACATCGCAAACTCACACCAGCTTGTTTGCTAGCGTGTGGCTAGCTGAGTTAGCTGTCTGGTTGACTAACGGACGTGCGGCAGTTTCACAAACGGTCCTGAAGGAGCCCGGAGAGGACCGTAACATCAGCCAACGTTAGCCGGTCACAACGGGGTAAAGTCCTTCTTATATGAGCTACATAACTGCTGCATGTATCTGCTTGCTGTCACAGATGAGACAAGGCAGTACAGTAACTGGGTTAAGACAACAAAATCAGCGTCATGACACTGACTCACTGCGCCTGCGCATGACCCACTTGACTTGTGGGTAATGTAGTTTATTTAAGATGTCACCCTTTTTACAGTTTTACTTTTAGTGCTGGAATATCTTGTCTTATCATCATGATCTCCTTTTCCACCTCTAATATTACTACTGTTGATATTAGAAGTACTAGTATTAATAGTAAGATAAGACTTTATTGTCCCAGAAGGAAATTTGCCGTGGACACACGATGCTGCACTGTACAGTACTAAGTTATTCATACATCTCAAAAATACCATGATAGAAAGTACAATAATTACATGAAATTACCCAGAATAAAAACTAAGCTTGTACTTCGTACCTATAGTGTAAGTTTCTTTGTTACTTTACCTGCAGGAATAAGAAAAAATGTTGGATTCACTGTATTTTCTAGTTAGATGCATTTTAATGTTCATATAATAGGCTAGTGATTTCTGTGCCACCCCATTGAAAAATTGCCTGGCTACGCCACTGAAAACAGCTTCACTGATACAGTATACAACAAGTTTACAGTGTTGTACACATCTTGTGTCTACAAACACGCCAGGGGGACTAAAGGTTGTAATAAAAGACAATGAAATTGTACTTTCAAGTATAGAGGAAATGCATCGTTTGATATCAGCTCTGAAAAGTTTGGCTTTTTTCTTAACAATTTTGATTTGTGAATATAGAATTTGGTCAAAATAGTGCTATGACTCATTGTCATCCTGATAATTACACTCTTAAACCAGATATTGTTATTAACCTCTCAAATGAGGTAAAAGTTGTCCACTAAAACATACACACTCAAGCAGGAATCATCAACTGTTGTCTTATTAATATGTACCGATAAACAAATATAAAAACAAAAGCAGATAAAAATGAAACCATGTATTCAGAAAAATAAATGAGTTCAGAATAACAAAATGAGCATAAAGGAGAATTATCTCAATATTTGTCTATGTAGTGTTAATAATAACTCTGTTTTACAGTGTAGTTCCCACAACTACTATCTTCACTGTACATATGTGTAGAGCGGCAACGATTAGTCAATTAATCAATTTATCGATCAAAAGATAATTAATCTGCGATTATTTTGACAATTGATCAATCAATTGCAAAACATTTGCTGGTTCTAGATTCTGAATTATGAATATTTGCTCTTTTTCTATCACACATGATAGTAAGTTAAATGTTTTGGGGTTTTTGGTTGGATAAAACAAGCAATTTAAGGACTTACTATACTTTGGGCTCTGAAAAGTTGTGACGGACGTTTTTTACTTCATTTTGACTTTTCATAGACCAAATAATAGATTAATTTTCGAATCGATTTTCATCGATAATTTAATAATTGTTAGTTGCAGCCCTACATACTGTATGTACCTTATCAACACTGTAAAAAGGAACAGTTGCACTTCTGTATTTCAGCAGGATTGTTCTACATCCAGCAGGGGGAGTCAAACCTCTTCAGGTCTGCAAACATGCTGCTGAAACTTTCTCAAGCAACAACTCTCTTATTCAGGATATCTGTTTGTAGGTGTGGCTGATGACCCTGTTTTCTGAAACTGCACATGAGTAAGAGATTTTCCCTTCAAAGGTCATTAGAGCACCACAATCAGTATCAGAAACAGGTTTATTGCCAAGTAGGTTTGCACATACAAGAAATTTGCCTCGGTGTTGTGGTGCATAACAGTCAAAATGTGCACAAAATTACGTATATAATACGCATATAAAAAAGAAAGAAAGACATTTACAGTAAAAATACGTAAAGCGAGAAGAGCTGCTACAGGTTTTTTAATTTTAAATTGAAGAGAATGAAATGAAATATACAAAATATTGACCAGGAAATAGTGTAAATAGTGTAAACAGTATATACAGTGTGCAATTAATAATAATAATAATATAAGTTGCATTAATGTAACACGCAACGTTAGATCAAAAATCACAGATGTGCAAATATAAGTCCATGGATGGGATAGAGTCCGTGTCAGTGGGGGTCCTGGGCCTTGTTGATGAGACCGGCTGCTGACGGAAAGAAACTTTTCTTGTGGCGAGAGGTTTTTGTCTTGATAAACATCAGCCTCTTGCTGGAGGGGAGCAAACATGATCAGGTCAGATCCTTTTGAACTGGTTACACAGGAAGTTCCCACCTCTGGTTTATTACACTCAGTAGTCAGTGTTTCTGAGGGGGCACAGTTTCACAATGTTGAAGTTCTCACTTACAGTAATAATCTGCTTTGGCTTCTATGTTTATGATGAAACCGCCCCCCCATCAGTAACCACTGAATGACATTTATTACCATTATATTGCATTTAATAGCAATACCGAGCGAGAAAATGTTAACAGAAAGGCTTTAAACCGTCGATTATTTAACATAAAGTAGAGAACGATCATGAACGTGTTACTACTATTTAGCTCATTCAAGTTACACTGTTTTATGGCATGAGCTGAGATTGATTGTTCATCATTGTCCTCACATGGGTGCAATTTGCAATGATTCAACACGAGTTAAATGCAAATAAAAACATACCCCAACCATTTCTAAAGCTGTACGATCTCAAATGTTTGACTACGCGTCTACACCCCTCTGCAATTAAATGTGGCTGTGAAGGAGTTATATTTTTAAAACCTTCATTTTAAATTCTTTTAAAGTTCAAATACCTTCTTGCATTGAAGCGACTTTATCACCAAGCTCTAGGAAACACAATTTCATGAAAATAAAGGCCTTGTATCCTTGTACAAAACTAAAACTATCAAGCCTACATGGAGAGATACGAATTGATATAGACCTAAGAGAGAAATAGATTTGTGGGTGAACTGGCCCTTTAAATGGACCCGTTTCAAAGAGGCCCAGGTGTATCTGAGGACCAAAGAAGTTCACCTCTGTGAAGAACCGACAATCAAGTTAATTACACGTCTTGTCTGTGTGTAATGATAGACCGAATCCGTCCAATCAGGTAACAACTACTGAAAATTATGGTGTAATGAAAAGTTATGTCTTTAACGATTTGAGGCTTCCACGCACACAGTAATGTCACTGCAACAGTTCACAATGTCTCAAGTCTGTCTTAAAACAGCAGTCAGATGCCCATATGAACACAAATTCCTCCTGGTTATACTGGCTGTTAAAAGATCCCCTTCAAATGTGCTTTCAATATAAGTGATGGTGGGCCACAATGAAGCTTATATGAGGCTTCAGCAGTCTGAGTTAGTCATGTCAAGTGGATATTTGTTTTCCTGTTGAGCTGCGGTGGAAGTATAGTAACAAAAAAAGGGACTTTGGCGCTAAAAAGACTGTAATGTTGAAAGATATCCACTTTATTTGACTCATTTGGACGGCTGAAGCTTCATAATAGCTTCAGATTAACTTTTAACTACGTTTTTGCACAGAAGGAGGACATTGTAAGTGCATTATGAAGAGATCTTCTAATGATCAGTATGAACAGGAGGAGCGATTACAGCAAGAAAAACCTGTTTCAATGTTCATTTGGGCTCCTCACTATTGTTTTAAGACAGACTTGAAAAACTGTGAGTCTGTCATTTAAGCAGGAAAACTGAAAACTAAGATCCCTCTAAGCTCCTCTCTGTTGACCTACATAAAAAATACCAGGACCAAGTATATAACAACGCCACAGCTTGAGATACACGTTACAATGGTAAAGTAGAAAATAGGCCGTGGATGTCAACTTTCTGTCCAAGTTATCAACACTGCTGAGGTATAACAGGAAGGGAGGAGGCCTTTCACTAATAATTTTGCATTGTAATTACAATAAATACAGTTTAATCCCCTCCTGTCATTCACTCTGCCTGTCTGTCTCGTGCTCCTCACCCTGTCTGAAATCTAAGAACAGTGTGTCATGTCTTCACTTGTGCACACTTGCAGTGAAGTGTGTCCTCCTTTCATGAACACCGGCCTCTGTATTTGCATATTACGCTAAGATGTAGACAGAGCATGAGTCATGCCCTAAATGGCATTTCAGACATGTGTGAGTAGAACAGTGTGTCTTGTCTAGCCAAAGTTTATGAGCCCAAATATAATTTCACAGCCTTGGCACAGGTTTTTAATTGTGACAGACTGCAGATTATTATTCTCAGTTTTTGGGTTATTAGCTTCAAGATATGAGAACAGAGAGGGACTTGCTGTTTTCACAAGTGCCTGAAAAAAAAAAAAGTGGTAAAGATCTTATCTGATGCATCTAAATGTTGCACGAAGGTCAGATTAGAAATGTGTGGAAATGTGTCAGTTCTGTACATCGATTATTCCATTTCAGTGAACTTATTATGTTTCGATTTCACAGTTGTCTACTAATACACGTCAAATAGGTTTTTAACATCTGTTTGCTTTGTTTTTCTGTAAGTCTTGGTATCTACAGGTATAATCTTAATATTGTGTGAGGTGACATATGGGTTCAGTTACCCACGAAAACTGACATGTAACACTGCAACAGGTCTGTTGTTTAGCTCCATTAGTTTTTACACTTCAGCTCTTACAACGGTAATCATTCATTTTCTTAAGTGGAAATCTCACGAGTGACTATTTCAAGAGTAGAACACCAAGTTCACAAGAGAAACTGACAATATAATTTCAGGATAAGTAGTAGTAAGTTGAATTTATGGCAGAGCTACGTTAGATTGTACGGGTATTCCTAATAAAGTGCTTGGTGAGTATATATGTATATATAACAGCAACATGTAATCTTGTAGGATTGAGCAATAGTGAACATAATCAAGAGAGTGCATACCAACTGTTTTTGGTTTTATCATTATTTAATTTTGTCATTTTCCCAGTGGGAACACACTACATACATACAATACAATAAGTGTGTAGCATGGATTTGGGACACAGCTAAAGGTCATATATGTCTCTTGGTTGTCTTTCAAACAACAGTGTTTACACTCACAACAATGCAGTTCACAAACACCTCTCATTTCCTCACTGATAGATTATTTTACACCTTCTTACAAAAGCTCACACCATCTCGCTGGGTGGAGGATATTGGCAAAGAAACCCGAGAGTGGCTTCTTGAAGAAAAGATAAAAAAATGAGAACTGTAGCTCATGTGAAGGCGAGTCACCACTCAGGCAGAGGGGCCTCATCTAGAGGGCAGCCTACACCCTTCCTCCTGGAGAGTTTAGGCTGCATAGAGACAAGATACTGATCACAATGTAGTATATCGCCATTTTTCATGTCATCACTCATTTCTAAACTTGTTTGTCCTTGACCTTCATAGGATTGCGCGCTATTTTTTTTTTTACACACATTAATGCATCTTGCCTAATTACAATCATACATTTTCATTAATCATGTTAAAAGAGAATATTTACTCTTTTACTGTATTTTCATTTGTTTCTTTCTTTATTTCCTGTGTGACTCTTTGTCACTTGAGGACCGGTCATGTTTTATTTTATCTCTGTATCTACAGTATGTTGAAACATTTCCTTGTTCCACAACTTCAGTCAGGTGTGTGTGTGTGTGTATTTGATTGTGCTGAATGTGTATTTAGTGCACCATAAGCAAGGAAAGATCAGCACATAAATGGAAAACTGTTTCCGTGAATGAGTCATAATTCTTTGGACCCACTGTGTGAGGGGTTTTTTTTCTCTTTTCCCCAACAGGTTGTTGCCTGTGTGGCTAAATATATCCACTGTGCAACAGTACAATATATAAAGCAATCACTGACCACACTGCTCTTTAACACCTGATTCATGCAAACTCAGTATGTGGTAACAGCGGCTGAGTTAATGGACAATAAATAGTGTGAAAATTAAAACCATGAAAAAGATAAAATTAGCATTTTGTCTGTCAGTCAGTAACCAACTCAAAATTCGATAATCTCATCCTCCTATAACACATCGACCTAATTTAATTAGGAGAACTCAGGCTGCTCCAGTTTCTCAGAACATTTTCTTCTTTGTATCTGTGGAGACGAGACTCGTGGTTTAGCTGCGGTTTATAGGCCATGTATTTCTACTGCAAAAGCAATAATGTGGTTGAGTGTTGAATGACAGGTTATGACGGCTCAAAATGTTTGTTTTAAGCTGCACCACTGAGAACCTATTGACTCTGTATGTTTTCAGACTGCATAGAAGAGATGTTTAAGAGCAACCCAACCTATTTGCATGTACTCTACAGTACTGCATATATACACTGTTCAGCTGATTTGCATATAGTCAGCGGTAGAATAGCACTACATTTACACAAGTACTGTATGGAAGATGTTGAGATACATGTGTTTTATTTGAGTTCTTCCACTTTATATTTCTACTCTACATTTCAGAGGGAAATACTGAACTTTTTACTCCACTATATTTATCTGACACTAGTTACAAATTCATATTTTACATAAAAAACATATAATGACCTTATAAAATGTGATGCACTGTTACAGACATAACTACCAAACAGTATATTTAAGTGTTAAAATTTGGTCCACCTTGCCTGTAAACAGTAAAATGTTACTAACACATTAGTGCATCAGCAATAAGAATCAATTTATATATATAATATACAATAGTTAAACACTCACAGAGGCCGTTTTTCTGCATTATTTTTAATTTCCCTATTTTTACTTATGTGACATTTTCCAGTGCAGGACTTGTAGTTGTAATAGATATATTGCAGTAATGAATACTTCCTCCAGTATTGTATATAGTACATTTTATTTGATTGTACATATTTTATTGTTTATTTTATTGTCAATTGTCCTGTTTTATGTTGTTTTTCTGGGCGCTGCGTGGTGAAACCAAAGATAATTTTCAACAGTGTGGAAAACAAAGTTCCTTTCTTCCTCATTTGAAAATTATTAATACACCTACTACATGCTACATGTTTTATGAACGAAACACTTAAATTACCAAAATATCTGCATCATCATGGCTACATTAGACTGGGCCTTAAGATACTTAATTCATTGTAAATAGTCTTTTTTAATGATACAAATGGAGCTGCAATGAATAGCTGATTGATTAGTCAATCAACAATAAAATAATGTGTTAATAATCAATAATTATTTTTTAAAAATTGATTACTTTTTGCCAAACATTCCCAAGTACCAGCTTCTCATTTGGGCTGATTTGAAGCTTTTCTCTCTTTTATATCGTTGTAAATTGAATATCTTTGGATTTTGAACTGTTGGTCAAACCTCAGGCTTCAGGGAATTGTGATGTGCATTTTTCACTATGATCTGACACTTTATAGCCAAAATAATTAATTAATTAATGGAAAATATAACTGGCAGATTAATCAATATTAAAAATGATCGTTAGTTCCCACCCTATATGCGAAACAAGCCTCTGGCATGGAAACTTACTGCAAGGGTGTGTTTTTCAAAAATAATATCGTTGGGAAGTTGAAGTTGTTGAAGGAAATCCTGCAGGATTTACTTGTCCAGACAAGACTGAGAATGACCCCCAAGTCACACATACACACACACACACACACACACACACACGTACAAAGTGTTTGAAAAAGTAGAGAATGGATCCTCAACTACTCATATATCAGAGTCAACCATGTGTTGTAACTCTCCATGACAGGCAATCACAAATGTTTATTTTATGCTGTAACAGTGACATTTATATCAGTTACTCAACATTGAAATAAAAATAATCCAGTATTGACATGCTCCATCCACCATCAGTCGACTTGCTCTGACGTAAATAATATAAAAGTGGCTATAAATTAAAACACTGACAACCTATTATGAAACTGTTCTCTGCAAGTCTAATGACAATCTTGGATCTGATCCCAAAAAGCTGAACAGTTACGAAACATGTCATTTCTCGTAATTTATGTCATAGAAAAATTACGTTAGACTCTACAAACAGTAAAGCATCCACAGCAAGTAAGTGCACTGGTAGGGCTGTGCAATATGGACAAAGTCAATATTATAATAATGTTAAGAACTTCTGATTGATACAGAAATAAAACAAATAAAAAATAAACAAATCCGGGAATATAAAGCATCATAAAGCTAGTTTTCAGTTTCAAATCTCATCTCTGAGAGATTAATTATTATTTACTATAAGTATTGCCTTTATTAATTGTTCATCACAATAACCTAACATAAATAATAACAATAATAATAATAAATTGAATTTGTACCACACTTTTCATTCATAGTGAATCTCAAAGTGCTACAGTATTAATAGGAGAACATAAAGAAAATAGTAATAAGAGTGAAGATGAAAAGGCCTTCCTGAATAGAAAGGTTTTTAGGCCTTTTTTATAAGAGTCTAGGGTCTGTGCTGCCCTCAGATGCTCAAGACGGCTGTTCCACAAGCGTGGTGCAGCAGAGCAGAAGGCTCCATGTTGCGGAGCTCAAAGCCCAGAGGACCAAGCTGCTGCCAGATCTGAGGGTGTGGGTGGAGGTTTGTGGTGTGATTAGTTCCTGTAGGTGGGGAGGCGCGTGTCCGTTGATGGATTTGTATACGACTAGCAGGAGTTTGTAGTCAATCCTGAAGGAGACAGGGAGCCAGTGCAATGAAAACGCAATTGGTGTTATATGTTGGGTGTTTTCCCCGTGAAGAGCGCATTGCAGTTGTCCAGTTTTGAGGAGATAAAGGAATAGACAAGCATCTGGCAGGGTTAGAGAGGGGCGGAGTTCAGAGATGTTTTGCATAGATTTATGGTTATATCGTTCATATATCATCATGACACAACTGTAGGGTGAACACCTGTGAATTATTGCCCAACCGTTTGCAATAGTTGGAATTTGAATTCATAAATGTAGACAGTGCCAATATGACACATTATATTTTATGGGTGTTAACCCTTTTAATCACATTAAATGTCATTAAAATCCACTTTTTACTGTTACATTTTAAATAAAGATACAATTTGTATCAACTGCATACTGCCTCTTATCTGGTTCACTGAGGCAACTTATAATATAACAGTTCCAAAGTATTAAATACAGTTTATAGCAAGGTGGATACCACAATACAAAAATACACAAACTCATGTTTATCATAGCAGTCTTTCCCTTGAAAGACGTGTTTCAGACTGGCACTGGACTCATCTCATCCTGTTCTGACTCTGCAGCATGAGAATCTCAGCGGCCAACATCTGCGGGTCCATCAGCTGAGGAAACCTGTCCATGGCCATGTCTACCAACTGGACACTGAAGATAGCCAGGAGCTTTTTCCGGACAACTTCTCTCTCCTCCCTGCTGGGTGGGTGCTCCCCCGGCAGGCTGCGAACCGCTGGAGAATGAGCACCAAACGGATCGGACCAGTACAACTGCTGCTGGCAGCTGTAGCTTCTGCTATGCTGGTAATTTGCCGGCTGGCTGTAAGCAGGCATGCTGACTGGGTATGCACCGAAGCTGGCGTAATGAGGCGGGCCGTAGCTGCGGCTGCCCACCGGCCTGATGCTGTGATGCTGGTTGTGATGCTGGAAAGCTGGTGTGGTCCCCAGAGAAGGGGGCCCGTGTGAGCAGCAGCTGCACGGTGCGCTTCTAGGTAGGTAGTACTGTTGCCGTAAACTGTGGGGCTGCTGGCTCCAAGGGGCCTCCTTTGGCTGGCTGTCTATGGAGCCCAACCCCGAGTCTAGCTGCTCCTGAGAGCCACCATGCCGCACAGAGCCCTGGTCAGAAGAAGAGTGTAGGCTGTTCTTCTCCTTTCTAGATGAGGCCCTCTTGCTGGGGCGGTGACTCACCTTCACATGAACTACATTTTCATTTTTATGATCTTTCTTCAAAGAGACGCTCTCGGGTCCCAGAGTCAGTTTCTTTGCCATATCCTCCACCAGCAAGAGGCTCTGGCCCGGTACAGGACTGATGCGAGCTGAAGACTGATTCTGAGCAGTCAAGGGGTGCTTAGCGTTCTCACGAAGCACATCAGCAAGCAAGCGATTGGACTGTTTGGCTCGTTCAGGATGGTGGAATTTACATTTGATCCCGTAGGTGCATTTCTTTCCTGAATAAAGAACAAAACATAAGAATTTAGAAGTGCTGATGATGTAAACATGATATCAGTGGTGCTTTTTGTCAACATGCTCACAATCACAATTCTGATGTTTTCTACTCAAAACCACCTCTGGGAACCATGAATTTCTGTACAAAACTAATGGCAATCCCATAAGCCTCAGCTAATAATTTGTGTTTAATGCTTATTAGCAAATATTAGCTTGCT
The DNA here is from genome assembly GCF_910596095.1 of Thunnus maccoyii. Lineage (NCBI taxonomy): Eukaryota > Metazoa > Chordata > Actinopteri > Scombriformes > Scombridae > Thunnus > Thunnus maccoyii. The sequence goes on from NC_056547.1 coordinate 9,890,366, forward strand.
AATTTGCTAAACTAAGATGGTGGACATGGTAAACATATTCCTGTTAAACATAAGCATCTTATCACTCTGACATTTGCATTTAGCTGAAAGCAGCACAGTGCCTACGTAGCCTCAGAGAGCCATTAATATGGCTTGTTAAGAAAAATAATAAAAGCATGTAATTTGTGTCTTATACCATTGAGAAAAAATACCAGGCAGGACCAGTAATGTGTTCTCTCACCATAAGGACATGGCTGTTTTTTCTGAGTCTTTGGAAACTTCCGCAGGAAGTTCTCCAGGGTTGGTCCATGTCGACCCAGAGGATCATCAGGAGGCATAAACCTGCGTCAGGGTGAAATTCAATTAGTCTGAAAGTGGAACGGACTTTTTCCTTTACAGCTTCACACTTCGTCTTCCCTGCTGACTCATTTGATGATTTATCTGTTTTACATTCCAGGATGAAAGCAGCCAAGGAAGCCCCGTATCAAGACGGCAGAACTCACTTGTCATTGACGAAGGAGTACATCAGCAGCCTCTCTTCGATGAAGCGCTTCCACTCGGGCTTCTCTCCCTGAATGTCGCGGTACATGTCGTTGGACACGATGATGCCGTCAGACTCGTAGCCCAGCTGGACAATGAACCAGTCGTCATTACAAACCACCCGTTTCCCTGCGACACGACGCGAAGGTGTGAACACCAGAATCTTCCTCTTTTCCAGATCTCGCAGGATGTGCTGATCTGTACACCAAACATAAAGTCACATTAGGTCATTGTTAAGTAAATCAAGTGTAGGTGCAATAAATGTCGCACACACCTTACATAATTATCATTTCATTCAGGAAGCTACAGTAACATTTTAATGAGGGTCTTTCCCAGCTGGCAGATTTAACCTAGTTAAACATTAAACAAGGGCTCTAAAAAGTACATCCAGTAACAAAACAGTTTATCTGCTTGAGCAATCTGTTCATCTACATAGAGCAAACACGATCTGGTTAGGGCTGCGCAGAGTGCAGGCCACCACAGTGATAGTTCAAATGGTTATCTTTGGGTATCAAAAACCACTGGAAAAACCCTTCATTTGTAGCTTTTGAATTATAGCTACATAGATGAAAGATGAAGCTCATTTACTTACCATTTGGAAAAAAGAACTGCGGGGGGTATTTCCCATTTTGAGTAATACAGTTCAGTCTGAGAATCAGCAGTTGCATCAGAGCAAACCGTTTTTTCAATGTTGGCTGTCTGTTAAGTCTATGCAAACTGAAAACCATTTCAAATAGGGCTGCTAACTAACAGTTATTTTCATTATAGATTATGCTGCCTATAAGTTTCTCCATTATCGTTTAGTCTATAAATTATCAGCCCATTATAGTGATGGATCACTGCGCTTGCCCTTAAACACTACCCAGAACACAAGTTGGAATATTTTAATGCCTTCTTTAACTGTCTAAACATAGAAAAGCAGCAAGTTATCACCTTTACAAAGCTGTAACCAGTACATTTTTGCATGAAATATGTCTTTACTTTGCTCTTGATCAATTAATCAGCTAATCAGCAGTAATTTCAAACATGATAAAGAAAATGGGCTAAATCTGCTTTTTGAATCGCGATAATGAGCATAATCAGACCGCACAGCGATTAACAACAAGGCCAATGTCATGTGATCAACAGCACCAAGCAAAGAAGGAAGTAAGCGACATTAAAAGAAAGCGGATCCCTGTTTTCATACCTGTAATGGGAACATCTGGCCTCGGCTGCTCCTTCCTCCATGAGGGAACAAACACAGTGATTTGAGTGTGGCCTCTCTCCAGGAAGAAGTTCACAGCCAACTGGATTCCCAGACAAGAGAAAACTTCCTTGTTCCCATGGCTGAATGAATGCATGAATGAAAGGAAAGCAGGAAAAAATTAATGGGAAACTAGAAAACATTCAAACTTGAACCATTAAACAATGTCCCGTCTGTGGCTGAAAGCTTCCTTGAGTCAGTTTGGACCAATGACAGAAGCTCACTTATCAATTTACCCTTTCACAACATTTGTCATGTGAATTTGAGGAATACAAAAGAACAAAGTTGTTTCAGACAGACTGAGGTTGATAGAGTGGTTTAGTCATTGAAAGTATACCTACAGTATAAGGACTGAAACTAACGATTATTTTTAATTTATGCTGATTATTTTCTCAATTCATTGATTAATAGTTCGGTCTACATATCAGAAATTAGTGAAAAAATGTCCATCACAAGTTCTTAAAGCTCAAAGTGATGTTGACAAATTGCTTGATAGTCCAAAATTGTAACATATTACATTATTAATTATTATATAATTTACTGTAATGGAAAAATGAAGAAAACCAGCAAATATTCACATTTGAAAAGCAGAAACTGGTGATTTTCAGGTATTTTTGTTTTTAAAAAATGTAACAATTAATTGATTATCGACCATTAATGAGTACTCAACTAATTATATAAAAGAGAAACAGGAAATTGAGCTTCATATGGAGATTAAGCAGTTAAACAGATGTAAGATCACTCATATTTGTTGAGAATGTCAGAAAGTAACTGTTTCGGTAGATGGTACGTAAAGCGCTACAACAAATACCAGGATAAAAAGGTCCCCATGACTTATCAGGAACTTTATCTCTGTAAATTCCCTGAAGTAAGTGTGACGGGAAACGGCAGATATTTGGTTACAATAGCAAGCAAGCAAGCAAAGTTTATTTATACAGCACCTTTCACAGACACCAGTCACAGCGCTTCACAGTCAAAGAAAATAAAAACAAAATACAGTCAAAATAAATAAAAACCAGATAAAATATACGAGAACAGACAAAATAGACAAATTAAAATATAGAATACCACATACTACCCAAATGCCTGTCTGAACAGATGGGTTTTAGCTGCTTTTTAAAAGAGTCCACAGTATCCAAGGAACTCAACCTTATTGGGAGACTATTCCAGAGTTTAGGGGCTGCCAACTGGAATGCATCTTAAATCTCCCCCGCATCTTAAAATGTGTTTGAGGTACACTTAGAAAGCCCTGGGTGGAGGACCTAAGAGCTCGGTTTGTGGTGTAGGGGTGCAGAACGTCCGTAATACGCTGTGGAGCCTGGCCATGTAGGGCTCTATAAGTGAGCACCAAAATTTTAAAATGAATTCTACAATGAACTGGAAGCCAGTGCAATGAGTCCAATGTTTGTTACAATACTATTAATAGCAAGCGAAGAAAGTGGTAGCGGCCCTGATGCAGGACCGATGGCTTGTAAATTGTTGAAGAAATCTTCTTGATGAAAAAACTGACACATATTGAGACTAAAAGAAGCACAACTGGAAGAAAAATGGGGAAAAAATGGACATTATACATGACTAAACACGGCAACATTTGAACAGAGCTGCAAATAAATTTATCAGCTGGACTTATTTTTGTTGGTTTTTTGATGTTTTTTGTTTTTTTAATGTTTCAAACCTCTTGTCAGTAAAGATTTAAATGAAAAAAAAAAGATTCACATCAACTAATTGTTAAAAAGTTGTTAAAAATAGACCAATAATTTCAGCTCTAACACATACCGACCAGGCTAAAATAGCGTTAGTGAATTTCCCATTATACTAAAATCTGATCAAGTCATATTGTGAAATAGAGGAATCTTAAGTTTTTTTCATCTCCAACCAGTAATCGATTTAGATTTGTTATTATCCACTTATTACCTAGAAAGCTCTATCAGTGTGTAAACAGTATTATCAGAACATCTGATCTGAGAAGCATTCCCACATGTGAAAACATGACACTTTGTCCCTGCATACTTACTGCAGCAGAACTCTGCTGTGAAAACATGACACTAAGTAAAATATGAGTCTTTGAAGCCTTCAGGGGATCTGTCATAGTTAAGGCCAAGGCAAGTGAGAGGACAAGGAAAGACAGCCTATAGGACGGGGATAGAAATGCTGTCAGGCCAGTTACTGTTGAAATGGGGTCTTACTTTATAAGAAGCACTGGTTTTAAAGGAAACAAGAAGGCTTTCGTATACAGTGCTTTCCCTGATTTGCATATTCGAGCAGCCAGTCTACAATGTGTCTGTACGGGCATGCCTGGCTGGGAACGGCTAAAGGATAGAGAGGTGTGTATACTCTGCACACGCACACACACACACTTTATAATATTTTATGACGTCTCACTCTCGCCCCCATATTTTGTCCCATTTAGTGTTCCTCTGCACGTCATACCACGTATGAGAAGACGATGAGGGAAAAGGTTGAGTGTACACAAAAGCAGAGTTACCTAAATCATGGAAAAATCATGGTGATATAAGTGTTTCTGAAAAGCTGAACAGAAAATAACAGTTACTGCTTGTCTTTTAACTCTATGACAACCTCATTGAGTGTCCCCGAATTAGCTAGATAGCTAAATTTCATCAGCAATCCCTGGGCAGGCAAATTTACAAAAGAATTACGGTATCAAAACAAAAGAATTGTGGTATCAAAACAAAAGAATTGCAGTCGGTATTGAAACCACGCATGCTGCCCTTTTCTGCCGACCACATGAAAGTCAACAGTTGGGTGAAGTCGCAATCGTGTTTACAAAACTGGTGTATTATGCTTTTGAGTAAACTTACATTTGTGGGAAACAGTACCTCAGGCGTTGTGCAGTACAAATATAGAGCAATGCAGCCCAAACCAATTTCCAGTCACAAAAATTTGTCATTTAGGTTAAGAAGCTGGGATCTCTGAAAGTATGATCAGATTTCTTATTATCAGCCATGCTAGCAGTATGGGATGTCGGTCTGTGGGTCAGTTAGTCCACCACTTTGGTGACTGAAATATCTCAACAACTATTGGATGCATTGCCCTGAAATTTGGGACAGCCAATCACAGTGCCCAGTAGATGAGTCATAGAGACTTTAGTGATCCCCAGACCTTTCCTTTAGCGCCACCAGCAGGTCAAAGTGTTCAATTATCCAGTGAAATATCCCAACATCTACTGGATGGATTGGCAGAAAATGTTGTACAGACATTCGTGGTTCCCAGAGGATGAACCCTGATGACTTTGGTGATCTCCTGACTTTTCCTCTCGTGTCAAAATATGATTGATATTTGTGGTTTTGAGTAGAATGTCTCAACAAATGGATGGATTGTCATGACATTTTGCACATACATTCATTTTTCCCTCAGGTTGAACCTTAACTTTTCATCTAGCACCATCGTCACGTAAAAATAGTTTATAACTTAACGCGTTAAACTAAGATGGTGAACATGGTACAAAATTATACCTGCCAAACATCAGAATTGCCAATGTGAGCATGTTGACAAAAAGCAACAGTGATATCACGTTTACGTCATCTGGGATGGATGGCAGACATGAGAGAGAGTCTCACATTTACAACTTCTGAGAAACAGTCAAATTATTCTAAAGTTGAGTGAGGGTTAAAAATACTGTGCATTGACAACACTAAATACATTAAATTTGGATTTAACCACCTTGAAAAATGGATTTTGGCAGATAAGAGGCGTTTAGGACTTCCTCAGTTGTAATTACAACTTGGATGTTAGTACTATTGACCAGTCCTAAACTTATACAATAACTCCAATATGACATAAACAAGGCACAGGCACAGAGCTGCTAGAATAACTGTAGAATCCCAGTCATGTAGTACATATTGCTAATAACTTGTATGACTTAAGTTACACACTTACTCGTCTTAAAATCAAATCAATTTAGTTAATTTAAGAAATTAAATGTCAGAAAAGTGCATCAGAAGTTAAATGTTCTACTAATATTTTAGTTGTTGGTTCCCTTTGAATCTTTACACAGAGATATCTTAGTTTATAAAACCCCAATCACAAAAACTTTCACTATATCTTGACGCACTAAAAGCAAAATACAAGCCGTCAGAACGACATGAGGCACTCAAGGTGGAACCTCTCACAGCTGCAGATGAGGCAAATCCGCTTTGGGCGACATACTACCTCACGTACGGAAATTATCTCCAAAACAAACTAAGAGTGAATCATCAGGTGACTCAAGGTGAAATTAAACACTTGAAGTGCTCTTGCTTAATCGTGGTATTACTTTCACTGGTGACGTGCCTACAAGTGCATAATTGTGACTTTTGGCTAAATCTGTAATGTGAAGCCCATCATAATGTAAAAGAGACCTCAGTGTGCCTCCAGATCACACTAAAAGTTAAATAAAAAGTGTGTTATGTAATAGATCATGATAATTACAGTAACTGTAAGATGCAAATAAGTAAAAACAAAGAATGTTCAAGCTTTTCTTAAGCAAACAAAGATGCTTTGCATATTACTCCTCTACCTGTCCTCAAGCAATTAACAGGTGTAGGAGAGGTTAAAGCAGATAAAGATTTTTATAAAGCCTTGCAACCAACCATTATTTTCATTATGGATTAATCTGCTGATTAATTTCTTGTTTGAGCGATGAGTTATTTGGTGTGTAAAACTTATGAACATAGTGAAAAATATCACATATATCACAAGTTCCACAGTTCAAAACCCAAAGATATTCAGTTTATAATGATATAAAACAGAGACAAACAGCAAATCCTCACATATAAGAAACAAGAACTGGTGATTTTTGACATTTTCACTTGAAAAATTACTTCAAAAAAGAAAAAAAGTATTAATTTTGTTCAGTTTCTCACCTCATGGCCACATTGCTCCCATCTATAACGATGGGTCTCAGGACATCTTCTTCCTCGCTGGTCTCCTCTCTGCTTTGGGGAGACGTGACAGTGACAGGCAGCTGCAGGGTGGGACCCAGAGCCTGTATGTCCCCTCTGGGCACCAGCACCGACATCGTCACAGGCCCCTGCCTGGTCGCCTCCGGGCCGGCCCCTATCCTTACCAGCTCCCCTAGAACCTTATCTGTGTCCATGTTGGGGCCGTACTTCCTCTGAACAGCCTGGACCTGCGCTGTGGAGTACCCGAGTTTGTGGAAGAAGTCCAGCTGGGAGTCCAGATGATGGAGGGAAGGATCAGGCTCGTCCGGGGTAACACAACGCCCACTGGGCTCCATTCTCTTGCTGGCAGGGCAGGATGAGTTTTGAACTGTGAGGTTCAGAGAGCTCGCGTTGGGGATTTTACTCCATGGGTGTGCAGCTGGGAAGAAAGTGACATCAGCATTCATCTCTTCCTCCTCGGTGCAGCCCGTTCATGTTCCACCTGTATGGAAAAAATATAATAAATGTTTCTGTGTCCTCTCTAAAAAGACAGAATAGTTTAATATGTGCTGAACATTTTTCATTACTTTTCCTTTGTAGATATGTGAAAATATTTTAGATTCCTTTAGAGATGAAACAAGTAGTTGATTAAATCGATTAGTCATTCAACAATTTTGATTCCAAGGCAATTACTTCTGTTCTGACAGTTAATTTTATATCTTTGGGTTTTTGTAATGTTGGTTGAAGGAAAAGACGTCACCTCAGGCTCAGGGAAACTGTGGTGAACAATTTACAACATTATCTGACATTTTAAAGACCCATTGATGCATTGCTTTATCAAAAAAGTAATCAACAGGATAATCAATAATAAAAATAACTTTTAATGTAACTTTTATCTTTGCCTAAATCAGAATATTACTTATTACAATAACAATTGTGATTAATGATTAAAGAAAATACCAAAAAATTTTTAAAAAAAAGAAAATCTTGATTGATTTATTCCTTGTCATGTCTATAAAACAACAGAAAATGAAGAAAAATGCTTATCGCAGACATTCAAATTGCTTCAGCCAAAAGTCCAAAACATAAATATATTCAGTTTACAATTATATATGTATAAAAAAAAGCAACAAATCCTCACATTTGACAGACTGAATGGGCGTTTTTGTTTGAAAAATGACTGAATAAATCAATCGATTGTCAAAATAATTCCAGATTAATTTTGTTGATTGACTGATTGATACATCAACTAATTCGATTTACAGTCCTGACCATTTTTTGCTTCTTTGTAACATGATCATCTATGAAAATAAACTGTTTACTGCTGCTGAACTTGAGTTGTGACTGTCTACAACAAGTACTTGTTATTCAAACATAACACCGACATGCTGAAACTGGGTAGATTTTATACACAACCAGCTTCAGGTAAGAAAACCTGGGCTTTAGTGAAGTCTAGAAAAAACACAGCAGATAAACATTAGAACATGAGACACTTAAAATTTTGTCTTGGCGATCCCAGTTAACAAGATAATTTGAAAGGAGAGCTGATAGGGGGAAATAAACGATCATAACAGAGATTGTTATGTCACTCTATCGCTATCTGAATGAATAAAATAGGAGTGAAACACCACAATTTCTCATTTTGTGGTGACTCCATAGTGAGCTCCTCACTAACTTCGCTCTAATTTTGGCTGCTTGTGCCACTGAATACAAACAACCCCGCTCCGGCTGTTTCCTCCTCAACTTCAACTTCTTAAAACAAGAGAGATAAACTCACCTGCTCGTCAGACGAGTCTTTTAAAAAACACAAATGTGCGGTTAAATGTGCCCTTTCGCTCAGGTTTTCACATGAAGACTGTCACAGCTGAAACTTGTGGCGACGCGAAGCTTCCTTTAAGCATATGAGCCGGTACGAGGAAGTTGGGTTTTTTCCTTTTCTTGACATCAGCAAATAACCAGCAGGCACCAACGTGGAGGTGAGGCCGAGTCACATGCTGGGATTCCTGTAAAATCTGATTAGTGAAGTGTAGACTGTCACCATCTCCATTTATCTGCTTTCAGTTACGCACAAATAAATATACTGAGAATATAAATACGAGTAAAAGTTCTTGAAAGGCATCCACTCACGAAATTACTCTTCACAGCTTTTAGTAGTCAGTTTAATGTTGCAATTTCTGCATCAAAAATGTCCTGAAGTTCTCCAAATTAATGTATAACATTTGTTCTATCAACTTATCTCAAGAGATAACGCGTCATTTACACCGAACAGTGTCTTTAAAACCATAATATACCCATTATTATATTTATTTTATGCTGTCTGTCAGGGCCGGATTAATCCACTAGGGGGCCCCAGGGCATAAAAGCATCTTTGGGCCCCATATCCTGCCTGTAGCACCTCACCCCACGCTCCCTTTGGCTTTGGCCTCTGACATTTTGTGTATTGTATATTTTGTTTAGCAGATTGTGAATATTTTTCTTAACAACTTAATCATCTAGTTTCCCCATAAAAGGGTCCAGACGCTCCATATCGGGAACCACTTGTATGATTTATCATACAATCATACAAATGAAATTATTGTTGTTCAGTTATTTTAACACAAATTTACAAGCCTTAGCTCATTTACATTTCTTACAGATGTGTGACAAGGCCACAGTCTTTAAAATTACAGCCTCAGTCTTGCAATGTTTTGTATACTTGATCTCTATGAAAGAGAGCAATTTTATTGATCAGTGATGTGGATCAGCTACTGCTTTAGAAGAGAATTAGAAAAAAAAAAAAATAGAAAAATGTAAGAAAAATAATTTGAGTCCCAAACTTGATGTCATTATTTGGAATTCAATTGTGAAAAAAGTCATGGTTCTGATGAAAAACATGCAGTTCTTTAGCTTGAAATTATAATTCTGATAACAAAGTTAGTATTTTTTTATATTCCATTCAAAATTCTGATTAAAGTTAAAATTCTCAGAATTTTGGGGAAAAGTAAGGTGAAGAATCAGCAGTTCTTGACTTTCTTCCTTGATCTTTACATCTGAATTCTGACTTTCTTCTTAAAATTCTGTCTCTTGACTTTAACTTTATTCTCAAAATGACAACCTTTTTTTTTAGAATTCAAACGATGTCTAAAAAAGCTGATAATATAATTCTCTGCTTTTCGTATTGCAACTAAATTGTTGAAGGTATAAAAATGATAGTTTCATAGGCTGTTTTGAAAAAGATGGTAGTTTAGTGTGTGTGTGTGTGTGTGTGTGTGTGTGTGTGTGTGTGTGTGTGCGCGCGCGCGCGCGCGCATGTGCTTCTACACATATATTTATGTTTTTGTGTAAATATGTATCCATGTGTGCTCATATTAGTTTTTATTGTTTTATCCCTGTAATGTTCTATTACTTTATTTGTTCTCAATCTACTTTAGCGCTGGTCCGTCTTAATAATTGTTTTTACTGTCTGGACTTTTCAATTCTGTTTTTTTTTTTTTACCTTATGAAGCACTTTATAACATTTGTTTTGAAAGCAGCTAAATTAATAAATTAATAAAGATGATTAACTATTTCCCAGGGAGTTTTACATGTCACCCATGCCCAATACATTCACATTTTCTAACAATTTATGTGAAAACCAGAGGAAAAGATGACGAATTTAAGCTGTCATATATTTTATTTAAGCTTTCAGGAAAAACAGCACCAATATTATTTTCTCTCGACTGGAATAATTATAATTTTGTGAAAAAAATGGTTACTTATTGATTCAACCTCTGTTACATTTACGCTTTCTCCACTGCAGTGCTGGCTTAAGTTTTATTTTCCTGGGGATGTTAGGGAGAACAACTGGATGTGATGTTGGTGATTGTGGTTCAGAAGTTGGTGATTCTGGTTCAAATGTTGGTGATTCTGGTTCAGGGGCTGGTGATTCTGGTTCAGATGTTGCTGATTCTGGTTCAGAAGTTGGTGATTCTGGTTCAGATGTTGGGGATTCTGGTTCAGATGTTGGGGATTCTGGTTCAGATGTTGGTGAATCTGGTTCAGAAGTTGGTGATTCTGGTTCAGATGTTGGGGATTCTGGTTCAGAAGTTGGTGATTCTGGTTCAGATGTTGATGATTCTGGTTCAGACGTTGGTGATTCTGATTCAGATGTTGGTGAATCTGGTTCAGAAGTTTGTGATTCTGGTTCAGATGTTGGTGATTCTGATTCAGATGTTGGTGAATCTGGTTCAGAAGTTTGTGATTCTGGTTCAGATGTTGCTGATTCTGGTTCAGAAGTTGTTGATTCTGGTTCAGATGTTGATGATTCTGGTTCAGAAGTTGGTGATTCTGGTTCAGATGTTGCTGATTCGGGTTCAGATGTTGGTGATTCTGATTCAGATGTTGATGATTCTGGTTGAGAAGTTGATGATTCTGGTTCAGATGTTGATGATTCTGGTTCAGATGTTGGTGAATCCGGTTCAGATGTTGGTGAATCCGGTTCAGATGTTGGGGATTCTGGTTCAGATGTTGCTGATTCTGGTTCAGACGTTGGTGATTCTGATTCAGATGTTGGTGAATCTGGTTCAGAAGTTGGTGATTCTGGTTCAGATGTTGCTGATTCGGGTTCAGATGTTGCTGATTCTGGTTCAGATGTTGCTGATTCTGGTTCAGAAGTTGGTGATTCTGGTTCAGATGTTGGTGATTCTGGTTCAGATGTTGATGATTCTGGTTCAGACGTTGGTGATTCTGGTTCAGAAGTTGGTGATTCTGGTTCAGATGTTGGTGATTCTGGTTCAGATGTTGATGATTCTGGTTCAGACGTTGGTGATTCTGGTTCAGAAGTTGGTGATTCGGGTTCAGATGTTGATGATTCTGGTTCAGATGTTGCTGATTCTGGTTCAGAAGTTGGTGATTCTGGTTCAGATGTTGGTGATTCTGGTTCAGATGTTGATGATTCTGGTTCAGACGTTGGTGATTCTGGTTCAGAAGTTGGTGATTCGGGTTCAGATGTTGATGATTCTGGTTCAGATGTTGGTGAATCTGGTTCAGAAGTTGGTAATTCTGGTTCAGATGTTGGTGAATCTGGTTCAGATGTTGGTGATTCTGGTTCAGATGTTGGTGAATCCGGTTCAGATGTTGGTGAATCCGGTTCAGAAGTTGGTGATTCGGGTTCAGATGTTGCTGATTCTGGTTCAGAAGTTGGTGATTCTGGTTCAGATGTTGCTGATTCTGGTTCAGATGTTGGTGATTCTGGTTCAGAAGTTGGTGATTCTGGTTCAGATGTTGATGATTCTGGTTCAGATGTTGCTGATTCTGGTTCAGAAGTTGGTGATTCTGGTTCAGAAGTTGGTGATTCTGGTTCAGAGGTGGGTGAATCTGGTTCAGAAGTTGGTGATTCTGGTTCAGAAGTTTGTGATTCTGGTTCGGATGTTGCTGATTCTGGTTCAGAAGTTTGTGATTCTGGTTCAGATGTTGCTGATTCTGGTTCAGACGTTGCTGATTCTGGTTCAGAAGTTGGTGATTCGGGTTCAGAAGTTGGTGATTCTGGTTCAGATGTTGCTGATTCTGGTTCAGAAGTTGGTGATTCTGGTTCAGATGTTGGTGATTCTGATTCAGATGTTGGTGAATCTTGTTCAGAAGTTGGTGATTCTGGTTCAGAGGTGGGTGAATCTGGTTCAGAAGTTGGTGATTCTGGTTCAGAAGTTTGTGATTCTGGTTCGGATGTTGCTGATTCTGGTTCAGAAGTTTGTGATTCTGGTTCAGATGTTGCTGATTCTGGTTCAGACGTTGCTGATTCTGGTTCAGAAGTTGGTGATTCGGGTTCAGAAGTTGGTGATTCTGGTTCAGATGTTGCTGATTCTGGTTCAGAAGTTGGTGATTCTGGTTCAGATGTTGATGATTCTGGTTCAGATGTTGGTGATTCTTGTTCAGAAGTTGGTGATTCTGGTTCAGATGTTGATGATTCTGGTTCAGATGTTGGTGATTCTGATTCAGATGTTGGTGAATCTGGTTCAGATGTTGGTGATTCGGGTTCAGATGTTGGTGATTCTGGTTCAGATGTTGATGATTCTGGTTCAGATGTTGGTGATTCTGGTTCAGAAGTTGGTGATTCTGGTTCAGATGTTGGTGATTCTGGTTCAGATGTTGATGATTCTGGTTCAGATGTGTCTGATTCTGGTTCAGAAGTTGATGATTCTGGTTCAGATGTTGATGATTCTGATTCAGATGTTGATGATTCTGGTTCAGATGTTGGTGATTCTGGTTCAGGGGCTGGTGATTCTGGTTCAGAAGTTGATGATTCTGGTTCAGGGGATGGTGATTCTGGTTCAGATGTTGGTGAATCTGGTTCAGAAGTTGGTGAATCTGGTTCAGAAGTTGGTGATTCTGGTTCAGATGTTGCTGATTCTGGTTCAGATGTTGATGATTCTGGTTCAGATGTTGGTGATTCTGGTTCAGATGTTGGTGATTCTGGTTCAGGGGCTGGTGATTCTGGTTCAGATGTTGGTGATTCTGGTTCAGATGTTGGTGATTCTGGTTCAGATGTTGCTGATTCTGGTTCAGACGTTGGTGATTCTGGTTCAGAAGTTGGTGATTCTGGTTCAGATGTTGCTGATTCTGGTTCAGAAGTTGGTGATTCGGGTTCAGATGTTGGTGATTCTGGTTCAGATGTTGATGATTCTGGTTCAGATGTTGGTGATTCTGGTTCAGGGGCTGGTGATTCTGGTTCAGAAGTTGGTGCATCTGGTTCAGGAGTTGCTGATTCTGGTTCAGATGTTGCTGATTCTGGTTCAGACGTTGCTGATTCTGGTTCAGATGTTGCTGGTTCAGGGGCTGGTGATTCTGGTTCAGATGTTGGTGATTCTGGTTCAGGGGATGGTGATTCTGGTTCAGATGTTGGTGAATCTGGTTCAGAAGTTGGTGAATCTGGTTCAGATGTTGGTGATTCTGGTTCAGATGTTGCTGATTCTGGTTCAGATGTTGATGATTCTGGTTCAGATGTTGGTGATTCTGGTTCAGATGTTGATGATTCTGGTTCAGACGTTGGTGATTCTGGTTCAGAAGTTGGTGATTCTGGTTCAGATGTTGCTGATTCTGGTTCAGATGTTGCTGATTCTGGTTCAGAAGTTGGTGATTCTGGTTCAGAAGTTTGTGATTCTGGTTCGGATGTTGCTGATTCTGGTTCAGAAGTTTGTGATTCTGGTTGAGATGTTGCTGATTCTGGTTCAGACGTTGCTGATTCTGGTTCAGAAGTTGGTGATTCGGGTTCAGAAGTTGGTGATTCTGGTTCAGATGTTGCTGATTCTGGTTCAGAAGTTGGTGATTCTGGTTCAGATGTTGATGATTCTGGTTCAGATGTTGGTGATTCTTGTTCAGAAGTTGGTGATTCTGGTTCAGATGTTGATGATTCTTGTTCAGATGTTGGTGAATCTGGTTCAGATGTTGGTGATTCGGGTTCAGATGTTGGTGATTCTGGTTCAGATGTTGATGATTCTGGTTCAGATGTTGGTGATTCTGGTTCAGAAGATGGTGATTCTGGTTCAGATGTTGGTGATTCTGGTTCAGATGTTGATGATTCTGGTTCAGATGTGTCTGATTCTGGTTCAGAAGTTGGTGAATCTGGTTCAGAAGTTGATGATTCTGATTCAGATGTTGATGATTCTGGTTCAGATGTTGGTGATTCTGGTTCAGGGGCTGGTGATTCTGGTTCAGAAGTTGATGATTCTGGTTCAGGGGATGGTGATTCTGGTTCAGATGTTGGTGAATCTGGTTCAGAAGTTGGTGAATCTGGTTCAGAAGTTGGTGATTCTGGTTCAGATGTTGCTAATTCTGGTTCAGATGTTGATGATTCTGGTTCAGATGTTGGTGATTCTGGTTCAGATGTTGATGATTCTGGTTCAGATGTTGGTGATTCTGGTTCAGAAGTTGGTGATTCTGGTTCAGATGTTGGTGATTCTGGTTCAGATGTTGCTGATTCTGGTTCAGACGTTGGTGATTCTGGTTCAGAAGTTGGTGATTCTGGTTCAGATGTTGCTGATTCTGGTTCAGAAGTTGGTGATTCGGGTTCAGATGTTGGTGATTCTGGTTCAGATGTTGATGATTCTGGTTCAGATGTTGGTGATTCTGGTTCAGGGGCTGGTGATTCTGGTTCAGAAGTTGGTGCATCTGGTTCAGGAGTTGCTGATTCTGGTTCAGATGTTGCTGATTCTGGTTCAGACGTTGCTGATTCTGGTTCAGATGTTGCTGGTTCAGGGGCTGGTGATTCTGGTTCAGATGTTGGTGATTCTGGTTCAGGGGATGGTGATTCTGGTTCAGATGTTGGTGAATCTGGTTCAGAAGTTGGTGAATCTGGTTCAGATGTTGCTGATTCTGGTTCAGATGTTGCTGATTCTGGTTCAGATGTTGATGATTCTGGTTCAGATGTTGGTGATTCTGGTTCAGATGTTGATGATTCTGGTTCAGACGTTGGTGATTCTGGTTCAGAAGTTGGTGATTCTGGTTCAGATGTTGCTGATTCTGGTTCAGACGTTGGTGATTCTGGTTCAGACGTTGTTGATTCTGGTTGAGATGTTGCTGATTCTGGTTCAGAAGTTGGTGATTCTGGTTCAGATGTTGATGATTCTGGTTCAGATGTTGGTGATTCTGGTTCAGATGTTGATGATTCTGGTTCAGACGTTGGTGATTCTGGTTCAGGGGCTGGTGATTCTGGTTCAGAAGTTGATGATTCTGGTTCAGGGGATGGTGATTCTGGTTCAGATGTTGGTGAATCTGGTTCAGAAGTTGGTGAATCTGGTTCAGAAGTTGGTGATTCTGGTTCAGATGTTGCTAATTCTGGTTCAGATGTTGATGATTCTGGTTCAGATGTTGGTGATTCTGGTTCAGATGTTGATGATTCTGGTTCAGACGTTGGTGATTCTGGTTCAGAAGTTGGTGATTCTGGTTCAGATGTTGGTGATTCTGGTTCAGATGTTGCTGATTCTGGTTCAGACGTTGGTGATTCTGGTTCAGAAGTTGGTGATTCTGGTTCAGATGTTGCTGATTCTGGTTCAGAAGTTGGTGATTCGGGTTCAGATGTTGGTGATTCTGGTTCAGATGTTGATGATTCTGGTTCAGATGTTGGTGATTCTGGTTCAGGGGCTGGTGATTCTGGTTCAGAAGTTGGTGCATCTGGTTCAGGAGTTGCTGATTCTGGTTCAGATGTTGCTGATTCTGGTTCAGACGTTGCTGATTCTGGTTCAGATGTTGCTGGTTCAGGGGCTGGTGATTCTGGTTCAGATGTTGGTGATTCTGGTTCAGGGGATGGTGATTCTGGTTCAGATGTTGGTGAATCTGGTTCAGAAGTTGGTGAATCTGGTTCAGATGTTGGTGATTCTGGTTCAGATGTTGCTGATTCTGGTTCAGATGTTGATGATTCTGGTTCAGATGTTGGTGATTCTGGTTCAGATGTTGATGATTCTGGTTCAGACGTTGGTGATTCTGGTTCAGAAGTTGGTGATTCTGGTTCAGATGTTGCTGATTCTGGTTCAGACGTTGGTGATTCTGGTTCAGACGTTGTTGATTCTGGTTGAGATGTTGCTGATTCTGGTTCAGAAGTTGGTGATTCTGGTTCAGATGTTGATGATTCTGGTTCAGATGTTGGTGATTCTGGTTCAGATGTTGATGATTCTGGTTCAGACGTTGGTGATTCTGGTTCAGAAGTTGGTGATTCTGGTTCAGATGTTGATGATTCTGGTTCAGATGTTGGTGATTCTGGTTCAGATGTTGATGATTCTGGTTCAGACGTTGGTGATTCTGGTTCAGAAGTTGGTGATTCTGGTTCAGATGTCGGTGATTCTGGTTCAGATGTTGATGATTCTGGTTCAGATGTTGCTGATTCTGGTTCAGAAGTTGGTGATTCTGGTTCAGATGTTGATGATTCTGGTTCAGACGTTGCTGATTCTGGTTCAGAAGTTGGTGATTCAGGTTCAGATGTGTCTGATTCTGGTTCAGAAGTTGATGATTCTGGTTCAGATGTTGCTGATTCTGGTTCAGATGTTGATGATTCTGGTTCAGAAGTTGGTGATTCTGGTTCAGGGGCTGGTGATTCTGGTTCAGATGTTGGTGAATCTGGTTCAGAAGTTGGTGATTCTGGTTCAGATGTTGATGATTCTGGTTCAGATGTTGGTGATTCTGGTTCAGATGTTGCTGATTCTGGTTCAGATGTTGCTGATTCTGGTTCAGACGTTGGTGATTCTGGTTCAGGGGCTGGTGATTCTGGTTCAGAAGTTGGTGCATCTGGTTCAGGAGTTGGTGATTCTGGTTCAGATGTTGCTGATTCTGGTTCAGACGTTGCTGATTCTGGTTCAGATGTTGCTGGTTCAGGAGCTGGTGATTCTGGTACAGATGTTGGTGATTCTGGTTCAGGGGCTGGTGATTCTGGTTCAGAAGTTGGTGCATCTGGTTCAGGAGTTGCTGATTCTGGTTCAGAAGAGGGTGAATCTGGTTCAGAAGTTGGTGATTCTGGTTCAGATGTTGGTGATTCGGGTTCAGATGTTGGTGATTCTGGTTCAGAAGTTGGTGATTCTGGTTCAGATGTTGGTGATTCTGGTTCAGATGTTGATGATTCTGGTTCAGACGTTGATGATTCTGGTTCAGACGTTGGTGATTCTGGTTCAGAAGTTGGTGATTCTGGTTCAGATGTTGGTGATTCTGGTTCAGATGTTGGTGATTCTGGTTCAGAAGTGGGTGAATCTGGTTCAGAAGTTGGTGATTCTGGTTCAGATGTTGGTGATTCTGGTTCAGATGTTGCTGATTCTGGTTCAGATGTTGGTGATTCTGGTTCAGGGGCTGGTGATTCTGGTTCAGAAGTTGGTGCATCTGGTTCAGGAGTTGGTGATTCTGGTTCAGATGTTGCTGATTCTGGTTCAGATGTTGGTGATTCTGGTTCAGATGTTGGTGATTCTGGTTCAGGGGCTGGTGATTCTGGTTCAGAAGTTGGCGCATCTGGTTCAGGAGTTGGTGATTCTGGTTCAGATGTTGGTGAATCCGGTTCAGATGTTGGTGAATCCGGTTCAGAAGTTGGTGATTCGGGTTCAGATGTTGCTGATTCTGGTTCAGAAGTTGGTGATTCTGGTTCAGATGTTGGTGATTCTGGTTCAGATGTTGCTGATTCTGGTTCAGACGTTGATGATTCTGGTTCAGACGTTGGTGATTCTGGTTCAGAAGTCGGTGATTCTGGTTCAGATGTTGCTGATTCTGGTTCAGAAGTTGGTGATTCGGGTTCAGATGTTGGTGATTCTGGTTCAGATGTTGATGATTCTGGTTCAGATGTTGGTGATTCTGGTTCAGGGGCTGGTGATTCTGGTTCAGAAGTTGGTGATTCTGGTTCAGGAGTTGGTGATTCTGGTTCAGATGTTGATGATTCTGGTTCAGACGTTGCTGATTCTGGTTCAGATGTTGCTGATTCTGGTTCAGAAGTTGGTGATTCTGGTTCAGATGTTGATGATTCTGGTTCAGGGGCTGGTGATTCTGGTTCAGATGTTGGTGATTCTGGTTCAGGGGCTGGTGATTCTGGTTCAGAAGTTGGTGATTCTGGTTCAGAAGTGGGTGAATCTGGTTCAGAAGTTGGTGATTCTGGTTCAGATGTTGGTGATTCGGGTTCAGATGTTGGTGATTCTGGTTCAGAAGTTGGTGATTCTGGTTCAGATGTTGCTGATTCTGGTTCAGATGTTGGTGATTCTGGTTCAGATGTTGATGATTCTGGTTCAGACGTTGATGATTCTGGTTCAGACGTTGGTGATTCTGGTTCAGAAGTTGGTGATTCTGGTTCAGATGTTGGTGATTCTGGTTCAGATGTTGGTGATTCTGGTTCAGAAGTGGGTGAATCTGGTTCAGAAGTTGGTGATTCTGGTTCAGATGTTGCTGATTCCGGTTCAGATGTTGGTGATTCTGGTTCAGACGTTGCTGATTCTGGTTCAGATGTTGGTGATTCTGGTTCAGATGTTGATGATTCTGGTTCAGACGTTGCTGATTCTGGTTCAGATGTTGCTGATTCTGGTTCAGAAGTTGGTGATTCTGGTTCAGATGTTGATGATTCTGGTTCAGATGTTGGTGATTCTGGTTCAGAAGTTGGTGATTCTGGTTCAGATGTTGATGATTCTGGTTCAGACGTTGCTGATTCTGGTTCAGAAGTTGGTGATTCTGGTTCAGATGTTGCTGATTCTGGTTCAGAAGTTGGTGATTCTGGTTCAGAAGTTGGTGATTCTGGTTCAGATGTTGATGATTCTGGTTCAGGTGTTGGTGATTCTGGTTCAGGGGCTGGTGATTCTGGTTCAGAAGTTGGTGCATCTGGTTCAGAAGTTGGTGATTCTGGTTCAGAAGTGGGTGAATCTGGTTCAGAAGTTGATGATTCTGGTTCATGGGATGGTGATTCTGGTTCAGATGTTGATGATTCTGGTTCAGATGTTGATGATTCTGGTTCAGACGTTGGTGATTCTGGTTCAGAAGTTGCTGATTCTGGTTCAGATGTTGGTGATTCTGGTTCAGATGTTGATGATTCTGGTTCAGATGTCGCTGATTCTGGTTCAGATGTCGGTGATTCTGGTTCAGATGTTGATGATTCTGGTTCAGATGTCGGTGATTCTGGTTCAGATGTTGATGATTCTGGTTCAGACGTTGATGATTCTGGTTCAGACGTTGGTGATTCTGGTTCAGAAGTTGGTGATACTGGTTCAGAAGTGGGTGAATCTGGTTCAGAAGTTGGTGATTCTGGTTCAGATGTTGGTGATTCTGGTTCAGATGTTGGTGATTCTGGTTCAGATGTTGATGATTCTGGTTCAGACGTTGGTGATTCTGGTTCAGACGTTGGTGATTCTGATTCAGATGTTGGTGAATCTGGTTCAGAAGTTGGTGCATCTGGTTCAGGAGTTGGTGATTCTGGTTCAGATGTTGGTGATTCGGGTTCAGGGGCTGGTGATTCTGGTTCAGAAGTTGGTGCATCTGGTTCAGGAGTTGGTGATTCTGGTTCAGAAGTTGGTGATTCTGGTTCAGATGTGCCTGATTCTGGTTCAGAAGTTGATGATTCTGGTTCAGATGTTGCTGATTCTGGTTCAGACGTTGGTGATTCTGGTTCAGAAGTTGGTGCATCTGGTACAGAAGTTGGTGATTCTGGTTCAGAAGTGCGTGAATCTGGTTCAGAAGTTGATGATTCTGGTTCAGAAGTTGGTGATTCTGGTTCAGAAGTTGGTGAATCTGGTTCAGATGTTGCTGATTCTGGTTCAGATGTTGATGATTCTGATTCAGATGTTGGTGATTCTGGTTCAGGGGCTGGTGATTCCGGTTCAGAAGTTGGTGATTCTGGTTCAGATGTTGCTGATTCTGGTTCAGACGTTGGTGATTCTGGTTCAGATGTTGGTGAATCCGGTTCAGATGTTGGTGAATCCGGTTCAGATGTTGGGGATTCTGGTTCAGATGTTGCTGATTCTGGTTCAGAAGTTTGTGATTCTGGTTCAGATGTTGGTGATTCTGGTTCAGATGTTGCTGGTTCAGGGGCTGGTGATTCTGGTTCAGATGTTGATGATTCTGGTTCAGATGTTGGTGATTGTGGTTCAGATGTTGATGGTTCTGGTTCAGGGGCTGGCGATTCTGGTTCAGATGTTGGTGATTCTGGTTCAGGGGCTGGTGATTCTGGTTCAGAAGTTGGTGAATATGGTTCAGACGTTGATGATTCTGGTTCAGACGTTGGTGATTCTGGTTCAGAAGTTGGTGATTCTGGTTCAGATGTTGGTGATTCGGGTTCAGATGTTGGTGATTCTGGTTCAGATGTTGGTGATTCTGGTTCAGGGGCTGGTGATTCTGGTTCAGAAGTTGGTGCATCTGGTTCAGGAGTTGGTGATTCTGGTTCAGAAGTGGGTGAATCTGGTTCAGAAGTTGGTGATTCTGGTTCAGATGTTGGTGATTCTGGTTGAGATGTTGATGATTCTGGTTCAGACGTTGGTGATTCTGGTTCAGAAGTTGGTGATTCTGGTTCAGATGTCAGTGATTCTGGTTGAGATGTTGATGATTCTGGTTCAGATGTTGGTGATTCTGGTTCAGAAGTTGGTGATTCTGGTTCAGATGTTGATGATTCTGGTTCAGACGTTGCTGATTCTGGTTCAGAAGTTGGTGATTCAGGTTCAGATGTGTCTGATTCTGGTTCAGAAGTTGATGATTCTGGTTCAGATGTTGCTGATTCTGGTTCAGATGTTGATGATTCTGGTTCAGAAGTTGGTGATTCTGGTTCAGGGGCTGGTGATTCTGATTCAGATGTTGGTGAATCTGGTTCAGATGTTGATGATTCTGGTTCAGATGTTGGTGATTCTGGTTCATATGTTGCTGATTCTGGTTCAGATGTTGCTGATTCTGGTTCAGACGTTGGTGATTCTGGTTCCGAAGTTGGTGATTCTGGTTCAGATGTTGCTGGTTCTGGTTCAGAAGTTGGTGATTCTGGTTCAGATGTTGCTGATTCTGGTTCAGATGTTGATGATTCTGGTTCAGATGTTGCTGATTCTGGTTCAGATGTTGCTGATTCCGGTTCAGGAGTTGGTGATTCTGGTTCAGAAGTGGGTGAATATGGTTCAGAAGTTGGTGATTCTGGTTCAGATGTTGGTGATTCGGGTTCAGATGTTGGTGATTCTGGTTCAGATGTTGATGATTCTGGTTCAGATGTTGCTGATTCTGGTTCAGAAGTTGGTGATTCTGGTTCAGATGTTGCTGATTCTGGTTCAGGGGCTGGTGATTCTGGTACAGATGTTGGTGATTCTGGTTCAGAAGTTGGTGATTCTGGTTCAGATGTTGATGATTCTGGTTCAGACGTTGCTGATTCTGGTTCAGATGTTGATGTTTCTGGTTCAGATGTCGGTGATTCTGGTTCAGATGTTGCTGATTCTGGTTCAGGGGCTGGTGATTCTGGTTCAGATGTTGATGATTCTGGTTCAGATGTGGGTGATTCTGGTTCAGAAGTTGGTGCATCTGGTTCAGATGGTGGTGATTCTGGTTCAGGGGCTGGTGATTGTGGTTCAGGTGTTGGTAATTCTTGTCCACGTGTTGGTGAATGTGTTTCAGGAGTTGGCGATTTTGTTTCGCAATCTGGTGGTTTTGGTTCAGATTTTGGTGAGTTTAGGTCAGTTCCAGATTGTGGTTCATGAGTTGGTGATTCTGGTCCAGGTGTTGTTAATCCTGGTTCAGGAGTTTGTGATTGTTGTCCAGTTGTTGGTGATTTGGGTCCAGATGTTGGTGATTCTGGTGCTGGTCCAGGTCCACAGCTGCATGGTTTGGTCTGAATGATGTTCTCAATCATTTCAGCACTTGGGAAGTTGAAGCTCAGGACACCAAAGCATCCCTGGTTTAAGGGATTTTTATTATATTGTTCCACAATGTTATTAAACTTCTTGTTAACTCTTTGAGCCAACCTTTTAGGACTCTCCCAAAATGATGCTTTGCTGTCAGTCAGCACAATGTGATGATTACAGAGGCGTGACTTCATATTCTGTATTGTGGCTCCAGTATTCTTCAGCATGTCATCTCCAAAAAAAGATTCATGATTTTCTGGTCCAGAACGGAACGTGTCACTCTCAAGAAAAACAATCTTGCCCCTCACCTGTTCCATATTTGGTACGGACGACTCAGTCCATATTTTATGTTTGTACTTTTGAATCAATTTCTTTATTCGTTGTTCAACTTCTGATCTGAAAAACCAATGTAGTGTCACTTTTAAAAGCACAGTCTCACTTTCATTGTCCTTTAAGAAGTTGAAAATGATCTTGAGGACATCATCAAATCTCATGTCTTTCCATAACAACCAGTGACTATTGCGGATATTAACATCATTTTTGAAAAATAAAAAAAACCCGGTATGCACATCAAAGTACCGCAGTCCCACTTCAAGTTGCTTATCCAAGGTCCAAACTTGATATGTAAGAAGTGGTCCTCCATATAATGATAAGCTCTTGTGTGTTCCAGGAATGGAAATAGCAGAGATTGGAGTGTCATCAGGTATAGCCTTCATCCAGTTTAGGTTATAAAATCTTGCATCTAGGGCCGGGTCATCATTGAAACCTGTCCCTGCACCTGAACAGATGGTTACTCTGGGAGGGTGGAGACATGATAGTTGTTTTAACGTTCCTTGAGAAATTACAACATTGTAAAAAAAAATGATTCAGTCAGTAAACCATACTAAGTGATGTATATTCTTATTAGGCAGAATAGGACAGTGGTGAAAAGTAACTAAGTACATTTACTCAACTACTGTACTTAAGCCCAATTTTTAGGTACTTGTACTTTACTTGAGTATTTCCATTTGATGCTACTTTATACTTCTACTCCACAACTTTTCAGAGGGAAATATTGTACGTTTTACTTTAGTTACTAGTTACTTGTCAGATGAATATTTGACACAATGGATAATATAACAAGCTTTTAATATACAACATATTGTTAAAGTGTGGAGTCGGGGTCACATTTCAGAAGTCTGTAAGTTGTTAACAGCTCCATCAAATAGTGACTTTTCCCTCTAAACTTCTCATATGGTTTTATTCCAATAAATGTTCACATGATCTATCTGGGGGCTATTTTTATACTTTTACTTGAGTAAAGGATACAAACACTTCCTCCACCACTGGAATAGGCAGATACAGTGAGAAAAGAAAATGCAACACAGTTATCTTAGGTTCAACTTACATAGAGAGAAGCCACAGGTAATGATGGATCCCCATAATTGGTTTGTTGATAGATCTATGGTCCAGTAAACTCAATCAGCATTTGTGTAGCTGTCTTTCCCAGATGTGTTTGTATTTTTGTCCCAACTGTCAGTTTGCAAAATGAAACCCTGAAAAGCTTTAACTGTGAACATGACGATGACACATAGGCAATTGTCTCCCTTGGAGTGAGCTGCTGTAACAGTGTGCATAATGATTTGACTTTCATTTGCATGCTTCTACTCTCTAATCTTTCATTTGGAGAGAGACAAAAGAGACAAAGAAGTGTTGGCATCGTCAAAGTGGAGAACAGATCATGTCGTGACAGTTTAGTTAGTAAAATATGGCTTCAGGGGTAGTCGTGGAGAGGAAAGAGTCAATTCAGCTGGCTATTATTTTCAAATACTGTGTGTACAATTCATCAATTTTCTGAATAAAATTATAATGTTAGATTTGTAAGGGCTGCTACTAATATTTCAACAAATCAGTATAGGCAATGTCAGTGGAGGCAGCTACACAATATGTCAAAAGATGTGTGGACACATTTTGGAGCTGTTGTCTTTGTTTGGACTAAGCTCCACTCTAATCTTAAAGCTACACCATACAGTGATATTTTAGAAAATAATAGCTTCCATGTTTGTGGAGGCTTGTGGAAGACCTTTTCTGTTTCAACATGACAATGACCACATGCACAAAGCAAAGCCCATGAAGACATTTTTCCTCGACTGATGTTGAAGAACAGAGGCCTGCTCTCAACCCTGTCCAAGACTTTCAAGATGAACTGGAGCCAGGCCCAAAATCATTGCCTTCATGAATGCTGTTGTGGCTAAATGGGATCAAATCTCTGCAGCCAGGTGTTAAAATGAATAAAGAAATAGAGTAGAAGCTGTTATTGCAACATTTTGAATAAGATGTTTAACAATCACATGTGAGTGTAATTATTTAGGTATTGATGATGAATTTTTGGCTTTATTGGATGGACCTTTGGAGTGTTTGACAAGATACAAACATGATTATTAAGTTTCTGAATGATTGTAAACAGGCATATAAAGCACTGACATTGCTCTACAAGGTTTGTTTTATGTTTTCTTTTTACAGGCATTGAACATACACACATACTGCAGCAGTTTACCTTTATGTGGTTGGTTGGTTGGGCTGTGCTACCACGTCATTCTTATCTCGGCCAATAAGCTTGTGCCCGGCCACTGCTGATCCTCTTCCTGACCACCTGTTGCATATTAGTGAGAAAGGTTATCTGCAGAAGCACAATCAGATAAGCATTAATATAATAATAATAATAATTTTATTTATAGAGTACTTTTCAAGCAATAAGCACAAAGTGCTTTCCAAAGGGGAGGAAATTCAAAACATAACAACATTGGGAGCAATTGCAAGAGTTAAATTAATGAAACACAAATATACATACACCAACATAGCCATTCTACAAAAATATGTTTTAAGATGAGATTTAAAGGCAGTGACAGAGTCAACTGATTTGATGCTTAGTGGGAGGCTGTTCCAGAGCCGAGGAGCCAGTGGTGCAAAGGTTCGATCGCCCTTTGTTTTTAACCTGGACACTGGAATAGTTAGAAGACCCAGACTGGCAGACCTGAGGGCCCCGTTTGGACAGTACGGTGTAGAGAGCTCTGTTATATTCTCTGGTGGCCTTTTATGTGATTAAGAGCACTTTAAAAAGGATCCTAAAAGAGACTGGAAGCCAGTGCAGTGAAGGCAAGATTGGTGTGATGTGAGAGAATCACTTTGTTTTGGTCAATAGTCTAGCTGCTGAATTTTGAACAATTTGGAGCTGTTTCATAGCTCAATTGGTCAGGCATGTAAACAAAGCACTACGGTAATCAAGGTGGGAGGATATAAGAGCATGTATTAGCTTTTACAGATTCTGGAAATTTAGTTGCAGTGGGAAGCAACATACAATATAGTAGGTTCTGATGGTTAATACCACCACTTTAAATTTAGGGTCCTTGGTCTTGTAACAGTGGAGATTCTTTGAGGATATTTGAGACTTGAGACATAAATTATATCTGATGGTAGCACAGAACGTTTGGGATATTTATATATTTCATGTTCAATCCGGGAGTAATCCTAACAGGAATGCTGGAGGCTGTGAGTTAAGGTGTGTTTATTATACGCCAGTGGGTGGAGCTAGTGAGCGAGAAGGAGAGTGTCAGAGGGAGCAGAGAAGAGTTCTGTTCAGTGACCGGTGTTGTGTCCAGGTGTGCTGCAGGAATAATTTGTCATGTGCAGTGGAGGACTCAGGCTGTCTCAGGGGCACGAGCAAAAAATTATAAAAGGCACCTGATACATTCAATAGGCCCTCACTTCACAATGTTTTTCTCCCATACAGTGCACCCTATAGGGCAACTTTTCTCATTGAAAGGGCACCCAATTCTGTACTTAAGCATGTTAGACTTAGGGGAACCTTAAATTGCACTTTTTCCTTTTTTTTGTTGTTAACTAGAAGGGCACCCATACAGAACATCCAGCTCACCCCATTACAACAGCATCATAAAAGGGCAGATCATATTTTCTCATTATTGGGGGGTACTTTACAGGACACTATCACATTTTCTTCCACAGAAAGGGCACCACGAGGATGCTTCATTCCAGATTATCACGTATAGAGGCACTCTATCCTAATTTACCCATAAGTAGTCAGTCATTACAGAACTTTTATCATACTGTGGGACACCTTGGAGGGCACTTTATCATACTGTGGGGGCACCTTATAGGGCATTTTATAATAATGTGGGGGGCACCTTAGAGGGCATTTTATCATACTGTGGGGGCACCTTAGAGGACACTTTCGCAGTTTTTTTTCTTCTTTTTTTTGTCCTCAGGGGTTGTCCCCACTGACCCCACCCCTCAAGTCCACCAGTGATCATATGCGTGTGGTGGTGGAGATGGCGTGGAGAATGTTTGCAGCTAGGTCACGGGTGCCCTGTGGACTGGATTACCATCTCTGTTAAAAGCAACCAGAAAAGATTAAAATGATCAATTAAAACTATGTTGTGTAGGGAGCATTCTGACTGTAGCCATGTGTGGAGACTAAGCAGCCTGCTAAAATGCCCCACACCTCGACAGAAAGAGGGGATCAGCCCAGACACTAAAAATGATTTTTTTGCAGTCCATGAGTAATTTAAAAAGTCTGTTAAAATTGTGTTTTAGTATTTCAGACTGTTGATAGGGGGTATAATTGTGACCTACATGGATAATAACATTTTTGGCCTGAGGATGTTTACTTAAAAGAGGTGGAATCTGTTGGATCATGTCCAAAACCTTGGCACCAGGGAAGCAATAACATGGACCATTCTGCTACCAGTGTCAATTGACATCAGGAACAATCAGAAATGTCTTTAAAATGACAAAGCTTAAAGCCTACTTCTGCACCACCATTTGCTAGTAGTAGTAGGAGTTAATCCCATCTTTGTCTTTGCAAGATGTCTGTGAAAACTCATGTCTGTGAGAACTGAGATCCTTTACAAGAGAGAGGTAGATAGCTTGAGAACTGACGGGCTTGGTAGGTGTGTACCTGTGTAGCTCTCACTCATCCTTCCCTCTGACAAGCTTTAGCTGTCAAACGTCAGCTTATAGCCTGAAACATGTGCATCTCATATTTCCTGTGCATAACACCCCAAAGACAGTGACAAGTTTGTTTTCTTTCTTTTCTGTCTTGGGAATCCAACCTCGGCTGCAGGAGTGTGGTTAGAGAATGACAGAAAAAGAGGTACCCATGCCACACTTCAGAATAATATTGTTTAGTCAGCTCTTTTTGCCCCTGTAGTGTCTTGATAGCTGCAATTTTTACAAAACTGATGTAGGTCAGTTGTGAGATGCAACAGACATTTTTGGAATACTTAAAGCCAAAGTCCAGCAACTACATCGGTCTAAATTAAGACTGGAATCTTACATTTTAGCATCTGCTTTAAAAATTATTGTTATGCTATAGAAATGTGTAATTTCCATGAAAACAACATGTAAAGCAGCATGTAAAGGTAACTAGCTTTAGTAACATTAATCACTGCCATCTCAGCTTTTGACTAGTGGAATTCATGTGATTTGCTGTGATCGAGCTACCTTTAAATAACATATTTAAATGTATTAAAATGTAAATTATTGATTGTTTTTAATATACTGTAAATTTTAAAGGATGGGTTCACAATGTTTCAAGTCTGTCTTAAAACACACACACAGAGAGAGAGAGCAGTGGTTCTCAAAATGTGGTCCAGGGACCCCCAGGGGTCCTTCAGGGGGTCCCTGGCAAATTAGGGGAATCATTTATTTTCACTGTAATTCCACCCATAAGTAACACAATGACAGAATGTATGACTATTTTGGTCATGGGTTTCATACACAGGCAAAGATCTTATTAGATGGGGGACAAAATCTTATCAAATGGGGATCCTTGGTCTAATTTGTGTCAATTTAGAGGTCCTGGATGTGAAAAAGTTTAAAAACCACTGCATTAGAAGATCCCTTCTTAGTGCACTTACAATGTAAGTGATGGAGGCCAAAAAACACAGTCCTCTTTCGGTGCAAAAATGTATTTTAAAGTTTATCTGAAGCTAATATGAAGCTTCAGCCGTCCAAATGAGTCAAATCAAGCAGATATCCTTCAACGTTAGTCTTTTTAGTGCCAAAGTCCCTCTTTTTGTTATTATACTTCCACAGGGAAGTACTGTCTGAAGAAACAAAAAGAGGGAATTTGATGCTAGTTTCATTTTTTTAGAGACTCAGTAATTTCCTAAAACAGCTGGGCACTTCAGTTTTCAGCAAATGCTACTCAAACAGGAGTGAATAGTGTATTTCTTGAGGAATATATATCTGCAGATTTAGTTATTGGACAATGGATCTGTGTGACAGATTAATAAGATACTGTAAATCACAGACAATACTTGTTTGGGGGATCAATTCAGTGGCGATTTAAGTCTTTTAATGGGATTTGTTGACAGTAGTAAAAATTTTGAATATGCCCAAACTTTAAGTCTGACCCCAAGTCTAGAGGTCTTTTATTAGATGCAATTGAGAAGGATCTTGTGGGTAAACTTATCAGTTTAGGAAGCGACAGGTAGTTTTATTTGATGGTCCTCAAGTTCAATGTTTATTTTATTTTGTTTTTCCTCATGTAGCTCTATGAGCTGATGGTCATGGCTTTCAAGTATCAAGTCTTCCTTTGTCCACGCCCAAAAGACTTGCTGCTCATCTCGTACAATCACATAGATACCATCAGAGAATTTGTGAAAGACACTCCTGTGGTTGTGAACCAAGTGGATGAGACACATAGGAAGATCATTGAGGTAGATAACAGTTGTAAACCAGTCTTGTACTGGATCATTCCATTACTGAATACTTTGGGTTTGAAGTTACATTTTTTAAATTCCACTACATGTCTATGTGTTAATTTTGCAGTCCGTACAATAAATTAGTCTATACTGTCTAAATTCCAGCTGTCAGTGTTTAGCGTCTGTATGTACATCCTGTGTGACCTGTTTTTCTCTTGATGTAGGCATACTCATTGTTGTCAGAAGGTGAATTCCAGTTTCTCAGACAAACACTGCTCATATTTCTTTCAAAACATGCATGTTCACGTGAGTCCTTGTGTCATTTTATCTCATCAGTCCATACGAGTGAGACAAACTTATAAAAAACCTTTTTTTCCTCAATCAGAATTTTTTATTCTCTCATTTAGGTGTCATTTTTCCTCAAAAATCAGATCCCAACTGACATTTTTCCCTGTTGACCTTTCATGAAATTTTCATTTCCAGGAAAGGTGTAATTATTAATATCAACAACTGCTGCTTTCAATTTAGATTTTCC
This sequence comes from Thunnus maccoyii, assembly GCF_910596095.1. Taxonomy (NCBI): domain Eukaryota; kingdom Metazoa; phylum Chordata; class Actinopteri; order Scombriformes; family Scombridae; genus Thunnus; species Thunnus maccoyii. The sequence continues at coordinate 9,919,510 of NC_056547.1, forward strand.
AGTTACAAGGCCCTGTTATTGTGCATGATGGCTCAAGCTGGATATGGCATGCAATATAGAAATTAAGGTGGTACTATTTTTTTTGACTGGTACTGTATGTGTGTGTGTGGTATGTATGAATGCTTATTGGTGCACCTAAATGGAGTACAGTCCTCATCAGTGATACCTGTGTTCTTCCTGTTGTGACGTCAAAAAGTCTGCTGTTAAAACGGCATGAAACTGAAACTATTACATAAATATGTAAACACAATCCCAGTGGTAGAGTACAAAGAAGTACATTTACCCTAGTAGAGGTAAACCATAATCTATATTCAATCCATGAGGTGATAGTGTTCTCAGACAGTGGATCCAAAAGTGTTCCCCCCTGGAAAGTAAAACAAGTTACCTCCTCTTGGGTGCTGTGATACCTTCTCAGTATATCTTAGAGAGGAAATAGGATTATTAAATTCAACAAAATGTGCTGCTACTGGATAATAGCAGAATTAAATGACACTAAACACATAATGAGGATTTTAGCTGCATTTTAATTGTACAAAGTTTATGATATCCCCAGAGTGACAGCTGCCAGTGTGGATAATTTTACACTCTGATTCTATCACTAGCAGCTCAGAATAACATGAGACAACTATGTGATGATAACTGGAAATAAAAACAAAAGATTGTCTTTTATTAGAAAATCCAGACACATCCAGCTCCCATGATTATAAATGCAACATCAGTCATTATCTGCTTGTCCACTCTTTGCTTCGGCAGCAGAAACAGTCTGGCATTACTTTCAAGTTTTTTTATGTGACATATTCAGAATGGCTTTGCAACTAAATAGCAAAACATACTCACTCTATACTTAAGTCATATACAATAATAACTACATGTATTTTAAGCCTTAGTCAACTTTTAATGTGTGGAAATTGTTTCCGCGTCTTCTTATTCTGTTGTATGATTACAGGCTGTCGTTTATATTGCATTTCGTTGAATATGACTTTTTGCTGTCCCTAAAACAGAAGTTTTCTGCAGGTACTTGGTATCATTGTTTCATCTCATATCATATGAAGTACTTCATTCATGGTTCTGATGAAGTCACTCGTAATTAACAACCCTGCCTCTCTCTCGCTCTCAGAGCTTTTACACTTAAAGTTCAACCCACTTATCAAAACAATAGAAGATAACACGAACACACGGATGAATCTACCAGTCTCATTTATTGGAAGAATATCAATCAACAAGATGACAATACTACCCAAAATAAATTACCTTTTCTCAGTGATCCCAGTACGTCTACCTCTCACATGGTTCAATTCTCTAGATTCAACAATAACAAAATTTTGCTGGAAAAACAAAAAACTTAAAATTAAACTGACTTTCAAACACCAAAAAAATATTGGAGGTCTTGATGTACAACACTTTTTCAACTACTTCCTGGCCAATTAATTACAAATTATAACCAAATAGATCCATCCCACAGAACAATGCTCTCCCTGGATAGACATTGAAACAGCACCTCCATAAAACACCACAACTGCTTTAAGAATGACATTACAGCTACAACTCTGACAGCACTTAACACACACACCTTGTAAATACACACCAATATGGAAAAATCTGGATTTCCTTCTAGACAAAAAAAAAACAAAACACTGAATTTGACCACTTGGAAAGACAAAGATATCACACAACTTCAAAACATAATCCAAAACTCAACTTTCATTCCTTTCGAAGAACTGACTCACAAGTACAGAATAGACCACAAATCCTTTTTTCAGTATCTACAACTCCAATCAGTCATAAGATCAACTTAAAACAAGGCAACATTCAACCGTCTGCACCAGCAGAAGAAATAATAACAAGTACTACTAACACCTTATAAAACCCTCTCCAGATTGTACAAACTTCTCAACACTGGCCTGACAATATCTCTCCCTACCACAAAATGGGAGAAAGGTCTATCCGTATCACTAGACAACGATACATACTCATACAGTACAAGATCAACCATAGATCGCACATCACACTCAAAAAAATGCACAAATGGGCCTCTCAGATTCACTCTGCCCTCCTTAGACGACTACATCTACGCAATTTGGCACTGCCTGGTTTCCGCTCTCACCATCGCTGTGCTTGTTAGACGAATTATCATCAGCTACAATCCCCAACCACAGTATAAAAACAGTACTCATCGCTCTCACTGTCGCCAAGAAGACCATCCTCCTCAACTGGAAAAGCAGAGAAAATCTAAATATCTCTGTATGGAAACACATAACCATGGAAAAACTAACCGCATCTATTAACCATAAAATACATCAGTTCCAGAAAGCACGGGCGCCAATCCTCACTACATTACTTCCTGAATGACAGACGAAGCACAACACACACACATCTACAACGCTTGTTTTTATCATCATCATTATTTTTTTTCTTTCCCTAACAAACATGTTCCATATTATAAGTACTAAACATTTGATTTTTTCTTTTCTTCTGTTACTGCTGAATGTCCTCAATGCATGTTATGTCTTGTTGCATGAATCCTGTCATGTCATTGTATTATGCTCTGTCTTGTATCACCGGTTTTGTCTCATCTCACTAAAAAAAAAAAAAAAAAAAAAAGAACAACCCCGCCTCTTTCACAGGAACGCACTTCGTAGTACAGGCCCCAGGTCCACTGATCCAGATCTCCTCATGTTGGCACAGAGTTATAGACGTATCCATTCGCTGTGATCGCAGAGAACCTTTTGTTTCAGATCAGGCTGGGCGTCTAGTGACTGTAAAGAAAATATGTACAACCCAGTGAGATTACCAGAACTCATCAGTGCAGATCAGCTGAGGAAAAAGCCTGATGCTGAACTGAAACTATGTTCTCACCCAGTGTGCTATCCTCATCCTGGAGCCATCAGACCTGGAGGATTAGAGGCCTGAGTGAAGGCCACTGCTGAGGGGTCAGAGGTGATGATGAAAAGGCTGCTTTTTCTGTAGCTCCAGCTGCAGCTACTTCATCCTGCTGTCTGTGACTCTGTTTTTACCAAGAAAAAATATAAGCACAGATATAAAATCTATCAAATCATTCACAAACATATCTATCAGTCCTGCTGCTCCACACTGGATTTACTGAAGCTGCAGACTGTTATCAGAACACAGGAGACAGACAGGATGAGGAGGTAAGGTCTAAGTATGAGAGATTTTAAATGAAAATAACACATTTCGGTGTAAAAGGTCAATAACTTCTCAGTGTAACGTTAATCACTATAATAATTCAATAAAATCTCAGTGTGCACGTGTATTCCAAAACAGTCTGTCTTGTCTTGTGTCAGTATCAGTCTTTAAAGAGTCCATGGATTTTTTAGCACTGACCTGAGTCCCTCTGTGGGGGGGCATATTTCAGGGTATCTGCTATACAGGTTTCGACTTTGTCTTCTGCAGTGTCTCGGGGTGGTTCTTGCAGCAGGCCTTAGGAAAGACAAAGACGACAGGAACTAGAAATGGCTAAATTCTTGCTTCAGCTCGAAAAAGTTGAGGTATTTTAAGCAGTACTTCATGTAGCTGAATTAGTACTTAAAGTTCTTGAGGCAGTAGTTGAAGTAGCTTAAGCAGTATTTGAAATACTTGAAACAGCAGTGGCTGATCACCTATTTATTAATCATCAAGTGCTGAAAATGCTAACAATGTAAGTGGCTTATCAGCTTACAAGCAAAATGCACTGTTAGCATTTTTTGCACTTGTGGATTAATCAGGGAAGTGGAAGTTATCAGCCTAAATGTGTGCAGTGAAAACTTCTACCTTTGGATTATCATTTAGATTGGGCTATTGGCTTATAGCCCAATCCAAAATAAATGCAAATCTGAATAAACCTTATATATATATTTTTTTTACCAGTCAAACACTTCCTTTCACTTTAATAGAATTAAAATATCTAATCTCACCTGTAAATGGGTACCGTCTCATCCAAGTCACTGTAGTAGGATGGCTGCTGGTTAAAGATGTTCTCTAAAAAAAAACAAAAAAACGTCATTATTAAAGTTAACTGAGTTTTCACTTCATATTTTAACCTAATGGAGACAATTCTCATCACAATACTTTACAGTGACAAGAATTATTGATAAGATTTAGAGAAACAGCCCACCTATCATTTCATGGAGCAGCTGGCTGTTGCCTTTTCCAAACAACACACACAGATCCAAAATTTTGAGAATGTCAAAAAGGAAGTTCTCATAACGAACTTCAAACACAGCCGGGTTGAGGAAGCACACACAACGCAACAGGTGATCATGTTTATCAAGGCTTTGTTATTTGGAATTGGCAAAATACAGAAAAATACCAAGCAGCTTTTGCCATTTGGAGCATCACTTGACTGATATCCGGTGTCTCGTCTTACCTTTTGATTCTTTATGTGTGGCCATCCTGAGGAAGGTCAAAAAGAGCGTCCTGTGGACAGAAGAGCGCTGCATTTTGGCCACCGCAAAGGAGGGGGGCAGGGAGGCGAGGTCAAGGCCGTGAGGAGCATGATGCAGGTACAAGTCTAGTCACCTCTGCAAGGACTCATCAAACACCACCTGGTGGAAAAGATGGACCACAGCAGAAAAGGGAAGACCATAACAGGCTCCTGGCTGCTGATCTACAATGTATTTACATTTTTCCAGCTTTGGTAGACTATTGTAGAGGAATGAAAAGAGAGGAAAAAACAACGTCTCTGCAACATTTTCACAAGTTGACAGTCCCTCACCTCCTGACACCAAAACTTGTCATGAGGCAATGTGTGCAGCCACTCCAGGTCCTCTGTGACGAATTTGGCATGTTCCAAAAACTCCTCCACCTCAGCAGGAGAGCTGTCTTCTGGCAGGGGCTTATGAGCCACAAAATACCGCTCCTCCTCCTACATTTCCTGGTGCTACTGTGGAAACCACGGGGTTTGATTCTAATAAACTGGTCCTCATGAAAAGTAACTCAGGCTATTCCTGGAGCACCACAGGCTGCTGATGATGTGTACTTCTCTATAACAACATGAGCAGAGCTGACTCACCAGTGTAGGCAGGGTGCGCTCCTTTCCCAGCGGGCCAGACTCAGTCACCTGCTGCTCCTCCGGTGGCACTGGAGCATAGGCCTTGGGGTCTCCTTCTAAAATTATTTCTGAAAGAAACATACTAACAAAAAGACATTTAAAATAACATTAACGTTACACCTAGCTTAAAGGGATAAAAGAACAGTCTTTTACCTTTCATCCGGCTCCACAGCTGAAACAGCTGAATAAATGTCAGGAACAAACTTATTGAAGGTCAGCAGATGAATATCGGCTCGAGGAAAGAAAAGTCTTGCGACTTTTATTCACCACAAACATAAAAAGACACGAATATCTCATATTTTGGCTAAAGTTTTCAGCGAAGTCATAATTTGAATCTCTGCTTCTGCAGTCTTCAATTCCCGAGGAATCAACGAGCGGAAATACGGACAGCGCCAATCTGCCATTGCAATTTATATTGTGGTCGGAGGGGGAATTACACCCTGGTATACAGGCCACAACGGGACCCTTCTCCATATTTCTGCCACTCTTGTGCATCCATGAGTAATTAGTTTGTGGTGTGTTGATTAGGCACACAAATACAACATGTAAGGCATAATATATACTGAAATAATGATGGCTTTTTAACGAGGGAGCCCTCTACAAGATCAGGTAATAATGTAGGCGTCTCCTTATGGCCTTCCTCTTTTCAGTTTATTAGGTTATTTAGGGGTGCATACAGTGTTAACAAACACATTTTCACTTAATTAAATTACAACAAACTAAGCATTTGGGCCCCACAGTTAAGTTACAGGCCAGCGGTTCACAACTTTCTCAGCTCGTAACCACATAAAAAAAGAAGGAATGTCAATTTGTGACGTCTACTCACAGGTCTTAGTGTAGACATGAGTTGTGAGCAGTTCAACCAAAAGGTGATTTTTTTTTCCATTCTCTGTTTGATTTGAAGGGTTTTTAGAGAAATGAAGAGGTGAAAGAATCTGTTTCACAAGAAGAAAGCAAAAATTTGAGAAAAGTCAGAATATTTTTTGTAGCAGGTTGTGTATATTTTTCTTACTCCTTTAATCATCTAGTGTTCCAACAAAAGGGTCCTGAACCCACATTGGGAACCACTTGTATGATTAATCATAGAATAAAATGTTATTGTTGATCAATTATTTTAACACAGATTTACAAGCCCCAGTTGGTTTACATTTCTTACAGATGTGTGACAAGGCCACAAAATTACAGCCTCACTCTTGAAATGTTTTGTATACTGTATCTCTCTAAAAGAGAGTAATTTTATTGATCAGTGATATGGATCTGTTACTGCTTTAGAAGAGGATTAGAAAGAATTAGAAAAATGTGAGACAATAATTTCAGTCCCAAACTTGATGTCACTATTTGGAATAAAATTGTGAAAAAAGGTCATGATTTTGAGGAAAAACATGCAGTTATTTAGCTTTAAATCATAATTCTGCTAATAAAGTTAGTAATGTTTTTATATAACATTCAAAATTCTGATTAAAGTACAATTCTCAAAATTCAATTGGAACATAAACCTTAACATTTTGGTGAAAAGTAAGGTGAAGCAGCAGTTCTTGACTTTCTTCCTTGATCTTTACATCTGAATTCTGACTTTGTTCTTAAAATTCTGTCTCTTGACTTTAACTTCATTCTCAAAATGACAGCCTTTTTTTTTTTAGAATTCAAACTATTTCTAAAAAAGCTGATAATTTAATTCTCTGCTTTTTGTATTGCAACTACATTGTTGAAGCTATAAAAATTATAATATTGTAGACTGTTCTGAAAAAGATGGTAGTTTAGTGTGTGTGTGTGTGTGTGTGTGTGTGTGTGTGTGTGTGTGTGTGTGCTTCTACACATCAGTGTAGAAAAAAATTGGGGAGGACAGGAGGAAAACCAACATGGAATCTTACAACAAACCGCATCAAACTATATCATTGTCCCACCTGATGAAATTGGAGGGGTGGGGGGAAATTTTATATGACAATAAAACAATTTGCTTGAGTGGTGTAAAGGCTGCTTCTTTAAAGACATTTAGCATACACATATTGTCTCTAAACAAAGAAGTGCTCATTTTAGCCATGGAGTGGATCAAATGTGTCATTTTACCAACAAAGTGAAATTCAAATTTATAGTATTATTCTATTGTGACAACAAATTTATGTCCTCATCAAAAACAGACAAGATATCACATGATTTACACATGTTTCCTATATATTTTCTTAGTATACAGAAATATATAAAGTAGCACAAAGCTTATAATGTGATACAGGTTCAGATCAGTGCTGAATACTAGAAAGATTGAACACTAAAAACATTCACAGATCTAAAAGTGTAGGTTCACATCAGAAAGTATTAATGCATGTATGAAATACATGACTTACACACTCTTATCTATGTGTACGATATACAAAATATAGTCTACAAAGCTAACATGTTAACACTAGGGGTGTTAACATGAACACAAAACTCACGGTTCTGATCGTATCACGGATTTGAGTCACGGATCAGATCATTATTAGGATCAGCAAAAAAAAAAGGGGGGAGACAAATAAAACGTTGTTTTCTATTTATCTGTAACACACTTACAGCCAGAAACAGCAAGGAACTTTTGCCCATGGTCTTAAATGAAAACAACATTTAAGATGTCCAATGTTTAAATAAAATAAAATATATAGAATATTCAATGCTCAGTTATTGCAATATGAGGTATGAAACCTTCCTCTTTTAAACAGTGAATGAAACAGCCTCTGTCCACATCATCAAAACTTGATGATACCAAACATTCACAGCTAACGTCAGTTAGCAGCTAGATGCTAATTAGCTGCTCAGCTGCAGCACATTAAACAGCAGGTAAACATAACTCAAATGTCACTTTGGAACCGTTAGATGCTGGTTTGATCGTTGCTCTTCAAGATCCCTGTTAATGTTAGCGACATGCTGTCTGCCCATGACTTGTACTTACAGCAGTTTGTTTACTTTGTTTTAAATGAGACATTAAATTTTGCAGTTAATCTGCAGTTCATATGCCTGCCGAACTGTGGTGGGCGATCCGTATGGATCATGGATCAACTACAATCCGTTACACCACTAGTTAACACTTGTTATTCTAGTTACTTTAAGCTTATTACTCAGTACAGGCTCAGCTTAAAAACGAACTAAAGAAACTGTCAGAAAGCAAGCAGCCAGACCTCCTGCACTCATTCACTAATCACACATCAACAGGTGACTGAACAACCACTCAATTAAAAACGAATGAATGAGTCCACTGTTACTTCAACAAGCAAACTAACGTTACCCACAACACATTATATGATCTCTGCTGCATTCTTGTTAAGGAGATAAATTCACACAGCAGCCACACAGAGAGACATTTAACCGTCAGAGATGAAATTAGCAACCAAAGAGACAGAGAGAGAGAAGCTGTATCTGACTCACGTAATCTGACGTCTTCTTCTTTCTTTCATGGAGATGAAGTATCCATGTTATAACATCCATTTGTGACTGTTGGTCATCTTGTTTATTAGTTAACAAGAACTTTATGGCTGCTGCTTAACCAGTCTGATATCATTAGCAACAATGACAAACAAGCTAACTCTCCTGGTTGTTTCTCCGGTTGCTTCTCTCTCCAGCCTCCCCGGCAGCATCCTGCTGCTGCTGCGCTGCCCAGTCCAGATCATTTCTCCCGCTAGCTCAACAACAGTCCTTAACAGTCCTTCCATGGATGTATACAGAGTCCTTCAGGCTGCTACAACAAGCCAGCTGTTGCATTGGCTATCGCAAGGAGCTATCTACTGCTGCTATTCTGCCTTACAGTGGAGAGAATTGAAGATGAAATCTGGAAACTATCATTGGACCAACTCGATGTCAATATTGCATTCTGGTTGTTGATTGGTAAGGAAGGACAGCCCCCCCCTTGGAGCGTCATTTTACGTGTCACGGCCAATCACAGATTAGCATGAAAAAAAATGAAATACATTAAGTCCAATGTAAGAGATTCCACCCTGCGGAGGACAGCAGGCACCTGTCCTCCTCTGTCCCCCACTCCACCTCCACCAATTGCGCAAAAAATAGAGGAGGATCAACCTCCTCTGCCTCGACAGACCAGCCTACACTGCTACACATATATTTATGTTTTTGTGTAGATATGTATCCATGTGTGCTCATATTTGTTTTTATTTCATCTCTGTAATGTTCTATTACCTTTTTTGCTAAATAAATATACATGATATACATAAATAAACATGATTATTTATCTATTTCCTGAGAAGTTTTACATGTCATCCATGCCCAATACATTCATGTTTTCTAACAATTCATCTGAAAACCAGAGAAAAAGATGATGAATTTAAGCTTTCATATGTTTTATTTAGGCTTTCAGGAAAAACAGGATCAACATTTTTTTCTCTCCAGTAAAATATTTGTAGTTTTGTGAAAAAAAGGTTACTCTTTGATTTAACCTCTGTGACATTTACGCATTCCCCACTGCGGTTCTGGCTCAGGCTCTATTTCATCAGGGATCTGAGGGGGACCAACTGGATGTGGCTCAAGTTCTGGTTCAGGAGGTGGTGATTCTGGTTTAGGTGCTGGTGATTTTGATTCAGGAGTTGGTGATTCTGGTTCAGGTGATGGTGGCTCTGATTCAGGAGTTGGTGACTGTGGTTCAGGCGTTGGTGATTGTGGTTCAGGTGTTGGTGATTGTGGTTCAGAAGTTTTTGATTCTGGATCAGGTGTTGGTGAGTTTGGTTCAGGAGTTGGTGATTGTGGTTCAGATGTTGGTGATTGTTGATCAGGAGTTGGTGATTGTGGTTCAGGAGTTGGTGATTGTGGTTCAGTTGTTGGTGACTTTGGTTCAGGTGATGGTGACTCTGATTCAGGAGTTGGTGACTGTGGTTCAGGCGTTGGTGATTGTGGTTCAGAAGTTTTTGATTCTGGATCAGGCGTTGGTGAGTTTGGTTCAGGAGTTGGTGATTGTGGCTCAGATGTTGGTGATTGTGGATCAGGAGTTGGTGATTGTGGTTCAGGAGTTTTTGATTCTGGATCAGGTGTTGGTGAGTTTTGTTCAGGAGTTGGTGATTGTGGTTCAGATGTTGGTGATTGTGGTTCAGAAGTTTTTGATTCTGGATCAGGTGTTGGTGAGTTTTGTTCAGGAGTTGGTGATTGTGGTTCAGATGTTGGTGATTGTGGTTCAGAAGTTTTTGATTCTGGATCAGGTGTTGGTGAGTTTGGTTCAGGAATTGGTGATTGTGGCCCAGATGTTGGTGATTGTGGCTCCAGAGTTTTTGATTCTGGATCAGGTGTTGGTGAGTTTGGTTCAGGACTTGGTGATTGTGGTTCAGATGTTGGTGATTGTGGTTCAGAAGTTTTTGATTCTGGATCAGGTGTTGGTGAGTTTGGTTCAGGCGTTGGTGATTGTGGTTCAGATGTTGGTGATTGTGGTTCAGAAGTTTTTGATTCTGGATCAGGTGTTGGTGAGTTTTGTTCAGGAGTTGGTGATTGTGGTTCAGATGTTGGTGATTGTGGTTCCAGAGTTTTTGATTCTGGATCAGGTGTTGGTGAGTTTGGTTCAGGACTTGGTGATTTTGGTTCAGGAGTTGGTGATTGTGGTTCAGAAGTTTTTGATTCTGGATCAGGTGTTGGTGAGTTTGGTTCAGGAGTTAGTGATTGTGGTTCAGATGTTGGTGATTGTGGATCAGATGTTGGTGATTTTTGTTCAGGAGTTTTTGACTCTGGTTCAGGTGGTGGTGATTTTGATTCAGGAGTTGATGATTCTGGTTCAGGAGTTTTTGATTCTGGTTCAGGTGGCGGTGATTTGGGTTCAGGAGTTGATGATTCTGGTTCAGGAGTTTTTGATTCTGGTTCAGGTGGTGGTGATTTTGATTCAGGAGTTGATGATTCTGGTTCAGGTGGCGGTGATTTTGATTCAGGAGTTTTTGATTCTGGTTCAGGTGTTGGTGATTTTGGTTCAGGAGTTGATGATTCTGGTTCAGGAGTTTTTGATTCTGGATCAGGTGTTGGTGAGTTTTGTTCAGGAGTTGGTGATTGTGGTTCAGATGTTGGTGATTGTGGTTCAGATGTTGGTGATTGTGGTTCAGATGTTGGTGATTTTTGTTCAGGAGTTTTTGATTCTGGTTCAGGTGGTGGTGATTTTGGTTCAGGAGTTGATGATTCTGGTTCAGGAGTTTTTGATTCTGGTTCAGGTGGTGGTGATTTTGGTTCAGGAGTTGATGATTCTGGTTCAGGAGTTTTTGATTCTGGTTCAGGTGGCGGTGATTTTGATTCGGGAGTTGATGATTCTGGTTCAGGAGTTTTTGATTCTGGTTCAGGTGGCGGTGATTTTTGTTCAGGAGTTGATGATTCTGGTTCAGGAGTTTTTGATTCTTGTTCAGGTGGTGGTGATTTTGATTCAGGAGTTGATGATTCTGGTTCAGGAGTTTTTGATTCTGGTTCAGGTGGTGGTGATTTTGGTTCAGGAGTTGATGATTCTGGTTCAGGAGTTTTTGATTCTGGTTCAGGTGGTGGTGATTTTGGTTCAGGAGTTGATGATTCTGGTTCAGGAGTTTTTGATTCTGGTTCAGGTGTTTTTGATTCTGGTTCAGGTGGTGGTGATTTTTGTTCAGGAGTTGATGATTGTGGTTCAGGAGTTTTTGATTCTGGTTCAAGAGTTTTTGATTCTGGTTCAGGACTTGGTGATTTTTGTTCAGGAGTTGATGATTCTGGTTCAGGAGTTTTTGACTCTGGTTCAGGTGGCGGTGATTTTGGTTCAGGAGTTGATGATTTTGGTTCAGGAGTTTTTGATTCTGGTTCAGGTGGCGGTGATTTTGGTTCAGGAGTTGATGATTCTGGTTCAGGAGTTTTTGATTCTGGTTCAGGTGGCGGTGATTTTTGTTCAGGAGTTGATGATTCTGGTTCAGGAGTTTTTGATTCTGGTTCAGGTGGCGGTGATTTTTGTTCAGGAGTTGATGATTCTGGTTCAGGAGTTTTTGATTCTGGTTCAGGTGGCGGTGATTTTTGTTCAGGAGTTGATGATTCTGGTTCAGGAGTTTTTGATTCTGGTTCAGGTGGCGGTGATTTTTGTTCAGGAGTTGATGATTCTGGTTCAGGAGTTTTTGATTCTGGTTCAGATGCGGATCCAAGTCCACAGCTGCACGATTTTATCTGAATGATGTTCTTAATCATTTCAGCACTTGGGAAGTTGAAGCTCAGGATACCAAAGCAGTCCTGGTTTGAGGGGTCTCTCTTATATTCCTCGATAAAGTCAATAAACTTCTTGTTAATTGTTCTGGCCAACTTTTTAGGCCTCCAAACATCTGCAGGGACAGTCAGCACAATGTCACGACAGACGCGTGACTTCATATCCTTTAATTTGGCTTCAATATTGTTTAGCTTGTCACCTTTGAAAAAATTAGATTCATGACTTTTTAGTCCAGCATGAAACGTGTCACTCTGGAGAAAAACAATCTTGCCCCTCGCCTGTTTCATATTTGGTATGGACGACTCAGTCCATATTCTGTGTTTGTACTTTTGAAGCAATACCTTTATACGTTGTTCAACTTCTGCCTCCCTTATCAGCCCATGTATTGTCACTTTTAAAAGTACAGTCTCACTTTTACTGTCATCTAAGAAGTTAAAAATGATCTTGAGGGCATCAACAAATCTCATGTTTTCCTGAAATATCTTGGCACTCTCACCGATATTAATATCTTTTAGGAAAGATGAGAAAATCCCAGTATGCACATCAAAAAACCGCAGCCCCACTTTCAGTTGCTTATCCAAGGTCCAAATCTGATATGTTTTAAAAGGTCCATATAGTGATAAGCTCTTGTGTGTTCCAGGAATGGAAATAGCAGAGATTGGAGTGTCATCAGGTATAGATTCCATCCAGTTTAGGTTATAAGAGCTTGCAGCTAGGGCCGGGTGATCATTGAAACCTGTCCCTGCACCTGAACAAGTGGTTACACTGGGAGGGGGGAGACATGATACTTGTTTTAATGTTTCTTGAGAAATTATAACAAAAACAAAAACAACAAAAAACAACAAATAACAGGAAAAAAGGAATCCTTGCTTTTATTCTTATTAGGCAGAATAGGCCAGTGGTGGAAAGTAACTATGTACATTTACTCAAGTACTGTACTGAAGTACAATTTTGAGGTATTTGCACTTTACTTGAGTATTTCCATTTGATGTTACTTTATACTTCCACTCCACTACATTTCAGAGGGAAATTTAGTACTTTCTATTCCACTACATTTGTTTGACAGCTTTGGTTACTTTTAAGATGAAGTTTTAACACAATGGATAATATAACAAGCTTTTGAAATACAACACTTTGTTAAAGATGAAACCAGTGGTTTCCAACCTTTTTGAATTTCAAAATTTAAAAAGCAATCTTATAAAAAGCAGTGTGTAGTCGGGGTCACATTTCAGATGTCTGTGAGTTGTTAACAGCTCCACCAAATAGTGATTTTTCCCTCTAAACTTCTTACATGGTTTTATTTCAATAAATGTTTAAATGATCCAATATTTCACCAAAAATCAAAGATTAGAGAAAGATTTGTGTATCAGAACTTTGTTTTTTTCGTCTTTCCTCTCACTCATCTCACAACCCCTCAGATTTATTTGGTGACCCTTTGGAGGGGCCCAACCCCTAGGTTGGGAACCCCTGGACTAAACTGCTAACTGTATATAGTGTAGTTCAAACTAGCTCCACCCCCAGAAGCTACAACAGTAACATGCTGCTTACACACTGATGCTTCAGTATTAATAATCTAATGATGTCATATATAATAATATATCAATAAGAGGGCCCAAATGAGTACTATTACTTTAATACTTTAACTACATTTTGCTGCTAATACTTATGTACTTTTAGTCAAGTAGGACTTCTCATGCAGGACTTTTACTTGTAATGGAGTATTTTTACATTGCATTGCATGACATTTTACATGAGTACTTTTACTTTAATACTTTAACTACATTTTGCTGCTAATACTTATGTACTTTTAGTCAAGTAGGACTTCTCATGCAGGACTTTTACTTGTAATGGAGTATCAATTTTTACATTGCTGTATTGATACTTTTACTTAAGTAAAGGATATGAACACTTCTTCCACCACTGGAATAGGCAGATACAGTAAGAAAAGAAAACACAACACAATTATCAATATGAGGTTCAACTTACATAGAGAGAAGCCACAGGTAATGATGGATCTCCATAATTGTTTGTTGGTTGATTTATGGTCCAGTAAACTCAATCAGCATTTGTGTGGCTGTCTTTCCCAGATGTGTTTGTATTTTTGTCTCAACTGTAAGTTTGGAAAATACACGCAAAAGCTTTAACTGTGAACATGACGGTGACACATAGGCAATTGTCTCCCCTGGAGTGAGCTGCTGTAACAGTGTGCATAATGATTTGACTTTCATTTGCATATTTTTTCTCTCTAATCTTTTATTTGGAGAGTGAAAGTGGAGAACAGATCATATCAAGACAGTTTAGTTAGTAAAATATGGCCTCAGGGGTAGTCGTGGAGAGGAAGGAGTCAATTCAGCTGGCTATTATTTTCAAATACTGTGTGTACAATTCATCCATTTTCTGAATAAAATTATAATGTGAGATTTTTAAAGGCTGCTACTAATATTTCAACAAATCAGTATAGGCAATGTCAGTGGAGGCAGCTACACAATATGCCAGAAAATGTGTGGACACATATTTTGGAGCTGTTGTCTTTGTTTGGACTAAGCTCTACTCTAATCTTAAAGCTACACCATACAGTGATATTTTAGAAAATAATAGTTTCCATGTTTGTGGAGGCTTGGGGAAGACCTTTTCTGTTTCAACATGATAATGACCACATGCACAAAGCAAAGTCCATGAAGACATTTTACCCAGATTGGTGTTGAAGAACAGAGGCCTGCTCTCAACCCTGTCCAAGACTTTCAAGATGAACTGGAGCCAGGCCCAAAATCATTGCCCAACCTCACGAATGCTGTTGTGGCTGAATGGGATCAAATCTCTGCAGCCAGATTTTTTTTAAAAAATAGGGTAGAGGGTGTTATAGCAGCATTCAGAATAAGATGTTTAACAATCACATATTAGTGTAATATTTAGGTATCGATAGTTTCCTAAGGTCCATATAATTTTGGCTTTTTGGATGGACCTTTTGAGTGTATGTTTAATAAAATATAAACATGATTATTGAGTTTCTGAATAATTGTAAATAGACTTATAAAACATTGCCCTCATGAATGCTGTTGTGGCTAAATGGGATCAAATCTCTGCAGCCAGGTGTTAAAATGAATAAAGAAATAGAGTAGAAGCTGTTATTGCAACATTTTGAATAAGATGTTTAACAATCACATGTGAGTGTAATTATTTAGGTATTGATGATGAATTTTTGGCTTTATTGGATGGACCTTTGGAGTGTTTGACAAGAGACAAACATGATTATTAAGTTTCTGAATGATTGTAAACAGGCATATAAAACACTGACATTGCTCTATAGGGTTTGTTTTGTGTTTTCTTTTTACAAGTATTGAACATACACGCATACTGTAGCAGTTTACCTTTATGTGGTTGGTTGGTTGGGCTGTGCTACCACGTCATTCTTATCCTGGCCAATAAGCTTGTGCCCGGCCAGTGCTGATCCTCTTCCTCACCACCTGTTGCATCTTAGTGAGAAAGGTTATCTGCAGAATCATGATCAGATAAGCATTAACATGGACCATTCTGTTACCAGTGGCAATTCACAACAGGAACAATCAGATAATGTCTTTGAAATGACAAGAGTGACTCTCATCTGCAAGGGGCTCAACTGCTTCTAAAGCCTACTTCTGCGCCAGCTTTTGCTACAGTAGGAGTTAATCCTGTCTTTGTCTTTGCAAGATGTCTGTGAGAACTCTCCCCCTGGTTTTCATTAATCTTGGTGGAGAGATGCTTTACATACTGGACCAACGCCTGCGAGCTCACAACACTTCAGAGGACAATTCAGAGAAAGGTAGATAGCTTGAGAACTGACAGGCCTGGTAGGTGTGTACATGTGTAGCTCCCACTCATCCTTCCCCCTGACAAGCTTTAGCTGTCAAATGTCAGCTTATAGACTGAAACATGTGCATCTCATATTTCTTGTGCAAAACACCCCAAAGACAGTGACAAATTTGTTTTCTTTCTTTGCTGTTTTGGAAAACCTACCTCGGCTGCAGGAGTGTGGTCAGAGAATGACAGAAAAAGAGGTACCCATGCCACACTTCAGAATAATATTGTTTAGTCAGCTCTTTTTGCCCCTGTAGTGTCTTGATAGCTGCAATTTCTATAAAACTGATGTAGGACAGTTGTGAGATGCAATAGTAATTTTTGGAATATTCAAAGCCAAAGCTCAGCAACTACATTGGTCTTAATTAAGACTGGAATCTTACATTTTAGCATCTGCTTTACCCTTATAAAAAATATTATTATGCTATAGAAATGTATAATTTCCACGAAAACAGCATATAAAACTGTAGTAGAGAGACAGACAACAATTAAGGCAGCTAAAGCAGGGAAGATTCAGTATTTCAAGTGCAAGCTAGCTGGGGAGTTAGCCATGGCTAGCCTTACTGATTTTTCTATAATTGTAAAATATCCATTTTGATGAAGCAACATATTAGTAATGCAGTTATTGTAGCAAAATGAATTACTATCTAAATATCTAATGTCTGTCTATCTAAATCCAATCATGATGAAAAAACTCCTGCTAAAGGTAGCTAGCTTTAGTCACGTTAATCACTGCCATCTCAGCTTTTGACTCTAGTGGAATTCATGTGATTTGCTGTGATTGAACTACCTTTAAATAACATATTTAAATGTATTAAGTCTGTCTTAAAACAACTGTCAGGTACCCAAATTAGCACTAAAACAAGGGTTTCTGTGCTATTTCATTCCATGTGAAATATTCAGTGGCAAATTCTTGGCATGATTAACCACCTCTCTGTTTCTGTCCCCTCCCCATTTACAGTAATGAATGACATTGTTGGGACCATGTTTAGTAAAGCCTTTATGGATGAACTTCTCAAACCTCAGCAGCTGTATTCTCACAGGACATTGAAAACAGTGCTAACCCGGTTAGCACACGCCTCCATCATGAGGCTGAACCCAGCTAGTATGGACAAGGTATGTACACTAGAAAAAGCTTGATTTTTAAGTTCTTATAGGGGCAAATCTCAGTCAAGTCTTCACAGGCAAACTGGAAGTCAGTTACAAGTCTTTTAGTTATTTGAATGCTGACCAATAAGTGATGCAACATTTTAATCCACAGGCCAAATAATTAACTATTCTAGGTGTGTGGCCATTTTTTATGTGAATTTACTAGGTTTAAACTTGTGATTTTCATTGTTTTGCTCTCAAGTCTACAGTGGAGTCAAGTCTCAAGTCTTTGTAAATCATGAAGCTGGTGATATTCTATATTTTTGTTATTGACAACAAATCCCAGCCCCAAGCCCATTCGCTCCCACTGAAGACTTAAATCTTTAAAAATGGGTCATGAATATTTAGTTTAATTGTTTTAAAGGCTCAGTAATTTCCTAAAACAGCTGGGCACTTCAGTTTTTAGCAAACGTTACTCAAACAGGAGTGATAAGTGTATTTCTTGAGGAATATATATCTGCAGATTTAGTTATTGGACAACAATGGATATCTGTGACAGATTAATAAGATACTGTAAATCAGGTTTGGCTGCACAGACAATGCATGTTAGGGGAATCAATTCAGTGACGGTTTAGGTCTTTTAATGGGATTTGTTGACAGTAGTAAAAATTTTGAATATGCCCAAACTTTAAGTCTGACTCCAAGTCTAGAGCTCTTTTATTAGATGCAATTGAGAAGGATCTTGTGGGTAAAATTATCAGTTTAGGAAGTGACAGGTAGTTTTATTTGATGGTCCTCAAGTTCAATGTTTCTTTTATTTTGTTTTTCCTCATGTAGCTCTATGAGCTGATGGTCATGGCTTTCAAGTATCAAGTCTTCCTTTGTCCACGCCCAAAAGACTTGCTGCTCATCTCGTACAATCACATAGATACCATCAGAGAACTTGTGAAAGACACTCCTGTGGTTGTGAACCAAGTGGATGAGACACATAGGAAGATCATTGAGGTAGATAACAGTTGTAAACCAGTCTTGTACTGGATCATTCCATTACTGAATACTTTTGGTTTGAAGTTACATTTTTTAAATTCCACTACACCTTTGTTACATATAATTTCTGCAAACAGTCTTTACAATAAATTAGTCTATACTGTCTAAATTCCAGCTGTCAGTTTTTAGCGTCTGTATGTACATCCTGTGTGACCTGTTTTTCTCTTGATGTAGGCATACTCATTGTTGTCAGAGGGTGAATTCCAGCTTCTCAGACAAACACTGCTCATATTTTTTCAAGACATGCATATCCGCGTGAGTCCTTGTGTCATTTTATCTAATCATTCCATACAAGTGAGATGAAAATATAAAAAAAACTTTTTTTTCTCAATCAGAATTTTTTATTCTCTCATTTAGGTGTCGCTTTTTCTCAAAAATCAAGTACAGAATCCCAACGGACGTTTTGCCCTGTCGACCTCAGGACCAGTGCCTCGTGGGATAGATGTTCCAGGGCTAATTAGGTACTGTAGGTATAATTATGTCTTGCACATATGATGACATACAGATTGCTGTCAATAGACTTAACATGATTTATGCAACTTTATTTAAAGCCAAGATCAAGTTTAAAGGACCGGTTCACAATTTTTCAAGTCTGTCTAAAGCAACAGTTAGGTGCCCAAATGAACATTGAGAAATAGGTTTTTCTTGCCATAATCATTCCTCCTGTTCATACTGACCTTTAGAGGATCCCTTCATAATGCACTTGGGGGACAAAATCCACGGTTTATCTGAAGATAATATGAAGCCTCAGCTGTCCAAATTAGTCAAATCAAGTAGATATCTTGCTTTAGTGCCAAAGTCCCTCTTTTTCTTACAATACTTCCACTGCAGCTCAACAAGGAAACACAAAGAGGGAATTTGATGCTAAAAAGACTGTAAATGTGGCAGATATCCACTGGATATGACTAACTCAGACTGCTGAAGCCTCACAGATAAACTTTTAAACACATTTTTACATAAAATCACTGTGTGGACACACTGTGGATTTTGGCCCTCATCACTTACATTGAAAGCACATTTGAAGGGGATCTTTTAATAGCCAGTATGAACAAGAGAAATAATTACAGTTAGGAAAACCTCTTTCAGTGTTCTTATGGGCCCCTGACTGTTGTTTTAAGACACATTTGAAAAATTGTGAACCTATCCTTTAACACAAACTGAAATAAGTTTTATTGTTTTATAATGGCTGTTAAAATGGTTGTTCGGTGTCATTTGCACACAGCAAGCCAGATTTGGCTGCTTACATGTGTGGTGCAACTGCAAACGCTCTGCTGACAAGCTGACATATCTTAATTTGCAATATTCTGGCATTTAGTCTCATATATATTCTGTCTGCGTGTAAGAAATATCTCAATATTCCAGAGTATCATCATCTGCTTCCTGTTTCCACAGGGCATTTGACAGTAAGGGAAGAGAAGTGAGACGAAGTGAGTTCCCCACAGGAGGAAGTTACACCAGTCCCATCAGACAGGGATCCTTTGAGCTTCATGGAGACAGAGTCATCAAACTGGGCATGAACATGTAATGCACCTTTATCCTTTATGTCTTACACATACAGTTCTGTGGCCTGTGCATGTGGATAGCCCTCCACTTGTGAGTGACACTGCTGTGTTTTGTATTTCATGAATTAAAGGTACACTGTGAACCATCCAGAGGAAACGCACACATCCAAGGCTCCTTCTGTCAAGGTAATAATGGGGCTTTTTCATGGCGTTTTCATAGCAGGAAAAAGACAGGTGTAATTATTAACATCAACAACTGCTGCTTTCAGTTTAGATTTTCCAGCTATAAGGCCCTGCTATTGTGAATGATGGCTCACTGGAACACCTTTTTCTTTTAAATTGGTACACCACTTTTTGGTACAATTCAATTCATATACAGTATGTTAATAGAGGTGACTTAAACAATGGTAGAACATGCTGACATTGAGATAAAACAGTTACATGACAATGTAAAGTTAATAATACATGTGTTTATAAACAGAAAGGAAGAGGCTGCAAGCTGGATTTGGCATGTGATATAGGAAATAAGGTGGTATATACACACTTTCTCATTTAAGTGAATGGGAAGGTGTGTCCATACTTTTGACAGGTACTGTATGGGTGTGTATGTCATTATTAGTGTTTACACAGTGTGTATATATCATTGTGTGTGTGTGGTATGTATGAATGCTTAATGGTGCATTTAAATGGAGCACAGTCCTTGTAAATGTCATTAGTGACACCTGTGTTCTTCCTGTTGTAACATTTCAAAATGTCCACTGTTGAAACGGCATGAAACTGAAACTATTACACAAATATGTAAACACAATCCCAGTAGTAGAATACAAAGAAGTACATTTACACAAGTACTGCACTTAAATAAAGTTGTACTTTTTACATGAGCACATTTATTTGACAGATATAGTTGCTGGTGTCTTTGCAGATAACGGCAATGCCTGAATGATGCCATACTTGCACTATTACTCCTTTTACATTACTTAAATAACTCCCATCACTGTTTCATTGTTGCATTGTATATAAACATCTCATCACACTTTATCGGAAATACAGCATATAAGCATTTATTGAACTGTATGGTGTATTTGTCTAATGTATACACATAATTCTCAGATCTACTTTGCATTACAATATACAATATTTTATCTTTTACAATGTTCTACTTTTGCTTTTTGTTCTTTTATAATGTCCCTGTTATAATGGAACTAAGCATTGTACTGCACAAGTTTTTTGTCCACCTGCCAAATGTCTAGTGAATGTTCACATTTTACCAGCCACTTCAATTCTTTTAAATCTTTGATTGCGATTTATATACAAAACATATGATTAGCTTATAAAATACAATGTATTGTTATAGATTCAACTACTTTCCAATCCTATATTTAAGTGAAGGATGTGAATACTGTTTCCACCACTGCGTAATGCATTAAACACAGTACAGTCTAGGTTTGAGGTCTGTTTTCTGTTCATGTATTACTATAACCTTTTTACATGTTTTCTTCATGCAGAGAAGGGTTTCTGGCACAACTTCCGAAAAAGTCTAAAGAGGTCCAAAAAAAAGAACCTTTAAATGTTCTGTGCGTAGATGTGCTGACTCTGATGAAGGCCACACTAAAGTTCTTCTTTTTACTACAAGTGTTGCTGGAGTTTTGACCTCTTCGAACCTCTCTCTTGCAGCAGAAAGATGACACTCCCAACCTGCTGGCCAAGGAGGAGCTGAACCTGTTGGCCCGTCTGATGGGCAGCGTGAAGGCCGAGAACATGCCTGACACTGAAACCGGCTTTCGGATCAACCTGTTTACTACAGACCAAGAGGAGGACGAGGCGTGAGTGTTTATTTTTCCATCTGTCATTACTTTTAGTTAACTTAAATTCCATTCCAACAAACATGGCTTTCTTTTGTTTAACAGAGGGACTTCAGGTGGGGCTGAGGAGTCCTTGTACGGAGTGATAAATATTCAGGCGATGCAGGTAAGTGCTGATGTTATGACAGTAGGAAAAAAGTGTTGCACACTCTGGCTCCATAAACATTTCTCTTTTATTTAGATGGCATTTCAGCCTTCAGGCTTTAAGATCAACAATAATAACAGGGCACAGCCACTGGTATGTTATGTAGGCTACACCCTAGTAACACATCTGATAGTGATTAAACAGTCACGTTCCAAACTTTGTACCTATCCATCAGCACCTCACTACAACCCTTGATGTGCGTTTACTTTTCCACTTTACAAGGTGTTGATGTTATGCCATAGTTTTTAGTTATGCAACCTGTTAAGTCTGTAAGCATATTCTAAACCTGATACAGGACCTGCGGCAAGCTAAAAACACTATAATCATGGATGCAGCAAAGAAGCTATACACACCTCATTATTAATTCATTTTAAGTGTTAAGTTATTTGAGAATAAAGTCATAACATTAATTCACACTTTTCTGAAAATGTGACACATTTTTTCTTAATGGATTGTAGTTCACCAACAATTAACAATCCTTTTCATAACATTACTGATCTGTTATTTAAGAACATTTGAAGAGCTGTCCTGTTTTTGTTCGATTCAGGATGAACAGGCTGCGACTGAGTTGGCGCAAATCGCCGGACTGTTTACGGAACGAGAAGAGCAGCCTGAAAATCCGAGCAGCAACAAAGGAGACGAACTGCTGGCCATGATGGACGACCTCTGAGTCTGTTGTTAGGTTTCAGAAATGAGTGAGATGAGTCAGAAATGCAGGTATTCATTGTTTCAACTTTATGGCCAAACTGACTAATGCCAGAGTCTTGTATCTCAGGTTAAATCACATTATTTGTCACTATTAATATCACTTTATCTGTCACTGTGAGCTTCTGTACAATCTGTAAAATATGCAGTTAATGTATTCTGTTCTACAAATTAAATTAATTAATTAAATTATTTAATATTCCTTTTTTTCTTCTGCTATCCCATTTTTTAAACAGTTAGGCTTTTTCTTTCCTTGCACACATTGACTTGGGATCGGGAGTTTTAGTGAAATACAGTGGATAAGTAATCAGGTTTCCCATCCATTTTAATGCACTGTAAATATGTTGTAAAATAGTATATTTAAAAACAATAGTGCATGGTAATCAGTATGACAGATGTAGGACTTTATTCATCCCTTTGACTGTATGTACTGTATTTTTTAATTCTATTTTAATGTACTGCATATCTGTTTTTATGCTGCTTGTATAGATATGTTTGATACAGTTATTTGATCAATTTTATATTATACTTTTGACCCATATGTAATTATTCTTGTAATATTTTCCTTAATTAATTTAGTCTTAAATGGTTTTGTAACCTCTGTGTTCTATGTGCTGCTGCTCTGTTGGCCAGGACACTCCTGTTAGAGATTTTCAATCTCAGAGGTTGTTGGTTAAATAAAGTAGGGCTGCAACTAATGATTATTTTCATTATTGATTAATCTGCTGATTATTTTCTTGACTAATCAATTGGTCGTTTTATCTATAAAATGTCAGAAAATAATGAAAATACCCATTATAATATCCCAGAGTCAAAGGTTACATCTTTAAATGTCTCATTTTGTCTAAACAACAGTCCACAACCCAAATATATTCAGTTTACTATCATTTATGACAAAGAAAAGCAGTTGGACACAGTCTTGTCAAATGGAGAGTGTGTGTCTTATTTGGCATCTACAATATTGACTGATTCTACACATTTATATACTATATTTGAGGAAATGTCTGTACTGAACTTTCTCCTGTGTATTAGTTTGTTTCGTGGAGCAGCTGCCAGCAGCCTACAGGGGCGCTGTTGTTGTCCTGTGTTGAAGAATATCTGTGACGCACAGACGCAAAGTGAAACGTCATCACGCTGTATTTCCTGGCGACGTCTTCGTGCGGGAAAAGTTTTGTTGACATCCGTGCTTTTGATCTCCTCCCGCGAAGGTTTTGTGTGGGTTTTTCACATGAAGTAAGGTTTTAATTAATGCAGGTAAATATAACACACACAACATCTTAAGTTAACAGTATAATATGGGCTCTTCAAGGCTTTTTTTTTAATGGTCGTAGTTTTGTACGTGGTTCGCAGCTGAAGCTAACAGTGAATCTGACTTCTAAACGTTATCAGCAAGACACACAAATATCACAATAATCATACAAATAACTGTGATTTTTGAGATGAGAGTGGATAAATTAAATGAGTTACAATCTCTGTGATATCCCTCACAATGAAGCCTGTGCCAGTATCTCATTTTTCATACTGATATTAGCTTAAATCTGTATGTTTTTGTAAGAAATGGAGAAACTGCTAAGTTAACATTATATTGTTGTTTTTTGAGCGTAAGTTACATGTTTACTTTTACAGCTAAGTTAAGTTGCTGCCAATCAGCCAAATATCAGTGGTAAAAATATATTTGGGCTGATTCAGATGCTGCTTGTTAAAGCTAGTTTTGACAGATATCAATAGTGACAGAATGTCAGATTATTGCAGATATTTTGATTTTTGTGTTGTATTTCTGCTTGGAAAACTCATGAAACATGGCCAGTAGGTAGATAACATAAAGTTTCTACTGCCAGACATTTTTAGGGTTGAAACTAACGATTATTTTCATTATCAGTTAAACTGTGGGTTAATTTCTATCTATCTTACTATCTTACTATCAGAGAGGACTAAAGAAACCAGAAAATATTAACATTTTAGAGGCTGGAATCAGAGAACTTTGGACATTTCCCTCTAAAAAATTAATTTTTTAGATTTCGATTAATCAATTATCAAATAGCTGGCAATTAATTTTCTGTCAATGAATAAATCGACTATGTTGCAGCTCTAGACATTTTTGATCAAAGTTTTTTCCAGGTTCTTTTTGGAGGGACAGTACTCAAAAACACTGACACTCTCTATGTAATACATTGTTTTGCCAATTCTCAAGACCATCTTTCACTCCTCAGAGTCTTGAACTGAAACCCTCAAAATTTGAATTTAAAAGGACCTAATAATCAGGCATCTGTGAGATCACAATAGGACTCTAAATTAATGCTTTATCGAAGGCAGGGGCATGTTAACATATGGCTGTGCACTCAGTTGCCAGTTTATTAGGCACATCAGCTAAAAGGTCAACTTTATTGCAGGGCTGTTGATAATGATGGTCATCTAGAGCTGAGGTTGAATATACTTAACCAAAGAATTGTAATTTAAAATGTAAATCTCTTCATGTGGTATGAGACATAATGGTTCTTGTCACTTTGTTTAAAGTGATTTGATTGGCTGTAGTTCCTGTTGCTGCTTGCTTTTGATTCGCTGAAGGCCTCTTGATTGTTTTTGTTACTCTAATGGTGGAACATGACTGTTTAATCACTATCAGATGTGTTACCAGGATGTTGCCTATATAACATACCAGTGTCTGTGTCCTATTCTTGTTGATCTTGAAGAGGGCCTGCAAGCCAAAATGTTGTCTAAATGAGAGAGAAATGCATACAGAGCATACATGCATACAGAGTTTGTGACTTTTCCATTGTATAATTTTTTTAATGACCTAAAACTATTCCTTGCAACATTTACAATGTTGGAAATATAATGAAAACACTCTATAACACAGGCTCTAACTTGTTTTGATTATTTCTATCTGGTAATGAATTGCATGGCATTAACTGACCTTTAACCTGCCTGCAGGTATCGCTGACCTCCAAAGATCCTCTTCAACAGAGTTCATGGAGTCAGAGGGGACTGAATCCCCACCGTCGGGCTCGGGCCCAGCTGAATCTTTTAGCTCTATTCGGGAGCGCACCATCGCAGAGAACAGCATGGTGGTGCTGCTGCAGGGCCTGCAGGGGGAGGTGACCACGGTGGACCTGAAGAACGAGAGCACGGCGAGGGGCCGTGTGGTCAACGTGGACGCCTTCATGAACATACGTCTGGCGGAGGTGCTGTACCGCGACCGGCGGGGGCAGCTCACCCAGCTACAGGACCTGTTCATCACCGGTAGGAATGTCCGCTACGTTCACATTCCAGACCACATGGACATAATGAAGACTATACAGGGCCAGCTGGCCAAGATCCACCGGGTCCGCAACTTTGCCAGCGAAGGGGGCGGCAGGAAAGAGTATGCCAGGAAGACAAAATAACTTTTTGTTCTTTAGAAGGATACAAAACTCTGTTGGGTTGAACTTAAATGTTTAGACCAGTCCAAAAATACTTGCTGAATGTGTTGAGGTTACGGAGCGTTTATCGGACAAGGCAAACGATTTGAAGACATCATTAGGAAATTGTAGTAGGAATTTTTCTGTATTCTGACATTTTATAGAACAAATGATAAATTAATCAGTCAGGAAAATAATAGTCAGATTAATTGATAATGAAAGTAATCATTACTTGCAGCCCTAAAGCCCTAAAGGTTTGGGAATCCCAACACCTCCTAAAATAAATGTGAGAAGTCACAAGATGATTTAAAAAAAAATCTGTTACACAAATATGTTATTTTTCTGACTTCTTGCTCTTTTTTTTATTTTGAAATATTGGATACTTTCATCTCTTCAAGCTGCTCACAACTCATGTCAGAACTCGGTCATATTGTATACGCGTGATGAGGGGTCTCAAGTTGTTTCATTTTATGGGGTCACAAAGCTGAAAAAGTTGTGACTATAACCCGACAGATACTAGATTTTTGAAGCCTATATCAAGTTTAAAAATCAGATAATGCTATATCGACCGATAATCTTTTTTTTTTTTTTGGTCATACATATTTTTTGCAACATTTTTAATGAGGACCCCTTAACATTGTGACCAAGATATGCGCTCAGTGTGTCGTTTTACAGTTTAAACTTGTCTGCGCTCTCTGGTGAACAAACTCTAATGGAGACGCTTTCTAAATGACCTCAAACATATCTGTACTTACTTATCAGCCGACATATATTATACTTAAAACTTATTTATCAGTCAGACTTTAGTTGTGAACCACTGGACCAGCTGATGAGTTGAACACTGTCTTTGTGTTTTTTTGGTAAATGGGTTTGTGATCTGTAATTGATATTAAATAACAGCAGTGAACGGCCGTCTTCATCCTCTTTTGATGAAGTAAGAACAATTTTTTGAAATGCATACAATAATTGTAAATAAAGATGCTTACAAGTAAGTCATTGTCCTGCCAACTCTCTGCTGCAGCACTTAAGAACTTACTTAAGGTTAAATAGAACATTATACAATCAATAGTCAGAGCAGGTGTGGCTCAGGGTGTCAGCTGTTTTCTCTCGGGCATGGGCGTTGAAGAATCCTGGCACTCACCACAACTCCCATCTGTTTGTCTGTGAAACCTGCCCAGATTTAATAACTGCCCATACGCAGGAAAACATTAGTCATGATCAATGTCACTCTGGTGGAGAGGAAAAACAAGCAGGCACGTTTCCAAAGCTTCTACCTCACAAACATCTCTGCTGTGTGCATCAGTGAGCCGTCACTCTCTCCTGTGATTGGCGGTGTGACATCTAGCGGAGCGGGAGGATGGGACTTTGTTTGGCCAATGGAGGCGAGCGGAGCGGAGCGGGTGAAAGGAAGAGAGTGTTTCCCTTGGAAACTGCCGTCGCAGTGTTTCTCCCGATACACAAATACGATTGGGAATTTGAGGAATTTGCAAAGGGGTATGTTATTCCAATGCAGTGTCAGGAAAAGGACAGGCCTGACATAACACAGGCGGGGGCAGCTGGTGCAGATAAAAACCTGCACTGTACAGAGATAGGAGTGCATTCACCAGACGTTTAAAAAGAGTGAAACAATGTGTTAAATTAAGAGGAATACGTGCTCCCAGCTTTCAGGAATGTCCCTTAGCAGTTGGATCATTGTTTTGGCTACAGCTTTAAAGGACATATTTTTCTCTTGACTTTGTTTGCTTAAAAACCAACCTGAATGACAGCAACCACCCACATAATGACTGCTTACTGCTTTGCTAAAAACACGACTGAGTGCCACATCAACACTCACCAGGCTCAGAATAGTACCTAAAAGAGGCTCGACCGCATAAACAGTTCTTTTACAACACATAACACATCCTGGTTTAGGGTCATACCAGTGGTCAAACAACTCAGATCCTTTATTTAAATAAAGCACCAATACAACAATACAAAAAATGCTCCATCACAAGTAAAAGTACTATTAGTGTTATCAGCAAAATATACTTTAAGTATCAAAAATAGAATTAAAAAATGGCTCCTGTGACTGATATGGTATTAAAAATGACATGATTAGACTGTTAGTACCAGTGGTAAAAAGTACATTTATACTTCTTCTGCAGTACATTTCAGAGGGAAATACTGTACTTATTACTCCACTACATTTATTTCACAGCTTTGGTTACTACTTGCTTTGCAGAACAACATACAAAACATATGATCAACAAGTAGACTAGCATTATTTTTTATAGATTAAACTACCCCACGGCATATAAAGTAGCCTACCTGCCATGACATTACAATGTTAATACATCAGTAATTACGATCCAGATATATAATATAAACATAGGATTTTTATTTGTGAAGGAGTATTTTTAAGGTTTCAGTGTTTACACAGTGGATCTGAGTACTTCTACCTCTGGTTAATACTGATGCATCAATGTGTAAACCTCAATGTTTCCCAACTGAAGGGTTGGGTTCCTCCAAAGGGTCATAAAATAAATTTGAGGGGTCATGCAATGATTAATGCTATCAGTGGAGGAAAGTAACTAAGTACATTTACTCAAGTACTGTACTAAAGTATATGATTGATATTTTTAAACCAGAAAATCTGTGTTTATTTTGGATGCCTTGTCACACATTTCAGATTTCTATGAGTTGTTTTCAGTTTCACCAAAGAGACATCAAATATTTGAAAAACTGAATACAGATTTGTGTTGCAAAACTTATTTTATCTTCTTTCTACCCCATTAATATATCATCTCATGACCCCTCAGATTTATCTTGTGACCCCATAGAGAGACCCGACCCCTCAGTTGGGAACCACTGCGCTAAACCACCTCACTGTACATGAAGTAGTTAAAACTAGTTTCACCTCGGCTGTTTACAGCAGTAAAATGCTACGTAAGCATTGATGGATCAGTATTAACAATCTAATAATGTAATAAATAATATCCTATCACTCTAAAAGGTCATATATCTTTAACTTTTGATACTTAAAGTACATTTTGCTAATAGTACTTCTGCACTTTAACTTAAGTAGGATTATGAATGAGGGACTTTTGTCTGTTTGTGGTTTTCTTTGATCTTTATTTTTTGTGAAATGTTGGATCGTTATTATTGAAAATGAAACCATCAGAGAAGTTTAGAGGGGAAATCACTCACTGCTGACAACTCATAGACATCTGAAACATGACGAGACTAGACACTGTTTTTTTTGTAATGAGTCACACACCAAAAAAGTTGGAACCCACTTAACTATGTGTGGTAATTTGTACGTTTATTTTATGTTTTTTTTTATGTAAATTCTTAACTCAAAAGTAACTACAGCTGTCAGATAAATGTAGTGGAGTAAAAACTACAAAATGTGCCTCTGAGAAGTAGAAAACAGCACAAAATAGAAATACCCAAGTAAAGTACCTCAATGCTGTACTTAGGTACAGTTCTGGAGTAAACGTACTTAATTGCTTTCCACAACTAGACTCCACCAAACAACAGCACCTGCGAGCCTGCGCTGCGTGCCGCTCCACTGTTTGCTTAATAAACTCAGTCAGGGACACAAACTGTACTGCCGAGCTCCTTTTTTCCTCTCCCTGGAAGCTGAGATTAAAATACAAAGAGCTCAATTAATCCACGAGCCCCCGCAGCAGCACGGCCCTGTGCCCATGGCAGCCGACTAGCTATTTCCTGTTCCACCCTCTTGGCTTTACAGTGAACAGACCTCACTGTGGTGTGTTTGTGGCCAGCAGAGGACAGATCAGCTCCCTCTGGTCAGCAGTGTGGCTCAAATCTGCACAGAAGGACACAAAAGTAGCAGACTATCTCCACTAAATGGTGATTTCTATAAAAGTGAGGACTCTAGTTGCAGTTTGGGCCTCTTATATTGGAGTCAGATGCTTGTGGTAGATGCATGAGGACCCCTTTAGTTTTACGTATCTCTTAGGAAAAGGAAACACCTCCTTTTTCAACATGAGTCTGGACCATTCCTGGCTGGTCCCTCCTTCCTTCTAAAGGATGAGAGGGAGTGGATCTTAGCTGCTTCCTCTCCGGCTTCCAGTAGCAACATCAGCTCCTCTGTCACGCACACTGAGTGACCGACAACAACTCACTGCTTCTCCTTTTCAGCGATGGGATCTTATTTATGTGTTGGCTGATGAGCATGGGTCACATTTGGAGGTAAATTCTTGATTCTTCAGAGGAAACTTTGTGGCAGCTCTCATCCAGGGACCAAGGTGAGTGATGTTCTGACTTGACATGTTTATCTTTTACCCATTTTGTTCAAATATATTTATTTTCATTTAAGTCAAGAGTTGATTGTGGACTGCGTGCTGAGGCTTTCTGTAATGGAAACCTGAATTCAAACAGATATTTGCACAAGAATCTTACTGAATATACTGCAGTTAGTCTGCTGTCAGGCAATAAACAAGGCAACAAACTATTTTATTAGCACAGCCTGCACCATGTTCTTTACAATACCGCAGGCCATAAAATTCTTTATAGGTGCAGTAGCTGCAATATGCCCAAAATCATCAACACTTTGGTTATAAATTCACAAAGAAAAACCCAGATTGTTACGTATATTTTATTACTTTCTTCAGTGTACTTTCATGTACTTTAAGGAGTTGAAGTATTGTAGTATTGTTGATATAATATGTAAGTATTTTTGACAGCAACTCATCCTCTCAAGCAGGATTGACTACTGTACAATAACAAGTCTTATTTTCAATGGTTTCAGGTTTCATCTTTTGACTTAAATAGGATTATCTAAGCAGGAAATGTGGGAGGGTTGAATGGGAGTGCATTTATGGGGTCACATAAACAGCTACAGCTGCCGGGCTTTGCATGTGTATGGTTAAGTCAAGAAGTTATTGGACTTGTCTGGAAATGTTAGGTGTTAAATCTGTCTGCCCGAGACTGCGGCTGCATAAAATGGACATTTGTCTTCCTCTGGTATTTGTTTTGGGCTTCCAGCTCGGGCAGACTTCACCACAAACTGCCTCCTTCAGGCTGTCATGAATTTCTGTGGAGCTCTTTATAAAAATAAACTGTGTGTATAGTGTCATTCTGCAAGTGAGGAAACAGAGCAAGAGTGTGCTTCTATGAGGACACAATTTCTAAAAACGCATTAGTAACTGTGCATCAGATGGGTGCTACAAAAATTTAATATCAAGTCTTTGAAAACAAGTGAAAAAATCTTCCACCACAGTGAGATTATTTCAACCTGTTTCCAATTGAAATCAACTTGTGACAGGAAGTTTCCAGAAATAGTGTCCAGATCTTGAAACATGGAAAAAATAAGGCAACTACGTCACTGCAGAAAGAAAAATTCAACTTGATTTTGCAAAATAACTCAAATAAGGTGATTTCTATCGGAAATAAGTAGAAATATCTTTACTGCCATGGCAGATTTTTTCATTTGTTTTAAGAAAATTACTTTTAAATCAAGATTAAATGAAAAATGCCTTTTTAATCCTTTTAGATCACATTCCTGGTCATACTGTGCACCTCTTCAACAAAATATGCCAAAATAAAGAGGAAATCACATATCAAAATCCAATTATGTTGTTTTCCTGTAAAACAAAATAATGACGTGTTCTTTCGTAGGCCTGATCCAACCAGTTTCAACCAATAATATCATCCACCCATCAATCTTCAACTTTTAGTAGCACAGAGCTAAGATTCATTATGACACGACCACTTTTTAATGTTCAAATCAAATTCCTCCCAACGTTACGTCCCGGCTGTCTATCCTGTTTCACTCGGAAATACATCACGATACGGAAGTTAGTTACTCTCAAGGTGCCGATTCATATGGACTTTAAAGGAATAGTTTGACATTTTGTAAAATTAGCTTATTAGCTCTCTTGCGGAAAGTTTGATGTCAAGATTGATACCAACCTCATGCCTGTATGTTAAATATGAAGCTACAGCCAGCAGCCGGTTAGCTTAGCTTAGCATAAAGACTGGTAACATGGGGAAACAGCTAGCCTGGCTCTGTCCAAAAGTAGCCCACCAGCACCTCTAAAACTCACTAATTAACATGCTAAATCTGGTTTGTTAAATCTGTACAAAACACAAAATGTGAAAATGACAATGTGTTGGACTATTTCTTGGTCTGTAACAGATTAGCCAAGCCTCGCTGTCCAACAACTGCCCCCAGCCAAGAAATAGTCAAGCACAAACCCCCCATAAAACCACAACCTTATTGTTTTTACGCTTCAGTTTTGTATGTATTAAAGAAATTAAACATAATGTGTTATTGCATGAGTTTAAGAAATGCTGGTCAGATTTTTTAGCTTCATAATTAGCACACATGAGAGACGTATCAGTCTTCTCATCTAACTCTCAGCAAGAAAGCCGGTAAGCTATTTCCCAAAATGTTAAACTATTCCTCCGAGGACGCGAAATTACACCTTCTTATCGAGTAGATAAGAAGGTGTTATCTGCAGTGTGATATATGCTACAAGTTTTAGAAACAGTCTGGTGGGTGGATGTAGAACAACTGGGTGTCAGGGCCAACCTTTAATTAGAAGAAAACATTGACCGAACATGAACTAAACCAAAAGCTAAATTGCCCACTTATGCGGTTCAGGTCTGGGGGCAGCAAATTGAGGATAGCAGATGGAGTCATGCGTCTCTCTGTGAAGGGAGTTAAATGCTGAACAGAAGGCAGCGCCGGTTGAGACCCACCAGTTCCCATTAGTCACTGGACCCTGAGTCAGCCACCATAGTGACTATCACTGTAATTGCCCCCCTGAAAAAATAAAAAAGAAAGCCTTTGAGAGTATACAGGGTCTGCCAAGAGTCACTGGGATAAAGATCAGGGTGGGAGAGCGACCCAAGCCCCCTGATGGCAGCGACTGGAGCAGGGCATGATTTGGCTCTCCCTGGAGAGAAAAACACCAGAAAGAAAAACATTTGGCTCCCACGCACATTGTTGTTGTAATGACAGGGAATGTGAGGGGGTGGGAAATATCAGTCATCATGTTTACATCAAGCTTTACTGTAACCGTGGGACCATCTGTGACAGGGTTTTACTCTAAACCCCCTTATCAGGAGAAAGTAGTTCTAACGGAGACTGTTAGATAATCTAGAGTAACAAGGGCCATCGTTCCTGGAAAGACACAATGCTGCTCAGTCTTTAGCTCGGCAACGTCGTCATCCGTTCAAGGGGACATATTATCCTTTTTCTGGTTTTCTGTTATTTATTTGCTGTTATGATGTTGGATGTCTTTGTTAAACATGGTCAAAGTTCCAAAACTTGAGGTTAACCCTTGTTGAACCCTGAACGCTTCATCTGTGATGGTTTTTTCTACCTTGCCGACGAGCTGACGTTAGCTTGTCGTTCATGCCTATAAACGGCCATCTGTTCCATAGCTTTGCTAGGGTTGTTGCTAAGGTTTTTCCATGTGTTGTCTGCATTGTCCACTCGTATATTTCGGATCGGACGTTGAGGTTAGCATTATTTAGCTCAAAGCGCTGCTTTGCCAAGTATAGCCCCACAGAGCCGCTAGCGTGGCTGTAGACTCTCGTCGAGTCTTGTGTCATTTTGGTCTAATTTTCTAATAAGGAACCCTTTATTAAGACCTTATAAGTTGTAATTCACTATTATCCTCCTAACATCTCAACATGAAACTTGCTTTGTTTTATTTAGATAATTCCTTAGTCAATCAGGGCGACCACTCCAATGGACAGTTTAACCTCTGACCTTTTGGAAAAGGGCTGCAGGGTGTCTAGACCAAATCCATTAATTAACTACTTATGAGGCATTTATGACCTGTGAATAGACCTGAGAAAATAGTTTAAAATAAAAAACAGCAAAATAATGTTTTATTCACGTCTTACTAACATTTATACATTTACTGCATATATTCAGCATGAAAGTCAGAAAGTAAGAATTTTTATTAGTTTCTTTCATTTATAACAGCAGACCTGACATCTTATTACACAGTGAGAAATCATTGAGCATTTGATCATATATTACCAACATTTATAAATGCGTTATTATTATA
Source organism: Thunnus maccoyii (assembly GCF_910596095.1). Lineage (NCBI taxonomy): Eukaryota > Metazoa > Chordata > Actinopteri > Scombriformes > Scombridae > Thunnus > Thunnus maccoyii. The sequence continues at coordinate 9,953,325 of NC_056547.1, forward strand.
AAATATAGTATAAACACCAGCCAAAGAGATTCTCACAACCTTGCAACCCCCAAACTGAAGGCAGAAATCACATGGATATTACAACACACAGGAAAATAAAAGTGAAAATTATCTTCATGGCTAGGTTTTTGGGGGGGGTGGATAATCAACCCTTTAATTCCCTCCTACTCATTCCTGTCTAACATTTTGACATCCGCCGGAGTTTCTGGCCAGCGGATATGTAATTCAGTGTCAAAACAAACATGTGAAATCCGACATGTCAGTTTTTCTGTGGGAAAAACAAAACAAAACCAAAAGTCAACCCATTTGCTTGACACCGGAAAGGAGCCTCCTCAGTCCTCAGGCACTGATGTCATAAATATAAACATCCCTATCGGACACAGAGGGGCCTCGCCGCGGGCCTGAGTATAAAACACTTACGAGGAACACAGTGTCCTTGTAGAGTGGCCTCTGACACTAGTTGAGATCACAGGAATGATGGGTGGAGCTTTGGAGGAACACATTTTGCTTTTGCTGATGAGCTCAGATTTCCCTTTAGGTTTAAAACTGTCACAAGAATATGAGATTTAGATGCATGTACTAACTGTTTGCATGTGTTTTTATGTGACAGGATCTGCCTTGAGTGGATGGTGCAGGAATCAACTGTAAAGAAAGTCCTGGAGATGGTAGATATTTGAACCCAAGTTGAACCAGGATGGAGCCTATTAAGAGAGACATGGAGCTGCTCAGTAACAGCATGGCGACCTACGCTCACATCAAAGGTAACATATCAGTGGTCTATACAACACTGGCTCCCAACCTCGAGATGGCATCACAAGTTGATTACCAATGTAGAAAATGAGAAAAAACTGAATTGTGCTCTAATCTTTGCTCTTTTCTTGCCGAATACTGAAGAGTTTTACCTCCTCGAGCCTCTAAAAACTATTGAAATGATTCAAATTAAGTAGTCTGAGAGAGTAAAAATCTCCTCATAACTCACAGACATGGACCCTGCGATGAGATTACTTGGTATTAAAGGATAAGTTCACATTTTTTTCTATTCTGTCTTAAAACAGGATTGAAAGAGTTATTGGTTATGGCTGTAATTGTTCCTCCTGTACAGTACAAATTGGCTGTGAAGTGTAAGTGATTGGGGACAAAATCTGCAGTCAAATACAGTATGACGGTGCTAGCAAGAGAGTGATTACATGGAAATGGTTGCTGGCAAACTGTACCGACAAAGAAATAAACAAATGAAACAAACTGTATGGAAAAATTGACCTTAAAAACCTTAAAAAAAACACTTGAAAAAATGGTCTACATTTATGTGCCTAGAAGACTTATCCCATTACATGTGTCACCGAAAGATCCTGTCACTATACAAGTATCATGTTGCTGATGTCAGCCTTTTCTTTTTGCCAGAAAATATCAATAAAAAATAAAGCTAATATGAGGCGTCAGCAGTCTGAATTAGTGAAAATAAGCGGGTATCTTCCAAAGTTCTTGGCTGGAAAGATTAGAACAAAATCGATGTTTAAAGTACAGGAAAATATCCAGTTTTAGATCTTCAGGCAGCGTTGATGCCACAGCATCTTTGACCACACAGTCAAACCAATCAACCTTAGGCGGCATTCAGACCAAAAACTTTCGTCACGGTGAGGTAAATAGTCGAATATGGCGTTCATGTTACAAAGTAACAGGCATGAGTCTCTCGGAGATAGTGTTCGTAGCTTCTTTCATCTCTTCTTTAGATGGTCAATGTTAGCATCGTCTTTTTGGCCTGTTTTAATGACTGTCATTGATTTTCACCTCATGGAGTGTTTAAATAATAAGTCTGAAGCAAGAAACTGACTTAATGACAAAATGGAAGTGAAAATTAAGACCCAAGTGGTCAGACCTCAGACTCTTACTAGCTGTTAGTTACTGTGCTTGTAGTGCAAAATCATTTCTTTGAGTTAGCACCCCTCCACAACAGCTCAGCAATGAAACACTATCTGGGGAAATAAGGAGAGAATTTTGCAATAAAATTTTTTGGAAGATATCAGCTGGATTTATCTGACTAAGACTGCTGAGGCCTCAGATGAACTTTGAGATGCCTTTTTGCACAGACAGACTATTGAGGATTTTGTCCTCTGTCATTTACAAGCAAAACACTTTAGGAAGGAATCTTTTCACAGCTGGTATGAACAAGAGGAGCAAATATAGAGACCAACAACTGTTTCAATGTACATATCACCATGTGGGTTTTGTTTTAAGGCAGACTTTTTAAAAAAATGTGAAAATAGCCTTTAAGGGGTGTAAGTTAAAAAAAAACATTTGGAACTACTGGACTCCAGCTTTGCAGCTCTAAACAAAATACTTTTCTGTTGAGCTTTAAGAATTCATTTCTCTGTCTAGCCGTCATCAGTTCCAGCGTCTTGGGTGTCCTGTTTTCTTTGGCTCAACACTGCTGCAGTTTGACTGTGTATCTGCTCATGGTGCTGAATATCATGTGGCAAGTTCTGTTGCTCAGAAGTAGGCAGTAAAGAAAAACAATAAAGAGCACAGATTTAGTTCTGTTTCTAGTCAGACTTTTTACCTTTTCTGAGGTCAAATCAAACCCGTCCGCTGTGTTTTTCTGCCCACGCAGCCAATCCAGAGAGCTTTGCCCTCTACTTCATGATGGGCGTCTGTTTCGGCCTGCTCATGGCGCTGTGCCTCATGGTGGCGGGCATCGCCTGCAAGAGGACTCACCGCCACAGGAGGCCTCCTCCGTCTCCTGAGAGGAGGCAGCTGAAGGAGTCCAGCGAGGAAGAGGAGGATGAGGAGGATGAGGACGAGGAGAGCATTGCAGGGGAAGACGGGGAGGAGGCGGAGATCCCCAAAGTGACAGTGGGGCCGATGAGCGAGCGCAGCAGCCAGTCCAACGGCACGCTGAGGAGCGTCAACGTGTTTGCGTCCGCAGAGGAGCTGGAGAAGGCGCGGCGTCTGGAGGAGAGGGAACGTATCGTCAGGGAGATATGGAGGAACGGGCAGCCGGACATCCTGGTCACAGGGACGGGGACTATTGGTCGGGTGCATTACCACTAACAGACACTTTGACTGAGACTGCAAAGAGAGAGACAAACGCAGTTGGACATTGGACAGAAATATGTTTCACATTGATTTGTATGGAGACCCAAAGTACTCAATATTAAAGGGACGCTCCACCAGATTTTACACATGAAGATCGGTTTACTCATCATGAGGAATATGACTCAACCTGTGAAAACAGTTGTTAATGTCTTTTATATCTCTGTAAGGAACTCAGTGAAGTCTGAAAAAGAGAAATTATGTGTAACACACTGGGGGTGTTTGGGTTTAAAGATGTGGACATTTACCGGTCAGGGAGGGTCTAATGAAAGAAGATATCAAGTTGCATCATGGGAATTGTAGGATCCAGCATTCCTGGAGCTTGAGCCATACAGAGAACTGAAAAGTCGAGATATCCTCTGCTGCATCAATCTTGACCTTTTTTTTTTTTTTTTATTAGTCTGTCTCCAAAGTTACGAAAGTGAAATATTAAATTGCTGGAGTAACCCTTCAAAATAAATAAATAAGACTTTAAATTTATGATATGAATAAATACAGAGAAAATATGGAATATATCAATAACATTTTTAGTAATCCAATACATTTTAAAGCTCAATATAATTTAATATTACTTCATCTTGCTTCTTTTCACTGAAAAGTAGTATTATGAAATAAAATGAATTGTGAACAATTGAATTGTGAAAAATGACATTTAATAAGAATAAACTTAAAAATTAATTAATTACCTGCAATAACCTCTAAACTGTTATTGTGAAAATAAGCAGGATGAAGTAACATGTCATAATAAAAAGGCTTTTTAAGGGTTTTGAGACATTTTCACAATTTCATTGTTAAATTACACATTTTGTCTGTATTTTTGAATATGATTATTTCATAATGTCTTATTGGTTATTAATATTGAACACATATTTCTTGTGACATATGACAGATGTTGTATGCATATTTGGCCTCATCTGTATTTTACTCCATGTTTGTAATGTGAATCAATAAAAGTTAAACCACTTTTTGAATCAACACCTGAACATTTTAATTAGTTATTAGTATTAACACCCGATTTTGACTTGTTGATGACACTAGATGAAAAGTTGAGGGATCACCAAAATTACTGCAATTCATCCTCTGAAGAACATGAATGGCTGCACCAAATTTCATGATAATCCATCCAATATCTTTTGAGATATTTCAGTCTGGACCAACCAAATGACATCACTGGAGCCACGCTGCTTGCATGGCTAAAAATGCCAAAAAATGAGCTTGTGTGTGATGTTTCTTTTTCTTATATGATAGTTAATGGAAAATAATCAGACAGTTTATAATATTTAGTTACCAACATTTTCAGTTTGTAATCTAAATTGAAGCTATTTCCTCTAGAGAGCAAGATGCAGATGTCACAAGCGGTTCTTCAACCAAAGAGTGATTTTGATTTCTCTTTGTTTTATTTGAATGTTTAGGGGTGTAAAGAAATAGTTTGACAGTTTAGGTAATACATTTAGTTGCTGGCTTGCTGAGAAGATCGATGCCACTATCACCTTTCTGTTAAGAATGGAGTTGGAGCCAAGAGACGGTTAGCTTAGCTAGCTAGTTAGCTAGCCTGGCTCTGTCCAAAGTTAACAAAATCCACCTAATTGCACCTTTAAATGTTATATCTGGACTGTTTAATGAAATAAAATAAAAACTGAAGTTCTCAAATGTCTAACTAACCATTGCTTTAAGATCTAAAATGATCCAGTCATTCACAAGAAAAAAAAGTGGTTTTGGAAGCTAGGTTAGCAAGGTTGGGAGCCACCGTTATTGACAAAATGACAAGAAAATAATGTGCACATTAATAGATAACTTAAATAATTATTAGTTGCAGCCTTAGTGTCACACAAACTAGTCCCAAATAGGAAGTTTCAGGGTGGGCTAATCTCAGCACAGATGCCTCCTTCCCACAGAAACTCTCCAGTCTTTTCCCAGCCTCTACATTGGCTTGTATCTCTGACCCCGTCACTTCCTGTGTTTCCCTTTCCACAATTCCCACCACACTACTTCAGCTGCAACACTGAGGCTCTCTGGTAAAATCATGTCTGTATGGGGCTATGAAAGAGCCATTTATGTGGGCTGTACTGTAGATATTACCAACGCAGAGCTTCTCCAAGTGGATCCAAACAGTGTCCCAGGAGACAGTCTATTTTCTGTTAGCTGAAATTTTCCCCCGTCGATCCATGAAAAGGCTGATTATGTTACGACTGGAGTGCTTGTTTCCAGTGTCCGTTAGCTGTCACGTTTTAAGTGGCATTGGCTGAATTGGAGATTGTTGTAGCGAGAGAGAAAACAACTCTCAATACAGACAAAATGAGACACTCATGACCTGATGGTGTGAGCTCATTCTGTGACAAATAGTTCATTCACAAATGTCTGAATTAAAATATCATTAACTCAAATGTTTTGTTTGTGGTCCTGAGACCCTGGTTGTCCTTTAACAGTTCAGAAAACATACTTAAAATTGTTTCACCTGTGATACTTCATGACTTTTTTATAATTGTTAAACTGATGACGTTTCAGGAGTCCTGAACAGAAAATGAAGCATAACTTCTGAGTGTGTGTGTGTGGTCTCAGACACCCCAGCTGTAAAAAGAGGTTAAATACAGTAGATTTTCGTGTCTGTATCCGGTGTTGACATTACTTTAAACCCTAAAACCCAAAGCCTGAAAAAGTCTAACAGAGGTCTAATATGGAGGAAGACTTCTCAGGGGCCTGACTGACACCAAACCTAAGTAACATCTCTAAGGCTGCAAATAACGATTAGTTTCATTACTGATTAATCTGACAGTTATTTTCTTATTTTTTCAATTAATCCTTTGATATGAAAAATGTTTCCCAAAGCCCAAAATGACATCCTCATATGACTTGTTTTGTCCACAACCCAAAAGATATTCAGTTTACTGTCATAGAGGACAAAACAAACTAGAAAATATTCACATTTAAGTTGTAATCAGAGAATTTGGAAAAAAAAAAATTCTTAAAAAATTACTCAAAATGATTAATCAAAATAGTCGCAAATTTATTTTCTGTTGATTGACTAATCGTTGCAGCTCTAAACATCTTTGTAGGATAACATACTTAACATTTCTTTGTCTGTGAACGACTTTTGGGCACACAAAAGCAATATATACATATTTCTTCATACATAATATAATATATATCATAACATAAAATGTATTTGTATGTGATAATGCCCTGTGGAGTTTGTCTTGAAAACAAAATAAGTTATGTTTACATTGATTGTTACCGTTCTGTGTATCCATGAGGTCTTACAAATGTGTTGAATGCATTGTCTTTCTCATAAAACATTTGCAAATTAGATTTTTAAAGTATTTTAAATCCTCCATTGTTTACATCCATGCCTACTAGTTTACAGTCTTCTTCTTTCCTGCCTTTGTTGGCTCATTACAACCTGGAGATCATTGGAATAATGTGAAACCATTGGCAGGACTTTGTATTGCATCAAACAGAATATAAACTAATAAAATATAAACCATTAGTATATAAAAAAAAGTGCTCCACTAGAGGTCAGAAACTGCACAGGGGACCTTTAACTGCAACTATTTTGACAAACCACTAATCATTTGTTATTTTTCAAGTAAAAAAAGGTAAATAATTCCTGGTTACAGCTTCTTAAATGAGATTTTATTTGTTGTGGTTTGTGTTTAGACTGTTGGTCAGATAAGAGAAGCTATCTGTGAATGGTATGGAAAATTATTATGTACATTTTCCACTAATTTCTGGTATTTTATAGACAAAATAATTAATCAAAATAATAATCAACAGATTAATCAATAATGCCAATAATCATTAGTTTCAGCTGTACGGTGCTTTATGGTCATTTCTGTATTTTGTCAACTTTATTAAATGTGCAAGTGAAGTTTATGGCTGAGCTAAAAGTTATATATAATACTTTTAAGAAGAAATATATATTTAAAAAGGTAAAAACTGGGTTGATCTAGAAATTATTATAATTATTATTGTTATCATATTTACACATACAGCAGTTTAATATATGAGACCCAAAATAACGAGGAAGTAAAGCTAAAATCAACACAGTGGGCCGTCTTAACATTTCTTCAAATCTCATAAAATCACACTCACAGATTTGCCCTGAATCAAAGAAAAATTTATTGAAAATTAAAAGACATGTACTTAAAAGCTCTTGAGAACAGTAAAAAAGTTTTCAGCTTCGGATTAATCAAAACAAACAAAAACAAACAAACAAAAAAAAAGACACAGTCCTACAGTTCTGTTTAGTACATGCAGTATGTACAGTCAAAAGTGGGACGAAGCAGCACAGTGAGATTCACCAAACTAGTTCAGCTAGTTTGTGTTAACTCCTCTTAAAAAAATAGACACTTTTCATCTTTGCCTTTGACAAAATGTTTTGTTTCTCGACACTTTTTTCCCTCTCATCAGGTTTCATGACAGAAGATTAAACTGTGGGTCTTTTTTTGCGAGGACCATATTCATCTTTTGTTTCCCCTACCTCACACATTAAGATTATAATAATTTAGGTCTTATAATTCTATACATGTATTCGCCTTTTGTCATAACTATTCATCTTTTTTTTTTTGTTTTATTAAAACTCTAAACAAAAGGTAGCCACTTACCTAAACTTATTTGACAGAGGTGTAAACCTACATGTGTTTATCAGTCTAAAAGCAAAGCAAATCAATGGATTTCGGTGCTAATCCTTCAATTTACACTTGTTTTGAACTGAAAACCTCCACAATAAATGAGAATATACTGTAGCACGAACACACGTGACTTCCTAATGAGAGATACAGATGAAGTGGCACTATATGAAAAAAAAAAAAAAAAGCTCAGACAATACAAGTGACACACATCAATCATTCAGGGGAGTAAAACAAAACTCATGTTTTGTGATTTATAAATGACAATCATGAGCCCTGCGCCCACTACTGATTGGTCCCATGGAGCGAGGTATCAATCAAACTTTTCATGCAGTAACATCAAAGATTTATCACAGCCCAAACACACATACACACACACACATACACACACACACACAAAGAAAAAACAATGACATGGAAATCATCTAAAGCCTTCCAACACTGACAGACAGGAAGTACAGAGTTGTACCTTCAAACAGATTACAGAAGTACATGTTACTGTAGAATTATTATCTAAGGCACAAATGCTTTTGTTATTCTCTCATGTTTTCAGAGAATATTAAAACTATCTTTGAACTTTTTTTGCCTCAGTACTTTCTCCCTTACAGCGTACAATTAAGTCACCGTGAAACCAAATGCGAACTAAACCAACAACGGTTCTCGTTACATAAAAAAAAAAAAAAAAAAAAACACCCTGAAATTATCCTCACATACAAAAGTAACAGAGTGTTGCTCTTCATTCAAGTCAGTTACAGTTCTTTTACTTCACTCGAACTGTGAGAAGGCTCAAACTCACTGAACAAATTTTAACTGTTAAATGATGAGATGATGTGGAGGGGGGGAGAAAAAAACAAGAAAAACAACCCCTTTTTTTTTTTTTTTTTTTTTTTTTTTTTTAAACCGCTCTGCCGGGGACGTTGCTGCTACCGGAGTTGATGGAGCGACGGCTGCAGCAGCTCACTGTTTCTGGGCGGAGACGTCTCCGACACCCTTGGCGTCTTTATGATCCATCTCTATGTTGTCGTCTCCCATGTCCCCCTCTTCTCCTCCCTGGAACATGTCGTGGGTCCACTTCGGGCTGCTGCCTCCTTTGCGGTAGACGAAGCGACCCCGGCGGGTCGGGAAGGACCCTCGGCCTCTTCCGCGGTTGTCGACCCAGGTTTTCTCGCCATCGCGATCATCGTGCTGAAAATATGTGCAGACAGTGTTAAAGGTCAAGATGAGAAGAAGAAGAAGGGTTAAATCCTTTATCACAGCAGGATAATTCAGCCATGTGCATCAATGTGAAGAATCAAGAATTAAAAAAAGGGACCACTCACCAAAAAACTGGGCAAACTTCTTTATACTTTTTAAAATGTATTTATTTTTAACTGCATTTCTTCAATGTTTAAATAGTTTGAAAGTCTTGTCTCTAACATGTTTATCAGGAAATTTTATGTTTATCTTGAGCCATGTTTGTTCGCTGCCCTCTTAAGTTAAGATTACAGTCTTTACTCTGATTAAAACAAACCTCAAATACTTTTAAATAAATATTAGTTTTGCTGTTTTCCACAGCTGACTTAAATAACATAAATACTGGTTAACCACATCCAGTTAATGAAAGCTGTATACTGGCTCCACTTGTTGTGAAGTGGTCTTTCAAGAAAGAAATAACTTGCTTCACTGTAACGCAGTTCATGTCGGTATCAACAAAAAGAAAAGTGTTGCTTTACGAGAGCTGGGCTGATAACTCAGCCAACATGACTTTATTGAAGATATATCAACTGAAGAGATATTTGAGGTGACTTAGAGACAGTGTTGCCATTAAACTGTTTGTCCCACTAGAGAATACTGACTTTATTTTTCTTTTATTATGTCATTATAATTAGAGTTTGGGGGCATTTTAGGGAATGAGGGTGGGGATGGTTGAGATGTGTCTCAACCCGGCACTGCAGATCGCACCAGCGTTTATTTTTCCAACTGTAACATGTTTAACTTGGAGCGTCTTGGTATTCAAATGGTTATGACGCATTCCACATTATCTGCAACGTCCCTGGTTCGACTCCAGCTGGGGACTTTTGTTGTATATCATGCCCCCCCCCCAGCCCATCCTGCCTCAAAGATCCAGGATATATTGCTTACAGGCTCATATAGCTGTAAAAACCTGAAACAGCGTTCTGTAAATCTACAGTCAGCTTAAAGTTGAAGCTGTAGCTCCAGAACTGCTTGATAATTATTATTAGTTGTCCATGTCCACATACTTCACATATATGGATTAAATGTAGTCTATCTTGATTTGTGAGTGGCCCACATTCAAATCATTAAAGTTATCCATTAACATCTATAAATGTCACTGAATTAGTTTTCAGAGACTCACCAAGTAATACTTCCTACTTTTGGGAGTGTATTCAGGGTCCCACTCCTCCTCTGGAGGGCGCACTGGAGGATTCATATTGGCAGGGTTGCCATTGCTGTTGTTGCCTGGATAATTTCCTCTGTTCCAACCTCGTCCCCTCACTCTGGGGAACTGAAATCATAACAAGAGGTTGAATTGAGCTTGCAGTAAAGTGACAAGTACATTTAAACATCCAGTTTTGTTTTGTTTGGTTTTTTTTTTAACAATCATTGATTCTAAGATGAAGATTTTTTTTTTTTTTTTTTTTTTTACAAACTTGGTCCAAGTCAGAGTCAAAAATCGACCCAGGGACGATGAGAATGACAGAACACACACAACAATAATTAGGCTTCACAAATGAAAGCCGTACGGATGGAAATAAAGCATTTTTGTTTAGTAATGAGGTGAGATCCACTGACTTGCGCTACATTACCTTAATAAAAATCAGGTAGTGCATGGAATATGTATGATAGAGTGTCATCATCATTATCATCATCATCCACATTATGTTCCTTAGCATTAGGAGGAAGGAACAGAGCAGAGAAGCGTAGTCTACTGTGATGCCATTAGGACAGAGAATTGCAAGAAGATGAGATGTCAGTACCTCAATGAAAAACAAATACAGCAGCAGAAGAGATGAACAAAGCGCGGACAGGAACTTACAAATCCACGGCCTCGGCCTCTCTCCATGTTGTGGCCCTCATATTCGCGAGGGCCTCTCTCCCCGGGCCCGCTGTAGTCCCGCGGGGGATAACGCGAGTGACCGTAGCCCTCCCCCGCATGCTCCATCCCCTCTCCCATGTACTCTTTACCTCTGAAAGGTGGGGGATAAGGGGATGGAGAGGACGAAGAGGAGGAGGAGGATGGAGAGCGATCCCGCTTCTTCTTACCCTTCCTGTGAGCAAAACATAAAACGTTACCAAAAGAGAAGTTGAAGATTTGTCAAAACTGTGTAAAAGATATAAACTGTAAGGTGTGAAAAGCTAGTAGAGTGGTTACAAGTGTTACAAGAGACATGACGTTTCTGTTTTCTCCTCTTCATTCTTCACGTATAAACAAAAAACTAAACGCTGGTTTCACACAGGATGTGACAGAAACAACAAGAAAAGAAATAGCTTCTAGCAGTATTTAGATAAAGAATTTGTAAAGTTATACATTACACTTACTAGTTAGTCCAATAGACGGAGTATCTACAGGTCTTGCATCTCTATTGCAGCCCCACAGCACCCCTGCGATATTATATTATGGCTCTGCTTGGGAGCGAGGTGTAGCTGTGGTTTTGTGGAGTTTTAAGGTTTTGTTCTACTTCCAGATCCCTGTTCTTACTTTAATCTACAAACAGCAGCTTCACTATTTCTCCTGTGGCTGTATCTGAGCTGTAGAGCAGCACTTCAATGTTTAGCCGGAGCAAGCAGAGATAAAATGCTGATATCAAATGACTGAAAGCTGAAGATAGATTAAGATGTAGTCTGTTAAGTTTATTTAGGAACAGTATACAGTTATCAAACAAAGCAGGTGAAGAGGGGTCATATTATACTACCCAACCACCAATTCTATGAAAAAAAAGAAAAACAGTAATGTATAGAGCTATATCTCACAGTTTTCCATAATTTCTATGTCCACAATCTACAAAAAAGGTTTAAGAAGAAGCTAAAGAAGTTATTCTTAATGACAGGATCTTCATGTTTTGTTTTTTTGTAATATGCATGTTTAGATGAACTGAGATTGTTATTGTTTTCTTTCACCTGTAGTAAAGTAAAGGGGGTCAGCTCCAAAGTTAGCAACAATGGGCTAGCATAACCCAAAGACACAAAACAGAGAAATACAGAACAGAGAAATGTGTGTGACTGCAGAGTTTACGGCAGATGGACCCCCAGAGGAGTAGTTAACGCCAAGGAAACAATTAATGAGGATCCCAATAAACAATATATTGGATGTTTTTAATTACTGCTTGTGCAAACTCTACATTTATTGCTGCTGCTTCACATGATGCTTTTCATCAGAAACTAGAGGAAGGCTTTGAATTTGAGGCTTTGAAGCAAGAGATACAATTTGTTATCTCTCATCGCACCTAACTGCTATTGTTAATAAATAATAAACTTTATCATACAAAGAAATGGGAACTACCCCAGCTGTGTCCTGTCTTGAGAGGAACATAATACAGCAGTTGGCTATAAATGTTATATGATAAATGTGTGTGGGGGGGGGAAATGAGGAAGCTGAAATGTTTGTTTTTCCACTACATGTCCCTTGTAACAATGGTAACCACTCCTCCAATCACTGAGACAACACATTAAACATACTTGGATTTCTTGTGGTGCTTCCCAGATTTCTCAGAGGACCTCTCTCTGCTCGGTCCTCGGGAGCCTCCTGGGCTCCTGCCTCCTTCACGCTTGTAGTCGCGCTCCTTCCCAGCAAACCTCTTACGTCTTTCAATATCCAGGCGAAGGTCCATCACGTCGCCTTTGAACTTTTTACTTGGATCCTGTAGTGAAATGCATTTTTAAGTCAACAAAACGAGCTGTTTGCAATACCGATGGATAATTTTTGAATTAAAAACACTATGTGTTGCAAATAAAGAATAATACAGAAAGTTTATTTCTTTAAAATAAAATACTTTGCAGAATTCAATATAAAATACAACCAGCAGCATGCATGTAGCATTTAAAATAAATTGAATTTCACAGTTCGTTTGTAGCTTGATTTTTTTCTTTTTAGGGAAAAATACTTACAAGGTAAAGGCACTGATAAGCGTCCCTTGAGAGGCTTGGACTCAGGATCTTAATTCACTTCCTTTTAGCCTTTGCTTGGGTTTGTACATACCCAATCAATAACCATATCTCATAGGCTGGGGGCTTGCTTGGCACTTACAAAACACAATTGGGTTCTTTTGATTTAGAAATATGCATCCTTTGAAAGAAAAGCACAAAGCTGAACACTGCTGCTGTGGATCGTCTCAAATTTTCTTGTTCCAAATACATCAAATTTCAAAAGGGCTGGTCACCTTATAGCTCGTCTCGTCCAAATCCTCAAACAGGTGAGAGTGCCTCTTAAAGGCACTGGGGGAAACATCGATTCTCCTAAGAGGAGAGAGAAAGCCTTCGTGTCAAATTATTATTATTATTTCCCCAAAAGAAAGCAGAATTCTTTGTTGAAATCATCATATATGAGATCAGATAGCTGGACGTCGTAGGTACCTGTGGATTTCTGGGCTCTTCCTTGGCTTCATCATTTCTACCTCTGCAGCTTTTCTTTGGTACATGGCAAACCGCTCACTTAAAGTCATGTCTGTGGACTGAAAGTGTTGAGCTGCAAATAAAGAGACAAACATATTATTCCACACACAGCAGCACCAATTGTCACATATTTAATGACTTGTAAGTGATGTGATGTTTAACATGTCCGGCAGATTTTGTCCGATCTCCTGTTGTCTTGTTATCTTGACTCTTTTTTTTTAACATTGGAAATCAAACCAGCACAGGTCATACTATACCTTTGATGTAATGCACAATTGACACTATGTGCTGAGCAAACAGCTCAGGGGGGCTGCGACAGAGCTGAGCGGTCTGAATGTGCTGGAAAATGGAACGAAACTCCGGCTCTTTCTTAATGGGATTCAGCAGATCTCGTGACATGAAGCGATCTTTAGACAGGGAAGAGCTGAGAGAGAAGAGTAAGTGAGGAACACTGATTAATGAAGTATGATGAGGCTTGAATGCAAAAATATCAACCGTGCCGGCCCGAATACAAGACAAAGATACTGTTCTTGAGGAGATTAACGTTTGAAAAAGTGGCGGACAAGTTCACTTCTAGACCGGTTAGTTTGTTCAAGTCCGTTTACAGTGCTGAATCCAAATCGGCACCCTCTGGACTTGCAGACTTTTGTCATAAGTACTGTGGCATATTCATCACGTCAAGTCTGTGAGGGCATAAAAGGTGTTATTAGACTGGACTTCAGACTTCACTCATTTCAAAAATTCCTGACCCTGTAACCCATTTTAAAGAATTTTTCTGTCTTTAATGGTTCTGGTATTAACAATGTGTCACTACACCAGTAAACTTATAGACCTACATCAAAAATGAAAGACATATTCCTTCAAAAAACAAATATTAAGGTGAACACCCTGGTAGCTGAATGGTTACGGCGCCTGTCTCATAACTGCATCATCCCTGTTCGACACCAGCTTGGGGCCGTTGTTGCATGTCAACCCCCCCTTTGTTTCCTGTCTGCTATCAACTCTCCATTAAAAAAGGCAAAAATTCCCAAAAACATAACCTTAAAAGTCTTTAAAACATAAATATTATGGCTTATAAATTGTGTGTAGCGAGTGTACTGGTTGCTCTGCTTTTACTGTTGTTATGTAATAATTTATATAACTTTTATATCGTCACATCCTTGCTATGAACTATGAGTAATCTTCCAAGTAAAGTGTCATCTGCACGCCAAGTGGACTCTCTGGAAATCCACAGAAAGTCCACATGAGCCCTCTTGTGGACTTGATAAATTGTAGATTTGGAGAGAACCTCATCACTCACAGGAACGTGCCAGTACAGAGTCTGCAAGAGCTGCTGTGAAGTCTGGACATTTGGATGCAGTCTTTTAGAGTTAGTCGGCCCTCCAAGTGTTCAGTTAGTCATGTTTAACCTTCAGGAGTTTGACACCTCGTGCAACGTGTTTTTCTACCACATAGGGAATAAATTATTGAAGAGTGAAAACAAGTCAAAAGCGTATCCCGGTGTCTTTACCGCAGATACGGACCAAGAACCAAACTGTGAAGAGTTACTGGTGCCACAAAAAGTCATGACGGTCACAGAAAATCCCTCTGGCTGCTTCCAGATCCTGACAGGAGTGTGTGTGTGTGTGACTGACAGACGAGCTACACAAATGAGGGATTTAAGTTTCGTGAGAGAAGGCTTTAAGGATGAGGATCTGTTAGACTAGTCTGACAGTGTTTTGTATCTTCAAAAAAAACAGTATCATCAAATCACGGTAGTCTTATATTCAGGCCATTACGGTAATATTGTAGTGTAACATCTACATGACTGGATTTCACTGCACATACCTGGGCATGTCATCTAAAGAACCTATTTTGAGTTCAAACTCCTCCCTTGACGCAGACTTTCGTCGGACAGGTGAGTCGACGCGAGGAGGGAAGGCGCCGGGGAACAGCGGCCTGTCCTTCTCTCTGGAAGTTGTAGGAGGGGACGGACTCCTTCTGGCCTTCTCCTTTTCTTTCTTCTCCTTCTTCTTGGCCTTCTCCTCTTTCTTTGAGCTGTGCTTGCGGCTTCTGTACATCTCCTCCTCCATGTGATCTATGGGCTCAGACTCTTCAACATCTCGCCGGCTTTTCTCCTTCACCGACGGGTAGGAAGTCGAATAGCTCGGCTCGTCCCCCCATTTCCCA
This sequence comes from Thunnus maccoyii, assembly GCF_910596095.1. Lineage (NCBI taxonomy): Eukaryota > Metazoa > Chordata > Actinopteri > Scombriformes > Scombridae > Thunnus > Thunnus maccoyii. Next base: position 9,968,819 of record NC_056547.1, read on the forward strand.
AAAATGTCCCGAGCTGTGAGGGTGGTTTTGACCTCGCCATCATCCTCCATGTCCCTCTCTTTCAGCCCGTGAGACTTGAGGAACTCCTCTTCTCCGGCATCGAAGAAGGGCAAGGTCTTGTCTTCTTTGGAGTCGCCAAAAGAAGCGGACGAGATGTTGAAGAGGTCTCCGGACTTGCTGCTTTTCTCTAGATCCCTGTCTGCGGCGCTCTGCTCCTTGTCGCGACCGTTCTCCTTCTCAGCTCCCTGCTTTTTGTTTTTATTCTCAGCCAAGAACCTGAAACAGACAACCAGACTCAGCTTTAGTACCCGCCACGCCAGGTACATAACTTATATGCACTTCATGGACTGAGGAAAATAATTTATGAGTACAACATGTTCTCACAAGCTGAAAGTGAAAAATACAGTACACACCAGGGATGGGCTTAAAACCCAATAATATTTATATGATTATAACTTCTGTCAACAATTTCCTGCTGAAATACCCTTCAATCAAATCCTTCTCCCTCCCTCCTACAACCTGATGAGATACTAATGCACATCTTTTGATTTTTTATCATTTCATCACAAGTGTTGCGCATTTGAACATTTTGCAACTGCGAAAATTCTTTTGACAGAAAACTAACTTGTAACAAAGATGCTAGACAAGAAAATGTAGTCAAACAGGAAGCATTAAGCTGCTGACTAAAGTTAAACAAGGTTATAAAAACAGTTCAGATTTACCTGCATATGTTGCTGCCTTAAAACATTTAAGAGTCAATGCACTGACACTTAAATGTTTACAGTTTTAGACATATTTTGACCGTGCCAACAATGTTTCATGTGTTTGTTAGGTAAAAAGGGAAATATTGGTCTAAATATGCAATGTTGTGAACAAAATATAATATCAGACTCCAGTGATTTCCTACCATTCTTGATTGGACATTAACAGCAGCATTAGTAATTGTCTTCTCCACTAACTTGGGAAGCAAACATATATATTAAAAAAACAAAACAAAACAAAAAAACAGTTTACCTTTTCAAATTATCTAGGATCAATAAGCCTGCAAACTGCTTGCCCATATTGCAGATATGTCAGGCTGGCCTCTGGTTTTAATTTCCTATCTTAATCTTAGTTATGTAGTTTGTATAATTTGTAAAATAAAAAATAAAAAAAGCCCATCCCTAATACAAAGAGTACACATTGCACATAATTATACTCACGTAACCAGTACCTTCCTAAGTAAGTGGGATTTCATACAACTTCCTCTGAGTGCACAGAAAAGGACAATTTTCACTGCACTTAAAATCTGGAGTCTTATGTTTTCCCTTTTAACCTGCATTCTTCCAAGGATCTTTGAAAAAGGCTAAACATATTTGAAAGAAAAAAAAATACATGTTGCAAAATGTGTTAACAAAATTAGAAAGAAAACAATGAAATAACATTTAACGGTGTAAACGATGAGACAGACGTACTTTTTGAAGGCGGCGGAGATCACAGTCTTATCTCCAGGTTTGGCGTCCTCCTTTGAGAAGAAGCCAAAGCCGCTGAAGGAGGCTGTTTGTCCTGACTTGGTGGGGCTCTCCGCTGCAGGGGAAGTCACGCTGCCAATGGTTCTCCACAGAGGACCGCCGCTGCCGGGCCCTTTGCTCTCAGAACCGGAGGTAGCGTCCTCTTTCTTATCAGTCTCTGGGCTGATTTGTTTAGGGCTGGTGTCATAGTCTATCCATTTACCGCCAGATGCCTTCTCGATGGCGCTGCCATCTGTGGCCTGACCTGATTTCTCTACTTGGCTATCTGCTAGCTTGTCCTTACCATCCTTGGCGCCAGGCTTGCCCTTGCTGCTGCGATGGCGTGGGGAGGAGGACCGGGACCGAGAGGAGTAGCTGGAGCGCCTGGAACGTCGAGATCGCCCCGAAGACGAGCGGTCAGAGTAGTGGGAGCGACTGCGGCTGCCCGAGCGCTTCTTAGGTGTGCGGGAGCGCGAGCGGCCCCTCCTGGGACTATGTGAGTGGTAGTCCTGGTCATGGTGGCGGTCGTGCCAGCCTCCACCGCCACCTTGCCAATTAGCCTTATAACCATAGCCGCCGCCTCCTCCCCTGTTCTGGTAGTGACCGCGTTGGTAATAGCCTCGGTTTCTGCCGCGGTAGTGGTAGGGCCTCCGGTAGCCTCGGTTGTAGCCCCTGAAGCCACCTCTGTTGTTCTGATAGTCCCGGCTAGGATAGTTTCTGTAGGACGGAGTGTGTGAACGAGAGCGGGAGCGAGACCTAGAACTGGAGGAGAGAGAGAAGAAGGAAAAACAGAAGAAACAGAATTAGGTTTAAGAACACAAAGCGTGTCGTTGTTGAACTCCAGAGCAAGACAGTCCGGACATTTAAATGAATCTCTGACCACACACGTTCCTCTTTGCTTCAAACTGTTGATAGAATTTGACCTGACATGCATTAAAATAATAAATAAATTCATGGGATCAGCTGCTTTAAGTACACTTACAGTAAGAAATACAGGAGTTGGTGTAATTATTTGAAACCCCCATTTATAGCGCAAGTAAACACATCCTGAAACACATCAGGGGTTACCAGAATACGTCTAATCTGAAGTCCACATATAGATATCATTTAGATCAGAAGATGGAGCCCTATTACAGATGTTTAACTTAGTTATTTGATGTACTACAGAGAAATTTCAAAAGACAAATCATAAAGTTCAGAGCTGATACTTCAGCTATCTGGCCAGCAGATGGAGCTCACGCTGTTTGAAACAGTGGAGAGAATGAAATGTCTCAAAACTACAATCTTATTGTGGTAAATGCAGGATTTAAATAAAAACAAACTAACTATTCCTCATTTTGGTGCCCACATCATGGTGTCTCGTAGTCCTCGAACCACATTCTGAGCACCAGTTAGAGAAAAACTACTAATGGGTCAAGTGTATCTACAGTAGTCAACAGGGTCAATGTAGCCGTATAAATAACTGCTAAGTATCTCCACTGAGCACAGCCACTTCATCCTGACTATGAGAGGGTCTGTCTGTTGCTGTCATTCACTCATGGTGACTTAAAATGCTAAAAACATATATTATATATATCAAGCACATTAATGATCTACCCATAGTCTCATCAATATTTCAACTTTTATCAAGCTTGTTCATAAGATGAGAGCAGTACAGCGACTTTTAATAGGATTTGAGTTGAAAGACAAAGGAAATTATATCAATAACTAAAAATACTACACCACAGTACAGTATGTACATTTGTGAAACACTAATAGCAACAATAACCAAACCAGCTTCACTGTACAAGCCTACAAAACACAACCTTCATATTCCAGTAAAATGTAAAGTAGCATGTAAATTCACAGATGTGATGACATGAAAAAACGTGAGACTGACAAACACAACATTAACACTGCACCTGTGTAAATGGCCCTGAGAGAAACCTGATGGATGAAACCACCAAGTTTGCAAGTACACGTCACAGCTGCATTAACGGAAACACATCGTGCTTACCCCTCAAACCTTTTCATTGGAACAGATCGGTCCTGAGCTGCGTTGCATTACACACAAGATACATTCCCACGAGCAGGATAGTCTGTGTCGCATTAATGTAGTCTATGCGGTGGAAAAAAAAAAAAAAAAAGAGTACACCCAGGACACAATCTGCTCTAATCCACAGAGGGAGGAGGCAGTAAAGAGGGAGGGAGATACAGCAAGGCCAAGAGGACTCACTCTACTCCTGTTTCCTTTGACAAATCATTGACATGCGGTGTAGCAATTCTGTTCGGAGAAAACATCCGATCCAACAAATCACTGCCTGTGAAAGTTTTTAATAAGCCCTATGCTTATTTTTAAAATAAACATGGTGAAAACAGTCAAGATGCCAGAGTGGGAAACACCCCTTATTAAACATAATATTAAACAAATAAAACATTATATTGGGCATGTTGGTTGACATTTTAAAAACTGTAAAAAAGTAGAAATAACTGGAAGATTCCTGACGAGAATTAAGGTGAACTGATGCAAATTGCTTGAGGCTTTGTCGGCCTTTTCTCCCACACAGGAAAATCATTCATGCAAATTGAGAGCAAACCTAGAATGAGTTGAGCCACATAAAACAAGAGCAATAAGGAACTAACTTCAAGTTCAACAAAAAGTAAACATGAATAATGGCCAGATCATAATATTAACTTAGTATTAAGTCTTCGCCGGGTCACTGAACATTAAAAAAAAACCCAAAAAGCTTGTGGCAGTTCTAAATCCTAGACAGACAGCTAAATAAAACTGAAATGCACGGCGACTTAAGTGAAGTAAAATGGCTTATTTTCCTTGTTGCTTTGTACAATCCTACGACCAGAGTCAAACATTAGCAAACCAATACATTCAGCTGATGTTTGTGATAAAATATAACTACTGACTAATCTCACAGATCAGAAACCGCTGCCTGTACGTCACAAAAACTATAAGCTCATAAGTTAAATGACTGTTGTTGAAGCAGAACCAAAGCAGCAAATTCTGTTTGGAAACGTTTATTGTGTTAAAAGATCAAACTGACTGACGTGCCAAACCTGAGTTATTATACATTTTGTGCTCTTATTTTTGCTCTATTAAACTATAGATTATGAGTCACACTAGTACAAATAACAAGCACTTGTTGTGCAATATTGGAAAAACAGCACTGTTTAATCATTACTATGAAAGTAAGTTGTAGGCACTCTGCCAACTTCTATTAATTACTTTATAATGCCTGCCTTTTATGACTTATTGGATAATTTGGTTCATAAAGGTCCACATTTTTAAAAAAAATCAGGCAAGAATAGGTTTGGTAGGGTCCGACCGACACTGGATTTTTGAGGCCGATGCCGATGCCAACACAGATATTAGGGAGTAAAAAAATCCGATAGATGCATCGGCCGATAATTTTTTGCAATGATCCCTCAAATGTGGTTATCAAATACTTGTGACAAAGCTATGTAATGGAGGCAAGATATTTTACGGTTTAACAGTTAACTTTATTGTACAAAACGACATCAGTGCACTGAAATCGTAAACCTCACTGGTAATTTAATAATTATAAATTACTATAAATAAAAAACACGTAGAACAAAAAAAAACAACATATGTACATATATGTTAAATTTGACTTAAAAAAAGTGTAAATGTACATAAAATGATGCCTATGTAACTTTTAAAAAATTAAAATAAAAATTGGACAACATGTACACCGATATGTCTGTGATAGGCTAATATCGGCTCTAGTTTTCACGTTTTCTAGATTCACGATAAAAACAGAAACGCGGCTGGGTTTACCTATAGCGACGCTTTCTGGATCTTGAGCGGGAGCGGCTTCTAGAGTGAGATCTGGAGTAAGATCTGGATCTGGACCTGGACCTTGACCTGGAGCGGGACCGAGCTGGAGAATCCGGAGCCTTTGACATCTTCGCACTTACACCTTAAAAAACACAAACAGAGAAACGAGTTAATGTCATCAGTTATAAAAGGTATCATTGCTACATAATTGACCCACTAAATATTAACTAAGTGAGTCAACCGGACGTCATAAAAGTTATAACGTTCAGCAACGAGTCTCTTCAAAGCAAATATCAAATACAATTCAAGGCTAATCCCCGACATTAATCAGGACTATACAGCTACATATTTCTAGACCTACTGACAGACCGGGACTGGGCGGCATACATGACACCTTGTCACCTGTCATCAAGACCGCCTGCACCTAGCTGCTTTCAAAAAAACTGCCCCCCAACAACCCCTCAAGCCCCTACGTGACCTTGAACTGTCAGAAAAAGAATAAATCAAAACCCACGCAGCGAGAACACACAGACAGCTGGAACAGCATGTAAACATGTGCACATGAGCCGGCGGCAACATGAGACAGGTTGAGCAGAGCTTCTGTGCACACAGGATGTTAGGTCTGTTGCTGCACAACCTAAATAGTTTGTCCAAGGACGCGACCTTCACTACAACGACGACTGGATAAAACCAACGACGCAGGATCGGGCTTATTAAAATTAGACGCCATCATCTTTAAAAATAAATATACTAAATGAGGCTGGTTAGAACTATAAATGAGCTCTGTGGGCGATTTCAAGTCAACCAGGATCCCCTTAAAGCAAAAGGTTATGTTTTTATCCCAAACACTGGATTAGAGCGGCGACAATTAGTCGATCAACAGTTAGTCAATCGATTAGTTGATCAGCAAAAAACGCCAAACGTTCGCTGGTTCCTTTGCAAATGTCAAGTTTTTCTGCTTTCTTCTGTTGTGTGTTCATTGTAAACTGAATATATTTGGCTTTTGGACAGTCGCTTGACCAAAACAAGACATGTGTTGATGTGGAAAGTTACAACTGTCATTTTTCACTATTATCTGACATTTTACAGACCAAACAATCAAGAGAAAATAATAATTAATAGTTGCAGCTCTGCTCTGGATGTCTTCCATTCAACCTTTTACTACTGCGCTGCTGCCAAACATGATTCAGTAAAATGTTTAGACGTTACGTAACTGTGAGGTAAACAAGAGATGCCTCAGTTAGGTGACCTTGACCGAAAGCATACTAGCAAATCGACACCGACAGAAGATTAAAAAATGTCAGAAGGGATGAAAGATTAAAGAGGCCTGCGGCATGTGCATCATTTATTGCATCCTGACACTGAAAGATAATCGTTATCAAGTTAATGCCAAGGGGAATGTGCTTTTTTTTTTTTTTTTTTTTTACAATTATAAAAGCAGTTTTTTCTCTCTCCTGCTGCCTATTGGCCAAGATACTCTAATAATTCCTAAAAACATTTTTTCCTCTTCATGCATCTCTTTTACAAAATGGATGTCAGAGCATAAAACTCCCTTAGAAAGCAGCAGCAGCAGCCCCGGAGCAGGTAGTGTTACTTTAGAGCAGCAGAGCAAGGAAAAACACTTTTACTACGACACGGACTTGAACCAGGATCTTACTGTTGTTAAAGGCAGCGTCCCCTGGTACTAATGACGTCAATCTGTTATCCCAACAGTTAGATCTTTGCAGTTTATTTAAGATTCCCTTTGATGATCCTTATCATTATAGGGATTTTTTTCCACCAAATGTTGTGGCATGCCTGTTTTCTTTCATGTTGGAAGGGACAACAGTTGCTATGAGCCACACAATGGTCTCACTGGGTTACTCCAGTTTTCTCTGCCTGGCAAGGAAATCCACCTGAGACAATCTAGTCCTTATTGCTCTTGTGCTGAACCTAAAACTTTCAATACACGTACTATAATTAAGGTAAGCAATGCCTCCTTGCATGCCTAGGTCCCCAATTTGTTGGGTGTCTATCACTGTCGTTAAATTTAGGGAATAATCTGAATAATCTGTTTTTTTTAAAGGAGTCTTTCACTCACTGTTTTGGAAAGTAAAATCATCATTGCCAGTTGTGCAGCTGAAAATACTCAACACGCAGGTTTCACTGTGGGGGTTTAATATGCAGAGCTTGTAGCCTAGAAGCGCACAGAGAAGCAGATACCTTCTGATAAGCTTTATGGTTAACAGCTACATCTCTTAAGAGTTTGCATGCATAGCATCATCCCTCACGCTGTTCTGCTCTGGAAAAAAAAAAAAAAAATCAGGTGCCTCAGCGAGTTGACTTTCACCACATCATCTATTATTATCTACCGCATGTATTATCGGTTGTACATCACCAAAGCCCAGCTCTCCCTTCAACATCAAAACAAAAAAAAAAGGAAGTAAAACTGAGCATGAATAATTTCAGGTTTTTCCATTTCATCACGGCGTGCTATCTCTGACACTGTTTGGGCTAAGCTGTACTCACCTGTAAATAAATACTACAACAAACTTTCACATGCAGTAAAATATAAACTACGTCTTTCTCTGGCCTCGGCTCATGTTATCCGTCACGTAACGTGCGCACCGATTTGATAATGTAGAACTGGTTCTTTGGTTTACCCTGGAAAGTAGCTAAGCTTGTTGAGCGGGTTAATGTTAAACTGAAGTGTACGCACCATCCAACCGAAGACAAACATTTTAACTGTGGAGGAAACATCTGCATATTGTCAACTGGAAGCACAAGTCTTATTTGAATGGCTTCATGCAGGTTTGAATCCCCTTCTGTTAAGGTCAAGCTCTTGAAAAGTGTATATAATGTAATATTTGTAGCGCTGCAACTGACAATTATTTTCATTATCAATCAATCAGTTGTTTCTCTATTAATTGATTTGCTATTTGGTCTATAAAATGTCAGAAAATTGTGAGAAATGCCAATCGCTGTTTCCCAAAACTCAAGATGACGTCCTCAAATGTTGACCAACAGTCCACAAGAAAGATTTTCATCATCTATCATGAAAATATTCACATTTGAGAGGCTGGAATCAAAGAATTTGGACTTTGACTCGTTCAGAGTCATTTTTAAGGAAAAATACAAAGATCCTCTTGTTCTTGCTTTTTAAATATGGATATTTTCTGTTTTTTTTAGTCTTCTATGACAGTAAACTGTATATCTTTGGGTTGTGGACTGTTGCTCAGGAGGAAGGAAGACATTTGAGGTTGTACCTTGGGCTTTGGGGAAAAAGTAATCATCATTTTTTACCATTTTGAGACATTTTATAAACCAAACGACTAAAATAATCGACAGATTAATTTATAATGAAAATAATTGTTAGTTGCAGCCTTATATCAGAGAAATGCTTATTTTAACTACTATATATGAATTACACTTTATCAAATCCGAAATACAATTTACAATTATTCCTTCACTTGGACAAATATACTGGCAGGGGAACAACAAACAACACTAAGTTCAATGTTCAAGTTGGTCAGTTTCAGTTGTTTATTCAGTTCTCTTCTCTTCTCTTGTTAATCATCACCATTTAAGGTTGTGTACAAGGAGGCACTATTAAGCTCCTAATGCACTAGAGAGAACAGGTGCCACTGAGTTACACACTTGCTGAAACGAAACAGAGACAGATAGACAGATAGATAGATAGATAGATAGACAGCCAATATGTATATAAATAGTATATATAGTAATATGTCATGTAAATTGTCACTGTAATGTCATTTTTTACCATTCAATATTTATCTCATCACTGCGTGCACTCTTCACTTCTTTGCACTATTTGTATCCTGTTTACAGTTTACATAAACTGCCCCACCTGTATGCAGTCATTCTTTGTGTATATTTCTGAGGATTGCTGTGTTTTTATTCTGTGTACACTGTGTACACTGAGAGCCACTAAACCGGAGTCAAGTTCTTTGTATGTGTACCATTTAAGGTTGTGTACAAGGAGGCAATATAAAGCTCCCAATACACTGGAGAGAACAGGTGCCACTTAGATATACGTTAGCTGAAACGAGACGGAGATGGTTAGATAGATAGAGAGATAGATAGATAGTTTGAGGTTATGTACAAGGAGGCAATATAAAGCTCCCTATACACTGGAGAGAATAGATGACACAGAGTAACACATTGGCCGAAACCAAACAGAGATAGATAGATAGATAGATAGACAGATTGATATACAGATAGATAGATAGATAGATAGATAGATAGATAGATAGATAGATAGATAGATAATTTATCCCAAAGGGAAAATGAAAATGCCACAGTTGCCATCCGACGTAAGCTAGTAAACTACTGATAAAATACTGTCAAAGATATATTCATACTTTTACTTACAGCAGCAGGGACAGACAACACCATAGCAAATACCAAAGTCCAATCAAACGGACTAAAGCTATCGATACTCCTGGCAGCAGCACTGCGTGGCTCCGTGCAACACTAACGTTATCGATATGCCTTTTAACGTAATTAGCTCGTTTCACCAAACATTACATTTAGATGAGAAATGAAACTGGTTGCAATTACCTTTTTCACAAGACTGGTCGTGGTGGTTGTTGTTTTATTTTTTAAATGAATAACAGTTTGTAGAAGTGGCGCAACCTTTGAGGCCAAGCTGCTTGCTCGTCTGGTCCCTCCTTCCTGGTTTCACTGTAAGATCCGAGCGTAAACGGATGTTAGCGGGCTAGCAGGCTAGCAGCAGCGAGGCTATCAACTAGCCGACGAAACGGACGCACTGTGCCGTTAGAGGAGGCTGGGTGTCACTCCCCCGATTAAATACATCTGTGGATGCTTCTATATATTTGTCAACTGTGCTAAATGTATGCTTTCGAGGCATCGGCATGTAACGGTAGCCAACGATCGACACACACAATTAGCTCACGATGCTATCTATATATTTGACCCAAATCACGCGAGATTTTGCGTGACGAAGTGTAGATGACCGCGGGGGATAGGGTCAGATTTCCTCTGTGTGTTTTACGCCATATGTGGTGTAATTTAGTGGAGTTAATTATCTTGTGCTGTATTTCTTATTGCCGTACCACCTGTGGTACTGACACATGGCTGGATTAAAAGAATAAATGAGCTTCTGGGCCACTATTACTGTAAAGGGCAGGTTCACAATTTTTCAAGTTTGTCTTAAAACAACAGTCAGGAGCCCAAAATGAACATTGACATAGGTTTTTCTTGCTGTAATCATTCCTCCTGTTCATACTGGCCATCAGAAGATCTCATAATGCACTGTATGTGCACTGTAATGCATTGTAAGTGATGGGGGCCAAAATCCACTGTCCTCCTTGTATTTAAATGTTTATCTGAAGAAAATCTGAGGTTTCAAGGCTGTCCAAATTAGTCAAATCAAGTAGATATCTTTCAACGTTACAGCCATGTTAGTGCCAAAGTTCCTGTTTTTGTTACTACACTTCCACCACAGCTGAACAGGGAAACACTGTACGAGGAAACACAAAGAGGGAATTTGATGCTGAAAAGACTGTAGATGTGGCAGATAAAAAGCCTCATATAAGCCTCAGATAAAGTTTCAAATGCATTTTTGCACAATATGACATACTGTGGATTTTGGCATCCATTACTTCGAAGGGGATCTTTTAATAGTCAGTTTGAACAGGAGGAATGATTACAGCGAGGAAAAACCTTGTTCAGTGTTAATGTGGGCAGCTGACTGTTGTTTTAAGACACTTGAACAAATGTGAACCTGTACTTTAACCCACCGTTCTTCCTCCTCTGTACATTTGATTAAACACAAATCACAACAGGAATATACACCAGTGTAAGCTCAACAGGGCTCACACAGGGCTCCTGTATAAGCCAGAGGCTCAAGATCAGGTATGCATTGATAGATGCAGGCCTTCTTGGCACAGACCAAGGGGCCCAACACGTCAGGAGCCCTTAAAGGATGTGGCTGGCGATTTCCTATATATTTCACCAAATCTCATGTGCACAGCCAAAACAATAATGAATTGATCCCACTTACAAGTATTGTGTACCCAAAGCCTGATATATCTTATTCCTCTGTGCTATAGACCTCCATTGTTGTCCAAATATTATTAAAAACATGTCAGTGAGCCACACCGTTGCACTGGGCGACCTGTTACTTCGCGCTGATGGCAAAGGTTACCATAGTTGGTTTAGAAACGGCTCCAAAGACTAATAACAGCAAAAACATGTTCAGTCTCAGGAGAGTAGTTCCTTGTACAGCAGATGCCACTGTACATGTTTCCACTTACAGTGCTTCACTAGTTGGTTTCTTGCCTTGCACAGACATTCATATAATTCTTAGTAGTCATGAGAATTTGGTTCCTGGTACTGAAAGAGCTGGGAATTATTTGCTCTACTGAAAAGTTTTTTGTTCTTTGTGTCACAAAATGACATCAGTGTTGCACCTAGAAAGCTTTTTTTCACACTTTCAAACATTTTTGTATAATATAGTTTTATCATTTGTACCTACTGTGGATTATATACTGAGACATTACTATATTTAGTGATAAAAACTAAAAAAAATACGTTTTTAGTATGCCTTTCTTTGTTGTCACATGGAAGAACACATGAATATACCTCTTGCTTATACAAAATGGCAGCATGCTTGTCTGTTCAAGTTTGTATTTGTATCTTAAAAGCAACACACTCGGCCAATAAGTTGATTCTGAGCTAATTCTAGTTCAACATCACTGGTTCAATGGAGCGTGAAGTTTACTGTCAGGATTCAATCAGTTCACACACAAAAACCAACCATTCTTTTTGGGATAATTACATCACTGAAACAAAAGACTTTTCACCAGCAAGTTTACGATCTCTCAACATTTCACAGCTTTGTCACCCCCTTTGAAATTTATGACTCTTTATTATCCATCCTGCGGTGGAGGATGTTGGAGCTCCTCCCAGCTGTATTTTAGTAAAGCCTGAAGTTGGTGTCAGCAGAGCTTGTGCACTATTTTTATCAGACTGAGCGACATAATGCCTCCGATCACACAGACAGATTCCACTCTGAACTCCACTGAGGGGCCACTCGACCTTGGCCAGATAAACTTAGTTGCTAAAATTATATTCTGTCTCATTTCACTGTTGTGTTTTCTATTGGGGAATGTGAGAGTCAGTGGTAAACGAGTAACACATTTGTCACAAAGACTCCTTTCATATCACTGGGGTTAAGCCTTTAATTGGGTGAACTGTATGCCAGTATCTATTCAAAACGGAGGAACGAGTATCAATTTTTTTGAGGGATGTTTTGCACCAAAATAATGGAAACAAGTCATTCAAATGAGAGTACAAACAGAATCACTGGCCTGTAAAAAGTTTCCTCTTGTCGAACTGTGTACCACCTGTTGACCTTCGTGAACTTCCCACATAGTGAGAAGGAACGTAATCCTTAACAACTAGACTGGAGTATAAATGAGTCAAATTCACTTTCTAGTGACACATATTTCTGCCCTTAGGAGTGCCGTCTCAATCTTACTTTCTAATTAACACTCAACATTTACTTTATTATTTATGAGGGTTTTTTTTACACTGGGTCTTTATCAACACTTACTCCAACTTTCATCTTCTATACCTTCTATATAGAGAACTAAACAAAATGTCAAATTGATTCAACAACAAAGATGCAATATATATTAATATATGCAGTACTAACCTGATACTGTGTGACAATGTCATACTCTCTGCACTATGCATAAGTACTTCTACTCACTGTATGGATACTTGTGACTGCAGCCATTCAGTACTAATATCATGATGTAACATTTGCCTAAGTGAAAATTACAAGAACGCATAAAGAGTCGCGGACTCTGATGCTGCTGCCCCAACAGATGGCTGCAAAGAAAACTGCACTTGCCACAACAGACTGGTAGAAGATATGCAACATCTTGCTGCACACATTGAGGGACCTGAGCTGAGTCAGCTTTGTCCCTTCTTGTAGACAGCCTAACTGTTACATTTCCAGTCCAGTCTGTTGTAAAGGTGAACGCCCAGGTATCTATAGCCCTCCACCACCTCCACCTCTTCTTCCATGATGGAAATAGTATTTAGCATATTCCTGGTCCTCCTAAAATCCACAACCATCTCCTTCGTCTTGGTCACATTTAAAAGGAGATGGTTGGTTCCCACACCATGCCACAAAGCGGTTCACCACTTCCCTGTGTTCAGTCTCCTGTCCACCACTGTCCACACACCCCACAACTGCAGAGTCATCCGGAAATTTCTGCAGATGACAGGACTCCGAGTTGTATTGGAAATCTGAGGTACACAGAGTGAAGAGAAAAAGTGGAACTACATGCATCTGTCACATTTGCATAAAGCAACTCCAGCATTTTATTTTCTCTGGTGGGGCAGTTGACAAATTGTTGAAATGTTGGGTTGAAAGAAAAGTCTCCAGAAATGGCTATGAATGCATCCAGGTGTTTTGTTTGTAGTTTGGCAGTGATTGAATTGATGACGTCACACGTTGCGTCTGCAACAGCTGTTGGTGGGATGTAAACAGCCACAAAGATGGCGCATGTGAACTTCCTAGGCAGATAATGTCAAGCCCCCAGGTACAGCACCGGGCTTTGAAGGCAATTTGACATAGTGGCCAAACTGTGTAATTATAATGTGACAGATGCTATTGGGCCCAATAGACTTTTGCCCATAGACTTATATTGTAAAAGAGACGTCTGTAAATCAGTGGATACATTTTGTTGAGTGTCACAACCCCCGAGAAATTAGTTGTTTCACTATCGGAATTTGATCCATCAGTCTGATCACATTTTGAAAGTCTACAAGAGCTGCACAATTGAATCGTTTTATCCCCATTCGAGTTAGCTGGAGGGCTAAACTGGAAGTTAGCAGCCACTGAGCAACTTTCTTAGAAATAAACGGGGCCCCGTCTCTGACGCTGTATCCAGTTCTCTTTATACATCCGTGGATAATATGGACGAAAACCATGAATGTATTATAAGAGCTGGCAGCCAATCTTTCCCAGTGGCCACTTGCGTTATTGCGGCGAAAAATCCCCCCGCGGGTTCAAAAAGCATTTTCCCCATAGACCACCATTGTAAAAGAGACATCTGTAAAACTGTTGAAAGGACCACTCAAACTGCAAACAAGGTCAATTATGACTCCTTCTATTATGCATTTTTGAGCCATGGCGGTTTTATATTTGTAAAATTTTCCTTGAGCTGAGAAAAGCAATTTCAAAATCTGTGACATTACTACAACATAAAGTCTATGGGCCGAGCAGGAACTAGTGGCGGGAGCCAGCAGGAGAAACACCACTGCACTGCAGTAGTAAACCCAGAAGTAAAACCAGAAGCTAGAAACTTTTCCAGCATATGTGTCAGGCAAACAATTCTTATTGAACCGAATAGGCACCATTTTCGGTGCCGTATCCAGCTCTAATGCTGCCTTCAAATGGAACCGTGAGCTTGTAGTTAAAACATGGGAAGTCGTGTACACGAAACACTCAGCCTTCAAGTGGTTAAGTCGAGACAACACTTCTGCAAGGCAACATGGATGCCAAAAGCTAGCTACATTAGCTAATATTAATGTTACTGTCAGCGTCTAGAAGCCACCAAAGCTAACAATTTAGCTAGCTAGTGAGCAGGTAACTTGACAGAGGAAAAAGATGAGGCCATTGGGAACATCAACATTTTCCTCAAACATTAGAAAAATTCTAAGAAAAACTCGACTGAAATTACAATATATCAACTTACTATCCACCAAAAAATGAACTTCCATGGCCCCCCCCATTTCTGAAAGTGTCAACAACACGTCACAAGTCGTGAACTCAGAGCCTTCAGAAAATTTTCACTTCCAAAGTCATGAATACCACAAGAGGGGGGCATTCACATGGACTTTCCTCATGAACATGGTAAACACGACCCCATTTGAAGGTACCATTATAATACATCCATGACGAAAACTCATGGCTAACAGTTCGATGTCTGGGTTACACATATCACATAAGTACACACCATACATCACAAAAACAGTACGTAAAATATATTTTACACTTTATTAGATGTGCAACTTTATAAAAATTCAATGATTTGAAATAAAGAAGTTAAGTGCCAGGTACACAGGATTCAAAACAATATTGGCATGTCCATTAATTACCAGTTTAACTGATGTATGGCATTTTTATAGATGTTTGGACTCTGTACCGTCTCCTTGAAAGCAGGAGCTTAAAGTGATGATTCAGGCGATGGCTTGAATCCTGAAGATTTTATCTGGCAAGTTTGACTATTCTGGAGAGTTTGGTTTTGTTTACAGCCACGTATTCAAACCAGAACAAGTGTTGAATGTAAGAACACTCTCTATGAGGAACTGATACACTCTGTTTATTTGGTGTTGACTAACCTCAAAACTCCCCATTTTGTGCAATATAAAGAGACTTTGCTGTATTCCTCTTCTTTGTTGGTCTTTTCTGTTTGTTGCATGGCCTTTGCTACCTCTGCAAATGGAAATTTAAGTGACTTCAACCTGAACTTCATGCTAAATGAAAAAGTGACATTTGGTGCATGGGTCGCCAAGGAAGGATTAACTTTACAAATCATCCATCCAGAAACTATCACAGCCAGATAGGTGTCATTAGGCTGTAACTCAGCTTTTGCAAGAAAGACAGAAAGAAGAGAATAAAAAGAGAGAGAGAAAGAAAGAAAGAAAACAAATAGAAAGAAAAGAGAAAGACAGAGCGTGAAGGTGCAGCTGAGCCTATAACTGTCTGTTCCTCACTCTGCTTGATAACGACATGCAATCCAATCCACGGAAGTCACAATCTGCACCAAAGACTTCACACCTCAGCATGGCACGCAGTGATCAGCTCCCCTCTTGTTGACCTCAGACAAAGACATGCTAACAGTGCATATTCACTGTCATTTTCCTTTGCAGCTCAGGTGTCAGACACTCAGATATTGCCCAGGTTAAAATTAACCCTGACAAATCTCTCCTTTGGCCAACATGTCAGACCACACGTCTCCTTGTCTGTCACTGTCAGTTATGAGCCGTTTACAGCCTCTCTGGAGGTTTGGATTCCAAGGGGCTGAGAACGACTTTGACCACTGAGGTCATGAGATTACACTTCAGAGTCAGTCGGATTAAAGAGATCATAGCGCGTAGCCTCGCTGAAACATGAAGCGTGTGGAGCTTTTGTGTCATCATTCAAAATAGAGCAAACAAACAACAGGCGAAAACAAAACTGATGCTGTTATAGTGAAAAATATGTAATAGAAAAATCACACTTTGTACTCTAGTGCACCACACTTTATACTTTGCACTTTGGATGAACTCAATTTGGTTTTTTTGGCACTGCCTGGTATGAAGTAGGGAGTAGCTTCGCCTTGAACATGTAATAGTTGACAGCTTTGATGACACCTGGTACTATACACCTTGTCACTCCTTGTCTATAAAATACATGTACACTTTGTAACCGACATTAGCCTGCAGTTACACTCTATTGTGACTGTATACTTTCTTTAAAAAGTTTATCTGAAGCTAATATGAAGCTTCAATGGTTCGTCCAAATGAGTCAAACCAAGTTGATATCTTTCTACATTACAGTCTTGTTAGTGCCAAAGTTCCTGTTTTTGTTACTACCACCACAGCCCAACAGGGAAAGAGTGGCAAATATCCACTTGATAAGACTAACTCAGACTGCTGGAGCCTCACATAAGCTTCAGATAAACTTCAGAAAAACAGTTTCTGAGGGTAGGGTACCTAAATACAGGGTCTAATGGGATATTTAAATGGAGTACTGTTGGCAACACTTTGTGAACCTCTTGCCAAAAAAGAATTTAGGAGTAGTGGGTAAGACCAGAATATATGATAGTGATTTTTCACTTCACACTGTCTCCAACAGCTGGAGGATTTAGTGAAATGAGTCTTTTGGACTGGCGTAATAAAGAATTAATGAAGTTTTTCCAACAAGACTCTCTCCATGAGCCTGAACCTGAAGTTTTCCATTGTAACTCACATAAATTCTCCCAACCCTCCTCTAAAATACTTAGATTACCCCTATTTCTTTTTTTATGTATAATGAGCTACATTTTGTTTGCTGCAGACCCCTATAAAGCTTTGAGATTTTTTAATTGTTTCAGTTTAAAACATGTTTTAATTGTTTTATCACGAGAATCTCATTCTGCTGTAGTCCTGTGCCAGCTTTTAAACCATTTCTCTTTTCCTTCCTGTGATAAGAAAGTGAATCAGCAGCAAAACACACACGAACGCGTTAAAAAAAAAAACTTTCTCAGGAAAAACAGAGTTTTAAAAGAAAACATGGCTGCACAAAACATGTTAAGTGTGTAGTAGAGTAAAGACGGTGAAAAGAAAGTGGCTCACCTTGCAGGGGGAGACTGAAAGTGTCAGGAACAGAGAAGAAGAGCGAGACGTCTTCGTGCTTCCTCGTTTATAGAAACCTCAGTGAAAGGTGTTAAGAACGTGCACAGCCTCAGCTGCAACCAACTGTCTGACAACCACTTGGTGAAATCACATCTGAATTATAAATAGTTCACTTTCTGGAAGCGTTTTCAATCATGTTGTTTGAAGAAAAGACAGCGTTAGAATCTGTGATGTGTTCGTCTGTAATATGCCTGCAGGGTTCTGCTGGAAAATGTAAATGTAAACACTGTGTTTAATGAGTACACTGACATTTCATTCCATTTGTCATGTGGGGGATGGGCATGTTGATGCACTCAGCTACTTGACACATGTTGCTATATAAATGTGTATCCAGTTGCTTTTGGCTGACATCCAGTGTAAATATAAACAGGTAGTAGCAATGCTCTGCCCATTCACAGACATATGAGACACTGAAGCCCTTTAGGCTCCTCTCTCTGGTCCTACATTGATTCGATAATATAGACAATCTAGGTCAATGTGGAACCAAACACAGCAGCTAAGGGCCTCTTTAACACATATCCAGGACTGGCTGAAGCACGATACTTTTCATATCGCAGGCAGGGAGTGGTTATGCAAAAACCAAGCCGTCCAGGAATACGAAGACAAAAAGTATTCAGAGTAACCCGGTTCTCTAAGTTACAACCTCTATTTGCATAATGACAAGGCTAACATGCTGATGTTTAGTCGGCGTAATGTTTACTGTCAATGTCCTCCACTCCCTGAGGACACACAGTGCTGAGCTGCATGTCAAATTAATCTCCAGGCTCCCAGCTTTAAGATGATGATACTATTTCTATGTGGCACATATTGTTAACCTGCTATCTTCCTCTAAACATCCCCTCTCCCCCCCAAAAATAGGTCTATGGTAGAGGTTAAAGTTTTAATATTCTAACATTTGCTGCTTAGCATTAAAGATCCCCTCTAAACATGTTTTAAGATATATGAAAATACTCTGCTTTGAATAATAATGTGTGTCCGATAAGTGGTAAAGATAAAAGATAACGGCGTTGAGAAAACTGATTTTACAATGAGCACAATGAATCAGTGCAGTTTTAATTTCTGGGTCACTTTTGAGCGAATTCAGCAACTACGGCGCCACGTTTTGTTTTCAACTTCAACGACGAAGAGCTTTGAATTCATTAGACTTGCTTTTTCTCCACAGCAACCACAACCGAGGCTCATGGGTATTGTAGTATTCTTAGCCGTCCCGCCATGCCAAAATCACGGATAAAACTAGATTTATCAGAAATGAAGTTGAAATAACTGAAACTGGTGATCATAACATAATCCTATAGGATCGTTACATTATCTGGGAGAGTCGTGAGTCTTTGAAATGGGAAAACAGAACAAGGGAAAACACTTTGGTAATGTAGTGAATATGCAAATATTGTTTATATAAAAAGTTTAACTGCTAGATGTGAGATGTCTCCTACTTCACTGAAAGGTCCATCCTCAGTGTTTGTGCACTGGAGGCTTCAAGTTTCCACATCACACTTGTATAAGTGTCATACTGGACCACAATTGGCTCCAACCTACTTGTGATGTCATAAATCACAAGTTTTCGGTAAGCACAGAGAAACTTTCCCTCTTTAGCGGATTAACTTGAAAACATCCGTCTAACTCTGCACATACATCATTCTGCACAGCGAAGCTCAAACATCCAACAGAAGTAAAAGGAAGAAAAATGCATTTTTTGACTGGAGACTTTAAACACTTTAAAAGTACAGTTTACCCTGATGGGGATGTCGTTAGTTCTGCAGGTATTTGGTCATAAATTACAAATTAAAATTGTGACCTGGAGTTTTTACAGTCCATCCTGAAGGAAACGTGAACATCTGTGCGATCCATCCAATAATTATTGAGACATTTTTACTCAAAACCAAAAATGTGAACCTCATGGTGAGATGAAAAATGAAGGGATCATTAAAGTCAGTAGGATTTATCTTCTGGGGAACATGAATGCACAATATTTCCTCTCCGTCCATGTAACAGTTGTTAAGATATTTCAGACCGAAAGGGGTGACAGACAAACTGAATTTACCATAAATAAATGAAGAAATAATAATTTCGAGTTGCACCTGTCTCATGCAGGTGGAGCAGTGAGGTATCATTACCATGTAAACCATCATTTATCCTGCAGACAATAGAGCACAATAGAACTATGAATTGCAGTTTAACTCTACTCAAATAGAGAGGAAAATCAGGTCTTATTATTCAGACTATTTGTATTCAGTGCTGCATTGTATGGTGAGTAAACTGTCTGATTATAAAGTCAACATCAAAACCAAAGCAAACAGATACAGATAGCCCAAACATGCCCCCCCCCCCCACTCCCCATCTCCCCTTCCCCATGTTTCTGTCCAGATTCACATCTCTGTGCCAGGTGGCATCGTGGTCACAGTGAAACAAGGTCCAGTGTATTTTGTTAGACATTTGATATGCTAGCAACCCGGTGGCAGATGCATGTTGACCAAAACTGATGCAGCAAAGAGACTTCTGTTGACGTTACAAAGAGCAGAGGGGAGGAAAACAAGAGTGACCGCAAGGGTTTTAATGTTTGATTGCTAGAGAGCGTGATAGCAAGTGGAGAGCAAATCCCATGCGCACACCTTTGATCCTTTGGCCGAGCTACACCTCAGAGCCGTCTGCCAGTCCTCGTCTGTGTGACCTAAAGCCAAACAAACACAGGCTGTTGCCGACAACAGGGGCCGCTCTGTTAAAGTGTGGTCGTTTTCATTTTTTCAGTCTGTAATCCACAAATAAATCATATCATGACTTTCTCAGAGACATCCACTCGGATGTAGGCAACGCTGTATAACTGTTTCCAAAACCAGTACTTTTAATATGTCCGGCAGAGTAGACAGTCTCAGTCGTTTGTGGCCACTTAAACATCTAAAATACTCCAAGCCAGACAGTACCTCAAATCTTGTTTCCTGCAATTAGCTAAGATGAGGTTCACAGTACATATCTGACCCCACCTGGCCATGTAATTAATCACACAAACCAGTGCTGACCTTGACTATGTGGGTGGCCCGGGCAAGATTTTAGATTGGAGCACTAAAAGTACGACAATAGTACCTCCAGTCCAAGAACTTCAGATATGAACTCACACTAAAATAAAGTGCAACAATAGTACCATTCACAGACAAAGTCCTCTTGTAGTCCTCCAGGCTAAAAGACAAGTGGGGGTCAAATGCCATTCAGTGAGTGTTTGGTGGCTGTCGGCCAAAAAACTGACCGACCAGTAAGGCTTTGAAAAGCAAATGAGATGAAACCCATTCAAGTCGATGGGGAGAAAGAGAGGAAAAACGTTCAGGGGGGAGAACAACTGCGTATTTCCAAAGGCTGTATACAAGCACACCTGTCTGTATAAAAACCAACCAAAAAAACAAAAACATTTTGTATGGATTAGTGATAAGTGAAATCTTTATTTTGTATGATTCTCTTTTTATTTCCCAGAACAGATTAAAGTGTAGTATTTATGATGCCCGGCGCAAACTGTTCCTGATGTACGAAGGAAGATAGTTTGTTGATGTTTGGTACAAAACTAAATTAAGAACATATTGTCTGATGAAAAACAACTACAGAGTGGAGCCTTATGTGAATCTAAATTTATCACAGTGCACAGTTACGTTCGGTTTCACTGGAAACTGGGAGGTTTACTGGTCTCCCACCCAGTCAACAAACTTTGTTTGCTATGTGATTTAAGTGAGATGAATTTCATGTTTTATTGCTCGTTATATAATGATTGAGGGGCTACATTATTTAGTAAACTGTATCTGCGTGGGCTGGACACTTGTATGAACATAACACAATAACTAAGTAACTGTATATGTATACGTTCATACAAAGCACAGAGGTTCATTTTGCTATTTAATGGATCATCATATGTGTCCTACGTGTATTTGACAGGAGTACATTTAGATTTCATTCACATTTCTTCTGGGAACAAGACTGAGATTAAAATGTAAAGATTCTTGTCAAGTTTCACCCCTATTGTTAACTTTTAAATTAAGATGCATTGTTATAGTTATTAGATGTCATATCCGAGCCTACCTTGGTTAAAACCTATTTAAATGCTGCAGTGGACTCAAACACTCTGTGATCTGATACAAATACCCGACAAATCCCCCAAATTAAGTGTATTTCTGAACTTATTTTCCTTTTTTATCACATCTACTGTACATTTGCTGTAGACAGATGCACCATGAGGCTTGTGGGTCAGTGCTGCCACCCTCTGAAACTTTAACATATTACACTCAACTATAATGCAGCTGTAAAGACAGTAAAGCTTAAACTTAAAATGCATTTGCCACTAAGAAATATTCAGTCACTTGTTTCTAAAAGTTAAAAAAAAAAACCTGCAAAAGTCAAATACACTGATTTGTGTCAAATACACACATACACTGTAAAGTTTAAGCTGAATTAACTTTTATTATTTACCAGACTCAGTTTTGTTTGACCGAGTAAGAAGTGCAGTTTGTTGAATGTAGATTTGTTGAAATCTTTATATTTCTTCCTCTTCTAAAATGAATCATGTGTCTGCAGGTTCATGCTCATCAGGCGGAGGGCATGAAAAGACCTGATCAGAGAGTCTGATCGTAAGCCTACGATTACACAATCAGACAAAAAAAAATCCTCTAGAAATAGAGAATTGAACACAGAAACAACTGGTATTAAAAACTACTTGAAAACAAGAGGTTTTACTACAAAATGAGAACACCAGAAAAGGGTTAATGTGAGAAAAAACACATTTTTTAAGATATAAAATGCTGCCGGCATAAAACAGCAAACAACTAATGTCAAGTCATCATCACCTTAAAATCTCCAATTTGAAAAAAAAAGGAGTTTATACAGTATCAGCTGTAAATGTGCGGCTCTATTTCCAAATAGAAATCCAAAACGTGGGAATCATACTTCTCCATGGATGCACAGAGACAGACACACAACCAGTCCCTTTCATAAAGCTTTATTTCACAGATCCCCTGTAACAGGAGGCCTAGGCAGCCAGGCTCATTATACATTTACATACACTGTCTGTGGCCAGTCCTTACAATGCTCCCCATGTTAAATAACTCAATAATTCAAGACAAAAACAACAAACACACACACACATTGTTCAACTTAAGATAACAATATCATAACGACGGTAATAATAACAACCATTGTCAAATATTATGTATTTCCAGGGTCTTATAATGTATTTTCTAAAATTTGTTACACAGTCAGTCATCTTTAAGGTGCACCATAAAATCTGCATGTGACATTTCAATAAAACTTGACAAATGCTGCACCATAACACGCGGTGAAGACAGAGAGAGAATACTTGTTGCATTTTTTTATTTTCTATATTTCGGATGAGTAGTTGTTGTTTTTTTTTGTGTGTTTTTTTTTTTCTCCAGGCAGAGTTCATCTCCTCCTCTTTGTCCTCTGCGGCAGATACTGTAGATGTGAATTCAGCGCAGTTCATTGTTTGTTTGGCACACTATTTTATAAGCCGCTGCGGTGTTGCATGAATCTCATAACTCAAGCAGAGACATAAGGCGCATCTCCGTGTGATGTGTGTGGACTCACAGGACCTCTGCAGGGAAAAACAGGACAGGAAAGAAAAACAGGTGAGATGAAAGAGAAAAACTATGTTTAACAACTTATATTTACTGCAAATTTATATCTAATGTTTGAATAAAATGAGCTGTTAAGTGATTTCTGTCTCCCCTTTGAAAATCTGAGTTTGGTGCTGAAACAATTAGTCACTTAATTGGTACGTCAATCAACAGAAAACCTTACTAACAACAATACTGATAGTCGATTAATCATTGTAAAATCATTTAAGTCATTTAAGAAGCAAAAATGTTGACAGTTCCCTGGTTGCACCTTCTAAAATGTGAGGATTTGCTGCTTTTCTCTTACTTTATATTAAATATCTTTGAGTTTTGGACAGTAAAAGTTTGACAAAACAAAGAATTAGAAGATGTAACGATTTTTCTTACATCTTATAGACTAAATTCATCATTGATTAATTGGAAAAAAACAACACTGAGAGTCTACAATATGCTAGCAGCTCTGTGAGGCTGTACTGATGTTTATAATGTTTACTCCTCTTTTAGTTTTTTTTCCTTATCCAAATCGAGGGTCGGATACTGTGCAGATTGTAAAAGCCCCTTGAGGCAACATGCTAACATTTGCTAATTAGCACTAAACACAAGGTACAGTTGAGGCTGATGGGAATGTCATTATTTTTGCTGGTATTTAATCATGAAACAGAAAGTTGGACAAAGAGGATTATGACCAGATGACGGTGCTTGATAAAAAGTCAGGGGGTCACCAAAGAGATTACGATTCATCCTGAGGGTCACACGAACGCCTGTACAAAATTTCACAGCAGTCCAGCCAACAGTTAATGAGATGTTTGTCTTGTTCGATCCAGGCTTGTGGTTTTCAACTTGAGGTTCGGGACGTAAGATAATTTAAGGGGTAACAAGATAATTGAGTTGATATGAGGTAATGGATTTGTTTTACACAAAATTATGTTTTTCTTTTTCATTTTTGCTTTTTCTTCAGGCCTTTTCTGCTCATGCCTGCAAAAATCCTTCAAATAAAACAATGTCAGAGGTTGAACTGCTCACAGGTCACCAAACTGAGGCCATAAATTGTGATTAAAGGTGACTGGGAGATAATTTTTTAGGAGTTTTGAGCCTTAAACGTTGTGAACTTGTGATCTAGGATTGGACCTGAGATCAGATGTAGCATGAAACACAAATGATGATTTGTTAATTCAAGAGAAATATATTCTCCCTTATGTCCAAAAGTCCTAATTATATGTAACCCAACTCTCTTTTTAGTGGTTAATTGAGCTACACAAGAAGTCTCATTACTGTACCTGCGACATGCTGAGGCTTTATCGGGCCTGTTTTCATCAGGAAAGGTTCTCCTCCCTCGAACGCCAGGATCGGGTCGCTGACCAACCCGCTCTGAGTTTGTGCCGGGTTACCGTTGTTGTTCAGCTGGATGATCTCCTCGAAGTCAGCCGCCTCTCCGTTGGCTGAGACGCCATTCTGGTGAGCGGCGGGCTGGACGCCGTTTACAACAGGGCTGGACACGCTTTGTGACTGGCTGAGCACTGCTGCACCGGGACTCTGCAGGTTCTCGGGAGCTGCAGAAAGATTTTATTGATGAATAAATAAAAGGGTTTGTATTTTTGGACGCTACGTTTCTGAGGCTAAAAGCACATCATCATGGGATGTGACAGTTACCTTTACTGAGCTCTGTGTCCTTGCCGTTGACCTGTGGAGAGGCTTTGACTTCCTTCTGTGATTGTGAAGAACAAAAAGACGCTTGTTATTTTAACAGGACAAGAGGAAGTTGAGTTCATTCACGCCTGTATAAAAGGAATCACACAAACCTTATCTCCTGCATCACTCTTCCGAGTCCTCTTCATGATCTCCTCAAGGCGCTGTAAAGATCAGACGGAGATCAATTAGCTTCACGCTTTATAGCGAGAAGTGCTGGGGATTAACTCGGAAGTTACCCGTGTGACTTTCTGAGCTCTGATGATGTTTTTCTCTCTTTCTACTCACCTTCTTCCTCTCCAGTCGCTCCTGCTCTTCTTTCTGGAAGTGTTTCTCCCTCTCTATGCGCTGACGCTCGGCCTCTTCGCGGGCTTTAGCTTCAGCCTCCTCCCTCTGAAAAAAAGGAAAAACGTTAATATGAAGCAAGCAAAAAAAGCTTTCAGACAAAAACTAATGAAATAATGAAATTTTCATTTCAACAATAACTCTCTGTTCATACACGCAGCTACAAACAGATGAAAAGCAGCAGGATGTCAAGGGAGGACAAGGGAGTTGAGAAAAATGTAAAATTATGCTCTTGTGTTGATTCCCACAGAGAACAAAATACAAAGCAACTGACAGCTGCCCAATCAGAGCTGAATATGTCATTAACTTGCTAAGTGCAAACCAGGGTACAACGTCCACCCACACTTTTCAAAATCTTATTTTTGTTCAACACATTTCTACAGTTTCAGGTTGATTTACTCACAAAAATCTCTCTAGATACACTGATACATTAATATAGGTTGTGTAACAGAAAAACCACACTTTGTAACCTTTGCACCACACTTCATACTGTGCACTTTGGATGAACTCACATTGTTTAACCTTGGACATGTAATCATCTCGCACGTATGCTCATTATTGTTTTTCCTGTTTTTGTCTGGTACAAAGTAGGGAGTAGCTTCTCCTTGAACATGTAATAGTTCCTCTCGACAGGCCGACAACTTTGATGACACCTGACACTAAACCACACACACACATCCCGACACTGCCTCCCTCACTCCTTGTCTATAAAATGCATGTAACTGACATCAGTCTGCCGATCCCTTGCAAGGTTCTCATTAAAAGACAAAAACTTGGTTATTTGTCAGTTTTTTTATTTTCAGATTTTCACCACAGTTGTCACACAAATACTAACTTTCCTGAGCAGCAGCGAGCGTGTGTTGCCCTTTTCTGCTCCGAGTTTCATCTCTCAGGCCACATAAGCAGCCTTAAACGGTCTGAATGAATGGTGGTGCTTGTTGTGGCTGAATGCAACATGACAAGAAGATCCGCAGACACTACTCGAGACTAAAAAAAACAAACAAATCACTCTCCTCCGCATGCTTTTGGAAAAAATAATACAATTAAACATCAGTCAGAGTTAAGGCACCAAAGAACGATGTTCGTGAGGCAAAAACTGATTTTTAGTGACTATAATTATATTTCAATCTTTGAATGCTTTATTGATTTTATCTATTTTTTTTCATTTTTGTGATTAAAGATGTAAAGACAGCCTTATATCATCAATTAGACTTAATATAATTAAACTAAGTATGAATTTAATAAGCCATAATTCTAATTCTTTTGTTAGACTTGGTCTCAAGACATCAAAACATGTTATTTGCAAGATTACTATAAATATATGCATAAATATATGTAAATAAACAGCATTGACATAGTTTTTATTCTCATCTGAACCCTGGACTTCTGAAACCAAACCTTCATCCTTAGAAAACAACATACAGTGTGTTTAACTCTCCACCACCAGGGAGCAGCACATGCTCGGTCCGTTCTGCAGCCCTCAGGCCGAGGTTGATATTATGTGAGTAACCATTACACGGTTTACTGGGTATTTAGACTCAGCACCAAAACAAACAGATGTGAAGAATTAAGCAATGAAAATAGCATCATGATGTATACATAAATCACATCTGTGGAGGGCAAAACAAATGCATCCAGCTGCCTTTAAAATCTGATGTTTCACACGTTTCGAGTGAAAATAGAACTTCTGATTTAACGGTCACACACGATTTCAGACGGCGAGCGCAACACTTGACCTAAACTAAAAAAATATGAGGCCACTCCAGTCTCGAGCGAGTGCGCTGTCAGAGCGGAACAATGGAGCTATTGAGGGGAAAAAGGGGAGTCGAGCATAGCTGAGTGCTTCAGGCATGGCGTACACTGACGCTGCTTATCCGACTATCAGCCCACTGCGGAGCGAGCCGAGTGTACTAGACAGAGGCAACACAGGCCTGTCACTATCTCCCCCGATCACAATGGCTCCCTCAGCCTCTGCTCATCACCATTATGGAGGTCACCAGCTGGCATCTGCCCGGACAGACAAGGGGCCTCTCACTATTAGGGCTCACGCATGACACACATCATCGGTGACAGCAGCACATTTTTCTCTTCCTTTAATCTGCCCAGATGCCAGACAGTCAGAGGGCGAGTGAGTTAGAGGGTACTGATGTTTGGGTTCAGTACTGTATCCCCTCTGACAGCTCAGGCATCCTTCGATGCATTAATCTGCCCAGATGGTAAATGGGCTTACTGCGTGTGGGGATCATAGGGATTCCTGGTGGTTAATGGAAAATTAAAGGGTTTTCAGATCCTACAGTATTTACAGTGATTCACTGATGAAGCGTTGGGTCTGGTAGCACAGCGAAGGGTTAAGAGTTTGATTCCCACTGGTGGAGGACTTCCAGTAGGTTCCCCTCATTGTTTGTTAAACACTCTTCTGACACGTATCCATCACTGACCTGTTTCTGCAGCTTCTCGTTCTCCTCCTGCTCGGCTTTGGCTCTCTCCTGCGCCTCCTTCTCCTCTTGAACTCGCTGGGCTTCGTCTCGCAGACGCTGCTGCTCGGCCATGAATCGAGCCTCCTCCTCTCTGCGCTTTCTCTCCTCGGCCTCTCGCGCCATCGCCTCCTCCCGCAGAATCCTGAGAACATGTATGCTGTGTTATAGATAAGCGTGCACGTGCTCGTACGGTACGGTTGCAGGAAGATCGGCAGTGGGTTTTTAAATCTGAGAAGATAATCATACTGCTCTCTCATAGAGTCATTCCTCACAAACTTGGGCTAAAACCGCAGCCAAAAAGTCATTAAGATTCGGCTTCTGAGGAAAAATCAATAAAGCATACATAACCATGAGGTTCTGGTTCACTTCTGTCTGAGGACATACTCTTCTCTCTCTCTGAATTTCCCATTGATTTTTATACTGTAACTCCTCCAGTAAAGTAAAAAATTCCAAAAGATAATCTTTAAAAAGAAACATCTTTCATTGCTCTACACAAAGTGATATTCTCTACCCTCTATTTTAGGACGGTTACTGTAATTAACCCAATTTTAGCTGAATCTTAGCACTCCTCCCATGTTGTGACACACATGGCAGCAAGCCCGAGGCCACTAAAATTATGAAAACACCAAAAAATATAATTATTTCAAGTGAAGGAGCAACTTTTAAATAAAAACTCACTCATATTCACAACCTTCACTGCAAAAAAAAAGCAGTGAAACAGGGGCAGTGACATGTTTCTCTGAAAAATATTGCAAAATTAGGACAAAATAACCTTTCAATATGATGCAATGCAAGTTTAAAAATGTAGTTTCTATTGCAGGACTGTTGTATTGGATTATATCATATTGAAAAGTGTTATTCTGTCCAACAACATCCCGAGTTTGATTGCATGTCTTTACCTCGTCTCTCTCGCTCCCTGTGTTTCATGTAAATAAAGCCAAAAATGCCACAAAAAATTATTTTATACATGTTGACAATCCTGTAAACTCACAACTGCACCACCAACCGCACATTATCACACTTTATAGATATTAGATGACAATGTATGATGACTCACAGGGTGTTAATGTATCCATATTGACATTGAGGCTGACCTGTTTCTGTGCTCCTGCTCCTGCCGCTCCCGCTCCTCCCTCTCTCGCTGCTCTCGAGCTTGTCTGCGTTTCTCTGCCAGGACGCGAGCAGCCTCCTCTGGGTCGTTGGTGCCTGCTGACGGCCTGCTGGTTGGTGCAGGCGGGGTTGCAGCAGCAGCAGCAGCGGTGGTGGTGGTGGCAGCGGCGGGTGTAGCAGAAGGAGTAGGATTACTAGCAGAAGCCGCTGCAGGAGAGGCAGCTGGGGCGGCCGGCTCTACGCTCGGCACAGCGGGAGAGGATGCTGCTACAACCGGTGGGCTGAGGGAAGGAGGTGTAATCGGCGCAGAGGACACCACAATGGCAGGAACGTTACCGGAGGCTATGAGAGAGAAGACAAAGAGAGGAGAAGAGATGATTCTGTTTCTAAAACGACAATAAATAGGAGGCAAACGTCTGCTTTACCAACAACATCCTTCTTAACAAAACTAACACGTTAGCTGCTTTCATCTGTATATACTCTATACTCACAGCATCTAATATTTTATGCTGTAACAAGTACCATTCATTTATTTACTGTAAATTCCTAATCTGTAGTTTTTCAGTCTTTATCTTTTTTTTTACCTTTTATCTTTGTTGTTTAGCTTATTGTTACTTGTGTATAATTAATTTATCCTGCAGTAGTGTCCCAAGCCTCATCTTAAGCATTTCATTGCACTGATAACGTGTGTTATTCTGCAGAAATGACAAATAAAGTTGAACTTGAACTTGAACCAAAGTTATCAGGATTCATTCTGAGGGGGACATGAATGTGTGTACCAAATTTAATGGCAATATATACAACAGTTGTTGAGATCACTAAAATTGTAGTATTCACCCAAATTCTGTACCAAATTCGGTCCCAATCCACCAATTACATGTTGAGATATTTCACTGGAGAAGTGAAAAGTCAGGGGATCAATAAAATCAGTGGAATTTATCCTCTGGGGAACATGAACGTCTGCACCAAATTTCGTGGCAATCCATCCGATATTTGTTGAGATATTTCAGTCCCGACCAAAGTGGTGGACTCACTGATATAACCTCTGGTGTTGTGTTGCTAAAATATCAAAAATATGAGCTGATTATACATTTAAAAATAATTTATCACCTAGCTTTTTCATTTTAATATACAAACAACTTCCAATTAAACCCCCACGGTGTGAAGCTACTTCATCCAAAAGAGAAACCTGTACACATTAACTGCTAGAACACATTAATTGTGTGTTCACACTGATTTGCAACATGAATGTCGGCCAAAACCTCTAAGTCACCTTGAAGCCTGGATATCATCCCCATGGTAACCACACTTACTCTTCTTCTCCTCCGGAGTGTCGGGCTGCTGGGGTTCGTGGCTTGTTTCCACGGTGACCGCAGCAACCGTCTGGGGCTGTACCCTAGCGGGCGTCTGGGCCCGTTTGGGTCTGGTCTTGGTGCCAGGAGGTGGTGTCTTCTTGCCCGTGGGCGTCTTGGCAGCTGCTGCTGGCACCAAGGGGGATAATGGCCGACTTTTGGGGGCTGCGGGTGATGGAGGTCTGTTTTTGGGCTTCGGGGTGCTGATGAGCAGAGAAAAGATGGCAGCAAAGGTGAAATATAAGCAGGAGAAAGAGTTAAAGAGTGAACTGGTGGCACAGGAGATGGGATTTCATGGCAGCGTAGAGGTAAAGGTAATGAGGTTCCCAGAGCAGGGCATAAAGGCCAGAAGATATGAGTGACACGATCTGAACCGCCACATTCGGTTGCTATGATTTTTTGGCTGTAGGGTGGTGTAACGTGAGAAGAGCGAGGGTGCATCAGTCAGGAAAACCCCATTCTGTCTGCAAGTGCCTCACTCTCACATAAACAGACCCGTTCTTGGCAGACTAGCCCGCGGCTGCTGACTGAACGATGTCCAGCAGAGTCTCTTTTAGAAGTTAGATTATAGCACCTTGGACCATCTGTCAGACATTAACCTGCTCCAAGGATAAAGCACGAGGACACACGAGCCCCCTCCTCTTTCACTCTTTCAGTCTCTCTCCTACACTAGCTGTATTATCACGGAATATACACATCTATATGACAGACATTACCTGGTCTCTGGCCTGGATCTCTGGGTCATAGTGGTGGGCGACGCCGTCTGTCTCTTCTTCTGCACCTTCTCTTTTGTGAGAGCGCTCTTCTCTTTTTCGTTCTCCCTCTCCTTGTCTTTCTTCTCCTTCTTCTTTCTGTCCACCTTGGAGAAATAGGTGACACAAATAACCAGTTGTCACCTCAGGGCAAGGCTGCAGATAATGGCCTTTTGTTAAATGTCAGTGTCGTCACCTCCTAATGTTTTGGCTGGAACTCCCACATTAGATTATAGAAATTCAGGCAGACTCCCTCGCCTGAAATAGAGACCACCTCCAGTAATACACTCATTACACATTGATTTAATGAGTGTGAGAGGTGAGACGAAATGTGTCAGGATCTGAGGGGCTTTCCACTTCAGCTGCACAATTTCCAGGTTGAAACCCTGACCTGAGAAGACAGTTTACTATGTTTGCACCTGAGATTTCATAATCTAGTTGTTAAAATGTGTGTTCTTTAAAATTAACTTGTTATTTATTGTAAAGGCTTATTGTATAAGTTTCTCCTGCCATTTAGAAGCTATGATAGGTCACGCTAACCCACCAGAGAGGATCTCATTATTATGGGTTTCATTTGATATTTTAAATGTCCAATGATGGTCTTAAAAGTTGTTCATTATCATTTTGGGAAATATGCTTATGTGCTTTCTTGCAGAGAGTTGGATAATAAGGTTGATACCTTTGACCACTGGACTAACCACTGCGATTATTTGCCCCAAGCAGCCAATGTACCAATTGTACATTAGCTGTAAGCTAGCTAGAAATGGACTGACCGTGTCTCTGGGAGAGTGTCTGTATGTAAGCACTTTGACCAAACTCAGAAACCTGGAAACTCCAGTTCTTTCCGTTATTTCCCTCCAGTCTCTTTCCTTTTTCCTCTCGTCTCGTCGTACGTTTATGAACCAGATTCATAAAGCTCATAAAGTTGAAACATTTCACGTCATGAAACGCGCCAATTTGCGCATACCATGCTAATTTGTGTCTTCTTACGTCTTTCCATTGACTTTATAAATGCATTAAATATGAAGATAGAGCCAACAGCCATTTAGCTTAGCTTAGCACAAAGACTGGAAACAGGGGGAAACAGCTAGCTTGGCTCTGTCCAAATGTAAAAAACCCACCCAACAACACCTGTAAAGCTCACTAATTAACATAATGTGTCTGGTTTGTTTTATCATATAAAAACAGAAGTGTAAAAATGACAATGGGTGGTTTTATACAATTTCTTTGTTGCCTGACTGGCTGGCTGCAACTTCATATTATCTGTACAGACAAATTAGATATAACTTGTTTATTAGTGAGTTTTACAAGTGCTGGTAGGTGGATTTTGTTATCTTTGGACAGAGCCAGGCTAGCTGTTTCCCCCTATTTCCAGTCTTTGTGCTAAGCTAAGCTAACTGGCTGCTGGCTGTAGCTTCATATTAAAAGTACAGACATGAAAGTGGTATCAGTAAAACAAAAACAAAAATAATTTTCAAAAGTAATACATGAAAAGATAAAGACATTCAGTTCAAATTATCTTTAGTGCTTCGGTCTAGAACGACTGGTCTTCCAAAAAAAGGGAATTCTCAATCACCACATTTAAATAATCCAAAACGTATATTTATAGCAGGTGTGTGTGTGTATGAGAGTTGTCCTGTATATTTGTACACAGCCTACCGGTGTGGAGTTTCGTCGGCGCTGGCGCTGGGTGATGTCCGGCGTGCTGGCGGAGGAGACCCTCCAGCGCTCGGCAGTATTCTGGTGCGGGCGGTGGTGGGAGGAGGCGTTCAGCGGGCTGGCAGAGGCTGAACGGGAGCAGTGGTGAGAGTCTGAGTGGCACATAAACATGCAGAGAGCGGCAGCAGGGCCGAGGTCAGGGCCCCCACTCACACCATGCAGGGTGGTAAAAAAAAAAACACACAATACACATGACATGCTACAAGACAATGAATCAAATCTAGCTGACAAATTACATAATGATAGTAACTACTATTTTATTGTTTTTAAATAATAGTATTGATTTCACTTGCAGGGATAACTATCTTTTATTGTTATCCATTAGAGGCACATCTGCTCACCAACGTACACTGTTATTCTTTACTGCAGCAATCATCCTGTTCCCCCTCAGGTCAGGGATCAACTTGATGATAATTTTTATGTTTTATTAATCATTACCAAACACTTGTGGCTCCAGCTTCTCAAATGTTCCATTTTATTATTGTAAATTTAATATCTTTTTTTTGGTCTTTTTTTTCTGGGTTTTGGGGCTGTTGTTTAGACAAAATAAGCCCTTTAAAGATAAATGTGTTGTGCATTTTTTACAACTTATGACCTTTTTAGACTAAATGATTAATCAAACAAAAAAAAATACTTGATAATGCAGATAATTGTTGAGAAATCAACCTACCACAAGGTCTAGTTCCACTTTTTCTGAGCATTTAAGGACCTCGGTTGGAAATTTGAACATCTATGATTTCATGATAATTGGGAAAACTCCATGGGCTGATGAAGATGGCATGATGTGATTGAAATCTCCAGAGAAGCTATTAAAAGGACCTTGTGATGAGATTGTTTTCTCTATCTCTCTATCTTCAACCAAACCAAATAGCATCACAGGGTTGCATATCAAAATGCATAGAAACATAGATGAGAGAGGGGAAAAGATTAAGGCTGAAACAAGATATTTATAAAGAAAGAATGTCAAAAATTTTCTGCTTTTCTCTGTTTTATGTCATTGTAAATTGATGTTTATGGGGGTTAATAAGGTTGTTTGGTACAATATAAGCCTTCTAGAAAACTGCAGTGTGCTTTTTCACTGCTTCTTGACATGTTTAGACTAAACTATTAATTGATTAACTGAAATAACAATCAACAGATTAATCTGTAATGAAAATAATTGTAAGTTGCAGCCAGATTTTATGTATAAAAACACAGAAAGAGCAAGAAAGAGGGAAAAAGAGAAAGACTGAAACAAAGAAAGAAGAGATATATTTATATTTTCTGGGCCAAACAAGCTCTTTTCCTCTCTCAAAATGTCCATAAAAGTGAGCTTAAGGGGTCCAAACAGAGGATTTCTCCTTCCCTGCACACTGCAGTAATAATGTGCAGAAAGAGGAGGATGGGCGCACTGAACACACACGGGTCTGGAGGGGGTTTCACACTCACGAGAGTCGCTGTTGTTGAGGAGGGTGGCGGCGCTGCGACTGCGAGCCAGGAAGGACAGCGTAGGCGTCATGAGCCGCTCCACGATCTTGCTCTCCCACGGGCTCAGACGCAGGCTGCGGGCTGACACAAAAGGGCGCTGTCAGTGTCGGGTTACCGTCAGAGTGAACTTCACACACGTGAACGTACAGTTAGATCCTCGTCTTTCACACACAAATTCACCTTCATATCTCCTGCACACACACACACACACACACACGTACACTGTAGTAAAAACACACTCAACACTGCAGGAGGTGTACCGCTCCTCAATGATGATACTGCAGCACATCCTCTCTTCCCTCACACACACACACACACACACACACAAACACACACAAACACTGACCACCGTGTCTCCATCTGACGCAGAGTGGAGTTTTTGCATTCATGTGCTGTTGGAAAAACTGGAAATTCATCCTCACATGAACATCATTCAACGTAGGACGATGAAGTCTGAGGAACTTTTATCATCTCTGTTTCTGAGTTTTAAAAAAAAATCTAGTTTGGTCTTTGTGAGCAGTAAATAAACACTCGTGTCATGTGTTTATTTAGTCAGACAAACCCTCTTAACCTCTGAAAAACAAGAGCCAGCATGTGTCTTCTCAGTTGGATATTTCTGACAAAATTGCACATGAATAAAATGCTAAAATTGCCCCAGACTGTACAGATTTTTCCACCAGCACGTGAATGCACACTTAATTTCTTAGAAACTGCTTTAGAAGCATAAATGATCTCGTTAGTTGATCCATCAGGAGGTGGAGCCGAAGAACTGCAGTTTTTCAGGAGTAAACTAACTGCAGCTACAGCTTTTAGTCCTAAATAATGCAAATAACAATTGTTTTTGTGAAGCTATCTAGTTTACATACAGTAGTAATTAACTTGCTATAGGCTGGTAGTGGTGGTTTGACCATGAAAAGGTTGGATGACTTGGTGCTTTTGAGTGGGATCATGTTCATGAGAAGAGTCCGTTTGAACAATCCACTGATGCTGTATTTGTGAATACATATGTTTTCTATTAGTTTGGCTCATGAGATGTGATGAAGTTACTTACATACTGATGTTTTATGACACTGAAATGCAAAAAAACACAAAATAATCCACCATTTTTGTAAAGGGAACATGGCAACGTCCATTTTTTATTGTCCTCTGATGACAACTTGAACCACTTGAATGTTAAAGACCTCACATGCTTACAATGAAGTGCTTGTCTTGGGATCTGAAACCATCTTTCAACTTTTCTTTTAACTTTCCGAAACAATTAACACCAACTTAACACAGCTATAGGCCAGGTGTGCAAATAAGGTAGGAATCTAACTTATTTCTCAAGATCAATTTTTAATTTTTCACACTACTTTTTCATCTAAGTGCAACACCATGAATGTAGACTCTTAAACTTACTTTTTACCTTTAGATGTTGACAGTTTGTTTAAAACATACTGAACCCTTAAGCATAATGTGTCCTCGACTTATCATATAAAAAACCTCAAGTTCTGTTTGAGGCCAACAAGATTAAACTGGTTCTTTAGCTCCACCCATTGAGGTTTTACTCATCCAGTGTGGTTATTACTAAACTCCAGTCTGCCAGTCAGACACACTCTGACTCAAAGATACTGAAACTCAAACACAAAGATGGATGACTGAAACTTTTGCCTACGTGTTACATACAGTACCAGACATTAGATAACAACACACAGAGGAGCAAACCCAAGTTAATTCTTATTACTTACCACTCAAAAACACATCAGGCAAAAACCCAGTGACGCTCAACCTCACTCAAACCCAATGCAGCGCTAAGGCCTGTCAGTTTCTGGTGAGTTGAGCATTAGTACCATTTGTCCTATAAGCAAGACAAACCTACTCTGACCTCAACACCATTCTGCTAGTATGTGTTTACTGTTATTGAGTGTCATGTGATGAAGATTCAGCACATATGACGTCCGACAACAGCAAAATATATAATCCAATGCATTGTAATGACGGGTGGGAAAAAAAAACGAAGAACACATACACCATTAAATCATTCTCTCATGAGCAAAGCAGACGTCATGTCGGAGAATAAAGTTGTTTTTTAGTCAGTAGACGCCATCTTTGATTCCTGCAGAATCAAATCAAGTCTGTTAGAAACTATAGATGCCTGTGTGAGATTTATATAAAGCACTGAGCAAATACTAGAGAACCCCCCAAAGGGAATAAGGACAGAAAGAGAAAAGTAAATGATGCTGTTTGAGAGCTCAGACTATGAAACTCTTCAGAAGGAATATCATATAGAGGAGACAAAGCTCCGACTTCTTCAACAGTAGCTGAAACATAGAAACAAATACTGCAGTGCAGCATTTTCTGTAGTCCAGAAACACCTGGAGCATATTAATAGTAACTATTTAATCATCCATTTCTGCTACTTCTTCCACTAGGATTATTTAACAGCTAAAGTAACTTGTAGCTCTGACTTTAAAGGAACGGTTTGACCTTTTGGAAAGTACACTTTGCTTTCTTGCCAAGAGTTACATGAGAAGATAGATACCATACTCATGTGAGAGTGGTATCAATCTTCTCCTCTAACTCTTGGCAAGAGAGTCAATAAGTTTATTTCCCAAAACATATAATTAGCTTTGAAATATGATCTGTTTTTTTACGGTTTAAACTACCCCTACAGTAGATAAAGTAGTTAAAATGAGCTGAACCTCGACAATCTAAATCATTAAATACTTGTTATGCACCAGTAATAATAATCTAAAACATAAGATATTTGGCGCCATAATGAGTATTTTTACTTTTGACACTAAAAAACATTTTTGTTATAATACTCAGTAAATAGTCAGATGAATCAGTATAAGAAATCTATTAATAATAATATATGATTTTTCTGTACTTTTACTTTTGATATTTTCAATATATTTTGATGGTAATACTTCTATATTTTTACTTAAGTAAAATGTGTAAATTTGAGTGAATTACTTGTAACATAGTATTTTTACATTGCAACTTTTATTTAAATAAAAGAGCAGTATACTTCCTCCACCACTGCTTAGAGACTTGACATTAAGTGTTATGTTTGAGCCTTTGAAAGCGTCTTACTGAGTAGCTTCTAGTAGATTTATTTTTCCTTTTGAATTCTACATACAACAGAAAACACGTAACGCGCAGGAGACAAAGACATACGGATAAACACAATGTGTGTGCACATGTACTTTTATATTAACTTTATATATATTTTATTTTAGCTAAAGCATGAGATCTAACGTGCTAAGACAGCTAGTCCAGTTAGTTGTGTTGATTTCCTGTTTCAACAACTGATAAGATGCCTTGCAAAGATCTTTCTTTCTTTCTTTCTTTCTTTTTTTTTTGCAGGGAAGTAATGAGAGCAGGGACATGTGTACTGACAACTTCAGCTTCTTGTCAATGCTGCATTGTTGTGTAATTCAAGCATCACTCTGTTGACATACACAGAGGTATGTACGAACACATAACACACATACGCATGATAATAGTGCAATCACAACAGCACTGCCAGGAATGACACGAGGTGCGAGTTTTTGTTTGTGAAATCACTCTTTCTTTCATAGACTGGCTTCTCTTATATAACAGCTGATGCAGTCACCTTCGCAGATCGTTTTCACAACATGTTTTATGATTAAGTGATAACCAGACTATGTTCTGTTGCTAGGCAACAGTGGTTTCTCTCCTCCTCTTCTTTCTCCAATACGGCAAGAGGAGGCTGCGCTGAGCTGCTGCCTGGTGATCGACTTTTCACCTAGAGGTAGATTGATGCCTGGATCTATAAACGCCACCGCTCTGACATCACTACCCCCCTCAATACTATTACGGGTACACTGTGCAGAACATCTCCCAAGGCCAGAAACACTACCTGGCTCTGGCTCTGCAGAAATATGATTCAGCTCTGAATTGTCCTTTTATGTGCCTGCAGTATCGGAGCATCTGTATTAGTGATGATCAAGCACGAAATCTAAACCGCTATTGTGGCGGCGGGGGAGCTGAGAGCCGAACTGCTGATTGCACTGTGGGTGATACGATCTGTAATGACACATGTTATGAGGCGAGACGAATCTGAGATGGAGACAGCGCTGCTTATGTACTTGTGACAAATCAGGAGTCTGATGAAATGAGTCTGACATAACAAGTTAATTTAAATATTTGTCCTATGACAGCAGCATGTTGCTGCCACAGTGACTTAAAAGACTGTCACTCAGTTTCTTGTTATAGCATAAAAATGTTCTTGTTTAACTGTAATCCTGTCATACTATAAAAATATGTGTTTTATGTTATTATGACACATTTTCATCATTATTACTAAATGCCACATTATTCTGTTTTTACAATAACCTTTTCTTGTAACAATGACATCAATATCAATATCTTGTTATATCACAAAACTTTCCAGTTAAAACAACATATTTGTGTGCGTTGCTGTGTTGCTCTATGGAGTCGGTTGGTCCACCACCGGTCAAGACTTTTAATTTAATGCTATCATCAAGTCAAAATGTTTATTTGTCAAAAACCTTGGTTAACATATACATATGACTTAATATTTGCAAAATTAATGGCATTCCCATCAGCTGTAGTTTGTGTTTAGTGCTAATTAGCAAAAAACAGCATGCTAACATGCTAAACTAAGATGGTGAACATGCTAAACATTCTACCGTATATAATTAATACTACACATTTTAAAAATATACATTATACCATCTGCATGTTAGCATGCTGACATTAGCATTAAGCTCAAAGCACCATGATTCCGCACGGCCTCACAGAGCTGCTAGCATGGCTGTGGACACTTAGCGTTGTTTGTTATAACAACACACCAACTTCTCATCTAACTCTCGGTGAGACGCGCATCTGTCAAATCAAACTGTTCCATTAAGATGTTATCTACAAAACTTACAATTAGTTTAGAAATTTGATCAATTTTAAAGGATTAAACTACCACAACAGTTTATAAGGTAGTTGAAATGAGCTCAGCCTCGACTAGCTACAACTTTAAATACCTCCAACCCATTAATGCATCAATAATCAAATATATATTTGGCACCATGATGAGTATTTTTACTTTTGACACTAAAATACATTTTTATGATAAAACTTACTTAGTAGTTATAACCAGATACAACAATAAAATGCTAATATGCTAATAAGTGTCATAGAGATGCTAGCATGACTGTAGACACTTAGCACTTAGCATAGTTTGTTACAAGAACTCACTGTTACGCTATGAGAAAAGTCTCTTTTAATGAGATACACTGATTTTGTGTAAATATATGGAAATGTTTGGTGATATAAAAATATATATTGAGATTATAACAATTAATGTTTCTTGCAAAAAAAATAAACAACAAGAAAATTTGCCCCAGTAACATAACAAATATCTCATAATGTGGAAAGGATCGCATTACATCGAGAAACTTTTCAAGTTGTAACAAGAAACTGAGCAAATACTTGTTTTGTCATGGTGGCAGCAATACGCTGCTGTAAATATACAGTATAACCAAGCAAGAGAGACTTAACATCTATAGAACTAGACTGTAAATTTACTTAAATTAATACATAAAACCAAAAAAAATTATACAATGCATGTGCTTTAAGTTGCTCTAATTGATTCATTTGCAACAGTCACACTATAATATCCACCACCACCACACCAAACCACCAACAGTAAAGTGGGAGGGGGACAACCAAAAAAAAAGGTGCCGTGACCAATGAAACACACGTACCAAAATATATATCACAAAATATGACTCGGTGATGTCGAGGTGAAGGGAGGCTGATCAAAAATGCAAAGGAAGACTTAAATCAATGACAACCACCAACTGAAAAACCAAATTAAAACACCACGATGCATACGAGACCGAGAGCGTGATAAGAGTGGGGGGGGAGTAGGTGGTAAATGACCAGTCACCAAGCACAGGCAGGCAGGCAGGCCACCAGAGACGACAGTTATAATTATAAAAGAAAACCAAAAACCAGATTAGGGTAACAGGAAGGAGGGGGGGAAGGCGGAAGGGGATGAATAGGAAGGGAAGGGAAGGGAGCAGGAAGCCTGGTGGACATTGACGTCGGGTCGTCCTTACTTCTGTTGGGGGAGTTCCAGAGCGTGGCAGAGGACTTGGACAGCCTGTTGTTAATGACAGGGTCCACCTGTCTCGGCAAGTTGACCGTGGAGGCCGAGCATCTGCCTGCACCGGAGAGAACGCAACAGACAACAACTGTTCACAAGGCGGCCGGGGTGCGGGCGGGCCCCCCCCCCCCTGACTGGCAAAAGCTGTGGAGTGATAAGAGACGGGGGGCTGCCGACTCCCTCTGCCTGGATCACACAGTTGTCAACGGCTCCTGGAGGAGAGCCGGGACTCACCATTCTCTGAGGTCAAACTGGCTTCTCTTTATCATTTGGAAGTAAGATTAATCTGAATTCAGACTTTGGGGGGGAGACGGGGAGGAAATTTGAGGAAAGTATGGGAAGGGTGTGGTATAGTTAGAAATCACATTTGGGGGAGGGTTTTCTCTTTTTTTTTCTGCTGCAAGAAATCAGAAATCATAAAATATCACACACACACTCACGTTCTCTCACATACATTCAGGATCTTTCACACCTTGCAGAAGAGAAACTCGTCTTGACCTCAGTGTCACAGTTTTTGAAAAGAGGCAGTTGAGTCACATGTTTGTGTCGGTCTGCGTGCAGGACAGGACAGAGTTCAGTCTGAATAGAGGAAATTACCTCACAGGTCTCTGATAAAAACACAACGGCTCGCCGTTCACACTGATAATCTAATGAAACATATTCCTGACAACTACCTTTCTGCCTCTGTTATCAGTTAAACGGAGAAAACTGGTACTCAGAACCAATTTTTGCTCCAAAAAAAAGAGAAACATTCACTGAAGAATTACAAGTGCTAACATCATATATTACTGTGTAGGTCATTTGCCTTCTGGTTCCCCACCCTCATGACACCAAACCCTTCAGGATCTATTTCCTTGAATTGCATCAGTGGGACGAGTGAGTCACATTCTGTAAAGCATTGCTCAACACAAAGACTACAGTGAGGATATGATATATATTTGTATATCTAATCGTTTCTGGCTTCTATGAGTGTCCGAGTCATTGCGGTTCATCTAAAACTCACTTTCTCTACGGGAGGTCTGGTTGAGTCCTCCTGCCCAGGACCACCTCTGCTGACGGATCTCGGCCCACGTCTTCTTTGTCGACCGCTTGATAGCTGCTTCGTATCGCTCCTGGAGGACCAAAAAAATTAGTCAAGTCTTTGCATATATTCGCACTAATAACAGTTTATTTGATAGTTTAAATTTTGACAGTTAGGGAAATACACAAATTTGCTTTCTTGCCGCAAGTTGCATGAGAATATCAATACCACTTTTATGTCTGTGCCGTAAATATGAAGCTAGAGTTGTTGTGAGAAGATTAAAGGGATAGGAAAGAAAATAAAAACATAATTTTTGTTTTCTAATATTGACTTCTTTTTTGTGAAATACTGGATAATTTTACCTTTTCAAGATTCTTACAGATTCTTTAAAAATATGTTTATTTGATTTCTTTCCAAGAGTTACATGAGAAGATTGATACCACTCTCAATGCAGTAAGTATGGAGCAAGAGCCAGGAGGCCGTTATCTTAGCTCAGGGCTTAGGGCATAAACACTGGAAGCAGGGGAAACTGCTGGTCTGGCTCTGTCCAAAATTTAGAAATACACTTATCAGCACCTCTAAAGCTTTCGAGCTACTTTGTGTAAGTATTTCTTGACAACAACAATTAATTTGTCCTCCCAGTACTTCTGTGCAGCGTCTCTGCTGTTTGTCTGGCAACTTCACTTTTTGATGACAAAACTGTTAGATACAGCAAATAATGTTTTATACATTTCTGTTCGAGTATGGGTTAAACAAACAACTTTATAGAGTGCCAGGCTAGCTGCTTTTCCTTGTTTCCACTCTTCATGCTAAGCTAAGCTAATAGCCTGCCAGCTCCGGCTTCCTATAGGTGCGTATGAGATTGATATCAACCATCTTATCTAACTCCCTCGGCAAGAAAGCCGATATACAAATATATAAAAATCTGAGGGTAAATCTGTCTTTGGTAGAGTCAAAGAGGAGGCACCGTTTCATTTTAATAGTTCACAAACAAGAAAGGTTAGGAACTACTGCTTACAAATAATCTGCATTTATGACCACTGAAAAATTGGCCTTGAGCAGCCAATACTTGGCATCATGACTGTTATTCAAGATGGGACAAAATCCCTGTTACGCAGGCAATTTTCCAGTGGTCATAAGTGTTGGACTTACATAAATACTGGCGAAGGGTTGATTTTTCCACTCTGACTTGAATTATACTGTAGATTTTGCAGAACAGGACATTTCTGTGACTGGCACTACAAAAAAAAAATCTGTATTTATGAATATTTGGCCTCAGACAAGAGACACTGAATTAAAACCACATTAGTTCAGTGTTAATGATTAAAGTCAGTCTTATAAAATGCAGGGTGTAAATATTCTTTGTTGTTCCTTGCCTGCTGATCCTGAACAGACAAACCTTCAACTTGCCTCTCGTGCATCAGTCTCACCTTGTTCTTTTCTAGTTTCTGTCTCTGTTTCTCCTCCAGCAGGGCTCGGCGTTTCTCAGCTTTCAGCCTCTGCTCCTCCAGCTTCCTTCTGCGGTCCTCCAGCTGGCTCTCCCTCAGACGCCTCGCCTTCTCCTCCTTCTCCAACCACTGGGCCTTCTTTGCCGCTGAGGGGTCACCACAGAGAGTGAAGTTAAAATTCAGGTAGGATAAAGAGAGAGAAGTAAACATGATGAGCTGTCTGAAATATTTTCTTTCAATCTCACGTTCTTCTGTAAGCAACGGTTGAAGGCTGAATAAAGAGCAGAACAGTAAGTTAGC
The DNA here is from genome assembly GCF_910596095.1 of Thunnus maccoyii. Taxonomy (NCBI): domain Eukaryota; kingdom Metazoa; phylum Chordata; class Actinopteri; order Scombriformes; family Scombridae; genus Thunnus; species Thunnus maccoyii. Next base: position 10,011,932 of record NC_056547.1, read on the forward strand.
TATTGTAGCCAAGATGTTTCACCTGTTTTCTTTCTGATTTCTTTCCCAAACATTATTCTAATAATAAATTTTTTTATATGACACATTTCATGAACAATGTTTAGAAAGAGGTTAGCAACACTAAGAGTCTACAGCCACGCTAGCTGCTCTGTGAGGGTGTATTTCGGTATAGCAGTGCTAAATGCAAACGTCAACATGCTAACATGCTCACAATGACAGTGTTTACCTGATGGATGTTTAGGAGGTGTAATGTTTACCTATATGTTTAATCTGGGGCTCTACTGGAATATCTTTGCATGATTTACAGTTCAAAAAACTCGTTATTTATCTTATACTGGCTCTTTATGCAGCCCCTCAGTTCAGCCTCTGTCTGAAACAGGCCGTTTTAGCTCCTGTCTCTTTAAGACCCCACTCCTGATGGGCCCACTCTGTTCTGATTGGCCAGCTCTTGGAAGCTGCCGGCTCTGGAGTCTACGTCAAAAAACAAACAAACTATGAAACAAACTAAAGTAGTAGGATGTCAACTTCTCATATACATCCATACATGTTCAAGCTAAAATCCAATCCAAAATATGTGAGTGGACAACACAAACAACACACAGAAAAAACCTTAGCAAAAGAAAAAACTTAGCAACAAAGGCTACGGAACGGATGGCCGTTTATGGGCATGCATGACAAGCTAACGTAGACTCACCGACAAGGTAGAAAAAAAGCCACAAAATAAGCGTTCAGAGCAGGTTGAAGCTCTGGCTTTTGACTTGCAGGGAGCATATTCTACATACATTAACCACCAAGAATGTCTGTACCAAATTTGTACTAAAATCCATCCAATAGTTGTTAAGATATTTCAGTCTTGACCAAAGCTTTGTTCGACAGAAAGACAGACAACTGCCATCACTAAAGCCAAGCCGCTAGCAAAAGTTATTAAAAGAAACAACAAAAAAAACACATAAAAGCCAGTCTGTGTGTTACATGGTAATTCAAAAGTTTGATATTTTTGCCCAGATTTTCTCCTTACATAGGTTATTCCAAAGTCAATTCCTCAAATTGTAAGAGTGTATAATCACTTAAAGCTCCTGATAGGCTTCTACCACTGACACAAGAACAGAATGGGTGAAACAGATGGAAGACAATGTGTTCATTACACTATAATCCCCATAACAATAAATAAGCAGAAGTTTCCCGCTGTGTTTTACAACATCCTCCAGCAGACGCCAGTTTTCTTTACACATACGCTGCTGTGGCTCATTTCTCTGGGGTAACAATTAAACAGCAATCAATCCTCTTAAATTAAACTGCCATGACGTTGGACAGAGTTGAATTGGTGAGGGTGGGTTACATGCAGGATCCAACTAAAAAAATGGCATGAAATGTCTTGATATTACTTGATATTAGTGAGTTAGACAGCATTAGAAATACTTAGTGGATTGAGTTCTGCAAAAGGATTTTACAGTGTTATGCGAGGCATGATTTGTATTTAGTTCAGTATTCTGCGGCTCATCTTCACTAATGAGCCAAAGAGGCACACACAAGTCTTTGCACCATTGACAATGACAAAGCCTTCTCTGCTCCTCCGTAGATCCAATTCCTGAGAAAAAAAATCTTAGTATGTCTGTAATTCACAGCAGAATTGAAAAATATGTTGGGCTTGTGAGAGTGCTTTTCACTTTTTCATTTATTTCTACAAAACATGAGGTGCACAGCTGCTGTTACACAACAACCAGGCTTCAAAATGTGTTGAGAAATATTTGTTGTTTAGGGATAAACATACAGTAAACATTATGTTTTTTTGACCTATATACACAAGCATCACATGCGTACTGTTTTTCAACTAATTGCATGGTCCATGTGGAAAAAAAGCCTTAACATTGTACCATGTAATTACACACAGAAGCAGACTGCAGGAAACTAAACTTATCTCAGAGCAACTGAAGCCCAGTAAACCTTGGATATTATCGATAAAAAGGCCCCAGAATTCCCCTTTAACTGTGCAGCATGACCACATTATTGATGCTAATGAAAGTAGTAATTAAATCTAATCTGTCTGAGAGGCCTGGTCTCAGTTCATGGTAATGACTGCTCATTTTTCACGCCAAGCGCCCTGGGCTCCATGAGACGTCTCTGCAGGAAAACGCCCACTGAGCTCTGCTCTGATTGGCTGTTCACGTATTGGCCTGAGTCCACAGGGAGAAGCCCAGTGTTTGAAAACGAAATATAGTCCTTCATGTATTTGGACTAGCACACTATTTTCATTGGAGGAAGCTTTATTCTGCAGCCACAAGGTCAAAACCATGATTACGGGTATGGAATATGCACGCTGGGTGGGAATGCAGAAGAACATAAAGTAAAGGAAAGTAGATTTAAAGTAAGTTAAATTTAAATTTAAATGAGCAGAAACATTTAAGTCAAAAGTGAAACTGCTGAGAGTTCACGAGGTTCATAAATATCCACCGAATTACGTCAGAAAAAAACAACAACATGATCGATTCACGGAGGGAAGAAAGGCCGCAACTGTTCAGGCCGGAGCAGAGGAGAAATGGAAGGAATTGGGATTCCCATCACAAGTTTGATTATTCCCAAATGGTATGACTGCTTGCTGCGAACGCTGATGGTTTTTAGTGAAGCGCCTTACCTTGCAGCTGAGTTTGCTGTTCTGAAAGCCATGCAAGGAGAAACAATAAGAGACGTCAATAACCGTCAGTCACTCACAGCAGAGAGACAAAAGAAAGACGGAGGTTGTTAAGAATAGAATAAGATGATGGCATGCATCATGTTGGTTACAATAAATTCACGCTTCATGCATCACCAGTTTTTTTTAGGAAAATCGAATTCCTTAAGAGTTAAAACTCAACCAAACTGTTGTCATGTCAACGCCGTTTTATCGTTTCTTACCGATATATCTGGCTCTTTCCTCCCTCCTCTCCTTGGCAAGTTTCTGTCGTTGCTCTGAGCTTATCACATCTGTGAGGGAAAAGAGAAAATGTAAAGCTTTTGGTTAATGTGTTTTTCCTCACAGCGTTATATTTATTAACATTTCCAAACCTTCAACCATGAGGAGCTAACATATACTCATATCTAGTATGGACTGGATCAAAGTAATGGCAGTCTAATAAAAAACTAGAGATTCTATGCAAATTTTTGTATTATTCACCCCACTTAAAATCACATTTATGATAGGCAAATAATGCATTTGCATATTTACTACAAAGAGCACTGCCCTTTACTGTCTTGACTATAAATAGTAATAAATGTAGATTAAATGATGCCCTGATAAGAGCCTGCAGTCTGCGTCTCAGGCTGCAGGTACAACCTCCAACAATCAGAGGAAACAGTAGCTGCCTCTATGTAGCCTGAGTGGTGAAACACAAAGAAAGTCCTTAAGCATTTGCTGCTGCTTATAAAGATTAACTCGCTGTGAGTGACCAGTAAAACATTTTTATAAGCTCCTCTCTCCTCTCATCTGGATTTTAGCAGCTGGACGGTAAAAAGACTGTTGAGATAATGTTTTGTGAGTAAATTAAACGGACAATTTAAAAGTTTGGGGGATAAAAACACAAGATTTTGGAAAGTGAGGGTGACATTACACCCTTCTTCAAATCTTCAAACATCACAAAACAAAACTGGACTCATCTTCATTATATCTGGGTGGAGGCAGAAATTTCAGCGACAAAATCTCAAAACGTGGGAAAACAAAACTATCTGCATAGTTGAGAAAACGCAGCATGGTTTCATTTTGTTGTTATTTGTCTGAACTGAGTCTTTGACGTGTTACAGCTGTGTAAAATAGACACAGATGAAGTACTGATGTGAAATGCCAGAGGAAGTTTAATTCAGATTTTTGGGATTTATTCACTGATTCAGTTTCAAGGTCAACACAGCTCCACCTCTTCCTACGCCGTCGATGTTCAACGCACTGTAACTGCGGTGTACAGCTGCTTTTCAGCCGTTCTCATCCGCAGAGATAATCAGCATGAATCCAGATACACTGTGAGAGACGCAGTGGCATGACACAAGGATTTGTGTAGCTCTCTATCCAGCCTTAAAACCGGCTGTGAAAAGCCACGACTGAAGAAGCCTGTACACGCCGTTGAAAACCGGCACCCCTGGGGTGCTCGCTGAGCCCGTCTCCTTTTGTGGTTCGTCTTCGTGCTATGTAATATGTATGCCGCGTATTCTCAACCAATGGCAGAGGGCCCTGCAGCACTTCAGCCCCATCTCCATGGCAACCTGACTTTACTCCCTCCCTCCCCACCTTGAGAGAGTTTCCTACATGGCTTTACTCTGGCTGGCTGATACGCAGACGCTATGAAGTGCAGAGAAAAATAAATCTGACGGGCCTGGAGGTCCTGTCCCACTGAGACATCACTTAATGGACCAGTCCCTCCCCCACCGACCCTCCATCAGTCCTGCTCCACTCTATACACCCTGTCTCCCCCATAGCTAATGACAATTTGGCTTTCGGCCACCACCATCTGTCTGGCGGGAATGACTCAATGTACACTGAAACTTCCATCAGGAGAAAAAGTGTGAAAATCATGAATGAATCCTATTAAGTTTTACACGTGTGCTGTGCAGGCTTTGTCTTTGAAGCAAGGTCAAAGAACACAAGTAGAAGAGGATGAAAAATGCCTCCATTAATGAGCAGTATTCCTTTTCATCCCTTTTAATGTGCTTTTGTGAAGTGGTTTAACATTTTTCACACATGCTGGACTGCGGTGATTCATACAGACGCAGCTGAACGATAAACAAGAACCAGGTTTCGGTCAGAAAACGAATGAGCCTGCAGCCTCACACAGCGAGCAGCAGTCAGAGAAAATGCTAATTCAACATTTTGCACTTCATCAAAAAAATTAAACATCCATTAAGTTAAAATACTAAGCAGCTTGGGGGTAAAAAAAATAGACCAGCTTGTAACAGAAATAAGAGTGAAATTGCTCCAAATTCTTCTGCTGCCAATTTCCAACAGCTGGAAAAAAGTTTAAACAATTTGTAGCACTAACCTCCGTTTATCTGCATCATAAAAAATCCAACCTATCATTGTGACTCGTTGACAATTTTTTAAAATATTTACGCTACGCTTTGCCATAATTATCCTTTTATACTTAGAACCCAGCGTCCTATCTGATTACTACACATGATCTGTGATCCCTGTGCTTTTAACTGAGGCACAACATTACTTTATCTTGGGCTTAAACACTTTCCTACTGATTAAATATTACAAAAATGTAGCTTATTATTTCCTTTATTAAAAAAAATAGCTGCTGAAAAAAGTACTTCACTTCTAAATAGATAACTTCTTAGCTGGGGCGCCCCAGTGGACTGATGATTAAGGCGTATACAACATAATCGCAACGTCCACGGCTTGACTTCCGGCTGCAGGACCCTTGTTGCATGTCATAGCCCAATCTCTTTCTCCCTGTGTTTCCTGTCTCCGCTGACTGTCAAATAAAGGCAAAAAAACAAGACTTCCTTGCTGCCAACTTCCCAACACGTCGACAAAGTGGAGGCTCAAAGGCTATTAAAACTGTACACACATGTTTGTGTGCTGGTACTTCAGCTCCAATTAAGGAAAATCTTAATTCTACAACATAAAATGATACTTTGGACATGAATGTGCTTTAAGCTATATAGCAACAGCATGACAATACAGTTGCAAAGTGGGAATAATGTGACTAAAAGTTGGGGCTCTTCTGAGGCATTAAACTCTCTGAGTTAAACCATCAATATAACAGATGAACAACAGCGTTAAAAGACTGTGTGCATAAAAGCTTCAGGATGTAAATTAACTATGACTTCCAATGTGCATTTCAGCCAAAAACATCAAATCGCTGAGCTTAAAACTCCATCGTTTGTGCTGCTAACAGAGAGCAAAAACTAAAAATTATGGCGTAAAAAAAAAGATTTACAATCAATTCTCTTCTAACCAGCTTCTTCTCCATAGCAAAGGTGGCTGAGACTTATGGGTATTGTAGTGTTTTTAGCCATCCACCATGCCAAAATAACAGTCAAAACATCAGACACATAGTAGTTTTCTCAGAAACATAGTTGAAATAATTGAAACTGGTGGTCCCAACATAAACCTAAAGGATTGTTACATTACCCTCTATGCCCCCGTGCACAAAGAGAGATCCTTAAAGAAATGGTTTTCCCAGTTTGGTGTGGAAGAGCTTGACCGGCCTGCACAGAGCTCTGACCTCAACCCCATTCAACACCTTTGGGATGAATTTGAACACCGACTGCAAGCCAAGCTTAGCCGAGGTCACTGATGCTCTTGTTAAATGGGAGCAAATCTCTCCTAGTAGAGTGGAGGCTGTTCCAGAAGAAGATTAATGCCCCACACTGAGATGTTCAACAATGATAAATATGATTGTACATGACCGGAAAAGCAATAAAATCAGTAATAATGCACAGAATTGATGTAACTTGGATATGACAGTTCACTGCATGGTCCTTTCCAACTAAAGCCGGATTTATTCTTGTGTTAATATAGCATATATTGTACAAACAAAAGATACATCGCTCATAAATCTACCTTTCTTGGGCTGAGGGTTGCTGGGAGTGCCGGGGGTGGATGGCCTGGCTTCTGTCTTGGAGGAGGCATCTGTCTCAGTGGGGGTTTCTGTTTTGGGGCAGGAGTCTGTTTTGGGAGAGAGGTCTGTGAAGGCTGAGTCGTCTGGAGTCAGAAGGTCCTTCTCCAAAGATTTGTCCCCATTCGAGATGGACTGAGACTCCGTCTGCAAGGGCAGAGCTGAGGACAAGAAGGACAAATCGATTAATATCAAGATATCAATGTCAAGATTTAGAATTTACATTTATCTTCTTGGTGCTGATGCTTTTTTATAATACTTAACATCTTGCTGTCGTGTCAGCCACCATCAGTGTGGCGACGCTTCCAGTAAAAGCGACTGACTTTCTTTCCCCCGCTGACACACTTTCAATATAAACCTGGGAAACCCTCGGTGGCTTAATTAACACAACACTCCAGCCTCATTAGAAATCATTAACATCTCTTTCACACGCAATTCACACACGTCAGTCGATTCCCAGCAAGACGCTACACATCCCCCCACTTTACGTCTCTGAAGGTTTCAGTCTTGCGGAGGAAACCTCCCGTCGGCACCGTTAAACACTCCAGCAGCAGGTGAGACGCACACCGTGGGAATAAATCTGAGTTCGCTTTTAAGGCGTCAAAACAACAGCAACAGTGAAACAAGGATGGAAAGACACATTGAGGAAGAAAACATTGCAGATTGCTGTGTAAGCCTATTTTAACTTGCCTCCGTAAAAAGAAGATGTGCTTACATAGTGATTATCATGGGGATAATTAATGCTAGATTGCCTTAATTATTCCCAGAGAGCAACAGACACTGATCCATAGTTCTCTCGACTTCACCGTGGGGTACAATATGCTCATCTGGGCCTCCAGAGCAGTGTGTGGAAAAATACATTGGATAATTGTATTTTTTAAAACTGCTTTTGGTTGAATTTTCCATATTATGTACGAAAGAAAACATAAACACACACAGAAAAATATATTACAGAATATTTCTGCCCTTTGAAACACACCCATCCCTCCCCATCAGGCTGCAACAATATAGACGTTTAATTATAAACCATAAAAATTACAATATAAAAAGAGATAAATATATAATATACATAGAATATACAGTAAGTCGATACAACTCATTCACAGGATGTTAAATACCTGCATTAAAGGACACTACTAGTCACTCACAAGTTTTATAGGACATAAAGGTGTCCAGATTTTCGTAAAATTATCAGATTTTCCTCTTACGGTAAATTTCTAGTTATAAAGGAAACATGACATCTTTCAACCACCTTGTTTTGGATTTTTACGACAGGATAAGACGACTAACAGGTGAAGTAAATGCAACAGCACTGGAAATGTTCTGTAGTATTCTGCTTTCACACTAATGTTGTTTTTTTAAGTAAAAATACTGAACATTTGCTGGTTTCAGCCTCTAAAATGAAAGTTTTATATCATTGCAAACTTAATATCTTTGGGTTTTAGACTGCTGGTCAGACAAAAAACATCACAACAAGTCATAATTACGAGTGAGAAAGATTTTTTGAAAAGCTCGTATATATCTGACTTAAATTCTCAAAACCAAACAAACATAGATGTCTCATGTCAGCCCGTTGTTCAAGGCAGTTAAATCCGAGTGTAATGAATATTATATTAAATTGTCAATGCATGTCAGTATTTTTACGACCAACTGTACAGTCATACAACCGTCTCGAGTTGTCTGATGACGTGATTGATGTGATCGTGATCATAAACATGTGATGAATGTTTCTCATCTCGACCGTGTAATATGAACACAGCATAAGATCTTCTCTGAGTGGTAAAAGTCCACATCTTCCAGACTCCACCCTTTGATATAAATACCAGTACCATAAAAACCCACTTCAGATCGCTCAAGTGTCGTCTCTTAATGCATTTTACAAGATCTGACAAAGCTAACTAATCTAGAAAATAATTGGCAGATTAATTAATAATAAAGATAATCATTAATTGCAGCCCTACATTTAATACATTCATATGAAGCTCCACAAGTTCACTTACAAACTTCCTAACATGAGCACCATTCATGGCTCCACAAAGATCCGGTCATGAGGCCAGACTTCCTGACCTCTGACCCCCATGAAGGGTGACAAAGAGGCCGCAAAAAGCCACAAAACACATCCTGTTTTAATCCCTGCTCTGACTTTGTTTTCACACTCGGTTGCCCTGCTGATACTGTCACTGAGCTCAGCTGCTTGTCCGAGTTCCTCCCCTCTTCCCTCTCTGGTTGTGGCACTGGAGAAGAAGTCTGTGACAAACTGTACAGAGTGACGCATGGCGGGGGGGGGGGGAGGGGACGGGGGGACATGCAGTGAGAAGGAGCAGGAAGGAGGAGAGGGAACAATTTGTGCACTTCTACAAGGACATGTGGAGAGTGAGAAGAGAGATTTATCGAGAAAGGAGAGTTTGAGGACAGTGAGAGAGTGGAAAAAAATGTGCAGAGGGCTGTTTTTGTAATGACAGAGGAGAGAAAAAAAAAAGGGGTGTGTAGGATTTAAAAAGACAAAAAAAAAAAAAAGGAGCAGAGATAAAGACAGAAGCAGCTCGGCACAGAGCGGGAGAAATAATGAGACAGGAGCTCAGAGATAGTGAGGTAGGAAGGTGAGAGTCTGGAGGCTGGAGGCCAGCTCTCCACTCAAGTCTGCCAACAATGGGCAGATGGAGCGTGACGCTCTCCTCAGGCCCATCCAAACGCTCACCGAACCACATAAATCACAGATTAACACTGGGCTTCTCTCCAGCTACCCCCACTGTACTTCAACACAGAGCTTAATGCACAGGCTACACTATAGAATACTAATGGAGGAATAATTGGATGTGAATTAGAGCCCCGTGTGTTTAGAAGAAAACTGTGAGGAAAAAGATGCAGGATCATGTCCAAACAGGATGGCACCGCTTTTACCTGATGTTGAAAAAAGGATTAGGATTTGGCAAAAAGAGGATTGCAGTGCTCCTCCTTTCTTGAGAAGATTACTCGTTCAACAAGTGCGGCTGACTTTGTGAATTTGATCAGTTTACCAGCCTTATATGGCTGCAAGAGGCACAGTGGGCCTAAAGAAGGAATGATTACGACGACTGAGATCCCTGCAATTCCTAGACTTCAAAATATACTTGGAGGGGGGGGGGACGACTGTAGCTAAAGGATTGGCAATTCAAGCCAGACGCAAGTGACGATGATAAAAGCGCTACACAAAGTAAAAGACTGCAGCTACATCCAAAAAACATGACACGAAACCAGACAAAAAAAATCTAGAGAGTAAGAGATTTAAGCTGAAACAACATGCTGCACACAGGAAGAGGAAACAATCATGCACTCCACATACTTTCTTAGGTGTGGTAAGAGAGGTGAAGCAGCCCATTTGTTGACTTTGTTGAGAAAAAAAGCACTTTATTCTAACGTGTCAGCCCCCTGAAAAAATAATAAGACAGTGTGCAGCAGTACTGTCTGTTTACTCAACCAGGGAAGAGAATTACTAGAAAGACTTAAAAAAACCTATTTTTCTCTCTTACATACTGTATCCTCGAAGTACTTCTGCCTAATATGATCACTGTAGGGTTGCAGGACTCTCGTCAGGTCATATGTTCCAGGTTTTGCTCATGGTTGTTTATAAAAATCTCAGAAAGTACGGTGGATCATCACCAAATATCTCGGATGTGAAGCGTGAATGTAAACCAGGTGCCACTGTGACTGTGCAGAACAAAGGCCGACCGCAGCGGAGGACGACATCCCTCATTTGACTCTGGTTTATGCCACAGAGTTAAATCTAACTAGTTATTACCGTAAGCGCAGCAAGGGTGTGGTTGTTGTGTGTGTTTTCTTACATCTAAACAGAACTGAAACAGAAGAGGAATGATAGGAGTTGTGTTAAAGCAAGCAAAGAGCAAATAGCATATTCTACCTTCTGTATATATGTATATAATGTAACTTACCCGTTCAATATTTATTTATTGCACTCTTTGCATTCTTCCACAACTTTTGCATGACTTTTATCCTTTTTTACAATTTACAGAAACTGTTTAACTTGCATATAGAAATTGCATGTTGTCGCCCATTTGTTGTTTCTATATGTATGTATCTATTCTTGCTTGTACATAATAGTCATATGTTTATCTTTACTTATGTTTGTTCAGCTTTGTCGTCCTCGTGTTGGCTTTATGTCCACGTGTATCTTCCTGAACTTGCACATTGAGAGCCACTAGAAACCAGAGTCAAATTCCTTGTATGCGTAAACACACCAATACCAATAAAGCTACTTCTTGATTCAGATTTCCCCTGTCATAAATTAAAAGTTGAATTCATGAGCAATAAAACACACCGCCTGCTTAATTTAATACACTTCAGGGCTTTACTTGGTCTGGTATGACCATTAGCTTGCGGTGGGTAACGTTAGCTAATGTTAGCCGACTTTAAACAGATACTGCTGAGTTGGTTTCACTGACTTCATGATTCATGTCTCACTTATGCTACTGTTAAACTACGTACGTATATAGCATTTATTAGCATTTAGCATCCTGTAATTTCCATTTGTAGCCATATTGGCTGCTGGTCAGCAAAAGTTGCATAGTCTCACTTTAATTGGTGGACGAAGGAGAACAGAAACAAAACATAAGTAAGCAATGTGAATTATAAATATTCCTAACGACTGAAATGCAGATGTTTCAAAGCTACAATGAAGAGCTTTATGTTTATGTCACATATAGCTGTCAATCACATTTACTAGTCTACATGTTTTATATCTTATAACAACAGTTATGCTACACTCAACAGTCATTTTAGGTGAAATTTAATGCCAACATTTTGCAATTGCTTCCAATTTATGAGCAACCAGTGCTTATTACTTGTGAAAATATAATACTGTATGTGATGTTGTCTGAATTTAAATATGCAGCCTGAATATCAATAGATATGTTTTCACTGGTGTCCCTGCAACAGCAATAAAATCCATACAGTCCTGCAGGGAAACATGTTCCAGTCAACAAGTGCGTCGAATCACACGTGATCAGCCTTTCATGTGACAGACGCCATTTAACACAGAAACACAAATTCAGCATGATGGTCACCCGTCGCTCCCTCCCCTCCTCTCCTCTCCTCTCCTCCCCCCGTCAGCTTCTTGTCCCTCCACAGCCATCTCAGATTTCTGTGCCACTAACCCTAACCCTGACAGACTCCGGGGTTTATAAATAGCGATAAGCACCATACTGAGAATGTCGGCCATAAAAGGGGCTGGCTTCTGTCGAGGCACCTTGGGACAGCGCAGTGTCCGCAGGCAGAGCTCCAAAGGAAGCAAACGGCAGCATGTGGTACAGCAGATTTACTGCGCAGGCAGGGCAGGAAACTTTACTTTGTTTGTATGTGTGTGTGGGGGGGGGGGCAACTTTGGCTAATAAAATCCAAATCCATCTGGAAAAAAGACTGTTTTTTACCAATAATAGAATAAAACAGGGAAGGACGTCCAAGTGGGAGTTGGTCACCTGCCAACGTGGGAGCCAAACTTAGCCACATTAAATATCACCACAGACGAAATTTACCACTGGGTTTGTGTTACAGGGAAAATCTGTTAATCCTCTGATACGCTGTTGCACTGTTTTCTCTTTGACAGCTGAGAGACTTTGGATGTTTGTACCCGTAGTTCAGTTTCATGCACATCGTTTCCAAAAATTCCTTTTTCAAATGTTCCTGAAAAAGGTTGTGAAGTTGCTTACAGCTGCAACAATAAGTCAATTAATCCATTAGTCAATCAACAAAAAACTAATTGGCAACTATTTTGATAATCGATTAATCATTTTAGTCATATTTTTAAGGAAAAATGCCAAATATTTGCTGGTTTCAGCTTCTCAAATATGAGGATTTTATGGTTTTCTGAATATCTGTGGTTGGACTGTTGGACAAAACAATTTGAAGACATCAACTTGGGCTGTGGGAAATTATTACGGACATTTTTCACTATATTCTGACATCTTATAAACAAAACAACCAGTTGAATAATCGAGAAAGAACTCTGCAGATTAATCAATAATAAAAAATAATACTTTGTGAAAGAAAGTGACAGAAACAGCAATGTCACAGTAAGTTTTATCTTTGAAAACAAAAAAAAAACAAACAAAATGATCCCAGAAATGTAGAATACATCTAATTTTGGGGCGTATATTTTTGTTTTGTGGTGGCGGCCCTGCACACAGAGGGTTCAGAGATGGATCGTGCATGATGAGTAGTCAACTAGGGCTGCTGCCTCTCATTCGGTCTCTGTGGGCGAGGCAAGTCCCTCATGAGGACCAGGACCACAGGATTACAGGCGGTGTGGGACAGATGAGCAGCATATCTGAAATCAGCTGTCACTTGTGAACTAAAACTACTGCAACCATGCAAACTGCATTAAGTGACAAGACAATGGACACGTAAAGCTGCAACTATTTGATTGTTCCAGGTTCTCAAATGAGACAATATGCATCTTTTCTTTTTCTTACATTATAGTAAAGTGAATATGTTTGTGCTTGTTTGTAAGACAAGACATTTGATAGCATCACCTTGTGCTCTAGGATATTGTGATGGACATTTTTCACTATTTTCTGATGTTTATAGATCAAACAATTAATCGAGAAAATAATTGGCACGTGTAAATAATCGTCAGTTGCAGCAGATTTTAAGTAAATCATAAAAAATATAAAGACGAACCAGCCCTTTAATTAGTCTTGAGGGGAGCAGGACTCCATGCTGTGTGAAGCAGGTCAGCCTCTTTTGTTTGGAGTTATGTGCATGAGAGCGACAGTATGTGAACACATGTGTGTGTGTGTGTGTTTCTTTGTGACGAGTGGACGACATGTTGGATCTGGGTCAGGCCAACCTCAGGAATCCCTGGCATCCACACCTCCCTCTGCACGTGTTTATACAGCAAATGTGTGTCTGTTGAATGTGTCTGCATGTGCCAGAAAATCACAGGATCAGAGTCATATAAAAAGAGATTAAATATCTGATGGATTTTCAATGAGTAATAAAGGTCACTCACTTCCTCAAAAATTCAGATTACGTGACTCAAGGAATCTGATATATTGGAAAAAAAAACACTCTACAGGATGTGTTTGAATGCTTACGTGCTGTCAAAGAGCACATGTGCCCTTGATGGACGCCTAAAACACTATACACTTCCTGTATGGATAAAAAAAAAAACGGAAATGCTCTTGGGCAACAAGTATCCACGCCCCAGGGAGAAGCAGAGGAAGGACATTCCTGAGACTTGAGAGCAAAAACAGCCAAAACACGCCTCCAGTTTGGGTGTCAGGAGAGCTGAGTGTGTGTGATGTGAAGGAAATATCAAAGTTTTACTCCAATTAGCACATTTCTTTCTTACAACAATAAAAAAAAAACTGTAACTACCCTTCCCCTGCTCCATCTCATGACAAACGACAATAGAACTGATTAAAGCAAAAGGTCAGTGAGCCCAAAATCAACCATGCATGATACAAAAAAAAAAAAGACCACAAACTAAATGTCAACAGCACCGCTGCCTCTGAGGGCGCAGCAAAACTTCAGTCCTCACGAACAAACAAACCTTTAAACCCCCTCAGATTCTCTTGTTATGCCGTGAGAGGTCAGCGGACCAACAGCTGTGTTTGTAATGAGCTCCAGGTTGCAGCGACTGGCAACAACAATGTGCACAGCTTCTAATCACTGCCACAGAAGGAGAAATGATGAAAGACAAGAGAAACCTTCGATTACAGGCCACCCACTCTCAACGCCAAGACAGCTGCTGTTTTCTCTTTCTCTTTCACTCTCGTTCAATGTGAGAAATCTGGCAAGAAGTGAGTAATTTAATTTGGAAAATTGCTGCAACTTTACTGTTTTGGTTCCCTCTCAGCGCTCTCATAGTGTCGTTTTCGGCTGCAGTAGGCAGCTGTTTTCAGAGAAAATCTTTAAAATGTCATTGCACACTACCTGCTCAGCACCAAACAACAAACAAACACAGTTATTGACTTGCTGGTGAACATAGTGGAGCATTTAAGCTGCTAAAGAGCCAGATATTTCCCTCAGGAGTTGGTAAAGACCAAAACCAGAGCTAAAAGAGAGTGAATATTGGACTTATATTCACCAGGTGGACAGAAACACGACTCCAAACGGTTGATAAAGTTGCTCCGTGACTGCTGGATGTGTAAATAAACAACTGTTCGCTAACAAGTTCAATGTATCAACTGAAAAGGTTATGATATGTCAGTGTTTTGTTCACAGCTTGTTTCCACTGCCCACAGGTGGCCAAAAAAAATCAGTTAATGCAGGTTTAGTTTTTAAGCACCACACACAAATTTCCACTCACCTTCACTGTATTGGGAGTGGCGGCAGAAATCCCAAAATTCCCAAATCCCAAAACTCTCTGCATGGCAAGAAACCACTTGAGGTAAGTAAGAAAATTTGTTTTTGTGTGTGATTTTAGTGAACTGACCCTTTAATAAAACCCCCAGGACTGATCAGCAGTGACTAATTTCCTGGCTCCAAACAACCAAAAATATGACTGATCAGCAGTCAGATCAGCAGAAAGATGATTTCCTCGTGATCACAACCCATTAACTGAACACAGCGAAAAACACAACTTGCTATTAAAAGTATTAATAAAGTACTGCAGTAATGTAAGAGCTCAAAATATCCACACAGAACTACGAGGAGAAGAAGAAGAAGAGGAGAAGACGACAGGATGTTACTCCTCTACAAACAGGAGGGATCTCCAGATGCTCTTAACCACAAAGAAGTGGGTTACCCAGTCACAAAGACATAACACAGAGCCAAGCGTGAATCATACATGCATCATCCATTATTCACTTTTTCCTTCTTCTCTATGCAGTAGCTCAAGGTTGATACTAAAAATAAGGTCAAAGGTGATCCAGCGAGAAAAAAAAAAAAAAAAAGGGAAAGACTTTTGGATCATTTTTAAATGGCGTCTGCTGAGAAAAGCTTTTCTGGGAGACAAGAGAGAAAATAGCTCAGGCGTGGTTTGTTGTGACTGGTCTGTAGTCAGGGAGTTTTCATTTCCTCAGCCATGACCTCATCATTAGGTCATCCTCACGACGTAGCAACCACAAGAGAGGCACATGATGTGCTGTAAATAAGCACAAGTCTCCACAAGATATGTTTGTCTTTACGTTGAAAAGACACAGAGTAAGAAGAAGAGAAAGAGCTGAGCAATAAGTGAACTCCACTATGCAGACCTACTCACTCTATGCGAGTGTTTGGTGTTTTCATCTGTTGACTTACAAACAGAAAGAAATTAGGGTTGCAACTAATTATTTTATATACCAATTAATTAAAATAATGATTACCAATTAATCATTTGGTCAATAAAACATCAGAAAATGGCAAAAAAAAAGAAAAAGTTTTCCAACCAACCGTCCAAAAACCCAAAAAATATAACATTTACAGTAATGCGAGACCAAGAAAAGCAAAAAGTCACAATTGAGAGCCTTGAAGCAGCAAATACAAATGTTAAACTTATCAATCGATCATCAAAATACTGTAGTTGCTGATTAATTTTCCTGTGTATCAACTAATCGATGAATCCACTAATCGTAGCAGGTTTAAGGCAAAGTTCTTGTACAGCTGCTTGTGTTGAGACAATATTTTACATTTGTGAAATTTGGAAAGGATTTTTGTAGAAAAACATGTTTATATATTTATGTTATATATACATATTTATACATATTTAAAAAAAGGTTTTGTAAAAATGCTGATGTCACAACTTTTAAAATATCCAGCCTTTTAAACACTGCTGAGAAAAGAAGACACTAAATGCTTTGTCTCAAAAAAAGAAGCAATAAGAATCATAAAGACAATATGATCAGTTACATGAAACAAATAGTCCCTTCACATCTTGCATTAAAATACGCCTTGTATCCAGATTGCATCTAGATATGATTTAACCCAATTACATTTACACCTGGTATCAATATGTGTCTCCAGTGTCCACGATCCAATCGCTCCGTCCAGCTCAAACAACTGAACGTCACACCCTGCTCGCGTTTGCACGGGTCCAAGAAAACAAAAAAACCAAACAAACCAAAAAAAAGATGGCAGTCATCCATGAAGCCGTGCTATTGTCTGGACTTTTGCTCGCTTTAGAAGCGGGGGAAGAAGCTGACACTTGGTCTCGTCTTAACTGCATCCACCAGTGTTTTGAATATCCATAGCTTTCTTGCTAGTAGCTTAGCTCGCTAACTGGCTATGTAGTTGTATGTGGATTTAAAACACAATTGCATTTATACTTGTGGTCACAATGCGTCCCTAAGCACCTCCAGAGGTGGTTTGGCCGATTGGATCACAATCAGTCCTCATTTGTGCATTTACATCTGTACTTTCATGTGGTCAAGCACTATCCGATTGCTATCCGATCACCCAACATGCAAGATGTAAAGGGAGTTAAAGGGATCTGCACTGTAGCTTATCTCTGTACATGTTTATTTATCTCATAACCACGGACCACCGGCCTCCTTCAGACACGGACCACTACAAAGCAACCGTACTCCTAATTCAAGAAAGTTCCAGCCAATATTTGACTCTAACTAAGAATATTCAGTAGTAACTAAGTCTTGATTTAAGTCTATTTGCGATGGAAACTTCGACACAAGTCAACAAAAGAGCATCTAGTCCACAGCTGCCCTGTCACATTCTTGTTTTGGACTCATAAAGTAGGGCATAACTCTGTCTTGCTGACTAATGTTGACCTGGCAGCATGGTGAGGTGTGATGAAGGACTAAGTTTAATGTCAGCTGAGGTCTGGTTTCAGGACTGCAAGGGGAGTCATCGTGTTCGGTCCGGTCACTGGAGGTCAACAAAAAGAAAGATTTCCCCGAGCAAAAGTCCATATTGTGCTCTATTTTCTGAAATTCTGACTTCAATACAAGTTTGTATGAGTTTTAAAGTTCTTTATCTTTGGACAATTACTTAAGAAAATGTGTTGAGAAGGGACAGATATTTAGTTAAAATTTGAGCTGAATCGAGTATTTGATTGTAAGAAAGTAACTTGTCAACTATTTTGATAAACTATTGATGATTTAACTAGTTTTCTTTTCTTCCAAAATGTTCATATATGCTGTTTTTTTAAGTCTCCTACCATAGTGAGCTGAATATTTTTGGGTTTTACACGGCTGGTTGGACAAAACTAGCTATTTACATACATCAACCCTGAAAAGTTGTGATGGGTGTTTCCTATTATTTTCTGATATATTATAGATCAAACAATTAGTTGATTCATCAAGAGAATAACTGTCAGATCATGAAAATAATCATTAGTTGCTGCTGTAGTTATAATACTGTACTATTAATAGCAAGTTCAAAAAGCTATTACGAGGAACTGGGGTGAAGGAGATCCCTGACAATATCTTCTTGTATTGACACATATCTTGAGAGTGCAAGAAGATGCAGCTGGGAGAAAACTGACATTACTTAAGCCTGAAAATGATAATACTGAAAGTTGAGGTGAAATTTAATTTTTACCTACAGCTGCAACTAACAATTACTTTCTAGATTGATCTTTTGGTCTATAAAATATCAGAAAATAATGAAAAATACTCGTCATAGTCAAAGTTGATGTATTTCAAATGTCTCTGCTGTTTGGCATTTTTGCTTAAAAATGACTTAAAGCAATTATTCAGTTATCAAAAATAGTTTTCTGTTGACTGACTAATTGATTAATTGACTTATCAATGCAGCTCCAATAAAAACTTAAGAGGACAAAAATCATAATCTCATTATTTCATTGAATATTGCCAAGTCTTTCTGTTTTTAGGAATTTTCTTTTATGTTTTTAATGCACTTTTTGGACTCTGTAACAGCTCGACCCTTCTAATTTATGAAGAAAACACAAAAACTTCAACATGCACTGAATAAATCCATTCTTTCATTTTAGAAATGGCTTAAAGGAGTGGATTCAAAACCTCTATTCACTAAAATCCCCAGGACGAGGGGAACTGCAGCACCGACTCTGTAGTGTTTTGTTTGTTGCTTCATTTTGTGGGAAGAAAAAAAACAACATGCTGGAGGACAGGAACGTTGCTTCACCGAGGTCAGACAACCTCTATCTGATTAACTGCAGCACTGATCATCACACACAATCAGATCTGGCAACCAAGAGGCTGTGTATTGTCAACCTGTAGACTGGAGGAAAACCTGACGAGCCATGGCTAAAACATACTGGCATTTTTTGCTGCAGTCTGGTGTTCATCTTCCATGCAGGAGGAGAGATTTTCAAGCATCCTTTTTGAGAATTAACGGACACAAAGAGGAGCATGCTAGCTGGGTCACCATGGCTCGATGTGGGTAATGGAGAAGGCAGTGAGGCCTGTGTGCAGGAGACTGCAGAGCTAATCAATTGACTGGTGCAGCAGGAGAAGCTGCAGTTCAACCAGTTTAATGCTGCTGATCTGCCGCCGATGCATCCTTGCACCATCTAAAGTGAAGATCTTCTCTTTGCAACATGTTCAGGAGCTACTGTCAGATCTGTTTTAAGTCAAGATGGCTGCCGAGGTTTTAAAACAATGTTTATTATTATTATTATTTGTTGTCATGTCTCCTAGATGGAATTAGCTTTCAGTCATACAGTCTGTTAGCATAAGCCGTCATCTGCGCTCTAATATTAGAGCCTGTGCATCCTGTGACTGAGATGCTGTGCGCGAGTGACACATGTGTGATTGTGAGAGAGCTGCAGCGAGTTTAAGTGGGCATGAACGCCAAATGCAGCTACATCGGGGTTGTTATCTCCGCACACATACGCGCACTTCAAAGCAGGAGAGCGGGGCCGCATCTGTTAGTGATCCCCCTGAGGTTGGAGTAAACACATCAACAAAAACATCCAGTACATTTTGAAAGGCTGGGGACAAGTACGACAGGAACCAAACAAACAGATACAGCTGAGCATCTGTGAAGCTAGAATAAAAATAAAGAATCTCACTATTATATAAACTTTATTCACGGCTCCATGGTGATTATATGCTTGTGTAGCTGACATTTATTTAGGAATTGTTTCCTAAAATAATACGAGACATGCTTGAGGAAGAAATTTGAGCTCATGAGGTCTCTGTTGTAGCAAGCATGGCAAAAAAACCCAACTATTTCATTCTAAAGATGAATTCAGACACATTAGTATTGATAAATTAAACTTTAATAGATGCCCCAGCGCCCTTGGTAGTAAAAACTGTGTTAGGTGAAGAATAAAACCAGAGATAGGGAGCGCCTCCGGGTTATAGCTGGAAGGGCCTTAAAGACATAATCAATACTGTAAGCTCTGTCTAATACATCAAAGTGACTTTTTAATATGTAAGACACATTCGAGTGCAGAGCAGCACAGATCTGAAGGGATAAATTCATGTAATCGTTCCCTGCAGCAATTGTAGGGCAGGAAGTCTAACCTAAATGTGTCCGTAGAGTATCCAAAACTGAACTGAAAGCTAAATCGAAGCATTAAATGTCTGGTCAGAGTCGTAATCCTGCTTTCTCATCATTAATCAGATACTTTCTGGGTTAAAATTAAAATTATGCCGGTTATTTAGTGTCCTTTGAGTGTGATAGCATTTAACATTTGGGAACTATATATCCCTCAAAGTACTGTATTGAAAAAAGTATCATTGTGGTATTGGTACTGAAATTCCAGTAACAAGTATCGACACATTTCAAATGAAATCCAGCCTTATCAGTAACCATTAGCCAACCGTTTTTCAAGAAAAGGTGCCTGACTGATGTACAAAAAGGTGACTAAACAATCATGAAAGAATAAATCTTCGAGATTGAGGAGAATATATAGTCATTCCAGGTCAAAGGTGAAGTCATGAGTCAGTTGGTGAAGGGGACATATCATGTTTTTTGTGATTTTCAGTTATCTTTATACTGTTATGTTGCTAAGGTTGTCCCATGGGTTGTTCATGTTGTCCAGTCGCATATTTCAGATCAGATTCGGGCTCAAACATGTACGGATGTATGTGAGATGTTTCCATTTTGATTAAAGAATGAGAAAATGAAGTGAAGTCCTACAACGACGCAGCTTCTGGGAGCTGGCCAATCAGAACAGGATGGGCTCACATGGAGGCGGGCCTTAAAGAGACAGGAGCTAAAACTGCCTTTTTCAGACAGAGGCTGAACTGAGGGGCTGCATAAAGAGCCAGTATAAGATAAATAAGGAGTTTTTTGAACTGTAAATCACACAAGGATAAACCAGCAGAGCCTCAGAATATAAATATAGACCTGGAGATGTGCATGATACGTCCTCTTTAAAGTAAAAATCAAGTTGCAAGTCTTTTTTTTGATTTTTGTCGAGTCTAAAATCATTAGATTAGGATTTTACTTTTAAAATTCGAAACATCCTCTGCTTGGTGCACAGTCAGGAAATGCTGTATTTTATTTTTCTGGCAGTGGCAGCAGCAGTTTATTTGTAATAAAAAGAGGAAGAGAAAGGGGTAGAAATTAGCAGTTTCCGAGCAGGGGCAACAATAGCCATTAATGACACTACCTATCAATGCTCGAATTTGGGAAGTGTGGGGTAAAATGTCACGGTTGCTCAGCACCACAAATATGTGCACACATTGTTGAATCAGAAGAGATTAGCACTTTGTTTGCCTCTGATTTCTCTCATTGCTTCCCTCACATTAGCACTAAAATAGGCACAGATGTATAGAGAAGAGTAGATGTTGCTACAATAACTCAAATCTATAAAATGTAATGTGACGGGTCTTCTTTATGACTAAACTCTGCCTGCCTCGCACCGTTTCCAAACAGGATTATGCTGCAAACAGGATTAATAATATCAATGTCACATTCATGAATTCTGCTTTTTTTGAATGCCGGATACGGAGGGAAACATGACTAATCTGTGCATAAGCTCTCAGGAAGATACATCATTCTCCTTCTTCTTCATATTCAGCAGCAGAGTGGAGCATTTCCTCTCCTTTCCTGTGCGAGCGGTTGGCGTCATGGCAGTGATTTATAGCATCTGGTCACAGGGCTCGCTGACGTGGAGCGTGGAGAGGAAAGGAAAGGAAAGGAAAGTGCTCTGGCTCTGCTCCGTCCCCTCCTTTCTTCTTCTATCCTCCTCTCACACCATAACACAACTAAACCCCCGACTCCCCGTCCAGTTTCTCAGAGTCGCTCTAGCTGATCCCCTCCACACCCATCTCTCTCTCCCACCCGCGTGTACAAGCATTCAAGCCCCCAGGCTGCAAACTAGACACTGTTGGCAGAGCTGTGAGAACTGTCTGACTCCAGGAGATGAGAGGGAGCTTTGTCTTTTGGTTTCTCTCATTTGGAGTTTTTACTTCTTATTCTGACAGAATGAAATATTCAGATTAGATTAGGATTAGCGCAAATCCTGCATTTGATCTTTGTGATATACATGTAAGTAGAGCTGTAACATTAGTTGATTAATCGCTTAGTGGATCAAGAGCAGATTAATTGCAACTATTGTCAAAATTAATTAACCGAACCCCTTAGTTACTGTTGCTACGCCTGTGAAGCTTTCTGTTCTCGTACAGCACACGTGCCGTTTACAGTGTTACGGTAACAGATTTACTGCTCTAAATTCATAGTAATTTTTCAAACAATGGGTCCTTGATTTCAGGCAGACATACACAAAAGGAGGCTTCTCATTTTAAGCCGGCGACGGTCGACTCCGCCGACTGAATTAACTGTTGCTGACAGATTTTAATAGCTTGTTAAACTAACGTTAGCTCCATGAGTTGGTTGAAAACGCTGTCTTCATCTTACTTTTTAATGTTTCCAGTTGACTCATTCTAAAACAAAAAACCTGTAAAACTTGAGGCTAAAGATAAAAAAAAGTTTGCATCCTCACCAGTTTATGATTCATGAAGGAAACAGAAATATTGAGCTAGTTAGCACTTAAAGTATGCTAACAAAAAATGTAGATCCAACTGTTATATCTGATTTCCTTCAAACTTAACGTTACATTTAGCTTACATACTTACAAGACACTAGTTCAATCTATGATTTACTGTTTATCAAACAAACGAGGACTGATTATACCGTTACAAGAGAAAAGGCCTGTAGGAAAAAAACTAACCAGTGTGCTTAGCTAACATAACGTTTTGGCAGATAACGAGTTTGGCTGGGGTTGCTGGTGTATAAACTTCCTTAAACCCAATAAACAGCAGCTCTGATATAATAGCATTCAGAACTCCTCATTCAACAAAGTGGGTGCTTTTAACATAAACTGTAAATCCACAAAATCCAGGCTACTATTGTAGGAAGTACGCTAGTTAGCTGGACATGCTAACGATTGCAGCTCACATTACAGCAGAAAACTCAGTTTAATCTATTTCTTACACTTTTGCTTTTGGATTTTTGTATTTTGAAAGGCTAACAATAAGACATTGTCCTCTACCACACTTTATATACAGAGGATTGCTCTTACTACAGCTTCATGCACACCGATTCAATGTATGGAGAAATCCAAAGCCAAATATTCGCTGGTTCAGGCTTGTCAAATGTGAGGATTTGCTGCTGTTAGTATATCATTTTAAAATGGATATGCAATATGGAATTTTGGACTTGTGGTCAAACAAAACACGCAATTTGAAGACGCCACATTGGGCTCTGGAGAATTATACTGGGCACTATCAGTATCTTCTGATATTTTATATACAAAGTGATTAATCAGATTAATAGACACTGAAAATAAATGTTAATTGCAGCCCTACAAGTATGTAAATCAACTCTATTTACAGGCTGAAAACCCAAATCCAAGGTTTCTTCTCCTCTCCTCTACTAATGCTTGAGGATGACTAATGAGTCGAATCAAAAGCTGGTGGAGGAAGGTTTCTAGGCCAAAATCTACATTTCCAGGCTGGCTGCAATTTTGAACATGTGCCAAAAACATAACGTCAGCATGACTGGGAAGCTCGCTGGGCCAAAGGGAGTCCACGTCTCATGATTACTTCCACAGAGGAGGGTTTATCTGAAAACTGAGACTCTGTATGCAAGGCAATAAGGCTGCAGGAGACGAGTACTATGGCACTGCAGATATCAGGAAAGAGATTAGGAAGAGGTTGTAATCTGTACAATACTCCTTTAGGAAACATTTACAGGAGATTTTTATCTGTATTTTTGGCTGTATCACACAAAAACTGAATTGTCTCAGCAAAGGAAGGCAGTGCCACTCCTATTGTAAACCACAATCAGAGTCTTTGAACATGTCACGTCTTGGAGAGATTTGACTCCAGGATTAGCAGACTTAAAGGGTAGGTTAACAATTTTTCAAGTCTGTCTTAAAAAAACAGTCAGCTACCCACAGGAACACTGAAAGAGTTTTTCCTGGCTATAATCATTCCTCCTGTCCATACTGGCTATTAAATAGATCCCCTTCAAATGCGTTTTCAATGTATGTGATGGGGGCCAAAATCCACAGTCTGTCCACAGTCATATTGTTCAAAAATGCATTTAAAAGGTTATCTGAAGCTTATATGAGGCTTCAGCAGTCTGAGTCAGCCATATCAAGTGGATATCTGCCACATTTACAGTCTTTTTAGCATCAAATTCCCTCTTTGTGTTTCCTTGTTGAGCTGCGGTAACAAAAAGACTTTGGAACTAAAAAGACTGTAATGTTGAAAGATCTCTACTTGATTTGACTGATTTGGACGCTGAAGCTTCATATTAGCTTCAGATAAATTTTTAAATACAGGGCTGTGGATTTTGGCCCCCATCACTTACATGGTAAGGGCATTATGAAGGGATCTAGCTGTGTTTCCTCAAAGAAAACTCTGGTCTTTTCTGCTCAGTGGCATCGAGTCTGAAACACTAAAAGGCAGGAAACTAACTCTGATTAAGTGGCATAATGTGGCTGGTTGACTGGTTTCATGGAAGTATGGCAGATGACAGGAGAGATGAGGTCAGGAAGGGTAAGAGAGTGTGTGTGTGCAGGGGGTTAGTGTTAGGGATTTGGATGGTCTACATGCATTAGGGCTAAACCAAAGGTCCGCCAACCTCAGACCTGAATAAATCACTTTGATATGGGATTATGATCCTCTCTCACAGCTCTGCAAGCACACCAGGCTGTAAAAAACAAACAAACCCTGGCTGACTTTTCTTTTCTTTTGTTTTTTTTTCTTCTTTTGTCTGTCTTTTCTTTTTTATTTTTTTTATTTTACAAGAAAGAGGCTCTCAGAAAGGAGTCACAGAGAAAGAATGTTTCTGTTTATCTAACGCCCCTGCCTTTTTCAGTGTCTAGCATTCCTGATAACGTTCCACGCTGATCATCTCCGGAGCTCTCAGTAGAGGGCCTGGAACCAAAACATGCTTTGTTATTCACTTTACGTCACATATCGATGGGTGGATTTGTTTAAGAACAATGTTCGCTTTGTCAGTCCATCAATATTGACTTCTGACACCAAAATTACACCAAAATATAAGAATTAACACAAAGACACATTCAATGATTAAGCTACATTTTATAGCAAAAAAAAACACCTTTTAAAAGTCCTCTCTCTCTCTCCTCTTAAACACACTGCTGCAACTAACGATTATTTTCATTGTCAGTTAATCTGTTGACTATTTTCTTGATAAATCGATTAGTTGTTTGGTCCAGAAAATGTCTTGTTTTGTCCCAAACAGTCCATAAACCAAAGATATTTCATTTATTATCATAAAAGACTAAAGGAAGTAGTAAATAATCACATTTAAGAAGCTGGAACGAGAGAATTTTAGTATTTTTTCTTAAAGAAATGCTCAAAATGATTCATCATTAATCAAAATAGTTAATTTTCTGTCGATCGCCTAACAGATTCATCGTTGCAGCTCTACACCGCTCCTCTTCTTCTTCCCCATCCTCCAATGTATAGACACCCACACATGCATCGACAAGCCTGCCTTTGCGGTGATAAAAAGCTGCTGCAGACGTTTCTCCCTCCATCCAATGCTCTCCACATCAAACAGAGAGGAAGGGGGGGGGAAGGGACGCCACAGAGCAGAAAGTCACCTTCTACCAAGATACACAGGTCAAAGGCAGAAATGGAGGTGTGCAGGTCTGCATGAGGCTTCTCCTCTAGATTAAATGTGCATCATTCTCTGGTCTGTGGGCCACTTCAAGAGAGGCTGAAACCATCAGCTGGAGATGCAGATGTTTAAGCCAGTAGCTGCACTGCTGAAGTGTCTTTGAGCAAGACACTCAATCCCTGCACCAGAGAGAGATGAATGAAGACTTTTCCTGCAGGAATCTGTTTATATCTCAGTAATATTGTTGTTGGAGTGGTTGTTTTTTGGCAGAGAAAGCTCCTGTCTCAGGTCTATGTCAGGGCCATTTTTCACCCTGTGCACCACTGACGTGTTTGGTAATGAAGACCACGGCTCAGTGCAGCATTTTTCCAGGATCTCTGCTGGTTATGGAGATGCAGACAGCCCGCACTTTGCTGTGGAGGAATTACAGAGTGTTGCCAGGATGGACGAACATCCTGTCTTAAGATATGGGTGGAGAAATCTGATCTGCAGCTGTTGAATGTAAAAATTTCCGAGCATTTCTCTGCTCACTGATACACACCCTTTTATTATAAAAACAATAAGATGAAATAGGGAAATGACCTGTTTCATTATCAGAAACCACCCTACTCCCATCTTAATTTTAATGCAACATTATTCATGACCTATTTCTATATTGGCTGTATACTCACATGTCTCTGTTAGAGTCAGCTTCTGCTCCAAATTATGTCCAAGGTCTGTATAATCCATTGTTTCCATTCAGGCGGATCGCAGTGCCTTTCCAGTTGCTGTCATTCCTCAGAGTCGCTCAAGTACAGGAGATGAAACTCCCGGTACAGATCAGCCCAAACACGCCCTTTGTAAATCCAACCGGAGTAGAAGAAAAAGTGGCCAAAAAAATAATAATAATGTGGATATGAAGAAGTATCCGGCTGAAAACTGCGGGGAATGTCTAAAATGTTAAGTGAGAATAAACTGCCGTCAGTGTCTTGTTTGAAAAAAAGGCACAGATCCTGTGGGTGTACACTGTCTTTAGTGGAAAATCTACAGTGTGAGAATAAAAAAGCTTCAGTGCCACAAAACCACAGGCAAGCTACAAAACATGCGTTAGTCACATCCTGTTAGAAATTTTCAAAATAAAAAGATAGTTTCTTTTTTTGTTTGTTTGCTTGTTTGTTTTTTGTTTAATATAAAAACAAATTCATGTGTGTGTTTCCACTTTGCTTTATTGGAGCTTTCAGTTGCATCTTGCAGTTTCTCTTCATTAGATGAGTTTGCTCTGTTGCCATAGAGACAGCTCTCGTAGTTGCCATGACAACTGAGTAACATCCATCTGTGAGATGTGGTTGAAAGCTCCGGAAAAGGCTTGTAGCTGGACTTTAGATTTAGATTTGTATGGGTTTTTTGGGGTTTTTTTTTGTCAAACTATTGTCTCCAAAGTCAAGAATTACCTTTTACATATTGTTGCAAGTATGTTGTTTTACATATGACTAAGGCAATAATGAATAAGTAAACACAACAATCTCAATTTTGTGGCAGACAGTTTGGATAAATAATCTGTAGTGTTGTTTTTGTGAGAGACTGTGTACATTAATAAACATGAATGCTGCAATTTAATGTTCTGTACCAGAGTTTGCTTAATTTTTTTTTGTTCATTTTTTAAATGTCCACAGCTCTTTGGTGGGTCACAGTAAACATAAACAATGACAGACAGGACAGGAAACATAATATTAAAGTTAAGATTAAATTGAATGATATAGCCCAATTAATGAGAGAGGTCCCCAGACAGGAACCTGCTGACTGTTCACACCTCACGTTTAAAGACTAACTGGACTAGCGTTTGCTGTTAGGGCTCCTCGGCTGTACAACGACCTACCTGTGGAACTCCGGTTTGCCACATTAGTGTCTTCTTTCAAATCAACTTTTGAGAACTTATTTTTATCAAAAGGCTTTCTTATCCTTTTTCTTTTATAATTATGTTTATTTTTACTCTTAACTGTTGTGTTATGCTGTACTTTATTCTTATTCCTCATGCCTGCCTGTTTATTCATACATGAATGTGTATGTCATTGGTGTGTTTTATGTGTTCATTGTAAAGTACTTTGTAATGCTGGTTTGGCTAAATGCTATACAAATAAACTTTATCATTATTATTATTATTATTATTATTATTATTATTATTATTATTATTAGTAGTAGTAGTAGTAGTAGTAGTAGTAGTAGTAGTAATAGTAGTAGTACTAGTAGCAGTAGTAGTAGTATTAGCAGTATTATGCTTGAAATGCATAGGCGACTACTGAAATTTGTTTAGGGTTAGTTAAGCACTTAAACTATTTAATACTGCAATATGTTTTTACCAAATAATGCATTTATAGAATTGTATGTAATTGTATTGCAATTAGATTAAAAAAAAAAAACAATATCTAATTTCAAGCGTTACATGTCAACACAATCATTTTATTCTGAAGGCGAGATTGCTTTATTTCCGGTTATTCTCTCAGTCTCGTGAGCTTGACGCCGCCGAACGCCACGAAAAAACCGCATGCCGGACAACCGGACTGTACCATCTGTTTGGAAAAGGAAGGAAACTCACTTATCGATTGGATATGTGACCTAAAACTCTGTCCAACATATACTGAAAATGTAAAACGGTACATTTTATTCATCTTTTGTTCTCTTTCACTGATTTTAGCTGTCGTACCGGGACACAAGTGACCTGTTTCTTGAACTCGGTGAATGGTTTGACCCATCAGATGATTTCCAGCAGCTGTAACCAGCCCTGCTACTCACAAGGAGGTGAGTTGTCATAACAGCGTTTTTAAAAGGTCTGTCTGTGTAATTACAGCACAATTAGCTCTTAATTAGATGTTAGTAACGGTGAAAGACATGATTTACCTCACAGATAACAATCCATCGGGTAAAATACATATAATATTAATTTTTGATAGATGTATATGCCTGAATTTCCACAGGAAAACAGAACTCCCACAGGAATATCACATGAAAAATTAACAAAAAATAACCTTCAAAGGCTTTCACACCAATGAACAGACTAAAGATCCTTTAGTTAAGCTGCAGGAATATAATGTTTTGGGATATATAAGCACAAAATATTGCATACTGGAGCCTTAAATCATCTTTCTGGTGAACAAAAAGGCGTTATCTGCCAGTATGCTGTTCAGACTATTGGTGATGACAAGCTGATAAACAATTGATACGACCTTCCTGCCACTGCAACATACAGCGGAGGTCAGTCGTTCAAGGAGGAAACCTGCTGCCCTGTTTTATCTGATGAAATGAGTCACAGCAGGAGGATGAAAAAATATATTTAAAAACTCAAGAAAACTAATAATTATCCACTGTGAAATGCAAACAGCACCATGGCTGTACTAAACACTACTTTATTAGGAAAATATGATCAGGAACAGCCTGTATAGTAATGTGAAAATATTACAAGTGTTGGATCATTTTGGATCATGTTAAAATGTTTCTGTATCAGTGATTATTCTGCAAAATATTATGGTCTACTTCTTCTCTCACAGATGAGGATGGAAGTGGCCTCTGCAGAGCTGGGAAGGAGTGTCATTCATTTTTTAAAGGAGGCATTTTATAAATAGTCTGACCAGAATCACACCCACTACGCCTTTTTAGAGATTTGGATAAAAAATTCTGATTAATTATAGATGAGGTCATCTCTGTTATCATCATTTTTTCCCCCTCAATCTGCAGGATGTAAATGATGACACGGAGTATAAATATATGCAAAATTATCCACCATTAAAATGTTTTTTAAGGCTCTTTATAGTAAACAGGCAGCAGGATATATAATATAACATGACGATGAATTGTGCTAAATGCTAAAAGTGTATACAAGAGTTATGAGAGACTGATAAAAAATGCATGACCCACTTAGCTTAGTGAACACACTCAGGACATTATAGACTTGAGGATTGAAAACACTTGGGCTGCGGCTGATGCTAGAGACTTCTTGACATCCGGATCATTCACTGTGGTGGAGCCCCCTTTTCATTTATTTACTTTTTTTCTCATCCTAACATCTAAAAGTATCAGTTGAAACTCTAATTTCACAACTTAAGTCCAACAAAGTTGCAGTTCCTTAAAAAGCTGTTTTTCATTTGAAATGTGTCTTTGGTACATAGAGGCTAAAGATAGCATGTGAAGCAGAAACACTGCTAATCAATCCGCTGGCTGAACTGCGACACATGAAAGGGGAAAAGAAGCAGCTCCATCTGGGCTAATGGAGTTTGATCTGAACCAATGGTGCCTGCGAGGGAGCGAGCGGCTCTGTTGTTGAGTCTGGAGTCTGTTAAAAGAATGATTTGTTGATGCAGTAATGGCATTTGAAAATGCAAAGAGAGAAAACGCAATACAGAGTTAAGGGAAAGGCAGGCTGCGCTCAATAAGCCTTGGCTATCGTGTTCGTCTCCTATCATCACACATACAGTATGCAGGCCAGTAGACTAACATATTCATATGACAGTATTTGTTGCTGCGTTTCCATGTGTTCCAGAGAATATTTCTATTTCTAGCAGAAAAACAAACAGAGATCAGTTTGAGAGGCAATTGTTGACACTGATCACACTATAAAGCGATGTTGTTTTCCTAGAAGATGTTGCTACTGCAGGTCATGTGTTACAGAAGGGAAGGGGTGGGGTGTATTTTTTCAAGGCTATAACCTCAAAATAAACAAATGACCTAATTTATGAGAGCACATCTTGATCAGTGAAGGGACTCGTTATTGCGCCGGTGATGATATTCAGACACATCTAAAACTTTGAGTTCTCCTCAGATCAAATCTATCAATCCACTGCACCAGTATGAATCTGTAGATGTTTACATTTTGTCATTTGGCAGACAATTTTATCCAAAGGGAGGCAAAGACAATCAAGCATTAGAGGACAATGACTCAAAAGAGATGTACAAATTCTCAAGTAGCTGACTTGGTACAAGTGCAATGAGAAGCCTTTCCTTATAGCTAAAATATGCAATGTATTTCAATGATGGAGGTATATGATATATGTTTGAATGTCGTAGGGTAGTTCATTCATTATTTTATTAATATTGTTTATATCAGCCCTATGTATTCTCTTTCTAACCTTGAATTTGCTCTTATTTTCATGTTACAGTATGTAGTGTTATGATTGCATAGACTGTGTAACCTGATTGTTCACTATGGATCTTGCATATGTTTGTTTCCTGTAGACCACACTACTCCTCATAACCTCAGTTAAACGGTTAAAAGGAAGTTCTGCATCCTCTGTGTCTTATCAACACAACGTGGCGACGGTTATTACCCATGAACCACTTAGTCTCACCTTCAACAATTCATCTTAAGGAGGGAATAAATGTCTGTACAAAATTTCATAGTAATCCATCTGATAATTGTTGAGATATATGACTAAAAACAACAAATGTCAACCTCATGATGGCGCTAGAGGAAAATTTAAGGGATCACCAAAGCCATTAGGAGTCATTCTTTAGGGATCACGAATATCTGCATCCAATTTCATGTTCATCCATCCGATAGTTGTTGAGATATTTCAGTCTGGACCAAAGTGGTGGACTGACCAACCAACAGACCAACATTGCTATCCATGGAGCCATACCGCTAGCGTGGCTAAACAAACAAAATATGTTGGACAAACAAGACATGAAAAGCTCAAATACTTTTGCATGTTTTTCTAATGTTATTCAGTTATACCGTCATGTTCTGAAGGATCCATAAATACACTGTGCTTTGAAATGTTTTACACAAGCCTTGTGAAATTACAGCAGAACAAATTGTTCCTGCAATCCACTGATGTACTGCCAAGGAACAGACAGAAGCCCAAGTCAACATGATTAGCTCTCCACTCATGCAGGCAAATTAGTTTTACTGTATCTCCCAACCCATTATGGGGGCATTTAAAGCCAAATCTCACCTAATATGCCTCGTTAGAGCACCTAAATGTATAGATAAGGAAGGAGTTCTAATCGGGAAGGATCAATAAGAAACTGAACCAATGTGCATGCAGCTTTGAACTGTTTCTACAGCAAAGAGCCTTCTCAGTGAGACTTCCTTTGAGGGAGTGCATGTCCATACTCGCCTGCACCTGACTGAGACATGGGGAGGACCAGAGAGCCTCCCATAACCCCACAGAGACATGTAGTTAATTGCCCCTCCTACACTCACTACCACAAAAGCACCACATAAAGACTCCAACCCAAGAGGACTCCAACAAAGAGCCCGCAGTTACACTTAAAACATTCGTCTGAATCCTCCTAATGCACGTTTGACCGGAGGGAGAGCACATTTCGCTCTGTGAGAGGGAGTTATAAAATACTCCTTTTATTGTAAACCCCCCACCCCCAAGTACACAATGGTTTGGTTTTACAGGGCGAGTACACATATTTGGAGAGCACACTGCTGAAGTCAGAGTCTGAATATAACTACAGCTGCTGCAGAGTGGGAGTCAAGCATGTACAGTTGGTGTGGTTATCAAGAGCAAAGCTGGGGGGAAAAAATCTCCAGCTGATTTCCTTGCAAGCAGATGACGCTGCGGTTTAAACTGGATTGCATCCTTCGTCATCTTTGTGGATGGAAATAAGCACGAGGTACATAAAAACACCATCTCGTTTCAATCAGCCATTTCCGTCTAGCGTGAAGAAATGTTTCAAAGATAAAGAAATGGAGTCAGAAAAGTCTTATTGTCATTGTTTCACCAGTATGACATCTGACGAAGGGAGTGACTGATGTGTCCATTTGTCTTTCCGGTTAAACGCCATCCCTCCCTCATGCCCAGTCAGTCACATTGCTCACATACAGAGTCACACTCCACCCCTCTGCTCTGCCCTCTAGCAGTTGGCACTGCGGTGTCATCTCAAGCTCTCAGCTGTTACTGTGGCGTACCGCTGACTGGACCGGCAGCTGTTGTGACTGCAGCGACATGTACTGCCATATCATCCACAGATAAGAGCATCAGGGATAAAAACAAATGGCTTTTAAAGTGTTTTGGCGTCGCCTGACGTCGCCGTTATTGTTCCAAAATACCTCAACAAGTTTCCATCTTATGACATAAAAATAGAGGCTGAATAGTTGCAAACATGTCATTTTTATGATTTAAAAGAATGGCAGACATATTTGAACCCATGCACATTTAAACACAGACACAGGCCTCGTATAGAAGCATTTTACAGACAATCACAGTTTACGTGTCCGATGTATTTACATATTTGCTGTGCAGTTTTCCTCGAAAGCTTTATACAGGAATCCAGACCCTGGAGTCGTTGTAAAAGAAGGACTGCTTTGACGGAATCTGTGGATTATAGAAACCTGAAAAGAGGAAGAGAAAGTTCATCTTAATGCTTTACATGAACATTATCACCAGTCATATTAATGTCACTTCACGAAGTCGTGCAACGAGTTGAAATGATATAAAAATGTGCATCAGTCAGGATTTATAGACATACACATCTTTTACCTGCAGCTAGAGATTCTAATATCCCATGACGATAACTGGTGCACTGCCTGCATGATTTATAATTTTGTCTGAAATCAAGGTGAACTTCATGTAATGCGACAGGTACCAGTTGCAGGGGAGTTACTCCTCTCAATTGCTCCAGGGGATACGAGACAGAGATGAACGTTCAGTGAGACCAACCAAGCTCTCGCTAAAATCCCCTAAATTAAGGGAACTTCCTGTTTAAATGTGTCAGTTTCGAGTTAATAATGTGTTGCACATTTGCTTTTTCACAACAACATTTGATGAGAATATTTGCATTAAACATTTACAATGTTTTTTTGTTTTTCTTTGTTTCATTCATGCACAATCTTGCTGTCTTCCCCTTTTTATTGTGTATTTTGTTTGTTATAGTGGTGATGACTATTTTGGCAGCTGGAACTGATGTAACCACTTTATATAGTTTGTTCCATGCCTTGAAAATAATAAACAGATGAGGGAAAATATATATACCATATATTTATGATGGATTCGTCTCATATAGAATTTAGGTTTGCCCCCAAAAATGCATTTATCACATTTCTAAAGGTTTCAAATGTAATAGCTCATGACAGAACAGTAATCCAACTAATCAGTGAGATCTGTGAGGTTTGTGGTGTAACTGACAGAGACTTTGAGGTTACAACGGCACCATTAACAACAAATAACACGTGAAATTCGATGAACTGCAAAAACAAACCTTTAACCAACTTTTACTGCAGTCAAACCTCACTGACCTTGCTGACAGTATAGGGGTCAGGGGTCAAAACCTAGAATGTGAATTATTTAACCAACCAACAAGTAACAAAGTAAGTAAACTACTGACAGTAACACTAGTTAAGACTTTCTAGCCTCTTCTTGACATTAGGAAAGAGGAACACGACCAAACATGATGCACATATGTTGCTCGGACAGCCATGATAGCTAATTTTGCTTATAAGGAACAGATATGTAGATTGACAGTGATCGGTTTGCATGTAAGGCTCACTTACTCAGTGGGACTGATGGGGTTAAAGAAAAAATAATCCAGCCTCGAATAGGCAGACTCCAGGAATTATTTTATAATGAAATATAATTAAAGTTTAATGTGTGCCTACTTTTCCTTTGCCTAATTTACATATACTTAAGTCAGCAATTTCCTACATTTCCTACATTTTATTTCAACAGCTCCCAGAGCAGGACTGCAAATTTAAAGCATCCCCAATCTGCCTCCCAATGTATGTATTTAAAACTGTAAAAATCTGTATGTGTCTATACTGAGCAAACTAGTTGTGTGAAAGTTGTGGCGTGTTACACCACAGCCATGCCCCAGCAGAAATCAGTATCTCTGCCTCCTCTGCAGTTGTGTATGAAATCTATGAAAAGGATTCTTGATTAGCTCTTTCTTTTTGACACCAAATCCTGATGTTTAGTAGTCAGTGTGTTTTACGGAAGTGAAAGGTTTTCTGCTACGTCATCACATCACTTGTCTAGTTATTTACAAAAATAATAACAATACATACCAACAAACAAAATGCTCTGTAAACTGCAAGGTAAAGCTATTTTTCTAACAGATTTATTCAAAGGGTTTTTCCTGTAAGGCATTACCTGGGCCTGGCCTCATATTGGCCCGTGAGTCTTGGGGTATCCTTTCAGTCCTGGATGCAAACGCAGCAGTAGGCACGGGATGTTTGGGCAGACCGTCATAATTCCTGAGGTTATACTGCCCAGGGCCTGGCAACGGAGGGTCCTTAGGAACAATGAGAGGAGGCGCTGATATTGCCAGATAATATCTCCTCCTGGAAGAACAGTTGAGAGGATGTACGTTTTTTGATTACTGACAAAGAAATAACTGGGAAACACACATTCAAAGCCGGTAAATATTGCGGGTTTACTCACGGGAGGATGGTTTTCTTCACAGGTGCAGGGGTCTGATGTGGACTGTAGGCTCCTGGACCTGGCACACCTTTATCCAGTTGAGGGGGGTTTCTCTGAGTTTTTGATTTGAAGGGGGACATGACTGCCTTGGGGCCATTGTGGAGTAAGTTGCTGTTCACTTCATAGTGGCCTTTAACATATTTTTGATGTAATAGTAAAGATAAAAGAGATTAAATTGTGAATAAGACAAATGGAAAACATTAAAAAAACATATAGATAACATGAAATTATGAATGTTTTACACAGAGAAATTAGAGAAATAGTGATAATTACATGGTGATGGCACATTTTGGTTTAAGCAAAAAGAGTCGCGTCCAGTTTTTGACAGGAAAGATGATGTACCGGCCATCGCGAACTTTCTCTCTGCACTACCATAATGGACCTGCACAGAAAGAGGAAACAAGCAGCGACACGTAAACTAAAAGAGACACACAGCACAGTCTCAAAAGATAGATGGATGGATAATTCATATACATACGTACATCATACTGATTTGGGGCTGGAGTTTTGTGCTTCGGACCATCCAGCTGCACAGCCACAGGCAATCTGAACACTCTGGAGACTCCGATATTAAAGTCGTATTTGTTCAGAAAGCCGCCCGGCAGGTTGTATGCATTTGGTCCTGGTATGCCTCTCTGTGGGACACTGGAAGCTCTGGCAGCCTGGCACAGAGGATTATATGACGAAGCATTTTAATGCTCCTGGTGATGAAATGGGTCAGTTCAAAACCTCTCAGCTGAATACAAACTCAGCATCAGGGACCATTCAAGACACCAAGGACATGTCCTTTGTATTTTTGTGGAAATTTGGGGGTTTTATCAATCTTGGGGAATAAAAACGTACACATTGTGGATACTTTCATTGCTCCAAGTAAGTCCTGCATTAAAAATATTACTTATGATAGTATTAAAAGTAATAATGCCAAAAAAATTGCCTCTACACTATTATATATAAAATCTAGGGCCACAACTAACAATTATTTACATTACTGATTAATCTACTAATTAGTCTTTCAAATTAATCAATTAATCTTTTTTGTTTTGTAGTGAAATTATATTATTCATTATAGCGCCACACAGCCCAATGTGACGTCTTCAAACGTCTTATTTTGTCTGACTAACAGTCCAAAAGCCAAAGATATTCAGTTTAAATCGCTGAATTTGAGAACCTGAAACCAGCTCAATTTTGGCATTTTTGCTAAAAAAAATTTTAAAAATCACTAAAACAAGCATTTGATTATCAAAACAGCTGAAGATTAATTTTCTGTCAATCAACTAATCGATTAATTGACCAATCATTACAGCTCTAATAAAGTTATATTACTGGATTATTATTACTGATACATTCATGTGTAGGAAGCATTTTACTTTTGTGGTTGGTTGAAGTGGAGCGGATTTGAACTATTTTACATACTGTTGGGTAGTTTTATATATACCAATGCATCATATTTTATAAAGTAATCATATTTTTGTATGGAAAATGTTAATGTCCAAAGTATAGGAGAACGTGGAATAGAAAGAAAGAAAGTGAAAATAACTCAGGGGATCTGACCTTGGATGCAACAAAGCCTGTGGTGCCTTTCTTTGAGAAAGAGGGACTTTGAACCTCAGTGCTGGACACACAAACATAGCTGCCTGGTCCTGGGTTTTCATTCTGAAACAAATACACATTATGGTTATGTTACATAACTCTTTTAAGATATGTAAAACTTGTATTCAGATGAGTTGACGGAGTCGGATTCCCTACCAGACAGACTTGTGATGGGAATCTCTTTGCTTGAGATGAAAACCCTTTCTTTTCTTGATTTTTTATCACCACAGTTTGGTATTTTGTTGGTATTGAAGATGAAACGCTGCAATCAGGGATCTTCTTGGCTAAAAAAAAAAGGATGAAAAGAATGTAAATCAAATCAAATTGAGTTTAAATTTAAAAACAGCTGGAGTTGACCAAAGTGACAGTAAAAGGCACAACAGTAGAGAATGAAATGACATCAGTAGGCTAGTAAAAAGGCACAAATAACAACAAAGAAGGACAATGATAAAATACAAGGCAATATCAAAAATATATGCACAAATGTGAAAAACAGAATAAAAACTGTAAGATCAATTTATAAATAAATAAAGATTACAAAAACATACTACAGCCATGCATATGGCCCCAATTTTATTCCATACAAGAGCAACCACAGGCCATTGAAACATGCTTGAGTTTCGTCTTAAAAGTGTCAATGGAGGGGAAACATTTGATCGAAAACTTAAAACTATTCCAAATATTTTTGGTGCCGCAACCCACAGAAGTTAAAGCTTATTCTCACAGTATGTAGACTCACTTTTAGTAAGTCCTCGGTACATGTTGCCCATAGTTCAGCTGAATAAAGCGCAGGTAAATCTGTAGACATGTATAAAATCCTGGCATGTTGCTATGGCAGGTTTCTATGGCGACGTAAAAACAGCGCGTGGTCCTGTGGCGCCATCTGTCGGTGACAACGACCGTTGATCAGTCGTTTTAAAACCAAACCCGCCACTGTTGTGTTTCCCAGATAGCTCGATCCATCATGGCGATGCATGCGAAAGCGACTCCACCACAGATCCCGGACACCCGCCGGGAGCTCGCTGAACTGGTGAAGAGGAAACAGGAGCTCGCTGTAAGTTTATTTTACCGTATATTCGTCTAAAGATGAAAGCAGCGTTATAGATTTGTCAAGTTTCTTGTCATGTACAACCGTGGCTGGCGCTAATTGCAGCGTAAATGTAAACGTTTTATTCAGAGTGAGCACGCTGCTAACCTAGCTTAGGCCTCTACCAACTCTACTTGCTAGATTAATTCACTAGTTAATGCTAGATATTGGGCGTTGGTGCAGTTTATAAAACGCATGTGTTGCTAGCTTTTCGAATACATTTTATTTGATAACATCAGTTTTTTGTTGCAGTGTTTTTGGCTGAAAAAAAAATATTCAGCTAACCGCTACATGTTAGCTGCCGCCCGGTGTAACGTTAGCGTAGTTCTCGCGATATTTCAGCGACATGGATTTATTTTATATCAATATGCAGGTTGATTAGCGATCATATATTCAGGCTCAAAACATTTTGGACTGCATACATGAGAAATGCCAGCGTCACACACACAAGCCACGTATAAACAAAACACAATTTTAAGTTAAGAAGAAAACTCATCTCATTATAATTCATATTGTGTTTACTGTACCTTTGTCTGCTCTGCACTGTGTAGATGTATGTAAATTGTTACCTGTACATATTTATCCTGTAAATACACACACATAGTTTATTTATACTCAAATTTATATTTATATCTATTTATATTCATATTTCTATTTATCTGTGTTTTTGCAGTTTTTATCATGTCAATATGCATGCACATAGTCTTTGTACTTCTATATTCTGCTTTTTTGCACACACATTGTTTTTATGTAAATATGCAAGCATATAGTACACCCCCACTACAAAGAAATGTAAATTACTGTCCTTTTCTCATACAGTTATGTTTTTGTTTATGTTTATTGTTTGATGTTCATGTTTATTGCTTTTTCTGTTGAAATCTGAAACACATTGAATCCCTTGTACTTGTAAATGAAATCTGATTCTTGCAGCTAGACCTGTTTTGCCTTGTCCGGATTAATCGTATTTAGTAGGGATGCACGATATTGGGTTTTTTGCCAATATCCGATTTGCCGATATTTCCAACTCATTGTGGCCGATTGCAGATACCGATATATGCACATATTTTTTCCAGCTGGCTGAGGAGACTATTACACATGCAGTCATAGATTGTACTAAGTATGATCAAGAAAGACAATATATGAAGGAAAAACTTAGGAAGACTGGAGTTCAGGAGCTCAGCAGTAAAACTTTATTGAACTTGCCAAGTGGGTGGAGCAGTAGAGTTTTCTTTGAGTTTATTAAACAGACAGGATTAATGTGTAGGATTTTATCTCTGGTCCACACTCCGAAGCAGAAGGTGGTGGTAATGCACCTAATACGCTGGTTGCCAACCGCCGTTATAAACCAAACAGAGTGGTACATCCTGTCAGCCCAGGTGTTTCCTATCTGTGCAGCTGAACAGAGCAGCTCCTCCGCAGACTATTTTACCCTGACGGTCCCAGTGCTTCCCTCCACAGGCTCCACTTCACTCAAGCTGCCCGTCAGATCAGCTGCATCTTCCCACTTTAACCTGAATAACAAACCGGGGCTCGGTGCTCCGGTTGGATCCACACAGAGAGCCGGGGCTAACGTTAGCTGAGAGGCTAGCGGAGCATTAGCCGCAGCATGACCGGAGGGAAGCACAGCCAGTTAGCCTCCACTAGAAGAAGCAGCTGGTCTGACGGGCAGCTGAGTGAAGTGGAGCCTGCGGAAGAAGCACTGGGACCATCGGGGTGAAACAGTCCGTGGAGGGAAGCACAGTTATGCAGCGGAGGAGAAGGCAACAAATCGGCAGAAAATGTTCATTCCGGCCGATACCGATGACGTGCTGATGATATTGTGCATCCCTAGTATTTAGTCTTCTTTTAAGAAAAAGATGTCCAAATTCTCTGGTTCCAGCTTCTCAAACGTGAATATTTTCTGATTTCATTAGTCTTCTATGACAGTAAACTGAATATCTTTGAGTTGTGGACAAAACGAAACATTTGAGGACGTCAACTTTGGCTCTGGGAAACAGTGATTGACATGTTTCACCGTTTTCTGACATTTTATAGACCGAACAACTAATCAATTAATCGAGAAAATAACCAACAGATTCATCTTAAGTATACTCAAGATTAACTTAAAAGTGCAATAATTGAATCTAAAGTATTTTCCAAGTAATGTCCCAGTACCCTCTTATTGTGTAAATGAATAAGTAAAAGTATTGCTATACTGTTT
Organism: Thunnus maccoyii; assembly: GCF_910596095.1. NCBI lineage: Eukaryota > Metazoa > Chordata > Actinopteri > Scombriformes > Scombridae > Thunnus > Thunnus maccoyii. The sequence continues at coordinate 10,051,757 of NC_056547.1, forward strand.
GGTTATGCTGTACGGGCAGTTCAGATTATACAGGTACAGATCTAATGTTTGCGGCAGTCTGTATGCTTGTAATGAACTTTATCTATCCAGCTCTTCCCTTAAAACCAAATCATATCCTCAGTAGATGACATGATATAGCTGCAAATCCACCTTAGATCTAACCACCATGAACTAGCACCATATTTGTCTTGCTTTTTCTCAGAACACGCCTCTGTAGTTGAAGTGTGATAACATTCACATACTAACACATTGTGGGCCAAACTCGCCTCTTGTAAAGCCGCTGCAGTCAGAGTTACTCATAAGATGCTTTTCAGAGTGTGACTAATTGGTGTTGCTATGCCCAATTATATAAAGATGACCAGATATTTTAAATGTGTAGCGACATAAACGTGCAACATTAATTCCAATTTGACACAATTTCTTCTAGGAGACGCTGGTGAACCTGGAAAGACAGATATATGCATTTGAGGGCAGCTACTTAGAAGACACTCAGATGTATGGCAACATCATCAGAGGATGGGACCGATACCTCACCAACCAAAAGTAAGTACATAAAGACACATAAATCCTTTGCTGTCTGTATTTTTATTTATTTAATTTGCGAGGTGAGGTAATGCTTCAACACTGTTTGTGTGTGTTTTCTTTTGCAATTCTAACAGGAACTCCAACAGTAAGACTGATAGAAGAAATAGGAAATTCAAGGAGGCAGAGCGTTTATTCAGCAAGTCGTCTGTCACGTCAGTCGCAGTAAGTCCTTCTCTCGCTCGGCTATTTCACGCAGTATTTCAGTTATTAATTTGCTGCATGACAGGAAAAGAACCGTTTATTCAACTCACTCTCTCTTTTGATTGGCAGGCGGTATGTGCACTCGGCGGGATACCAGATCACATGAGTGAAAAACGTGAGTCGTTTTATATTAATCTTTTCCAAAGTGGGCAGTGTTGGGAACGTTTTCGATGTTCTGATTAGTAAATGTCATACTGAGTTTGTGCTGTCGTTTGAACCTCGTCAGGCGAGGCAGGCAGCGGCACAGAAAGCGACGCATCTCCAGATCTCCAAAACCAAGAAAACGAGCCCAGCCAGGAGGACACGGAGGACGTGGACTCGACGCTGCAGGACCTAAAGCCCCAAAAGGCTGCCTCCTCCTCCTCCTCCGGCAGCCATCACGGAAGCCACAAGAAGAGGAAGAATAAAAACAGACACAGGTAGAAAATAAAGATACGAGGGCTGATTGTCGCTTTTTATTCTCTGCTGTTTTTTCCTCTCCGTGGTGTTTTATTAACAGCAGCCTAATCTGTTCTATAGACAACGAGTGAATTTGCTTATACACAAGAAATCAGGCTTCACTGCAATGTGTTTACATGCACTGTGCTGTGGTAACCTGGATACTGTAAACTGACACGTAACGGGTCATTAATCCGATTTCACCCCCAACCTCTCTGAGGATTCATAACTTATTTTAAATGTATTAATGATACAAGATGTTGCCCTCTGATCTAAATTCAGACACATTATTGACGGTGAATGTGTCTGAATTGTACAAATGGTCAATTGTTCTGCTGCAAAGACTTGTTTAGGCTACATAGTGTCAGTTTTAGTCTGACTTACAGTTACATTACTGTTAATATGAGGATATATCACAGTGTGTAATGATGAAAATGACTTTCTCCAGGAGAAATCTAGTGAGGAAGTCCCCTAATCTCCTACTCAAATTACAATATCCAAGTTTCTTGTTAACATGACTTGTATGAATCAAGGAAAAAAATACTGCAGAAAGCCAACAGTAAAGGCGGGGAGTGCTGAGGCCCCACACTCGGGGTTAAAAAAATGTCCGTCATGAAGAGAGACTAGATGCAAAAATCGTTTAAAATATGTATAGAATGAGGGAAGAAAAGGGTTTGAGAGAGAGAGAGGTTGAAATCCTGTCTCTCTCACCGTCTTACAGCTGGCCGGTCGCCGCATGAAATGATCGTGATTGTCAGTTTCAGAAAGTTCAAAATTCCAACATCAGAAATGTGTCCGGGGAATGGGTTTCCGAAGTGGTTCAACCATCTGACAATCATTTCGGTTGGAGCATATGACGCGTTAACGTTGTTACTTGAGTCAGCAGTTCCCAATACTTTTAGCTTGTGATCCATTTAAAATGAGTGTGTGTGTGTGTGTGAGAGAGAGACTCGTCATCTCAGGTTACAACCTCAGTATAAACCTGGTTTGTAAGCAGATCAACCTAAGAGTGAATTTTCCTCTTTAGACTGGAATTATACTTCTCTGGGTTGCATGTTGGCAAACATGGACAGGTGTTGAACCAACCAACCAATTGCCTGACACGCAGGTCCGCAGTCTGGAGACGATTACATGTATCCATGGAGAAGGATATCCCCACCACTACTTTGTTTCATTTGATGAAATGTTTAGAGGCCTGAGGAGATGAAAGTATCCAGTATAACACAAGAAAAGTACTAACTAATTTTGTGTAAAAGTTTTTCTTTCTTATCCTTTCCCTCCCCCTCTATCTTGCGGGATCCAGACTCTTTGTTAGGAACCACTGACGCTGAAGTGCATGTAAATGCATTGTTTATTACTGGAAGTAGCTTCGTTAATATAAGAGTAGTTACAGTGCATTTTAATTTAGTGACCAAACTGGTTTGTTAAGTAGAATTGTTGTTTTATATTTGCATATCCAAGGAAGGTCTTTCCAGTGTTTAACGTCACTGTATTACCCACCTATTTATTGTCAACCTGTATTTCCTGACTCATGCTTTACTGTCCTAACCACTTATTAACACAGCAGGCGCTCCACCTAAACACACTGCGATGAAGCGGTTCTCTCACTCTGTAAAGTCGGGGACTGCAGTGTTATGTAGACGTAGGGCTTAGACTCAGGTTGGTGAACTAACAGCTGCTGCCTCTCTTCCTTCCCCCCCTACTGCCGCCCCCCTCCAGCCCTTCTGCCATGTTTGATTATGACTTTGAGTAAGTCTGAATTTTACTTCCTGCTCCTGTGGTGTTTACATCCTGCCTGCCGTAAACTCCATCTTTAACTCCTTCCACAGTTTCTCCTGCTCTCTCTTTATGCCTTGCCTCTGTTGACCTAGAGTTTTGAGTTGAAGCCTGCTAGTTATTCAGTCATACTGCATGTCCAACACTTCATTCTTTTATTTTATTTTATTTTTTGAATGCATATCAGCATCCATCACTCTAAACTCCCATTAGATTTTGTTGCTTGTTACTGGGCGATTTTATCATTAATCTTTCTGATCCCAGATTTCATTTTGAGTTTGCTTCGCCAATCCCAGCAATAAATAACATTGCTGGTGTTGTCGGATGTTGGTTTTGGCTACAGGTTTGTGCACAAACAAGAACAGACACATGGTCATTTAGCGTTCTTGTTATTGGCTTGTTTTTTTTTTGTTTTTTTTTAGGCTTCTTCATGGTTTAGTAGTGACGCCGCTTTCCTCTCAGAACAAGCTTTTTGATCTGTTCATATCTAATGCTTCCTTTATTGTTGTTGCAGGTTTGACATGAAGGTTAACAAAAAGCCGAGAGCTGTAAGTTGAGTTCTTTTCATGTTTTAATTTATCTAAAAATACGGTGGTGACTGTCTTGTAGTTTAATTATGTTCTCCTTCCTCCTGCAGGATTATTCAACCTAACAAAGACGACTGGAAGACCTGGAAAACACACGAGAGGATACATGTAGAGAAACACAATATTTCTGGACTTTGTGAACTTTGTATGCCTTTTATTTTAATTTTTTTTGTCATGTTTCAGTCTGTACTGTGCGTATTGCTCGAAACATTCCCCCCCCTTCCCCCCAGCCACCCACCACCCTGCATGTTACTCGGGGCCTGACGAGGCTCACCTCCAGTAACGCACCATCTTGTATAGTGTTTAAAAAAAAAAAAAAAGACTGTATTTATTATGTAGCTAATTACCATGTTTCCCATTGTAAGAAAGTTTTGCTTTTTTTTTTTTTTTTTTTTTGTTAATCGTCACATACTTGTATAACCCCTGAATGCCCCTGGATTCTTTTATTACATTTTTTTGTTTTGCAAAAAAATAATAAAACACCAGTAACGTGAGTATGTTTTTGGGTTATTTATTAAAAGATCTTAAGTCTGTAGATGTTACTGAAGGCAGTGCTTTGTATCGCTCGTTACAGCAGGACTTGTTGGAGGCTGTGAGTTGTCTAAGTTGATGCCTGGCTGTAATTATCACCTCTATTCTTGTATGTGTCAGACGTGCCAGAGAGCTCTAATGAGCCTTTGTAATTGACCAAATTGTTGGATGGAGTTCCCACACATATGGTCCATAAAAGTTATAGATTTTTTTTTTTTTCATACTGTTTTTCTTAAAGATCCAAATATGATCAAAGTGTTTATTTAGCTGATACAGAGAACAGCCAGCGCATTCTCTTGTGACAGCGCTGTTTGTTTTATGAAAATAGTAACTTAAGTAAACAGGCGTCTCCGAGTTTGAGCCAATGGCTGTACACACACAGCGTTGTCTGGCTTTTCTCAATGGTAACCTTGCATCCCTTAAACTGTTTACACAAATAGATGCTTGGAAAATTGTTTCCTTATATGTGTGTGTTGATTAGAAGATGCTTGTGAAAGTCAAAGCTTGTAAATCTGCATGTTCTCTACGTGCAGTATCAGAGTTTATCACTAGGAAGCGCCAGAACATCACATACAGTATATTCCATATTCTGTTGAATGTTAATTAACTTTACCTATTGGGCAATTACAGCTGCAGCCACATCTGTTTGTACAATTTTCCCAATTTAATTATTGATTGTATGTGTAGAACAACATTAATGCACAAAAAATGGGCATAAAAGCACAAGTTTGTTACTGTTAATGATGTGTAGACAATACAAGCCCTTTTCAACCACAGTGGGATTAGTATGATTACTGATTAATCTACCAACTATTTCCTAGAGTAAACATTTGTTGTGTGAAATGTCCAAAAAAGGGTAAATTGTCAGCCACAGTTTCCGAAAACCCAACGTAATGTCTTCAAATCTATTGTTTTTTTTGTGACCCAACAGCCCAAAAGTGAACATTTTCACTTTACTGTCCCATAAAACAAAGCACAGCAGCATAATTCTCACCACAGAGAAGCTGGAGATAGTTAATGTTTATTAGTTGTTTTATAGTTGCAGATTAATCCATGAACCTTGTAACACCTTAAACGTGAACTTGACATGAAAATGTAGGTGCACACAAAGCCTTTCTGATCCTATGATTTCATTCTAATAGTTGGTGTAATTTATCCATAAAACTCCTAATAATGTGCTGAAATCAAAGGAGATTTTAAAGGTAGTGGGGAAATGTTAGAGGTAATGGACTAATTTGATTATTCTGTCATCCAACATGAACTTTTAAGTGTATTTTAACATTCTTAAAAGCTCATTTTAAGGTGGTGTCAGTGAGCCATAGCTCTAATATTTCCCTGTTTGGATTAAAAAGAAAAGACATTGTAAAGCTTCCCTACATTAACTAGAAAAGTATTTGAATGTCCCAGTGACTTCCACATTAGTCACGACCGGCCTGAAACATCACCACCACATGGAGGGGATGGAGGTGGCGTCCTGAGGAAACAGAGCTGCTGACAAACACAATGATGGAGAGTCTGACTGGGAAGAGTCCATCTCTGGTATGCATTCCTCGGTTTCACCACCACTCCATCCCAGAGTCACATTTCATTTGGTTTCAGTGACACAATGCCTGTTTTCTGTTTTACTCTTCACTGCTGTATTTCTCCCAAAAAGCAGTTATCATTATGACTGGGGTTTTTTTTGTGTGTTTTTTGTTTTTTTTTAGCAGTGCTAGCGGCGATGACAGTGTTGGTCTGTCCGCCACTTTGCTCCAGACTCAAATATCTCAACAACTATTGTTCAGACTACCATGAAATTTGGTGCAGACATTCATGGTGCCTAAAGGATGAATCCCAAACAACTTGGTGATGCCTTGACTTTTCTCTGTAGAGCCAGTAGCTGATCCAAGTTTCACTTATCCAGTGACATTTTTTCAACATGCGGATGGATTTTACTTTATGAGCAACACCTCTGCAATTTAAAGCAATCAAACACAATAGCTCTGCTTAAATTCTACTTTTATGAAGCATATACATTTTCACTTTTTGTTGACATTGTCAGAAAGGTGATAATTCTATTTCTCCATTCTATATGTCGTCCATCCCATTAACATACATGAAGGGGGGAAAGTAGTAGGAACACTTTTCAGTATATATACACTCCAGTACACCAACACCACCCGCAACGGAGGTCGATGGTTAATGGGATGGACTGAACATTGGGGACATTTCAATAAAATTGAATTGATGGTGATGGTGTTGGTGCACTGGAGTGTATGACTGTATATTGAAAAGTGTTCCTACCACTTTTCCCCTTTCATGTGTGTTAATGGGTTGGAGGGTTGGACAAAATATAGAATAGATTAATAGATTTATCACCTTTCTGACAATGTCAACAAAAACAGATGTGTATACCTACCTAATTTTTGGCAGAGCTGTTGGTTTGGATTACTAAAGATTACTAAACACCCAAAAGGTGTTTTTTTTTTTATCTTGTGCGTATAAGATCATTATCTTGTGGGAACAGGTTAATATCTGTACAGTTCAGGCATGATAGGCCTATGCTTTGAAGACCATGGGGGTAAGTTACATTTATAGCTTTTAATAGTTTGCTGATTTCTCAAGTATGTTAGAAACATGGCGGCGTTCATTGCTTTATTTGAATAGTCAAGTACCTAAAGTCCCAAAAAGTGGTATTTTTTTTTATCTTGTTCCCACAAGATATTAATCTGGTGCACAGTTGTTCCTGATAAAGTGCTCGGTGATTGTATATTCATGGTTTCCAGATGCTGAATCCTACTGTAATGACTTTAAAAGATCACCATGAGTTCACATTTGTGGTTTTGATTGAAATGTCTCAACAACTGTTGGATTGACATGAAATTTTGTACAGATGTTTATGTTCCCCGTCAGGATGAACCAATAATCATATTATAACTTAATTTGCACAGCACTTTTTCAAAACAGTAGTTTACAAAGTGCCTCAGAGGATGAAAACACTGAAATATGATCATAAAGAAGACATAAAGGACAGGAAAGGATAAAAACATTAAAATGGAGTTAAGATACACTGAAATGGATGTAAAATACACTAAAATACAGCCAAAGTTTGCAATAACTGGTCATCATCAGATCAAAATTCAAATTGTCCATTAGCCAAAGTTTTTTTAAGCACATTGAGTTTACGCCTGTCGTATGAAATGTGCTATATAAATAAATTTGACTTGACTTGACAAAACACTGGTGTACTTAAAAAAAACAACTGATGACATTCCCATCAGCCTCAATTGTACTTTGTATTTAATACTAATTGGCAAATGTTTACCTAAACTAACATGGTGGTTTGACTGGTTGACTCATATCTGATGTCAGTCCATTGTGCATTAACACAGGTTTGGAGACATACTGCACATTTTTCACCCTCCGCCTCCCAGCGGTATTATATACTCGTCTCCTCCCACGTCTCCGACACATAGATACTGTAGAGTCTGTGGTCGGGACCAGGTTAGATGTCAGCCCATGACTCAGTCGTAAGTTATACTCAAAAATGTACTCAGCATCGCCTACTAAGTAATGCAATCTGGCCGGAAATGTTTATGCTCACGCCAGACATGCATTCCACTTGTTTAACTTTGGGGCGTGTGAGTAATGAGGCATGTTCATGTGTGTTACTCTACTTAACAGCAAATCTTTGTTTCACTTCCTGTCACTTCAGGAAATTATATGGAAAACAAGATGAAGCTTTAATTGAGCTGTTGGGGGGCCAAACAGGAATCTTGAGATTGAATTTAAATGAGTCAACTGTCGTGTTTTGATGGGAGATACAAGGATGGCTGTTTATTGGACTTTTCTTGTACTTTTGAGTCCTTTTGATAACAAGTCCTAACAAATGAGGAGAGTGCAAAAGAATTAAATCTGTGACTGAAAAGTTGCTGGTCTGAGTCACTGAGCTGGCTTGGAAAACCCTGATCTGGAAGCACATCAAATCAGATATCAGCGCTCTAGAGCGTGACTCTTAACCTACAATTATTTCATCGATGGTCAGTGTCCAAAATTGGATCATGGCTGTCCCGAGGAGCTGAATGAATGAATTTATTGTGCTGATGAAACCCAGAATGTGTGTCCAGTCAACTTAAGTGTCATCCCATGAATGAAAAGTATTCCAAACAAGTCATTTTCAGCCTTGCTGACCTTTACTGGAAATGGAGATTTAGTTGCCTGCTATGTTGTTTTCCGTCTCCTGTGGTGTTGTTACAATTCCCTTATGACGGCCTCGCAGAGCATCGTTAAACTTATGGAGTCTTTTTTTTTTTTTTTTTTTTTTACATCTTCCTTTATACTAGTTTCAAATGAAGTCATTGACGTTTGAAAAGTGTCTTTGAACTGCTCAGCATTTTAGCAAAAACCTTCAACTCATTACTTTACACACCTAGAGTCAGAGGAATTACATTTACTCGTTTTTTTTAAGATTATTTTTTTGGCATTTTGCCTTTACTTGAGTCAGCGGGGAGAGACAGGAAGCACAGGGGGAGGGATATCACATGCAACATGGGTCCCAGGAGTTGAACCGCGGACGTTGCGGTCATGTGGTATGTGCTCTAACCATTAGGCCATCAGAGCGTCCCATTCCTTTGAATATTTGAATTAAAACAAGGGTTAAAAGTTCAGTTAACCCAATTTACAAAAAAACGCCAACCATTTTCTTTTATTGAAGGGTTTGGCGATATGGCAGTATACAAAAAGGCATCATATGTTTGTCCAATCAATGAGCAGGACTGTTTTATAGTAATATTTCTATTATTTGTCAGGTATTTAATTCACTGGATTGAATCTCACCATGAGGTCCATTCAGTAGCTGTTCTGGAGCTTTCAATCATCTCACACGATCTTCTGCAGTTGATGGATTGTCATAGAATTTTTAGAAGTTCAAATTTCCATATATCCAAGGACTTCTCATCCACGTCGGCCCATTTTTTGTTACAACTGGACAAACTCCACATCCGAGATCCCGTAATACAGTCGAAAGCTCCTGAGCAGCTTCTAAATGAACTTTGTGGTGAGACTGTTTTGTCAGCAGCAGTTTCCAAGGTCAAGAACAAACTTTCAGTCTCAGATGTATCAATAGTTTTTTTTTTTTTATTGGAACTACTTTCTACCAAAGAAATAGTCCCTGTGAGAAATCTCATCAGTCATCTCAAAACCTCATACCGTAAAATCAAAACCACCCACATGGCTCAATACCACTAAGATAAGTGAGGGCGATATGGATAAAATCCTCGATACAACGATAATGTAATTTAATACTGTGATATTGATGCATATTGTGATATAGTAAGATTTATAGGAAAAAAACATTGACAGTGAGGTTTGTGGATTAAATAGAGATGCTGTTATGATTTTTAAAATGTAATTTCGGCATGTTTTAGTAATTAAAACCAAAACTATCTGCCTGGCAAGACAAGTATAAAATCAAATATTGTCTCAGTCTATGTTACAAAAAGGAGAGAAGACAGTTATAGAAAGAGAGTGAGAAATAATTTGTTTGTAATTTGATGAACTGACCCTTTAAAAATTGTCCTCATCAGCCACAAAGAGTCTCTTCCCAATGAAACAGAAGATGTATTGAGCCGCTCAGATATGAATCCCTGCAAATTATATTCTTTGACTTAAGAATTACAAGTAGTTAGACCTTAGAAACATGAATTATCAGCATTTAAAGTACAAAATTTAAATTGTGCCAACAAATTAAGCTGCTATCTTGCATCGACAGAAGATAAGTGAGTCCTGATAACTTTGAATCTTAATCTGTGATTCATTACAAAGTGAGAAAGTTCTGTTAACCTGCAGGAGAAAAAAAAAACAACAACATTGACTCTGTTTTTTTTTCATTTATGACTAAATGTCCAATGGATTGTTTCCTCAACTCATTAAATTGAGTTATTATGGAAACATTACTTGCTCATTTCAAGAATTTCTAGTGAGTGCAGCACACAGGTTTTAGTTACTTTAAGTGAAATAACAGAGGTAAAAATTCTGAGCTGTGAAAATGTAAAATAATATGTTTTTCTCTGATTTGGAATAAATCAATAGACGTAAAAAATAAACTCAAAGCTTAAAGTTTTTATTGAAGTTTGTCGCTTCGAAAGTTCGAGTTTCCTCAACTTTTTCTTTTTAACAGTGTAGACATGAAGGACCTTAAATGACTCTAAGAATCACGCAGTAAAAGTACAGCGTAGAAAGTATAGGACTTGTGCGAGGCGTAGCCCCCTTCTTCTTCTTCTTCTTCTTCTTCTGTGGTCCGTCAGTCAGAGAAAATGTTGTATAATTGCTTTAACAGCCTCCATCATCAAGGTCCAACTGAGTCCCAGAGCCCACAGAGGCTGAGTGGGTCTGGATGACGTGAAAAAATCTTGGATATTTGCTGTGGAGCTTCAACCCCGTCCTTCCTCCTTCCTCCTCCTCCTCCTCCTCCTGGGACCAAACAAGGCTGCTCTTCTACATCTCCGCAAACAAGGTCAAACATATTTCAGGAAGAGTCATGGGAACAGCTCAAACAAATAACAGCACCACACAGCTCTTTTATTTTTCATCTGGAGTTGATCTCGTGATAAGATTTTAACAGCGTATAAAGACCGGGCTTGTTGCAGCAGGTCAGCAACACCGACGCTGGCTCATAAATGATGATCAAAAGCAGGAAGTTACAGGAAATTTATATCACTGCATGACACACACATTTCTGAGTTTTATGAGGGAACAGCACAGGCCTGGAGTGAGAAGAGAAGTCGTATTTTCACATTAGCACCTGTCAAAACTGACCACATTTTTAAATCCACATATTTTGGCTTTTTCATTTCCTTTCCTCATATAAATCTCCATTGTTAACTAAGCAATCTCAGCTCAAGGTCCACTTAGCTTTGTCCAGAGTTTAAAAAAAGAGGAGCTGGACTCATAAATGGGCCTTGAGTTCAGATAATGTTGAATTGTTCCCGAAGTTAAAGAACGTACTTTCGTGCTGAATCCTTTAAAGATCACCTCCAGACATGTTTTAAGAGATATAGAAACACACTCTGATATGGTTTCCCCACAAAAAGGTCAATTATTAGTTTAGTTTAACTGCAAGAAGTCTCCTATTTAATGGTAAGGTTCATTCTCAGTGTATGTGAGCTGGAGGTGTAATGTGATTGGCTCCAAAATAGTTGTGATGTCACAAAGCCTGCGTGTAGGTACGCAATTGAACTCAAATTTTCAGTCGAGTTCAGAGAAACGTTCCTCTCTTCTGCAAATAAATGTGAAAACAAACTTTGCACATACATCATTCTGCACAGTGAAGGTCAAACATCCGACCGAAGGAACGAGAAGAAAAACACATTTTTGAGCAGAGGGGAGGCTTTAAATGTTAAAATTATACAGCTTCTGACACAAATATGTCTTTATTTCTGTCTAATTTAAAGGTTTTATGGCCACTGTAAAGCTAGAAAGATCAGGTGTAGGGTGTTTCAGCAAGCATCAGGCCCATAGAAAGTAGTCTGTAGTACAAAATGACAAGTTCTATGGAAAACTGCCCAGTTGAACTCCATCATCAAGTGAGCTCTCTGTTCCCTCCTGCTGACATGGACACTAGCCTGGCACGGCCTCCATATAAACACAATCAGAGCAGATCAGTACAGAGGTTCTGAACTGTAAATATTTATGTAGATTATGTAAGTAATAGTAAGGGAAAGTCTGGGAGTACCCACAGAAAACCATTTTTGGGAAACGCGGTGAGGGTTTTTTAGAAAGAGGTTGTCAAGACGGTTTAAGATGATGTAAGAGTTTTCATTAAGTATCATCAGAGAGGAGAAAACATTTTACAATATTGGGCAACATTTTGTTAAATATATGAAAGACATACTTCTGAACGAGACATGTAGATCTAATTTTATCATGTATTTATGTTTTATTATGCTATAATATAAACAGTTGAAGTCAACGGTCCCACCAACTTTTCTTATGTGTTGTTTTATGTATAAATGTGTAACTTTGAGAAAGCAAAGTGAAATATTTTTAAAAAGGTGTCAAAATACATTTACCTTAGTTTCTTTGCAGAAGAAGTTATGATTTTTATGTACTTTTATATCACTTAGTAAGACAGGAAAACTGTTCAAATTTTAAAATGTGCTTTAAAAAGCACTTAATCTTCCTTTGTACTATAAAGCTGTCTTGGTTTTATTCTTCTTCAGCTTTGTGCTAATGACAGCTTGACATTTACGGTAATTAATGAATGCATTGTGCATGTTTTGTTCATATACAAAAATAAATTATTCATCATTGTTATGAACGGCTCATGAGCCACAATAAAAGAAGGAGACGCACGCCAAACTTAGCAGTGACAAACTGAAATTTATTAAAGTAAACAACAATAATAACTGCAATGAGGTGTGAAAATCAGGATCAGTGGTGTATGAGAGTGCACAAAAGAAAGCAACGCAAGAGAAACATCCCGAGCTCGGTGAACGGTGGTGTCTGGGCAGGCAGTTTTAAGTAACTTGGGAACACTGGCCAGGTGTTCCCAGTTAGCTCAACGGCACCTCGGCTCCACCCAGCCGAGGACCTGCGAGACACACACACACACACAACACACAATACACAGAATCAACAGGCTCAGGGGCCCGCACAATCATCAAGCCTTTCTTTGACATATTTAATTGCTAAGAAAACAGCAGAAGGTTACGTCGCTGCACAAAAAAAAGTGAGATCTATTGAAATTTATAACTGCTGCAAGCATTATCTTTATATACTGTATATTGTACCTAAAAAGAAAAGCTTCCTCTTAATAAAGAAGTTAACGTACAGGAAGCAGTGTGATCTCTAGGATGGCTCTTTATTTAAGAGTCAAAGAGAAAGGCAGTTTTGCATAGTGGAATATATGAAGTTGATGTCCCAAAAAGTAGGAACACAAGCGTTCAAATAGCTAAAATAAAATGCATCGGATCTGTCTAGCGGTCAAAGTTTTTATAAAAAGTGTCATTCATGGTGAATTATCATCCTGACAAACAAACAAACCAGCTTAATTTAAACGTTTACAAATATCTTTTGCATATTTTATTAACTATATGATGTGCAAAACATTAGAAAATAAAAGAAAAAAAACAAAGTCATACAACATCACAGGACATTTCTGCAGAATTTATACATACATTTCAACGTGCTGAAGGCTGATAAAGAATTTCGTAAATACTGAGCTTTGTATCAGCTTTACACTGATGAGAGTGAGTTAGTACATCGCAGTGTTCATGTGCACAGCTGAGGTTTAGAAGTTTCTCTGCTGGTGTGTCAGCAGTGTTTGGTATTTTTTTTTCGCTGCGTCGGGTGCAGAGGTGCTGCTGCAGGCGTAGTTTTAGCGGCGGTCACTCGTCGTTGTTGCAGTCTGTACACAGGATCAGGTCGCGGTCGGGGAAGAAGCCGGAGCCAACCAGCGACACGGAGCAACGCGAGCACTTGAAGCAAGGCTGGTGCCACTGCCGGTCCTCAAAAGAAACGTACTTCCCGTCTCCAAAACCTGCGAGACACACGTACACCACATGAGCAACTGATAAAGGAATGTTTTACTAGGGGTGGAAAATAGTTTAGTAACAGCCTCACCACATTCAGGAAATAGCATAAAACTAATTCAAGATAACATCAGCAGTTGGCAAAGCGCTGCCAGTTCTGAGTACCTGCTGGTATTCTGGTTCGAAGCTGTGGTCAAAAGCATTTAACTCTGGCATGTAAAAATTCTTTGCCAAAGCTATAAAGAGGTGAGATGAAGAAGATAAAGGACCTTAAATGTACCTGCATTGCATTAGTCTTCTCCAGAGGGTGTGACTTTTTATTTAATGATTTGATTGATTGATTGATCTGTGTGGACGGGAACTTAAAAAAGCAGGCGGTTAACCAAATGCAGATGTTACTGCATCACTCTGCATGTTAATTACTTGTCATGATTTGCATTACGGTAACGTATTAAGTGCTGAGGTCACAGGACTAACAGCTGCGGTGAAAGTCTGGTTATTTTCCATCAAGTATATCTAGATCATCCTCACACAAAAAGTGAGGAGGATTCAAATTTCAGTTCGACCTTAAAGCCACTGTGTGTAGATGATTTATGTGATCTTGGCGTCAAATTATTCTTCGATTATTCTGGGATAAGTGTTTGTAGAAAAGTAAGACAATCCCGGTGAAAAGGTGCAGCGTGTTTGTTTTTCCGTCACTGCCAAACGTCTCTTTCAAGTCTACCCGTCTCTCCTTAAGCTATGATTTTTGAGGTTTGAATTCTGTCCCACATCTTGTCCGTTTGTTCACTTCTGTTGTCTTCCTCCCATTGTAAATAACTTAAAAATCATGAGGTTGTGATGTACAACCAGCTGGCGAAGGACTGTAAACAGGACTGTGTTCCCATGCGTGTGTAGTGGCATCTGCCGTGTACTGAACAACTCTCTGGAGACTTGAAAACATGATCTCTGTTATTTGTCTTTAGGGCCGTTTCTAACCAAACTAACGTGCCCAAAACTCTTTGTGATGAAGGAACGGGTCACCAAGTGCAACAGTGTGGCTTACTGATGTGTTTAAAATAGTCTTTGGACAACAAGGACACAGGGGAATAATATATATCAGGCCTTGGATACAAACACACACACACAATACTGGTAAGCAGATCAGTCCATTGTTGGTTTTGCTCTGCACGAGATTTGTTGAAAAAAAAAAAAAATCGCCACCCATATCCTTTAAAGAGCTGCCATCTTGTTCCCAGTATACCCACATGACTCCTTTGAGGTTGTTCATGTCAGTGTCAGTGTGCAGATCACATTCATCCACACATGGGGGCTTTAAGTGATGCAGGCTGGGAAAAAGCCAGAGATAAAAATGTACTGCAGCAAACTGTCTTTTTTTTTTTTTTTAAAGAGAAGTATGTAGAGCAAGACTCTCTCACACAAAGACAGACAAACACACATATATACTATATTTAAAACCTGAGTCACTTGACTGCCTAAACCTGTTTTTTTAGACAATTGACATTTTAGCTTTCATTGACAGTAGATAGTCGACACAGACGGGAATCATGAGGAGGAAATAGGAGACAGCAGCAACAGACAAAATGTTGGGAATTAGTAAAGGTCGTTCTGTCTACTTCTCTGACCTGTGATGGCCGTGTTGCAGCCGGCACACTTTTTGGCGTAGAGGCTGCTGAAGCACTTGACACAATACGGGCATCCCCCCTCCGAGGTGAAGGGTGAGCCGGCCAGCGGGACTTTGCAGCCCGTGCAGAGAAAACACTCTTTGTGCCAGACCTCGTCCCTGTAGGTCACCCCTCCTTTAGTCAGAGCCTGCGGGACACAAACACACAGACTGTGTCAGCACAACATGTGACAAGCAAGAGAGATCCTGCTTCGGCAACACTTTGGGTACCGAGAGGTTACTGCTGCTGTGTCTTTTTCTTTGAGTTTTCTGTTTATAGAGTTTGAAATATAAAGTTTCTGTAGGTAACCCATGTGACTGTTAGATATTAATGTTAATGCTTACTACTTGCTTCTTCTTCCTGTAGATTTTATCCAATGTTTATCCTGTGATTCGACGCAACGGATGTTTAAGACAACTGTTAAATTTCATCCTCTCAGTATCAGTATAGGATAAATTAATAAAATCAGACGTGACCAGTATCCCCTGACATACAGATATGAAAAACCAAACAAAATATTAAGAGCCCACAATCCCTTCAAAAGTTTAAAAAGAAAAAAAATTAAGGTATTATGTCTAATAAATGTATGTCTGTTAGTTTATCTTCCAGCATCGATTTTAATAAACATATGTTAGAAATATATATATATTTAGGAGGGTCCACTTTATAGGACTTTGGCTTCTTGACTTGACCTTTTTCTTATGTACAAATAAAAGAAGAAGACATAAAATGTTGTGGATGATCAACTTTAACTACTCATTAACTTAGTGCTGAAACGATTAGTCAGTGAGTCAATAAACTGATTAATTGTTTAAGTCGTTTATCAAGCAAAAATCTCGGTTTCCGGCTTCTCAAATGTGAAGATTTGCTGCTTTTCTGTGTTTTATATCTCTGTAAATTAAATGTCTTTGGTTTTGGACTGTTGGCCAGTGTGACCTTTGACATTTTGTACATTAAAAGATTAATTGGTTAGTCAAAAAAACAATTAACAGATTAATAAAAAATGATAATAATCATTAGCTGCAACCCTGCATTGTAAATGTGTTCTATATTCATAGTCAACGTCCGCCACCATCCTGCACGTGAGGCCTGCTTCACCTTTTTGCACTGGCTGCACTGAGGAGCAACCCTGCCCTCGTAGCACGGCACGCAGTAGTAGTTGTTTTTGTCTGGGATGAAGGCCTCGGCACCGATCGGCTTCTCACAGCCGTGACACACAAAACAGTCCTCGTGCCACGTGGAACCGCTGTACTCCAGCATCCTTGATCCTGTCAAGAGAAAGACGGATACCGTGTAAATGTTTAAAGAGTGGAAGAGAAGGAGCAGATGAGGTTGGTTTTTTTTTGATTGTTTGTTGATGTCGTCCTTGACATTTTCACGTTCTGTGTCACTTCAGCTGTCTCCTTTGATCTCTGTGTCTCTATAAGCTGCTGTGAAATCTGATAGCATTCACGCGATCGCTGAGAAGACCAGAAGTGATGATTCAGCGCAAATGGCTAAACCTGTTCTTACACAGCCTTCCTGCAACGTACAATTACTTCAGCTTATCTTGCGTCAAAGCAATCTGACAAGCTGTAACAAAGCAAAGCTCTCGCTGGCACATGGCTGCGCACTGGTTTTTATTTATTTTACACTTTTAACCATTTCACATGCTTGCTAAGAAACACTCGCTTCAGTGCAGATGTTTATAAAAGTTGGCAGTCGGTCATGCTTATGAAATTGGATGTCAGATCCCTTAATCACTGGGCTCTTTTTATGACTTTTGGGACCTGAAAGGCAGCCCAAAGGCATGACGGTGTTTTGAACTTGAACTTGGCAGCGCTCTTAAGAAGAGGGGGGAGAGAGCGCCGCAGCTTTTAAAAGGCATTCCAGGCAGAACAGAAACTGAAGAAAATGACTGTTCAATTCAGAAAAGAGCTGGTGAGTTATAATGGCTCACACTCCCAACAGGACTGGGTAATTTTCAGTCATCCGACACCGCCGCTGCAGTCGTGTCGTCACAGCGCTTGCAGCTGAAAACCCTGCTGGGGGATATTTTCAGCAGAGCAAGGAAACAATCATTCTGTCACATCTAAGCTGTCACACCCTGGATAACAAAAACTCATTAGCGTCTTTATCCCTGCAAAGACAGGGTGTGAACTTTCTGGCATGCGAGCAGCGCCGACTGTGTGACTCAACAGTCTGTCCGTATTTATTGTCCTTACCTGGCATGACTATCTTGTCACAGGACACACACTTGGAAGAAAACTCATTGCAGTAGCAGTCGCTGCACACCAGCCCGTCGGTCTGGCTGGTGAAGGGCTCGTCTGCCAGAGAGCGCTCGCAGCGGAAACAGCGGAAGCAGTGCTCGTGGTAGTGTCTGTCCTCGTAGAAGAGCTCCTGGAGGGAGAGGAGACGGAGAGTCAGATCAAAGATGTTTCATGAAGACGTTGATCAAAATTCTGTTTTGCTCTATTTGTTGAATTTAGGGATAAAACATCTTTAAATTCCATCATTTTTACAGCGATGTTCAGACTAACCAAAGCTAACACTCAAAGTAAAAGACATACTATAGTAAAACTAGATGGATGTGTGCAGTCGGGCTGCAACTCACTTGGTCTATAAAACTTCAGAGAAGAATGCCAGTTCTCTACAAATCCAGTGTATCATCTTTAGATATCTTGTTTTGTCTGTTCAACAGTCCAAAAACCCCCCAAAAATTCAATTTACTACAAAGGTTGTTTTTAATGTCACGGGGAACAAAATCCACAGTCCTCCTTCTGTGCAAAAATGTATTTAAAAGTTTATCTGACACTAATAGGAAGCTTCAGGCATCAAAATTGGTCAAATCAAGTTGATATTGTTCAAAGTTAAAGTCGTTTTTAGTACCAAATTCCTTCTTTTTGTTACCGCAGCTCAAAAGGGAAACACAAAGACATAATTTTTGTACAAAAAACTTTTGAAGCTATTTGCTTAATTTGACTAACTCAGACTGCAAAAGCCTCATATTATCTCCAGATGAACTTTTAAATGCATTTTTGCAAAAAAACGAGGCTTGTGGATTTTGGCCTCCATCACTTACATTAGAGGCACATAAGGAAGAGATCTTCTAATGGCCAGCATGAACAGAAGGAATTAATACAGCGAGCAAAACCTTTTTCAATGTTCATTTGGGCTCCTGACTATTGTTTTATCGTGAACCTATCCTTTAAACAATTAATTGATTATAAAATATAAGTTGATTAATTTTCTGTCGATTAACTAATCGTTGCAGCTCTAGTGTGCAGGCGCCCAAGAGAGCTTATACAGTCCTCACTAATATCAAAACAGGAAAGACAAGTAAAAAAGGGAAATGCAATCAAAGACAAAAAAGGATAACGATAAACAAAGAAATTAGATGTTTTTTTTTTAATTAAAAATGTTATTTGGAACCTGTCAGTTTTTTTTCCATGTAATCAGTTTAAAGTTGATTATTGGGATAATGAGAAGTACAACAGTAGTGAAAGTTTAAAAACTGATTAACTGATAAAAACGAATTTCCTGCCAGCTCTCTACTGTAATATCACAATGTGATAACTATCTAATAAATAAATAATCTAATAATGTGCCAAATTACTTTTGGAAAACATCAGGAAATGCCAAAACTGACACACACACACACACACACACACACACACACACATAAAATAAAGCTGTATGAAATGAGATGTATCTAATTAAATCAGCCTGTGTTGTGATTGTGAGGATTTATTTTTCAAATTCATCAAGTAAAAGTGTGAAAATAGCATCAAGGAGATCTTCATGCCCTCAGCCATGACATGTTATTCTTGAACAGTGAATAATACGGGAGCTCGAACAATTCGCCCTGAACTGTGACTCAATAAAAACTCGATATGTTATTGTTCTTCACAGGAAGATTTCTCTTGTTGCAGCTGCCCACCCATCAGCTTGGAGGTCAGAGGTCACGGTCACCCGCAGGATTCAGTTTCCTGCAGTAGGGCACTTCAGTGCTTCGGATTGTTTGCCGACATGGGAGCCTAAACACACGGTTTCCAACTTCTCTGCTTTACCTTTCTGCCTGAGAGTTAACACAGGAGCAAAAACATGAGAAAAATCTCTCTTTTTTCCCCTCAACATTTTCTTAAAAATAAGAATAACCCGATTTATAATTTTTCATTTCTCTTTAACAGCTGCTCGTGTTCCAGGTCATCTGCAGTTCAAGGTAGCTCTGTGATAAATGGCCCCAATTGAACGCCGGGTGAAAAACTTTATTTTTGAGGCGCTGAGGGTTTAACAGAAACAGACAGAACTAAAGTAGAGGGGACAGAGACGAATGAAGGATGAATGCTGTTACATCTTGTGCGGAGGAGGGAGGGCCAAAACTAGCAGCAGCGTAATTTACTGCCGGTCCCTCATAGGGAGTCCATAATTCACAGGACACTGATGGCCCTGCGGCGTCTGTGCGTGTTTCCTTCAGGACAGTGTTTTTATATACACTAACTAAGGCCTTAAAGGACCAGTGTTTAGGATTTAGTGGTGTCTAGGAGTGAGGCTGCAGATTCCAACCAACTGAATACCCTTCGCCCTCACCCTTCCCTTTCAAGCATGTAGCAGGCGCGGCGTTGTGGGTAAAAAACAACATTTATCAGGCTACTGTCATAGTCTCCGACTGTGTAGAATGCATGTATCAGATTGCAGATGCAGTCGCTGTCTAATTTCATAGCTTCAAATGCATTTCCTATTGAAGAACCTAGAAAACAACGTAGGCAAGACGGGAGGTAGAGCTGAAAATTCCTGCCTGACTTGATTGTCTCTGTGTTGCCTTGAAAGCATAGACCGTGTCTGTTCAGACAAGCTTATGAGCTGACAGCTCAGTGCACCACTTTCTCTCTCTTGTTAAAGGTCAATCCGGCTCACCAAGCAGTCGATCTCTTTCTCTCTCTCCCTGCAGGCAACTTACACAAATAATAATCCAGCCAGATCGACCAAACAAGATGCTATTTCCTTAAATAGAATTAAAATGTCAGAGTTTTAAATGAATGGTTGGATTGGTCTGCACAATCCACAGCGAAAAATAAATATGATAGATAGAGACAGAGCGCAACACATCATACTCTGAAAAACACGCCCGTCGGAGAGGGAAACAATCGGCGCCATGATATGCAACCGAGACATGAAGCGCTAACAAAATGCCCGTAGCTACTGCAGCTAAAAACATAAGATTTCATCATGTCAAAGGATTATTTTAACACCTTATGTCATCCAGAGAGGAAAAAATAGTTTATAGCGTATGCTGACAACCTGTTATACATTGTTTATGCTAGGATGCAATACATGAATGCAAGGGCTGACATGATGTCTACAGTAGAGATAACACAACTGTATAGCAAACTCCACCACATAACAGGCAGGCAGTTTTCACAGCTGATATGGCGACTACAGTTTGTAAACATAGGCGGGGTAATTACACGCACAGACATGCAATCATTTTCCATTCAGGCTCTTTTTACAGATAGCATTTCAGTTGAATGCAGGTTAGCTGTTCTGTGATCTATTACAAACATTTCAATTGAGCAGCTGCTCTGTTTTTACTTTCATGCACGCTCTCTGTGACTAGCGGCGTGTCCACGTATATATATGTGTGTAGTTTTTATGGAGGTTTTTGAGCTGCAGGTTGGGTCTGTTTCTTCCATGGCACACAGTCCTGTATCCATTTTTGTCTTCTTAAAGGCTCAGTTTTTCAGTTTAGGTATTTTTCTGGTGTTTGCTAGCGCACAGAAGTGACAAGGAGACACCTTCACTCAATACAAAGTCAATGGAGAGCGATGAATTGTTTCCCCCTCCATAGGATACTATGTTTCATTTCTGCATGATTGAAGCATTTCCTGTGATGCTTGTAATAAATACAAACTGTTGCGGGTAAATAATAAGCTATCTCGGCATTGCAAATGTTTTAGAACAAGGTTTAAAAAGTGTCATAATCAACCAGACGTGTTAGTCGCCTTCCACAGCGTGATATCAGTTATTTCTGTTTTAGCGAGACTACCGGCTGGAAATCGTCAAAGGCCTGTTACTTTAGTCCATCCAATCCTCTAGAGCCAGTGTTTGGTTTGTCTGTTCTGGGCTACTGTAGAAACATGGTGGTGCAACATGGTGGGCTCCATGAAAGGGGACCCTCTCCCTCTGTAGATATAAAAGACTCATTCTAAGGTAACAAAAACACAATGATTCTTATTTTCAGGTGATTATACATTAATTAAAACATGCTTATATTCAATTTCTGCCAATAGATCCCCCTAAATCTTACACACTGGTCCTTTAACAGACTGTAAAGTATTCTGCAAGTAGTGTTGTGTTTTTCAGGAATGTCAGCTGCTCCGTGGAAGCATTTATTTTTAGCATTTTGAGCTAACCTTGGCATTGTGTCCTATTATTTCTTTACATTGCTGGCAGGTGTTGGCATACAGGCGGTCGTAGCAGGGGATGCAGTGAGGGTTGTCCTCCACCTGGATGTATTTGCGTCCGTACAGGGACTCGTAGCAGTTCTTGCAGTCGAATCGGTCACTCATGATGTCTGGCTGACCTCCTGCAAACAGAGAATTCACAGGCACAGTTTAGCATTCACTATCAGCGAGAAGACAGCGCAGGAAGGAGGAGGAGGGAGATTAGGAGGACGGAGAGAGAAAGCAGGAAGAAGGGAGGCAGATAGTTTTTGAATATACAGCTGGGAAATAAAACACCAACAGCAGAGACAAAAGGAGCATTATGAACTCTATTTAGATTAACTTTTAACACAGAAGGAATGGAGTTGGTTTACTGAAAGACATCATACAGCGGTTAATGGTTACATGTTGTTAAAAAATGTTCCACATCCCAGTCACTGCAAATAGAGAAAAGGGCTGACTGAACACTTTTACTCATGATGATTTATAGGAAATAAGTGCTGTAATGATATAACTTCTTATCGCTTCTCCTGTTTGATCATTACTCAACTGAAAGCATATTTTAACGTCAGTCCCCCCCCCCCCCCCCCCCCCCCCCCCCCCCCCCCTTCATTCTTGTTACGAAACCCCCTGCGGTGGTTTGGCATTGAGAGAGAACAACCAAACAATATTAATTGTTGGGAGCTGAACCGAAACAGTGTTCTCTATTTCAAAGACTCTCTCTCTCTCTCTCTCTCTCTCTCTCTCTCACTCTCAAGGGCTTTTTCATCTGTTTGGCTTATGTTTAAAGGGCAATACCACTCATTTATCTAGTTTATTTCCTTTTGTCCACAACGTTGTCACAGGTCGATGGGTGTACATGACTTGTTTCTTGTTAGAAACAAGATAACAAAGACCTGAACTTGTTATGCCATCAAGACGTATTATTTTCTGCAACTTTAGTTTCTTTTGTCCAAACTAATCATCGCGATCCTGTTAATGTGATGTTTTCTAACACAACATCACCAGCCGTGAACATTACGGAGGGATGAATATATTTGTGGCCAGAAAAATCAGTCTGACTTCTCCCACAAGACCGCCCTTTTTTGTCTATCTTGATTTCAGCAGGACTGCCTTCAAAGACTTTTACTATTTAAAACAACCCTATCTACCCATAAAAAAATCTTTCAAGTGCACTCTGATCGAAATCTCAATTGCCTCATTATGGAACTTTTGATATCTCTCTTGAGTTCTCGGTGCACAAAGCTACGCTACAGTCCCACACTGCCAGAGCAACTTGAAGCTTGTCCTCTTGAGTATAGTGACGCTAATGTCATGTAATTATTTGAGTTTCAGCTTATCAATGATCTGTTAATTTGCAGGATTTAAAAAAAAAAGGAAAGTAGCATTGAAAGTGCGTGACAAGCACATGACCTTAAGAAATCTTATTTGACCTCTTTTTATAAACATGTCTCAATCAATACAGAATTAAAGTGATGAGGAGGATATGTTTATCTTGGTGTTTTTATGATGTTTTTTTTGTCTTTTGACCAGTCATATCTCGGCAGGCAAGAAACTAAAGAAAACTAACTAATGGCATTTTGTTGATTAAAAACAACAGAATAAAGGCTGCTATACAGTCAAGGCAGCTTTATTTTAGCTTTATTTATAGTGGAATAGCTTCGGAAACCCCTCTCCCACTTTCCAAAACTGAAAGTCCAACATTCACACCAACTTCAGGTGTGATTGTCCAGCTGTGCAGATTTAAGAAAGGAGCCAGAGTTTGAACTTTTTGTCTCACGCTCTCTTTTTTCTCTAAGAGGGCCGGCTTTTCACTCCACCTTTGATTGTGCCTGTTGGGAACAACTTTAAACAAATTTGACTTCCGACAAGGTCCAACAACACGTCATGCATACTACTTCTTTTGGAGCATAACCATGCTTTAATAAGGTCCAAGATTAAAATACTGAGTATGCATGATTTTATTGTAATTTGTAGGTCAAATGATGTTGATTTACATTTACATTTTGTTATTTGGAAGACGCTTTTATCAAAGTAACTAACAAGCAAGGCAAGACAATGTTGAAATGAATCTAATTCAAAAATGGGCTAAATTTGTAAAGGTTGCTTTACAAATATAACTGTTTCAGTGACTATATTTCAATGTGTAGTTCACACTGTGATTCACACTGAAATATAGTCATTGTAGAGGTGTTGAAACAAAAGTTTTATGTCTAAACCACCTTTTAACTTGGGTGTCTGGGCATATTTTGTTTTAAGGAGAGGGTGTGTTGTATGCTGACCCTGATGAAGGCCACAGACTGGAACACATTGTTCTTTATACTACAAGTGTTGCTGCTGGTGTTTTGACCTCTTCTGTGCCAGAAATCCCTACTTACAGTTGGTCAAATGTAATGACCTCTTGAAAACGGCATTATGCACCTCAAGAGGCTAACACTATAAACAATAAATCACCATTGCAGCTCTAAGCACCAGTTTACCATGAGAAGTAGCCTATTGTTTTATGCTTATAATGCAAACAAATGACTCAGTTGACACCTGGTGGAGCAGAGGAAGGACCGATTGAATTAAGGCACGGCCACGCAGACAATAACATCCCACTGCTGTTACTGAACACAGTGGGGCATTAGCAGAGTGATCTGAGGTCGTATACATGTACAGCAGCAGCAAAGGGAAATGAGTAAGGAAATGAAGTGTGGGAGGCCAAATTAAAATGCCCTCCTCTGGAACAGTTAAGACAAGGCAGGCAGGGCTAAGCAAGACATATACCGTGTGGATGAAGATTACGGATAAGGCGTGACCACAGAAAGGTCTATGAAGTTTGGGATATGTTCATGTTCAGGATCACAATGTCTGGAACATTGCATTTACAGAGGCAGACACTTCAATATTTTACTTGGGAACAGTTATTGCTTATAATTTCCCCCCTATTTTGGGCACAGAGTGGCCTTGACATGTTTCTACAATGTCAGAAAAGAGGAGGTGGGTTCAACAAAGTGCAGCTGAGAAATCGTGAGGCTTTGAAATCTCCCTGAGGGATCAAGGAATGAGCCGAGACCCCCTCCCACCCCCTCCTCCCCAACCCCCAACTCCTCGCCCCAGCGGAGGAAGACGTCACCAGCTCAGTCGAAGCGATGAGAGGACCCAGAGCTCATTGCAAACTAATGAAGGCCTCTTGTTTTCTCTGCAAAAAGAAAAAGATTTTTGTGGTTTGTTATGAAGCTGGCAAGAATTAAAGATCACTCATGATGAGCGATTCCCGCTCCACAAAGCTGACTTATGCAGGTACCGTGCTTCACGCTCTGTAACCTCCAAGTAGTTGCATCTGGTCCGCTAAGAAGTCATCTAGAAAGTGCAGTTTACATTCCTCATGTCTGACTGCTATCAAACATTTTGTTTCTTATAACCAATGATGCAGCAATTTCAGATAAACATAAAAAAGATAAACACAGTCTGCACTCAGTCATGTGTTAAGTCGATGCCAGAACCAGAAACTCCCGTTCCTCCACACCTCACTCGGAGACTTTCTCCCAATGCCATGTTAGCGTAACACTGAGGACATCCCTCATGCATCCCTCCCTGCAGATAACAACACTGCTTCCTCTTAAAGGCCATCAAACTAGGTCAACAAAATACGGAGGAAAACTAAACTGAGACAAAACATCACATCCTATGTCTGTTTTGTGTCATTGCTGTCTGGATTGGGACTTCAGCCCAACTTCCCTCCTAAGATGTCTAAAGAGGTTCGGTTTCTATTCTCGTCCATCCATGTCTACGATGAATGCAGTGATAGAACAATGGTTTTCCTTCCGGACATAGTCCACTAAGTTTTCAGCTTTATGTTTCTTTTCCTGAGCCACAACATCTGCAAACACATTCTGTGGTCTCCAGCTGTTGTCTTTCATCAAGTTCTCCTTAAGGCATCCAACAGGGGATTCTCATGTGATTGATGCCAAAACGCAACAGAATTGAATTAAAATCCATCAAAGTAGTAATAAATCTTTTATGATTCCTATAGGACAGTCCAATACGGGTGCTATAGTCAGCTGTACAATAGGCAGCCATGGTAAGACCCAGAGTGTGTCCAGAATAAACCCTGAATACTGTTCACCAATTAATTTTGATTGTGCCCTCAAAAATTCCAGCAATGGAACAAATAAGGAGAGTCATGGCATGTACACATGGATGTATCACAACTATTTCTCTGAAAGCAACTACCTGCAGCTGGAAATGAAGTTGTCGAGAGCAGTGAGGTTGATTCAAAACGGCAGTGTTGCAGGCTGTTAAGCAAAAGCTATGAGCTGAAAGAAGCAAAACAGACCCGAAGATTCACTGCAAACAACACGTTTCACATTAGACGGGGTCATTAGATCCAATAATGATATAAAACATTGATTAGTACAGCTTTAATGAACTAAAGGACACTTGATACCTGATCAAAACATTGTAATGTTATTAAAAATAGTTTACATCATCTTACAGCTCCACAAAGTAAGCAAAAAATGAGTAATCTGCCTCCGAGACTATGCAACTTTTGAAACAAAAACCCCTTTCAATCTTCTTATAAATGAAAAACTGAATTCATAAACAATAAAACACACCATCGCACAGATCAATACACTTAGAGGTTTTGCTGCTGTATAGCTAAAGCAATATAGCAGGCAATACCTTGCAAATATTGCCAACATTAGCTAATTATATAGCATTAGCTATATAGCTAAATAGCATTAGCTATATAGCTAGCTAATGTTGGCAAAATTAGCTAGATATTGCCTTTTAACTGACATTACTCAACGAGTTTGCTAACTTCATGACTCCTTTCTTCTTCTGCTACTGTCACACTTCATTTCATCATTCATCCATAACAAATTACAGTAATGTGATTTCTGTATTCAGGTACAAGAAAGTGTATTCCAACTTGAAATTCAATTACATTACAGTTAGTAATCCCAGTAACGCTCTGTTACTTTGGCAGTTTGGAGGTCGACTTGTTTGCCATCTTATTAATAGTTTGATGGAGGGTTGATATCAGTTTGGTCTGTGTGTTTAGTTGATAAAGCTAGCTTGATGTAGGAGCTGGAAGAGTCGGGAGCAATTTAGCTGCCACCAAAAGAGGAGAAATGTGACTTCAGGTAAAGTTGTCTTATGGTTGGTACTAGATTGGATCAGCTGGAGAGACGATATGCGAAACTCTAGCGGGATTAACCTAAACCCTAACCCTAACCCTAAACGCACTTACAAGAGTTTGTCCCTCCTCCTGATCCAACCTAGCATTTACCTTGTCTTATTAGCATGTTCTTAGCTGGTTAGCTAACATTAGCCACTGCATGTTCAGGAATCTGTTGGTTTAGTTCAGAGTTGGAGGGTGTGAACAGCTTCACTGAGAGAACGGGATTTAACGGGACACTATGATAGCTGTTGATGGTCAGTAAATACCTCCAAACTGTTGGCTGGCTGCTTGTTAAACCCAAGTGGTGCTGAACAATGAAGCCAATGCGCAAGTGCCAAAAACTGCAGTTCCTCAAATGGCCACTTGAGGTCCAAAAGTGAGTCAATCCCCATAGACCCCCATGTTAAAATGCCCAACTTTACAGCAGAAATAAACATGTTTACAGCCTGGTACAAAAAACAGTTTTGATCTCTATCGCTAATTTCCCCTTTCATGACAACTTTTTTTATAACTCACCTGTTTAAATTTTATTAAGCCATAAAGTTATGCATAATGAAGGACATGGCTGCTTTGAGTCACAGGTCCGCCAGCCACTAGGTGGCTTGTTTCAGCCATTTGGCCCGTCTCTTTGCCCATTTTGGATTGGCCAGGAGTCACGCACTGCCAAGATGGCGACGGCCGGAGCGGCTCACTTTGAGCTTCAAAACCGCTCTTCAGAAACCAACGGGTGACGTCAAAGTGACTACGTCCATATTTTTATACAGTCTATGGTTAAACCACAATGTCTAATTTTCTTTGTCACATTGTTAAACACAGAGGATGAAACGTGAGTGTGGGAGCTCTTAAGTTGTTTAAAGCAGCCATAATCAATATTTTTCATAATGACAGTGTATCAAGTGTGTAATGTCAAGGCGTTGCTCATAGTGATGAACCTACAGAGAATTATCAGTGACACTGCAAGCATTATGAAGCTTTATAGTGAGTTTCAGCTCATTGTTTAGCTGTCCAGCTGCAACTGCTTTGGTTCACTCTCAGCACTCTCATAGGGTCGTGTTATTTTCAGATAAAAAGCTCTAAAAAAAACTCACTGTATACTACCTGCTCAGCACCAAACAGCAAACAGACACAGATAGAGAATAACTGGTGAAGGCAGTGGAGAATTTAGCAGCTATGAGCCAGATATTTCCCTGACAGAGAGCAAAACCAGAGCTAAAGGAGAGTGAATATTGGACTTCACCAAGTGGACAGAAACATGACTCCAAATGAATGATAATGTTGCTCTCTAACTGCTGAATGTGGAAATAAGCAACTGTTTGCTAACAAGTTCAACACATCAATTTAAAGGTGATGAAATCATAGCGTTGTGTTCACTATTTGTTTCCCCCAAGTGGCCAAAAAAAATCAGTTAATGCAGGTTTAAAAGGCACCTTTGACTGAACTGGGCTTAGTAACGAAAGGGAAAATAACAAATAATGTAATTATTTGATGTTGAGTAATATGTCTGAGTAATATATGCGTTCAGTGTCGCTTTATTTGCATAACTGACATGCTTACAATGGTAATAAATGTCTGGTGAGAATCTTCACACCCTCCAGACTGTCTGACACCAATATCTGAAACAGTGACTCACACATCACCTTGTTCAGGATCCAAAGGCGTGCTCTTTACTCTACAGGTGTCCTCTTGGAACGTACCCAGGAATACTTGTCTCCCCTGTTCTCCTCCTCACCACAAGACATTAAACCAAACAGTCATCCATCCTGTCTAAGTACTCTCTCTAGTAGCACGTCTGCTGAAACAATTTAAGCCCACAATTCACCTTGATGAGTGGACATGTTGAATCCTTCTCTGATACACTGTCTGTCACGGTAAGAGATTTACAGCAGTCGCTTGGCTCTGAGCGCTTTGTAGCTGGAGCCAAATGGCAACTGTCTCCCAGGATCAGCCACCGGCCCTCCTGTCTCATGTCCCTTCATGGTTCGCTGCTGTTGTTTTACTCCTCAACAACTTGACAGTTTCTTACGACCGGAGCCAGGAACTCTACGAGCCATGAGAGCTCTACTGGTGTTAGTGTTTATTTTCCCCCCGTGGAGGAATTTAGACTTGTGTCTGTGGTTTACAAACCAGATTATTCCATGATGAAAACCGCTGTCACACGTAATAAAAAACCAGTGGAACAAATATGTAGGTAAGTGTTAAATCTGTCACAGCCATAAATATTAATTCACGAATTGTAAAGCAGCCTCAGCGCCTTTTTTGGGGTGACGTTATTGCATTCCCCCCCACCCTTAAACGGGCACCAGGATCTAAGCTGTACGCCGTCCAGTCTGTTTTAAGAAAGACTTTTTTTAACTGTTTTCATGTTTTTTTCTAACACATGACTAACGCTAATCAACTAAAGAACACAGAGTCTCTGTGGGTATCCAGTTAAAACAGGAAAGTCAATAACAAAGCTTGCAGCATAGCTCTGGGGATGGTAATGTTGGTTGGGTTGGTTCGTCCACCACTTTGGTCCAGACTGAAATATCTTGAAAACTACTAGATGAATTGCCATGAAATTTGCTATAAATATCCATGTTTCCCGGATGATATATACCCACGACTTTGGTCATCCAATGACTTTTCCTCTAGCGCCACGTGAGGTGCACATTTGTGGTTTTGAGTGAAATATGTCAACAACTATCAGATGGATTGCCATGAAATTTGACGCGCACATTCATGTTCCCCTTTATAGTCGCTTTGATGATCGTGATACGTCCAAATTTCACCTTGACATCCTCCCGATCATATTTTTCCATATATGTTATCAATTTATCTATAATTCTGTCATTCTGTCTTCCCATACTATAATTTTGCTGTCTATATCTGTCCGTCCAGGAAGAAAAATTCCTCCTCTGTTGCTATTCCTGAGGTTTCTTCTATATTTTCCCCTTGAAAGGTTTTTTTAGGGGGAGTATACAGATTGTAAAACCCTGAGGCAAATTTTTTATTTGTGATCTTAAGCCATATAAATAAAAATGGACTTTAATCATGCTGCATTCACACAATGTCGGCAGGATGGGAAGAATGGAAAAAACCTCCCGTTATTCCGACTTGGGTGTGTTCACACATTTTTCCAAGATGTTGGCGCCACTGCTAACCAATCATTTAAATAGACTGAATTAGGTTATTTTAGTAGTGCCAGGTATTTGGAGAGGTTTGTGAACAAAACAGATAAAAACAGTGTAAAGCTGCCTTTAAGTTAGCTGAATAATATTTCTATTATTGATTGTATTGGTGTTTATATTGGATTGTATTTACTGCCAGCGATGACAACAATTTTCAGCCATTTTGTTAACAATTTGTTAACACTTTTGCAGTTGTTTTCACCAAGAGGCAGATCATCGCTGTCAGAAATTTCCGATATTACCAGCTCAGAGGTTTTTTTCCAACTTGGTTGCTCATAATTATGGCCTCTCTCTAAAGGATATGAGGTGATCACAACACAAATACAGCCTCACAGAGCCACTAGACTGGCTGTAGACGCTTAGTTTTTCTAATACTTAAACTAACAATCACTGCTTTCTCCTTTACTTTAACACCCACCAAAGAACCCAAAGACTGTGTGCGCATTCAGTTAAAGCCGGAAAGTCAGTGACAAAGTTAGTTTTTAATTACCACCCTACTTTACAGTTTATTTCCCCTAAAATGGATTAAGGTGCTTTAACGGCCTTCTCAAGCTCAGAACAGTTCTCATATTGTTTGACTCCTGCGTTACACAACCTGGTTTTGGGGAGGTGAATGAGAATATTGACAGCAGCACAATACTGCTTAGAGTCAACAGAGGAGCCAAGCAGCAGCGGAGGAAAAGCGACACCCTCTCGGTTGCAGCTATAAACTGTTACAGAAGAAAAAACACAAAGCTGGTCTCTTATGGCCGTCAGATGACTGCGCTGCCTTTCATCCCCCAGTACAAAGACGCTCAATGTGGTGTGGCTTCCTGCAGATCACAAGGCCAATTTCGACTGTACACACACACAAATCAAAATGAACACACTTTGTACATTTTTGTTGTCTCTGATTAAAGATCTGGTCAAGATGAATTGCTTCTAGCCGTTCTCTCTTTTCAGTGCAGTTATTTTGAGCAACAGAGTTGGCAGACGTGTAACATCATTTTTGGCTATTTGAATATAAAAACGTCTGCACTTTCTCGAGTGAAATCCTCATAATGTCACATTGGTGTCAAG
Organism: Thunnus maccoyii; assembly: GCF_910596095.1. Classification (NCBI taxonomy): domain Eukaryota; kingdom Metazoa; phylum Chordata; class Actinopteri; order Scombriformes; family Scombridae; genus Thunnus; species Thunnus maccoyii. Next base: position 10,082,866 of record NC_056547.1, read on the forward strand.
GATTCAGCTGTGTTATTTAACTGTATGTCTATTTTATACGTATGATTGTGTCGTTAAATGATTTGTTCAGGATAAATTCCACCAAAACCAAAAATGATCATTGGGTAATAATGATACACAACTTGTCATATTAATATAACATTTGGTAATAAAGTCCTTATAAAGATGGAGTGGGTGTGTGACTCTGTTTTATAGGATTTCCTGTGGCTCACAAGACCAATTTCCGCTGCATGCACATGAATTTAAATGAACACACATTGTACATTTTGTTGCCTCTTATTAAAGATCTCGTCAGGATGAATTGCTGTTTTAAGCATTGACGACATTTTGAGATATTGAATCAGTAGAAGTGTAACATCATTTTGAAAGATAGCTGCAGTCTCTTGAGTGAAATCCTCGTAAGGTCACATCTGTCAAGAAAAAAATGTTCTTTCACTCTTAATTTAACTAAAACAATAACATGATCAGTGTCATTGGATATTAATGGCACATAACCTGCAACACTACGCCTGTAAAATTAGGGAATAAAGTGCTTTTAAAGACGGAGTACGTGTCTGGCTCTGTTTTATGAGTCTCCAGCTGGCTGTTTGTTTACTCTGTGAAACAATGTGATCTGCAGCTGCAGCTTCACCTCTGCTGCTGTCTAACAGCTCTCAGCCCGGCGGTAACGAGTCACCACCGTGCCGAGACTTCAACACCTTGTGACCTCATTCAGTGGTTTCCAACCTGGGGGTCGGGACCTCCACCGAGGGGCTGCGGGATGATCACTTAAGTAGGAAAAAACTAAATTCAGCTACACAAATTTAGGTTTATTATTCAAACTTTTCCCAGAGCTCTTGTTAAATACTGTGTGGTTTTACCTCTTCAGAGCTCTAAAATGCTTTATTTTACAGCTCAATATCTTTTAAATAATCCTCTATAGGAAGTTTCCTGGAAAGAACTACAAGAACAAGGGAAAAAGAGAATTTCCTGACAGAAAAACAATATATTAATTCTCGTAAATATCAATTCAGCATTCAGTTATGAGTGGAAACTTCTGACAAAAAAAAGAATCCATCCTAACTCAGGCTCCACAGGTTAAGATATTTTTCCAGAGCTTCCAACCACAGCTGACAGTCTTCCTCAGCGGATGAAGGTTGCTCGATTGTCTTGGAGATGCCTCGGGTGTCAGTAATTATCCTCTAAGAAGACTGGAAAATGCGGTTGAAAGCTGAGGATAAACCTTGTAAATGAACCTTGAATTACGATTACTTTTGGTCAGAGTACTGTTTCCAAGGTCAAGAGGATCAGAAAAGGAAAGAAAGAAAATACATATTTATGCTACATCAAATTTAGTTTGCTTAGTGAACATTTTCCACTAATCCTTGTTTAGTTTCTTGTGAATTACTGGATGATTTCACTTGAAGATTATTCTTACAATACAAGTAAAAAAAAGGATGTTAATTTTACGGTCACATGTTCCATGCATCCTCCGATGATGTATGTCCATGTTGTAATTTCTGTCAATGGTCAGTATAAATATTTGGCGCTGAGGTTTGTATCCTTGCTGCTACACTGCTGTCTGCTTTCAGACTCCCTAACTCCCTCCACCTCCTCCAATATTAGCATTAAGTTTATGTTCATCAAATGTTTGTGTGTCTCAGGCTCTGCCAGGGGCTCAGATATGTACCAGAGCATCACACCAAAAAACTAAAATGTGTTTTGTTGCAATGAATGGTTAAAATTTTGATCTGAAATTTCGACTCTTTCGAAAAAAAAAAAAAGGTTCTAGCCATAAAGTGTCAGGTGTGTAGGATCAAAAAGGTTTGTCTTCAAAAGAAAGATACATAATTTAAGACAACTTTTAAATAATTACTTGCAAGTATGTGCTTGTTTGACCTAAAGCAGTGTTTTCCAGCCTTTTTGGCTTGTGACCTCTTAAAACGAGACGTTTACTTGCAATGTATGCACGTGCAATGTTTACTTGTATGGTGCTGATTGTCTGTATGAATTTTGCCAGATGAAAGTCCAAGTATCAAAACGTCATTGTTACTCAAGTGAGTTTAAAGTGATTTAAAGTGCTGGATTCTTAGTTTTTCTTTTCAAACCTTGACATGACTGAAATCTCTCTTTGATTAAACTGGTCAAAAAAGATGGACATATGCAACCAGCGATGAGGGAGTGCTGGTACACATCTCCTCGGTTTAAGAGGTCACAAGCCAAAAAGGTTGCAAACCTCTGCTCTTGGTTAAACAAGCAAATTAATTACAATCAAATATTTAGACGTTATCATAAATTATTTACAACTTACTCAATCATTTTCCAGTGAGAAATGATAAAAAGCAGACTACTCTGAGTCACAAGCATAAAAGTCTGGAAACCACTGACTTAAATGACAGTAACTGTGGCTGAAAAATGTGTTGAAACTTCTAAATGTTATTGTGAATGAAGAACAGAACAATAAAGATTAAAAAGATCATAATCAAGTGTGTTCAAGTAGTCTCTTGGAAGTATGTATCTTTAGTGAAGTTACTTTGGCAAAGTACTTATTGCACTTGGATCGTCCTCGCAGGGAAACATCAATGCATATAAACAGTCCAACTGATCTTGATCACCAGCAACAAGTAAACACATATTCCCATCAACGGCCAGCTGGCAGCGGAGTGTGAATGAGGTGATTCGTGTCCTGGGTGTTAGTAGTGTCAAACGTTTGTTTTCTGAGAGACTGAGCCTGCTGTCTCTGTTTCATGTTTACTGCTCGATTTATTTGTCTTTTTCTGAGCTTCATCTTTATGTTGGAGAGCTTTAGAGAGGCTGAGGGCTGGAGCCAGAGCGATTTTGATCGACATGTTACGAGGTCATTAACGAGAAAAGGAAAAGAATTATTGGTCAACATTAAACTTTTACACCTGCAGAGAGCACATGTGGATGGTTTTGAGGTTTTGAACCATTAGAGATGTAAATGTGAACACATGCAGACTTTAAAAATGACATTTACTCTGAAATGGAGTGGAAACAGACAAAATTGGGATCTTCCCTCTGAATCAATAAACGAATAGTACTCTAATACTCTCATGTCTTTACATTAAATATGAAGCTGGAGCCAGCTGCCATTTAGCTTATTAGCTTAGCACAAAGGCTGGAAACGGGAAAGAGCTAGCTTGGCTCTGTCTTAGGGGAAAAAAATCTGTGGCTATAAAATACGTTCTCTTGTTTGTTTAAACTACACAAACACTGAAGTGTAAAAACAACGATTTGCCTTTTTACAATGGGTTATTATGTCAGACTATTTCTTGTTCCCGTCCAAGAATTAGCTTGGCAAGTAGCCCCCCATGAAACAGTGAACAGTCTTTTTCACACATCAGTTTATTTACAGAATTAAAAAAACAAGATATGACATGTTAATTAGCTTTAGAGGTGCTGGTAGTCAGATTTAATTACTTTTGGACAAAGCTAGGAGCTGTTTCCCCCCCATTTCCAGTCTTTAAGCTAAGCTAAGCTAAGCTAACTAACTGCTAGCTAATCTCTGATCAAGGACAGAAAAGGCCTACTGGATTTTTGAGGATAATAACAACACCAACAGTTGATAGTTAAAGGAATAGTTTGACATTTTGGGAACCCTGTTAATTCGCTTTCTTGCTGAGTAAGATCGATACCCTACACTCATGAGAGTAGTATCAATCTTCTCATCTGACTCTCTGCAAGAAAGCAATTAAGCACGTCTCCCAAAAAGTATTTTTATTTAAAACTCTTCCCAGGTTGTGCAAAGGAAACAGGAAATGGAAAAGACAGTGATGTGAGTGAGACTGACTCACATCTATGACAGTCTGATTTTATAACCATCAGTCAGTTGGCAATCCAGAATCATCTCTGTTATTTTTTCTTGCATCTGGCTCGTCTCCAGTGATTTTACACAAGCCCAACCTTCGCCCAACGCAAGAATTTCAGAGGAATGTGACTGTGGTCAAAACGTGGCAAAATCGTGCGGTTCCAACACTGAGAAGAGGGGGAAAAAAAAAACGCATTTTTCTTTCCGCCCTCTGTTTTCTAAGAAAAGACAAAAGTCAGGAATTCCTTTCTGTGTGAAACAAAAAATAATGCACCCACACATTTCTTTAGGGAGGGATGCAACCAGAGCTAGATTGTTTCAATGAATGTATTAATTTCACCCAAATGGACTGGAACGTGATGTTGGTATGGGAATGGTGTGCGGTGATGGAAACTATGAGTGGTGCCGGATTGAGGGGGAGGTGGAGGGAGGGGGGTGAAAGGGGGTGAGGGAGGGGGTGGGGTGGGGGGGTTTGCTGAGTCCCCAGAAGAAAATTTGTAATCTGCAGGAGACATGACATCACTCTAACTCAACACGACTGAGGGGCTTGTTAACGTGCCTGTTCGTATGACACATTAAGCTCCAATTCTCAAGATATGAAGCCTTATTGTACCTTTGTCATGCCTCTGAGCACGATTCAAGACTTTGGAAAACATTAAAGCAAAGGGGATTGTTTCCTCAAAGGTCGCCTTGTTCTTCTTCTCATAAATCCTACTTCAAAAATGGAGCCGCAGCACTTATTCACAGTATCAGTTACAAACACTGGACCCTGTTCAGCCCCTAAATCCCCCCCAAAAACGTCCATTATTTCCTTATTCTTAAGAAAGAACATCCTTTTCGGTGCATCCTGGATGTGTGCAAATATTTTGGCTTGAAGAATATGCAGTTCTTGCAGTGATTTGGTACCACTTTCTAAAAAAGGCACAGAGAGTTTACGAGGTGCAACGTCTTTATTAATGGTTAATAAATCACTCACTAATGCTTTTGATGTCTTTTATTGACTTGGTGTGTTTTTATTGTGTTTATATTCATGGTTTTATGTTGCTTGGTAAAAAAAAAAGGATGTGCCCCTGTGGGACCGTAAAGAACTGAAGTGAAGTGAACTGAACTGAACTCATAGTTTGATTATAAGCCATTAGTAAAAACACATTTTGGGTTGCCAAGTTGTGGAAAAAATCCTCATTGGTAGATGTTTATCTTTTAAATGTTGGTATTAAATTAATAAATATGGCTCTAAGTGTGCAATTAGAAATGTTAGTGAGGCATTAATAAACGGATTTTTGTTCTGGTTCTGTGCAGCAGCTTTCTAGAAAAAAAAAAAAAGTGGTCAGACTTGACAACCTGGCAACCCCAAACGTGTTCCCATTAATAGCTTATAACCACTCTGTAAAGCTTTAGTAGCTGGTTTATTAGTCATTAATGAAGTCATAAATTACAACTTATACACAGGTTATAAAAGGTGCCTCATTAGAAAGTGTTGCCATTCATTTAAAAGCTTCCATGTGTTGCTTAAAAGTGAGGAAAAGATATTTTAAAAATGTATTTGATTTGCTTTAATAATTCGCCGTTTTGCACCATGTGAGAACGAGACAGGTGAGGTTATAGAAGATTATACCCGTGCAAACTCATTGTATCACACTTAAAACGTAATTATCACCTCCCTTTCCCCACATCACAGAGCTGTAAGTAGCACCTATCATCTACTTTTTTTTTTACGATATAAACCTATAAATGACATCAAACGTACCTCTCTTTAGCGCATCAGCAGCCAGTCTCTGCAGGATCTGGGCAGTTTGTCCGCTTGTGCCGCTCTGCTGTGCAAAAATGACAGATAATTAAATCCTCCTCCGTGAACTCCTACACGGGGCTGAAAACTGACGGGTTTCCACTGGATGAAGCATCTGCGTCTGGTGCGTAAAACCAAACCATTCCTCCCAAAACACCGCCCCTTTCCTCCTCTTTCTCCGTCTCTCTCTCCCTCTCTCTCTCTCTCTCTCTCTCTCTCTCTCTCTCTCTCTTTCCTTTCTCCTCCCTCCCTCCCTCTCTCTTTCACCTTGAGAGGAGTTCAAACTGAGAGAAGGTAGACTTGAGTGTGTGTTTTTTGGATGTAATTGAATATTTTAAATACAGAGTAGACTTTTGAGGATCCGCTTGCTTCCAGCTGCTGATGCAAAACCACTTTATTATCTCTCTAAATGGAAAATCACTATAATAATCTTAAAATATAAGTTGCGGTGGCACTAAATAACAATCCTATGGTTTAATGTGCTCTACAGCAGTTTTAATATCCCTTGATATAACAATAAAAGTAATTTGGGGGAACTACACATCCTTCTAAAATCTTAATTTTCACTGCACAAAATGCTGAAAGTCACTTTATTTCTCTGCACACTCGGGATGCTCTCGACACTCTGTATTGTCTTGCGTTTCTTCTAAGTTTTCTTGGCTTTGCATGAAACTTTCTGTGGTCAGGAGCAAACTGCAGGGTCCTGACACACACACACAAATACACACACACACAAAAGAGAGAGAGAGAGAGAGCAAGATATCATTTTCCCTCTCATTGACCTCCATTTTCCACAGTGGTGAGCAGGAGGTCTGGGGCCGATTAGAGGCTTCATGTGCGGCTCCATCCTGCCACTACCCATTAAGTTAGGATGTACACTACATGTGTATACACTGTGTGATGAAGGGTTTTTACTTCATGTGTGTCATTTTAAAGCTTATTTACAAGACCTGTTGATGGACCGCCGGGGTCTCAGAGTTCATGCAAGAGAAGCTGATAGAAAAATAAACTGTATCGCTGAAGTTTAAGTGAGGGTGACACTGATTAAATCTCATTAAAAAGTCAAATATTCACATGACGATATGCTGCCATCTGCTGCTCAAACCTGTTAGTTACAATGGTTTAACTGCGGGTATAAACCTATAAAACCTCATAATTATTAATATTATGAGAAACTGTCTCATAATTATGAGACAGTTTTTAATAATTATGAGATATGTCAAAATTATGAGAGAAAAAACGCTTCATAATGAAAATATTTACTGTATATGGTGGATTTTTTAAACTCTCTTCATGAAAAAAAGCCTTGTTATCTTTTTTTTTAATATCTCACAATTATAAGAAATTTTCTCCAAATTTTAATTATGAGTTTCTCATAATTGTGACGTGATAATTAGGAGGAAAAACAAAAAACCCCAAAAGGTAAATGGTGGATTTTTAACTAAGTTGGTATTAATACTGCCTCATAATTATGACTGTATGTTATAATTATAAGGAATATTCTCAACATTATGAGATAATACGTATAATACAGAGGTCTCTTGAAAATATGAATTTCTCATAATTATGAAAACACTTCATAATGAATTGGTTGATTTTTATAACTCAATATCTCATGATTACAAGATAAATTTTCTTTAAATTTGCATCTCATAATTAAAGGGAAATTTCCACATGATTATATCATGTTATCTTTATTAGAAAAAAACCCATTTTTAATTCCTTTTTTTTTTATCAGTCACATTTCTCATATTTTCATTTCATATATAAATTTCATAATTACATGAAAGTTTCTCATAATTAGAATTACGAGGGTTTCTTATAATTTATAATGTAGTCTCATGTAGTGTCAAAGTTTCAATTGTTAAAAACACAACAAAAAGTGTAAAACACTTCATAATGAAGAGTTAAATGGATTTTTAACTTCCATTCACTACTGCCTCATAATATGAATATCTGATAATTATAGTTATATTATAGTAGTTAATTATGAGAAGGTTCCACAAAAGTGAGTTTTTCATAATTAACGTCATAATTATGATGAAAAAACATGGATTTCTAAATGTCTTATAAATTCATAATTACACTTAACTTCATCAGAATTATAATCATGAGTTTCTGAAAACTATAACTATGATAATGTATCATAATTTCTAGGAAAACAGTTGAAAAAGTAGGTGGTGGATTTCTAACTAACTTTGTATTTCTATGATTAAATAACATTGTCAAAATTATGATACCAAGTCATATTTGTATGAATTTCGTCATGAGACAGTTTCTCATAATCATGATTAAAAAGTGTCAGAAATGAGTTTCTATTCCACACAATTAAGCTCGACTCAGCAAAATAGAAACTTATTTTATTAAAGTATTATGTACAATAATAAAAACAAATCCTCATGGCCTCTGAAATATTAATCAGGTTCCAACTCAAGTCATCCAGAAAAGCAAAACTGCTACAAACAGAATCTGTGTTTGTTGTAAATTTGGCCGAAATGTTCATCAAGCTACAAAAAGTCAGCTGTCAGCAGGCGTGGCACGTCGGCCGAGTGAGAAAGCATCATCAGTTATTCCAAACTCCATTAAGACTGAAAAAAACGCTGTCGCCTCCTCTGTTAATCAACCCAAGGCTCTAATGGTGGAGCTGGCACAGTTCTGGTCTGTGGAGATCCTGAGCAGAGCGCTGGTCGCATGAGTCATTATCAACAGAAAACATACCGAAGAACAAACACTGCGCTCCACAGGACTTTTCTTTTTTTTTTTTTTCTTCATATCAAGGGATTAAACCCACTTACGGCACTCAATATTTCAAAATAAAATGAGCAGGAACATGAAAGAAGTTTGTGCTGTCGTAGAAATGTGCAATAAAACACGTGGAAACATGCTTCAAGCCCAGTTTTCTAGTTGGGTCAATGGAGCGTTTACATTGTGCTAAAGTCTGACAGAAAGCACTTAAAACTTGTACCACAAGACTCTTTCACAAATATTTTTATGTTGCAGAGTACACAGAATTAACTGGCCAAGAAGGTAAACACAGCTGACATATTGATAATTGTGCAGAAAGTGGGAACAAAAAAAAAATCATGGTACGTATATTATTTTTTGGCATATGTCACAAGTAAAGAGTATAAATCCACGCAAGCTTGACTAATTTATTTCTTCTCCTTGACATGAGCCAGAAAAAGAGAAGCAGGTAGATCAGATTAAGACCAAAAGGCTCATAAAGACGATCTTTTCTTCTTCTTTTCTTTTTTTTTTTTTAACCTCTCAGTTCAAGTTCAGGTCTGTTATCTGAGCTCAGTTCATCGGCTGCAGCTGCGCTTCTCAAAACTGATTCACATTGAGTTGCACAAAACAAAAGGCAACGTGTGTTTTTTTTTTCAAGTGCTTTCATATTATTTCTCCACCCTCACTGCACTTCAGGTAAACCAAAAAAAAAAGAATTACAGTAAACTTGCGTCGTCTTTTCGCCTCTTTTTAAACGGCGCTTCCGTTCAGTGCGGCGTATTTTAAGCCCGTCAGGCTGCTGCTGGATGAGCTCGATGGGTTCTGGACGGCGCCCGGTGTCGAGGTGCCGACTTCAAAAACTTCATGGATGGCTTTACGGAAACAGTGGAAGTTGTACTCTATCAAACCTGCGAACAGAACACATAGTAAGTATAGCATTTAACTAAAATAGCATGTCTAAAACTTTGCAATCACTCAATAGCAGAGGATACACACCAAGTTGTATAGAAACGATGTAAAAACATTGTTTATGTGTGGAAAAGACAAGCAGCAACACTGATTTATTCACCACAGCTGCAACAATTAGTCGATTAATCAATAAGATGATCAACAGAAAATTAAGCAGCAGCTATTTTGATTACCAAATAATTGTCTTTATTGTTTTTTTAAGGAAAAATGCCAAAAAATGATTGTTTTAGTGTCTCAAATGTTAATGTTTTTCTTTGTTTTATATCTTTGGGTTTTGGTATCTGTTGGTTGGACGAAACACGACATAAGAAGACATCACTTTGAACTCTTGTTCTAGTGACGTGTTTGTACGCCCTTGTGCCACAAAGCTACATGTAATGTAAATATCGGCTCTTCTGGTCTGCGTTCCGTAAATCGTTTCATCTGATTTCACAGGGAATCTGACCCGGTGGCAGACGTTTAGAATAACAACACAGAAATAGCCGATCTTCTCGCTGATGATCTTGTTTGTTTATGTAGGTTATAAAGAGGCATCAGTATTAAACTGAGACTGTTTCATAACCAGTTAAAAACTGCTTGTAGCTGCTTTAAAATGGTCATTGAATTGCAGGTGTTAAATGCTACCTGTTAATAACAGTGAACAGTAAGTTGTGATCGCAAAATAAACATAAATACAGGTCAATAACGACACCTGAGCTGTGTGATCTGCTATATTTGGCCTCAGAGAAAGTTAGATGCAAAAAAAAAAAAAGATAAGTGGTCTTCTCAATATTGCCAAGACCCCAGATCAGGCTTATGTCACCCTTTTCCAAAAGCTAAGTTCCTGTCTGATATCGGACCACGTTTTCAGATTCATCCACTCGGAGACCATTTTCAAATGTTATGTTTTTTTGGTTGTGGGAAAAAAAAAAGTCTTGGTGTGGAGAAAACGCCTAAACGGAGAGAAAAATATGTGTTCTTAAAATTCATCCTTGGGATTAAACCTCTCTTTGAACAGACAGACTTGTGGGTTGGCAGCTTCACACATCCTGTATAATCAAACCACTGTCTAATAATACAAATTTAACTGTTTATAAAATCTAAACCGCACACCTTTCCTCTCAAAGCTCTCCTCTCGGAGGATGCAGACGAGAGCGAGGAACTTTGTGACCTCTTTCAAATAAAGCACCGTAGTGTTGTTGAGCTTGATGATAGCCAAAGACTCCTTGTCATATGCACAGCCGCTGCCATCCTCCATTAGCCTGCGGAGAAGAAGAAGACAAAGAAGTAACCTTTAAACGCTGTATAAAAAAAAAAAAGGGTACAATCGGTGCCAACTGTTAAAACAAATAAAAGATCATTCTCACCCGTAAATGCAGGAGACGTCAATGACGACATCTATCATATCACAGCAGAGTTCGTAGGACTGCATGTCCACAGGAGAGCTGTCTGTGGCGATGTAAATCTTGCTGACAACATCAAACAGGAAGGCTTTCTCAATCCCAGAATGCTGAAAAAACATTCAGGGTGTGATCAAGAACGGATACACTTTAAGCCTTTTGACAAAAGATCATGTGACTAAAACAAAAAAATGAAACAACGTACAGATATGAAAATGTTCAAAAGGTTCTCCAGAGTCGGCAACTGAGGGATGAGCTTCTGGACGACTTTACTGAAGGCCTCGAATATGGAGTGGTCGTAGATACTGGTCAAGTAGAAGCTGAGGAGGGAAAGTAGGAGAGATAAGATGTTGCGAAAACATACCAAACAAGTTAGAGCAAAAGCCTTAAGTGTCTGCTCTAATGCTAAAAAACAAGTGATGTCATGTCTGTCTGCCGTGAGGAAAAAAAACCCCGATATAAATCCAGCTTTTCCGCAGTGATGAACTGTTTGAATGTTTTGTTAAATTTGTGAAATTTGTGACATTATCAATATTGAAACAGGCTTGTAACAAAAAGTTAAGAAAACAAAACCTTTCTTGAGCCGTCTGCTACATGTATGAGTCATTAAATACCATTTCAACTTAAACTCAACATTATGATTGCTTCAAATTGCAGCCAAATGTAAACTCATCTGTTTAATGTCCACTACACAATCATGGACAATATCTCTGCACACCTGAATGTGTGACAGCTGCGTCACAGAGCAGCACAACTTGAATAAAAGTGAGAAAATCCCGCACATTGTCTCGTTTAACTGAAGACACGATCAGTCACACTCTGTTTTCATGTATTTATTTATTCTCTGTGAAATTCTGTTGTGTCCAAATTTTTATTTCTTTATCTTGTTATTTTTCGCCTTGACCCTAAATGTTATGTCTGTGTTTTTATTTGATTGTCTCTGTAAAGCACTTTGGTGAACGTGTTGTTTTTAAATGTGCTCTATAAATAAAGTGACTTGACTTGTGTTTATTTGAACTTTGTTGAATTTGTACTTCTCCTCCACATTGTATCAAATAAATATGTAATAAAACCAGCAGTAAGTGAGACAAAATGTGGGACCTTTTCACTCTTATTCATTAATAACTGTGATGCATTAATGCTAAAAGAAACAAAGGTCCAGACAGAGCTTTCACTCTCCGCCTCTGGTCAGATATGATTTTTTATTGCAGACACAAGACACCAGAATTTAATTTGGGCAGTGATTTAATCTTTTCAATCCATCAAATAACTACAAGAAAGACCTTAAATGTTGGGAGCGATCTGCAGCTACTGTTTTCTAATCCTGTTATAACTTGTAAAAGTATCAAACTTGTGTGAACATTCAGTCTGAGACTCACCTGAGGTGAACTTTCTCCAGGCTGGCATCTGCCAGGTCATCGTTGGCCCTCTGATGAATGTCTCTTTGTGTTTCTATTTTGTGATCGTCGGACAGGCCGTCTACTTTATGAATGAACACTTCAAAGTTGATGTCTGGATTCACTTTGTAGGCTCTCGATACAGTCAAATGTAACCGTACAAGAGCTTCCACGTAATCGTCCTAAAAACAGGAGAGACAGACTTATTCATCTCACACAGGAAGCCTTTCAAAGCTACTATGTAAGCTTCAGCTCAAACTGACGAATGGATAAATACCTGAGCATCAATGACGAAGATCAAGGCGCCGGTTCCCTTGAAGATCATCTCGCTGTCGAATGTGGGATCGAAGAAGTCCACCTGGCCAGGAAAGTCCCAGATCTGGAAGTTGACGAAGGAGCTGCTGGAGATGTCGTCCTTGTAGATTTTATTGGTGCTCTCGAGGAAGAGAGTCTCGTTAGGTGACATTTTGTGGAATACGACCTGAGCAGAGGTGGGCGAGGATTATTGTTTTGGTCAAGTCAGTCCACACACACACATTCTGCATGAAACTCTTTAGCTTATTACACTTAGTATTTACTTCATATTATACGTCATGTACTTCATTTACTTGATATTGTCTTTTTTGTTACTCCATATTGCAATTTTACTACCACTACTACTCATGTATATATGACATTTCACGTCTGTCGAGTCTGGAAGACAGATTCCTCCCCTGCTACTCTGCTGGTGATTTTTTTTTCACCCCACGGTTCCTTTTTTGTGGTACTTTTTGTTATGTAAATTCAGAGTCTAAGGACAAGCTATTCAGACTATAGTTAGATAAATTATAGAATACATTTTGCTTATAATACTTATGTACTTTTACTTAAGTAGTATTTTTCATGCAGAACTTTTACTTGTAATGGAGTATTTCTACATTGCTGTATTGATATTTTCACTTAATTAAAGGATCTGAATACTTCTTCCACCACTGTAAACTGCATAATTTTCACTCAGGTGTATCTAATAAACTGGCAACTCCACATCCAATATTGTCCAGTCCTGTTCAGTGGTGGGACAAGTACTCAGATCCTTTACTTAAGTAAAAGTACCAATACAGCAATGTAAAATTACTCCATTACAAGTAAAAGTCCTGCATGAAAAATCTTACTTAAGTAAAAGTACGTAAGTATTAGCAACAAAATGTAATTATAGTATTGCAGTAAAAGTAGTGGTTTGGTCCCTCTGACTGATATATTATTATATATGACATCATTAGATTATTAATACTGAACAATCAGTGTTACAGCAGCATATTACTGTTGTAGCTGCTGGAGGTGGAGTTAGTTTCAACTACTTCATATATAGTTAGCTAGTTTAGTCCAGTGGTTCCCAACCTACGGGTCCAAAGGGTCACCAGATAAGTCTGAGGGGTCATGAGATGATTAATGGGAGAGTACAGAAGAAAAAACAAAGTTCTGATACACAAATCTGTTTTCAGTTTTTGGACTTTTTCTCTAATCTTTGATTTTTGGTGAAATAATAATATATGTATGTATTGGTGGAGCTGTTAACATCTCATAGACATCTGAAATATGACCCCGACACACTGCTTATTGTAAGACGTCAAAAGCCAAAAAGGTTGGAAACCGCTGGTTTCATCTTTAACAATGTGTTTTATTTAAAAAGGCTGATATATTATCCATTGTGTTAAATCTTCATCTGAAAAGTAACTAAAGCTGTCAAATAAATGTAGTGGAGTAGAAAGTGCAATATTTACCTCTGAGATGTAGTGGAGTGGAAATATAAAGCAACGTAAAATAGAAATAGGACCTCAACATTGTACTTGAGTAAATGTTCTCAGTTACTTGCTGCTGCTGTGTGTGTTTGAGGGTAGGTGGTACTTTACCTTCTGGATGGAGGACTTTCCGCTCCTCCTCAGTCCCATCAGCAGTATCCTCGGTTTGTCGGCTGATGCTGAGCTCTCTTCCATGTCTGCCTCCTCCACCCCGTAACCAAAACTTTTAGGGAACGAGCCCACAACACCGTAACTCCCCGCTAACGCAGGTTCCTCAAACTGAATAGACATCCTGTAGCTACTTTTCTGCCAGTTCGTCGCTCTCTTAGCTGGACAAATAATCCGAGCAGGAATGTTGTTGTTGCTAAATTTTCACAACAAGCTAGCATGGCAAGCTAACTGACTAGCTAGCAGCTGAAGCGCGATGTTCAAACGTTGAAATGCCAGATTAGACTTTAACGTATCCACGCGTTATTTAAAAGACAAATTAATAACAGGTTAAATTGCCATAATATTGGCACAGAATTAATTAATTCAGCCAAAAGAAAGAGGCATAATTGGCTAACGTTAGTCCATAGACTGTAAGAGGGCTAGTCACAGGTTAGACATTCCCGCCCCCTTTTGCTGTTGGTCCCGCCCCCTCAATCTGATTGGCTGTTACTTCTAAACATCGTCATGTGACAAGCAGTCCAACAAACGGACACAGGAAGACAACACGGACGGTGAGTAATGTCTTTTAAATTAGATAACAGTGTTTAGGCTTATTCCATTTAAACCATAGACTCTATTTAATATTTTTAGTGATTTTAAACCTCTTTGTTGCTTATATCTGGTGCTGCATTTATCAAAAATCTGTTGAGTCATTGATTTCTTTGATGTAAAGCCTGTTCTACTTAGCTTGTTCGAGCTAACTTCCCTATCATTCCTTGAGTTACAGGAAATATCTGTTATCACCATAATATCTGGGCCAATACACTGTTATGTCTGTGTTTTTTATTGGCGTTGTAGTCTGGGTGCAGTTATCAAGAAGTGAAAGCTTTGTAGATATCAGGAAATGCACACCTTAGTTTCTGTTCCCACATGATTGAAATGTGACCCCGACTCCACGTGAGTGTGACCAGGGGTGGAAAGTACCTAAGTACCTTTTAAGGTACCTGCACTTTACTTGAGTATTTCCATATTTGTTCAGAGAATATTTGTATTGATCCAAAATGTTAAATCCAGTAAAAAAAAAAATCTTGGATGTGACTTTTGTGCACAACTTAAAATTTGAGCTCCATGTGAAATCACTGCTTTATTCCTCCCTTAACCAACTAAAGAACAAAAATTAGATTCCTATGTCAGCCTAAAGGTTTGAAAAAAGTATTGCATGCTTTGATTATGTCACACCTGGGCACCTGATTGGGCAATATATTGATATTATATTGATATCGTGATATGAGACTATATCTTCTTACATTTTGGATATTGTAATATCATGAAATTGCATAAGTGTCATTGCATAGTCATTATATCCACAATACTGATGATTATTTATCAAAAGTCTCATTGTGTAAATATTTTGTGAAAGCTCCAATAATCATCAATACAGTATTGATGCAATATTGATATCGAGGTATTTGGTCAAAAAATATAGTGATATTTGATTTTGTCCATGTCGCCCAGCCCTAGTAACACCTCAACTACTGTGATCCTTTGTTTACCTGTCTCTGAGAATCTTCTCCAACTGGTCTATAACTTTTCACCAAAAACAAGTTTTAGATTCCTAACACTCAGGATTGTTTTTAAAATTAAACTTTTAACATACAATGCATCAGATGACCTCTGTATTTAAAGGAGTTGTGCCGAGGAGCTTCAGAAAAGGGAGACTAAAAAACTAAAGTTCACTTGGCTTTTGCTGTTGTTGCTCCTCGTCTCCTGCAAACTCTTAGAGAGACCAAATCAGTGCACATCTTTTTAAAACAACATCTATAAACTCATTTGTTTTCTTTGCCTTTTTCTCTATTTCCTAACTTTACTTTGAGGGTTACAGACTTATTTATCATTGCTTTTTTTTTTTACATTGTCTTCCCTGTCTCCTCTATCTCCGTCTTTCCCGTTTCCTCTTCCCTTAAAGCACTTTGTAACTTCTGTTTTGAGAGTTAAGTTTGTTTGCGTGCCCTTGTGTTACTTGTGTCAGCGTCCAGGATGACAGCGGCCCTCCTGTATTTCCTCCTGGCTGGTCCAGTGCTGCTGGTCACTGCAAGTCCAGCTCGTGACCCAAACAATGGGACCGTACCACTGGTGCTGTGGCATGGGATGGGTGAGTGCTTCAGCTGTTTATTCATATGGTGTAAGGATACAATCATTAACATAAAACAGGTTTAAAATGAATAATATGAATTGATAAATAATTATTTTACCCCTTTAACATACAGTTTCACCCTTTTCTTTCCCCTCAAGTAGCTTTAAGGGTTCAAAACATCAACATGCTCCACTCTGTCTGACAGGTTTACAAACATATTCTTTGTCAGCTTGTTCCAGCTCTTCATGGAAACTATATGATGTTTACACCCAAATATTCAAAAATATCCAAACCTAACCTTCTGTGTTTTTATGGCTGTAAAATTTCATCAAATGGAAATATACAATGTGCATCATTTTATACACATTTAGCTTCTTTGGGAAGTTTGGGATATTTACTAACTAGAGATTTTGAGTGCATTTGGCTGCCCACAAAGAGTTTGTAATGACTGATAAGTATGATGACATTTCCTGTACTACACACTGTACTTTTATTTGTCTTCTCTGTGTCACAATCTGTAAGGAGATAGGAAACAAAAAGCAAAGAGCAAGTTACAATGCAGGAGAGCATAATAAATCTCATGTTAATACATTGGGCTATAAATCCATGTTATTGCCTACATTTTGATGAAAATGAAGCAAAAACCAAACACCTGTCAACTAGAACATTTACACTGATGATAAGATTAATGAGATACAAACGTCACACCACCTTTAATGCAACCTAAGTGTGGTCTGCAGCCTCAAAGTTGGGGAACCATGTTTCTAACTGAAAGGTTACTGGTGTTACTCACTGGCTTGGAAAATCCAGTTTAGAAGAAGTGAAAATAACAAACACTTTCTCTTCTCTTTCAACTATAATGATGTCTGAGTTACATCAGGCTGCAAATTATAATTATTTTAATTATCAATTTGATAATTGTTGATAAAATGTCAGAAAATAGTGAAAAATGCCCCATATAACCTCTTAAAGCCCAAGGTGATGTCTTCAAATGTCTTGGTTTAATATCATGTATGACAAGTTTCAAATCCTCAAATTTGAGGAACAGCAACCAGTGAATATTTTGCTTAAAAAATTACTAAAATGATGATTCAATAATTAAAATTGTTTGACTAATTGACTAATTGTTGCAGCTCTAGAGTTACTTCTCTAAAGGCACCGAAGCCCTGAAGGCCTCACTAAATGTCTCAGTGCTTTAAGAGTAGAAGATGTCTATGAACCAGCCAGCTGCTTGTTTTTGACATGAATATATGTGAGAGTGAATCAGAATATCCCCAAAATGGATTTTGTTTGATCTTCATACTATAAAAAGAAAGATGAAAGAATTATAACCAGAATAAAATATGTTTGATCTATTCTCAGAGGGTTCATTCAAATATGTCACAACTTCCATTTTATTGGAGTCATGAGTTTTATGACTCTAATAACTGGATGCAGTAAGTGATCAGAGTGCTGTAGTGGGTGTAGTTTAAACCAACATAGACTATATTTACTGTATATATATATAATATACAACTCTTCATGTGTCCACCAGGTGACAGCTGCTGCAACCCACTCAGCATGGGGGCGATAAAGAAGATGATCGAGGGGGATATTTCTGGCATTTATGTGCTCTCACTGATGATCGGGAAGAATGTCATAGAGGTATCGGCTCATTGTAAAGCTTTTATTTTAAAGTGGACACATTTCCCACTAGTGTCAAAAGTCTTACAAAGAAAACTTTATCTCTAATTATGTCTTTATTCCAAAATGATAAAGATGTTGTGGAAAATAAGATATGTACTCACTTCCTCTGACTTTTTCTAGTATTTTTATATAGTAAAACTAAAAGTAAAGTGACATTTTATGTTGTTTTATAATGTTTCTCAACCTAGATAAAACATTTTTGCGCCTATGTTTAATTTCTATAGAGGCAGATCAATAAAATAGTAAAATCAGATCCTTTAAACCAAACCAAATGACATGTAAGGATTCCTATTCTGTGATATTTGCAGTGCTTACATCAGAAAAATGGCTCCTTTACAGCGTCACTACATAATTTTTCAGTGTTGATATTCATATCAAAGCAGTAAGACTCAGTTGCTTTTTCTTTGATCTATCGCATCGGCTCTTCTTTTCTCGGACTGTGCTCGTTAATCTGTCTGTCACGCTTCAAAACTTTTCATGTCTCTCTTTCTGCAGGACACAGAAAATGGGTTTTTCATGGATGTGAATGAGCAGGTGTCCATGGTGTGCAGCCAGCTGGCTCAGGACCCAAAGCTGAAGGGGGGCTACAATGCGATGGGCTTCTCCCAGGGGGCGCAATTTCTGTATGTGACTCCTGTTCTGGACACAGAAGGGTTTTGTTATGTGAATTTAACAAAAAGCAGACAGATACTGTGTTTGTGCAGTTTGTCCTCCTTTTGTTTCCTGATTCTGCTGCAGAGTAAAGAAAAGCTTTAAAAATACAGATAACTTGAAGAATAGTACAAAGCTTTGACAAAATCAAGACAGGAAGGTGTTTGGACTTCACTCTCAGGCTGCGGCATGTTTTCTGTTCAAAGTATTTTGTTTCCTGACAAGAATGAGGAAGCGTGTTTTGATTCTTCCTGGTTCCTCTCTTCACAGGAGGGCCGTGGCGCAGCGTTGTCCCTCTCCACCAATGAAAACCCTCATCTCCATCGGTGGCCAGCACCAAGGTGACATCATTGTGAAAAAACCGTGACACCAGTTCAGCTTACTTCCCTGAGCAAAGCTGGCATAAAGATAATGTATTAACTTACATATGGTGGCCAAAATAACAGGAACACTTTTAAATATGATGCTAAAGCTTTGTAAAATGGCAGAACTGTTGTACTGGATTACATTAGATTGCACAGGTGTTCCTAATAATGTGCTCAGTAAGTGTATCTGTTTGTCAAAACCAGATGTTTAGTTAAAAGATCTTTATTTATTTATAACTCCAGCACCTTTTTTTTTGAAGCTGCGGAACAAAGTGTGAATATAAATCATTATTATCACAAACTGTCTTGACAAGATTCAACAAGTGTCCCTCATGATGAGTAATCACTGGCAGCAGCATCAGGCAGAAGTCTTCACCACGTCTTTGTTGATCCTCAGGTGTGTACGGGCTGCCCAGGTGTCCCGGAGAAAGCTCCCACATCTGCGACATGATTCGCAAAGCTCTGAACAGCGGAGCTTATTCCGACCTGGTTCAGAAACAGTGAGTAGTCTCTCCTTCCTCTCTGCCTCTCTGAGGTGTCGATGTGTCCGGCAGCTGTGACATTGTGCGACTATCATCACCGCCGTGTGTAGACTGTTGTTCTGACTGGATGTTGTGTTCGTGTGGTTATCAGTCTGGTGCAGGCCCAGTACTGGCACGACCCCTTGAATGACGACCTGTACAAGAAGCACAGTCTCTTCCTGGCTGACATCAATCAGGAGAGGGTCAGTATGCGGCTGCAGGACTTTACAAAAGCAGATCAGGCTCTTTTAACTAAAATAAAACGTAGATCATAAATTATACCAGTTTTAGATTCATTCCACTGGCTTCCTGACACTTTTAGGATTGATTTTTAACATTTTACTTTAGGAAGCCTTATATCTTCAGAGCAGGGACTTCTGGTTGTTCTAAGATCTGGATTTAGCTGTTTTTGCTCCTCGACTCTGGAACAGCGTCCTGCAAAGTCTCAGAGAGAACAAATCTGCACATCTTTTAAAAAAAAGCATCTTAAAACTTTTACTTTGTAGGTCACAACTTATTTATCTTTGCTTTTTTCTATCTACCTTTGTCCCTTTTCTTCTTCACGCAAAGCAACATTTTGAAAAGTTGCATAAACAAAGTTCATGTAAATATATAAAGGTCCTTTTTGTTACTTGTTTCAGGGTTCAGGATGAAATTTGAATTTCTTGCAGAAAACAAAAGCAAAGTTTGCATTAATGCAAAATTCAGTATTGTTCTCTCAGACACGAGGAGAGAGGTCACGCTTGTGTGCGAGCTGCGTACTATTATGGGAAACAATAAGGCCTTTGATGTATAAAGGGAATATGTTACTAATAGCATTGGTCAAAACCAGAAGAGAAGTCATCTCATGTATACTTCCTCTGGGTTCCAGTGATATAAAAAAGTATATATTTATATTGATAAGACATGTAAATTTATTTTATTGGATTGTCTGAATCCACTCTCTTCTGTTTCAAAGGCTGTAAATGAGACTTACAAGAAGAATCTTCAGTTGCTGGAAAAGTTCGTCATGGTCAAGTTCCTGCAGGACACCGTAGTGGATCCTGTTGATACAGAGGTAACATACAACATGTGCACACTTCGATGGTGACCATACTAATATTAAATCGCTGTGTTTATCAAAGTAATTCTTTGATTCTTCTGTTCTTCTCGTAGTGGTTCGGATTCCTGAAAACCGGCCAGGCCAAAGAGACTGAAACTCTGCAGGAGAGCGTTCTCTACAAAGAGGTAACAGTCTTCATGATCTTTGTTGTCTTACGAGGAAAATACAGCTCATAGAGAGAATATTGTCATTATTTTCAGACTGAGGTTATTAAACACCCACATAATCATTTGCATCCTTTTTTTTTTCATAAAGTGTCATTGTTACTCTAATGTCAGGATTGTCCGATGATGATAATGTGTTAAAGTCTACAGAGTACAGTTTGTTCTCTGTGTGTTTTTTCCCTCAGTTTTCTTGGCAATCTGAAACACAATACTGGGGGTTTTTTCCCTTTAACATACAATGAGTATAAAACTATGAGCTGACAAGGCTTCACACCGAAACATGTCAGCAGTTTTGTCAGTTCAGTTGCTAAAAATTCCCTAAAATGAGTCATTTACTTTTTTTTTTCTTACATCTGGAACGCCACCTTTTTCCTGATTTTGTTTTGAGGAAACAAACATGTTGATTATCTACTTTTTTTTAGAGAAAAGATAATCCTGTTATTTTAGTACTTTGCAGCTACAGCTCCTATGAGTCATAGGTGTGATATCAAAAACACTAAGTCATAAATGATTTAGATAAATTAGGGGGGAAAAAAAAGTTTCTTGCTGCAAATTCCCGTAATGCAAACTGTTTTAATTAGCTTGCAACTTATTTTTAGTTTGTGCCTTTTTTCAGTTGTGAAGTTGGTTTTAATTTCAATCCTAACAGCTGATAAGAAGGTCTAAATCAATATTTAAACACCTGCCTTTATATAGTTATGTGTCAGAGACTGTAATGACTGAAGTGTGCGTTTAAATGCAGGATCGTTTGGGCCTGGCAGCGATGGAAAAGGCTGGAAAGTTGGCTTTCCTTTCAACCCCCGGAGATCACCTCCAGTTCACCAGAGAGTGGTTCGATGCAAACCTGCTGCCTTATTTACGCTAGAAGTGCTGATGGGTGACGATGAATGAGACTTTAATAAAAACAGAGCAGGGGTGCAGAAAGCACATCATTCCTTCTTATTGCACTGATCATTTGTTGCATGTTGTTGCCAAGATGTTAATTTTTAGCAGCTAAATTTGTGTAACGGTCTACTGCTTTACTACCACTAACACAAGACTGTCACTGTTATTTCCAGTGTGAGCTATTCTGATGAGGTCAAATGGTTTTCTTAAATGTTTTTAATTTTTAAATAAATTCTTATGTTTACCTGTTAAATACTAAATCTGTCTACAACTCCTATACTTGTACATTCAATCCAATAAAAAGAAAGAAAACACCCAAACAAAATACATTTTATTGCAACATTTTTAATGATGTCTCCAGTACTAATGAGCAGAATTCTGATTTTGGACCCAAAAAAAAAAAAAAAAAAAATAGAGAAGAGGTAAAAGAAAAGAGACAATATAAAAGAAAATTCAGCAAAGAGCTTCAACAGCTACGAGAGCTGCAGATTAACCGAAAGAGAAACGAGCGGAGAGACGTTGATGATGATGATGATGGTGGGGGCTAATATTTAAGACTATTCAGTAATGATCCGGATCTATTACAGGTGATTACAGCTTATACTTCCAATCTAGAGACTGAGGTGAAGCGTTCAGCAACAATCACTCGATAACATCCTCTGGTCTCTTTTTTTCCCTTTCTCGACAGCAGTAGCGAGTCGCCATCGATTGAAATCTCTTTGCTCTTTACCGCAACTTTATCTTACATGCCTCCTTACGTGGAATGTATTTTTAATACTCGGGAATGTCCTATGTGTAGGTTTAAGGGAAAGCACGTGGAATGATTTTGTCCCTCCCCCCCTTATTATTATTTTTCTTTTTTTTAAAGTGTCTTTTGTTCCAACATCATCTAGATGAAGAGTTTCATGATGTGAAATAGACAGCGGTGTTACACAAACACTTACTTCTATCTATGTGCTCTTAAGATGCTTTTTATATATTATTATCCACAACGAATGTTAATATTGTTATAGTCAACATCAGTGGAGGTGATATGGATGTCGTTATCCTCTGTAAAAGGGGCTTCTTTCTTTTTTTTCTTTTTTTTTACAAGTGCGTTTAATGGAGCAGAAACGTATCAGGCCCGCAACTTAAAAAACACCAGCTCCCTCCTGACCAGTGAGGAGGAGGAGGAGGAGGAGGTGAAAAAAAAACCAAATACCTGAAGCGTCCTGATAGAAGAGCCTGATCAGCTGCAGTGCTTTTTGTTGCAGGAGGAGACAACATCCATATAACTGATGATAATCCCCTGTTCACATGTTGGCTTTTTCTACATGTTTAAATTTAGCGTAGCATTATCCAGATAAGATAAAAAGATATGATACAGATACTGTTGGCAAAACTGTTTCTGAAAAGTGCTCACTAGCCACAGGGGGGGGGAAAAAAAAAAACAAAAACAATTTTGAATGACAAGCTGCTCCCTGCTGATTGGCTGGAGGATTTGCTCCAGCTAAAAGCGAGCAGTCCTCTTATTGGCTTATGGAAGGAACAGCTTAAGCCGTGATTGGCTGACGTGGATGAAGGGAGGGTAGATAAACGCATGACGTCCGATTCTCAGTCTACAGTGTGAGAGTTAGCTGGTGGGGGGTGGTTGACCAGTCAGGTAGGCATTTGCAAAAAAGAGAGGGGTGGGTGGGAGGGGGGGTTGGGGGATGTTGTCGAGGAGGGGCGAGCCGTTTCACACGCTGCCCCCTCTACCCGGCGATCTCTGTTGCTGTGGTAACGAGCTTCTGGCCGTCCCAGATGGTTTTGAACTGCTCGGGAACAGGGAGCTCCGTCTGTGAGAGGGGGGATCAGAGGACAGAGGAGTCATTGTACGTCCCCAAATGTATTTTTCCATAAACTTGCGCTACTTAAAGATCATTCTTTTGATTTTGAGTAAACGGTTACACTCACAAATTCTCCGTCTTTGTTGGGCACCAAGATGTTCATCTCGGAGCTCTTGGCGCTGACGATCTCACATTTCAGAGAGTCTTTGCTCAGGTAGACATGGCAACCGTCGGTCTTGTTGATGGAGATAGTAGGGACCTTACCCATGACCTAACGTATGAAAAAGGCAAGACAATTAAATTTTACACAAACCATAAGTTCATCACATAAAGACATGTTAATGGCAGCGAAAAGATTTGATGGGACGCACGTTTCTCTTTCTACTGTCAAGATTCCCTTGAGATAAAGAACTATGACAGACTGAGGTCACGCTGAGCAGGTTAAGAGTTGTCGATTAGCGCGTTCACAAGCGCTTAAGGGACCAAGTTACTGAGAGAAAACAGGTTACACTGGTGATCTGGGATATTTACATGCACTGTAGTAAGATCTAGCAGCAGATCAGTAACCAAAGATGCTACTTTTCAACTTTCACTGCAGAGAAACGAGTGTCGTCCAAGAGAAATCTATTATGGTGGCCAGGTTTCTTGTTTACATGACATTCAAGAAATCAGATTGCAGCTGTGCTCATCAGCAGAAAAAACAAAAACAACTGAAGAATGACAGCAAAGCAGGATCTACAGAGTGATACCATGCAACAAAAATCACTTCACTCTGCAGTCTGCTGAGCGAGTGTGACACCGATGACTCCTTGGGTCTATTTATGTTGTTGTTGTTCGAGTGCACGTCGTACACACCTGGACCTTGACATCTTTGCAGTTGATCACTTCTACGATGCCCACGACGTCGTCGAACACCAGGCCCATTTTCTTACAGTTGTCTGACGAAGAGAAACAAATACAAGAAGCATGTATGTCATGTAACCAGGTGAGAGGATCATCTAGGATGAGTTTAACCAGCTCTTAACATCCAACAGTTTAGTTTTCTTCGTACCTATAGTGATGGAGTTGATTTTGCCCTTGACCTGCAGCGTGCTCTTGTTACACTTGTAAGCGTAAACGACTTGCTTCAGCTCGGTGTCGCTGATCACCAGGCCCTCCACTCCCTCTTGGTTCTCCTACGGGACGGCAAGAAGGAGAGAAGAGAGTGGACAACAAATTAAACAAGACAAAGGCCACAAGTTGATGAGAGAACATCAGTTTAAAAGTAGGATGAAACACTGGAGTTACTATAAATAAGAAATAAAGGTCAGCTATAAAAAAAAAAACAGTTTTTGATTAGTGAATTTTGGGTCACTGACTCATGCTTGTCTGCTGCATAAACAAACCCAAACAGAGTCATTCCAACCAAAAGCAACAAAAACAAAACTCTTCCTTTTTTTAATCAATGTTTTTCCTTTCAGAGGGATAAAACAACTACGAGATAAACTCTTCTAAGGTTACGTGACAGTAGTGAACCAGTAACGTACCACTTTCCACTTCTTTCCCTCCAGTTCCAAAACAGGGGGCAGCGTACGGGTCGGGGCGGCAGACGCAGCGGGTCGAGGGGAGGAGGAGAAGGGTTTGGGTCCGGCGCGCACTGGGGCACCCTGACTCCTGAGGCCGGGGTTCTTGTGGGTCTTTTGGTCATCGTTCACGTGCTTCAGGCCTGTCAAGGAAAACATGTTAAAGTCCTTTAGAGTCCTGCAGGGTAACATGTTTCAGGCTCAGACATCAAACATTAGAGATAACTGATGATTTCCAGTAATGTGACATCATCTCACATCCGTTTGTCTGAATACAAAACACTGAACGAGAGGAGAAACATTTTTATTCCAAAACAAGACCACTGATTTTTAAAAATGGCTCGTTACCAACTGCACGAAACATGAGCCATAAAAGCTTCACTGACATTATGTTGCATATGTTTCTCATCTTGTATCTGTTGTTTTCTCAAGTGTTTCAATTAATGTGTTTATCAGTTAGTTCTATTATAACAAATGTTAAAACTTCTTAATTAACTGGAAGTCATGATTTTGTCCCCATGACAGATTATAAATGATACATATTTAACAGATAAGGCTGCTGTTATTGTAGATTTTTCTTATTATCAGTAAATTCCATGAAAAGACCAAAAACATCAATTTATTAGTCTGCACATCAATAAAGTCCATATCTTATCAGTGGATATGTCAGTCTTTAAAACAAATTACAAATACTTCAAGTTTTTTTAAAGTCTCAGTAATTTCCTTGAACAGCTACATACTGTAGTTTTTATCAAATATTAGTCAAACAGGAGTAAACAGTGAGTTTGTTGGGGACCATTTTCAACCAGCAACAGATGGTGTATGTGGGATCGACAGCGCTCATGTTCATTGTTAAGAAGAACACGGTGTGTTTTTAAGAGTTTTTGGATAATAATTAAGCTCTAATTATTCTCTCTAGTTATTGGTTTTGGACTTTTATGGCATTTGTAGACAAAGAAAAAAAACAAAGAGCGAAAGACAATTAGTCGATCGACAGAAAATTAAAATCACCATTTGAGTCTTTTTTTTTTTTTCTTTTTTTAAAGAAAAATGTTAAAATTCTCTTGTTCCAGCCTCTTAAATGTGAATATTTTCTGGTTTCTTTAGTCTTCTACAGTTAATTTAATATCTTTGGGTTGTGAACTGTTGTTAAAGAAAACACAGAACATTTTAGGTTGCATCTTTGGGAAACAGTGACCAACATTTTTGTACATTATATAGACCAAACAACCAATCAATTCATCTAACTGACAGATTAATTGATAATGAAAATCATTGTTAGTTTAAACCCTAATTTAAGACGTCACCTTGGGCTCTAAGAAGTTATAACGGATATTTTACACTATATGCTGACATTTTATAGACTAAACGATTAATTGAGAAGATAATCATCAGATTAATCAATGATACGAATAATCGTTAGTTGCAGCCCTGATAAAAACAGAGTTTTACCAGCTTTGCAGTTTCAAAAAAAGCCCTTGTACTGCTCTGTCTCTCATGCTACATATTCTGGTGAATCACATCTTTTTAATAACTTCATATAAATTCACACATCTACATAAAAGTCTTGTGCATCAAAACTAAAGCCACAGCAGACAGAACGGCTCCTCCGCTGCTGATCGGTGAGGACTGTCTGCGGTTTCCTCGGCTACCTACCCTTGGTGATGTCGGCTCCCTTGTTGATGGAGGCGAACAAAGCGTTGCGCTCGTCGCCGCCGCCGCCGCCTCCGCTGGAGGATCCGCTGATGTCCAAGGAGGGAGGAGGAGGTCCAGGTGGAGGTGGGGGAGGGCATCCGCCAGCAGGACCACTGGGAGGAGCTGCGGAGGCTGAAGCCATGGGGCCCTGAGGTGGAATTTAACATTTAATCATATCATATCTTTAATTCAGTGGTAGGCAAATAGCGGCCCGTGGGCCAAATCAGGACCTCGAACAAAAATATTTGGGCCTGTAAAGCAACCTGAAGTTTTCCCTTTTATGGATGACATCAAATCTTTTACATGACTCTTCATAGACACAAGGCTCATGTAAATCCCAACTAATATGACTAATATAACTTACAAGATGCATTACATAACTTAGCCTATCTGACCAGAACAGATGTGTGTCAATAAATGGTAAATGGACTGCACTTATATACAACAGCTAACAACATTCACACACACATTCATACGTTGATGGTGCCATCCTGGTTATTAGGAGGGGAACCTAACACATACACACACACACACACACTGATGCTACAGCCATTGGGTTTAGTATCTTTCCTAAGGACACTTCGACATGTGGACTGGAGGAGCCGGGTATCGAACCGCCAATCTTCTGATTAGTGGACAACCTGCTCTACCTCCTGAGCCACAGCCATCCCCCCAACAATAACACTTCTTTTTCTTCAACCACAAGTGAAGCAGACCACTGATTATTGTGTGAGGATAAGCTGTGAATTACATTTCTAATCTCATGTATGTTCATGTCATTTTTTTGCCAAATCAGTATCGACATAAGATGCTGTCTGTTTGTCGTTGCTTACATATGGAAATTATGATATCTCACCCTCAGATACAATCCTAGAACTGTTTTATAAATCAATGTTATTCTTAAATGAATTAAAATAAAACATATTGGGTTGTGTTTTCACTGTGCACAGTGCTGCAACCCCTGCATTAATCTGTCCAAGTCAAATGTCTGCATGTAAAGAAGTTGGAGTGTTTTCACTAAAGACAGACAGGAAGGTAATAAAACACAGGAAACTGAAGTGTAGCAGCACTATAAAGACTTACACTCTTGCTCCAGGTCAGTCCGGTGGTGTGGTGCTGCTTGATGTAGTCCTGCAACTCAGTCCAGATGGAGACGTAGGCCTTCACCCAGTCCACATGTGTCTTGTCCCTGTGAGAGATGACAGGAAAAAACAGGATTATCTGTCAGATCTTCAAGTCTTAGGGCCTTGTATTGTTTTGTATTGTTTTAGCGGTTTCTTGTTCCTGTGTTCTCTCTGTCCCACAGGAAGACAGACAAAGCAGCTACCGTGTTGGCACGAATATAAAAACGATATTTTACTCAGGAAATTACATTTGAAAAAAAATGGGAGTCGTCTTATATTTGAGGACTAGACATTTATGTGTCCACATGATCAGAGAGACGCTGTCAGATCAGCTTCTACATGAGTGTGTTGTATTAAATAGATGCGTCTTTTAGATTTATTCTGCCCTAAAAAGTGTTTTGTTAGCTCAGATGAATTTATAGGAGTTCCTGATGGCTCGTGCTGTGTGTTTTTTCTGTCATGAAGGATGACGAGTGAGAAGGAGTCCGCTGCGTTTTACGATGTTTTTACTGCCGAAAATGGAGCGTGGACCGTAACGTCTGACGAGCGGCCAAGAATTACTCGCTGTCAAGTTAAGATGAAGAGCTCAAAAAACACTGAGCTGAAAAATGCTGATGGCCGGAGAAAATCATTTTGACAGGCGAGTGTGCGAGTATGTGACTGACAGGATACACACACACACACAAACACACACACTTGGGATTTACATTCTGCTTTATCAGTATTATTCGACTTTTACAAGAGAAAAAGCTTCAATTACGAGGATCGTTCTTCTTGGATTAATAATGTCTCAGAAACTTTCCCAACGGGACAAGTGTGATTGATGAAGTGCGTTTATCTTCAAAAAGTTTATTTTCCTATATATAAATAGAGTTGTCTTACATTCGGGCCAAACTTACCTCTAAGCCAATAACCTCAGGTTATGCTCGTTAAGAGGCAGCTTGTACGGCGACAATTCAGACCATGCCGAATTGTTTATAGTTGTTATGAACGGCTACACTAAACTCCAATAACTGTCTCCTTGAAATCATTCATACTGTTGCACTCAGTTGTTCACATGAAAATAATTGTGAAAAGAATGGGGGGGAAAAAACAGGAGCTAAAGAGAGAAGGTAAAACTCTCAGCTCAGCTCGCAAATCACAGCGTTTCACACAGGCAGCTTAACTCTTCTGCATTCAACTCAGCGCAGTGTTTACTGACGAATCTGAAAGCAAGATTTTAAGTGCGAATGACTGAAACCTTTTAACATCACTCAAACTCAAGTCTGCTCATAAAAATAACACACGAGCTGCGATTTCAGGTCTAAATACAGGAAGTCTACAGCCAACATGTGTCAGCGTGTTGTGTAGCAGTGCTGACTCAGTAAAACTGTGGGGTGCCTCAACTTTAAAAAAAAAAAAAAAAAAAAAAAAAAAAAGCACAGAGGAAGGAAAAGATGGAAGACAGATGGGTCCAGCAAAACAGTTTGGCTGCATTTTAAAAGTTCCTCAGATGCTTTCATTCATCAGATGTTACAAAAACCAAATGACAGTGAAAAGAAAAGGAATCCCTCTAGATTGTTATTGTGTTAGATCCTGAAAGCTTTAAAGAAGCTTTACTTACTTTTCCTTGTACTCCTTGAGCACACGGTTGGTGTAGAACATAGCGGCGTCCTGCATCTCTTTAACGTAGGGGCCTGGTTTAGGAGCCTGGGACACAGAAATAATGAGAAAACAATTACATACATGTCTAAAAAAGTGAGGTTGCACTTTGCACTAAGGCTGTAGTCAACCAAAGAAAATCTTGGTCAACTGGAATCGTACATTATCTTCAACTAATCGATTAGTGTGAGGGGATATTTAGACATTTGGAGTTATTTTTGGCAGTTGTTCTCATTGTTATATTTACAGGAGAAACACTGATTGAGTAAACGTTCAGTAAACGTTCAGTAAACGTTGAGTACAGTTAAACCTAGCATCAGGTTGGGCAAGTTCAAAGTTGTGAAAACGATGGGGTTGTTTTGAATACACCCCCGTTTTCACAGGTAAATAGTCTGTCCCTCCCACTACAGGAAATAATGGATTAATCCTGGAGGGCTGTTGATGTAGCACTTCTCTCCTTATGAAAGTAATACAGCGAGTATTTGACCAATAAGAATTTAGCCGAACGAGAGCATATGCAGCAACTAATCGACCAGTCGACCAGAGGACTGCAGCTCTACTTCGCTCAGTAGCAAAAGTGGGGTATAAATAATAAATTCAGTTTACCGGCATAGCTTCTGATGAGATCTTCAAGATAAAGGCGTACAAAGAATGAATGCATCTATTATGTGTAAACTGAATGTATTATTCATAAGAATCAAAACAAAGAGTTGATCATCTAAAGTGTAACAGTGAAGCTCTGTTGCTGACAGTCGCATCGGCCAAGAAACTGTCGTTCTTGCTCAGCAGACAGTGATGACAGAATCAAAGAGTGGCTTTTTTCCCAGCTATTATACACTCATTTATCCTCTTGCACATAAACAAAAGACACACACACACACACACACACACACACACACACACACACACACACACACACACACACACACACAGTCCCTCACTGTAACACACACAAACCGCAGTGCCAAAAAATCTTCATTTCCTGCCTGTTGACCACTCCCACCCACACCCCCCCCCCCCCCCAGTCTCACCATGGCGACCCATCCGAGCGCAGGCACGCTCTCGCTGACGGCGGAGAGGTGGTTGAATTGCTTCGAGGTGCGGTTCTGCTCGCGGAACGCCTGCACCTGCTGGATGGCTTTGGACACCGGCTGCATGAGAGTCGTCAAAACGGCCTGAACGGGAAAGAGACGAGACACGTTTTTAAAACTTCCTGTTAATCACGTGGGGATGTTTTAACAAGTTTTTTGGGAAGTTGAACTGGTGACTTTCTGTGTGCAGGAACAAAAAAATTTAGTAACAACAGCATCTGCATTTTCTCATTTCAAGTAAGAAGATTTACAACCATGAATCATTAATTTGTAGACGTCATTTCTTGCACGTTTAACACTAAACATTAACTCAGCAGGTTTTAAATGCAAATATAAACGAGCAGAAAGGACATCGTCACAGTGAGTCTGTACAGGAGAGTGAAGAGGTTGCAGGGTTGTAACACAGCAGACAAACATGATGAATTATGCAAATCGTTCAAATTAATTCATCGATAAGCTTTATGGTTAACTGACTGAGCAAGTGTGTTTAACTCACATCAGAGGGCTTCTGGGAGGAGGAGGCTGTTACAAGGAGCTGTCTCTGACTGGAGAACGCCTGCTTCATCATTTCCGCCTGTGAGGAGAAGTTTAGGAAGAGTTTTATCAACAACAACAACAACAACAACAACAGAGATGTGTGAGGAACAAAAGATCATCCTGGTTGTTTTGAATGTTTTAGTCCTCTCACTATAAACGAGATATTTACAATATTCACAAACATGCAAGCAGCTGGTTTTTTCTCTGCTGGTTAATTTTTATACTAGAACTGCAACAAGTAGTTGATTAATCGATTAGTTTAGGCAACAAGGGCTGCAGCTACAATTATTTTCGTTAGTGATTAATCTGTTGATTATTTTCTCAATTAAAATCGATAAGTTGTTTGGTCTAAAATGTTGATCGTTGCTCCCCGAAGTCAAAGCTGCAACCTAAAATATCTTGTTTTGTCGGGTCTGCACCCTCCGTAAGCAATGTACCGCTGCGGACGGTGCCAGCAGCAAAACCTATTTTAGCCTCCTAAATAACTATAGATAAGTATCTCATACAACCCCACTTCAAAAATACCAAAATATCCCTTTAAGGACATCACTTTGGGCTCTGGGAAGTTGTGATGAGTGTTTGTCACTTCTTTTTGATCTTTTTAATCTAGAAAATAATGGACAGATTAATCAGTGTTATACCATAACTATGTATATATAACCATAATGTCAACTAAAGGCTGCTTGTAAAAAAGGTAAAAAAACAAACAAACAAACAACAACAAATCAGTATGCTTTGGAAAAAACCATCAGAAGTATTGTCAGATATGTGTATGAGATGATCCTTTAAGTGGAGTATAAAAAGTGAAATAAGGTGATGCAAAAAGTATCAGACATGACTATTTAACTGGTAGATTTTTTTTCCTATTTTGCATCTAAAACTGTTTCTTACATGTTTCAGGACATCGCCTCCGATCTTCTGGCTGAGGGAGATGTACTGGGCCACAGAACCATTAACGATCCCATCAAAGGCCTCGACGTATGCAGACACAGCTATTAAAAAAAAAAAAAAAAAGAACACTTAAGGCATAAAAAGGCATTTAAACAATTCAATCAATCATTATATGGAAAATAAAAAACAGAAAAATAGACAAAAATAGAAATAGGAAATCAAAGTTATAGTATAGTTACAGCACAGTAACAAACAGCTGCAAATCTAATTGTCAACAGAATGTGAAAACAGTAGGTGGTTGGTTAAAGTGCATCAATACATCCTCAGTTTTACAGCTGACAACACTGAATGCTGACAAAGCTGCTAACTCGTTACACTTATTGGTGCTAATGAGGTCAGCGGCTCACTGTGTCAGGGGATTTGTTATCTTGTTTGTCTGAGGAGGACAAACTGTTGAGGTAGCGCTGATGCGAGGTTTGCACGATCATGTTTGTCTGTTTTCTTAAAAAACAGGATCTTATCCTCAAACATCTTGTTTCAAGTTAAGTGGAATTTTTCTATCGTAATTACACTCGATGATTACCTCCTCCAGCAGACCCTCCAGCGCCGCCTCCCTGGCCTGACATGGACTCCAGACGGCCCACCGCCACTTCCAGCCGCTGCACCAGACTCGCCAACTCTGCCATACCTGTGAGACCAGATGAAGAAGGTTGAGAAGGGTGCCAGCAGGGAGAAGAGACGCCAAGCGGGAGCTGGCAGCTTTACTGGCTCCTGGTCAACCTATCGTACAGCCAGGAGATATTCAAATCCCCTTTTGGCAACAGCAGTAATTATCTGTAACTGCACTGGTTTCTTCACTTTAACGAGCTCTTGGTGGAGGCAAGCAGCCCATTTGATTATTAATAATAAATTATAAAAGCACCTTTCATGTATCCCAAGGACACTTTACATACAGAAAAATAAGCAAAAAAGACAGATGGACTTAACTTTTGAAGAAGGGTTTGTGTTGATCTACACTCGCAAATATTACACTTGGTTAATTCAAAATATTTGTAACATAAAATACAAGGTTTGCCTTCATTTGATAGTATGACAGTATAAAGAGGTACAGGAAACGCAAGGAGAGAGAGAAGTGATGACATCCAACGCAGGAATCGAACCAGGAACATCACAGTTATACGATATGTTTCTTAAAATCACTTAACGATCTGGATGCCCAATAAAATATAGGCTAAAATTATTTGACACTAGAGCTCAGTTGCTAAACTATCTCAAAAACCACAAGAAAATATTCCTTCATTTTAAGGGTAATTGGATGCTAACTCCAATTCTCCAGCTTTTCCGATCTTTGTATTTGTCCTGGTGTTTGTGTTTGACACATACTGTAGGTCAGCTGTTCTTAATCATGGTGGCTCAGAGGTAGTTTCTGTTCTAGTCCTCTAGTCGGGGACTGATTCACATCTGGGAAACAAGGTTACTGCAACTGACGATTAATTGGTAGGGTTAAAAATAAAAATATAAAAACAGACATGCTCTGCTTCCCAGACATGTTTGGCTTTGGTTGATTTAGTCCTGCGAGGCTCGATATATTTAGTGTGTGTAACTTCTAGGAATTTGATGTCAACATCTGTATCTTTACTTCACTGAAGCTTGTGTTTGTATCTATCCTGATGATGATTATCCTAAAGAACCTGGACATAAGTTTATACTGAATGTCACCGTCCTCCACTGCCCACACAAACACAACTGCTTTGAATAAATTTAGCCAAAAAAATGTTAATGTGCAAGTTTTAAGGAGGCCCTGTGGTGAAAAATCACTGAATTCCACCTTAAGAGTGGTTGAGTAACACAAGAGAGGAAGAATGGGATTGCTGGTAAACAGGTCAGGACTTGCTGGGTGAAGGTATGTGAATCATTATTACCAGTTACTGCTCAGTGTAGACCTGTCCTGTCATCCCAGCTATGTCATGTATGGCTACAGGTGAGCTGTGTACTAGTCATAGTTTGTTTAAAAACACAAACACACTAAAACGTTTTTAAAAAGTTTTTTAAAGAGTAGACAACAAAGTGAAGTTTAGCATTTCATGCAGTTACTAGTAGTTAATGATCATATTGTTATTTAGGGCTGCAATTAATGATGAGTCTCATTATTGATTAATTTGATGATTATTTCTCTATTAATTGATTCATCTTTTTGTCTATAAAATGTCAGAAAATAGTGTAAAATGTCTGTTATAATTTCTTATAAACTATCGATTAATCTGTAATTATTCTCTCAGTTAATTGATGACTTGTTTGGTTTAAGATATTAAATTTTCATCTATAGAAGACTAAAGAAACCAGAAAACATTCACATTCAAGAAGCTGGAACCAGAGAATTTAAGCATTTTTTCTTTATAGAACGAATCAAAGTGATTAATCGATTATCAAAATAGTTGGCAATTTATTTTCTGTCAATCAACTTGAAGCTCTACTTTAAAATGTCTTGATTTGTCCAATCAACAGTCCAAAATCAGATATTTAGTTTACTATCATGAATGACACAAAAAGAAGAAGAAGAAGAAAAAAAAAAAGACTAAGGCAATTATTCAACCATCAGATTAGTTGCTGATTAATTTTCTGTCATTCGACTAATGTCTAAACTTTACAGCAGCAGTCCAGGTTTGGGAAACAAGTTACACAGCAGCAATTCATTCTGTAGTGAACGAGGCTCCAACATGCATAACGATACTCCTGAAAGACCCCTTCAAGTACATGATTAACTAACTTCAATTGGAGTGTAGCATAATCTTACACACCTGACGAGAAAGGCTGACATTACATAAGACCGCCGTCACCTGACACCGCCTTCATCTACGAGACCGAGAGTGCCTCCAGTCTCAGGTACTTACACCTGGCCGACGGTGAATGGAGCCACACAGACCACTCTCGCTAATGAGTCCACGTAAGGCCGGAGATCTCTGAGATAACTCCGTCGCTACCGTCTCACTTTCACTACAGACGCACTGGACTAAATCTTAAGATATCTAGTGACTGATGGAGCTTAACGTTTCTGGCTGCGACAGCTGAACTTTCCTGTTTATAATAACGGTATCAAAAACACTCCAGTAACAGCATCGAATGTCTGGTCAGATTTGTAATCTTGTCAACTTATATTTTAATCACATAGTTTTCATTAAAAACCAAATTTTAGCCAATTTTATACAGTTTGATATTGTACAGCTGCTTCTGTTTAAGCAACATTTAACATTTGAAAAATGTGGTTGTTTAGTAGAGAGACATGTTTTTCTCTGTTACAGTATTGAAAAGTTTTCTTAATTCATTGGTGGTGAAACTCAGGTATCACATCTTCAACAGTACTGAAAAACTGCAAACTGATACAGATGTTTGGAAGCTGCTGACAGATGTTTTGTTTTTGGGATAAATCTTTAAATATGGTTAAAAGATTAAGGGGATGCAAATGTTTCCTCCATACTTTGTCTATGTCAGGTTGGAAAAGTTGCTAAAACAGCTGGACTTAAAACAATCATCATCATTATCAATTAAATGTTATAATTGTCTAATCAAGCAAACATGTCAAACATTGTCCAATTCCAGCATAATCAGTGGGAGAATTTGCTGCTTTCTCTGTTTTATCTCACTGTAGATTAAATATCTTTGAACTTTAGACTGTTGGTTGGACAAAACAAGTAACGTGAACATGTTACCTCAGAATTTAAGGAATGGTGATGACCATTTTGCATAATTTTCAGGGTTTTTTTTTTTTTTTAAATAAACTAAATGATTAACTAACCATGAAAATGTTCTTTAGTTGCAGCCCTAGAAGCTGCTGACAGATGACATTTGATGCTTTTGCTGAATCTTTAAATCTTATTCAAGTTAAAACCTTAAGATTCCTCCAGATTTGTATTGAAATAATTTAGAAAGCATTAGTCTATCATATGGCTCAGACTTGCCCCTAAGATCCGTATTAATCATAGTGTTGTAGATAGTCTAACAGCAGCCTAAAGGCAGGGTGAGGCAGGTAATACTTCCCTGAGTGCTGCTCAGTGATTCATGTCAATAGGTCGGTCTATCAGCAGCATTATATTACTGTAACCCTTAAAAGATGTTTATTGGAGCTACTGAAGGAGAGATGATGTCACCTTTGTAAACAATGACACAAAACTTCTAGTCCTAAAAGACTTCCGATGGCCAGCTAAGTAAGCATTCGTGCAGCGGCTCCATTTCAAAATGCCTCAACTTCCTCCTTTTTCCACCTCATTTGCCCATTCAGAGTAGTAAATTCATTTCTCCACAAGGCTTGGTGATAAAATTAGATTATGGCAGGACACACACCCTTACTACCCTTGACCTAAAAGCCTTTTAAGGCCAACAGCAGCTTTTATACCTGCAGAAACCAGAGTTCAACTGTTACATTTCCTGGTCTCAGCTGAGATATGACTCACCAGCAATGGAGGAAGGGAACAGCCCTTCAAGGTGTGTGTGTGTGGGAGTAATAAACCCCCAAAAAACAAGCACCTAAATGTGTGAGCTACTTCAAAAAAAAGACACTGTATAAGACTAACTGCACTGTTTATAATTATATTAACTTATTCCTGTTCTGCAGAATTGCAAATCCCTCAGTGGGACACGTTTGAGCTTACTGCATATCCTGCTACATCAGTTTAAATGCTGGATATATCCTAAAGTGTGCACAGCTCTGTGTGGTAAAACAGTGACCACATATGTTAAAAGCAAAGTGCTGACCATCAAGGAAACTTCACCGACAAGAGAGAGAGGGAACAAGTTTCCAGAGAAGTGAGGGCAGATATAGCAATGACTCAAGCCAAGAGTCACGTCTTTCAAATAACATTATTTTCCTTAGATTCAAACACGATAAAAAGGCCAGACAGCCAAAACTGGAGCTTAAACACAACTTCAGGAGGTGCAGGAAGCCAAGTCAATAGCAGCTTTTTTAACTAAAATGTGCAAAATCCCATGAAAAGACCAAAAAACAACAATTAATTGATCCTAATAACAAGTATTGTACATGCAATCAAAGCATGACATAGCCATACAGCTCTGTTGTTGTCCAAATACTATTAAAAACATCTAAATGAGCCACACTGCTGCGCTGGCTGACAAGTTATTTCATTACAATGAATAGAGTACCACATACATACACATATTTCTCCTCTTTTCCAATCTCTCTGGTGCATTCTTTCAGTCATTCTTCACATTATACTTGATGAAGACAAACATCAGAACACCTTAGAAGATGTTGCCCACCTGAGACCCAAATCTGCAGCTGAAAATATCCAAGAAATACACAATTTTTTTCAGTCTGTGTAACATTTGCTAAAAAAAACTACGATGCCAAGCTGTTATGGGAAATGACTGAGCCTGAAATTTCATATTTGTGACCTGTTTTTTTGGCCCCAGACAGGATAGGGAAGCCAGAAAGTACTGAGAGATGGATCAAAACATTGTTGGTTTTAGTCTTTTCATGGGATTTGTTGACCATAACAGAGGTGCGGAATGTCACCAGCCTTATATTTTAAAACTAAATTTCAGGCTAGGAACTGTTTAATTTGTTTTGCAGATGTACTGTGTTTTGTTTTTTTTAAAGTATGAATCATATGCTGCGATGAAACCCAGAAGACAAACGTGAGTGTGTATTTTACAAATTTGTTGAACAAGATCTGTGTAATGAGTGTCACAAAAGGGCGTGTACTGCATTTTATCTTCTTGAAAACTGGCTCAAGAGCTCTTGCTCTATGGACTGCTGCATTTTACACCTGGATTACACTGACTCTCTCTACATTATAGCTCTTGCTGGTCTTCCTAGAATATTAAAAACCCTGCTTGCACTGTATTCATAGACCTACTTCTGTGGACATATGGCAGAAATGTTCTGCGTAGAGCACCATCAGCATGCAGGGGCAGTCAAGTAGGTTAGGCCTGTGTGTGTGTGTGTGTGTGTGTTTGTGCCTTTCTGCCTGGGGGCCAGACGTTCAGACATAAAGGAAGAAGCGTCCAACTCAGTGTGTTATATATGTGTGTCTGTAGCCTTTACCATGGGTTAAAAAAAACCCAAAACACACATCATGTCTTCTTTGTCGCAGAGGGAGAAGTAGGCCAAAGCAATGGCGGTGAGCTCTAACCTTCCCTACAGTCCTACTTCGGTGGGCTCTAAGGGCTCCAACAAATCAAGCCCAAGCCGCTGATGTTAATGCGATCACTGGAGTTTCAATCAGACGGCCGGGGATGCTAGCTGTGCGGCTAGCAAAGCCGGCGATGGGTGCTGTGGAGAATTCTGTATCCCGGGCAAGTTCAAGCTCCCCCCCTCAAACGGTTCCCTACTAGCACAATCGATTAAATATGAGTGGTGAGGAGATATTATGACAACTTATCACTAGTGAAATATATATCCTTTCTACGTAATGTTAACTTGTGCTAGCAACCCGTTTCATATATGAGGGAACATCCTGCGGGGTGTACGAAAAATGTCAAAACACCGTCGGCGACACTAGCTAGCTACAGTAACGTCTGTTTCATAAAGCAGCACAGAAAGTAACCGTTAATAGTAACCGTTACGCGTTTAAATGCAGTTAATTTGTTAACAGCTAACAGTTGTGTAAGTTATTTTCTCTCCTTCTCTCTGATGAGTGTCTGATGTGCTGTCTGTTTCGGCATTTCCTGGTTTTTTTTCTTCTCTCTCTCTCTCTCTCTCATACACTCACACACACCCCTCCCTTCAGTGTTAGCTAATGTTGCACTACTCTGCAGGAGGAGAAAAAAAAAGAAGTTCCCACATTTCAGCGAGCCAGTGTCTCATCACATAGAGAGAAGAAGTCTGAAATTAACGGGAGGTTGTAAAATAATGCAAGTCTGTGTCAGGCAACGGTTAGATTTTTTTTGTGGCTATCGGTGTAGCAGCCTCGGCTAGCCGGGTGTGTTAGCGTCACACCGATTTCAATAAATAATTTCTGAATGATTGAATGCCGCGGCGGGGACGAAGCGGCGACGCACCGTTTGTCTCTTTCGCTTAATTTAGACGCTCTAGCGAAAAAAGGGCTTCAAACAGCACAGCGCAGGAAGTGCACGCCGCTTACCTGCTATAAACGGGTCGAGCAGTGATTTGGTCCTTTTGTATCAGCCTCGGTTTCGCCGTGGGGAGTGAGCTGTATGCAGAAGGCTTGCAGACCAGACTGGGCTTCGTCTTTTTTTTTCTTCCTGTGTGTCAGTGAATTTACCCAGCTGTCACCGCGCCGCGTTTCCGCCCTTGTTCGCGCAACTAATTCCTTTCCCATATAAGGAGTGTGAGAGGCAGAGGGCAGCAAAATAAGAAGAAGAAAGAAAGAAAAAAAAAAAGAAACAACTGCTTTCCTTCCTCTCATGACATACTGTGTATCTCTGTTGATTGGCCGGCATACATGTTATCATGGCTGAAGAGGATACAAGGACTCAAACGCCTCAAAAAGAAGAGTCACAAATCCCCTGGTGGAGTATTCACTCAAGTACAATTTTAGGTACTTTTACTTTACTTTACTTTAAAGTAAAGCACCTGTCTTGAGGAGATAAAGGCCTGGATGAGCACACATTTCCTCCAGTTAAACAGCAGCAAAACTCCAGGTTCATCCTCCGTACCTCATCTCACCTTTGACAGCCAGTACATCCTCCTCAGTCACTAATCTGGCTGTTAGGTTTGACCCTCAGCTGACCTCCGATGACTGTATAAGACATCTAACTAAAAACATCTCTGAACTGAGCCCCTCTCTAACCCTGTCAGATGCAGAGAAACTTGTCTTTTATCTATTTATCTTTTATCTTTATCTTTGGCTCTTCACAGGGATCCCTGGCAGGAGCATCCTGAAGCTCCAGTACCTTCAGAGCAGCGCTGCCAGGATCCTGATGAGAGAGAAAAAAACACAAACACATAACACCAATTCTGTTTTTATTGCACTGGCTCCCTGTCTCCTTCAGGGTTGACTACAAACTCCTACTACTCACATACAGACATACGCCTCCCCAGCTTACAGGAACCGATCACACCACAAACCTGCGACCACACCCTCAGATCTGCTAGCTTGCTCCTCCGGGCCCCCACACTCTCTAGACCCTGTACTCTTTTTTAAAACAGGCTTAAAAATTTTTCATCTTAACTCTTGTTATTTTCTTTATGTTTTTATCACTGTAGCACTTTGAGATCCACTGCGAATGAAAAGTGCGGTACAAATTCACTTTTATTATTATTATTATTTTACATTTTATGCTAATTTAAACTTCCACTCTACTACATTTCAGAGGGAAATATTGTCCTTTTTACTCCACGACATTTATTTGAGAGCCGTAGTTACTTTTCAGATTAAAAATGACATTAAATAATATATGATAAACTTATAAAATACAAAATAAATAAAAAAAATTAAAGATTGAACCAGTAGTTCCTAAACTTTTTGGCTCATACAGATGTTTTGAGTTGTCAGCAGTTTATTATTTTATTTATTTATGAGTTTATTTGTCAGGGACGATGCAA
This sequence comes from Thunnus maccoyii, assembly GCF_910596095.1. Classification (NCBI taxonomy): domain Eukaryota; kingdom Metazoa; phylum Chordata; class Actinopteri; order Scombriformes; family Scombridae; genus Thunnus; species Thunnus maccoyii. The sequence goes on from NC_056547.1 coordinate 10,123,238, forward strand.
AAAACAACAACATTGTAACAGGTTAAAATAACATGAAACAGATGTACTGCATATAGGATTTCTAGCCAAGGCTAATTTGTGACCCCTGTGCCTGGTTAGGCCTTTCTATGTAAAAATAGTTGCTTTCGCCAAATAAATAATTGTTTGAGGTCTAAAGAGGTAAAACTCACTGTGGTATTGCTACTTTTACTTCTTCCACCACTGCAGACACCACAAATGCATCCATCTGCAGGCGTGTTATAGTCTGCAGAAATAGGAAGCGTGTTTCTTGTGCTCTGTCATGCTCGAACATGTTTGCTGAGCTGTCCTGCCCTCTGAAGTGAGGGTAGCACAGAATTACATAACTTAAACTAGATACTCAGTCACCGGATCTTTTTTTTTCCTGTGATGTAATGTTTCTAAAGCAAACACAGTAGAGTTTTTGGGGGCCTAGATCCCCAGAGACCAACAGCTACACTAACAGATTAATCTGATCACACTCATCTGATAATATAAATACCTAAAATCGATGTATTGCTTTCACACTTTAAGCATTTAAAAGGATAATCCAGTGATCATTATTAAAGTCCCCCTCCACTCTTTACTGACGTCTACTTAAATCTTCCATGAGGTGAAATTTAATCACATAATTAAAGAAGCAGGCTTCAATTATCAATTGTTATGGGCTCCATTATCACCATTATGCGTTAATGGAGCAGCAAAGGACGACCATTATGCTAAATGGGCTTATAAAGGTCAATGAGAAAACAAACAGATGTGTGAACGAGATGATGGGAGTCAGTGCAGCGATACTGGAGTTGGCGGGTTAAAGGAGGAGTTTGTATTTACTCTACTCAGATGTACTTAAATGAAATGATAGAATGAATCGATAGGGTTCAACCCCTGAAACGTGTCTGGGTTTTTTTTGCTGCTGTGCATCATTAAAGAAGTGATACACATTTATCTGTGACTGCTGACAACTCCATTTGTTATTTTTGCATTCAGATGTAAAAAAATAACATTCTTACAATTATTTAAATAAGAAACAAAAAGCCTTTATGAACAGTTTTGTCTCTGAATTTTTGTTCGTCCAAAAATGAATTTGTAATCATGCTGTCAGCTAGTAAATCAGTGTAATCCAAAGGCTTCTACCTTTTTAATCTACTGTTTTTAAATAAAAGGCATTTAAGTAAAAAGCATTTAGTTAAGTCCCATAACATGTAAAATTGACAAGAAACTAGATGCACACATTTGAATCTTTCTGTGTTTTCTTGAATCTTTCACATCCCATCTCTTATAACCAGCTGGGGAAAAGTGGAGAGTGTTTTTGTTTTTTCTATTAAAATATAAATAAATGGGAAAAACCCTTTGTGGTGAGCTGCAGCAGAGAGGTTGTTCATTATGGCAAAAAGTTTTCATCTCTGTCAAACATTTTTTTTCTAAATAAGCAAAGAAACAAACATCCCTAAGAAAACCCAAGAACAAAATCAAACATTTTATTTTTAATTTACAGATTATCCAGTTGCATCAGGTGTGGTCACACAGAAAGAAGGAGAAACTAAAACTCTATTCAAAACGTTTTTAAATTAAACTCCCTTCATTTTTAATAGTTGCTCCCCGTTTTTCCTCTCTCTGCCTTCACAGTGGACTCCGTCAGAGTCGAGGTCAATTCACTTCTTACGAATTCAAGCTGTGGCTGGCCAATCGTGTAGGTGTAACAGAAGAAATGTTGAATTTTGTATTGCCAGATAGTTATAAAAAAAAAAAAAAACCTTTCCAATTTGAGGAGAGGTTATTTTTGGGAAAAAGTACACAGATTGAAAGATTGAAATAATTTGGAGGTTTTGAGAGTGAATCAACATCCAATCTGGATATGTACTCCATAAACTTTTTCTCATGATGTGCAAAGAAGACGGGAAGATGACGACATTATTTCATAATGTTCAAGAGATGACATTTTACAGAGTTGGCACTTAGGTGCGCTTGATTTTTACTTTGCCTCACACAAGTCGGCCAAAGACGGGCAGATAAATTCAGCACATCTGAATACTGAAAACATCTCCACCTCGGCCTGATGTACACTGAGTACTAAACTAGTGCAGCAGAACTGACATCAGCATGAGATGATTCGACAATACAAAATAGACACTTTCTTTGCAAAAAAAAAAAAAAAAATTAAACGATCGCTTATTTCACACAGAGTACAAGTTGAACTGAATCAATGACATACCCTTTAAACATTCAACAAAGAAAAAAAGTGACTTAAAACATGTGGAAATCAACTTACAGGTCAGTCAGTTTCACATTTTACATGCAAAGCAATCACACGGTGAGATGTTACAGGGAAGAGTCGTTTGGTTTAAGTTTCCTTCAGTACAGAAACACAGCTTCACCGATACACAGAAGCAGCTTTTGTTGTCTTTCTTTCTCCTCTATGTTCATGTACGGTGTCCTGTTTACTGGTGTATCCATGGCAACGTCCTCTCTGAAGAAGCAAACATCGCTCAGATTGACCTTATGCTCTTTTTCCTATTCGTGGGAAGTAATAATTTGTTTTCGGGATTTAGCAGAGTCAGGTCCATCTGGACGCACAACACACTTTAAATGGAAATGTAATGATGCCAAATTAATGTCAAATCTTTTTTTTTTCTTCATTCGAACAGATTTCCTAAGAACTGTGTATGATTCAAGTAAAACTAACTGAGTATTTACCAAAAGGAAAGCAAGGATAAATGTGCTCATCCTAAACAGCCAAACAGATCATTGTTTGCTGAAATCGCACAGAAAGTCCAAAATGACTTCATAAAATGTATTATTCATTATGGTGACACCTATTGATTCAAGTTTACAGATGTGTCACCAAGTGAGGTTACTGAGGTGCATCTGGACTACAGCCGCGTTCAGGTTTACCAAAGTTTATCATTTCAAATGATCTCAAGTCAAGAAAGTTAAGTATTATATGTAATTTAAATGCAGCCAGCACCTGCGTTCATGGCTTTTCAACTTTACCCATAACTTTTCAGCCAACAGGAGACAAAATGAGACTGAAGCTGACAGACATGGAATCAAAGTGCATCGACATCTAATCACAGCCTAAAGGTTGTTTGTGAACGAACGAACAAACAGAAAAGTGGTTTTTCATGGTTCAAGCAGTCGTTACATAAATGAATATTGAGATGAGTGAGGAAGCTGTGTCCTTTCTCGTCCCATCTGTTGTGAACTTCTTCTTTTTCCTCATTATGTTTCCTCTGTCAAGGACCGCAGAGACCGCGCTCGTTATTGTTGTGTACTCCAGTGTGTGTCCCGGCGACTTAATCCACAGAGAAGCAAGCCTCCGGAATAATAACAGCATTTTTTTTTTTTCTTCCTAACGTTCTACGCATCTGACCGCCATAAATGAGAAACAATCAAACACATCTGTGACTCTTCACGTGGGTTAATTAACAGACATAAAAACATACAAACTGCTCTGAAGAAACAACTTTTGGCACAGCAGCCGCGAAAATCACACCATGTCGGGCGCACACATACACTCAACAAACAAACATGCAGGCGATCATCCCGGTATCGAATGGTACCAGAACTGCAATCTGTCACTCTTCATGCACGTTTTTTTTGTTTGTTTTTGTTTTTTTTTTTTGGAAGGGGGTCCATTGCTGTTGGTTGCTCTGTTTTGGTTGTTCCTTCCGCTGAGTCACCGTTTTTTCTGCTATTAACAAAAATAATTAGAGCAGAGTTAACCATTGTTTTGTTTTTTTCTTTTAACATGGCAGTGTTTGGTAGCATCACATTGACCTGGAACAGTGTGAAAACATGAAGAGTGTGTTTGTGTGCGTACATGCGTGTCTACGAGAGGCAAGGTGTGAGCGTGTCATGTGGGCTCGCTGGTTTTTCGTGTCATTGAAGCAGAGTTTCTTTTTGTTTCGTCCGCCCCCCCCCCCCCCTTCCCGAAAGTCAAGTGTCACTCAGATTAAAGTCTTCTCTCCCACAGTCTCTAACCAACGTGTGTCATCAGTAAGAGGGGTAACAGTACATTCTTTATGTCTCTGTGTTAAATTATAGGAGTGTACGTTATGCTTTTAAGTTTTTCAAAATACAGTGCTCACCCCCCTTAATTCTTCACAAAATGGTAGCTTTCTTCCTCTGTACTGGCTCAGTGTGGGAGCAGGGACATTTCAGTATAGTGGTATTTTTTTTTTTTTCTGTGACAGTGGGACAACATGTTTCCAGCATGTTTTTCCTCTCTCCCTCTTTCTAATATCCAGGGATCACACAGTCCGTCTTCATGGATGAGAGGCGTGAGGTTTTTGTGTTGAGCGACAACAAAAGAGAAAGGGGAAGCGTGAGGAACAGAGGTGTGTGACAGCTGGAGGAGGTGTATGTGAGGGCAGCGGCGAGCTCCCCCCCTCCTCTCTTGCTATAGCAGCTCTTCTCTTTGCTTCTTGCCCCTCACGGGACCCTGGCCGTTCCTCAGGGAGCCGTTCTGGGGCCGCAGGAGGTGCCCCCGCTCCTGCTCCGTCCACGGGACCCCGCCGTGCCCGTCGTCACTGTCCAGGTCAGAGTCCGAGTGCATGAGGGCGGAAGAGGTGGGGGCGGGTACTGGCTTCAAACGGCCTGGTAGGTGGGTGGTGGAGGAAGAGAGGAAGGAGAAGAGAAATAAACAGAATGATGCTTAAAATTGGTTCTGATCTGCATCAGTAACAGAGACAGTTAGGGAAAAAAAAGCTATTAAAGGAGGAAATTACTCAAATACCACAAATGCCAGTGTTGCTTTTCAAACAAACATTTATATATCTGTTCATGACATGCACATTTCCAGGTCTATATTTTTATTCTGGGGCTCTACTGGAATATCTTTGCATGATTTACAGTTTAAAAAACTCCTTATTTGTCCCCCCCTCCAGATGAGCTGCTCCTCAGCAGACTTCCACCAGCTCTAGACGCTATGTCAACAAACAGTAGCATTAAGATTTCACTTCTCTTTCTTGTTATTTACTCAAAATATAAACTTCTCTAAAACATCCATAGATTTCTAGAGTAAAAAGTGAGTTTGTAAGTTCCTGGTAAGTAGTTGTCAATTCAACTGGTTTATAGACATGAGTAGTACGAGTGGTAAATTGTGCTCAATTTACTGATGTCATGTCCTGTGATTTCTGGGAATTTTTGATATTTTACATGTGTTTTCCAGTGAACTAAAATTGGTAATCGTGTTGCTGCATGTGTGTCTTACCAGCTCTCGGTGGTTGTAGCTCCAGACTGTCTTGCTCGTCAGCTTCCAGTATTTTATAACGGCTTTTGCTTCTGCGTACTCTGCTCTTACGTCTTTCAGGGGGGAAAAAAAAACAAACACACCCACACAGTATCATCAGACGGTGTAGAAGTTGTCCCAAGAGTTTCATGGAAATGACGGATATATACTGTATATATCCAACGACATTTAGTAATAATCATCATAATATTTCGTATTTTAGAAATTGCTCTCACCTGTTGCAACAGCACACCATTCCCCAGACAACTGTTGCTATAGCAACGACAATCAAAAAGGATGCTATAACCACATAGAGTACACTCCACTCTGAAAATAAAAGAGGTAGAAGAGTGGCATGTAATTATTATTATACATATTAAACAGTATTTCAGTTAAAGTATCACGTTCAATTTTAAGTCCAAAGTGTGTGAGGAGGTAAAGTTTGGCCGTCGTATTAAAGATCACTACTTCACCACATTACAGCAGATTCACTCTCAGATTAAAATATTGAATGAAGACTCATTTCATCTTACCGCAGTTACTCTCTGCGTCACCAAGCTGAGCTCTGATGAAGTTCTCCATCCAGAAAGGATGGCAGACACAGCGCCGTGTGAATGAGTCACACTCGCCATGACTGGAGCAGTTCAGCTGGCAGACTGAAGAAAGAGAGCAAAGCTACTGTAGGTGCATTGTATAAAAACAGTGTCTCTTCAGAGGCAGCTGAAACAAAATAACCAAGAATGCAACAACTCAAATATCTGAGAGATTTGACCTGTGAGTCCTATCAACCCCTGTCATCATTTCACCATTATCTTAAGACAAAGAGGTCAAAGTGCATCTGTTCTTATGACCTTCCTGTAGCCTCTGGCTCAAAGTAAATACCAAGTAAAACATTCCTTTGACCACTCAGCCTGCAATAGGTGATTTATAATCCGATATGTACTCCAATCTTAAATATATGTCCAGCAGAATCACATAATCTCATCAACAACCTCTCTTACTTTAGTTTTTTTTACTTTGTTGTGTGTTTTTTACTTTATTCAGTACTCACTGACTGTATCCACCCGTCGTGCCTTGTAAATGAGGAAGTCATTCTTTTGTTTACGCAGCTTGTTACGTAGGCTGAGTGCAACGCTGTGGCCAGACAGAGGAGGGCGCCCTGGACCACCTGACACCAGGAAGACCAAACGAGTACTGAGGAGGACAGAAGAAAGTGAATTTAAAGTTTACTTGGATATAGTAATGTCCAAAAAGTCAGATAGGTTAGTGGATTTAAGTCTAGAAATAAAAACTAGTCACCTGTGCTCATTAAACGCACTGATCTCTCGCACAATGATGTCGCTGTCGAGCACACCCAGTAACACCCCGACCTGGCGCAGCAGCATGTCACGTTGACGGTGGGAGACCTGGGATACAGAGATCTCCAACACCAGCTCCACCAGGTCACGCTCCCATACGTCTGACAGAGAGAGAGAGAGAGAGAAAAGGTTAGAGAGGAGATTAAAACAAAGAAGAGACATGGAAGGGAGGGGGGCGGGAGGCGGGGTGGGGGGGGTGGAGAAGGGAATAGTGGGAAAGAAAAAGTAACAAGGAGAAGAAGAGACTGACATGAGAATAACAGGCTGATTGCAGGATCCATCTGACACTCTGAAATCTGGGAAAGAGGCCAGAGCGCCGAGCAACGGATTAGTCTCTGGCTGAGTGTGTGTCTGCACACCGTATGTTGCACACTGACCTGTACAACCTTCTGCTGTTGGTTGTTGAGTCTCTTACTGTGTGGAGACCATTTGCACACACTTGTTTGAAGGAAAAAATATATATATATACTCTGTGATATTCTTACACTGTTAAAAAAATCAAGCAGTAATGCTCAATGTAAATGTTGTAGTTTTATGATGGTGTTCGGTCAGAATGCCTTTCAATTACTCCAAAAAATCTGCTGCAGTTTGTCGCATTCAGTACATGTATGCAACAGTAAGACTGTGATGATGTGAAAACTTTAAATGCACCATCAAACAATGAAACTGACCCAGAACAGCAAGGGCACATCAACAAAAGTAGATCTAAAATAGCATGTCTGTCTGTCTCTTTGTGTATATATATATATATATTGTGGGTTTATGTATTTTCATTCAGTGTACCTGGTTTGACCTCCACTGTGCCTCTGTCTGTGCTGGTCTGTCCTTTACTGTCAGTTACAGTCAGGGTGAAGCTGTACTTCCCAGCTACCAGGTTTCCCAGAAACAGCACTGCCTGGTGGTCGGAGTTGTTCAGCACATCCTGTTGGAACAAAAAAACAAACTTATATAATTTTTGAATGTCCAAATTTGCTTATAAAAAGGTACATCACCAGTTGGCTGTTATAGTGTCATTTAACACTTTTGACTTTCGTATGCCCGCTTAGGCTCAGGCTTAATCATTAACTATTATGAACCAGTTCAGAGATAAACCAGTATGAGTGTCAGTCTCACCCCAGCGGCGGGGCTGCTGTCGTCTCTGGCCCACAAGTAGCTGACTCCACCTTTGTCATCAGTGGAATGAGATCCATCCAGAGTGGCGGTCTTGACAGGCAGAGAGATGGACGCACTCGACAACACATGAGCCACAGGTGGCTGGTCCAGTTCTGGTAGAAAAACATAATGAAAGACAATGAATGTAGAGACTTAACAGGAAACCTATGAATATCTGTATATTCATTCACTGAGGTGGATCCAGGTGCAGTAAAAGCCGTTATGCCCTGCTGATTGATTTGGGTTTAGATTGTGCAAAAGCGGAAAATGTACCCAATATTTTGTACATAGTTTACATCACATTAATACCCGTCGTAGCTTTGGTCACTACAAATTGCACAGACTGTGCCTTGTTGATTATCCTCCAACATCATATGTTTTTTCAAATACCCGCCATTCACTTTCAAAAGGCAAAGCAGACAATTACTTCATTACTTCACCTCCATTTGTTATGTCTCAATTAGAGAACTGACAGTAGAGAGGTGACAGGAAATGAGGTGAGAGAAAGGTACCCAGCTGGAACCCAGTGAAAAGCAGAAAGTGACATCCACTCCATCAAGACACTGCAAAACTTGGTGACTGTGTGTTTTACAGCCAAGGTGCCATGATATATATTCTTCATGAATGGATTACTCAGCTAGGCAAGGTGGCCTCGTCTGAGAAAGTCTCATTTAGAGTCAGGGTGAATCAGTATGTGGTCAAATGGGAGGAGTTTTTCAAGCGTGTTAATGAGATGAATTGATGTGCTACTGGGAGGGTTTAAATCACAGGGCAACAAGAACACTTTCTGGACTACACTGAAGGTTAATGATATTATGCATGTTATATGCTATATGTATCTATCTGTTTCTTTTTTGTTCCCATATTTATCTTTTTTTACTGTTATTCTGTACAATGCTCTTGATATAGAGATTGTTTGTGTTGGTTCATACCACAAAAATCAATAAAAATATAAACCATAACATAGTAACATTACATAGTACATGTTATTATGTCCACTCCATGTAATCATCAAAAGTAACAATGACACAAAAATTCCAAAAATACCTACATTCACATTTTTGCAGTCAGAAAGAACTATACATTATGGTGAAGAATATGCTGTAAAATGTCTGCATGTTTAAAGTCTTACCATTTACACATGCAAATATGATTCTTGTTTTGTTGCTGTCATGTTCTTTGGACTTTTTTCAGTTATTAGTATTAACGTTTCCTCTAAGGTTTAACATACAGCGAGCACGTTAAAACTAAAAGTTCAAAAACATGCCCTGACCATACAAACTCACCGTTCTCTTATCTAAAACAGAATACTTGAGATTATACCAACTTTTCCATTAAAAACCATGGAAGTGTATAAACAACATCCACAATCCTCTCCTGTCTGTCTCCGACCCCAAACATCTATTTTCCAACAAAGAGGAGGATTAGTCCACACACACACACACACACACACACACACACACACACACACACACGCTCTAACCTTCTCTGACGATGACTACGACAGTGTCGCTACTCTGCAGCTTCCTGTCATCAGTTACTGTCAGGGTGAACTCGTATCTGCCAACCTGGAGACCTGTCACCGTGGCAACAGCACTGTCTGCATTCTCGATCTTCACGCCATCAGGACCCCTGTTGGAGGAGCAGACGGACAGAAACAGAGAGGGAAAAACTGTGACGGAGAGAATTTTCTGTATATTAACCTGAATGACGTTGAAGATGTGTAGAACGTATCAGATCTTTTGTATGTTTAATTCTAATATATTATATTTGCACCGGAGGTTTTAAAGAGGAACCTGAATGATTTCTACACATCAAGTTCTGTTATGTTTACTAAACATGGGAACTACTAGTCAGTTCGTAAAAAATATGTTTCATGTCTATTGTGTTTCTGTAGGGAACTTTCTAAAGTCCGGAATAATAACTGGTGATGTTATCATGGTTATTTTAGTTTAGGCTTAAAAATCCTCCAACTTTATAGAAGTGTAATACTGAATCACTGAAGTGCTGGTACAGATGTGTACATAAGCTTGTGTATAACTAACTTGGTCTGTTTCCAGTGGTAGGTGGCAATCTTCTGGTCATCGCTGCTCTTACTGCCGTCCAGCGTGGTTCGATCAACTGGCAGAGTCAGCTCTTTCTCCGGTCCTGCATCTGCTACTGGTGCCTTATTGTTTTCTGGAGGATTGAGAGACAGAAAAATCAGGATGAAGCGAGAAAAATCTTGTGAAACGCTGTCTTCCACAATCTATACAAGCTAACAAAGCACATCTCAGCTATCATTTAAATAGGATCAGTAAAACAGAAAAAAATGGCCTCTCAAACTATGAGATTTTGAGCCATAATTCTTGGTGAGTCAATGCTTCATCCAGATCAGATTAATGTCTGACATTTACCGTATTTGACAAATGGACCAATAGTTTAATCGAAAAATGCTTTATTTAAAAATGAACAGCTAAGAAGGAAAAGCAATATTCTTCATTACTAATGAAAAAAACATCCCATTATATACCATCTAAAAGATCACACAGTAGAGAAAAACAACTGTGATATAAAAGGACTTCTTTAATAAACTCTATAATAAAGTACCTGATACATTTATAAAGGTCAGTGTGTGATTAGAGAACTGCAGTCCTGCTCTGAAATACCTGGATTTTCTAACAACACACCATTTCTTTTAGATATTATGACTCAAGTGGTTGACATGGTTTGACCTTGCAGGTCGATGTATGTTTACATAACAGGTCTTGTTCAAATACTGCAAGAACTTCTTGCCAGTGTGTGTCTGCAGTCTACAGTCTTCTGGCCAGCCTCACTAGCTGCTTAACAGGTTGAATGTAGACGTGCAACCACGCATACCTCCAGTTCACTCCGTCAAAAGGCTGTTTCTTTTGAAATTTAGGCAAATACGATTTCCTATTAGAAGTATGATTACACTGCTACATAATGTAACTGTATAAATATAGTAGAGCACATTATGAACTGCGGCTCAGAAGGCTCTTCACACTTTATGTGTATATTTGTATGTGTAGTAGCCTGCGGTAGAAAGGCCAAACAAGAAATAACAGAGGTCATACTGAGTACAAAGGAAGTGGTGACTTATTATGTCAAGATAAGGAGTCAAGTCTGTCTTCAAGCAGTGCAAAAATCCAGCTGATTAAATAAACTTAAAAAAAAGAAACACCAGCAAATGACAGATAAATAAATCAAAGTAAGGAAAGGGATTTGTAAGGAATGTATGAACACTGCATAGTAAGAAGCAGAGTCTGTATTGACTACCTTCATCTTAACCAAACATTACTCTCAACTTTTTACTGTATTCAAACATGTTGAGGTGTCATATGACCTGCAGCTGTTTACCTGGCTGCACAATGACTGTGACTTGGGCGGTGTCCTGCTGTCCAGCTGAGTCCATCACAGTCAGCTGGAAAGTGTAGTCTCCCTCCTGCATGGCTGACAGCTGCAGGATCGGTGTCCGCACGCCCTGAAAAAAAAAAAAAAAACATGAAACAAAAAGATGCCAGTGTTTGACGCCAACATTTTACCCTTGACTCTCTCATGCACAGTGAATTAGAGTGTCTGAATCTGCTGAAATATGAGAAGAACTCACCTGCATCTCCACCACCTTGTCTTTGCTCTCTGAGCTGAGTGACCACTCGTAGGCCAGGGAATCATGGTCGTCTGTGCTCTGGTTGCCGTACAGTGTGATGGAGTTACGTGGCAAGGTGATGACCTAGATGTTCAAATATGACAAAAACAAGGTTTTTATACAAATAAAAAATACAACTTATGACATTTTTCACTTTAATGTATCAATGGACTTTTTATTGAGCTCAAATAGATATTGAAAATATGTTGTTTATTGCATTACAAAAAAAGAAAACCAGTATAATGTAGAAAATACTTCAAACCTGGTTGGGGCCGGCATTGGCCACAGGCCGGTAGTCCTTGGCTTTGTTGACAGACAGAGTGGCCTGCGTCGAGTTTGTGGCTCCGTCTGAGTCCTTCACAGTCAAACTGAGGAAAAAAAAGACACATTTTATCAGATCAAGTACATGAAACTGTACAACAGATAGTGTTCAAAACAAACCAGTTTAACCTGTAAGTTATATAAAAGCAAGTAACTTTAAGCCAATCATTTCTTCTCTTTTCTAATGTTGTAATCATGACTGACATATAGAGTGATGAGTCCCAGTATCCACGGTGGTGGCAACAGTGTTATTTTTACATTCAATTACTATAAAACACATTTCTTGCTAATTGTGCTTCTCCTTTAGAAATACATCTGAATCCATGAGATTTCTCAGATGCCATCCATCTCTATGGAGATAAGTGAGGTCCACCTCTACCTGAATGTGTAGTTGCCAGGCACCAAGCTGGTAAGGGTGAGGACAGGGGTGTCGGCAGAGACTTTCTCCTCCCTCAGGGGTCCTTTGACCTCTTCCCAGTGCCACTCCACCACCTTGTCATCATCTGTGCTCTCTGAAAAGAAGAAGGACAACCCATTTATATGTTCAGTTTTAGTACGCAGCCTCTTTCTTTGGTTGGTGTTCAATATGTTTGTGCGTGTGTGTTATGTGGTAGACTCACGGCTGCCATCTATCACCGTAGAGCTGGTTGGCAAGGAGATCTCCTGGAACTTTGGGGAAACTACGGCAACAGGGGGCTTGTTTACCCGCGGCTCTGTCAGGTGGAAAACAAGAAATAAATGTGCTTAATGAGCTGCGCATCAGTTGTTTTTGACCGAGACAGAACGAACAACTCAATGGCTACTTTGGCAGAAGTCACAAATATGAATGTGTGTGTGGGAGGAAAGCAGCATCGTCTTCCAGCAATATTATCTGGGTTTATTTAGTCAACATGAGCTGTAACTGTTGACTTGCTTGCTTATCATCTCATACTATCTACACTGACAGGAAAGACAGTAACACCAAATATGCGTCATGACCTTCTTAAGAGCAAGAACTATGATGTTACTGCTTGGCTTTATTAGCATTAGCATGTTGTAGTAGACACTCTTAACTGGAAACAGTGGGTGCAAAAAATAAATACTACTCCTGTAAGCACATAATGTGTTTTTTAAGTGTCAGAGGTGTTGAATGACTTGAACTTTTTGAGGCTGTAAAGTTGTTCAGTCAGTGTTACTCAAGGTCTACTCATGAATCCAGTTGTGTCGACGACTGTAATGTTCATTAGAAACGTTCCCTTGTTTGGCATTTGTATAATTTTTAAGGCTTTTGCCATATTACATAATTTTGCAGTGTTTGTGACTGTTGGGCCAGCATCAGCTTTGCAAAATATTCAACTTCAGATTCAGATTCAACTTCTCATTTGTATAATTTTATAATCTTTCCCTTTATTTATGATTTACGGTGGTTAGTGCCTGTATTTCTGGTGCAAAATTATATGATATGGCAAGAGGAAAAGCCTCAAAATGTTAATCATTACAACACATGCAAAACAGGAAAACGATATGGGCAAACAGGAAAAGGAGTCAGAGGTGTGAAATTTGACTAACTCTCAAAACTGTCTCTAGAAATCATGAGCTATGAAGGGTAACGAAAAACATTTTACATTTCACAAAATCCTCACCTGGTTTGACTGTGACATTGACGTAACCTTCTCCGTGAGCCCCCTCCCCGTCCACTGTCACCTCAAACTCGTACAGGCCCACAGTCAGCTGCGAGGGAAAGGAAAGAGGAAGTGATCTTTTTTAGACAATCTGTGTTATTTACACACTACTGAAACTTTCTGTTTATAAATTCAATAGAGCTCCAGCTGCAGGTTTTATTTTTAGCAGAGCATGAATTCATGAATATGAAAGCTGTACCTTGCTGAGCTTCAGTGTCTTGCTGTGCTTCCCCTCCATCTCTCCACTGTAGTCTTTGGGATGTGTTATCAGACGCCAGTCAAATGCATAGTTTGTCTCTGTAGAGAAGAAGCAACATTAAATAAATAAGTGCATTAAACAAATCTGCTCATGCATTTAATTAAAATCTATCAAATAAGGGTCATTTCCAGATGAAAGATGTTGGTATTGTTTGAGCATGTCGAGCAGGGACCGGGCAATTTACACAATTATGACGTGCATTCCTCCTTAACTGTATAATATTTTTCCGGTTTGGATTTGAAATTCTCTGGAAAGTGTTCAGTATGAGGTATGATGATGGAGACACTACTGAACACCAGAAATATCACAGCATGCTGAATGACTGTCAGTTTATAATCAGGCCTGATAACTTAACACATTTCCAAGTAACTTCAAAATGAGAAAGAAAACAATGAGCTGTTATAATCTTATCCATTTCCATGGTTTTACCTGGCGGGGGTGTTGGGACCACGAAGGCGTTGAGTTCGACCTCATTGCGTGGCAGCGTGACCTCTACACTCTCCCCTGCTGACACCACCAGCTCCCTCACTGCAGTGGTAAACACAGAATCAGAGACGGTGCCAAAAGAGTAGTATGGTAACCACTGGGTTGGCATGGCAACCAAAAGACTGGTAGAGAGAGTGGAGCAGGTCAATATCGACATACAGTGATTTAATGGGGCCAAATGAAATAGTTGAAAAAAAAATAAAATCTTTTACCTAATTATAACTAATTGGGTAAATGAAACTGGTTTTACGGATTTAAAAAAATGTATAACGGGGGGCAAAGACCATACTGTTTTCCATGCATTTCTCTTGTTTACCTAATTTACAACAAATGCATACAAACACCATTCAATGGCTTGTGATTCATTGTGGTATAAAAAAATCCCGAAACCTGCAAGAATTGATTTTTTGGCCACTTTGGAGCAGAGCGAGCTGTGAACACAACACTAACATATCATCACACATCCATCAGACACATAGCAACATTAGCATTTATTTGGAGCAGAGTTTGCGTCCACCTGATGAATGTAAGTCCAATATTCACTCTCCTTTTAGCTCTGTTTTAGTCTCCACTAACCCCTGAGGGAAATATCTGGCTCTTATGCTGCTAGGAGAACCTACGGTGGCCATGAAACACGCAAAAAACGCAAATGGCCCTCTCTAGAGCTAGTGCTTGGTTTGTCCGTTCTGGGCTACCTATAGAAACATGGCGGGCTCCGTGGAAGAGGACCCACTCCCTATGTAGATATAAAGGACTCGTTCTAAGCTGATGATTCTTTCATGGGATTATACACTAATTAAAACTTATCATATTCCATTTCTGCCAAGTCCGTTCCGCTAGATGCTACTAAATTCTACACACTGCACCTTTAATGCCAGCTCAATGATGATATTGTCCTTCAGGGAGGAGAAACTGACCATACGAGTTATTCTTGTTTGTAGAAGCCCAGCATGTCTCAGCACATTCCTATTGCTTACATTCTACTGGCTTCACACTCACAGCACACGTTTCCTTCATCTGGCAAAAATGGCATCTGAGCAGTCTGCCATAAAATGTGCCAGCAAAGTACATTTTCACATTTTGCCAAATATTAGTCAAAATAACAAAAAGAAAGAACAGTTAAGTGTTTTTTTTTGTGCAAACTTTAGGAGTTTGTGTGATAGAAGAAAAACAAGATTAAAGGGAAAAGATGTACAGTATTTTAAACTGCATGAGAAAAGTAAGGACTTAGAAGTCGTGTGAAATCTTCTGCGCAACGACGATCCTGTTATATTATTTATTAGTTCATAAATAATAAATGAAGACAAGACACATTACTGAGGGAGCTGGAAAAAAGGTTGCTATGTGACACCGGCTGCTGCAGATAATTCCTTCCTTACCAGCCTGTGTTGGAGTTGTGATGATCGCAGTTGCAGTCACCGTGGGTGTGCTGACATCACTGCTATTGGAAGACGCAGCTGTATCAAAGGTGTCGTCCACCGTTGAGTTTTGTTGTGAGGGAGCCGGAGCGGTGTCAGCGCTCACACTGGTTAACTGACTGACGTGCTTTTGGGTTGTATGAGGAAAAGCGATGGCGCTGGGTACTGTTGGACTTGGGTGAGCTGTTTCCAGTTTGGTGCTTTCCTGCAGAGATGGTTATAAATGTTGAATTTTGAATGATGTGAGAAAGTCAGAATAACAAGGTGCAACGTTTGAAGCGGAATTTCCAGGTGCAGATTTTATGTAATTTATTTTTTTGCACTCCCCAAATCTACAACCACACTCCTATCTGACTAACTAATTAGTGTGATTGCAAGAAAGAGGGTGGGAATGATTTGAGAAAGAACTTAATTCATGGTTCGTACATAAGTCTATAAGCCTAACAAATCCACTGAAACAAGCCAACAATGTAAAAATCAATATAAACATTAAAAATTTAACCCATATTCTGTGTAGTTACCGTGCTGATAAGCTGTCCTGTAAATGGTTTGTGGCTTCCTGCATGACGAGCCTTCCTGCGTCTTGGTGTGACCGGACCCTTAAAGAGACATTACAAAAAACAAATAATTTTAGAAATTTTTTCACAAATGAACTGAATATTTCCGATTTCTACACAGCATAAAGTATAGTTAGGCTATTAGCTTTAATTCAGGATTCACCGATATAGCCTTTTCTCTCCCAATACTAATTCCGATACTTTAACTCAGGGTACCTGCTGATATTGATTCCTGATCCGACACCAGCGCTCTTATTTCCCACATTTAAATCTGTATACCACAGTGCATGAACTCACTGGATTGTTTTACGTCAGGTTACATAAAAATGCTGCTAAAAACTAACTTGGTGGCTCGCTGTGAAAAATTCTGCTAGCAGAAAAACTGAATTTTTTAAAAACACTGACGTACAGCCAATACTCGATCAGCTTAATTAGGCAAGTATCACCCCTGTGTCCCTTGCTTTAATTGTAAAACAACATGCTAATCTTCTGCTCTAAATATATGATGAATCTATCTCTCTTCCAAATAAGAGAAAATCAGCAGAGGTAGATTTTTTTTCCTGTTTGCATTACCCTCACCAATGGCAGTATCATCAGAAGAGGTCTAATGGTCAACCAGCAGCAGCCATACCTTGGAAAGCTGCTGAAGGAGGCCGAGGGACTCCTGATGAGGCTGGGGCAGAGAGGAGATGAGGCAGCCCCTCGTACGGGAGCAGCTGAGAAGCA
Source organism: Thunnus maccoyii (assembly GCF_910596095.1). Lineage (NCBI taxonomy): Eukaryota > Metazoa > Chordata > Actinopteri > Scombriformes > Scombridae > Thunnus > Thunnus maccoyii. The sequence continues at coordinate 10,140,052 of NC_056547.1, forward strand.
CACAGCGCCCGCCGAGGCTCCACACGGCGTTACAGTTCGGCTTCAAGCAGCAGGACTCCCAACATGTTGCCCCGGCTCTCCCGTCTGCCAGAGGATGCCAACCAAGGCTGATGATGCTGCTCCAGTGGATCCCTAGCACCCCGCCGGTCACCCGGCAGAGATTTGCAGACACACCTGAAGGGAGACAGAGTGCAGTGAAGGGTAACACCCTCATCTTTTACTGAATTACTGCAGCGATAATTGAAGCCATCACATTACCTGACAGCTTCGCAACATGTAATTATTCTGATAGTAAAAACAGCTTGTCAAAATGTTATAGCAGCCATTGTTAAAAGACAAAACTCTTTCTACCATGGTGAAAAGAAAAGGAAAAGGAGTTGCTCCTGAAACATGGATGAATGAGAATATAACAGCTAACAGTTATGGACTAGTTGCCCCACAGAGAAATTCTAGAAAGAGTGTAGTGTAGTTTGTAGTTTGATCAAAAGGATCTGCCAAAGGCAACAATATGGATCTACCGCTGGGCAGTGCTTCCCAGCCTTTTCAAGATTTCACTCATTTATATCAATCAGGGCATTGTTGGTTACTCTTGGCATTGTCAAAGGCAGAGGGGCAGAGTGAAACCCATATTGAATTCCGGTCCCGGCTAGTGAGACTTTTCACAGATTAGGCTCTGACTGAACATTTCTCAGAAAAGCCGACATGAAGCCACAGATCGAGCAGTCAGCCAAGTCAGCAGCAGAGAGAGGAAGTGAGGCTTTTCCCTGACAAAACAAGACACTGATTAAAACCCAAAGCACATTATGCAGTATGCACAAAACCCCACCCTCTGAGCCAGACCATATCAGACTCATATCAGTAATACATCAGTCTGCTGCTACAGTTAGCTGCCCCAATGTGTGTGCGTTCCTCCTTAAGAGCATTACTTTTGGTGATAAAACTATTCTTATTCAACCTTTTGAAGCATGAAATGAGTTTGATTCAATTCATCCGCTGTCCAAGATGGAAAATTCATTGTGTGGCAAAGTACAATAAAAGAAACAGACTACAGTCGTAACACCTGGAGAAATTTGAGTTTTTATTTCCCCTGTACTCATATGAATGGCAACAAAAAGATAACAGCCAAACTAACTGTGAAAAACAGCCAATGACAAAACGAGTACAGCTCAGCTGAGTCACTCTGTCAATTAAAAAATCTGCAGCCCCAATGAAAAAGCACTTAGACTGGTTTTCATTTCTGTTTTGTAGTCCTGAAAGGTCATCCCAGGACAAGGACCAAAGGGAATCACGTTGTTTGCTGTCAGCGCTAACGTCAGTGACATTGCAATTCCTTGGATTGCTATGCAATAAAAAGCCACCCCACACCTTGCAGTTGAATATATTTAATGTGAATCATAGCAGCAGGAAATGTTGCGCTTGCATCAGCAGTTACTCAATACACATCTGATACGGCAGTAGGAGGGTGAACAGTAAACAGCGAGGCTGTTATCAATGAGATAAAACAACAAACAGTAACACTGAACTACATGCATCCGTCATGCGTAGGAAGGCAATCTGAGTCCAGCACGGGATTGGCAGACTCTGCCACTAACAAGGAAAACAACTAGAGAGGCAATCACAGAGTGAAAAAACATTGAATGGCTATTGCTAAAAAATGCAGACCACAAATAAGCAGCAAAAACAGAGTTTGAATTCATGAAAATCTTAAGAATTATAATTTTAAACAATCTTTACAATAATATTTCTAGATATTTTTTAGATAAGATTCAGCTGAAGGGTAGTTAGCAAAGAGCTTGTCCTGCTTTTCAACTAATGGCGGCTTTGAAAGAAAAAAACAAACAAACATGCAGTTCATCAGTCCATCTCAGACAGCGCTTTTACCACTGTTTGCCACCACAGCAACGCTAGAGTCAAGGGTGACTTTAAGGGACGTCAGTGTAACTCAAGTCTGGGAAAACAAAGGTTTTGTTTCGCACAAAAGCACTATAGTTTGTTTGAGAAAGGATCCTTTGGTCTCTGTTTAGTCATCCCACCCCTCGCGTCCACTCCTCTTGTGTCCACCACCCCTCAACACCCACACACACACACACACATACACATGCACAAATGTCTACTCACAGAGCCCCTATTGTTCTGTTTCACATTGTAACCCACTGAGCGGAGTGGCATCAGAAAGAAGGCACATACACACACAGTAGGGGTGCCAACAGTCCTCTGTCTCCCCGCCTCAGATTAGAAGGACAGTAAACACCAACTGACAACCTAAAACCATCAAAGTATCATAATAAGATTCTAAGGACAATGAAGACCCACCCTGAGTAATCAAAGGCGTGTGAATATACTGTACAGAAAAGCGCTGGTAGTTAAACAGGCACAGATGTATGAGTTGCCTAATCAGTTTTCTGTCAATAAATGTGGTTTGGCCATTTGAACGCGGGGTGTCAATTGGTTTATTTTACCTGTCGAAGGAGCCAAGAGCCAGAGGTAGGTCAGCGGTAGGAGAAGGAGGTGAGGTAAGCTCCAGGTGAGCAGCTTGCGGTGTGCATAGGACATTTTCCTAGGACCTAGAAAGAGGAAACAGAACTATGGTAGAGCACGGTTCACTGGACACAAATGGGGTGTTAAAGCCATGTAAAATTACTACATAATAAATCTTTAACAAGGCAAGGTGTACTAGAATTAATGATGGGATAACCACGGAAGCGCCAACCAAAATTACTCACCAACACCTCTGACATTTAAGTAATTTCAGAGGCAAGTACTACTGACTGACTCATGCTAGCTACTCTGTGAGGCTTTATTTCACTAATTCAGCACTACACACAAAGTATAGCTGAGCCTGATGGGAATGTAATTAGATTTCGTCATAAAATCAAGTATTGGACAAAGCAAAGTTTGAGCTAATGATGGTGCTAGCAGAAAAGTCAATGGGATCACCCAGTTCATCCTGAAGGGGATGTGAACATTTGTACCAAGTTTCATGGCAAATCCATCCAATACTCGTCGAGACATTTCACTAAAAGCTACATCATGGTAGCGCTAGATTAAAAGACTTAAAAGAGGATCACTTAAGTCATTAGGATACATCCTATTGGGAGCCATGAATGTTTGCCAATTCAAGTAGTTGTTGAGATATTGTTGTCTCAACCAAAGTAGTGTATTGACGACAGACAGAACGACCGACATCGTCATCCACAGAGTCATGCTGCTAAAATAGCTAAAAAGGTTACAGAGTCACTTAGTGAGATGACAGAAGAAGAGAAACAGACTTGAGGTTGTTTGTATTACATTGCAGTAAGGATAACATTGAGCTTTTAGACTTCGCCCTTCGACCACTACAAGCAGGTCTGACTTCCATCCCACTCAAAAAAATAACAGCTGTGAAGCCAGCTGACCAGTCGAATGTACAGTTAGTTTACTCTCAAGCCTGCCTAAAGAAACCAAGCACACACGCCAAATGAAAAGTGCAACCTGCAAAACACGCCAAGTTTACCTTTCTCCCGTCCAGGCGGTGGAAGAAAGAGATGTGGGAAGAGAGAGTGAGGAGTTAGGTTGGCAGCGAGGTGCTGTGAGGTGATGGGTGAAGACGGGTCAACACCAGCACTCTGTGGAAGAGATCCAACATGGCCGCCACTGGGGCCTTCACAGGCTCAGCTGCTCAAACACAACGCTAGGGAGGGAACAACAGAGAAAGAAAATGATTTAATACGTCAATTATTTAATTCTTTTCACATTAGGATGGACATGTGTGACCATACAGGGCTGGGTGGTGATTCGTAGTTACTGTATAATGACAATCAGTGCAATTGGATCATAATTTGATCATAATGTGTTGGCAGCTTTAAAAATTCTGTTTTCCACATTAATGGTACAAAGGAAAATATCATTAAAAATGAACAAAATTAGCTTTTGATGTTTTTGTTTAACACATGAGAAGAGTTTTGTCTGATGAAATGCATAACAGTGGGGTATAATTATCAGAAAAATGTTCTTATTCATATTTTTATAGTGACTTCATCCATATAACCCAGCCATAACATCAAGATGTTCAAGTATGTTCTTTCCTACATTGATTACTGAGAGAAAAGAGCACTTTAGCTCTTCAGAAAAGTACTCTGAAGAGCTTCAACAACACATGAGTCTCATTACGAAAGTTTAGACTAAACCACTTCAACTGAAGGTACTGGAGAGAACACAAAAGGGAGGAATGGTACATGAACTGTACTGTTATAGATGGATCTGAGGATTACAAGATGATAATTGATTATATGACACTACATCATGAATTGATTAAACTATTCAAGAGGACAAAAATAGCAGAAGAAGAAAAATAAAATCAGTTTGGTGATCTGTTGGAAACAAATACTCCAGAGCTTCCCGTTAGAGAACATTTCAGTCTACTGTCTTCTGTTGTAATTATGACATAGAAAGAAATGTTCTCTGCTTGAGTGTAGCAATAATACAACAAGTTAGTCTCATTATGCAACCATTCTGCTAATATCCTGTAACTTTAAGGAGGTACTGCATAACTCACAATCCTGTGAGCACTGTCCTTTAAACTATTAGCTGAAGCGACACTGAAGTGAAGATGAAAAAGACAAGAAAATGTGACAGGTGTCAAGTCCCACTGTCTTAGCCAAAGGGCATACATCAGCACACTACGCAAAGCACACAATCTAAACTACTCAATCTGTCCTTTGTTGCCTTAGGTGTTTAGTCTTTAAGGTTTACAACCTATTACTTGCAGTACGCGTTTGTGGTGAATATGAAAATGAGTTGGAGGATTGCTGCATGCCTGAAAACCACAAGCTCTTATTTCTCTCCTTTGCAGTCGCAGCACTATTATCAGATAAATGCATCCTTCAGTGATCCTCCATACTATTGTTTAAATGAGTCTTTTCTATGTGGCACTCAAGAGGGTTGGACTCAGGTCAGACCCACATGGGAGACACGAGTTAAACATGGTACTTGATGTAAAAGGGGTATGAATGATTGCACAATATATAATCTGACAGCGCAGTACATAAGATTACATAGTGTATATGAAATTATGCCCGAGGCACAGACCATCCAGGGTTGACATCACAGTGCTAAATGTCCTTTCCTCCGGTTGGTGTAATGAGGAAGATTCTAATTTTAAAGTAATCAGTAATGATGATTCATCATATTAGATTAGAGAATGATTAATTTGCTAAATGAGATGACGCCAAAAAAAGGAGCAAGACTCGGACTGTTGGACTCCACTCATGGGAAAGTTAAACATCAGCCAACATGACTGTGTTGTTTCGGGGTACCGAAGCAAATTTTGCTCTTTTAAAGGTAACGTAACACGTTAGCAAAGCTGGTTTATGATTTGACGTGGAACACATGGAGTGAGTCTGAGTGAAGAAGCCATACTCTCACTTTTTTCCCCCCTCTCAAATGTTCATGCAAGTTCTTACAGCAGAAGAGGGAAAAAAAAAAAGGGGGGGCGTGAACAGTACAAGTTCTGGGACACTGTGTTCAAGACGTCTGCAAGCCTTCTTCTTCACAATGTCTCACCAGGAGACCACTATGGGGCAATCTGGTAACAAATCAAGCAGCTTTCACGAGCATCTGCTGTGCAAACAGTCTGTAAAGGTAAACTAGACGCTATACATCCAGATTTGGTAGGAAATTATGTTACTCAGTGAACATTGGTCAGTTTTTTTTTTAAATCTGCAAATGATAATGATATATTATCCTTTACAGAATTACAACTTTGTAGGATTCAAGGTAGGTGATAAAAACATTGAGATTGTAATTTCATGATAGCAAACAGTAAATCTGCTACAACTATACTAGATCTGTTAAAACTGTGCAAGAAAGATGCTATTTATACACACAGACTCACTATATATACATAAACGATCACCGTAAGCTATCAGGTAAGTCATTTGTATAACTTTGTAAACAGTAACGGGGGGGTGAAGTGTATTATTTGGAATGAAGTCTTTCATATGATAGCAATCTCTTCCACACATGCACAACATAAACCGCTGACACCAACCTCTATGGTCTGCCTCCATATGTGAATTTGCATTCCTGCGCACACACACACGCTTGAGCTCCAGCAGCCTCCTCTGCTATAATCAGCAGCAGCTCAGTCAGTCCAAAATCCACGAAGTCATTTGTCCTCCTCTTGCTTGTTTTTCAGTCCCAGGTAAAGCCACCAAAGCAGGAAGAAAAAAAAGATCCAGGTAAAAATAATCCAGACAAAAACAATGTGAGGGATTCAGTCACGTTTTTTCCTCCTTGCTGAAGTCACAACTAAGTGGATTCAGCTTCTTTTTTTTTTTCCTGCGCAGCAAATGCCAAGAGGCTGATGGTGGTTTGAATGTGTGCAGCAGCAGTAACGCTCAGGTGCACTCGGTCACCTGGGCTGATGACAGCTCAGCCATTATAGACTTTTCAATGGCTACTTTTCCCTTGAGAAGCTTCTGCAGAACAATGATCTCTGTGACCAATAGACCCCTTACATCCAGGAGGACAAGTTCTCTCTCTCTCTCTCTCTGCCGATTTCCTCCTCCTCCTCTTTCTCTCTCTCTCTCTCTCAGTTGCAGAAGTCAATAGCACAGTTGTCAGCGCTGTATTGGCTTCTAGGCAGACAGGTTGGTGGAGCTTTCTCTTTAATGACACCAAATCCCACGCACAATCTCTTCAGGCTGCTGAAAGGAAATAATAAGTTGTTTTTGTTTTTTTTATTTCTCTCCCAAACTCAGAGTCCTGGAGCAGTCAACAAAAATAATAACATTTTGCAAAGACAATTACAGTGATATCTTGACAAAACTAAATATTCTAACCCTCGGATACATTTTAATCGGGTGCAACACAAGTATCACAAGTATAAAGAGTATAAAGAATATATCAGTTGAAGCTTAGCTTACCTGAAGTGCAACAACTGACTATTTATAAGCCCACACTATTAGTTAACTTCAAATAGATTTTTCACCTGATGATAGGGAGAGTCCAGACATTTATAAAATTAAAAAACTAAAAGCCTTTTAATTAAGTTTACTCTGGCTTAATAATATTGTTCTTTTTTGTCATTTTTTTCCTGATTTGCTATACTAATTTTGTCTTGCAGAAGTAGCACATAGGAACAATAATAAAATATTATGTGTTACACTCTTTTACCACTTTCAACTTCTCATTTTTTTTGTTTTTGACTATTTAATTTGTTTGTACTTATTGCTATCACTGATTGTTTTTTCTGTTCTGCATGTTACTTTTCCTGCATATATTTTTTTCTCCATTTTGTTTACTAATAGATGAGTCTGTATTGAAATGTCTTTTCTTGCCAAGCTGCAAGCCAAATTTCCCAGTATCTATAACTATTTTTGACACTTAATCAGTTAAACGATTAAGCAATTAAAGTAATAAAATAAGTGCATGATTGACGGCTTGAATGAGGAACTGTCAATCAAATGCAAACGCATGAGTAAATGCACTGAAGACAATTCATCCAAAATGGTGGGCTCGTGCATAATGTATTTTACAAGACTGAAAACAGATTTACGAAAAACAGGACGCCTCTAGCAGTCAGATAATTTAATAGAGGCCGATAGCTCTAGCCTGCGCAGTCCACTGCACTATCACCAAATTACAAACGAGTGACGGTTGATTCAATAATGTGATACATCGTTTCTACTAGATCCTTTTATACGAGGCATACTGAGGTCCGAGCGCTGAGACGGGAAAGCTGAGGTAGAACACCTTTGGGTATTTCACCTGTATAATCCAGGATCACACGCGTTTAAGGCACCTTGAGGCTAACAGCTGCTGGCATCTCTCTTTCACCTCACGCAGAGTCACGGATTCATCCTGTGCGTTTTTAATGGCAACTGTCACGACACCATTAAAGAATTAAAGTGTAACACGGACACACAGACAACAGAAAAACGGCACCGTCTTACACTTTCGGTCCGTCGCTTTGGTGTGTTGGTGTCGTCGTCGTTGTTGCTGTTGTCCGCTGTACAGTGAATTAGGTCAGTGTCCCTCTCGCTTGTACAGCTGATGTACCTTTTAACTGTCAAGTTAGCCAAAATGATAAACAACGCTTCCGCTGGCTGGAATTTTTAAAATAAAGTACTTAATGGCATAGCCGTTGGAAGGTTTTGCAGGCGATAAAGGCACAATAATGACTATTAACAATACATACAAGACGGCGGATATAGTACACTAAACGACGCTACAAATTATATTACATACATAACGTACTTTTTTGAATTCTAGTTTTGCTTCTCCACCATCTTGAGTGAACGGTTGACGTTAATCCGACTACTTCCGGCCTGCGCCACCTGCTGACCGCTGTCAAGGCGAGCTCAACAAAAATAGCCAAGTTTCTGCGTTTTATCGAGCGTCATGTCCGTGGTGTACTTGGTGCGAAAAGTATGGGAAAAAGAGTAAAATGGTTTTTCTTCTCCTTGAAAATCACACAGCTTCGCTTCTTCAGGTCGTGTCTAGATGGTAACCCTAGATTCCCCAAACTCTCGCGAGAGTTGTGCGTTTTTCCTGCATAATGTGCGCTGTTTGTCACTGTATGAGAATAATTATGATGTATGATGTGACAAGGCTGTGGTTAAGGTAAAGGTTAGTTTTAGGCGCAAAAAACAGTTAGTTAAGGATAGGGACAGTTCATGGTTTGGGTTAAAATAATTACTCTCGCGAGATCTTTCGCAAATCTAGGGTTACCCTCTAGGCACGACCGCTCCTCCGCCGTTACCACACGGAGCAAAATGGCGTCGTCACCTTCCAACTATCCCCGCTGCTATTGGTTGACTGACATTGTTGGACCGTTTTCATTGGTTTCTTTCTTTTATTTTGACAGGTTACTTCCTGAAGGTGCTCACGAGTTGTTGTCGCGCGCTAAGAGCTGTTGAGAGGGTTGTCAACAATGTAAGTTATTTTATAAACGTTTTATGATTCAAATGTTACATCCCGAATTGTTGCCAACCGTTACTCAGAATAACTCATGCAAATCAGCTGAAAACCATTGATTTGGCTACTCTCGTTGCCCCATAACAGTGTGGAGCTAATCAATGACATGATTGACCGTTTGATTTTCAAGTCCCTTTTAGAGTTCACTTACTTTATTATTGCTCTCTTCTTGGTTAAACAGAGGTCACAATGGCTGACAGCGCCGAAGTTACACCTGTCGTGAGCTGCCAGCCTCCTTGTCCTGGAAAAGAAGAGCAGGGAGGAGGAGGAGGAGAAGGTGAAGGTGGAGGATCCTCAGAAAGGGACGCAGGAGGTGGTTTGACTGATGCTCAGAATGACGTGTTGGAGAAATGTCTCCATGCTCTCAAACACGCTAAAAATGATAGCCACACATTGGCTGCACTTCTGCTGGTAAGAAAATAGGGTGCGAATTACACACAATTATACCACTATGCTAGATTTCTTCTCCATCTGATCACAGAGCAACAATATAGTTCATCCCCCCCCCCCCCCCCCCCCCCCGCATTACAGTCGTCTTACTGACTTAACTGCTGCACAAAGTGAGTTGAAGACACACCTGCACACATGGCAGAGAATCATCAGATACCTGGATAAGCTGTTTGCATACAACAATATCCCAGTTTCTATTGGAGCAAACCAGATTGACATATTTGGTTTCTCGGGTTAAACCTTCTAGAAACCAGGATATGACATTTACATGTGCAAACACATAACTGGTATACTTAAAAAATCCAATGCAACCAGGATACTATTGTGCACGTAAACACAGTCATTGATAGTTTACCAACTGTTTGCACTATGGCTTACTAGAATATAATGTACTTAAGTCTAGATATATCTGTGCTTCTGTTTATTTTAACCACATGTAGTTACTATTTACATGGACTACAAACTTTTAATATTAACCAGATAAAGATGTAAGCAAAGTGCTGATTTTATTTTTATTTTTTGACTCACTTGTAGTATTATTTAGCCATGCAGATGATTTAGTTTTGTTTTTATATCTAGGTTTTGATTCAACAGTAACATTTCCAAAACTATGTTCGAGTTGCGGTTGATAATCCACACACCTTGCTGTGAACATTGGAATTACGTAATACTGAAGAAATAGCACAGAGGAAAACTTTAGAGTCTGTTCTCTGGATTATCCAGAGTAACAGAGACACTGTTTCTAGAAAGAGATGTTACTGTAGACTTTTTTGTTTGATGTTTTAAGTACGACAAATTAAATTCTATTCACCTACATTGTGTCAGGGTGGAGGCAGAAATGTGTCATAAGCTGAGCAGATAAAACCAAAACTAAAAGAAGATTTAAGTGAGAAAATGTTTGTTTTGGGGTTTTTTTGCAATTTGGATGAGCCGACCCTTTAATCCAAGTAAACTCAGAAGAATAGAGACCGTGTGTGTGACAAGACTGCGACCTATCTTATTTTCCTCTCTCTGTCTGCAGATCACTCGTTTGTGTCCAGCAAGCCAACTAGACAAACCCACCTTGAGGCGCATCTTCGAGGCAGTCGGCCTCAACCTTCCAGCTCGGCTTTTGCTGACAGCAGTCAGGGGGAATGACAACTCCGGTTTACCCCCACATGAACTCTTGTCATTGGGCACGGCTCTGTTGTCTGCCCTGAGCACAGATCCGGACATGGCCTGTCAGCCCCAGCTCCTCACCACAATCCCGCTTCTTCTGGGCATCTTAGCAAACGGTCCCATGAACCAACAGAAACAGGCAGCAGAGGAACAGAACCAAGCCGGAGAGATGGGGCCGAGTCCAGATAGTAAAATCCACTTGGCAGAGATTTCAAACCCAGGAAGTAATTCCGCCAATGTGGCCAAATTGGCAAGAGAGACTGAGACAGGCAAGCAAAAGGGGGACGATAACAGTGCAACAAATGGAGTATCAACCCCTCAAGAAGCCTCACCCTCCTCCAAGCTGGACGAGGCCTTGGCAGCTGACTGCTACCAGGTTCTGACAGCTGTGTGTGCCTTACCCAAGGGTCCTGACCAGCTGCTGAGCAGGGGTGCTGTCCCGGCTCTGTGCCAAGCAGTGGAACAAAACCAAACCTACAGCCACAAGAGGGGGCTTGCCTTGCTTGGTTGCCTTCTGTCAGGTAAAACCAAAGACAAAGCATGGAGTAAACACCCTGCAGAGCTCCTCGCTCTGCTGGTCAGGCTCTCTAAAGACTTCTGCCAATCCAAAGACCAGACCAAGCTGGATATGTGTTCCCAGTTGGTGCAGTTTCTCCCCCCGGCGGGAGTGGAAGTGGAGAGAGAGGAGCTGAAGGGAGTCGTGAGCCGTGTGTGGGGGGAATTGAGACCCATGATGCAGGCTAAGTTGACGCCGAGGCAGATCGGGCCAATCCTGGTCCTCTGTGCGTGTCTGCTAGATTTGTATGGTTGGGAGCAGGTGGGACCACCGAAATTCTGCTGCTTACTGGTGAACCGGGCCTGTGTGGAGGTCAGAATGGGTTTGGAGGAACCACCTGGTAATGATCTGAGCCCAGAGCTGCAAGACACAATCACAGGTAGTTTGCTTATTCAAATTCCAAAGCTGAAGCCACAGGAATAGTTTGCTTGTTTACTGTTTGTCCTCTTAAGTTTGAGTCTCTGGAAGACAAGCGTATGAATCTGATGCTGTTTAGCAATCAACTTGGAAGTCCTGGGTGTTGGTTCTCCACAAGAACCACGATACACCATAAATATTATGTCTTATGGCAGCAATCCCAGATCCAGATCACCACAAAAATCTTAACAGCTGATGCTTGGGCCACGGGCTAGATGTCAGACAAAACTGTGTACCACATTTTCAGATGTCTTAAGACACAGATTGATGAAAATATAATCAAACAACCCTAACTCAAGGTCCACTCGCTCTGTTGTCCTGGAGCTTTCAAATGCATAACACTGTCCTCGTGAACAGATGGAGTTTTCTCAGTTGCCATGGAAACGTAGATGATCAAAATTTCCAGGCACCTGTAGGATTTCTCATCCATGTTGATGTAAAAGCTTAGCTTGAAGGGTAATGTTTGACCTTTGAAACAGCAGTAGACAGAACAAACACATATTTTGTCAGCACTGTTTGCATTGTTGTTTCCTAGATCAACCGTGTCAAGCTCATATTTCCATCTTCTTTGGATTACAACAGTGTTAAACAGTAAAACCATGACACAAAGCGTCCAGCCCACACTACTCCCTTGATCATCTTCCGATTTGAAAGTTAAATATTTGCGTCTATCGCTCTAACAATAACAATAAAGGTTAATGATTTGCTGTTGTTGCTCATAGGAGACAAGTAGTCTTGAACTTGAACCATTAATGCATAATGATAACACCAATAGTGGGTCATAAACTAGGTAGCACTGTGAAACTATGCACGTGGTAAAACATAATTAACTTCTTTATTTATTTAAACTGCATCTCGTCATTCCCAGGCTGTTACAGGATCATGGAGGCGGCCATAGAGCAGGCCTGCTGTCTGGGCGTCACGCAGACCGCCGCACCTCCTCAGAGCTCCGTCTCCACGCTCAGCCTGCAGCAGAGCAGGCAGGTCCTCGGCGTGCTGGAGGAGGCCTTCTCTGCTGTAATGTACCACTTGCAGCAGGTGAGAGGATGATATTTAAGCTTCTTTATTCCGAATGAGCTACTCGTTGCTGCTGCTAGAAAGACCAGTCAGTGAAAGAGGGCAGCAAACTGTTCCCAGCTTTAATGATATGAAATTCCTGCCCCTTATCTCTTTCAATATTTTGAAGTCCCACACTAATGCTTATGTTCTCTGTGCTGTAAAAACAGTAAACTTCCTCTGAGTTCAGTCCTTCCTCTCTTCCTGTTCTCCCAAGGTGGACCAAAGTCGCTATGGCAACCCTTTTATTTTCGCCACATTCCGCTCTCTGTGCTCATGGCTGGCAGAGGAGACGTCCTGTCTGAAGGAGGAAGTGACCGGACTGCTGCCGTTCCTGATCGGCTACTCCCGGAGCCACATGCAGGGAGAGAGCCAAGAGCAGCAGGGCCTCTCCGACTGGATGGCCGACATGTCCGTCGCCGAGGAGAGAGCGGCCTGGACGGGCAAAGAAGCTCTGAGGTAAAAAAATGACAACACGCATCAGAGGGAATCACCTTTTTTTTTTGGTTTAAAACAGTCACATAAACAGTGGATGTTTTTATTCCTCCACGTCGGCGAGGCGTACAACCTCAAGGCCGTATTTCTAGTTTATCGTGCTCTTTTGTTGTCTTTCGTCTTCACTTGTATGTCCCGTTTCTTTCAGTGTAACAACATTCTTGTGAGCTCAGTCATTTAAAAACAATAGGTGACATGTTATTTTCCCTAAACTCTTCCTCAATGCTGTAAGATGAGCTCTGTTTTGTTTTGATTTGTTTGAGAACAGGCAAACACTTAAGGGCTGTATCTAACTGAAACAGTTTACCAGGTAGTTTAACAGGTAGTGTAGTGGGTGATCCTTGATAGAAATGTGTAATTTCTCACTCCATATTTTGTGCTGCTTTGATAAATTGTTAAGATATGTAGAGCTGCAATTAATCAGCAACAATTTGGTAATTGTTCAATTATTTAGGTTGTTTTTTTAAAGCAAATATGTCAAAAATGTGATGGTTTCAGGTTCTCAGATTTGAGAATTTGCAGCCTTTCCTTGTCTTACATTATGGAAAATTGCATATCTTTGGATTTTGGACTGTGGTTTGGACAAAATATGACATTTAATGACATCTCCAGGGACTCTAGGAAATTGTGATGGATGTTTTTCACTGTTTTGATGTTTTATAGAATCAATGAATCAAAGAAATGAGAATAAGCAATTATTAAAATAATTGTTAGTTTCAGCCCTAATAACATCCTATTTTTCTTCCTAAGTGCCCTAAACCACAACACAATTAAGAAAATGAATACATCATCATAATATCAATGTTATCTCTATTTTATTTTCTCTCTCTGTCTCATCTTCGTCCTCCCTCTCTCTCAGGTATCTCCTCCCAGCTCTGTGCCACCTGTCAGCAGAGGAAGGTCCCAGAAAGGTGCTGCTGACCCTCGACACCCCGGCGCTGCTGGTGGACTTCCTGTCCCAGAGCTGGACTTCCCTGAGGGGGAAAAGTGGAGTGGCATCAGCAAGAGACCCCAGCATGGAGACAGCCTGCTCGGCCCTCCTCAACTTCACCGTCACAGAGCCGGAGAGAGTCAGGTAGCTGCTTGCATAGCATATTCATGTTAGCATCAGTTTATCATAGTGCAAATTCCAAATTATTTTTTCTCTTCTTGTTTGTTTTCTAGGAAGGACCCATGTTTCAGAACTCTGGAAGCCCTTCTGAGTGAAACGCTTCCTGTTTTGGTGCATAAACCCCGCCTCCTGGTCCTAGCAGCAAATTACTGCACTTTGGGACTAATGATTGGCCGACTTAAATCAGCTCCTACAGGTTAAAGTGGTTTTGATTATTCACACACTTGATACCAAATATTTTGCAGTTGACCTCAGCTGCTCATGCAAATACACTGTGTGCTAGATTACTACAATTATACAGTAATTCTACAGTATTATACTGCAGACCTATAATGTTGTTTTAGTACTATTCAGTGGTAATTGTGTTTCTCTGCAGTGTTATTGACAAGGTTTCAAGTGACAGTGTTTTTGTAATTGACTTCTTTCACAGCAGACATTTGTCTTGTCATAGCAGGAAGGCACAGGTGGAACTAACAATATTAATAGTAGCTTCATTTCATTTCGATGACCCAGTAAGCCATGCGAGAGCCAGCATGCATAACACTAAGGCTGTGGAACAGGCAAAGCTAAATGGAATCAAGCCATTAGTTAGACCTTTTAAAAGGATCAATAAATCCCACACGCTGTCGATCACTCGTACTTTATTTTCGACATTTCAGTCCTCAGACTTTCATCAGGGAATGTTCATTCAACATGAACGAGATCTAAAGACTGAAACCTTGTAAATAAAGTGAGCACAAGTGATTAACAGTGTGCGGGATTTTTTTGATCCTTCCACAGTCGCAGTTTAGCATCAGACGCACCCACCCACGAGATCTTCTGGAGCGTAGGAACTTTATAGGTTACCTATTAGTGATACCTTTGCCTTTCCTCCTATGGTATCCATGGGAATGCAGAGCACTGGGTTGGGCAGAGATGTCGTCATACACAAGACACAGATACAAAATGCGATGAATCAACATACTCTCTGTAATCTGAAAGGGGAAGTGAAGAAATCCCAGGGAAATATCATCCAACTCTGTATTTCTACACTGTGTGTCTCTTTGAGCTCATTGTTTTGGCTTTAAAGCTGCTCTGTATGCATCGATTTCCAGCAAACAAAGCTCCAAATAGCAAGCACATCAGTTCAATTCAATACAACTTTATTTATCTCTGTAACAGCAATTGTATGAAGCAGCTTGCCACCCAGATCAACACACACAGTTGATAGGAAAGGAAGGAAAAGCTAAGATGCTAAGAACACTTTACTCAGGAGATGGTGGATACAAAACAGACCATGTAGACCCACATTCATCAAATAGCCAATAAAAAAAAGAGTCCATGCCATCTGGATGTGAAAGAGGACAGTTGTTTTCTAACCCAACAGCCACAACAACTACATATACTGTCCACAGGCTGAGGATATAGTGGTGTTTTTATATTTGTAGGCTTGTTTTGATGTGTTTCTGCCCCCTAGTGGCCACAGAAGTGATTAGTGTAACTTTCTTATTATTATGTAAGTAATGTGGGTTTTTTTTTCCTTGACATTTGGTTGGGACTCTTTTAGCATTTACAGTAGAAAAGTTATTTTTATCTCCTAGGGATGTATTATTTCTTCTTTTTTGTGCTTTGTACATTTTAAACTGGAACATAACTTTGCTTCAAAAATATTAGATCTGTTAAACATTTTTACATCAACTAAAGGTTAAATTTCCTCTTTTGTCTCCAGGCTCAGCGGAAGCGGGTCAGAGGCGGTTCTTCTCCACAGCTCTCCGGTTCCTCCGCGGAGCCCTGGACTCCGGCTCCGGCCCCGGACCGGTCAAGGTGAGCCTCAGCTGGGAGGAGAGTTGGGACGAGGCCGCGGAGCTCTGGAGGTTGAGTCTACAGGCTCTGGGAGGCTGCGTCCGCGCCCAGCCCTGGATCACCGCGCTGGTCAGAGAGGAAGGTTGGCTCAAACACACGCTGGCTATGCTGGCTCAGTGTAGCGCGCTACCCGACCAGCACACGCAGGAGGTGCTAGAAGAAGCCCTGTGCGCCATGGCGAACCAATGCACGCAATGTAAGCAGGAGATCGGAGACACGATGATGAGAAACCATAAAGGAGCTTTGAGCTCTATGAGGAACCTGAAGAAGTCGGTGGGAGTGAAGTGAAAACAAACTGCTGCAGACGGACAGTGAACTCTTTAACGGAGGTGAAAATCAAGTCGCACTTAGAAAATTAAAAAACAACACGACTATCACTGAAGCCAAACTGGTGTGTTTATTATTTATACCACTCTGACATGGATCATGTGTTACCTTTTGTGCCGAGGACAAAAGGTGTGTCTCCGTGTATCATATTTTCAGTGTAAAAGCACTCTTATTATCATTTAGTTTTCTTTATTTGCATGAAAGAGACAGCAGTTCTCGCCAGTGAATGTTGAAATGTAAATGCATTTAATAAAGAATTATTTTATTAGAGAACAGTAAGATTATTTTTTTTTGCCAGTTTTACTTTTACTTTTTGTTTTTCTTGTAGCTTTAATTGGACATCTTTTTTTGTTTAATTTATTTTATTTTTTAAAACCAACACCCAGTTGAACAGCTGCACTGCCTCCAGACGTTTACCAGCGGAGTAAATATCATACAGTTGTTCAAATCTGCATTAACTTCTTGTTTTCTCTTAATTACCACAAGATGGCGCGATGAGACTTTATGTGTGCTGAAGTTCTTGATAACCGACACACTTCCGCTCTCATTTATCCACATTTCTGCATGTTTTCTCGCTTATGTTTTTTCTTCTCCTGGATTCTAAAATAACTGAGTTGGTCATTTTATTCCGTTAAAATTGATGAGTGCAACATAAAAACACACAAATGATCAAGGAGGACAATTATAGAATCAGTCTTTTTTTTTTAAACTGGTTATGTGAAATAAAATAAATTCATTGCAACAACGATTTAGAGTAAAATGATCTTTTTGCTTTAACTTTTTCAAATAGTTTACCAATAACATATTAAATGTAATATTTATTTTAAGTCAAATTTGAAGAAATGTGTTATTTTCTGTTACTATTCAGGCTGACATGATTTAAATTTAGAGAAAGTTGTGAAAAAAATGATTGAAATGAACATTTTGTTCATATTGGTGGTTTCCTGCCTTGTTATTATCACCGGTGAGCCATTTTTTTTCATTCACTACTTCACCCCTGCTCCTATAGTGCACTCACAAACCGTGAAAACTTTTTCAGCTACCCCCTCCTGTCACCTCCCGCCCTCTTTTTTCCCCCCTTCTTACCCCCCCACCCCACCCCTCCCCTCCCTCACCAAACACCCGTCTCTTCTCTTTCTGACTCATCCATACAAACTCCTGCATCGTCTCTCAAACTAACTCACTCATCTCTGTACCCTCAGCCCGTCTCCTCTCCATCCGCCGCGTCACATTAACCCCCTCAGCTGCAAGCTCTGACAGCCAGGCCGAGCGCCACCGGCGGCACCATCATGCTCTGGAAATCCCGAACCAAGACTGGCGGTGCGCAGGTAAAAAAAAAAAAAAAAAGAAAGAAAGAGAGACACCCCCAAGTTTTCTGTTTTCATTTGCAGCATTTGTGGGTTTTGGCGTAAAAAAGGGGGCTGCGCATTGTGAGCCTGTTTGTCTGTTTTTTTTTAAAAAAGGATCTGAGCTCAGAAAATAATTTTAGTCGATATTTCAACCTGTGAGCGATTCAGTTCCTCTTTGGAAAAGACAGTCTTTGAAGTTTAAAGCTGAAAACTTCAAAGATTTTTGACCAAAGGGATGTGGATATCCGTGCGTAAAAACGACAAAAAGAAGAGAATATCATTTTCACGTTTAAAATGTGATTTTTGAGAAGTTTTTTCTCATGTCTCACTTATGTTAGAACATTTTTTATAGTGTCAATCGGTGCGTAAAAGCTAGAATATAATCCAGTGTCAGTGTTTTTTAAAAAAAGGAAACAAAACAAGTAAATGTAAAAGTACAGCGCGTGCACGCATTAAAGACTAATTGAATGAATATATCTCTTTAAGAGAAGTGGACCCTGTCGACCCCTCCCCTCATTCTGCCGGGTGCGCGCAAAACCTATAAGTAGTGCGCTCATGGAGAGGCTGGAGGACTCTGTGTGTGTTGTGCGCGTGTGTGTGTGTTATCTGGCAGCAGCTTTTCATTTGTGCGTAAAAAGAGCTTCCGTGAAACACGCGAGATAAGAAGAAGGGGGAAAAAAAAGTAAATAACACCTTGACTTTAATGGACCGTTAAACCAGCCCTGGATTTACATCTCGGAGCATTTGGTGACATCTTTCAGTGACTGGAAGCCTTCGGGTCCTGTTGAATTTTAAATTTGGGGGTATCCAGAGTGGTCCAGATGTTAATCCACACCTATTCGGCTATGGTGAGTTTGGTAAACCTTCATATTTTTTAAAAAAAAAAAAAGTATTATCGTCCCGTCATCCTTAATGTAAATTAATTTTAAGGAGTTTATTCTCTGTGTTTGACGTTAGTACACGAAACCTGGAAAAAACATGCATCCAATTTGCTTGAAAACAGCTTATTTAGAGTAAATTATCAGTATATATTATAAAGAAAAGATTTGATCAGTGTGCTGCATTTTTAGACGTGTGGCATCAACTGTCAGCTTGGAGAGAATAGCGATACTTGGTGATTTTTTTTTTTTTTTTTTTTTTTGCGTACAATTTTTTATTTAATTCTGGTAATTCTAAAATTTTTCTTCTCTTTCCATTAGCATGATGAGTGACAAATGTCCACACTTCCCAGTGTAGCTATTTGACACTGAGTTTACTGTAGTGGCGCCGCGCATCTGTCCGCGGAGATGCTCTTTGTCTGCGCAGTGTCACAGCAAGTGAGACGGACTGACAGTGAAGTGTCCAATTACTGCAAAAGACAAATTGTGACATGAAATAGAGGATGATCATCTTTCTGCAGGAGGGTCATTGAGTTTTATTGCTTTAAATATAAACTTTAGAATAAAATCAGGAGGAAAAAAAACAGACACACATACACAGTTTGGTTGATGCATGACAGATAAATGTGTGCGCTTTGAACCTGGCAGATAATGGACATTGTTCCACAACAGCATTGATCTGACTGACCCAGCTTTAAAAAATCCAATTTTATCAGGATGTGTGTGTGAGCAGAAATGTAGGCTAGTGGACTACATGTTTTTACACACACTAGGGGGGGGGATAACACAACACGCTGACTTTCCTGTTACATTAAAGAGGGCAAACTTCTAAATTAAATCACATTTGGCTCTCTGCGCCTTGTGTTCAACCTGCTTCTATTTTCAATTATGGGGGTCAATGTGTGGTTTAGTTGACACGCTGACAAGATTATTCACAGATGTAACCCCCCCACACCACCACCACCACCCCCCCTTCCCGGAGCGACGTGTTGTTGTTGTTGTGCATTACCTGTCCTTTGTGCAGTTTCTTGGTGGCCGTGACCTTTCTGACACTGTTCAGCAGCGATGCCAAAGGCTTCTTCTGCCAGCGCGCATCACTTCAAGCGCTGCTGCTATTTCCACCCCTGATAAAAATGGAAATACATTTATATATATGGGTTATTTTATGTTTTGTGCTACATTACAACTGTTTATATATATATATATATATTTTAAGTTTGTGTTTTGTGTCTATCTAATCTTGAATAGCTCCTGTGATTTATGCTTCAGTTTTAATTCATTTCCTGGAGCTCATAACTTCTGGAATCTATCTGACATTTGATGCAATAGTTAGTCCCGTTTTGCACCTTTGGGGAATAGTTTGATAAGGACTTGGAGCTCCTGATATGAAGCAAACTTTCTGATTTTTTTTTTTCTTCACAGGACCGCGCAGACGGACTAAGCGGCTCCTCGCCGAGTGGGCGCCTCTCCCAGCTGTCCTCCCTGAACCAGGCCGCCTATTCCTCGGCTCCCCCGCTCTGCCACACTCCGGCCTCCGACTTCCAGCCTCCGTACTTCCCTCCCCCGTACCCTCAGTCTTCCCTGCCATACTCCCAGAGCCAGGACACGTATTCCCACCTGTCAGACCCTTACCCCTCCATCAACTCCATCCATCAGCATCAGCAAGCGGCATGGCACTCGCAGAGGTCGCGCTCCGAGGAGGGGGGGCTCCTGTCACAGTCTCACCGGGCTCTCAGCCTCGACCCCCGGCGGGAGTATCCAGCTGTCCCTCGGCTGCTCCACGGTCTCGGGGAAGGAGCTGCTGCTCTCGGGGACGGTCCTCTCGGGATGCACCTGGGACATCACGGCCTGGATGATCTTCAGGTGATTTAAATTCTTGCTTTTTCATCATTTTTGTTGCTTAGATGTTGTTGCGCACTGCGAGACTGTGCGTAAAAGCCACTCGGCACAGGATCAATGCGCAAAACACAATCTTTACTATGAAAAAATCTCTTCTTGGCGTCTTTATATTTATTTTTTAAGTTCTTTAAAATAAGCCACTAACATGGAGAAAGTGTGCAAAAATACCTCTAAAGCTTAAGAAATACGTGCAAGTTGGCAAAAAGGCCTTTAGGCAATTTATCCTCCATTTCCTTCTTTCCTCCAGAAGACAATTTATGAAGAAATAGCTTTCATTAATAAAAATGGGTTTTAAGTAAAAACGTAATTAACAATTACTGCATTTTATTAATCATTTCATTAATTTTGGAATATCTTAGGCTACTTGTTATTTTTTTAAAAAGACTCCAGCAGATTTTTAGCTCATTTAAACAAAAAATTCCCCCCAAAAAATCATATAACAAATGTGTCTGATATCTGATTATTCCAGACTGAGAAATAAAACAGCTGCATGTTATATTGCTGCAGTGAGATGTCATTAGATTCTACATTTTTACAAAAAAAATGTTGATGTTTTTAGCTGATAAATTGGGAATAATAAATTAGAAGAATGACTGTATTTGTCAAGTGAAGCTACATTTTCGGTTGCCTGTTGAATGAATGTTTTTTTCTTACATGATGCGTCGTTTTCCTTTTTAAATATGTTCCGTGTTAATCCAAATATTTACGCTCAAGTTGAGTTTAATGGCTTAAATTCATATCTTTAGATTTAAAAAGTAGCATTAGGATAGATTTTATATTAAAAAAAGATAACAGTTTCTGAAATTATGAGGTATTGATACCTAAAATTGGTGTGTTTTTTTGGTGATATCCCCCCCCACTTCATTATCCATCTTCTACATTCATGCAGTATATTATCCGATGCATCGCACAGAGACAAAGTGATTCTTCTCATATACTGCAGCCTTTTGCCTGCTGCAGGTTTTTTTTTTTTTTTTTAAGGAGAAGAATAGTTTCTATGGTTTATTGAGCAGTCAGCTTCCCTGCAGCAGGTGCAGCTGCAGACGCTGTTTGTTGCCTCCTCGCAGAAAAAAACACACCGAGACCAATTGATCTGCACGGTCATTAATAGAAAAGAAACGTTTGAGAGCAGCGCCAGGCGAGGAGTCAACGCGGGCATGTTACTGTTAAACGCTCCCACTTGACAAGGACCTTTTATTTGATTAATGGATTATATCCTTCACGTTTGAACCCTCTTATAAATTCACCACAAAGGAGACATCCGAGAGTCGCCATGCAAGACAATTTTACCCCTCAGTGAATGAAAAGATCAAATAAAAATAAAAAAGCAGTGGCTTTAATTTACTCTTTTGTGTCTGTTTTTGATTATCATGACATCATATTTTCTTTTTCACATTTCTGTTGTACTAAACAGACCTAAAGTGGGAGAAATGTCAGTATTTTTTGATGATCACATATTGGAAACATATGAACAAAAGCATAAAAACAATCATTTTTATGCTAAAATAGAAAATATATGTATATTAACATCTCTAGTTATTTTAAACAGTGTTAATTTTCATTCATTATTTAGCTATTTTATTTAGTTTTTCGAATTTAAGTACATTTTTGCACAGAAAAATTAAAAAGTGTGTCCAAAAAATGTTCATGAACCAAAGATTTTCACCTCATGAAGCTCATAAAAATCTATATTTATAAGATTCTGCAGATTTAAAACACACACTTTTCTTTCCATATATATGCTTTTTTTTTGCCATTTTTAAAATCACACAATAGAAATCTGAATTAACTGTTGCAAACATTCTCAAAACTGCTCATATTTTACCTTCTGCTCTCCGTTTTCACACACAAAGCAGCGAATCGAGTTCGACTTGAGCAACAGATTTTTATTATTTGCTCGGGTGTGGATGGTGTTTCGTATTTGTGCTCTGAGGAAAAAGAACTAAATGTTGGACCTTCCATCTTGCTTTGGCCTGAGAGCTGCTGCTGCTGCTGTGTGTGTGTGTGTGTGTGTGTGCATGTGTGTTGTCTATGAGGCCGGTGGATAAATGATAGTGACTGTCTGTCTGTCTGACACAGGGAATGGAGGAAGGATCAGCCTTGGGCATCCTCGACCACTCTGTCATTAAAAAAGGTAAGAGGTGGGAGAGCTTTCTGTGTGTGTGTGTGAGTGTGTGTGTGTGTGTGTGAGAGAGAGAGAGAGAGAGAGAGAGAAGAGAAAGATTGAGTGTGTATGTGTGCATTTTTGTCAAAGTGTGCACCTACAGTATATAATTGTGCTATACATGCTGAAGGGGGTTTTGTGTTTAGGGGGCACTCCAACACCAGTCTCTCTCTCTCTCACTCTCACTCACACACACACACTCTTACACACACACACACACACACACACACACACACACTCACTCTCTCTCTCTCTCTCTCTCTCTCACACACACACACACACACACACACACACTGTTTTGCTATTTCATTTGAAGTCAAGAAGTCCTCTAATACTCAGCTGCAGACTTCACCCCAAAGGCACTCATTCTTAATGAACTGTTCATGGTCATATGAGAGAGAGAGGGAGAGAGAGAGGGAGAGAGGGAGAGGAAGAGAGAGAGAGAGAGGGAGCGAGAGAGAGGGATTAGAGTGAGGAGGAGAGGAGAGAAGTGGGGCAAGGAAAAAAAAAAGGGAGGGGAACATGATAAAAGAGGAGTTGTGGGGAAATTTGCAGAGTATGATCACTCTAATATTACCGACTGAGTGGCAGGATTTTACTGTGTTTTTTCTTTTCATAAGACACAAGGGCACGATTAGAAAATTCAAGTTTGTAAGCTGGTGGAGTGTGATACTGTGAAAAACCCCTCGTAGATCGGTCTGTTTCGGGTGTGTTTGGTGATGCAAAATAACAAAAAATTTAAAAAAAAGAAGTGAAGGTTTGCCCCCAAAACAAGCTAAAGACGACACCTGCTGTGTTGTAAAATGACTGACGGCATATAATGAAAAACACAATAAAACTTTAATGTAGTGGATCCTTAATATTTTAAAGAATGGGCCTTTAAATGAGGAACTTCAGTAGATGATTATTAATAGTTTTCCTCAAAAAAAAAAATGTTATTTTATTCTGAGAAAATTGTGGATTTTTTTCTTTGCTGATTGATTAAATGTTTTAGGTTATATTTCAGCCATCCAGACTCTTCACTGGCCTCTTCGTGCTACAAAGTTTTAGAAAAACAAGGATGTAATTCTCCAAATCAAGTCCCTGAGGAAGAGGAAGAGGAGGAGGAGGAGGCTCATACTGTACATTTCTAGCTTGATTCAAAGTGCTCGAATGTTGCTGCTGTGAACCAGCAGTCATTTGCTGAAGCGACAGTGATTCCACTTGTTTGCCAAACGCTTAGATTTGATCAATTACCACAGTGAGACTCTCCCCGGCACACGCTTATAGCAGATAGCAGAGCAAACCTAAAGCCCTCATGAATAAGAAAAAAAAAATCCAGCAGGGAGAACAGAAACGAGACAGAATATAGGAAAAAAAAAAAAAAAAAAAGACAAGGATGGGGGGAGAAAGATAAAGAGTGGAAGGCACAAGAAAGAGTCAAGCAAGAGAGTGAAAGATGATAAGAGAAGGAGGGGCAGATAGATGACAAAGGAGAGAGAGAGAGAGAGAGAGAGAGAGAGCTTTAGAGGTCTCTCTGCGGCCTCGACGGCTGGGCTGGGATGATCAGCTGGTTGTGAATGAGGGGTTTTTAAGAGATTTCGTCAGTTTGGGGAATCTTTGCTGCACAGCAGGGCGCCACGGAGAGGCCACCCGCCACACACAGAGTACCAGAGGAGGGCCGGCACGCCGCCGTACAGTTGTACGGATAATATTTTGAATAAACGACGAGGAAAATTGCAGAGGCATCAGGAAGGGAGAGACTGTAGACACATAAATTCATGGATTGCCATATTTCAGAACATCCTGGTGGCTCAGGGTTAAAGGACAGGTTCACAATGAGTTTCTTCTTGCTGTAATCATTCCTCCTGTTCATACTGACCATTAAAAGATCCCTTTCAAAGTGCTTACAATATAAGATGGGGGACAAAATCCACAGTACTTGTTTCATGCAAAAATATACTCCAAAGTGTATCTGATGCTTATATGAGGCTTCAGAAACAAGAAGAAGGAATTTGGCACTAAAAAGACTGTAATGTTGAAACATGTCCGCTTGATTTGACTCATTTGGACGACTGAAGCTTCATATTAGCTTCAGATAAACGTTTAAATACGTTTTTGCACAGAAGGAGGGATGTGGAATTTGTCCTCCATAACTTACATTGTCAGTGCATTATGAAGGGATCTTCTAATGGTCAGTATGAACAGGAGGAATGATGACAGCAAGAAAAAAACATGTGTCAACGTTCATACGGACACCTGACTGTTGTTTTAAGATGGACTTGAAAAATCATGAACCCATCTAAGCATGAATGGTGTCCGGCCATTGGTGCATCCTGTCATCTCTCTACTGTCTACTTAAAAAAAGTCTTGCAATGCCTTTAAACATACTAAACAATGTCTCTTTCTCCTACATAGTTTCACTTTCTTAACTCTTTTGGTATGTAGTCATGCAGATACTTGAATTTGTCCAGGTTTTGAGATATATGCTGCCAACTTAATACAGTGGAAGTAAATAGAATTTCATTTTGTGTTGTTCACAGCACTGAAAAATGACCTTTTTTCCAAATACAGGCTCCTCATAACTCTTCCACAGACTTCTCTGTCAACAGTTTCCATAGAAACTATTTGTTGGGGTAGAAAGTAGTTTTCCAATGAAAACCGTCCACAGTGAAGTCTGTGGGTTAACCAGCATGTTGTTTCTTTGAATACGAGTTGTTGTTGGATTTTTAATTCTAATATCTCAATGCTTTGAGCGTCACAAACAAAATTATATTTAAGTGCATTGTATTTTGGGTGCAGCAGAAATCTCAAAACCTGTGCATATAAAACAAAAAGCATCTGCATGAGTACGTTCCACTGGAGGTAAGTGAGTTTTTAATGGTAAAGCTGAGTCCTAACATCCTAAAAAGCACCTTAAACGAGTCTTATCTCATCTTACTATCCTTCTTGTGAGAGATTTTGATCCTTATAAGAAATACATTCACACAAAAAGAGGTTGATTCCATTCAGTCGTCTCAATTCAGAGGATTTCTGCCCACACAACTGTATGGTTTGTGGATTTAAGGATTAAGTGATAATCTCATAAAAGATGATGTAACAAAGACTGAAAAAGACAAGCCAAATAGACCCTGGTCTCTATGCCAACATAAATTATCATCAGGATTTGATTGGCAGTTTAAAAATCCTCATCAACTTTTAAAACAGGGGAGGCTTCAACAGGTAAAAGGTTCAAGTACTCTCAGATTTTAAAACGCCAAAGCAAGGCTGCGACGGAAAGGAAAAAACTGCGGGCATCAGAGTCTGGAAAGTTTTTACGGCAGTGCAGAAAAGTGAGTGTGAATTGAGCTCCTGAAGGTGTGAACTAGAGCTATTTGAGAATGCGCAGTTAAAATGTAACCACCTGCAGTTTAAACAACAGAACCAACAAGCAGCGCTTCAAAATTAGAGCTGTCGACGCAGGGGAGAACATAACGCTGAATAGATTAATCAGGAGAGGAGGAGGAGGAGCACGCTGTCATTCACACAACACAGTTGTCACTGCAGAAGACATATGTTTAGAGTGATCATCTTTATTTATTCTTTACCTCTTTATTTTTCCCGCAGGTCCTGTTTTTGTTGCTCTTAAACTTTTCATAGCTTTCACACTTTTCTATCCTAAAAGTATGTAAATAACTTTCTTCTTCTCTTCTTCCTCCTCTTTCTATCACCCTTTCCTCTCCATCATTTCTGCACAGTCCCTATCCCGTCTAAGCTCAACGGTTCGTCCATGTCGGCCTTGTCCATCGGCAAGGAGGGTCTCGGTATGGGAGCCGTGTCCAACCCGGCTGAGGTTTTCTGTTCGGTCCCGGGTCGCCTCTCGCTGCTCAGCTCCACCTCCAAGTACAAGGTCACGGTCGGGGAGGTGCAGCGACGCCTCTCCCCGCCTGAGTGCCTCAACGCCTCTCTGCTGGGCGGAGTCCTCCGCAGGTGAGAGGGAGGGAGATGGGGGGAATGTGAGGGTGTGATGTAGGTTCAGAGCTGTTTTCTTGGTGTTTGGGGAGTAGAGGTTGACACTCTGAGACAGAAAATACCAACTTTAGGATCCCAAAAGGAGGTTGGAAAATAAATCTTCATGAGAGGATTGAGACAATGTGAAAGAAAATAGATTTCTGCCACACAAAGTTATGTTTATTTACATAAATCTGTGCCTTTTTCTAATGAAATATGTAAGAGTTGTACTTCTCTAGGCCTCTAAAACTATTAAAATGAAACAGTCTGAGAAGGTAAAATCTGGTCATAGAAACCTGTGAGGAGGGGTCATAAGTAGACTTTGGTTGGCTATAGTTTGGGAACTAATGCCTTGAATAACTTGGATCCAGGTTTAAACAGCTGTTGGTGTTACACTTTCGTCATTTAGTGGTGTGTTTCTCTTATCACTGTGGAAAACTGTTCGAATATAGATGTTGGGACTTTAAGTTTAACTACCAACATCAACAGTAAGTGATAAGTTTTGATGTTTGGACATGAGAATCAAAGAGTTTATTTAAAGTAACCATTTGGCGCTGGTGTCAAATGAAGATAAATGAAGAAAACCATCACTAAAGAGGAAAAGACAGCCGTTTATCCATCAGCAGAAGCCTAAATAATCAATATTAATCAAATGCTGCATTTTGATAAAGGAGCACAACTGGCATTTTCCAATGTAACCAAAGAGGCTATCAAGCTCATTTACAATATATGCTCCTTAGATTTCAAACAGTAACTTCATGTTCCTGCTCTGAATGTTGTTGAAAGTCATCTTGAGAAGTTTAAGGAAGTACATACATGTCTTAGATGTCAGCAGGTTGGTAGAAAAAGAGAAACGCTCCAGAAAAAATACAACAAATCATCACAAAATAACTGCTGGAATCCTCTGATCATTGTTTGTTGATATTTAAATTACTGTTAAAGTATCTGAGAGTTAAAGAATTAGACTTGCAAGCGAACAGGCAGACAAAGGCTGCCAAACATCCTCCATGTACCATGTCAAAATCTTTATCTCCAAATTTTTATTTGTTGCTTTTGTTGCTTGAAACCACATGGCAGAGGTGTAAACTCAGTCCAGATAGGAAAGCCATAATTATAAACCATGTTCTCCATAGATCCGGGGCCTTTTCGTCTTTCTTTTTCTTTTTTTTTTTCTCACATAAAGAGCACTTTAATTTAACTATGGGGGCCAGGACTAAGGACTCAAAATGGGTCATGGGACTAAATCACAAGAGAAGCAATGTGGTTTAATGAAGCGCCGCCTCGGGGCAACAGAACAACTTTGTGATTTGGTTTGCAGGCTGAAACACTTCAAGAGGACATCATTAAAAAAATCTAAATGGTTGCAAACGTTGTAAACTAAGTCTATACATCTTCCGCAGTGATAACAATACATCACTGTCTTATCTCATCATGTCACACCTTTAAATATTTCTGTATATATATGAATAAATATTGAAATATAAGGGTGAGAAAAGGGAGAGAAACTGTAAGTAAAGGCAAAAATGGAAAATACAAGACACTACCCGTGTTGACAGGAAGCATAGGGAGACTTCAGCTTCACATTCACTTACATAAACACTCACACACACACACACACACACACACACACACACTCACACACTCACACTCAGCCATAGACATACAGAGATACAGCAGGCACACATACAGAAAAACACATCCACATACACACAACGCACCACAACAAAACTCATAAAGACAAACAGACACAGAGTAGGATACACACACACACACACACACACACACACACACACACACACACACTGACACACACACACATACACACACACAAGGACCATCTCCTAAAAACTGCTCTCTCTGTCTCCCTGTCCCCCCTCAGGGCGAAGTCAAAGAATGGTGGCCGCTGTCTGAGAGAGCGTCTGGAGAAGATTGGCCTCAACCTGCCCGCCGGGCGACGCAAGGCAGCCAACGTCACTCTGCTAACATCTCTAGTGGAGGGTAGGGAAACACACACACACACACACACACACACACACACACACACACACATACAGTGACCTGCATATATCCTGACAGATAGAGACACATATTTACATAGAAGTATCCTCGCATGAGCAGACAGGAATAAACAGTGGTAGCATGGGTGGATGCGTACATGCGTGTGTGTGCGCACACAAGTGGAGAGGGTGTCATTTTGAAAAAGCTGAAGTCTGCCTCAAAAAGCCAAAGAGCAGCGAGCTATTTGACTGGTGAAAGTGAGAAAAGTGGTCACAGATTTTATCTCTTGACTTGACCTGACCTGAGCGGTTCCAGCAGTCAATTGTGCTTCATTTAAAAAGCATTTTCACGGATAATTATTTGATTTGAAATGATTTAAAATCTAAAACCGTAGCGCTGACTTTTGGCTCTTATATACCCACAGAAGTAGTAGTTGCTTTTTTTTTTTTTATACTGCACCAAATCTGACTTGTATTTCTCACTTTTCCTTCTGTTTCTCCTCCTCCTCCAGGTGAGGCCGTCCATCTGGCGAGGGACTTCGGTTATGTGTGCGAGACAGAGTTTCCAGCCAGAGCCACCGCCGAGTATCTGTGCAGGCAGAGCGAGCCCGACCAGCTCCCCACACGACGTAGCATGCTGCTCGCTACCAAGTGAGTGCTCCATCCATACTAATGCACATTTTAGTCATTTATTAGTCTTTTAAAAGAGTATTTCTTATGTGAAATCACCAAAGCTCACTGTGTTTGGGGAGAAGTGCTTAAAAAAGCCTCTATAATGAATTCCAAACTTGATCTGTTGTATGAGTTTATGATAAATGTGCAAATAGATACACTAAACAGGACTAAAAATAGGTAGAGTGCTCCCTCCCTCCACTCAAACATATGTTTTGTTTCTTGTTCCTTCAGTTGGATGTTTGAGCTTCACTGTGCAGAGTGATGAATGTGCAGGTTTTCAGAAGTCTGTTTTCATTTTCATCTGCTTGAAGGAGGAAAGTTTCTCTGCACTCTGAGCTTAAATGTGACTGTAAGGCGTCTACAAACACGATTGCATGATTTGTGACATCACAACTAGTTTGGAGCCAATCGTGGCTCAGTATTCAACTTAAAGTGTGATGTTAAAACTTGAAGTACTCCAGTGCAAGAAGTATGAGACATCTCTTAACCAGCAGTTAAACTTTTGAAAAAATTTTTTTAAAAAATTGCATATTCATGGTTTTTAGAATTTTTAATGAGGGAGAACGACGAGATGTCGTTTTAAGGATTTTAATGAGATAATTAAACTTTTTTTTTATGTGTAAAAACTATATTAGGCACAAATTATTATTCAAAGTAGAGTATTTTATATACGTCTTAAAACATGTCTGGAGGGGATCTTTAGACTCCATCTGCTGAGGAAGGTCGTGAGATGTGTCTGAAAGCTCCAGAAACACCAAATTAGTGGGTCTTATGATGAGAATTTTAGGTCAAATCTGTGTGTCTTGTCAAATAATCTGTGTTTTGTGTAGATCCACTGTGTAAAGTGAGATTGATTTCCAAAACTGTCCCAGGGAAATATTGGATATACAATACCAGTCAAAAGTTCAGACACACTCTCCCATTCACTTCAATGCGAAAGTGTGTCCAAACTTTTGACTGATACTGTAAATAATGTAAATACCCTGTTTTTTGGGGTTTTTTGGTAACTTAATTGGCCTAAACTCCAGTGGCCTTTATGTTGAGGGTGTGCAAATCTTTGGCACATAATTCAAGTTTCAGTGAAGGCTGGATTTATTCAAAACAAGGGTGTTTTGTGTGCTGGTGATGTTATTTTTCCTGAAGACTAACTTGGATGGAATTTGTCCAACGCTGAGCCTACACTAGTTTGTCGATGCTGACTCATTCTCTCTTCCTTTCCAGGGAGATCTGTAAGGAGTTTGTGGACCTGATGTCCCAGGACCGCTCTCCGCTGGGCGGCAGTCGACCCACCCCCTGCCTGGAGCCTGGCGTCCAGGGAAGCCTCACCCACTTCAGCCTGCTCACCCACGGCTTCGGCACTCCCGCCATCTGTGCCGCGCTCTCCGCCTTCCAGAGCTACCTGATGGAGGCGATTAAAATGCTGGATAAAGGAGAGGGGGGAGGGAAGAGCCACCACGACAAGGAGATGAAGCACCGCAAATAGAGGGAGGAAGGACAGATGTGTGGGTGGATGGATGGATGGATGGATGGATGGATGAGCGGCAGAAAGTAAGAAAAAAAGAGGGGGAAAAGACTGACTCGTGGCCCCTCTGTGTCTTTACGTTCGCCCTCAGGACAAAGACTTTTACCTCCCAGAAACCTCTGCGGACCCTCTCGTCAAGGAGGCGGGGTTTATGATGATATCTGTACTGTAATGTGTGTCCACAACCACCTCACTCTAAACGACGCATGGACCTCTCTTCTCAGTAGCTGGTTTGTGTCATGATGGCGTCTCCAAAACATCTCTTCAGGATGAGTTCCTGCATACGGCAGTATGGTTTTATTTATTTCCTCACCCCCCGTTTTTTTTTGTTTTTTTTTTAAATTTGGTAAAACATGTCACCTTTATCTGTGTTCCTAGCAGCCCCTGCCTTCATCAGTCACACACAAACGCACTTAAACACACTTAAACACACACACACGCGCACACACACACACACTTTGGACTGAACTCATCTGGGAAGCATCGTAAGCCATATCCGAGACAACAACCTGCTCTTTGCTCCTCTGGAACTTTTTTGGGAGACTTTTAACTCCACCTGATTGGACGCAGCTTCCATTTGTAGTTCGTTGTAGTGGGTGGTCATGGGAAATTGAGTTCTCTGGGTTAGCAGCGGGGAAAAGGAGGAGTAACAGGCAGCTAAAGGAGATTTGATTTCTTTTTATTTTGAACTACTACGTGTTGGTAACTTAAGAAAAGAACACAAATCATTTTGTACTTTCTGTGTATGTTTATTATTAATGTTATTACTGTTGTTATTATTATTGTATTACGGCATAAATGTAATATATTATTAAAGAATTAAGAACTGATCGGTTAAGTTTCATGAGTGTGTTTTTATGTTTTTATCTGATAAATCAAAACAATAAAAATGTAATGGCACCTTCAGGCACCTTTAACTGCAGCTGTCCACTTCAACTTAGCTTTAAATGCAAAGGTGATAATGGCATTTATTTGCTTTTATTTGCTTTTATTCTTTCCCTCAGTCACAATAATGACATTTTTTATTGAACCCTGTAGGCAAAGTCTATTCTCACTCAAACAGGAAGGTCATAGCTAGGGCTCCGACTAACACTTAATTTCATTATTGATTAACCTGTCAATTATTTTTTCGATTACTCAGTTAATTATTTAGTCTATAAAATGTCAGAAAATAGTGACAAATGTCCGTAGCAATGTCCCACAGCCCAAAGTGATGTCTTTAAATTGCTTGTTTTGTCTGACTATCAGTTCAGTTTTATAAAAGAGAGAAAAGCAGCAAACGTCACATTTAAGGACCTGTCAGACCACCACCTTGGTCGAGACTAAAATATCTCAATGTAGTACAGGCATTCGTGGTCCCCAGAGGATGAATCCTAGTGATTTTGGTGATATTCTCCTGACTTTTCCTCTGTCACCACCAGCAGGTCAAAGTTCTCACTTATCCTGTGAAATATCTCAACAATCATGACTTGGATTGTCACAAAAATTTGCTCAGACCTTCATGGTTTCCTGAGGACATATCTCGATGACGTTGGTGATCTTCTGACTTTTCCTACAGTGCCGCCATGAGGTTCACATTTGTGGTTTTCAAAGAAATGTCTTAACAACTATTAGATGGGCAGCCATGAACTTTTGTCCAGATATTCATATTCCCTTCAGGAATCGTAATAACTTTGATGATCACTTAACTTTAAAAACTTAATTTTACTTTGCTTTATGACCAAATACCAGCCAAATTATTGACGTTCCCATTAGCCTCAGCTGTATTTTGGTCCTAATGAGCAAACGTTAGCATGCTAACACGTTAAACTAAGACGGTGAACACGGTAAACACATAAACAGTTAAATAAACAGTTCTAATCTTCACTTCCCATGTTATTTGTTCAGTTAGCTCTTGTTAAATGCCAAATATATGGCATTATATATATGAGTATTTTTATATGTTTTATGTATGATGAGTTGTAAACAAAATTAAATCCAGTCAAAACTGATTTAGGCCGTCTAGCTAACTGCTTTAATACATTGATCAGCATTGTCATTGTGAGCATGTTAGGATGTTGATGTTAGCATTTAGCTCAGAGCACAGACTAGCAGAGCTGCTAGCATGGTTGTAGACCCTTTGAGCATTAGTCTGACGCAGTTTCAGCTCAGCGTAAAGGGATTTGGCACCTTCAACGGAGCCTGAACTGTGGCCATCCTTTCACTACACATCCACATATCATGCTTAGGACACATTTTCTGCACACGCACCCCAAGGGGCCACTTAAAAATTCAGTGCCCCTCTATGCATGCAGGGCTCCAGCAGGGGCCCGGTGAGGCGGCAGCGTCACATCTGTAGCCCTGAACGCTGTACCTGGGAGAACAGAACAGAGGAAGTGGTGCGACCCCCAGCGCCCAGTAAACCACACACACACACACACACACACACACACACACCTCCCCTGCACAGTCCTTCACTTTATTTAACCAGGATGAGATAGTCACAGCAATTACTGCTTTCCAGGGACTACGCACATACATGTGTCGCCTGCTCAGACACTCTCAAACACTTCTACCTGCCGTATCTCCCTTTCTCTCCTCCCATCTCATTACCCTCCTGTGCCCTCCCCCCCCTCCTCTCCCCTTCTTCCCCCCCCCCCCCCCCCCATCCCTTCATCTCCTTCTCTGTAACCTAACCCCCCCCCACACACACACACACACACACACCAACCCTCCTCACCCGCTCTCCCCTATTCTCTCCCTCTATCTGACACTCAGCGGGGCCGCTCTCCATCTCTCTGTGTGCCTCCAGGCAAACATATGCTGCTCTTCCCGTCAGATTCCGGTGTGTTTGAGAGAGAGGAGGGATTGTTTAATGTTTATTAATCACCTGTCTGTGGTGGAGAGAGGAGACGGTGATAGAGCCACACACACCGTCTCTCTCTCTCTCTCTCTCTCTCTCTCTCTCTCACTAGTACACATACACATGAGCTTACAGTCTCTCCTTCTCTCTCTCACACACACTCACGTCTAAACTTGGCCTGGTTTTTCTCAGTTACAGCTGTATATACGTGTGCTCATTTACTGTACCACAGTCAACACTGATGGAGGAAGACTTTTTTAATGTATTTCAGGAGCTAATTGTGTATCAAATGGTTGAGATGATCCTAAAAACCCACCTAAAGGCTCATTATTGAACTTAACAAAACATATTAAAGTATTAAAAGCATTTAAATTTGATATAATTACATCTTGAGGGGGACCCTAATTTGGAAAACTATGCGTTTACCTTGATCACTAATTGGTTCTTGATTCAGATGGGACACATTACCCCTATAAATCAAGTTATACTGAAAATGGGTAGTGCAATATCCTTTCAGATCATTTTAGGCCTGAAACTACCAATTATTTTCACTATCAATTAATTCTTCATTAATCGATTAGTTGTCTATAAAATGCCAACAGTCCACAATCATAAAAGACTCAAAAAAAGCAGAATATATTCACATTTAAGAAAATGGAACCATCTTTAAAAAATGATTCAAAATGATTAATCGATTATCAAAATAGTTGCCAATTAGTTTTCTGCAAATTGACTAATCGATTAATCGTTGAAGCTCTAATTAATTGAAATAAAAAATGTATAAAGTATTTAAACAAATATCAGAAAATGTAAATTCTTCAGTGTTTCAAACACTTTTTGATAACCACATTTATTTAAAGAGATTAATTAATCAATTAACTATTAATTAAGATTTGATTTATTAATTATCTGTTCTATTACAACCTTGAATTGGAGTCATTAACTAGTTTACCTACATGTAAACAGGAAATACAGCAGTATGTTATCTTCTGTTCTTTTAATTCTTTTAGACAAATTATTCCTGCTAGTTCACAGATTTTTTGCAGTTAAGTTTTGGTTTGTAGGAGGCAAAAGGATAATTTTGGACTCCAGTGTCACCTGGCAGCTGTTTTGAATCTAATAAATAAATTAACTTCCTTTTTTTCATCTTAACTACCTAAATTGTGACATTTTTGTGACAGAGTTTATATCTCAACTGTGTGTCACTTTTCATCGGAACAGAAAGAGCAACAGTTAAAAAAAAGTTTGGTAAAAATTGTGACATTTCCAAAATCAGTCACTATTTTAGAGTGAAAGTTCATCGTTGACCTTGCGAGACAAAATTATCTTAACGCGGGATCCACTTACAAGCTTTTTCTGGAGCTTTCAACCACATTTCACAGTCATCATCACAGAGTTTGATCGGCTATCTGTTCATTGTCATCACGTCACATAAATATAGAATTTCAGTTACATGATAATAAACGATCATATACTTAAAATTTACCACACTTAAGTCACTAAATCACAACTGAGCCGTCTCCATGACAACTAAACAAACTCAATCCAGTGATGAAGACCATAAGATGTGGTTGATATCCCCAGAAAAAGCAAAAAAAGTGAACCTTGACTAAAGATTATTTAGTATAACATGCAAAAGTAAACATAATTATCTGCATCTTGTTGGCTTTCTTAATATCCAGAGGCCTTGAACGTCTCATACAAAACATTTCACTTTGCTACATATTTCAACTTTCGGAGGCTGCAGTTTGGGGGTGAGTGAGGGTTATATCCAAAATGTATTTAAATTCAGTAGATGTTGTGTGTTGGTTGGTGGACAGAAGGTGGAAAAAAAAAAGAACACTATTAAAAAAATATATATATATATATTTCCTGAAGCAAACCTGAACTTGTTTCTGACAAACCTGCTTAGCTACACACAGTGAATCACAATCAGAGCACAATATAACTCAATAAGTCTGCAGTAAATGCCAACTTAGTGCCGGTTATGTTTATTTATTTACTGACACAGTGCATGAGAGGTGTCGAGTCAACTCGGTGGTAATTTTTGAGGCCATATTTTGTGACTTTTAATTGATTATTTGTGTACATTGCTATTATTAACTTTGGGGTTCCTTTAAGGTCGAATGACAGCTCGTTAAAAAGTGCTCGAAAACTGATGTGATGCAAAACAGCATTTAAATTGACTTTACAGTAATGTCTCTTCCTATGTAGCTTGGTCATTCAGGGACGTGGAACAACATTGTGCTAGAAAACTTTGCAACATGAATATGTGCATGCGTGTTTTATTACACGTGTACAAGCATGAGCAAGTGTACATTACCCACACGCACACTCGCTGAATACAAGTGCAAAAGTACACAGCCAGAGGGCTGTTCTCTTTCTATGTGCAGATGAGTAGACTAGAGAGCAATGAGAAAGCACCACAGGGACAAAGAGCTTGTATCTCAACTGTGTGTCACTTTTTATTGGAACAGAAAGAGCAAGGAGGTCAACAGTACAAAAAGAAACGAGGGCGTGAGAGTCGGTAGCCGAGCAGTGAGCGGTCACTTGGCGCCGAGGGTGAGCTTCTCCAGGTCCTGGATGCCCTCCTTGTCAATCAACCGGACGGTGAAGGAGGTGAGGTTCAGGATGAAGCGCTTGTTCAGCTGGAGGACGGAGAAACACAATGAAATAGGGAAGAAACGGTCAGTGAAGGCGCAAATGAATCAAAATCAAAGTAAAAGCAGGTGTAGAAAAACAGCGGAGGAGAAGCAGAGTGATGGGAAACGTAACAGTAGAGTGTTTTTAAGGCTGATAAGATAAATCCACGAGGTGAAATGAAGATACTGATGGCCGCTTTTTCAGAGTGAGCTGAATAAACAGTTAAATACAACGCATGTCATTGGTATTCATACTCAAATACAGGAGTTAAACTACTTCCTAACTCACCTCCTCGATGCACTTCTTCAGCAGATCCACCGCCTCTTCTCGGGTCAGATCTGGAACAAAAAGACAGAAGAAAATGAGCATGCTGAACTGGGAGGAAAAAAAAAAAAGAGGAGAGTTTCCTCTAAAATTGAGAGGAAAAACATCTGTCGTTAACGGAGGAATTGAGTGGATATTACTGTGTCTTAACAGGAAGAAAAGCATAACGTCATGATAAAAAAAAGATGAGTTAATTGTGAAAAGACAGAAGGTAGTTCGTGGAATTAACGTACGAACTGCTGTCTTGTTTCTACTGTTGTTATTTGACATGAAGGTGAAAAATTAATCTAAATCTTACAGATTCATGAGTCTGTATGTTTTAAAATCTCACATGGCCTCGCTGTGAATCAACTAAACACACTTTATCACATCTTTTCTTTTTTTTTTTTGTTGTTGTTGTTGTTGTTTTTCCAGTCAGTCTCACAGGAACTATAAACAACAGCGAAAAACACGCGCGAGGCGTTTTCTCTGCGCTGACCTGGTCTGTAGTAGCGGTCAAGAATGGAGAGAGTGAGGAAGGCTCCGTAGCCGTGGGCGGCGAAGGGGGCCTTGGCCAGAGAAGACAGGTAGTCCATGTAGTAGAGACCCGGGCCGTCTGTGTCATCGTAGCCCGCCAGCAACAGGTTCACATGATACGGAGTCTGGAGAGAGAGAGGGAGAGAGAGAGGAGGAGGAGGAGGAGGAGGAGGAGGAGAAGGGGGGGTGGGGGGGGATGAAGGATTAACATTCAGATCTATGACAAGCGTTCTTACAAGGTGTTCGCCTGAGACCCAAACTAATTAAATTTCATGTTAAAATCCCCAATAAATTGAATAAGAATGTTTTTTCAGCACCTGGAAACAGACCTATGAACTACTTTTTAAACGCTAACATGAAACCACATGAAACCAATGAAAACTATGTTGTTTAACAGCTGAAGACAAAAGTTTTTCTACCTAAAAACCCACGAATGAACATTAGTGCTGCAACTAATTATTGTTTTCTTTATTGATTAATCTGATGCTTATTTTCTCGATTAATCGTTTTGTCTATAAAATGTAAGAAAATAGAGAAACATTCCCGTAATAATTTCATTTTGTCTGATCTTGAGTCCAAATTCCAAACACTCAGTATGTGTATGACACAAAAAAGTTTCAAATCCTCACATTTGAGAAGCTACAACCAATAAATATGTCATTTTTCCTTGAAAAAAAAGACTAAAATGATTATTCAGTTATCAAAACAGTTGATTATCTTTCTGTCAATTGACTAATGAACATATTAACAAACTATTGCTGTCATCCAAACTCAAATTTAATAAGTATCTTTTGATTTTTCCGCCAGTGTTGGGCCTTTTGTTTAGCTTTTAGAAATACCTCTAAAAAATGCAAATCTCACTTAGTCTTTAAATACATACTGCTTTAAACATCAATCATCAGTCATGATATCAGCAGATTTAAGTGTGAAAACACTGCAAAACGGTAAAAAACATCAGTGTATCTCTGCTAAAAATGTACTTTTAATTTAATAATCAAGTGTTGTCTTAACAAAAATAAATATCTGTCTTACTGAGACTTCTTAGATTAGGCTCATTTAGCTAAATTAAATGATTCAATCACAACAGTGGTCTGCTGAGTCTCTTTTGGTGGCCGTGTTTGAGGTGAA
Source organism: Thunnus maccoyii (assembly GCF_910596095.1). Taxonomy (NCBI): domain Eukaryota; kingdom Metazoa; phylum Chordata; class Actinopteri; order Scombriformes; family Scombridae; genus Thunnus; species Thunnus maccoyii. The sequence continues at coordinate 10,178,328 of NC_056547.1, forward strand.
ACTGATCAAGCAGTGAGGGTTGAATGAGTGAGATGAGTGGAGAAACTTAATGAATGCAGATGCTTCGATACAGGGGATGAGAGCTCACTGAAAGCTTTGACCAGTATGAAAACTGAGTGAATGATATTCTACGGCCTCCATGGTTACCAGATCTCAACCCAACTCATGACATATGGCAGATTTTAGAGCAACCACCATCATCAAAACACCAAATGAGTCAGTATGTTTCGGAAGACTGGTGTTCACACACACTGCTGACACCTTACTAACGGCCCTTTGCGTGATTTTGAACTGTCTGACATAAATGTGGTAAAATCTTTGATCATCAATCCGAAACAGTGGTCCTAGATTGCACCTTGACACGTTCACCAAGAGCCAGTTCGATGCTTTGGTTGAACGAAGACAGAAAGCAGACCCACGTCTTCAAACCAACCGATCACAACACGACATGGAAAGGGTGCCTGAATACCGTGGCCGGCGTAGACTCACAGGTCAGAGCTCTAAACGCTTCGCTCATAGGGACTGATGACAATCTCACAAGTTTCATTGTTAAAACTAAGTCTTAAAGGCGGCCCTTCATACTGGAGTGGTGCATAAAGTTCACTACGGAGGAGAATGGGAGGGGGACCTACCAGACTTTGGTAGGTGGAGATCTGAGATCATCTGGTATCGCGAGACTACGGCCAGTGTAATATTCTGTAAAGGCTTGTTTTAAATAAAGTTTAGGGAAAAAAAAGAATACAAACAAAAGATGGAGGCAGGACAGAAAAAAAAAAAAGTTTGTGGGATTCTCGCCACCTGCTCGCAGCAAAGCAAGATGAAAACCTTTCTTGCTTTGCCACATTTTCAAAAACATAAAAGCAGAGCAGAGCTGCATGTTTGAGACTCTTTTCTACACTTTGGCAGCACTGAGTTTGACCCCGGTGTTGGATAACAAACACTTCTTCCATTTTTGAAGAGAGAAGTCCAAACCTCAGAGTGAAATCCCACATAAACAAGCTAAATTTGTAACGACGGCGTTGTGTGCCGTAGTTTACCGTCATGTGGAAGGATTTTTTTGGGTTTAAATAGTTATCGCCTTCCTCTAATTAGGAGGTGCCAACATCTCCATCAGCGGCATCAATATGGATGACAAGAAACGTGTCACTTTCTGTATCTTATCTTGGATACTCGTCCCTCTAAATAGTCAGCTTCCACCAACCGGTTCGCAAGATAGAGACGTCTTTACCACTTGAAAAGTACAACTTCTCGCTCTCAACTTATCCCAAATAGATTGCTCCTAATTATCGACTTTGATTTTTTTTTTTGCGACTTAGCGGAGACGTGGAGCGGCGCGCGACATTAATGCGACACGAACAGCGGTGAGAGGAAAGACCCAAGAGGCAAGCGAGAGAGAGAGAGAGAGAGAGAGAGAGAGAGAGAGAGAGAGAGAGAGAGAGAGAGAGAGAGAGAGAGAGAGAGAGAGAGAGAGAGAGAGAGAGAGAGAGAGAGCACGGGGAGGGGGTTAGCTGGTGAGTGATGGAGGGAGAGGAAAGGTGAAAGGGCGTCACAGGACAGAGGAGGTGTGTGTGTGTGTGTGTGTTTGAGGGTGAAGGGACGGGGAGGGGGGGGAGTAGGGGAGAATCAGGGTGTCACCGGCAGTGTGACATCTGCTGGGAGTCAGCACCCCTGTTGCTCCCTCCATCGCGCCCTCCCCTCCCGCTTCATCCCTTCTTTCGCTCCCTCCTCTCCCTCCCTCCTCCCTCCTCCCTCCCCTCTCTCCGCCGCCTTCACCCTGTGCCCTGGAGTAGCGCCAGGGCTCATTAAAAACTTCTAAAGTCGTTTCTCTTGCCCCTTCCTTCCCCCCCCCTCACCCCCCTCACCTCCCCTCCCCTCCTCCCATCTTTTTAAATTACATCTTTTACGCTTCCAGCCTCTTCTCCCTTCTCTTCCTCCAAAACACTAATTTTCTCTCTTCGTTGTTGCGAGCCACTGTTCCTCATTTTAAAATATCCCTTTAAAGCGAGACAATTTTTTTTTTTTTTGGGTGGGGGGGGGGGTTTCAAAACAACTTATGGCCTAAATTCTTGACAGAGGTAGAAGCAGTGCAGTGTTTTTGATTAGCGCAAAACAAGAAAAATATAATATTGCATTCTCTGCCGTGCAGCGAGGCAAATGTGATTCATAGAGCGAGTTGTGATGCACACACACCTGCCCTCTCATTTCAATTTATTTCTCAGCCGACCTGCTTATTTCTGTGACTTGTGTTAGCGCTGTGTTTGCCACGAGGGGAATGATGATCGTTATGCTCCCTGTGGAGTGGGCTTTAGTTTGTGTGCGTGTGTGTGTGTTAACGATGGTTGTGTACAACAGGCGTGAATCTCAGGATGAATATCTTTGTGTGTGCGTGTGTTTATGTGTGTGTGCTTTAACTCCTCCGTGAACCTGCGAACGCCCCAGTGGCGTCACCCCCACCCACCACACACCTGTCTCACTGGTTACAATGTAACAATAATACGGACTTGGCATCAAAATAACCTTCCCTTCCCATGTCACCTCGGAGGGAAACCAGGCACCTTGTTAACCCAGCCACCTGAACTCACACCCAGGTTCACATACAAACAATACGCATCATATGTTTTATCCCCCCAGTTGCGACTCTCGTTCCCAGCCAAAACAAGGCGACTGTTGTGCAACAGAACAAAAGCTCGATCGGTTCTTTGCTGCCGTTGTTGTCGACCCTCCGCTTTGAGTTTTTTGGGAGTTATATACTTTCTTGCTGAGAGTTAGAGGAAAAGATTGATACCGCTCTCATGTCTGTGCCAGCAGCCTGTTAGCTTAGCTTAGCACAAAGACTGGAAACAAGGGGAAACTGCTAGCCTGGTTCTGTTCAAAAGGTAAGAAACAGTCCAACAAAACCACATCATCTTGTTTTTACACTGTGGTTTTGTACGGATTGAACAAATGAGATTTAAAGTTGCTTGTAGGCGGATGTTGTTACTTTTGGACAGAGCCAGGCTAGCTGTGCTAAGCTAAGCATCTCCTGCTGTGCAGCTTTATATTTACAGACATAAGAGCGGCTTCAATCTTCTCATCTAAGTCATCTAACGACTGAGCATATTCCCCAAAATGTCAATCCTTTAAGATATTGCCGTCGCAGGCTTCTGAGCGAAAACAGCTTCAGTTGTGACGAAAATTAAGGTCACGCCGCTAAGAAACCAACCACACACTCATCTCCAAACTCTCCTCTTCCACGTTCCAGCACTCCCACCCTCCCTCCCTCCCTCCCTCCTTTCCTTCCTCTCTCCCTCCCTCCCTCCCTCCCCCTTCTTTTTGCACCCTGCCCCGGGGCATGTTCTCTTTATTGGCATTTCTCCTCAATCTGCTGTATTAATTGTTCATCTGTGCAGGAGCCGGGGAGCTGCGTGCAATATGGCGCCAGTAATCATTTGTGCCCATTGTGCGCCCGTGCTAAAAAATATTTCACAAACCCATATGGGGCCAGCTGTAGGTCGCCGCCGCACAGAGGCTAACTGTTGCTGCGGCCTTATAGAAAAACTAAAAATAAACAGCTCCAACTTCACAGACAGACAAAAATGTTACTTCTTCAACTTACTGCGGCGCAGACATCCACATATACACAAAAAAAAAAACTGATGACTGTAAGGCTTTTAGTTTGCTACATGAATCTCGACAAAAAAAAAATCAAATGTGATATTTATAAACTCTCTGCCTCCCTGGAGTTTTGCTGTATCAATTTAACCTCATGTTTCAGCCTCCCACACTTACTAATCCTGCAAAAACTTTTCTGATTACTACACATTTATACCTGTCAATTTAATATCTATCAATTTAATCTTCCATATAATTATATTAAAAGTAAATCAGGCAGGAAAATAAAGCCAACAAGAAAAAAACAGAAGCAGATGCTGAGGTTTCTATGCCCCTAAAACTTTGAACATTTGTTTTGCTTTGTGGTGAATTCTACGTGTATCATTACTGATGATGCATGCAGCAGAGTCGAGGCCTCAGGTGATTATGCTTACCGCTTTTTTTTCTTTTTTCTCCCCCCTCTCTCTTCTTTGTCTCGTCTCTCTCTCTCTCTCTCTCTCCCTGCTCTCTAAAGCTTGAGTGAATGCGGTACTCCAGAGGTTAGCGCAGGGCCCAGTTGTTTTTCTGGACGGCGAGGCTCGTAAGCACACGGTCGTATGTGAACAGCGTCTCGCTTGCCGCTGCGCCGACGTGCTCTGCCGAGTTCAGCTAACTACACCTCCCGGAGGTCTGCAGCCGCTGGAGTATGACATCTTTCAGACTAAAGGACTCATCTGTAATTTATCCTGCAGGAATAAGGCCATCAGAATTAACAATATACCACTGATTAATTTATCAGCCAGTGGTTTTTAACCTAGGGGGTCTGGAAATGCCGGCGGGATCACGTGATGATTTTTTCAGGAGGGGAGGGGGGTGGGGGTGGGGGGGCGTTCAGAAGATGATTTAAGGACGGTAGAAAAAGATTTGAGATATAAAAGCAGATCATTATTTTTGATAAGTCCTGCCTTTTCTGTCTGGTCTAAACTTTCATCTGCAATGATTTAATCAGATTAATTAAAATAAATTCATCCAACATATGCGGCCAGTTCCCCAGACTACAAGAATTGAACATACTTTTGGACTACAGGCGTTTTTTTTTTTTTCGACGAATCTATATTATATTTTGTTTGTAATCTCTGATTCCAGCCTGTGGTGTCAAAGTTCATCTATGCTGAACATGTTGCAAGCTGGGAAAGTTTCAGGAAGTTACGGACAACAACAGAAGTAGAACACACGTATTTATCTATGATCGTTTTCTGGAGTATTTGTTTTCGTAATATTTAGCATTAGAGCTGAAACGATTCAATTAATCGATTAGTCGACTGACAGAAAATTGATCAGAACTATTTTGAGTCTTAATTGTTACAGTTTATTCAATAAAAAGTGGCAAAAACTCTGGTTTGAGCCTCTCATGTGAAGATTTGCTGCTTTATTGTGTTTTATATCATTTGAAATTGAATCTTCGTGGGGTTTTTAGTCGTTTTGATGAACAAAGGGATGTGAAGGCGTCACTCTGGGCTCTCAGGACCTGAGACAGGTGTTTTTCACTACTTTGTGATATTATATTGTGAAAAACCAAAAAATGAATCCTTTAATAAAAAAATAAAATAATGGACAGGTTGACTGTTGAGTGAAACAGTAGATATGATCAAGTTGTTGACAGAACATGTAGAAACGGCATTAAAATCAGTTTTTGTTCTCATCAACATTTCATGAAATAATCAGGATTGTTTCAGTTGTGCAGAGCTTCATTTATTAGTTGATTAATCGACCGACAACAAATAAAACTGGCAACAACTTTGATGGTCCATTAATAGTTTAGGTCATTTTTTAAAGCAAAAATGCCAAAAATGTACTGATTCAAGCTGATTTGCTGCTTTTCATCCCTGTCAGTTGAATATTTTGGGGGATTTGAACTGTTGGTCGCACAAAACAAGTAATCTGAAGATGTCATTTTGGACCTTTGATGGGGATTTTTGCACCATATGTGACATTTTATAGACCAAATGATTAACAGAGAAAGTCATAAGCATAATCAAGTTGAAGCCCTGAAGTTGTAGTTGAGTAACTGTACTAAAGTGTGTCACTATTGATATTAGACGGTTCAAGGCTTTACCAGATAATCTCTCTCCCTGTTTCACAGCCAAATGGACAAAACACATTACATATTCTACATACTTAAGATGTTCTGGGGGGGAAAAAAACACAGTTAAAAAAAAAAACCTGTTTATACAACATAATTTGCACATGTCCATGTGCTCTGGAGGTTGATGAATATGAGGAGAGCATAGCTGGAGGAAGGTGTGGGATGCAGGAGGAGAAACTGCTATTGCTTCAGTTTCTGAGCACTCCTGAGAACGCAGTAAATCCTGCACTCGTAAAAAACCAAATTCATAACCGTGAGGCACAAAAATAAAGATATACTTGAAGCTTATGGCAAGACATGAATATAAATGTTATCCTCCACAACGTGCACAACCTTGACTGAATAAAACAATCTTGATCCTATAGGTCCCTCTGTGTGCATGTATATTGTACTCGTGTATATGTTGACTCCTACTCGTTCACACACTCCGGTCTGTGTAGCCTTGTCTACTGGGCCCGGTTGTTCCCCCACGGGACCCCCCGCTGCTGCTCCTCCTCCTCCTCCTCCTGCTGCTGCTGCTGCTCTACCCCTATCCCCGGTTCGATGTGTCCCACATTCCCTTCTCTGCCACACTAATTGTTTTTTGTAATTATTTTCACCCTTCTGCTATTGTGACAGGCGGCGGCTGCACTACTCTTAACAAATTAGTGCAAGAGATACAGCTGGCTTGAACAGAGTGTGTTATATCTACAATCATGTAATAAGCCATCATGCACGCTAACGCTAACATAAACCATGTAATACAAGTTAAAGCATAAAATATGTGAGGCTGCAATAATTAGCCGATCAACAGAAAATTAATCAACAACTGTTTTGATTATTAAAAATGCCAAACAGCCGCAGGTTTCAGCTTCTCAAATGTGAACATGTGCTGCTTTTCTTCATCTTATATTATATTAAATTGAAAATCTTTGAGTGTTGGACTGTTGGTGAGACAGAACGAGCTATTTAAAGACATCATATTCAACTTAAGAAAACTATAATGGTCGTTTTTTTAAATTTAAAACCATATAAAAACTGAAAAAAGCAGCAGGACTTTATTTGAGAAGCTGGAACAAGAGAATATTTGCCATGAACAGATGATCCAAATAAATAATTTCCTATTGATCATCCGATTGATTAATCAATTGTTGTTTCAGCTCAGTTCTTCAACACTGAGCAGTGTCCCATATTTTGGCAAATGAACAAAGTGTTTAAAAATGGTCCCTAAACCAAGGTATCGAAAAAATATTGTTTTGGCATTTGTTCTAAAACTCAAGGTACAAAATTTTCATAACCCAGTCAGTCAACATGAATGTCTAGAGGCGGCACAATGTTCTCATAACTAATAAAAATCCATGAACAAGTATTCGTTTCACAGACTGAGAGAGTTTCTGGTGTATGAACGCAACTTAATCCAGTTCTTGCTTGTGTGCCTTTTCCCTGTGAAAAGTATATTTTGCTTCTGTAGGGCTCTCAGGTTTCTGCAAGGCCTCAAGGACACACATCATAATTTCAAAAAAGCACTGCCACGTTGCAAGCATACATAAACGAGCCGACTGACAAACACTCAGGAAGATAAAACACCTGGTTAAGTTGCCCGGTTGTGCACATGTCCAGGCTCATGTTAATAATGTGGGGGAAAAAAAATCCTGCACATTTACTACATTTTTTGGGTTTTGAAGGTAAAAACCATCGCGTTTTGATAATATACCCAGAGGAGCCGTGCAGTCAGGGTGGAGGACAGTGATACAGGCTCAGGTGGTGTCATGAAGTCTCAAAGGGAGAAACCTCCGTCACCATTCACAACAAGCTGACAAATGTACCTCGCTCTGTCAAAATGCATCTAGCGGTTGAGCTTTGATGTCTCAAGCTGATAACGACACAAACACATGTATAATTGCAGGTGAGACTTAATTCCCACCTGAACCTTAGCAACAAAAGGCTACGTAACAGGCGGGAGTTTGTGGGCATGCGTGAACAATCTGACATCAGTTAGACGGGGCGTTCAGAGCAGGCTGAAGCTCTGGCTTTTGACTTGCGGGGAGCTTTTTCACATATGTTCACTTAAAGTTTTGACCATTTTTAACAGACATCCAACATCATAACAGTATAAAAACCACAGAAAGCATCATATGTCCCCTTTAATCCATAAAATTAATGCTGTAATTCGATTGGATATCTGCTGTGAAGACCTTAAGTGGAGATAACTTTATGGTTGGTCCACAAAAAGACATCATCGTGTTGTGTTATAATGTGGAGCCTTCAGGTTCAGTCAAGAACTCAAACAAATATTTTGGTTATGATTATAGTCACACCTTCTATCAGACTGTTCATTAAGACACACCACGTTTTCCCGGAGCATGAGAGAAGACTTCTCAAAAATAAAAGTTACTAACGCTGCTTTATGGGAAGTTGATGGCTCTTTAACACACTGAGGGTTAAAAAACATAGCACCCTCATAAGGTAGGTGCCAACAGGAATGATCATTTCAAACCACAACTTCAAACAAATTAAAAAAAGACACATTTCTGGTGGGTGTGTCAAGTAATGCATGATAACATCAATACATATAATTGTAAACAAAGCTTCCTACGCTTTGTTATGTGGTCTTTTTATGCTCCATCTATGCATGTTTCTAAAGGAACAGTTGTGAAGCTTATTATTCTTGTTTTAGGCTGTTTCTCCTTCCATTATAAAGTCTAATGTTGGATTCATATTTTGAGGTGTATGAAAATATTTACCCTACTCCGAAGGTAGTCTGCAAGGTTCTTTCGTGTGAAATTTGCTGCTGCTGCTGGACTGAGTTCGTAACCTAAAAAAAACAAGAGACAATAAATGGCATCAAACACAAAGTTTTGGGTGTGTGTGCTTCTTTAGCAGATTTCATTTTCCTCACAATGACATCAGTGACTAGAGCTGAGTAGTTGGCATTTCTGCTCAGACCCATATATCAATATTTCCTGGAAAAAACATTGTTTTAATTATTTAAGAAAATTAAATGTTTTGGTCGATTTTGTAAATGTAATGTACTGAAAATAAGTATCAGTACTGAAACTGAAACATCACATCAGCATTAGTATCAACATGTTTCAAATAAAACTCCTGTCAGTGACAACTGAAGTTAAAGGACACGTTCACAATTTTTTAAGTCTGTCTTAAAACAGTCAGATATTCATATGAACAGTGAAAGAGGTTTTCCTCGCTGTGATCACTCCTCCTGTTCATACTGGCTATTAAAAGATCCCCTTCAACTGTGCTTTCAATTAAGTGATGAGGGCCAAAATCCACAGTGTGTCCACACAGTGATTTTGTGCAAGAATGCATTTAAATGTTTATCTGAAGCTTATATGAGGCTTCAGCAGTCTGAGTTAGTCATATCAAGTGGATATCTACCACATTTACAGTATTTTTAGCATCAAATTCCCTCTTTGTGTTTCCTCAGACAGTGTTTCCCTGTTCAGCTGTGGTGGAAGTATAATAACAAAAAGAGAAACTTTGGCACTAAAAAGACTGTAACTTTTAAAGATGTCTACTTAATTTAACTCATTTGGACGTTGAAGCCTCATATTAGCTTCAGATAAATTTAAATACATTTTTGCACAGCAGGAGGACTGTGGATTTTGGCCCCTGTCACTTACATTGTAAGTACATTATGAAGGGATCTTCTGATGGTCAGTATGAACAGGAGGAATGATTACAGCAAGAAAAAACTATTTCAATGGTCATTTGGGCTCCTGACTGTTGTTTTAAGACAGATTTGTAAAATTGTGAACCTGTCCTTTAGACTGGGGACCTCTGTGGAAAAAGAAGGAGAGTTGTACCAAAAAATCATCATCTTATGATCTTACCATTCCTCATTTTGTAGAGCTGTACATTCTTCTGGATGTACTCTGCAAACTGAACTGTGTCTCCTGCTTCTCCAACACACAGCAGCAGGATCTTCTCGCTTAGTTTGAACATCTTGTCATAGTCTGAAAGAGACAGAGAATTTCTTTCTTAGATTCGAGTTGGCAAATGATTCAAGTAGCCAGTGGTGGAAAGTAACTAAGTACTTCAGTATTTCCATTTTATGTTACTTTATACTTCCACTTCACTACATTTTAGAGGGAAATATTGTACTTTCTACTCCACCACAGTTATTTAACGGTTTTAGTTACTTTTCAGATTAAGCTTTTAAAATACAACACATTGTTAAAGATGAACCTAGTGGTTTCCAAACTTTTTGGCTTTTGACGTCTTACAAAAAGCAGAGTGTAATCGGGGTCACATTTCAGATGTCTATGAGTTGTTAACAGCTCCACCAAATATTTTTCTTCTTTCCTCTCCCATTAATCATCTCACGACCCCTCAGATTTATCTGGTGACCCTTTGGAGGGGCCTGACCCCTAGGTTGGGAACCACTGGACTACACTAGCTAACTGTATATAAAGTAGTTGAAACTAGCTCCACCTCCAGCAGCTACAACAGTAACATGCTGCTCTAACACTGATGATTCACTATTAATAATCTAATGATGTCATATATAATAATATATCAGTCAGAAGGCCCAAATGAGTACTTTTACTTTAACACTCCAACTACATTTTGCTGCTAATACTTTTACTTAAGCAGTATTTTTCATGCGACTTAAACTTGTAATGGCGTATTTTTACATTTAAGTATTGGTACTTTTACTTAAGTAAAAGGTCTGAGTAATTCATCCAACACTGCAAGTGGCCATTAACTAACTAAGAATGAGTAGTGACTTTCACTTTCATTTAAACCTGCTTGTTTTAACGTTGCAAATTTTAGTTTGACTTTAAGCGATGTAGAATAAATGTCGAATAAACTCAGAGCTTTCAACGCACTGTTATCGACAAGGGGCAAAATAAACATCCAAACTTTGGGAAAAAAATGAAATAAAAAGTGCTACTTCACTTAGCTGCGTTTAGCTTTGCTAGCTCAACTCAGAGTGTGTGGTTGCATTGTGAGCAAAGTACCAAGATGATGTTATTATACTTAAATATACAGTTAAGACAATACTCTTTATAGAACGCTTGCCCAAAACTCACGCTAGGTTTTAAAACATTAATGTGAAGATGAAACCGGCATGTTAGCAGGTTTAGCTACATGGCTAACGCTAAGCTAACGCGTTGTCATACCGTGCTTCATCTGAATGATGCTGCTGGCTGCAACATTATCGGCGGCGACGAGGACGTAATCCGGCCCCTGGATCCCGATCAAATACTCCATTCTGTATAAGCAGGTATGACCTGAGATAATAAGAAAATCACTATAAAGCCACCGACGTCTTGTTTAGCCTCGTCCGCTCAGATTACACAGCAAAAGTTTGACACAGGCGGCGCAGACCTTGGACGTCACCGGAAAACACGTTTTCAACGCGACTCGGGCGGGCGATTTGAGCGGACTGTTGCTGTCGTTTCACCTGTGTTGTGATACTACTGTTCAGATAGTAAAATAAATACAAGCAGAATCGGTTATTTTCCCGGTTGAAAAGTCGGTATGAACGAAGGGACGCCTCAGAGCACAATGGCGGAGTCTAATAACCTTAACGGCTCGCAGCGAAGACGGTCACCGAGGTACAGTTCTTCTTCAACTGACAACAAAATGGCGTTGACTGCCGTTGCCGTTAAACGTTCCATCACCGTGAGGAAAATAGCGCCTAGAAAAACGGTCGCGCCGTCGGAGCACAACAAGGAGAACACACCGAGGCGGTCGGAGCGCAACCAGCAGGAAAAGCTAAAGGTTTCCACCCCGGGTCCTGCCCCGGACCGTGGGCTCTCCTCGACGGGTAAGAAGAAGAGGAAGGCCGCGATGCCCTCCCCGATCCTCCCCTCAACCCCTCCGCCGCCGCCGCAGGCTCTCCCCCAGCAGCCGGCTGCAGATACAGAGGACGCGGCGTGGGCGCAGAAAGTGCGTCGGTCTTACAGCAGGCTCAGCGACAAGTCCTTCAACAGCCCCGACTCAAGAGAGACCCTGTTCGGCTTCGAGAAGCTGCAGACCCCCGAGGTGGGCCGGAGAGTCCAGTTAACCAAGACAGCTCCGGAGGTGTCTGCCTCGCTGTCAGGTCTGAACTCATTCATGTCTTTGCTTGAGGGGGCGGATGACTGCGGCGGCTCAGCTGTCCCCGAGGTGGACACTAACATCCCCGGAGTGGCTGTGGTGAAGGAGAAGAGGAGGAGGAAGAAGGTGCAGCAGATAAACACCACAGAGCTGGAAGAACTGGCTGCCAAGATGAACGCAGAGTTTGAGGAGGCTGAGGAGTTTGAGCTGACCGTGGAGTAAATATTGAGACAGACTGAAAGACTCTCTTGTGGCTTAGGGATGTGTCAGTATCAAAAATGTCATGCTCAATTATCACAGTTAAAATATCACGATGAACGGTATTATCATGATACTCATCAAGAGTTTACTATTAGTGATAAAATATTATCATCAACATTGCACCCATTCATAATTTTACAATAGATACATTTTTACAGATGAAACTGATCCATTACTTTCTGGCAAGTGTTATCATTATTTACAGATATTTGTAAACGCACACAGATGATAACAGTTATACTGGACTCTGACAGGCCACTAGCGCTGACTGCCCCTCCGCATCACTAACAAACAGCAGCAGAGCTGAAGCTGACAGACAGGAGCCCGGTTCTTTTTGCTGCGGTTATTCTGCCTCTGATTAACCAGTAGAAAGCTGCTAACGAAGCGCAGGAGAGCTGCTACGTGGTCACAAAGCCCTCTGAAAACCACGATAATGGAAATCGTTGGCAGTATTGATACCGTGTAACCGAGGTATATTGCAAAAATGGTGTACCAGCACATCTCTACTTGTGGCATGTTGTTTTTATCACTGACATGCTGAGAAAAAAGGCTTACTCTGGGAGGACAACACTTCAAATGTGTGCTTCATACTTAACACATTCAAGTTTTTGTATATTTCCAGTTTTATATGTTTTGTAAATTGTGATTCTTATGAAATTTCACGTTTGGTTGTTCATTTAAATGCTCTTAATGTGGTTGTTAAACTCATTATGTGATGGTATAAAGGCGTAGTATAGTCACATTGGTATGTTTTAATTTCTAAATGACCAGTAGTTAGATGAGTTAAAACTTAAAGCATTTCTTTCTATTTCTACAAATTGGTGTTTACTATAATCAGATGGCTTTTATTTAGTCATTAAAGTTTTGACTTTGAATGACTAAACAGCCTTTTGCAAGTTTGTTTTTAAATTGGCTGCAACCATTTTTATCTGACTTCACTTTATAGTCAAAAACTGCTTGATTGAGCTCATAACACAGAAGGAAAATATGTGACAGTTAAATACTGATTGTAAATATGTGCAGAAGCTGTAGTTTTTTTTATTGCTTGTAAGTTATGAAGCATTATTTGCAGGGTTGGTACGATCTGAGAGCAAAAAAGGGATTTTTTTTTATCCTTTCTGGACTGAATTGCCATTTTGTTTCACTCAATTCTTGATTATATTTGAATTGATAGAAAAATCAAAGACGTGAGCAGCGATTTTGACGTCTGGAATCAGGCTACTACCCTTCAATAATGCGTTTACATCCACATTTAAGTGACAAATGTTCAGAATAATATTTCAAGATGGCGCCTATCGGTGTTCACGGACTGTCATCTCACATCTGTTGTTTCTTTACTGTTAAAAAAAAATCAGTTATTTGCATGTCTGCATATATGAATAAATATTCATGCGCTTTATCATTTCCAAGGGTCAAAGGTCATGTCTTTACATGTCTTGTTTTGTTCGACCACAACCCAAAGAAAACCAGATTATTCTCATGTTTGACAAAGAAAAGCATCACATCTGACAAGCTCAAACCAGCTGATATATTGGCATTTTTGCTTAAAAAACTAATAAAACTATTATTCAATTATCAAAACAGTTGCCTGTTAATTTTCTGTCGATCAACTAATCGATGAATAAACTAATCATCTGAGCTCTAAACTAAAACATTTTAGGAGAATCTCAATCTTGCACCGTGATGCACCAGTTCAGAGACACAACCATTAAACATCTCGTGTACAGTCGAGGTCTTCTGGGAATGATGAACACATGAGTTCACGCGGGGACTGATGAGTTGTAAGTCAAGCATGTTGAGTAACACGTTCCTCTCCGCAGCAGTGGTCTCTGGTGATTATGTCGAGGCAGACTGAACGAGTTGAGTAGGCGATCCGTCTCGACTTAATGAGAACGGCGGACAGGTAAAACATTTTCCTCCAGAGTCTTTTAAAGGTGTAAGTGAACGTGTTGCATAATTTTGCACTAACGAGGGTTGTTTCATGACAGCTTCTTTAACCGAGCGGCCTTTTGATTTTACATCTAGTCTGTGTGAATCCTTTTACTTTAAATGATTAAGAACTTCAATTCATTTGCAGCTGTTGTTTGCAAAATGCTGAGAACCAACAGTGCAGTCAACATGACACAGATATCATCTATCAACGATGTTTTTTGGGGGAAAACCTGTTGAACTTGCTGCCGACAGGCTACTCTGGATGTTTTAATTGATTAATTGTTTCATAAAACAAATATTGTCACAGTTCCAACATCACTCAGCTTTTGTGACACTTTTCTCCAAAGTGACTTAAACGTTTTCAGGAGCAAATTTGGGGTTTAATGTCTTGCTTAAAGGCACTTTGACATGTAGAAAGAGCTGTGGATCAAACTACCACCTGAGATACTGCTGCCCAGAAAAGTGAAGGGCTGCAACTAACGATTATGTTCATTATCGATTAATCTGTCCATTATTTTCTCGATTAAGCAATTAGTTTTTGGTCCATAAAATAGTGAAAAATGTCAATCACTGTTTTCCAAAACCCAGCGTGACATCTTCAAATGTCTTGTTTGGTCCCAACCCAAAGATATTCAGTTTACTGTCATTACTGTCAACTAAAGACACCAGAAAATATTCACATTTAAGAAGCTGGATGTTAATTTAATAGTTGGGTAGTCAAAGCAACTAATTGATTAACCGTTGCAGCTCTAAACTGAAACAGTGAGGAACTAGCTTATATTTCTATTTCTCGGTAAAATCATTCTAGGTACTTTCAAAGGATGGTAGCAACATAATTAGCATCAACATCATTGGTGTCATTAGCAAGACTTCACACTTAATACTGTTTCTTATCATTTGCAGTTAAAATTGAGACTGAACTTTATTAATAACATATTAAAGGTATATGTCAGTTTTCTCTGTATTGTTGGAAATCTCAGTAATATCCCATTTTATTTTCCACATTTACCCCCAAATTTAGCATTTATAATCAGCACATCAACAGTTAAAAGGGTCTATAACATATTAACACTATTATGTAGTTGTACGAACAGATAAAAGGACATTTTTAGTGTTTATTGAAGTATCTCCTCCTATATAACTCCTATAAATCATCTTTAACTGATAGGCATGATAACATATAACATATCTGTCTATAAGTTTTAATGTGTATAAACAGCCAATTAAATGCTTTAAAACGTGTGTAATAATACATCATTATATATAATTATAGAGCTATGTTATACTGTGTTATCAAGCATTTCTTAACTTTTTACACACCAGTTATGGATGCTTGTCAGGAGGAGTTAAAACTGTTAAGAAACACATTAAGATGTTCGTATATTTGCTTACATTATAGCATGTTATGAAGCATTTATCAAATCACGCGTGTCAAATGCTAAAAAACAGGGGGAAGATTTAAATTAAGTGATACTGGCGCCCCTGAATATCCTTAATTCAAATTTTTTAAAAAGTGATCCAAAAGTATCGTTGAGGAAGCTGACAAGTACATCATCACCTGTTATAAAAACACATCTCCGGATAACGCTGTGAAGTCAGATGTTTACATCTGCTGAGAGCACGTACGCATGCTGATAGTATTTGCGAGCGCGTATGAGAAAAAGAGAGAGGCGTAGAGAAATAATGAGTGTTTGAGTGTGTTGCAGCGAGCGAGTAAATCCACAATTTGCTCACGCATTTTAGGGGTGTGCAAAGCGTGCTCTGTTTTCTTCCTCAGGTGCCATTTCATGTTCATACCCTTCATTTGGTATCTCAGTTACCAGGCTGGAAGAGGCACTTTTTTATTTTTTATTTTTTTAATAATATATATATATATATATATTGCTGAGCACAACACATTGTGGCTTGTGTGAGGCCTTTGTATATTTTTTAACAAGATCTTCATGTCTACTTGTCACTATAACACTGAAAGTTACAAACAGAGTGAAGTAGGGGGGGTGTTTTTGAGCTGTCACTGCCAGAAACAGTTATTGATTTACAATGCTGCTGCTGCTGCTGCTGCTGCTGCTTCTGCTGGCTTTTTTTTTTTTTTTTTGCTTTTGAGTCTCTTCATGCTGATTTTTTTTTGAGGAGGTTGGATATTTTACACTCATATTCATGTGTTTTTTCCTCTCTCCCTCCCTTGCCTTATCCTCTCTTTTCTTTCCCTCCACCCCCCCCCCCCCCCCCCCCCCCAACCCTCCAACCCCACCCCACCGTCCCCATTTCACTCACGGCAGTTGTCGCTGGTTCAGCTTGACTGCTTCGTTAGGGCTCATCATTTGCATTCAGATTAATTATCTAATTACCGACAAATGTCCGGCGGCCACCCCACACTCCGGCTCGTCAGCTCTCAGCCTGTAATTATTTTAATCATTTACTTTCATCTGGAGCGTTCCTGCCATACTCCTGTGTTTAGAGGCCATTCTTAATTACCCTGCCAAGACACTCTTTTCATGAGAGGGAGGGGAGGGGAGGAGAGGAGTTGGTTTGAGGGAGAAGAGAGCAATTGGGTGAGGGAACGTGTGTGTGTGTGTGTGTGTGTGTGTGTGTGTATGTGTTTGTGTGTGTGTGAGGGAGGGAGGAAGACCAATGGGGACATGATCCAGAGGCTTTGACAGCACAGAGGAAGCTCCCTGCTCTGCTGGATGCTCTTTCCTCCCTCTTCTTTTTTTCCTCTCTTTCTCTCACTCTTACACACCACCCCTCACCTCCCCTCCTCTCCTCCTCCTCCTCCCCCCCCCCTCCCCTCTCCTCTCTCTCTCTCCCCCCCCAACCAACTTCCTCATCTCTCTCCTCTCACCCAACCACCCACCCATCCACCCACCCACCCACCACTTCACCCCTCCTCCACGCCCCGCTTCCCCCGTTATACTTCCTCCCTTTTTCCCTTTATCGCAAGCACACACAGGAATCGCCCGTGGGCTTCAGTGCTCTGACTGCTAATACACTGACACACACACACACTCATACACACACACACACACACACACACACACACACACACACACACAACACATAGAAACAGGCAGACAAGAGAGTCATGCGCCCTGTTTGTGGCACTCATCAGGATGCACACATCTTTCCACTATCTGCCTGGAAAATCTATACTCCTCTCAACCCGTCTGTCTGTTTCTGTCTCTTTCTCCGTCTCCCACCATCCCTCCATCCATCAGACCTGCATGGCTGCACTCCGCGTGTCTGTCTGCTGCCTGTCTTTCTCCTTCCATCTGTATTTCTCCTCTTCTTATCCCGGTATTTGGACAGCCTCGCGTCAGGCCTGCTGCTCCCTGTCCACCTCCCGCCTTGCCCCCCCCCCCCCCCCTCCCAACACCCCACCCACGATGAGGGACGACGGGTCATCTCTACCACCCCCACCCCTCTCTCCCCCCCCCCTTGTGATCGCTCTATAATGATGCTCTCACTCTCAACCCTTGAGCCACTCACCCCTCTCTCTCTCTTTCTCTCTTTCTCTCCCTCTCTCTCCCCCCTGACTGCTCTTGTTAAGAAAGCGAGACTATGTGTGTGTGTGAGGGAGAGAAGAGATACAAGCTCTGTAATTGGGCTCTTGAATATTTAAGTCGCTGGGGATGAAAGTTTAATGAAAAGATGATTATCTACCAGTTTATCACACCACTGTTTCATATTTCATTTTCATATTCTTGTACAGAGCTACACAGTCCGTTCTGGCAGCTGTGGATATGGAGTTATGATCCAGTGCGTGTTGGAAAATACTCAGCAAAAAGATGCCAAGAAGAGAAATGATACAGTGGAGACCCTTTAAGGGAAAAAAAATGCCAACACTTAGGGCCAGGAGTGTCTTTAATGTCTCACTTTTTTCTGTTATTTAGGTTTATTTGGTCACATTAATCATCAATTTATTCTCTGCTAGAAGCAATACATTGAATCATGGGTCTAGATTCTTGTACCTACAGCTACATTGTCCGTTTTGGGAATTTGCGGACGCTTTTATAGTACAGTACATGTTGGAAAATGCTGAGCGAAAAGGTGCAAAGAAGATAAATGTTAAGGCCGTGATAGAGACACTTAAAGGAGATGCAGAAGTGTCATTATTTCTCACTGTTTTCGTGTTATTGAGGTTGAATTATTTCTCTTTAAGGGCACACATGAAGTCAGTTCACTTGTCACGAGGAGTCCTACTCAGCCCGTCTAATGTCTAAAGGGTGAGAAAAGTCAACGAAATGATACTATTAGTTGCATTATGGGAAATGTAGGATCTGGTGGTTTTTGAGTCTTGACTCATAGGAACTAAAAGTCAAAATATCCTGACCTCTTGCTTCGATTTTGGTGATTCCTTTTTAAAAATCTGTCTTTTACAGAAGTGTAGTAAACTTTACAGAAGTGTACTGTAATACTAAACGGCTGGTTACGCTGTCCCATGAACAGGGCCGCATCCAGGATTTTAGACATACTGATGCCAGGAGTCCCTCCAATGAACCCTCCAACACCTTCAGAGAAATTCACCATCAATTAGAAAGAAAGTTTTTATTATTATTTAGATTTTTCATAGTTTATTTATTTAGTTAACGTCATTAATTTTTCTATAAAATTTTATTTAGATGCATGAACGCTGCCGGGAACAAAATTCTTGTGGGAATGCCGTTATTTATCTATTATTTTATTGGACTAAAAGTTACCACATTTATGTTGAGGTATTTTTTGGGATATTCTGTGCACAATATAGGAATATTTTAATGGACAATATAATGGGATATAAACATAATAGGGAAATAAAATAAGATCTTGAGTCTAAAATATTGGGATCAACTTATAAAATACCCACCATGTGTACATCTTTAACTGAACAATGTAAATCCCCCAAATAAAAAAATGAATAAATGAAATAAAACACAGTGAACGTTATCTGCGTGTCAGCAATAGTAGCCCCCTGATAGCCTGCTGGTTAAGTTTTCATTCTTGTATAACTCTGATCCTTTTAGTCTTCTTCTCCATACAGAAATAAACTGAAATCCTCCTTTTTAGACATTAATGAAGAGATAAATTCAGCGCCAGCTTCCTTAAAGCTTAAAGCGTCAGATGTTAACTTAACACACTGATTTCATCACATTCTGCTGCTCGTGTCTCACCTCCGCAGACACCCTGAAGACAGTTCAATAAAAAAAAAAAAAAAAAAGCACAAGGACACTCTTTCCTTTATTGAATTGTGGGGATAAACAGACGGCTGTTTGTTATTCATTCTCATTATTCATAATGGTGGGGACATTAATCCCTTTTTGCTAGAAGATGGTGTGAAAAAGCAGTATGCATGTAGCACTTTTGCCAAACCCCAGTGGAATAACAGGGACTGCAGAGTTTTTTGGGGAGGGATTATGTGAGGACCCACACATAGCCTTAGGCCACAGTTTGGAATGGGACACAGTTTGGACGGCAGAGATTAGAGACCAAGGTATGGTTGCAAAAGAGGCCATTTCAGGCAAAGACACAGCATACATGGGTCAGCATTGGAGGGGGGAGGAGGATGACTATCTAATGCATTGTGGTAATAATACACAGACTTTATTATGAATGCATGAAAATAAAGATAAGAGGAGATGCTTCCATAAGAGGCCACATGACGTGAGATTAAGTCTGTGAATTTAGACAATGCGAATAGGTTAGGTGGCGTACAATTTGCATTCTTTGTGTTGTTTGATTAATTTCTGGCAAAGTTGCAAGAGAGAGAAATTCATGAGCTGCATTATTAAACAGCTTCAGCTTCATCTACAGGCCGCCATATGTTGACGCCTGTGCTTCAAAAACCTGAAATCCAATAACCTGTATGAAAGAAGCCTGTGGGGACTAAAATGATACGGAGTTAAGGAGTGTGTTAACCCTGCCTTACGAGTTACTTGGCATTCACTTAGTCACATAAAACTCTCCCAGTGATGCAGGATCTGCCGCTTATCAGTTTAAATCCACAATTTCACGGCGTCGAGGCAGGGGACGACCTGCGCCGCTTGTCGCTTTTGTGGACATGGTGTCACCGTTTAGCCCTATCTTTGCGCCTTGGAAGTGGGAGGGGAAACCTGGCCAGCCACGGGGGTGGGATGAGGGGGGGGGAGCCGTGCTCTATCTCTAGGTTGGAGGTGGGAGGGAGGAGAGAAAAGAAAAAGAGCAAGTTAAATGGAAGTGACAATCTGCAAACATTCCTGCCGGCAGCTGCGCAGCATTCTCCATAGTTCAACCCCACCACCCCCCTCCTCCTCCTCTGCACGGTCACCGGCCCCCCGCGACCCCCCGTGCTTGGCACACGCACCTGCCGCTCCCAGCCGCGCTTTCACCGACAGCCAGATAATCTATGGGCGGATCCCGGCCGGGGCTCCCCTCAATGTGCTCTTGAGAAAACCCCTTATGCGTGAAAAAGCCCCCTTTCTCCTTCTTTTGTCCAACACAGTTTTATGGGACAACATTGGGCATTATGAGGTTTGGGGGATTTTTCACGGGACTCTATAGAAGGGTATAATCCTTTCAGGCACGGGACGAATAAGAAAGTTTTAACCTGCTGTTTTCATATTTATTAGCTGGTTATAGCAGACGAGGCAGCTGAAGCATCAACACTACCACCCTCCTCCTCCTCCTTCCCTCTCACACACACACACACACACAAGCTGATTCAAGTCCTGGAATCAGAGATTGACAAGATGCTGTGGCTTGAGAGGGGCACTTATAATGGACCTGATTGCTTTAACTAAATTAATCAAGAGAGTCAAGTGGGTGAATGACACCGGGGTCATGAAGGCCTGATATGCTGTGTGGTTTCTGCTCAAGTCAACAGGTTGTTACAACACATTATTAGATTTGTTAGCTAATCATATTTCACATATTTGACCTGTTTTTGTCCTGCTGTTGTTGATTAAGGTTTGAATGAATTTTTAGCTTGTTTATGGTTTTCAATCTGCATTTCAAGTCAAGTCTAATTAAGCTACTTTAGAGCGCAATGGGCGAAAAAAAACAATTTGTTTCTATAAATCTTTTATGTATGAGACAAAGTTATTTAAAATCTAATAAATGGTTGGCGGGCTCTGCGGAAATAATCACAGATAATTTATTTTTGACTAAAATGAGAACTTTAATTAAACAGGTACAGCTCACCTCCTGTTTAGCTCATATTGGAAATTTCTCCTTTCTCTCTGAATCCTTCTTAACACATTTTCGGTTATATATTTGATCTTTAATTTAAAAAGGAAAGTTAAGATTGAAATATCTTCTTTTTTTTTTTCCACAGGAGAGTTCTAGCCAAAATACAAAACATAATAATTGTGTCACGTGAACCCGACACATTTACAAGAAGAAGTCATTAAAACACACAATTTCCTCAAAACTCTAAACATTAAAACATCTGTTCTTGCTCATTTTAGCCCTTAAAATGTCCACGACTTAATATTTAGAATAATTAAAGGTGAAATAGTGTCTGTGTGAGTATTTTTACAAGAAGGACGAGCTGCTCATGCTGCAGTAAATGCACCACAGCTTTTAGCAAAATGGCACAAATCTAAAGAAAGTTTCCAGAAATTCTTTTAACGTTACATTACAGTTCATTTTTGATTTTTTTAGGCTGTGATTTTGCACCAAATGTTGGCTAAAAAAAGCAAATATTCTATCTATCTATCTATCTATCTATCTATCTATCTATCTATCTATCTATCTATCTATCTATCCATCTGTCTATCTGTCTGTCTGTCTGTTCGTGTTGTGTTGTTTCTCCTCTGACGACAGGTCTTTCTATCCAGTTCATCATACACAGGCCTCAGGGCCGCAGCTCCCCCTCCTCACCCTCCCCCCCCCCGCCCCCCCTCTTCACCCCTCCTCACCCCTCCCTTCATCCCTCTCCTCCCTACTCCTCTACCTCCCTCTACCACCACCACCCCCTTTCTGTCAAAGCTGATTGTTTCCACGCCAGCAGAGTGCTGCGGGCTAACACACTGTCACACTACATCAGGCAGAGGAAAGAAGGGGAGAGAGAGAGTATGATAGGGTATATATGTATTTCTGTGTTCAAAAAGCTCCACACAACAGCTGAAGCCTCGGCTACAGCAGGGATTCCCAAACTTTTTCATGTCAAGGGCATCCGAATGTCCACAGAGCCCAGACTTTGTCCTAGGGAACTGTAATCTTTAAGGATTTTTAGTGTTAAATGCCACTCGGGACAGAGTGATATATAAGTGTCTACAGCTACGGTTCATGAGGAGGTAAATCTGACAGCATGAAGAATGAAAAGCTACTCACAGACAGGAACGTACAAAACGTCAGACACTGCTTTCATTGAGTGCAGAGATTAGGTGAATCGAGGCAAAAAGGACATTATCTTTTGCTCGACTTTTTTTTAAACTTTTGAAACCTCACTGATCTGCCAAATATGGCTCAGACCCACAGAACTTTATTCACATTCTTACCAAAGTTTCCAAAGATACCAGACAATATAAAAAAATGTGGGAATGACGGGAAAGAAAATGATGCACAAGAATATTTCCATTTAATAGAAAGGTGGAGCCGGTAACATCTCAGTGTAAACATCATATAGCTTTAATGAAGAGCCGCAACAACCTGATACAGACTTTACGGTATGTGATACTGTCAGAAAGTGTGACATAAGATGATTTTCCAGCCTTAAAGATACTTAAAGGGAATTAAAATGTGAAAACTGCATGTTGACGGGTTTTAATACACAATATCTGGATGATTTCCTTGATACTTTAAACAACTTTTTTAGTGTATCGCCACATTTTGACAGCAGACATTTCCCCCAAGAAACCCAATTGTAAGTGTTAAACATCAGTAAACCAGAGGGGAAATGTAGTGTAATGTCTTGAAGGTTGTTTTTAGGTGAAAAGACTGAAGAAGACCATAAAGTAGTCACTAATTTGTAATTGTCTTTCTTTTCTTTTCTTTCTTTCTTTGATGAAAGCGAGGCAGGACGACTGGATATAAAGTTGTCCCTAATTTGTAATTTCTTTTTCTGTTTTTCTTTCTTTCTCAAAAAAAAATCTCTACATTTGTATAACTTCAGGAAATGGAGAAAGGAAGGTAGGCTGTCCAAAACTTAAAAACTATACTGTATAAATCAACCATCCTCATACTTTTATCAACATTTCCTAATCTTTTTTTGGCTTGTGACCCTTTAAAACAAAGTCATGTCCTCTTGTGACTCCTCATCGTTGCATACTGGTTGCAACCAGTTCAACCAAAAATGATTTTTTTCGTTGCTTTATTTGAATCATTTTTAGAGGTCTGAAGAGACTAAATTATCCTGCAATTCACAAAAATAAAAAAAAGCAAATATTAGAGGAAAATCTGGAAAAATAAACATAGTTTTGTGTGGTAGAAGTCTGTTTTTCTTCTGCTTTCCTTTTCTGTGAATGTCTCCTCAGATTTATCTTGACCTTCATGTTGGGAATCACTTTTTTATATATATATATATATATATATATATTATATTATTCAGAATGTAGTGAAAAACAATCTGGCCCCCAACAAAGTGCACCACTGCTCCACAAACTGCTGGATGATCCACCCATGTGCAAACTGCTGCCCCCTGCTGTCAAAACACGGAAACATGAACATGTGACAATCTGCTCTAAGTGGGTCTGTGATGGAGTGTCTCCCCCTAGTGGACACTGTTTACTGGTCATCATCATCATCATCATCATCATCATCATCATCAGAGAGAATATGGTGTGTGTGTGTGTGTCCTCCAGGTCAGAGATGTATGAGTGTGTGAATGTCCACGAAATGTGAAAAAAACCTGGTATTTCTCACGGGGAGATTTCCAGCAGTACAAGATTTTCTTGTTCTTGACAGCATTTGAAGTGTGATTCAAGACTGAGTCAGAGGTAAGAGGTCAAGCAAGCTGAGGTCAACTCAGACAGAGGTTATATTACTGTGTTTAGGACTTGTTTAGTATCTCTGTAACGCTCTTATACCTCTCTAAATCATGATTGATGGGTAAAAACACTTTTATTGATTCTGCTGCACTACAAGAGTAATGATTAAACGTAAGGTTGATCATGTCATTTGTAACCTGATTTATATATTAAAGAAAGCCTGGAACATTAAAGTGTCTCCACTCCACCACTGTGTGTGTGTGTTTTGGTGTTAAAGGGGAAGGTAATATTAGATATTTTAAAAAAATGTTCTGTGTGTTTGTTGGAAGTGTACACTGAAGTGATCACAATGGAAACAAGCCACATCCTCAATGATTGTAACTACTGCTTTGCAGAGTTATTGTGTGTTTTTAGTCATAAAATAATAATTAAACGAGTCAATCAATGATAGATTATAATACTAGTCTGCCTCTTTTTTTAAAGTAGTGAAAATAGATCTGATTGTAAATGTATTATTATAAATCTGTCAGGCTATATGTATATGAGGAGGTCAGATAAATGTTTATGTGAAAGAAATGTTGAACTTGTGCTGGTGTAAAGGTAAAAACAGCATCAAAGAATAGCTTATATAAAAACTATAAGAATGTCATGTGACTTCTTTAGTGATACTGAGGATTAAAAACACCTTTCTATAGAAACGACAGTGTATAAATAGAAGTATTACAGTCATTTTTCTCTCTGGCATGAAAACATTGGAGTCTTTTGTCAGACACTGAAGCATAGAAATGTTGTGTTCTCACTGTTGGTGTTGGTAGTGAAGAAGGTGAACTGTATTACAAAACAGAAAGATACAGTCTCACAAATGCAGATCCTCCTCCTGGCGCTCCATGGCGCCGTGGGGGTGCCACCAGGCCCAGCTGTGCGCACCTCTCTGCTCCACAGGAAATTTTTTGCATTGGAACAAAAAAAGAAAAAAAACTGCATCTAACACGCTACCTGTCATTTTCATGCCTTGTTTTCCAACCTCCTCTCTCTCTCTCTCTCTCTCTCTTTTTTTTTTTTTTTTTTTTACTACTGACTGAGTTAGCAGGTTTACAACCAAACACTCGGGTGCATCCATGTGTGCGCAGTGCGCCCGCAGCGGGTCACAAGTCGCGCTGTGTCACCAAGAGTAATGTGTTCAGGTTCAGGATGAGGAGAGAATATCTCCTACTTCCTTTTATTTTCATGTCAAGTGCATATAAATATTATGAAGTCATCTTTCTTTTTTAAAATGTCAGTGCTTTCTGATAAGACACCGTTTATAAAGGGTGTATAACGTTTGTGTTGGGTTGTAACTAACGGCTTTATTGTTGATTAATAAACAATTTACTAATGATTTATTTACAACGTATTCATAAGAACAAATTCTGGTCTGTCTGGCTGGTGTTTAACCTCCTCTATGAACACTTTCTTTGTCTTTTTTTTTTAGCTCTTTAGTTCACCAGGGACCTCATGGGACCGTTTGACCTCTGACCTTCAGGAAAACAGCTGCAGAGCATCTGGAACTATATTTATCCTCAACTTTTTTAACACAAGCAATTTGTTGTTTTGACCTTTTGTTATTAACCTCAGATGAACCACAAACGTTTGCTGTTAGTTTATTAGAACGAGAGAAACACGTGACTCTTATTATTTACGACTATTTATCATTTATAGCTGCAGATTGATGACTTATTAGAAGAAAATTCACAGGCAAACTTTAGGTTGATCCCAATCAGTGTCACATAACTGATCTGTAAACCATTAGTAGATGATTTATTAACAGTAAGGAAGTCATTACACCTCATAAACCCTTTATAAATGGCGCCTTAATAGAAAGTGGTTGGACCTTTGATTCTCACTAGTGGGAGGTGAAATAATAAACATGCCTTCTTCCAGCTGATATTTTCATATTGAATTACAATTCCTAAAACGTCGTCATATGCTCTAAAAAAATACTGAAACACTTATATTTCCTGAGGTGAAACTGAGCAGGTGCCACTTTTTTTTCCTTGCGTGAGCTTTCGGGCTCATTTATCTCTGTCTTTCATAAGCTTTGTTTGGATGAATTTATACCCTCTCCTCCTAACTAGCCTGAAATCACGTCTCGGTTATTTACGAAATCACCATAAAAGCCATGTTTGTTCTTCCACTGTGTCCTTTTTTTCTAGAGGTGGTTGCTTGCACGTTACTTACAAGTCACTATCCCGGTGTAAACATGTTATCCGTCCTCTTTGATGCCTCGCAAACATCCACCTTCAGCCAGAGAACAACGGATCAATATGTAAATTCACTCAGACTTTCACTGCGATGTCTGCGTCCAAGAGAGGCGATAAGCTTTTTTTTTTTCAAAAAAAAAAAAAAGGGAGTAAGTTAGGAGGCATAGCCGGGGATTATCCCAAACTTGCCCCGGGGTTTGGCTCTCCTGCGCGTAACCGGACCGGCGTCTGTTCACCGGGGCCCTTATAGGACATGCAGGGCCCCGGGGCGCAGACTGACAGGCTCCCCGGGGGCCCCCCCTACAACTCGCTAAAGCTGGAGATTATAGGGTGGCAATGAGGCTGGTATCTCTGTGAACACACACACACACATATATATATATACACACACACACGGAAAGAGGTGAGATGATCTCGGGAGTGCCTGAAGGCAGCAGCTATGCCCATAAAGATTGACGCTTGAGCCTCACACGGCTATCACACTCCCTGCAGAACACACACTCTCCAACCCCGTGTGATGAGCCGATACAAACCAACTTTGTTCAGCTGACAAAGAGGCAATTGTTAGCTGAAAGGTCATTCGCCCAAGGGGCTGGAATACAGCAAGAACAGCTACAGAAGATAAAAAAAATAAAAAAAACTGCCCCTTCTTAGCTTCTATCTTCTCTGAGAGAGCTTTGATAAACCTGCTCCTTGAAATCAACATGCTGATCTGGAATGAAATGAAGGCTCTAGGCCCTTAAAGCGGTATTATCAGCCAACTCTGTCTACTTCCCCTCAGATTAATCTATTAAAAAATGTGATAACGAAAAGTCAGATTTCATTAGATCGGGTTTTATGAGTGTGTAAACAAAAAGAGGGAACACACGAAATGTTGAGATATAAGATACTTTTATTTATTGTTTTAATTTATCATAGTTATCTCTATATACAGCTTCATCATTTCCAGGTATAAATCATCTATAACACTGTTAAAGTCTACATGATATCTTCCAATACTTTTTTTTTTTTGGCATGGCAGGTACTCACAGGTCAAGACAAACAAACACAGCATACACACATTGAACATTTTTCATATAAACAACATATTAATCCCACCATATAGTGTCAAAGCATCTCATTATTTTGACCAGAATACATCCTAAGTTTTAAATTTTGGTTTGGTGTAGATATAGAGGAAGATTTAAGATGACTTGGATACATTTATTGATCATCTGGGTGGGACATCATAATGAAAATCAATAAAAAAACAAGTTTTTTTGTCATTACAATCAGCAACATGAGTGTGAAAACTCAAAAACATCAGACAGAATGACTGGAGATTGTCTTGTGTTCAGGGGAAAATGTCTTCAGGATAGAAGCAAACAGAGCAAAAATGCAGTTTGAGTTCCCTCTCTGTTAACCACTTCCTGTTCCAGTGCCTCCCCTCTCTCTCTCTCTCTCTCTCTCTCTACGACTGTCCGACAGCGGCGGCGGGCGCGGCGGTGGTGGCCACGGCGGCGCCCATACGCAGCAGTTCCTTCCTGTGTGTGAGGATGACGTCGAAGCTGGACTGCAGGCGGTTCTGCTGCTCCTGGATGCGGCCCTGCAGGGTGCGGACCCAGCGGATCAGCGCCAGCCGGCGGTACATGGTTAGCTGCACCTGGTGTTTCTCCATCTCCTGAGCTTTGAAGCGCTCGCGGTCCCGCAGCGTCCAGACGGTGTCCATCAGCTCTGGCAACTCGCCGTCTGAGTCTGACGACTGATCTTCATCTTGCTCTTCCGCTCCTTCCTCCAGAAGATTTCCCAGGTTGCTTCCTGTCAGCGACTTGCGGCTACAGCTTTGCTTTCTCTCAGCCGGATCTCTGTTGCTGTTTCTGGTCACGTCGTTCTCCTGGTGGTTAGATTTGGGTTCCCCGACACCGATGCGGTCCCAGCCTCCCATGAGCATCCCTTCACCTCCACTCTCCAAGTTGAGGGAGGGCATGCTGCTGCCAGACCGGTAGCTGAACTCAGACTCAGAGTCGCTGTCTCCCCATTCGTCGTTATCCTCCAGCTCCACCTCTTCCTCGTCTTTCTCTCTTCCTCTGGAACCCGAGCTGCCTTTCCTATTCTGCAGCTCCCTTTTCTCTCTCTGCTTCTCCTCATTCTGGCTCATCATCATCATCATCCTCACCTCCTCTTCCTCCATCCTCCTTTCCTCCGCTCCGTCGGGGGGCACTCGGCCGTACCCGTCATCCCCGCTCTCGATTTCCGGCAGAGGCTCGAGGGTTCTCCAGCAGGGCAGGCGGGAGCGGGGCGACACGACCGCCGTGTTGTGATACCCGGGGGACGAGGAGGAAGAGTTCGGAGGGTCGCGACCCAACGGGCCCAAGTTACGAGGACGCACCTGGTTTCGGTTTTCGTCTCCCCCTCCGCTGTTTCCCGTCATGGAGAAGTTTTCATCATCTTTGCCAGGCAGGAAGTTGAAGTTGCCGTCTTTGTCACACTTCCTGTTTCGCAGCGAGGAGGAAGAGCCGTTGTCGGAGCCTCCGTAGGCTGAGTTCAGAGGTTGGTCCTGATGGTGAAGCATCATGGACCTCGACTGAGACTCACTGAAATGACAAGGAGACAAAGACACATTACAGCTCTCTTTAAGGTCAAATTACTTACTTATTACTGACAAACATATTCCAAAGCAGACTTTAAGTTGTTCAGTGTTTTTAAAACCTTCTAAGCAGCCAAAAGGTTTAGTTCATATCTATACAACATGAAAATCAACTTGAAAAGACTTGAAACTTGCTTGAGAACGATAATCCATGACAGTGAACATCATGTTGCCTTTACTGGTAATCCGTTTAATGGAACTGGGTGTCAAACCTCAACACATTTCTTGGTATCAAGGAAATCTTAAGTCTTTGTGCGTGTTCAAACAACACTTAACATTTGAGAAGTTTTACTTTTATTAAAGGGTTTGTAGAAGGATATTTATAATCTTCAAAGTAAGGTTTTGTCATATCAGCGTTAGTATCGAAAGATTTCAACGACACCCGACCCAAACAAGCAACGCCACAGATTGTCTTCTGTGGAAAAGTCCAACATCCGAGAGATAACAGCAAACCCTTGTTTTGATGTAACAAGCTGTCAAATCCACACCGTCCTCTTGACAACATCCTGTGTTTTCCCGTTGTTTGTCTCACAAGTTTGATTTTCCAGACAAAACACTGCTTGTTAACTCAGAGCTGTTCTGCAGTGGACTCTCAGATAGATCTTAGAAGTGGCCTCATCGCACAAGAGCGGCAATCTGCGGCATTATCAGGCGATGATGAAGCGATTTTGACAGCAGAATTTTAAAAAAAAAAGGCGACTAAATGTTCTCTGTGATTATATCATGAGCGGTTTTTCCTTTCTCTGCAAGTTGATTTACTGTACAGACATGAGTCAAAAGCAGTAGCTGCATATTAGACACAAAAACACAAGTAATTTGTCTAAAAAGCTTTGATGCACTCAGGAAAACGGTTAATAAAAATGTAAAGA
The DNA here is from genome assembly GCF_910596095.1 of Thunnus maccoyii. Taxonomy (NCBI): domain Eukaryota; kingdom Metazoa; phylum Chordata; class Actinopteri; order Scombriformes; family Scombridae; genus Thunnus; species Thunnus maccoyii. The sequence goes on from NC_056547.1 coordinate 10,207,898, forward strand.
ATTAGTCATTTGTGTGCTGGATTATAAGAACAATTGGACACACACACAGATGAGCCAAAGCAACAATAAAACTGAAGAAAAGAGGCTAAATTAAACCCAGTTCACCCTCTCACCCCACCCAAAACACACACACACACACACACACACACACACACACACACACACACTCCTGGGCTGCACCAAATTCCTTGTTTATAATGTCTATAACTACAGGCTGGTCTGCGCACTCCACTTCTATTAGCATCAAATATTTACATGTCTCCTCAGAATGGAAATTTCTCTAATCCTGACTTCAGGCTGCTGTCAATCAATCCCCCCTCTCTCCTCTCCTCTCCTCTCCTCCCCATATATGCACGCGCGCTCACGTGGTGCTGAAGGACAGCGACCGTGTCTCTCTCTCTCGGGGGCGCGCATTCTGGATGCTCGACGATGACAGCAAAAAAAAACAAAAAAAAACAACTGAACATCCATGTTGACATCGACATATTTATAGCTCCAGAGCTGAATATTAACACGTGAAATGATCGATATTGTCTTAAAAGCATGCTTAGGGATGATTTCTGTTTAGTATAAAGGTATTTTCTCCATGCAACAACGTCAAATACGCCAAATATGCCTTTAATGCGATGAAAAAAAAGATAAAAATAATACCGGAACAGTCCAGCTGCAGGGTGGATATGTGTAATATTTAAAAGCGGATGCCTGTTTATGGTCGGACGACGACAGAAAATATATAAAAGGCGACCAATGGCGCTCAATGGCTGCATCTTTACGGCTTAGTGATGAATATAATTCACTTAAGGTTATAAAAAAACAAACAAACAAACACCCTATGTAACCTACAGCAAACGACGAAAAAAGAAGCGACATTTGTTCTAATCGTGGTTAAATTAGATAAAAAACACAGAGAAAAGAGATATTTCATCTCCGTCGCGCGTTATGTAACGCTCACCCCATATCAGTGCAGTCTCCTCTCTATTCCTTCTCAGTAAAAAAAAAAAACCTCAGCTCAGACCCTTCCTGTTCTTTCCTATTTGCCGGTTGCAAAAGTCAACTGACTGACAGAGATCTGTGTGAATCTATTCGCAAAGGTTCTGGTTTATTCTTACCTTTTTTCGCTGGTTTGCTGTTCGGTGGAGAAGCTGGACTCTACCGCCCTCCCAATTTTTTTCCCCCTCCTCCTCCGACCCTCCTATGTGATGTTTATCTTCATCTTCCTCTCTCCTCCCCCCCCCTCCTCCTCCACCACTCAGCCCCTCACTCCCACAGTGGTTCTGGGAAAAAAAACAGGGCTGGTTGAGTCATAACACTTCCTAAACTGGGTTGGGACTTATGAGGAAAAGAGGAAACCGTAGAGAATGAGCTGAAACAATTCATAGCGGGAACATGAATGGCTGTCATGTTACTATGATGCCTTTGTTATTTTAGCTACTGTAATGAAGCTTTGAATGCACAGCAACAGGCCTATATATATATATATACATATATATATTTATCACTACTCCAACAGCCACATGATGGCACAGTGTTAACCAAATTACAAGGTTATACAGTGATGTCTTGAAATGTTCTTCCAGCCCTCCAGCAAAAAAAAAAACCTCAGAGTTTTATAACCATACTGAGACTTTAAGTGGTTCTGTATTACAACAAGGACTTTAAAGTGGAAACATCCCAGTAGGCTAAATTTGGTGACTTGCTGTGGGAAAGGCGAAAGTCTTCCATTAGAGGAAAATACAAGATATGTTTGAAAAAGGTTTGGGGACCATTTATTACTTTTGTGAAGAAGTGTATGGACCTGATAGATGATCAAGAGGAGGAGGAGGAGGAGGAGGGATGAATTCACCTTGATGTAAACCTTGATGGCATTCAGATGAAGCCAGTTGGGTCAGCCGCTGTAGTTCTGGTGAGGATGGGATGCAAGAATGCTTTAACGGTGGACTAGGTCAAACAAAAAGGGAAGTGAAAAGTACTTATATGAATTATTTGTGAGCTAGATAAGTAAGGATGACAGCTGGACTACTGAGTGGACGTTAAGTTGTCTATCAAGCCAGTTGGGTCATTGTAGTTTTGGTGAGGATAGGATGCTAGGATGTTTCCATGGTGAACTAGGTCAGAGAAAAGATGTGCAAACTTCTGATATAACTATTCAGAAACTCAATAAGTAAGGATGACAGCTGGACTACTGAGCAGGCCGTGGCATTACGGTGACGCTGCCTATCGAGCCACAGCAGTTTAGCCTGTAAGCAGATACAATGTGGATGCAAGTATCTGCTCTTTTCTCGGGATTTGAAGGCAGTTTAAAAATAAAGTTAGGTCAGGGCTAAAGATGGTGTCGCCTGTCATGAAGCCCAGTAGATTTATGACGGTGATGATTTATGCCTGATTCCCACTGCGGGGCTTAACTTGAATACTGAGCCTCCAGTGGCAGGTGGCACATTTTACTATATTGATAACTGACAATGAGGTGTTATTTGATGATCTATTTTCACTTTAGAAATGTGGTTTTTTTTGTCTTTTCAGGGATTACAGATGTACAAAACAATTTTTTGTGTGTCTGAGAAGCAGTTTGTTCTTCATGTTCTGGGGTGTTGGGGTGTAACTCTGTTTACTTTTTGTACCTATGTGTGTATTTAAAGCAATAAACAATAAATATAATGTTTTAAAAATGGTGATTTGAAGGTGAAATAACCAAAGTGGGTTAAACTAGTTCATATATGGTTGAAATCCATGAAGTCATGATACAACTCTTGAGGTCACTGAGGTCACGAGTATTTTTCTAGGAATAAGGTTCAAGGTTCATTTTAATTATCATTATACAATGCAGGATTGCACAATGAAATTCAGTTGTAGCTCCTCCGCTCTACACACAAAGACAATGTATTAATAAATATTTAAATGTTTAAAAGTATCAATCAATCAATTTAGCAATAAAAATAGAACAAAGTAAAGCAGCAACCTGTGGAGGAGTTTACATCCTGCTATTCAAACACTTACACTGCGTAGACTTACACAGAGTTTGATGGATGGATTTGTCTTTCTTTGCTTTCTTAATCCTCAAAAATAAATAGATTTTGATTTTGACAATTCATTCATGACCTTTGAAACTGAAGTTGACACAAGAATCTCAACTTCGCAGAAAGCTAGTTAACTGGACCTTGAGTTGAGATTATGTTAATTAAACTCCCTAAAGGGCTTCTAGCTAGACTCATTAATAAACTCACTAATAGTAAAAAAAGTTAAAGGTTATCGAGCTTAGAGACAAAACTCACTTTCATTTACTAAAAATAAACATGATGTGTTGCTTTTACAAGGCTGTTGCTATTTCTGTCTCTCTGTCTCCACCTTCTCCTCACTAATGGCAGCGAGCAAGGTCATGCTCATCCTGTGGTGGTTGCAGAAAGGCACTCTGGGAAATGCAGGCAAACCAACCAAGTGAATTTGAAGTAGAAAAGGCAAATCAGTGCAGAAAATGCCAACACTTTCTGGTAGGCAGTGAACACATCATCATCATCAAGCTGTACAGTATAAGCCTAAAAGAGTGTCGGAGGATGGATTTTTAAAAATCTTATCATGATATCATAAGTTATCTACCATCTCAGGTGTGTTTAAGGCATTCAAAATGTTACCCACAATGCAACACTGAAAGGCAACATCATGTTTCCAGTCCTCGCAAAGGGAGGACTGCAGGATTTGTTGCAGCGTGATATTTCTCCAAACTGGTGACTGACTGCTTTTATGATTGTCAATCTCAGATCTAATGGCACAGCAGTTGTCTATGAGTGTGTGTGTGTGTGTGTGTGTGTGCAAGTGTTTTCTAGAGGTGTGTGTGTGTGCGGTATAGAGAGGCTACATCAGACAGACTTAACAAGTGTTCACTGTCTCTCTCCTCCCTGCTCTCATCCCCCTGACATGTCGTCGCTGGCGGCAGAAAAACTCATGTCCCCCCCCCTCTTCTTCTCTTCTCCACGCACACACACAAACACAAACACACACACACTTCTAGCCCTATCCTCCTGCTCTTCTTCCTCCTCCCTCCCTCCCCCCTCCCTTTTTCTCCTTCAACAACATCCCCATTCAAGTGCATCAGCTCCAGGCGTCCTCCCTCTCTCCCTCCCCTCCCTCCCCCCCCTCCCCATCGTTCACCAGTAGCCTAAGCACATAAAAAATACATCAAACACAGCCGTCCGCCCAAGGCCTCGTCACACGCAAAATCATCTCTCCCTCCATCTCTCTCTCTCTCTCTCTCTGAAAAAAAAAGAAAAAGAAAAACCCAAGTTACAAAAGACAACTACAGAGGACACTGATAGAAAGAGAGATAGACTGAACTCGGAGGGTTGAGGGTCGTCTGCGAGGCCTCCTGAGGGAAGAAAGATTATTGTAATGTTAACACTAACCACCCTCTCGCCTTTCACGCACACTCACACACACACACACACACGGAAAGAGTAAAAAAAGGAGCATGACTTACCTTGTGCATAATAAGACCTTGTTTGAATTGTACACAGCCTGCAGCGCCATGACCCACTTCCCTCAGTTCAGCTCCACATCTGCTCCAGCACCAGTCTCGGCTGTGACAGTGGCCGAAGGCGGCCAGCACCCATGGGCCTCACTGTCAGATCCCCGGTGCTGAGATGCACATAGACTGTAAAGAGAGCCCTTCTGCACCCGGAGCTCACAGCCAGCACTCTTAAAAAATCAGCCAAATCGGTCAAGACGTGCTAAATTGAAACAGTAATCCAGCACGGGGTCGCTTTGCACAATAATTATACACTTTTATTTTAAGCGTAGATGTGAGTAGACACACACATACAAGTGCATACGTCACGGCACGCAGACAAACACAGCAACACACCCTTGGGTGCTACAGCTCATGTTTCTCTTCAATTATTCCACCCTCTGCCCTCTCTCCTCCTCATAATCTGAATAAAACTAGATCCGTGTCCTCTAGATATTTAGAAGCCGGGGCCTCGGTGCCAAAACATGTAACCTTCCTCCTCTTTCAAGTGTGGAGTGAATTGGGAGTTCAGGGGGTTTTTTTTGGGTTTACTGCGCTGACCTCGTAATTCCCTCTCGGGGGGTTAAACAAAGTTGTGAAATTCAGTTTGGAGAAGCGCATACGGTGTTGATGCTTAGAGAAGACAGGGAAAAAGAATTAAGGGATAAAAAGCAAAAGCTAAATTACTCTCCTAACATCCACAGTCGTTATTCCTATTAAAATCTAATTAAATTTGATTTCTTGACCCCGCAAACAGACCCTTAGGATTCGGAATCGAGTCTTTATCTCGATTAATTGCATAGTAATGACTCAAAAATAATGATAGAGGCAGTTCCGCACCAAACTCTATCAAATTATTCATTCATTCACAGAATCCAGTGATGTTTCTGAGACTTTTGACTCTCAGAAAACAAACAAACAAAACAGGTGAAAACCTTTTTGACAATGCTAAAAATGCAATAATTGAATAAACAACACCAGGATTAAGCCCGCCTGCCTGCAGGTACAGCAGCTCACTATAGGCGGGGCCCACCATGGGGTTCATTCCAGACCCTCCTGGCATTGGCCCCTAATGATGTGTAATGGGGCCCCCTGTGCCCATCCTAACCCCGGGACCTCCTCTTAATCACCGTGGCTACTAATGAGATGGAGAGAGATGAAAGGGCTCGTTAGAAGACCCTCCCTTTAATGCTGGCCTATTATTAGCCACTTACCAAATCATTAGTCTCCTAAATGCAATTACGCTTTAAACCAGGAAGAAAAAGTGAAAGAAAGAGTCAAGAGTCCCTAAAAGAGTTTCAGCGAAGGACGGTTGGAGAAGTGTTAGATGATTGGAAATTCATGCATGAAATGGATTAACTTGTTTAAAAGCTTTCAGCTCTGTCAAAACCTAAATCACTTTGCCAAGATTGTTTTGTCATGAACAACCAGGAACAAAACATCAGTTATATTCTGTTTCTCTGCTTGTGTTTTGATCACAAAATGGGTTCACTGGTTTCCAGTAGCCTTTTGAGTGTGCAGTTTTTGTAAAAGACACTTACATGTTGCTTTCAGTTGTGGCTTTAAAACCTTTTTTATTAGTTTTTTTCTTCCCTTTTTGTTTCCATTTTGACAATTTAGTTTTTCTTTTTATTGGGAGTTTGTATCGTCTACCTTTTTAGAGTTATTTTCTAATCTCTATGTTTGTTTTATTGTTGTTCATGTTGACTAGCGACCACTTTGTAGAAGCTAATGGGGATCAAAATAAAGAATAAAGAATTAAGTTTGCCCTTTCCAGGCAAGTGGTGACATTTCAGCAATGTCTGCAGGGAAAGTTCTGCTCCCAAGTGGAAACTTTACTGAAATAAGTGTATCCGCTAAGATAGACAGTATAGTGTTTATTTACAGGAGGCCTGGCAGTGTATATTTGTAGAAGGGTGTTTATTGCGTTGGGAGTAGAAAATGTGCAGAACAGGAAGTAAATGTTACCAGTTTTTTTTCCCCAATGCAGTTTCTACATCAAACTAACTGGAAGGATAAAGGCAAGTCGGGAAATTTTTTAAACTGGACTGTACAGAGTTCCCGTTCCTACACGAACTTATTTAAACGAACAAACATCTTCCATCCAGACATGTTGAATGTCACTAATCTTACACTTAATCTGCCCCAAAAACTCACCTTTACAAGTATTTTGCATGAAATCTAACTGCCCTTACAAAAAGAACAGTTTTATTTGTATTGTACTCAATGAAAACCCATATTAACTCAAAAGAGATAATAAAAATACTGATCTCTAACAGCGGTATCCCCTTATACCCCTATTAGTCCAGACACAAATCTCCCTACACACTGAATATGATACAACAACACCATGTTGCATTTCCAATTGAATCTCCAGTGACGAGCAGGAAGGTTTTTCTCTCAAATGATGATATTGTGCATCCAACTTTCAAACTGATCTCCGAACTTCATCTCCACAGACAGCCTCCTTTCTTCTCCCTCTTCCCTCAACAAAAATCATTACCCTTTTCATGTTTATGTAGATGAAAGCGCTCATAAAATCAATTGCTCTGATGCTGAAGGTGCAATGAAAATGGCGTCGGGGAGCTTTGTTGTGGTTCAACAGCCTTTCACTGAATCTGAATTCAGTTGTAGTCATCTGTTCATCAAATTGGAAACCTTTTGACTGGCTATCCAGGTTCAGCTTTTAAAAACAACTTAAACTCCAAGATTGACACTCACATACTTAATATATTCTAACATTAAAGTTATTCCGCTCTATTACATATTTGCTATTTAGCCAAACTGCTACCTCGATGTTTTGTAGTTGTTTTTGCTAATAAAAAGGATAAAAACAAAGATTTGATAAGACTGAGCTCAACAAATCCAGGTATGATACAACTTGATACAACAGTGACCCTTGATACTGCAAACTGTATTCATTCATCTACCAAGAATACACATTATACCTGTTGCACATTCATCTACACTAAAAACAGGCAACTTTGCATCCAGTCCTGCTGAGATAGACAAAAAAAACCCCAATTAGAGCGATGTCTTAAAATACACTTTTATTTACAATGTAAAACAAATACATAAAAAAATCCCTATCAATTTAAAACCAACTCAATCCTATTTACATGATAAAACATTTTTAAATGGACAAAAGGGAAAAGCAGTCCAAATAAAGTCAAGTAATGATGTGACGGATGATCGCCTCTGATGGCACGATGGATTTAACTAGTGGACAGCAAGTGTGTGTTAGGAAAAAAGTTCAAGTAAAACATCAGATTGTGCTCATTAGTTTGCATCGTAAACAAACACGACCATCTGTATTTGTACATATGAAGTCGTCTGCAAGGCATCCCGGAAACCTCCTTCGTTTTTAAAGTCTTAATGGAGATTGAAAAACTGGACGTTGATGTTAAATTCAGGCCTCAATCAGCTGCTGGAGCTACTGGTGAACGACGTCCGGCCTCCCAGCCTGCTGGTGATTATCATCATTCAGTTGTAATGTAATCGTGACCTCAGTGGTCCAGGAAGTTGAAAATGCTTCTCTGGGGGCCTCTCTTCTGTCCGACAGGTTTGTTCTCCCTGCAGACCCTCTTAGCTGCAGGGTTCACAGCCGCCACCTGCCCCCTCTTCTTCATCGTCTGAGGATCAAGCACATCCAAAAGTCTTTTATCAACACTTGTAATTAAACAAAACGTCAACAAACACTGAAATAATAAAGTGCTGAATGAATAAATGGGTGAATATTTTTGTGACATAGTTAGTTTTAGCCTCATTCTCACTGCTAAACATGTTGATGACAGGTGTTAAAAACATCTAGTAGCACAACATCTGTCTGGATCTAACGTGAGCAGTGTGGGCTTTGGCTCCACCTAGTGTCATAAATGTAGAAGACGTGTGTGTGTATATAACTTCACCCATCACTCTCACATGACTATCACACACTGAGAAGTCTCTCCAAGCTCTTAGGAAAGTATTTTGTTTTTGTGCTTATTTTAGAACAGTGAGGTCTTGCCAAAGAGACACAACCAGACAGGGTTGAAAAATCTAGCTGAGTTAAGTCCAGACCAGTAATTTACCTCTTTTTTAATCAGTAGGGGAAAAAAAAAAAAAAAAAAGTGGATAACAAATATTCACTTACCGTTTCAGTATAAGCATCGTCTATTCTATTAAATAGATCAATGATTTTTTAAGTATACTCTCCAAACCGGCATTTTATAGATCAGTGGTGAGGTCCAACGTTGCTGTTGCTGTGAGCGACTAATTGCAAACAGTCGTTATGGCCGACGGGTAGAACGACCCCCCTGGTGAACGTGATTTAAGAGTAACACTAAACCAAAGCTACCTTCTATTTAATTTAACTAGCCCTGAAATGTTGCTTATAAAAATTTAAAAAAGGGAGATTTTGAGTGTTTGCATACTCCTTGTATAGCATATTAGCTGATTTTTGTATCCAGCACCTTATGGATGCACACACACACGCACACACACACATAACTACTCCGACTTCTCCTGGTGAACGCTCGTTAACTGTTTTCCATTTAATCACAAGGCGTCTGGTTAGCCAGTCTGAGTTACAACCTAATGACCCAGAGTTGAACATTTTGCAGTGTGTGTGTGTATTTTGGCAATATCGCCATGAAAACACATACCTTTGGGACTGACTGAGCGCACGAGTACATACCAGAGACTTAGATTATACTACTTTAGTACTTCTGAGAATTTTTTTTTTTTTTTTTTTTTGCAGCCAGTCTGACATTGTTTTGCTGTTCTGGTTGTAAAAATGGTTTTTTGGAACATCGGTTTCTTTGTATGATTTCAACACTTCTTTTTCTGGGCTTTCACACAGGATGTGGGGTTTTGGACATTCTTATACGCAACACTGCAGTTTACGACCACTCACTGACTCACTCGTGTTATACTGCTTAATACTACTGAATTGTATTCCCGTTTATTTCTCCGTTGTGTACACTGGAGCGCGTAATTCTTTCCCCTGTCTACTGAGCTGGACGACTGTACAGGGACAGAATAACGATACCTCGTGTGAGCAGTTGATTCCAAGACTTAGGTAATTAACTTTTAGCCTCCTTTAGATAGTCTAGTATTTTCAGCATCATATATCTGAGCTTCTGCAGAGAAAGCACACACTTGCAGGTCACCGCAAATGGGTATAACGTTAATCTATGTGCAGCTATTAAGATATTTCACTTCTTATATCTGCACTAATAGGACGACGCGACACGACGCATTCGTTTAGTGACGTTTCTTTCACTCACTTGTTTCTGAGGAGCATCTGAGGTCGAGTTGTTGTCCTTCTCGGGAGACAACGTTTGAAACAGGAATCCGCGGCTGTTTCTGGGCGCCAGAGGATTCCCCTCCGAGATCGAAGCCAACTTCTGCAGGACGGATTTAGGCTGACTCAGGAGCGACCCTCTTCTCACCTGGAGGACATCAATAAAACATAAATCTTAAGACTGACCTTGTACGGATCACAGAGAATACGTAATGAACGTTGTTGGTTAAATATTTAAGGCCGACATCCACTCACATCACATCTCCCGCTTTGCAACATTTTGAACTCTTGTCAGTACAATTTTTGTTTAGTAGACATAAAGAGACAGTAAGACAGTTATTTTCTCCGCTGGCCTCACTATGTAGCCCTGAAAGGCCAATACGACTACTGGATCCTTTATACTTACAAATGATCTTCTGGATCTTCTCAATTACAGCATTTGGCTGGTAAAGATGTTTCCAAATGATAAACGCAATTAAACAGACCCCAGTAAACAGGTTGTCATATTTGGCTTCAAACAACGAGATGTTTTCTCAGCATAAGATCCAGAAAAAAAGGCTTCAGGTGTTAACAGACTAGTGATGAAGTTATGCTATTTCATAACGTCAGATGCCACCAGTTTGTGAAACAACAAAAACTTTATACAAAAGCTTTTGTTGTAAACTGTCTGCAACTAAACTCAAGATTACAATGAAGTAAAGTCTTCTCTAGTAGTAGCATTTATGTGATGAAAGCAACACAAAACAGCAGAATGAGAAGTCAGAAGACTTTCCGCCTTCTATATTCACAGTGACGTACCTGTAAGGGTTGCGAGGGTCTCTGGAAGGGATTGAGAGCTGCTGACGTCTTCTTCTCTGGTTGTGGTGCCACAGGAAGCTCTGGTGATGAGAATAGTGAATTAGTCTGAGTAAAAACTCTTCAATAAACCACTCTCTCGATATGTTGATAAAACAGCAGATTTTAATATATATACACAGTATACTTGCATTTCTTCATTTAGATACTTGTTTGTGTATAATTATTATTAAACATATAATTTATTTCTAGAGAGAGCATTAAAAAAGCATTACAGCAGTACAAATAATGAAGCCCTTTCTACCTAACGTACTATTGTAGAGCCACTTTGTCATTTATATTTGAGGAGGTGAAGAGCCCGGTGACAAAAACTCATGAATGTTACATGCAGCCACACAGTTTTATTCATATCTTGTATTGCCGGGAACACAAGAATTCCACAGCTATTGGGAAATCAACACTCGGAATCAAATAGTCGTTTTGAAACAAGAGGATTGGCAGCATTTTCTTTGCCAGGTTTGGTTTAGCTGGGATATACGCCAGTGTTTTGGTGCAATCTGTGCATGCGTGTATGTGTGTGTGTGCGGCTCTGCTTCGTTTTCCAGAGCGCTGGAGCACATCAGGTGACGTTACCAACAGTCTTCTCGACCGAGTTAAGAGGATGAAAAAGCGTATCAACCGAGGAACATCTAAGATTAGACTATTTCTCTCGGCTAAAAATCTGGAAAGTGTAAATCACACTTTCATCACAAGACCTCGATTATATCCTGTTTACTAGCAGTAGTAAAAATAAAAAAAAAGGGTTTCCCTGTCTTCAGCTTGTTCAACCTGCCAGGATTTTAACTGGAAACACATAAATCAAACTGTATTTAACCAAACTAAGAGGTGATTGTACCTTTGGAATGACCTGTGTGAGCCATTTTTTTTACCTGGTTGTGGTTTAATGTGTTGTTTCCATCTATTTGTTTGCTATTATGATAATCAATATCAACGGTCGGTTGCTTTTAAGGGTTATTGGATTCTTCTTGTGAGGCCTCGTATCAAACCAACCTTTCCTCTGTAGAGTCTTGGCAGTCACTTTCTTGGCCAGCTTCATAAACTGACTATCTTCATCTCCAATCTTCTCATCATCAGCATCCAAGTCTTCCCCTTTCTTGGCTTTCTGTTCAGACTGTGTGAGAAGAGACACGGAGAAAGGAATGAAGATAAAATAACAACACCCCCCTTGCAAGAGGAGAGGAAGGAGGGGGGGGGGGACGATCCAAGCACGCACACACATTTAGCTAGTTAGTAGCTAGTATTACACACAAACATTCACAGACATATAAAGCTACCTGTTCTCTGAGCCACTGTTCTCTCTCCAGTCTCTCCTTCCTCCTCTGGACCTCAGCGAGGTCCACGTCGCCATCTTCCTCCTCTTCCTCACCCTCGCCCTCTGCTCCCGTCCCGTCCATGTTGAAGCCGTCGTCTGGAGGAAAGATTCAAAACGAAGCTCTAAAATGAGTAAATGGCTCGTGGGAGCAACTTCAAAAGACACTTTACTGAGTTTTTAAAATCTAAATTGGATATTTGACGGACTTCAAAAATCTGCTTTACATCTTAATAAATAATAGTAACAAAATAAATGTGAAACTTGTGATCAGTAGCTCAGAAAGTCAGGTGTTCTCGGCTAATTAAAATATATAACTGAAAGCATTTAGTGTTTTGGCTTCATCATCTACTGGTCAAAGTCCAATCATATTCTAAATTCAATTAGAGCTGCAACAATTAGTCGATGGATAATTAATTACCAATTATTTTGATAATTGATAAACTATTGAGTCATTTTTCAAGAGAAAATGTAAAAAAGACCTTTGAGGATGTCACCTTAAGCTTTGAGAAACAGCGATCGATATTTTTTTGACCAAACGACTAATCGGTCCATCGAGAAAATAATCGTTAGTTTCAGCTTTGAATTCAACATTAATTACCAGCATCCGGCAGGTATCAACTACCCATCCTGTAAACTTACCCATGTTTTTCCAGCGGAAGCGGCGAGCTCGTCCCGGACCGTCAGAGTGCAGGTCACCGTCGGCCAGGTAGCGTTCCTGGTACAGCCTCAGACGACGCTTATCATCATCCATTATCTGCTTCCTTTAAAAAACAATAAATACATTTTTAAAAACGTTTATCTCTCAGTTTAAAAAACAATCAAGTATCTTCCTACTAAAGGTTTTTCCTAAACTTTTCATCCACAGAGGCTCAGTCTATACTTGCATTAATGCATTTTAGCCAAAAAGATATAAAGAAATATATTTGATAAACTGATTATTTCAGTTGTGAACAGCCTCGTTAGTAAGATGATCAACACGGTGTAAAACCAGCCAGTTACTCACATGTGGATCTTGTTGACCTGGTCCGCCAGCTCTTCGTCAGAGGGAAGCTCTTCAAGGATCTCCTCTTCCTCGTACTCGCTGCCTCTGTCATCGTCTTCGTCTTCGCTGCCTTCGTCACTGCCCGACAGCTCAGCCTCCGACTCCAAGTAGTCGGCCAAATGCCTGAGAACAGGACGCGAGAAACAACTTTTAAACGACACTTTATGATGCAAATAGTAGCTTTGGTCACTTTTTCTTCCTAATGACAAATTATCTTATTAATTAAATGAGCGTGAAAGATTCCTCATGTATCAATAAAGGTTGATTTGATTCTTCACTTACATTTTCTTCTTTTTCTTAACCCGGTGCGGTGCGAACACACCCTCCATCTCCTCCTCTTCCACCTCATCGTTCCCCTCTTCCTCACCAGCATCCGCCTCCTCCTCCTCCTCCTCCTCATCATCATCATTATCGTCCTCCTCACCATCCTCATCGTCGTTTTCCTATAAAAAGGCAAAATTCACTTGTTCTGTCACTTGGCCCACGTGATAAAAAAAAGACAGTGAGGTTTGTGTTTGTGGAGAAATATTTTTACCTCCTCGCTGTGACTTTCAACATCTGACAGAAGCCGGAACTCACAGTCCTCTTCCTCCTCCTGCTCCTCTTCCTCTGGCTTTGTTTTACTTTACAGAGAGAAATCACTTTGAGAATCTTATATATTATTACACACAAATATTAATATTCCCTTAATCCTTTCATCAAAAACAGTCTAAGGTAATGAGTAAAAGAGGGGGATTCAACTTTTACAGATAGATAAGTGCTTTATGTCAACAAAATGATTGATGAGGATGGTTAATGATTAAAGATCGGATCAGATATTTGTACTCTACCTGTCTTGTGCTGGTGAAGCCGGATGAGCAGAACCTAAAATTGGAGGCGAAAGAAGACAAACATAAAGATTGTGTTACAGGAAGCAAAACCAATAACAGCCTCATAACATTTTAAAACCATGAAAATCTAAAATTTGAGACGGAAAAAAAAAGACTAAATGTGGAATCAAGTTACATACTGATAGCAACAAAACCATAAAACGTAAAAAGAACATAACATGAGGGGATGTCGAGCCACAGGACATCTTAACAACAGAACTTTATCAGGTAAGTAATTTGTTAAATGTATCGTCCGATATGATTTACTGAGAGCAGTCTGCATCATATTTAGTTAACTGAAGTTGATTTTAACCTTTTTAAATCAACACACAAAAAGGCACATATGTTCCTTTACCTTGACTGGGAAATTTGCCTGAACACAGTCCCAGCAGCTGGTCCATGGTATTGTCAGTATCTTCATCCTGTTCTCCCTCTTTACTCTTCTCAGTTTCCGTCTGCTCCTTGTCAGCCTGCGTGGGCGGAAACGCCCCCGAGCACAACCCGAGCAGCTCATCTTCCTGTGTCGCCCCGAGGCCTCCTGCCACCTGTCCACCTCCACTCGAGCTACTCCCCGCCGTCCCAAAAACACCCGAGCACAACCCTAAAAGCTCCCCCATGTTGGCGTCCATGGCGTTTTCATCCAAGCTGTCCAGGATCAACTGTCTCTTGTGGGAGCGAGGCGCACCGGGACGAGGCCCCACGTTAAGGAAGCCATCTGCGTCAAGTAACTGGGAATGGGTATCGTCTTCTAGGGAGAAGCGACCTTGGGAGTCTCCTCCAAGGCCGGGACCGGGAGCCGCTCCACCCAAGGGCCCCGAGTCAGCGCCTGGGGAGGGAGGTGCGTACAGGTCTTGGGAGTCTTCAACAGGGAGGCAGAGAGAGGGCTCGGACAGTTTGCCTGAGCTCTGTTGGACAAAAAGATGAAATTAAAACCACCATCATGTAGAAAAGCTGTATAATTTATAACAAAAATGAATTTTCTGTCTCACCTTGGAAGCAGAGCTGAGGAAGCTGGGCCTGAAGAGGCAGGGAGAAGGGGATCGGAACATGGAGGAGCTGGAAACGCCTCTTCCTGTGGAGCGCTGATGACTGACGGGCTGGTAGGAGGTGATCATGGATCCCGCCAGCTCAAAGCTGCTGTTGTGGCTGTTGTCCTTCACCAGGGACAGAGAGTCGTCCTCTTCTAGAGACGAGGATGAGAGAGGGAGGAAAGAAAAGTAAAGATGTTGAATGGAAGTTTTTTCCCCCTAATTAATAGCAACTAATGATAACTACACATTAGTCTGCTTTGACTGTAAAAAGTAGGACATTACTCACCCATCTTATTACTGTTGTCCTGTCCAGAGGGACCAGACCTCCTTACACCATCACTAAAAAAAAAAAAGAAGAGGAAAGTGGATTTGAAGCTTTATATATTTAAACAGAAAACAAATATGAAAACATTAATATCATCAAAAAGAAACAGGACATCCAAGTAGTAATTTTATAAAGGCAGTTCTATGAATAAATATTTTAAATGCTTGTTCTTTTCACTTGCAAAAGCTACAATTTTCAAAAAGTCTTGCAGTTTTAAACAAAAACAAACACTTGACCTAAAACTCCAAACCCACTTACCCGGTGCGAGAGCAGGAGTTGCCAGGGAACAGCATGAGCGAGCCATCTGTGTTAACGAGGTCAGGAGTCGGCGAGGGTCCGTTCAGCGCCACAGGAGAAGGGCTCCTGATACTCTGGACCACACTGCCTTCCTCCTCCTCCTCTTCTGCCTCATCTTCACCATCATTGCCTCCCAACAGGTCTTCTACACCCTAGGACAAAAAAAAAAGAACAGAGATGATGAAAATAGAAAAGGGACAAAAGCAAAAATGTGTATAAAGTAATTTGATAGTCCTGTTACCTCTTCTTCATCAGACTCATCTGTCATTTCTTCCTCCTCCTCTTCTTCCTCTCCACACTCTTCATTGTCTAGGCGATTCAGCTCGGCCTTGCGTGCCCTATCCTCTTTTCTCCGTTGGGCCATGGCGAGCTGCAGTCGTTGCTTCAGAGTCAACAGCTTCTCTCCTACGCAGAGGACAAGAGGATGTTAGTCAGTCTCAAAACTGCATGACCAGAGGAAAAACCCTGTCCTGTACGTGCTTGTCATGCATATATCCGTACCAGGTTTGGCGACCACAGGTTCCTCCGCCCCCTCTTTAACGGTCACGGTGACGGACTCGGTGAGCAACTCTTCCTGGCCGGACGGGGTGCTGTCTTTGCGGACGATGCTGAGCTGCATCGTACGCTCTCCTTGGGGACGAGCGGGTGCCTGGACGTGACGAAGGTAACGCTCCTTCAGGGCCTCCACACCTTATTGAGGAAGAGAGGGGGAAAACCAGATCTCAGTGTAACAGTAACGGGGTTTAATCTGACTTATGACGGTTTTATTCTTGATTTCTTGAAATCCAAAAAAAGGATCATGACTCACCAGGGTTGAGCGGTGGAGGTTCAAGCTCAACAAAAGCTCCGTCATCAGCGCACAATTTGGCGACAGGTGGGGGGTCCAGTCCAAGCTCCTTTAGTCTGGTTAATTTGTCTTTCTTGGGTTTGGTGGGTTGCTGCGCTGAGGGCTCTGCTGCAGCTGGATCAGCGCTCTCACACTGAGGGGCTGGAGGCTCGACCGAAGCCCCAGATCCAGCCTCTTCTTGCTGGGCTTCAGAATCAGACACGGCTGCGGTCTGGCTTTGTTCTAGAGGGGCTACGGGGGCTTCTTCTTCTTCTCCAGAGCCAGAAGCAGAAGTCACCACAGCGTCTGTTGGGACCGACTCTTGCAGACTCTCAGAGAGGTAAAGCATCGGGCCAGATTCTTGGTCGGGGTCTGGGCTCTCGGTGGCTTCCCTGTCTTGACTCAGGCTCTCCTGCTGCGGGGACGAGGTTGCGGCAGGCTGGTGTAAGGGCTGGATCTGAGTGGATGAGAGATCCAGAGAGGTAGGAGACTCCTGCTCTGTCTCTGCGGATGGCTGTTGGGGCTCACTGGGAGGGTTTGCAGGAGGTGGAGGTGGAGCTGGCAGTGTCTCCAACATCATGGCTGAATACTTTGTAGACCTGAAGGGCAAGTTAGATTATTAATTTGTGGAGGTTACTGTGGCAATCTCAAATCTTTTGATTAAGTTTGATTGTATGACAGTAAAACTAGAAAGGCAACCAGTCGATCCTAAAATCAGATTAGTCTGGAAAAATAGAGAGTGATTTTTGGAATCCATCAGCATATGTAGCTGCCTGCTAACCAGACCCATGTGTTGAATGTTTATTTTTGTATTTACTTCAGCAGTGCCATGGCAGGACCCTCTGGCCTGGCTCTCTTCTTAAAGAACTGGTTGATGGTCTTCGGCTCAGGAATGTGGTAGGGCAGACCGAGTGTAGACTCTACAAAAGACAGAGGAACAAAGATGTAGTCTCACTAACATGGAAGCCTTTTAAAATACGAAGCACACATTTCTAAGTGTGATCCAAAACACCAAATCATCTTGAGGTTCAGGTGGCAGCGCCAAAAAAGCAGCAGTTAGCAGAGAAAAAAACCCACCAAAACAGTAAACACATTCCATTGATAAATAAAAAAAAGTATGTCTTGTAAACTGACCTCTGATCAGCCTCTGAGACTCACTGTGGAGTTGCTTCATTGCCTCTTTGCTGGCACGTGCAGCTTTCCTCTCCTGAAAACACCACACAAGTTGTAAATGAGAAACTCTTTGGTGAGTATTGGTTTAAATGGTGCAGTGTGTAGGATTTAGTGGCGTAGAGCAGTGAGGCTGCAAATTGTGCAAAAAACGCAAAAGGCCCTCTCTAGAACCAGTGTTTGGTTTGTCCATTCTGGGCTATTGTAGAAACATGGCGGTGCAACATGACGAGCTCTGTGAAAGATGACCCGCTCCTTATGTAGATATAAAGGGCTCATTCTAAGCTAACAAAAACACGATTCTTGTTTTCAGGTGATACTATTTAAAACATATTTATGAATATGATATTCCATTATAGTCCGTTCCACTAGATGCCACTAAATTCTACACACTGCACCTTTAATTTTACAGCATTTTGCATTGCCTACCACACGCTGGGGTTTTTCTGGTGCCTCTTCATCTTCCTCATCCAGGTAAGGTTCCTGCACCAAAATTTCAAACTGATCACACAAAGCACATTTGATAGAGCACCAATACCACTAACTATAATCATAACTATAATCAAAAGCAATAATATACCTCATGAAAAATACCAATTATAAATAGTTATTGTATTCGTACGTTATGTTTTTTCATCTTATGCTTGACTGCAGCTCGGATGGCATCCAGAGACTCTTCTTCTTCGTCCTCCTCCTCATCCAGACCAGTGTCAAAGAGTTCTGTGTCACCCAGCAGGCATCCACTGTCATTCAGAGCCCGAGGAAGAGGTGCGTCCTGGGTAGAAATCTGTCTTTTATTATACAATATAATCCATATCTCAAGGAGTCAAGTCTGTGCTTTGTTTAACATTTGACATACACGTACAAGATTTCTGCATATTTTTCTTTACAAATTGTTATACTTTAATTCCTTGATTTAAACAGATCTTGGCCCCACAAACACTACCATATCAATAACTGTATATCCAATTTTATCCCTTTTCCAAACCTATGAAGGCACACAAATGACCAAATTCTTCTCAACACATTTTCAGACTAGACTAGGATCCTTGATGTACTTTAACACTGTATACAAAGACTTCAGAGGTGCAAGAAAGAAAAATTATTATTATTGACAAAAGAACAAGCTGCACTCACCTCATTCACTTCAGAGAATCTCTCTTTCTTCTTCAGTTTTTCCACTGCTTTGCTATGCTTCTCCTTTTTCTCCCGATGCCTCTGGCTCTTCTTCCGATCTTTCATTGATTTTACTTCCGTCTTCGCCTCCTCCTCCACTTCTCCGCATTTCTCTGGCTCAGGCTCACTGTCTTCGCTGTCGACGGGAGCGCGGGTTATTCTCTTGCTCTTCTGCGCCCTTTTCTTTTTCATCTCATCCTTCTCTTCCGCCTCTCCGGTCTCCATCTCCTCTCCACTGGAAGCAGACAACACCAGCGCTTCAGCCATGTGTACGCTGTTGTCTGCAGCTGCCTCATCATCCTCCTCCTCGCTGTCGCTGTCTCTGATGGCATTACGGCGAGGTTTTCTGTGAGCTGTGATGTCTTCATCGTCATCAGAATCTGGAAACAAAATAAACATTTAGAAACAGTCAAATAGCACAATGGTCATACTAAAGAATTTGAGACTTTCTTGATGTGGTGTACCACTTGGAAAAAAACCCTGCATGAACATATAACATAAGCAAAAGATTGTTTATCTGTTGTTAATGACTGTATTCTGGCTTGAAGCAAAACATATCAGTTATCTGTACATGCAGTAAAGTGCTTGAGAAACTTATCTACTGTAGCACTTCTTTTTGCATATCATGGATTGCAATTCAAATATTGATCTGACTGTTGCACTTATTGTGAGCTTTGTGTCTATAAAAAGCCTCAACTGCATAATGTAAATGTACTTGAATTTTGCAGACATTAATATAAATGGACCCCTCATTTCACACAGCCAGAGAGGGTCCTGTCTTGTTGTCAGGTTGTATCATCTTCTATTGTTGTGTTACTTCACCTGGACACTCATCTCTATTGTTAGTTGTCTCTGCCACCATCTCCTCTGCCGGAGAGCCCATCCCGCTGTCCGAGTCACTCTCTGTTGCTGTCTGGGCCACAGCTGGGAGCCCCTCAGCCTGGGTACAACAACAAAAAAAAAAAAAAGAAATCAACCACCATACAATTAATTTTTTTATTTGGCAAAATATGTGGGGGCTACAAGATACTAAGATGTTTGTTTAGAAAGAAAATATTCTCTACATTCAATGCAATGTCTGATCTAGCAAAGGTACAATTTGACAAAAGTGATAAGCATTATTATTACTGTCATATCAAAAGCAGCATCAATGATAGTTGTCCAACTTACTGAATAACGTGGTAGCTTAAAAGTTATGGCAAGTATCTGTATTTGTCAAAATGCATTTAGGAAACTGATTTTTCCTTGCAAAGTTAACATGAAACATGGAGGTCAGTTGTGTGGCTTTGGGAAGCCAAATGGCTGTTAAAGAACATTAGTGGCGCCTTGCAATAAAGCAAACAATGAGCACATAAGTTAGCTAGCGATGGCTTCCTCCGGTTGCATGAGGCATTCATTAAACAGCACAAAATAGACTATTTCAGACACTCAGCGGCTGTCCCATAGAGGTTATCTTGGAAATATATTTATATACTGTATGACATTTAACAACGATAAAGTAAAACGCCTTTACTCGATGAGAGCAGGCCAAATCTGTAACCACCATCTCAGCCGACTAAACAAAACCTAGCGAGCGAGCTAACCGGCTAACGCTAACAATATCTGTAATTAGCAAATGTCTTCATATTATAATACTTTCACGACCTTGCCGGTTTGTTCTTATAACTTCTAAATAACGGGGACACATTCATAGTGGATGAATGTCCAAACTAGCTGCCGCCGAGAGCATTTCCTCACCTGTTGTTGAGCGAGGACGAGGCTCATTTTTTTCCGCCGTCTAGTTTACGGTCTTTTGCAAAAGAAACCGGTGAAGACAACGTCTCGTCAAATCGTAGCAGCCACAACAGACGTCCAAGAGTCAATGTCTGCGTGGCAAAAGGCTATTTTAGTCGTTTAGAGCGCATTTAGACCGCGTTTAGCTCGGCTGCCTCTCGTCCTCCCGCCTGTTCCACACACCGAATAGAAATTTTGATCTTTCGCGCGCCGTGACAGCTGGGCCGCCGTCTTTCGTCATCGAGGTGTCAATCGCACTGTTCTCGCTTTCCTATTGGTTAGCTGGGTAGTTTTGTATCCGCCCGTTTGACGTCACTACCTAAAAAGAGCATATTTTAAGCACCGGGACTGTTCGGGCGGGCGGGGCTGAGGGAATTCCTTGAAAGAAAGAAAGAACGAAAGAAAGAAAGAAAGAAAGAAAGAAAGAAAGAAAGAAAGAAAGAAAGAAAGAAAGAAAGAAAGAAAGAAAGTTCAATTCAAGTACATGCTATAAGTGCAGATATACTTGAATAAAGAAATGTGTAAACAGAAAGTGTCACATTGAAACATTGAAGTCAAGTATTTCAATGAAAAAAGGTAAAATTAACCCTTACATACTATTCAGGGTCATTTTTATTATCTGTTTTTGATCTAAAATATTAACAAAAAGTTCATTGCAGGGTGAACTAGTTAGTGTTAAAACTACAAAACACATCTGCAAGGAGGCTGTTAAAATTTACCTCATGGTAAGACCCGGTTTAAAGGTAAATTACAGTTAAAGGATAAGTTCATAATTTTTCCAGTCTGTCTTAAAACAACAGTCAGGTGCCCTGAAAGAGGTTTTCCTCACTGTAATCATTCCTCCTGTTCATACTGGCTATTAAAAGATCCCCTTCAAATGTTTTTTCAATCTTAAGTGATCCACAGTGTGTCCACACAGTCATTTTGTGCAAAAATGCATTTAAAAGTTTATCTGAAGCTTATATGAGGCTTCAGCAGTCTGAGTTAGTCATATCAAGTGGATATCTGCCACATTTATAGTCTTTTTTTAGCATCAAATTCCTTCTTTGTGTTTCCTCGGACAGTGTTTCCCTGTTGAGCTGCGGTGGAAGTATAGTAACAAAAAGAGGGACTTTGGCACTAAAAAGACTGTAATGTTAAAAGACATCTACTTGATTTTGACTAATTTGGACAGCTGAAGCTTCATATTAGCTTCAGATAAACTATTAAATATTGTGTACAGAAGGAAGACTGTGGATTTTGTCCCCCATCATTTATATTGTAAGTGCATTATGAAGGGATCTTTTAATGGCCAGTATGAGCAGGAGTTATGATTATGACAGGGAAAATATATGTCAATGTTCATTTGGGCACCTGACTGTTGTTTTAAGACAGACTTGAAAAATTGTGAACCTGTCGTTTAATCACGATGCAGAAGCAGACAGAATATGGGTGGCTGAAATTCCCTTTTAGAGGTTTGTGCATGTTCATTTGTGTGTATCTACATGTGCTACCTCCATGCATGTTCATGACAATAGAGAAAAGATTAAGTTGTACAGTATATGGGATGTGAATATTATCGAATCACAGCATTTTTACAGAAACAGGCACTTTCTGTATGTGTACATATATGATCTTTCCATTGTCTAACATTCACATATGTATAGGCTATGTTTTCCACATATTCCCCTACCTGTCACACGATGCACTCAAAAACATGTTGATATGGTAGACAGCTTCAGAAAAGGCTGGTAAGTGGGCCGTGAGTTGAGATGATTTTATCTAACTACTATTTCCAAGATCAAGAATGAAGTTTGTGAAGAAGTGAAGTCATGCTTAACATTTTTGTCAACATAGATGAGTCATGTAGAGGTGTTATGGATGAGATTATAACAGTATACAGCTCGCATGTCAACAGATTCATCCATTAATCCATGACAACCGAGCAAACTGCATCCTCTGATGAAAACCGTGTGACACAGGTGACAACTGGCTACTGCTTTTTAATATCTTATTCTTAAACTGAGAGTTCATCTGCTTTCAGTGCTTCAACTTAAACTTCTTTCAACACTTCCATTTGAACTGCATGCTTCACCTTCAACTTATTTCAATTATTCTGCCATTTCAAATCTTTCAACATGTGATATGAAAGTTGTGTCACTTACATTTAGTTGTACTTGATTTTTTGATGGCTGGTGATGTTGTGTTGGGGCAATATGTGGCCTGATACTATGGAGCACTATGCTGTTTAATGTCTGTCCTTAACTGTAATGTCATTTATTGTTGTTTTATTTGTCTGACGATTGTCACAGACACACAAGGGATTTCAGAAAGGATAATAACACGAAACTAACACTGAACTTTCACACATACTGTAAACTTTCTGCAGAAAATCTAATTTCTTCACTTTTCTTCCAGCTGCTCTTGGTTAGGTAAATTGTGTGTATTTACATTCCCATGTAATGATATTTTCTTATCTTATATGTTTATTCATGATGTCTGTAATATAATAGGCAATAGAAAACAATGAAACACTCACAGGGACAATTATTCTGCATTATTTTGACTTTAAGACCATTTTGCTGATAATATTTCAGTACTTTAAATTTTGAATTTTGATTTTGAATGCAGGACTTGTGCTTGTAATGGAGTATTTCTACACTGCGGTATTAATACTTTTACTTACAGTCCCTTTCTGCTCAAAAATATGTTCCAACTCCAGTTGGATGTTTGAGCTTCACTGTGCAGAGTTTGACGTTAGAAGGCTGTTTTCACTTTCATCTGCTGGAGGGAGAACGTATCTGTATGCTCACCTTAAATTTTAAGACATGTACCTACAAGAATGATTTGTGACATCACAACTAGTTTGGAGCTAACTGTGGTCCGATATGCAACTTACACAAGTGTGCTGTGGAAACTTGAAGCCTCCAGTGCACATACACTGAGATTAGACTTTTCAGTGAGGTAGGAGACATCTTGCGTCCAGCAGTTAAACTTTTGAAATGAAAAATAATTGTGTATTCATAGATTCTGGAGTTTTCCATGAGGGAACATTTTAACCTGTTAAATGACACTCCTACCCATGGGAGTTATATTTTAAATGAGACCAGGCTTATGTCTGTAATCAAAAGGATTGAAGAACAGTACCCTTCTTATTTTGGGTTCATTATTTTCAGGCTTGCGCACCAAAATGGGGTTGCCTGGTAAGAGGTTAATAACAATTTGTTTTAAATGTCTTAAAACATGTCTTGAGGGGATCTTTAAGCAAAGGAACTGAATACTATTCATGACCAATTTTACAAGGGCTGCAACTAACGATTATTTTCAATATAAACTAATCTGTTGATTATGTTCTCAATTAATCAAATAGTCGTTTAGTCTTTAAAATGTTAGAAAATGGTGAAAAACGTCTATCACTGTTTTCCAAAGCCTGAGAGGCAACCTAAAATGTCTTGTTTTGTCCTGAACAACTGCCCACAACCCAAAGATATTCAGTTTACTGTCACAGGTTTAAAGAAACCATAAAAACATTCACATTTTAGGGGCTGCATCCAGAGAATTTCAGCATTTTTTCTTAAAAAAAAGTTAAATCAATTAAGGATTAATCAATTATCAAAATATTTGGCAGTGAATTTTCTGTAGATCAACTAATCGATGGATCGACTAATCGTTGCAGCTCTAAATATTACGCCACTGTTACTATCCTCTCATTAAAGTTTGATCTGCCAGTGCGGTACACCAAATTACGCATGCGCACAACGCGCTCCACGGCTTCCCCCTGGCGCATGCGCACTTACAAATCCCCAGAACCAGCAGCAGCAGTAGCTCAGGTCAGTCAGTCCAGTCAGCCGTCATCCACGCATTTATCTATATTCCCTTTTCTTAAATTAGCCACTTTAAGCTTCGCGATACCGCCCCCAATTTCAGCGTCGGTACGGAGCCGCCAGGCCGGGACAGAGACGGAGAGAGAGGCCTCGGCCATGGAAGCGCTCGGACCCGGTAAGAAATAAGAGACATTTTTTTTTTGAGAGAGACGAGTGAGGAGCGGAGAGAGCCAGCCGTGTGTCGGGAGCGTGTGCGCAAATGCGTCGCTTCACTGGGGGCCGCGGCTGCAGCGAGGCCTCGACGCGCTGACGGGGAAAACAAACCGAGGCCCAGCCCGTGGTGTCCGTGTGTATATACGTGTGTGACATTATTTACATCGAGGGGGGAGCCACGTTTCGCGCCCGAACGAGAAACGAGGGTGTTTTTTAATCGTTTTATTCAGTTATGTCCGCGCGGTTTTATTTATCCGTAGCGCGCACAGCTCGTCGTGTCGAGGGTTGGTATTGTGTGAGTGGGGATTTAACTATCAGGACCTTCCTTCCTCCTTCCCTTTCCTTCCGCGTCGTGGTGGTGTGTTTACGTTGATGTTTGTTCACGGTCTGTTTCTCCTATGGCTATAAAAAAACCAACCACCGTGTTTCCGTAACGAGAACAAACAATACCGTCGAAATTTGGCAAAAAATCCCACATTTATTAAACCGTCTTCCTGCTTTTTAAACCGTTTAAATTTGAATCGCCATCGGCAGTGGGGGGGGTGGGGAGGAGGGGGGGAACAACGCGTTTCTTCGGGCTGCCCCCGTCCGAGATGACAGCGATGGATCGGAAAAACAACATGAATGCCAATAAAAACACATGTTACTGGCGTTAAGTGAGCGTACGTGCGTGTTTTTTTTTTAGTGAGCCCCTAATTGACTACTGTTATGCGGGTCTTGTCACCGCTTTACGCGCCTCTCCTCGGGCTGCAGCCATGCGCCCGTGAGAGCACAGCAGGGCTGGATGGCGCTTTAATCGATCACATCTGCAGGCCAGCTCCATATTATTTTATCTCCTATGTGATAACAAAGGTACTTATGGATCTAATGACAAAGCATGCAGGGGTAAAGGTAGCCACACACCTGAACACTTAGTTTTTTGGGGTTTTTTTGTTGGCTCCAGCTGCAAAATAACGTGTTTACCTCCCATTTTTCCTTACAAACTGTTGCTCTTTTTTGTTTGTGAAATGCGCCTTTAGGTAAGGGAGGGAGGGAGAACAAACCACCTTTCTTTTATGGTTTTATTTTTGTTGACTTGCTGAATGTCCACACACATCGCCCACAGCTCTTAAAGGCAGCTGGTGGCATTAGGAAAAACCTAGGTGTGTTATTTATTTTAAGGAGGAAAATGTTAAACAGATGCAGGGTGCTGTGTGAAGGTCCTAGGGAATGTTTGGAGACAACACTATTGTGTAGCTATCCACAGGTGTGTGTGTGTTTAAGTGTGTGTGTGTGTGTGTGTGTGTGTGATCCCTGGCAGCCTCATTGTCACACGCAAGCCACAAAGGTTTTTTATCCACAATGAAATTAAATCATTTCCAGCTGCATTTTGGGAGAGGACTGGGATTTAATGATTGTTTATCTTTCTAAGTGGAGCATAGATCAAGATTTGCCTGCCACAGTTATGATTTATGCACTTTAATAATAATAACTTGTGTTGCAGTATTATAGGTTTTGCATCCAACAGCCCCATATTGGTTTGAAGGTGCATTTTTTTTTTTAGTGAGTCTTTGTTTAAAAAAAAAAAGGTTACAAAACAAGTGAAAGCTTGAGTCTGTTACATTCAAACCTTTGCCAAATGAGTTCAAAGAATACTGATCAAGCCAATCACCGCCTTGTAAATCTCTGTATTTTTTAATCTGGTGTCTGTGGTGACATTCCCATACTGGCGCACCGGTAGCGATGCATTTTTTAACTCAACCAGCAATGATTGGTTTGCCAGATTTGAGGGGCGTCTATAGAGCATGTGTACCAGAGCAGAGCTGGCCAACTTCCGGTTTAGCCCTCTGCTAACTTGAGGGATAAAATAATTTAATCATGCGGCTCTACACGACTTCCCAAATGTTATCGTACCAAACGGATCAAATTCGAAAACGAGTCATTTAACAGGGGTTGTGACGCTCAAAACAAATGAATCCACCGTTTATGCATGTACTCACAGAACTGTAGTTACATCCCGGTAACCACTATTTACTCTCACTGCCAAAAAAAGGGAGGACAAAAGCTCTGCACTGCAGGTTTAAGCTTTTTAAAAGTACTTATTTTGATGCAATTAAAATGCTAATTTTCTAATTCAGCTGTTGTATTAAGTGACTATTTTTCTTCATTCTGCAGCCAAGCAGCACCAGCAGAGAAATTCAACAATGGTGCTTTTTAATTGACAGTTACCAACAATATCTGGAGAATTTAGTCTCCATATTGCAATTTTTATATTCTGTATGTATTTGTTTAATCATCACATTGTTGGTATTTTGCGATCAGAAATGTATATAATTAGAAAAATGCTTGTTGTTGTAGTTGCATTAGGAAGTGAGATGATGTGACATTGGCTTGTTTGCGAGGTTGCGCCACAGCTGGATGTCCTGTCATGCTATGGCTCAACAATAGAGCCTCTTCTGGTTCAGTTGTTGGGAGGATTTTTTTTTTTTTCAGAAACACTCTTTGGCCTTTTCTTTAGTGTAGCTGGAATTCTTTAGGATAGGGCCCCAAAAGCTGCGTGTAATGACTTAGTGGAAACTTGGGAGTGTGTTTTGTAAAGCAGGTGGTTTAATCAGATACAAGCTTGAAGGTTGGCGCAGATGCATACACTGGAAAGATGTAAACAGAAGCGAATGGATGACGATTTGCTGTGGCTGGTGTGACTCGAGCGAAAAAAGGAGCCCTACTCGAGTTGAAAATGTTTTAAAGTAAGCAAGAAATTCATGATGATTTCGAGTTATATTACTCCACAAGGACAGGGCCAAAAAAGCAAAAGTCTAGAGGAAAACAAGTGAAACAGCTTCATTTGTTGTTGTTAAAGTTTTAGAATGATTAATGATCGGTGTGTGTGTGTGTGTATGTGTGTGTGTTATTTCAGTAAACATCTGTACTGCTAGTCAGGATATGCATCCATTGGCTGATTGTAGCCTAGTAACATGTACTGCAGGCACTCCAGTGGTGAAATTTTAGCAACTAACGCAACACAAAACCATATTTGCTTAGCATTGCACATGAACTCACCGGTTAAAAATAAAGTGCACCCTTGTCCGCTCTTAAGAAGCAGACGTTTCCATCATGTGAATGACCAGGAAGCGTTTTGCAGTACTTTTGTTGTTTCCGCAGTCCAGTGTAGTACTTTTTTTTTTTTTTTTTTTTTTTCTAATCCAGGTGATTTGCAGGTGTGGGCGTCAGTGCGCTCCCTGCTCAGTACTGTTAGTCTCTGACTCATCACCAGGCCGAGCCATCATCCTCACGCTTAGCTTTAAGCCCAGCTGTCTCTCTGCTCGATCACACCGCGGTTACCAGGGACACGCATAACATTAGTAGGCTCTGCAGTGTACGAGTAACAAATATGAGTATAATCTAATGGGTTTTAAACATCAGATTAGAGAAGAGAAAACTCAGCGTGGTAATCTTAGTCCTGTGTGATGTTGCTCTTTTTGCACATGTTAGTGGTCAATCGGGATCCGAGATGAAAGATGTACATACACAGTGCTACATAAAGAGCAGAAAGACTTTTCTTTTTTCCCTTCCCTCCAGTGCATCTGTCATTTTCTACGCCAGGAAAAGCTAACTTCACTTCCTCTGTGACTCAAAAGTAGATGCAGCTCCGTCTCACTTGGAGCCGAAGCATAAAATTATGGAGGAAGCTCGCTTGATGGGGTTGTTTTTAAATCGAGGCTTAAGTAGCACCTTTAACAAGTCTGCAGGGTCTCTTTGTGCGACATCTATTTTTATCCAAAAACATTTTTAAAAGTTATTCCGTCAGACAAAAGTGACTTTTTAGTTCAGTTAGTCAATCCCAGTGTTCTTTAAAAAAACGCATGAACAGCCTCCTTTTTTATGGGATGTGTTAAAATGCGATAGATTGATTTAATGAACACTAAAATATACACGTTCATTAGATTTACAGGCATTTTAAAGACACTTGCACTGATACAAGTCATTGAAAAGACTGTCTTGTTGATGGACGTGCTATAGCCTATTACTTCGCATTTGTATCTTCCATTCTTGATGAAGTGGTACTCCGTGATGTTGGATCGTCCGGATGTCATATGATGTTTCTCATTAATTTTCTCATATTAGATTTTTTTTTTATGGCTGCTTGCCTGTTCAAATCTTTTCCCTTCTTTTCCCCCTCCCCTGATTCCACACAGTAATTTATTTAAACACTCACAGAGAGACTGTTTGCCATTGTCATCATCGTTCCTTTATGATTACCCCTCCCCCCTCTTTCGTTATTATTTAAGTATATGTGTGCAGGAAAAATTTAATTGATTAAAATACTCTGTTAAGAACAACAATAAGACTTTGGAAAACAGAAAGAAACAAATTAAATGAGCCTCAAACCTTTTATTTATGAAGATCAGATTGATATACTCTCACCTGCTGTCATTTACTTGACACACCTTTTCCCTGTGACACGTTATGTCCACTAAAATATCCTCATTTGCATGAATGTAGGCCAAGTTGGTTTGTTTTTCTCTTTGCAGAAGCCGTACAGATTACTGAGCTGGCCTGACATTTACCCCAAGTGTTATTCTAGTTCCTACTCATGCATTCTGTTGGGTTTTTCTTTTTTTTGTATCTAATGTTTTGATATTATCTCAATCTGTGATCTCTGTCTGTTGTTTTTCTCATCTGCGCAGTTTTTGTCAGCGCCCATGATTTAAACTCACACATTAAAGACATAAAAACAGACACAAAACAATTGAACGTTACCAGTAAGACTCTTTTAATTAAAAAAAACACAAAAGAAATGGTTGTTGTGGTCGTTGGCGGCAGTACTGACGGCGATAAGTAGACTTCATGTGGCGGAAGGATGTGTTCAGGCATTTCATGCTGATACTCTCACACAAATTTCTAAGTGTGGTAGTGTGGCAGCTGAGGAGGCTAAATATAGGTACCACTCTGCTTTTGGTGAAAGTGGAAGAGGAAGACCTCGCTGTGCTTCATGCACACAGACTAAAACCCTCGCTGTGGTGTTTGTCCGTTCGCCCGGTGACCAAGAAAAAAATAGAAACCAACGTACAATGTCACACACAAAACAATAGCCCTCCTACCTTTTTTAACTTTGGTCAAACGTGTTTATTTTTAAGCTTATATCAAAGAGGTGTTGACTTAACTGTGTAGTAATTTAACTCCATTGTGAACAAAATGTTATAA
Organism: Thunnus maccoyii; assembly: GCF_910596095.1. Lineage (NCBI taxonomy): Eukaryota > Metazoa > Chordata > Actinopteri > Scombriformes > Scombridae > Thunnus > Thunnus maccoyii. Next base: position 10,237,553 of record NC_056547.1, read on the forward strand.
ACACACTTTCCTGCATGTAAAGCTTTCTGCACACGGCGCTAAAAAAAAACGAATGCACTTAAATTACGACTGAATTTCAATACACTTGAAACGCTTTATCGCCTTTTGTGACACATAAAGCGAGAGGTATACACACACACACACACACACGGCGTCGAGCTTGCCAGTTTGCAGCATAGTGTAGAACATTTGGTGCCTTTTGTTGCCATCAGTAACAAGGCCAGTAGGACAAAGTAGAGTGAGTCACCAAATGATTTTAATCCAAGTCGTGACAAGGAAGATCAGACGTGCAACCAATAGTCTCTTATTTATTTAAGACTGTATCATAAACAAAATCATTTAGAAAAAAGCTGAATGATGTTTTAAATCAAGCTCATGGTTTGTTTTGTAGGATTGAGGAGGAGGAGAAGGAGGAGGAGTTGGGTCGTTGGGAGCAAAGGGGGGGGAGGTGATATGGGGACCGGGGCTCGATGAGTTCATGTTGGGGAAGCGTGTTTTCAGGAAGCGATGGGGAGGGTCCCGATTGTCCGTGCTCTCGCGCTTCACTTGCTAACTGGAGCGTGTGGGTGCATGGAGTTCAGGAGGACCCCCGCGGTCCCTTAGCTGTCAGTTGACAAAAGCATTACGCCGCCTCCTCCAACCTCCTTCAATACCACCAACACTCTATTATTATTATTATTATTTTTTATTAATGTCGCTTAGAGCAGACATCACCTTCGTTCCATGTTAATGTAAATGAGTAGTATTGCTGTGTGAGACGGATGAGTCATTATCAGGTTGGCTGTAGCTAAAAGAGGCCTGCGGTCTTAATTAAACGTACGTGCTGTTTTTAACTGATGACTAAAGCATTGTGGACATTGTGCTCCTCCTTTGCCTGCAGTGTTTTTTATGCTACAATGTAAGACTCAAGTGGTACCTGAGTTAGGTGGGTTGCATGTAGGAGTCCTGTATGTATGAGTGTGTGTGTGTGAGTGTGAGTGAGTGTGGCGTGTACTGTATGTAACGGTAATCCCAGACTCTGCGTGGCACCCCTCCATATGGCCCTGCTGCTGTCTGTCTGAGAGGAGCTGGGTCTTTGTCTCGGCGTGTGGGGTGGGCGCCCTTGTGTGTCTGGGTGGAGCTGGGGGGTAGGGGGTGGGTGGGGGGGCGGGCCGAAGGATAATTGGAGGTCATTGTTTCGCCGGCCTCTTGTTGACCCATGTAGGTCAGGGGCCAGAGTTACGGATCAATCAAACCGTGTTTGTGTGTGCAGCCGTGGGTTCTGTGAGGCCATTTCAGTGCATTCAAGCAGGTGTCACTGATGAGATAGTTTGCAACGAGCTTGGCGTTACGCCGCGCGCATTCATCCTTCGAATTTGGCGTTTAACGGGAAGATAAACGCACAGGATCTCACAGTCGCCACCTTTGTTCAATGCATTCAAATTAAACGCTCACATGTTTTTGTTTGAAGCTTTACTAGTTTTGAAGGCAGAAAGATTGTTTTTCTTACAAGACTACTAGTGAATTCAGCCGCAGTGACACATGGAAACTACGAAATGTATGAATTCACTCTCTAATATGAAGAAAGTTAGATATTCTTACCAAAGTTCTCACATATTGATTTGCAATATCCATAAAAGCCCATAAGATAAATGCTAATGAATGACTCCCCTGTGGAGAATCAATAAGTAACTGTTGTGATATGACGACATTGCAAAGCACTCACTGTTCTCTCTGCTCTCTCCAGGCCCGCCCGCCCCTACCTCTCTGTTTCAGCCTCCGCGGCGTCCCGGCCTCGGCACTGTGGGGAAACCCATCCGGCTCCTCGCCAACCACTTCCAGGTGCAGATTCCCAAGATTGATGTCTATCACTATGATATCGACATCAAGCCTGAGAAACGGCCGCGGAGGGTCAACAGGTAAACCCGCCGACGTTTGAAGTTTGGACGGACTCTAAATGATATTTGTGGTTGAATGATTATGCTATCGCTTCGAGCGTGTTTGTGACTCAACGCCCCTGTCGTCTCTGTCGTTTTTAGGGAGGTGGTGGACACCATGGTGCGGCACTTCAAGATGCAGATCTTCGGAGACCGACAGCCCGGCTACGACGGGAAGAGGAACATGTACACAGCGCACCCACTGCCGATCGGGAGAGACAGGGTCGGTATCTCGAAAAACACTCCACCTCTGTGTCCGTGAGCACGTACGCAGACGCGTTTGAGTGTCTTGTCATGTTTAGGAAAAAAAATCGAAGTAACTCTAAGGCTCCATAAAGCGAGACGTGGTTGGCATTTAAGAGCATCAACGCAGCGGTTTGTTCATATTTTAGGAGGAAGGAGGCATGCATGTGAAATGGTTTAGTGGATTAGGCTGAGCTGGCAGACTCCATGTTTGTGGGTTTGTAAGTGGATGGTTGCCGCCTCGAATTCCAGATCAATTTGGAAAATCTGGACAGAAAATGAGATACCACTGCTGGCATTTCTGGTGAAACCTCTTAAGCGAGATCCCCACCAGACATCGATTAGATCTTTTATATTCTATAATACGACCCGTAACTAAAACTTAATTGCATCCTGGGTGTCGTGGTTTTTTTTTTTTAAACTTCTTTTTAAACTGCGTCACCTTAACGAGGCTCCGCTTCTTCGACTCGACATGTGAAACAGTCCGAGTCACAATGCTGCAGCCGATCCCGTCGTCTTTATTTGTCTGATTTTTATTCTCACAAACAAAACAAAACAAACATCAGAGACTGTGCTGATGCTCCAGTACAATCTAGACTAGACTCCTTCCTCCTATCACAGCTAATCACAATCATCTGATTAACTATAATAGATCCAGAAGTAATTGCTCAGGATATTGAGTTTACATCAATTCACAAATGGAAGGAAAAAAATTACATTATTTCAATAAATAAAATCGTGGAAATATCATTTGCAAGTAATACAAAACATGGCTTCCTTAACTTCAGTTCGAGATTTCCTCTGAACACTAGATTCATAGTGCATCATTCTGGGGATATACATCTAAAAATATCAATTATTGATTATAAACTGTTTTCATTTGCAAATATATTCATATAGTTTGGTTACTGCATCACCAAAACTATGCAGAGTGTCATTAGAAAGTATTATTTCTGTCCGGATGATTGGATGTTTATACAAAACAAACAAACCCTTTGCTTGTTGAGTCTGAACTGACACACAAACTTGACAGATTTTCTTTTTTTTCTTTTTAACAGTGGAAAGATGTTTTTAGTTTAGTTGGCACAGAGCAGATCACAGATGTAAACATGATGGATTGGATGTCGAATGATTAAAAACCCCTGCGTGCTTGCCAAAACCCTTAATCGTAACATTAAAAAACGATTGATGTAAATGTTTTCTTCATAAAGACTGAAGCAGATATGTTCTCTCTTTGTTTTCTTCTGTGTTCGTGCACTGATGAAATGTTTTTAATGACAACTTTTGTTTATGACAAATTGACTCACGGGGGCGTTTGAAGGTGTTTTGTGTGTCGCTCTCGTCTTTCACTATCTCTGCCCTTGAGTGTTTACTGCCTATCTGTCTCTGTCACCTGCTCTTCAATCTGTTTTCCCTCCACTCATCATTCGCTCCTCTCACCCTCTCTTCGTCCTCCTGCAGGTGGATCTGGAGGTGACCCTGCCTGGCGAGGGGAAGGATCAGACGTTCAAGGTGTCCTTGCAGTGGGTGTCCGTGGTCAGTCTCCAGATGCTGCTGGAAGCCCTATCGGGTCACCTTAACGAGGTCCCCGAGGACTCCGTTCAGGCTCTGGATGTCATCACACGGCATCTGCCTTCCATGAGGTACCGATATTCCTTCCCCCGTCTGCCTCTTCTCAAACGCACCACCCACATAATTTTCACATCTGTGTCGGGGTTATTGCTTTTCATCTTTTTATTTGTCTGTATTTCTTAATTTCCTGCTGTCTTGTGTCTTCCTGATCAAATCATATTACACTCTATAATGGATGTGTTTAGTGCCTCGCTACGGATACGTTTTCATAGAATCGATTCCCTAACAGCAGCTTTTTGTAACACAACACGGTGACCACTGAACCAAAGAGAGCTGCGTTTTTTGATTTTTTTAAAACTGCTGACTTCGATTTGGATGTGACATCAAATGACACTAAACTTGTGAAGCCACTACATTATGAATCAATAGCACTTTGTTAAACTCTGACCCTGTGTTTCTGGTATCAGTAGCTTTGTGTGGGTATAGACTAATTACAAGATTATTTCTTGAAACACAGATAATTAAATGAACATTTTCAGGTGCATTTCCTTAATTTAACACCCTGAAATGCTGATTTGTCTCTTAAGGTGGTTAAAAAATGCTTTGAGCTGTAGTTATCTTTCATGTAAGTGTCCATCAAAGTCTTAACTTTGAACCCAAATATCTTACAGCATCAACTGGAGACCAGTTTGAATCTCACTCTGGTTGCTTATTGAAAAATAATCTTTTGAGGTGGTTTGATTCCACGTCGATTGATTCTGTCAGTGACTGATGTTTTTGTGTTTTGCGTACACAGGTACACTCCAGTGGGGCGTTCGTTTTTCTCCCCTCCGGAGGGCTATTACCATCCTCTGGGCGGAGGGAGGGAGGTGTGGTTTGGTTTCCATCAGTCCGTCCGTCCTGCCATGTGGAACATGATGCTCAACATCGATGGTAAGACCTGAGTGGAGCTGATCCCGCTGGAGCTTTGTGTGTGTGTCAGAGATTTGAATAATAATTAAACTGTTCTTTTTAGTAGAGTCGTCGATAATATGTGTCTGAATGTACATGTTGTATATTGTATCTGGCTCATATAGGTGTTAACTGACTGTGAGGATAAAATATTCACATTTAAGAAGCTTCCCTCCAAAAGTGACTCAAAACGATTTATCAGTTATCAAAATAGTTGGCTATTAATTTTCTGTTGATTATCTAACGATTAATTGGCTTTTTAATTAATTAATTTTAGCAGTAAAACCAGTTCCTATATAGTGAACAGTTAGGGGACAGTTTAGAGGTCAACTTAACACCGAGACCAAATCACTAACTGTCCTGGTTCATGAGAAGTTCTTGTTTTCATATAAATACGGGTCCTAATGTGTGATCAGGACTGTGATGGTTCACTTCATATTTGCTTGAATCCACTCAGTTATATTTAGGAGACCAAGTCAAACTCTTAAAAAGAAAGCCAACAGTTTGTAGCTGTGAGGACCTCCAATATGGCGGCAAGAAGGTGTTTTAAGTCACCTGTAAGCCTCCGTATACATCAGCGCTACATTCCCTCTCCCCTCTTCTAGTTTCGGCCAGACATCTTATCGTGATATGTCATGCATTAATAGTTTTTCCGGTGGATTTGACGGATAACGTCTCTCTTCTACCCCCGCAGTGTCGGCCACCGCTTTCTACCGTGCTCAGCCTGTGATAGAGTTCATGTGCGAGGTGCTAGATATACAGAACATCAACGAACAAACCAAACCGCTGACGGACTCGCAGCGTGTCAAATTCACTAAGGAAATAAGAGGTAAGCAAATATATTTTGACAGCTACGAAATGGCTTTGAATGACCAGTTTTAATAGACGTTATATACACTACCTTTTTAATGACCCACTGTTTAGAGAGATTACATGTAGGGTGTGGGAATGTTTGTTTTTAAGCAGGGTGTAAGAACTAAAGAAACTACACACCCACACATGCTGTATCACAAAACACACACACACGCACTGCTTAACCTGCAACAGTGATGAAACACCTCGTGTGTGTGTGTGTGTTTCTGCCTTTTGAACAGAAACTACCGTAGGCAGAAATGCGTCCCATCACACAAGCATTCACATCGGATCTTCTTCAACAAAACAGTTTTTATTCATCACAGAAATATTTTTAACGCTTTTTTTTTTTAAATTTCAAGCAAATCTGGTTTCTGTTTTTCTTCACTTAACTACACAAAGAGTCGCCAAATAACCTCGCAGGGAGTAACTGACATTTTTCAGATTTCTTGTAATTCTGAATCAGATACTTGGACCGTGTGGAATTTCAGCTGCATATTTTCTGTGCCAGACACTTGTCAACTCTCTCTCCCCATTCTCCCTTTTTGGTTTGTTTTATAAGCTGTATTGTGACAAATATCTAAAGAGAAACTGCAGAGAGCTGTATGCAGTTAGCCTCGCTGTCAGTATGTATCTTCCTTATTGCCTCAAGACGCCTGCAGAGGAACAACACGCTGCGATTCCAAGCCAGCACAGTCGAAAGATCTAAAAAATACTCCTTCACATTGTGTAACAATCTTTTTTTTTTCTTCTTCTTCTTGTGTGTTTTTTAACAGGCTTGAAAGTTGAGGTCACACACTGCGGCCAGATGAAGAGAAAATATCGTGTGTGCAACGTCACGCGCCGACCTGCCAGCCACCAAACGTAAGTTAGTCATATATTACCCTTCCTGTAATTTTTTTTGTTTTACTTTTACTGATGTGGATTTCTGTCGCCCACGTTTTTTTTCATTCACAGGTTCCCATTACAGCTTGAGAACGGCCAAGCCATGGAGTGCACAGTAGCTCAGTATTTCAAGCAGAAGTACAATCTGCAGCTCAAGTATCCACATTTACCCTGTCTGCAAGTAGGACAGGAACAGAAGCACACCTACCTTCCCTTGGAGGTGAGAAATGGTTAAATATCATAATTAGTCTTCCATCACCAATGGCGACCTTTTCCCTGCTGTTGTTCCTCTTATCTCGGTGTCTTTTTGTTTAATTAATGACACGTTTCCTTGTAGGTGTGTAACATAGTAGCAGGCCAGCGCTGTATCAAGAAACTAACAGACAACCAGACATCCACCATGATCAAAGCTACGGCACGCTCGGCCCCCGACAGACAAGAAGAGATCAGCAGACTGGTGAGTGATGTTTGTTTCCCCTCTCGGGGTGGGAGTGAGACCAGCAACCGGAGCAGCAGCTGGCATTCGGTTTATTTTTCTCCAGCTATCTGTAGTTTTTCAGCCGGAGCCACTGCGTTTGATCTCAGTGACTCCTGTAAACGCTGAATATGAGAAACTTCTAAGATCCTGTTTTGTTCTCCTACATCCATCATCAATTCCTAATCTTTCTCTCCCCCCCCGTTTTTCTTTTATTTTTGTAACCAAGGTCAAAAGCAACAGCATGGTCGGGGGGCCGGACCCTTACCTGAAGGAATTTGGCATTGTGGTGCACAATGACATGACGGAGGTGACGGGGCGTGTCCTCCCAGCACCCATGCTACAGTATGGGGGCCGGGTGAGTACAGACACAGGGAGGGACTGTGGCAGGGTGAGTACTGAGCAGGGGCTACAACGCACAGGGGGGGGGCGGGGGTGGGGGGCATCAGAGTGAATGGTGGGGACATCGGGGGTCGTTCCAGGTTTGCAGAAGAATGAGACAATCTGGTTTTTGATCATAATTGATTTACATTTTGATTGATTTTAGAGCCATTGAAATGAATAAAGGGGCTGCTGATTGAAACGATGTAGTCGATCAGTAGATTGACAGAAAATTAATCAACTATTTTGATCATCGAGTAATCATTTTAGTAATTTTTTAAAGGAAAAATGCAAAGCATTTGCTGGTTGCAGCTTCTCAGATGTGAATTTTATATTTGATTGGTCAAAACAAGACATCTGATAATGAAAATAATCATTAGTATAAAAGTTAGTCGGTGTAAAAATTGCATATTTAACTTTTTAAATTAATTAATTCAGACCAGATTTTGATTCGAGCAGACCCTGAACTATCCCTGTGTTATAATCCTTTGGTGCATCTCAGCAGTCTCTTAAATGTGCATATCTTATCATTTCAAATACTCTTTTTTTTTTTTTTTTCCCTCCACTGAAACAGCTTTTAAGTATGTAAATATCATAATGCTTATAGACAAGGGCTTGGAGATTAACCTTTTGCATTCACCAGTGTCTGTGGAAGTGGAGGGAAGGAGATAAGGGGATAATCATCGTGGACTGCTGAGATTCACCCACTGAATCTCAAATCAGCCATTAAGGCGACTATAGCCGTAATATGGAAAGAACTAAGAAGATTAGATAATACATGCAAAAGACAGATGTAAATATAATATATTTTTAAAAAAACAACAGTACAGACCTTTGACACCTACATCACAGCTCGGTTGTGAGGTGTGAGAGGCTGAATTGGGATTCAAGGATTGTGTGCAAGGGGGGAAAAACGGATGTGCTGCCAACAGGAAGACGATAAGACTCGCAGTCACCCGGCATTAATGTGCAATCGCTTTAAAAGATTCATTTACTGTTTTAAAGCCCGTGGAGTGTGAATTAGAATTTCTCTCCCAACTGTAAATGAAAAGGTCGATATAAATACTACAACAAGCCGCCAATCTAGAGGCGGCGTTCAACGATTTCTGCGTAGATGAGATGAAACGTTAATGATCCCTGTGGGGAAACTGGTTTAGTGTTTTTGGACAGTTTTCCCCTTTTTTTATTTACAGTTGTCCTTTCACTGTTGTAAAGCAGATTGCTGCTTGAAAAATGCCTCTCAGGTGCCAAAGCCAGGCGTAAATCCCTCTATTGGCTGCCTGAACTATATATTGGTTAATTTACCTAAGATCCTATCACACTACACTCTCTCTGAATGGCTTGGCCCATTGCCTGCTGGGATATCGAGTCCAATCGGCTTCCAGTTAAATGCTCTTAAATGTAGACTGACTGCTTTTTCCATTTCACACTGATGTTTGTTGACATACTGTTGCATCAAAGTATTCTCAGAAATAAAGATGAAGCGACTCTACGCACAACATTTGAAACGGGGAAAAGCAACAGTCTGTTTCCTCTGTAACATGCACTGTAATTGATGTTTTTTTTTTTTTATATTCCTGACAGCAACCTGTAATAATTTACTAGACACTTTAAATCAGAAACCTAAATTAAAGATTTTTGTGGCCGATCTTGGAAAGAGGTGGAGAAGTTCTGAACTTTTCCTGGCACGCTGCTCTCAAGAAGGTCATTGTGGTCACTTGTTTTGGAAAAGCTCTTAATGGCCTTTGGCGAATCTTGTTAACTTAATTGAAAGCCACTGCCCTTTGAAATTGTATTCAAAACCACACTTCAAGTAGGGGCCACTCACCTAATGATATCTCTTTGAATAGATACAGTACTTTTGTCTGCTGTTCATGATGTCAGGAAAAAAAAAAGTAATTTATCTCTTATAGGCTGTCTCTTCCAAACAAGCCTCACAGTGCACTCTTTGCAGCATTAATGCATCACAGCAAAATCATAATACAGTAAAACTGGTTTAAATGTGTGTAGAATAATCAAGTCTAACAATGTACAGTGTCTGTTCAGCTGTAAACATCTGTGTACAGCTGGATGGGCTTTTAATGCATTATGTTTGTCTGTATATGGAAGGAAAATGAAAGTATGTATTTTGCGCTGTAATACCTTTTGTATTGGCTCATCCAGTCGGGGGGTTGACTAAGAGAGTAGGGACTCTCTCCGCAGAATAAAACCGTGGCCACGCCCAATCAGGGCGTGTGGGACATGAGAGGGAAGCAGTTCTACGCTGGCATCGAGATCAAGGTCTGGGCTGTGGCCTGCTTCGCTCCGCAGAAACAGTGTCGAGAGGACCTGCTCAAGTGAGTCACAGACTTCAAACTTTTTCATGTTGCGCTGTGGCTTCAGGATAAGACTTGTCTCAGAAATGTGCACGACAAGGAGAAGTAACATAGCAAGGATGTGTAGATCTTCTACTTTTTCTGATTTTTATTTATACTGTTATGGTGTTAAACATGGTCAAAGTTCTCTGAATGCTTCGTTTGCAAAGTTACCTCTATGTCCTCCTCGTGATGGGATCAGATTGGGTTGTTTGCGTCATCCACTTGCATATTTCTTATCAGATTTGGGCATGAACATGTACAGATGTATTTGAGAAGTTTCTGTTTTGCATAAAGAACAATAAAAAGAAGTGAAATCCTACTACTGCAGAAGACCACAGGGACAATCAGGAAAAAAACGGCCTGTTTCAGACAGAAGCTGAACTGAGGGGCAGCATAAAGGGCCACTATAAGATAGATTCCAAGATATTTCAGGCTTATCCGCCTTGTTTTATCAAATATTTTTAAATGGTCTCTGATTTCTGATGAGTTTGTAATGTTTTTTTTTTGATAGGAGCTTCACTGACCAACTGCGAAAGATCTCAAAGGATGCTGGGATGCCCATTCAGGGTCAGCCATGTTTCTGTAAATACGCCCAAGGTGCAGACAGTGTGGAGCCCATGTTCAAACACCTCAAGATGTCTTATGTAGGTCTGCAGCTGATTGTGGTCATCCTGCCTGGCAAAACACCCGTCTATGGTAAGAAATTCATGATTTCAGCTTTTTAAGATGAGAATAGAACAAAGGAAAATGGATTTAAACTTAATTATTGGACTCTAGAGGTTATTCATTCAGTATTTTTTGTGATATTCATTTTCGTGACCTCTGTCTTCTCCTCCACAGCCGAGGTGAAGCGGGTGGGAGACACCCTCCTCGGCATGGCCACCCAATGCGTCCAAGTGAAGAATGTAGTGAAGACGTCCCCGCAGACCCTCTCCAACCTCTGCCTCAAGATCAACGCCAAGCTGGGAGGCATCAACAACGTCCTAGTGCCTCATCAGAGGTCAGCATGAAATACAGTTTCCTCGTTTGAGTCCAGATGGGAGGCTGGAATGCTTTTTTGGCTTTGAGTGTTGTAGCTTGGTTAGATGCTTTCTGAATACAAATAGTCATATGATACAGAGAAATATGAGATGATTTTTGCAGTTCTTGTCATTTGCTTTGTCTGGAGCTTAAACTCAGAGGATCTTTAGGTATAATATTGTCTGTTTTATAACTTAGTATAATGATATTTGCATCTTTTTTGTTTTTGGTCTTGGAATTAAATATGAAATATGACGTACAAGACCTGCGATGCAAAATCTTTCTCTCTTTTCTTTTCTTTTGTTGGTCGTCGCTCGGTTCAGGCCCTCTGTGTTCCAGCAGCCCGTCATCTTCCTGGGCGCTGATGTCACACATCCTCCAGCAGGTGACGGGAAGAAGCCGTCCATCGCGGCGGTGGTGGGCAGCATGGACGGCCACCCCAGCCGTTACTGCGCCACAGTGAGAGTCCAGACGTCTCGACAAGACATGTCCCAGGTAACTTCTGTACGTCAAACATAAGTTATTCAATTATTTCTATCAGTAAGTTGTATGTAAGTGACATGTTTTATGGACTCACTCTGTCTCTCTTATCAAAGTCTGATGGACCCTTAAACTTGAGTTTTTATGCCTCCGCGCCGCTGACAACCAAGGCCGGAGGCGTTATGTTTTCAGGCAGTCCGTCTGTTTGTCTCGTTCTCTCATGAACGCGATATCTCAGTAACGCCTTGAGGGAATTTCTTCAAATTTGGCACAAACGTCCACTTGGACTCAAGGATGAACTGATTTAGAATTTGGTGGTCAAAGGTCAAGGTCTAATAGGATTAAGATGATGAAGTGATGACATTTTTATATCCAAAAGGCTGAAGGTCAACTTCAAAATGTTCTGCAAAAACACTTTTCTGGCCATTATTCAACGCAGTAACTCAGGAACAGAAGGGAAGATTGTGACCATATTTCACATTTGGTCAGATACTGAATTGATGACACTAAATTTGGTGCACATCTTGAAACTGTGGTGATTTTAAAGATCTTGTGTGCTGATGAGTTGAAGATGTGTGTGTGTGTAAAGCATCCACGTTTTAGAAATTGTAGCTTTGCAGTAACATCGATATCTGAAGCTTTGTTTACTGTCATAGCTACAACTTTGTGTTCTATCAGAATCAACTTTACTGGCCAAGCATGTGAACACATACAAGGAAAACACACTTAATACCTTTTTATTAAATTGCTTCAAAGTCTTCACCGTAAATATTATGAGTCTGGACAGACATGTATGTAAACTGCAACTTGACTGGTTGGTGTATTTCTAGTTGTTAACAGTTTTCTCCTTCTTATTTGAGTCTAAATCCTATTTTTTATTTTATTGTCTCTCCAGGAGCAGCTCTTTAGCCAGGAGGTCATTCAAGACCTGACCAACATGGTGCGGGAGCTGCTCATCCAGTTCTACAAGTCCACACGCTTCAAGCCCACGCGCATCATCTATTACCGTGGCGGCGTGTCGGAGGGACAGATGAAGCAGGTGAGATATTGGCAGTGTTTTACAAAGTTTAGCCAACTATTTGCTTCTCTGTTCAGCTTTTTCCTGCCATATTTGTGGTATTTTGGAATGCAGATTTATATTTTTTTTCAAGACTTGCCTTCACGTGGCTTCAACTAGTCATAGATGCACTTTTTTTTGTGTAATATGTCTAATAAATGTTATTTCTCTTATTTTATGATAAACAATTCCATTAGAAAATGGCTACAGAAACACGTCACTGGTTCACATAATATACTTATCAATTATTTAACAATTAAACAACATATTTAGAACAAATGTTGTGTAAGATGCCTTTCATGTATGGGTGTCTTTTTGTGTAATTTCAGGTCGCATGGCCGGAGCTGATAGCAATCAGGAAGGCATGTATCAGTCTGGAGGAGGATTACAGGCCGGGCATTACCTACATTGTCGTTCAGAAACGCCACCACACTCGTCTCTTCTGCTCCGATAAAGCTGAGAGGGTCAGTAGAAGTTCACTCTGCCGTAATGTTGTGATATTGTTTGGGTTTCTGTTTTTTTTTTTTTTTTTAACACAGAGTCTTACCTGTCTGTCGCCCCCTGCAGGTCGGGAAGAGCGGTAACGTCCCAGCTGGCACCACGGTGGACAGCACCATCACACATCCGTCCGAGTTCGACTTCTACCTGTGCAGCCATGCTGGGATCCAGGTGAGGGTTAGAAGCTCACACGCTGAGGTTTACAGATTTTCACAAAAGCTGTGCGACAAATTAAATGTTTCAATTTGATTTAAAAAAAAAAAATCAGCTCTCACACAACAGGTACATTACCAAAATGATGACAAATTCAACAACCAGAATAAAACTGGTCTCATTCAGATTCATTCTTTTTTAGCTTTGAATTGGAGTATAGATTCAGCACATTTAAATGAAATACAAACTTATGGTTAAAACCTATAATTGCAGTGAAAAATGTTCCCAAAGGTACGGCTGTTTAGCTCTGCAGTTACCATAAGAGTTATGATGCTTAATGAGAATAAACTGCATGATTGGGATGCTTCTTTGACCCATCACATCGTTTGGCTGAAATTCAAAGTAATACATTACCCACAATCGTTAAAGTATGAAACACTGATCCCTTGTAAATTTAAAACATAGCAGTAAAACATGGCCTCAGACAGGCACATCGCAGCAGTCACTACGAACTGCTCTGTTGGCTCACTCGCTTCCTAGTTTGATGCTGCACAGTGTGTACAGGCATTTATCTGAGAAGAATCACAGTGTGGGTCCAGTTCTGGAAAAGAAAAAGAAGGTTTTTCTATGCCAAATAATGCGCTTTTATCACAATCTCATTGCAAAAGAACTGTGAAGTTAACATATTACATGAAATTATCCATGAAGCATTGATATCTTACATGTTACGTCCCATCTGCCCTCAGGGAACCAGCCGTCCCTCCCATTACCACGTCCTGTGGGACGACAACTGTTTCACGGCCGATGAGCTGCAGCTCCTCACCTACCAGCTGTGCCACACCTACGTCCGCTGCACGCGCTCCGTCTCCATCCCAGCACCGGCCTACTACGCCAGACTAGTGGCTTTCCGCGCCCGCTACCACCTGGTGGACAAAGACCATGACAGGTGAGGCGGACCTGCGTATCTCTTTGTTTCCAGCTCTAGAAAGAGAATTAGCTCAGATGTGACTGTGTCTGAGTTGGATTAAACTTTAGAGGGTTAATTCATCTGTGCAATGTTTAACAGCATTTAAAACGCCTACACTGAGAAGATAATTATGGTTTTACCACAAGACCAATTTTGGTATCATTTCTAATTTTGGCTCGTCTTCAGTTATGCGTCACATACTGTGACTGTTCTTGTGACTGCAGGACATGCAACTCTGCTGATGATATTGTTGCAACTTTGGTAACTTGTGGCTGTTATGCTGTTGATATGAGGCGTTTACTACAGGGCCAGAGACTAGGTGTTTAAAATATAGATCCAAGCTTATACCTGTTTAAACCTCTCCTCACTGGCTTCCTTTAAACTTAAGAATTAGTTATAATATTTAAGTTTTGACTGCTAAAACATTACATGTGCTTCAGAGAGGTACAATCGCACTGCAAGGAACCTCAAGTCTTTAGGGCAGGGCTTGTACTTGTAGCAACGTTCCTCAAAGAAGACACATAATTTGACTTTCTAAAATGTATCTTAAAGCAGACTTGTGTGTCTTTTTTACATCCTCTTGTCTTTATTGTCTCTGCAAAGAATGTAACCTTTGCTTTAAAACATGATTTACTCACCGCAGTCAATGTAAAGACCGGACAGAAAGCCACGTACCTACTTACCTACCAGCTCCTGCTTCTTATTTCCATCCCTGTATTTCCTGTGTTTTTGTTGCGCTAACACAATTCCTGGAAAAAGTCAAATTAAATCCCTCCCTATCTCTGTCTTACAGCGCTGAAGGCAGCCATGTGTCGGGCCAGAGTAACGGCCGGGACCCCCAGGCGTTGGCCAAGGCAGTTCAGATCCATTATGATACCCAGCACACCATGTACTTCGCCTGAGCTAGCGAGCACGTCAGCCAGTCCACCCGCGGACTCCCTCCTGTCTTTTTTTTTTTTTTTTTTTTTTTTTTTTTTAAATCTTTTTATTTGCCAGTCTCTCTCTCTCTCTCTCTCTCTCTCTTTCTCTTTCTCTCTCTCTCTCTTCTTCTCCCATATCTTTCTCTCTTTGTAGTCTGTCTCTTTCTCTTCATAACTCACTCTACATTTTCTGAATCTGCACCAAAGCGGCTCTTGGACAGGGGAATCTGCTGTGTCCCGATGTCCAGCAGCTTTTACTTCACGGAACAAGCTCCAACAACCAGCGTTCCCAATCGAGCCGTTGTTCTAACCAGCAATCCAGCACTGCGAAACCCCCCCCCCCCCGAGGGGTTTCCAATGCACAGAAGAAAAAAACAAAAAAACAAAAAAAAAAACCAACAACGAAAAAACAAAAACAAACCATACACACATACTACAAGTTGAGCCATTATTTTGTGTTTGTTTTTGTTTTTTCTATTTGAATGTCTGCACTCTTGTGTTTTTAAGATACACTGAGCAAGGGAGTGGATTGGCACAGTCTGTGTCAGCGCAGCTCTTTAGCTCTCCCAGCTAAGCAGGACTCTTATCTACTTTTACCTCAACGCCCTTTTGGGGCAAAATCTGTCACAAGGTCTTGGGTTTATCGGGTGGCGGGGAGGGAACTCTACATGAAGAGACGGAGGGGAGTCGACCTTTTGAGAATGATATATATATTTTTTCCTTTTTATGAGCGTGTGTTTTAACTTTTTCTCCTTCACGGTCTTTTACAAGCGAGGTGATCTGGGTGTCCATGCCCATTACTACTTTCCTCCCATCTTGGCAACGATTACGCAAGTCTGTATGCGTGTAAGTGTGTGTGCATCTCTGTATATACGTACATGTACTGCTGTTTGTGAGTGTGTGTTTGTGCGTGCATGTGTGTGTTTCATGGCAGGCCACTGAATTGTAAAGGGAAATCAAGGAGATAACTGCTGTAAATTCCTCAGATTTGTTGTTTTTATATTCACACATACAGTACATATAAACATATATTTACATCTATAGAGCAACTTTGAGACATATGACTTAAAACAGGCCTCACAGAGGGCCGGTGTGGGTATTTGTAGCAGTCCTGGGTCGCTTCATTAATTGAAATGATTTAAGTAACATTTTTAAGGTCGTAGTGGGATTCGCACCATTGGGAGCCAGCTGTTTCTTTGCGCTTCAAAAGATCATCGAATCCCAGGAAGTAACTTAATCCATTTCAAGTAGTGAGCGTAGCCAGGTCTGACTGTGTAGCAGTAGTAACCGTGGTCTGGCCTGTGACTGGCTCAGCATTGGGACCTGTTGAACGGCTTGACGGCATTAAACACAAGAGTTTGGTCTTATCCGCCTCGCTTTCTGTGTGAAAAGCAGAATCTTATTTTTCTTTGGACCTGATTATCTGAAAGATTATATGAGAACACTGTTGAACGTTGCTTTTCCTTTTTTTTTTTTTTTTTTTTTTTTTCTTCGTTAGGTAGTTTCACGGGCCGGAAACCAACGTAGTCTTTTGAGGTCTCCTTTGCTAATAGTGGCCAATTCATTGCACTGACCCGGGACGCTAGGCAAGCAACAGAGGGCACTCTCAATCTCTCTTACCTTTATGCATTTATACATAACGAATCAACAAAGCAGATTTGTAAAAGTTTAATATAAGATGTTTTGTGGTTATCTTAAAAAAAAAAAAAACCTGTTGTTTAGAATTAGTAGTTTACCATTGATGTTGTTGTTGTTATTGTTGTTGTCAATGTTGTTACTATTGTGATGAAATTTTAAAGGTTGGCAGCAAAGCCAGTTATATAGTTACTAGTGCGAATTCAGGAATAGACTTCAGTTGTTGAGCTGCAGGTTAAAAGGGGTAGAGCTTTGGGTTGGAGTTTTTTTGTAGCATTTTGGCTAACGGTGAGAAGACTTAAGCCCCCTAGGATGGATGAATTCATGCTTCCTCTGTAGGTTCTGATTTCGAGTAAAGGTTAGAGGGAGATTCGAGGTATTGTGTAGCACTCCCGACTGGTGAAACAGATCTACCGCTGTGCATCACTCAGCTGGTATCAGTTGGTTTTTTTGATCAGATAGATGGAGACAATCAGGGATTGTAATCAGAGTGAACCTAGATTAAGGGATTTGTTTAAAAAAACGGTTTGCGATAGGCAATGAGTTGAATTTTTAGACTTTTTAAAAAATGGTTTCTATTACTCTGTGTGTATTTGAAGTATACCCATCTTAAAGTCTCTACTATTTAACAGTGTTTTCATATTTTTATGCATTTTTAACACTGGATTAAATGAATTGACAATAAGCATAAGCACTGCCCTGGGACCCCCGCATACAAACACTCAGCAAGCTGTTACCATGGACACTGTAGTAACATCACCGGGATGTGCTGTGGTGGCAGTTGCAACAAGTGGCGCCCCCTGGTGTTGTGATTGAATAATGATGATGTAGGAAGGGAGGGTTCGGAGAAACAGTCGACGTGCACGCCTCATCAGGGGGGGACAGCTCAGTGAAAACCCTTTTGTAATAAACCACCCGTAAAGCAGCAGGTTTACTATGAATGAGTTTGAGCACCTGCCTGTTGAAGGCGTGGGCGTTGGCCGAGAGCAGAGAGGCAGGAAGTGGAGAAGGCAGCAGGGCTCGTGGGGGAAGGGGGGGGTGGGTGGAGGGTGGGGGTAGGGGCGGGGGGGGTTTGGGAGGGTGTTGTCCAGGCATTGCATGCAATAAGTTTCACTCCTCGTTTTAAAAGGGGGCAGATCACGTGCACTAGTCTCACCAAGCCAACTGGGCTGTGATTGAAATATTCATCTGGCATCTCTAACGGGGGTGGGAACGATTTGATGTTTTTAAATCTTATATTTGATCATGAAACTCCAGTCAGATAAATGATCACCCCCCCCCCCCCCCCCCCCCCCCCCTTTGTTTGTAACATGACATTGCAAAGCAATATTAACCCAGTTCCAGTTTTCAAATGTGGAAAAACAAAGCTATAATTCTACTCATTGTGGTTGTTGGTCTACTCTCGCTATCGTGTCTCTGTACTTTTTATTTTTTTAAGTTTTTTTTTTTTTTTTTGTTTATTTCATTTGCTCGTATCAATCAGTGGGAATGTGCATTTGGTGGAATAGTTATGTAGGCTTTAGATAATTTTCTTTTTAAGTAACAAAATGTAGACTTTGCTCGCCTGCATGCCGGAGTATTGTCCTTTTTAAAAAAAAAAAAGAAAAAAACATTTTGGAATCATATTTATTATGAGAAAGAAAAAAATATAAATGCTTTTTTGGGTAAATGTTTATCAATTTAGTGGGACTGTTTTTAGGCTAGCAATATTTGTCCAGTCTCTCTAAGGTGTATTTTAAAGATTCCTACACAAATGTCAGTAATTTGGGAGGTACAAGCTGTCTTCTGAGGCGAGGGGGGTCTGCTCTTTGCGTCGTGTTCAAATTCAAACGAGGTACTTTCTTCAAACGTGGACCCGTTAAAGAACCGAACCCCTCTCCTCTTTTGCGAGGTTACTCTAGCGAGCATCCATTTTTGTCTCCTCGTTCCTGATTTGTACCTGTGGCCACACCTCTTGATGGGGAGGGAGGGAGGGATTGGGTGGAGGGTGGGGGAGGGGAGGGGGAAGGGGGGGGGCTCTCCTGTCTCCATGACAACTCTGCTGGCCCCTCACAAATGCACTTCCTCTTTGTGAAGGGGTCCCCATGGCATCTACGGAGCAGGATTACCTCTTTTTAACCTTTTTAAAAAAAGATCCATAATTCTTTCTGTGCCCCGATAGAAAGAGAGCATGAATTATTTTTAAATTCCTCTCACTTTGATATATTGTTATATCTTAACGGATTTGTAATTTGACATTGTGTATTGTGTATTTTTATTTTATTTTCCCTCTTTTTGGTTCCTTTTTTTGGGGGTTGTTCTAGCTCTGCTCTGTTTCTTTTTTTTTTGTTTTTTTTTGTTTTTTTTTGTCTGCTAGTGGTCTCTGAAGCTGTGTGTGATTGTCTAATAGCAATAGATTCATAGAATTGGACGTTCCGACTCTGTGAATGAACGGAACCCTTTCTGACCGTCGTAAAAGGGGCGGGGCATGTTCCGACTCCGCCCCGACCCCCCCCCCGCAGAGGGCCATTCTCTCGCTGTTATTGCTATTATGTGACATGTTCAAATACATTTTTTTTTTTTTTTTTAGCCTGCAGGGAATTCTTGTGTTAATGTGCAAAGTAATAAATTGGTATTTTATGCCTATAATATAGATTGTGTGTTCTCGTCATTGATTGTATGTTAATACTATTGGAAAGGGGCTTTTATGTCCAGTATACTGCATAGAGTTTGTTGGACAATCAACACCAAGACTTCTATATACATGTATTTTGTCACTAGATGGCATTCTTTGCCAAGGTAAATGCATCACACTAAAGCATGTATGATGTGGCCATTTCCTCACCTAGATGGTCATTTAAGAACAGCTGAATGAGGAAATAAGGTATCAAAGTACATTAATGGTGGGGTTTTTTGTTTTGCTCTATTTTATCACCTAAGGTTAAATATAAGATATTTAAAATTTGGTTTACTGTGTGTAGCAGTGTTAATGCTTGATTTAAGATTCATTTTACCTTTTTTACACTGCTTCAGTCCTACAGGCCTGGTGATCTCAGGCTATGCAACAACATACAGGCCAGAATGTGATATAGCTCAGGGCCTGGTCTAACCTTGTGAAGTCCCAAAACAACTACTTATAACATTAACTGTACACTCAGTCCACTTTTCTGAGAGTAAATTGTATGTACAATACAGTCACTTTCTCGCAAACATCAACAGATTCTGGTCCCTGCAGTGTTAATTACAACAGAAGTTATTTTGTCCTCTTGTCTAAACCATAAAAAAACCTGAAAACTATTATGTTGCCTGATACCTTACAAGGCAACTTTTTAAAATAGTTGTTAAAATAATGTTTAAAAATGCTAAAACAAAACTAACAAATATACAAATGTATGAAAAACAGCTAAATTAAAATGGCACTTGCAAGCATTTGCTAAAAAGTTTGCAGCTCTGGGGTATTTATTAAACATAGTTAAAATATAAGTACTGTATTGTCATTAATGTTGAGATAATTTGAACATAACTTACTTCAACAAAGCATAAAATAAAGCAGAATTATATAAATTCATTAATCAACTGAGGATCTATATCCCACATTTATCCATAATTATGTGTGACTAAACATTCAATATTTTAATTACATTTCCCATTCAAGTCTTGATGAATGTATTAGTTGCTAAACATTTACAGCATAATTCATTATTGACTTTTCCCAGTAATTTAGGACACGTTGCTGCGGTTGTTGTGATGACGACGCCTGAAACG
Source organism: Thunnus maccoyii (assembly GCF_910596095.1). Lineage (NCBI taxonomy): Eukaryota > Metazoa > Chordata > Actinopteri > Scombriformes > Scombridae > Thunnus > Thunnus maccoyii. The sequence goes on from NC_056547.1 coordinate 10,257,659, forward strand.
ACAATCAGCAATGTTGAACTGGGCCTCCAAATTCACTATTTTTGTGTTTCCAAAAAGGACCAAAATTTCATCATCCTATGTGAGACTCAGCTCCATTAATACAAAATATAGTTAAAATCTAAAATATTTGTTTTTTTACTGTGTATTTAAGGCCACATGAGTGTCGTGCAATTTCTCTACAATCCTTTATTGTACTTGTGCTCATGTAGGTAAACACACACACATCTGTCTGTTTATTCGTTCACACTGGATAGCCATCATTGGTATGTGTCACCTTCCTCTGCCTCCCCTTTGTGTATCATCCTCTCTCCTCTCCCGTTTCCTGTGTCCTGGCTTGTTGTCATGACCACCGTTACCAAGGAGAGCGGGGGGGGGGAACTACAGAAGAAAGGAAACCTGAACCATAGATCTCGGTGCCATGATATTTAATTCATCGGCACAATGTTGCATCAGGGTTCGATGTGTAATGCAGGTTGAAGAAGAGCAGTCTTGGGCAACTTCTGAATATGAAGACGAAGAGCTGCTGTCAGATCCGTCTGTTACATACAGGGTCTGATTTTTTTTTTTTTTCCTCTAGCTGTTTATTTGGCAACATATTGGCCAAAAATATGAGAAACGTCACATGACAGAGGCCCATTCTTTTCACCTTATTCATGTTTCAGCCACAATTTAAATAAATTTAACTGGAAACAAAGATTAAACCAAAAAGCGAGGTTGGGTAAACCATCAGAATTCAGGCTTTTGTCATTTTTTTTCATTGTCCAAAGGAAACTGCTTGTCATACTACAATAGACACTGACTCTTTACCTGTGACCTGTATATTTTCTCCTGTGGCTTTTCAGCATTTTAGCCAAAGTCATTGTTAGAGAAAAAAAAAAAAAAACCTATGTCCCCTTTTGTAAAGCTGTTTCTCCCTTTCATCACCCAGTCTGACAAAAAAGGCAACCGAAAGCTCATTTTTTTGTGAAAGCTCCTTTAAAATGCACACGAGTTTGTGCGGTATGGGCCAAAACAGAGAGTGTAAATCCCCATTGTAGAGGCCCCCCACATGTCGTCTTTGTGTTAACTGATCCACCTACAGACACCACTCCATCCCCGTCCATCCATTCCTCCCTCTTTTTATTGTCTCACCCTCTTTTGCCCTCCCTCCCTCCTGCATCGTTTTTTTTTTTTTCCTTCCTGGCGTTCAGTGTTGCTCTCACGGGTTTGACTGTCAACAGCGGTACTGAAGATGGGACTGAGTGACCTGATGCTCTGCTTACCCAGAAGTCTGATTACGTGGTCCTGATTGTTATTTATACCCCTTGTTGGAACCGGATTGACCCATTTGGGCTGCGTTGCTACCAGAGGAAGCTGTGGGGGGGGGAGGGTGAAAGCCTGGCAGCGGCTGAAGTGGCCTCGTTTGAGGCTTGGACCCCCGTGCGCTTATTGTCAACAAGGAGACACTTCAGCTAGCAACAGCAGCAGTGTCTGATGACGAGTTCTGCTCTGGCTGTTTTTTCTCTGGAAACCTTTGCTTTTTTTTGAACTACAGACACAGATTGGAAAGCCGTTCTATTGAGTCTAGCACACCAGAGGAAGTTTGATGTGGATTTTTGAAAAAACCTTTTCAAATAAGGGATTGGAATAACACGTTTTGATTGACTCTTAAAACAGCTGACTCTACAGGATGCTTGTTTTATTTATTCTGTGAGGACTTAACGTCAGATTTCTGTCGACAAAAAAGTACAAAGCTACGCCTTTTTTTATACGGTGTATTCAAGCATCACTATTTTCAACCGTGCTGTGACAAGATACACTCGTAGCAGTGTCGGTGGCCTTGGATCCAAGTATCAGGTGATATCAGTCTGCTCCATCTAGGTAAGGCTACACCAAACCAGGAGAGTGGCACTGAAATACACAGCAGCTCAACAATCAACCTCCTGGGGCTGAACCAGAGCTGAAGGCAAAAAAACAAAAAACAAAAAAGAAGCCTGGCTGAGATCCATTTCATCCACGAGGCCTGGACTGTGCTGGCTCTGAAGCCTGATCGATCCCGTATCCGCGGGCCGCCACAGGTGGATGCACAGCTATCGGCTACTCAATAATGCATTGACTCAAAACTAAGGAATGAATAGGAGGAGAAAGTGTGTGGACCTCTGATGCTGATGCTTTCAAAAAGGTGGATGACTATCACCAAGTGAGCAGATGTTGAGAAGGAAAAGAAAAAGAGAAGAAAATGACTGCTGACAAAGTGACATTTTGGCAAAGACAGTAGGAAGCTTGGCCAAGCCAGAGAGGAAAGGTACAAGTAAACCAAAAGAGTAGACTTGGAAGACCAAAAAAAAACAAAGAAAAAAAAAACAGGCAACAGCAGCAAACAAAAAGGTAGAACAAAAGAAAAGAACACTTGGAAGAAGTTGTTGTCATCATGGTGAACACTGGCATGCAGTTGATCAGCTTCACCTGCGCGGTGACTGGCTGGATCATGGCGATCGCAGTCACAGCCTTGCCTCAGTGGAAGGTCTCTGCCTTCATTGGCAGCAACATCCTGACCTCGGAGATCAAATGGGAAGGCATCTGGATGAACTGCATCTACCAGACCACCGGTCACATGCAGTGTAAGACATACGACTCCATGCTGGCCTTGTCTCCGGACATCCAGGCGGCCAGAGCCCTCATGTGTTTGGCCATCTTCATGGGCTGGCTGTCCTGCACCGTGTCCTGCTGCGGCATGAAGTGCACCACCTGCGCTGGGGATGACCGTCGGGCCAAGGCGGGTATCGCTCTCTCTGGCGGGGTTCTCTTCATTCTGACGGGCCTGTGCGTGCTGATTCCTGTTTCCTGGACAGCCAACACCGTCATCCAGGATTTCTACAACCCCAATGTGCCCCTGATGCACAAGCGTGAGCTGGGTCAGGCCATCTATCTGGGCTGGGCAGCTGCGGTTATCCTCATGATCAGCGGTGCTGTGCTGAGCAGCACCTGCCCCCTCATGGAGAGGGACGGCAGGTACCGCAGGGGCTACATAGGCCGGAGCTTTGCTAATTCACCTGCTTCAGCACCAGATCCCCCAAAACCTATCACATCTAACAGTATACCACTGAAGGAGTATGTGTAGGAAGAGAGCACGATGCATGCGAGCAGCAACACCACGATGAGAACCGAAGGAAGGCCATCAGTGACAAGACTGAGGAGTCAGTCAGGAGACAGTTGATGCTGTTCTAAATTTACTCTGTCCCAACACTTAAGTCTGTGAATTTTAAGTTATGAATCATAAATTGGAGTCTATATATTTATTTATTATATTCTATCTAGGTTTTGCTTATTTTGTATATCTCTTTGTAACGTTTGTCTTCAGTTCTTTATAACATTCAGATTTGTTTGAAATTTGACTTTTTCTCCACTGTGATTTCTAGTAGTGCCTGAAGAAAGCCCGTCGCCTTTATTGTCAACAAAAAGACTACACGAAAAAGTATGACTGTTACAAACGGCTTTAATGATGGCTTGTGTGGTAAAGATTGTGGTGATTATTCTCTGACAATGTTATTACCTCTCGATTTGTCACATTAAGCTTTGACTGAGTTTGCATAAATCAAAATTGTGAAATAAAACAAGTTTGTTAAACCGTGTTTCACCAATAATGTTTTTATCTTTATCCTTGTGTGGGCTGGTTTCTTCTCAAAAACACATTCGGTTTGAGCCATTTTGACTATCACAGACAATAGTGACTGTTCCTGTAAGAGCATTCAAGTATGAAATGATGCCACAATGTCCTTCTCTGCAGATAGAGGCATCGCCTGATATGTAGCAAGTCTCTTCTTCATTCTGAATAATCAGCTGCAGATCTAATATTTTACCTGACCTGAAAAAAAAAAATCAGTCCTCATACTAATATCCACAGCAAATGCATCCATCTGAGGTTATTATAATAATCCCGCTCCTCTCTTCGAGCCTCTTCATAGAGATACTTTCAGATTCACAAGCGAGAGAGAGTTCCACTCTGTTCACTGGGGCTCCATAAAGAAGGACACTTTGCAAAGTGTATCTGAAATTGAACAGAGAAGTAATTAGTTCACCTTTATATCTCTAGCTTCATAAATTATACATGCACACGTCCTATTACCACTGACAGCTAATGAAAATGACATGGTCTTTTAAACAGCAACATGACAATAAAATGGTCATTTACCTGTGATGTGGTCCTGTGCACTGGAAGACTCCAAAGATTTCCATCTCTTGGGAGCAGATTCCAGTAGGGAGAGGTTGTCTGCTCGGAGCGTCTGCAGGAGAGTCTTCCTTCTCAGGAATCTGAACACATGAGTTAAGGAAAAAAAAAAAGCCACACCAATGCAAATCCAAGCCAATCCAAATCTGAACAGTAAGGATACTGCTGTCGATAGTAACGCTCGGCATCCTGCAGCCACTCCAGCATGTCAGCGGCTGACGGGGCGGTGGCCGAGCGCTCGGTTACAGTGAGCAGGTCCAGACTGTCTGTGTTCTGTTCATATAGCTGGAAGGCTGCAGACACCTGGTTACTGACGGCGTCTCTGACAGACTGGAGAGCAGACCTGAGGGAAAGAAGAAGAGATGATAAACAGATTGATAGTTTTGAGATGTTACATCTATATGAATCTATAAAATGCAGGGCTTATAACTGTGCATCAAGTGTGCTAATGTCCAAGTGTTGCAATTAGCATGTGGTAATTTGATTAATTGCTAATTTGCTGGGTAATATGTACCATTACAGTACAATTTAAACTTAAATGATAAGAACTTTAAGGCAGCTCCTGATGTCCTGTAGTGTCAGGATGCCCTCAAAGTATGTCAAAATCTAGTTGATTATTTTTCTTACATAGTGTATTTTCCTATATAAATTTGTGTTTAGTCAAATTACGACAAAAAAAGCAGATAGTATTCCAGCACTGGTAATTTCTGGCATGCTGCGAAAAATGTGAATACAACAATATTCAGTGGCATACCATCAGCCACTTCTCAGCTTCATATGAGGGAGGGTCAAGAGGAGCCCGCAGCTCATTTCAGCTCAGGGCCCCACAGCAAGTTGAGCTGGCCCTGCATTCCTGCTGTCATATGAGTTGTTATTCACTGTCTATGAATTAGAGATTTGATCTGCACATCATCACTACAATAATACCTCTCTTCTTGTTTGCAGTCAAGACATATATTACAGACATAATATGTGACTTCTATTTTGTGGTTTCCACCCCGTTACTTACATCTTTTCATTGAGTTTCCCCAGCACTGTATCCGTGGCTTGTAGAAGTTTGAAACGCAGCCGTTCCTCCAGGTCTGGGAAGTCTTTGAGCGGTGTGCTGGAGATCTGAACGTTGGACAGCGCTCTCCACTGCTCTGCCAAGTTCCCCAGAGACCCCATGAGGGGGCTGCACTCGGACAACACAGTCTTCCATACTTTGTGGTTGTTTTCCAGACTCTGGAAGCTTTTCCTCAGCGCTTGTTGAAGTGATAGTAATGCAGGTTTAGACATTTCAAGTGGCGATTTTATACATTAGTTGACCCTAAAACGAGAGCTGCGTGAGTCCAATAAATGAATCCTTGTATCTAGATGTTTTAAATTCCAGTTTAGAACAACGGAGATGTCTGTAACCCTTAAAAGTGTAGTTATCTCATAGCTGCTAAGAAACATCACATTTCCACCATGTTGCCTGGACACCATTTTCGTTCTCCAGATGTAAACACTGACGTATAGCGCTACGATTGGTCGAAAACAATTACGTCATGACGCAAAGCAAACGTGTGATCTAATTGGCTGACTTTGGATATTTGCCCCACCCCGCGCGGAGATTTGAAAACCGCTTTGTGAAAGAAGAAGACGAGTCGAGAGGCAGAGGAAGAAAAACATTATCAGGTAATAAATTGCACATAAAGTATGTGTTACAAGTATAGAAATAATTATTTGGTTGTTTTACGAAATGCCTGTGCGTGTTAGTGAAACTGGCTACAACGACAGTCAGCCAAATTGCGGGATAAATTCGTGATCTTGCTAAACGGACGTTAGCATTAACGTTAGCTCGATTACTAGTCAGCCGCATGTCCGCAGTTTCTATTTAAAAGGCAGGAGGCAGTTAAGTTAGTTATATCCTAAACCTACATAATAGTAAACGTTCTGAAGTTATTTTGTGCTGTCAACTATGAGTAAATTCATCTCTGTTTTTGCTGCTTATCCATGCAGTCATGGCTCCCAGGAAGAGAACCACCAAACAACGGAAAAACAATCCCAAGACGGCCAAGCTGGAGGCTTTTCTGGAGGATTTCGACATCGAAGGTTAATATATTTTACTAATGGATAAAGGACGGGTTCACATTTTCTCAAGTCTGTCTTAAAACAACAGTCAGGTGCCCAAATGAACACTGAAATAGGTTTTTCTTGAACATAATCATTCCTCCTGTTGACTCGCCATTAGATCTCTTCATAATGCACTTATAAGATACTACAGTTCCCACAGTACACATTGTACCTTGTACAGCTTTCTTGTATTGAATGTTGTATTTGTAAGGTAACGTTAAGAATGTTATATAGTTATAACATACATGTATATACAGAATATGACCAATACTGGATGTTTGAGGTCTATACCAGCAGTTATATTTGAGATTTAAAACCTCTGATAATGATATACCAACTAATACTCATTCTTTTTAATGAACACAAAACATAAACACTTCTCACACAAATTCCTTACATTTGGTTACTTTGTCTAACTTTAAATTCATTTAATTTGCACATTTGAGAGTTGACAAATTAATATGTCAGTGTTTAAACAGTGGACAAACTATATTATGGAAACTCATTTTCTGAATTGCCTCATACACATACTTGGCATTTCTGTACTGCAGTGTATTTCTGTTTTCATCCATTATATTCGTACCACTATGATGAGCTGCAATGATTAGTCATTTATTGATTAGTTGTCAACTATTAAATTGATTGCCAACTAGTTTGATAATTGATTAATAATTTAAAGTGTTTTTCCTTTTCTTTCTTTCTTTTTTATTTTATGCTTCTTACTTAGTCTTCTATGACAGTAAACTGAATATGTTTGGGTTGTGGACTGTCGGTCAGGACAAGACATTTGAGGATGCCAACTTGGGCTTTGGGAAACAGTGATCTACATGTTTTACCATTTTCTGACATTTAACAGACCAAACAATTAATTTGATTAATTGAGAAAATAATCAACAGATTTATCGATAATGAAAATAATCGTTAGTTGCAGCACTGGCTGATATCTACTGATAGTCCCAGCATGGGCAAATTATTGGTCAGGCTTTTATGTATTACAATATTGGATGAATGTTGCTGATGCATTAAGATGCAATGAGCATTTTAATGTTGTTTGTCAATGATTAGCCAGTTATAACTTACTTTATATACTTCTGGGTAATTTAATCTATTGTACTGCATCATCAACGCTTGTTATTTTTTCACAGTAAAGACTAGAGTCGAACAACTGAAAGAGAAGATGAACCAGCTGCTGAAAGATGTGGACAACAGCTACAACATGGCACTGATTAAGCTCCCCAAGGCAGTCAGGCAAATGAACTGGTTGGAATATTGCAGTAAGTTGCCACAAACCCTTTCACACTAGTCTTAGGTTCTGTTCACACCTGGCTTTAAAACGCATCTGGGGTGATCTGATCACAAATGGACAGCTCTAAGTACAAGTGTGAATGCACCCAAGACACATTGAGGATGCATTGAGATCCGATTGCTCAGACCACATTCGGAGACGGTCCGGGCTGCATATTTTATATGCACATTTTTTTTTAGCAGTGTGTATGCAAATGTGACCTGGGCCACATTGAAGGACCGCCTACTCAACCAACATCCACTGCGTAAGCGGAAGTATATACTCATTTGCATACCAACAGTGTCATATTAAAATGCAAAACAAGAAGAAGAAGCCAGACTCTCGTGGATGGAGTACGCTTGAAACATGCTGTCTGATTTCCATTTGGGCTGAACAGTTTCGATGTTGCCCGCGCACCAAGGTCTTTGCAAACGTTTTCATCTTTTCAATTTCAGGCAGACCAGGCATGGGAAGTGCATTGCTGCCTCCCGCCGGTTCAAAACAGCAGCGCATTTGGTCTTTGCAAATGGAAATTATGTACGTGATTATTTGCATATAGAGTGGGGAAGTGAGATCCGATCACAAGATGTCACTCGAGATGCATTCTAATACCAGTTGTGAACTGACGTACTTAGAGCTGTCCCCGTATGATTGGATCACACAAGGCGCATGTGAACAGGGCCTTATTAAACTGTCCTGATTCTATGAACATTGTTTGAACATGTCTTGCAATTGTGCCACAACAGCTTCATCAGGATTATATGTCTGTATCATTTTATAAATACATAATTGGTCTCCATAAAAATATAACTGCTGCTGTTGTAACATGTTAAATACACTTAACTCTTTTATACTTGCATTATTTTTGTTCATCAGTGGTGGAATGTGGTAAAATACACACTACACATATAAATGACAAAAAATTAGCTAGACTTGCCCCTTTATCTGTTTATCTGTATCTAAAATTATCATCTGCACTACAGAGCTGTATATTCGTAAAATGAGAAACAGGTATAGACCAATAATATAGCTATCTCTCAACATCATATGAAAAGCATTGATCCCCCTCTCTCCTTGCAGAGTCTGAGAAACCAAAGTCACCCCAGGTGGATCATACAAAGGTGAGTTGATTATCTGTCTCCTATCGTGTATCATGAGTCACACAGTATCACAAGGTTTCAGATTCCCTTTGGCTTGTGCACGCATAGCCCGTGCTGTGTTAAACATGAAGTCACTTTTTGACACCTACTCGCACCACATCAGTCACTCACGTCTACCTGTTAACAGAGAGAAGAGGAAGCGGCGATAGTTGAGAGCGTTGTGGCTGAGGATCACGCCGTCCTTCTAAAATCAGTCAAGAAAAGTATGTTAATAGTCGTTTTTGCGTTTCTTTTGAAATGAAACTCACAATTTTTAATATGATATTGAAACAGCAAATGCTTTTTGGGTGCAAAGAAGTTATTTAATCAATTTACCTTGTCTCCAACCAACAGCGTCAAAGAAAAAGGCCGGAGGCAAATCCAGTTCAGAGGATGAAAACACTCCGAGCGCAGTGAGGAAGGTAGCGTCTGATTTTTGATTCAAGCACACATAAGAGAAGCATAATGTAACATCACTGATCATAAATATGTCGGTTGGATGGTATGGATTATCATTGGTGTTCAGCCCTGTTGTTCTGTTTTAACCGCTTGTTAATTCAGGGTAAAGCAACAAGGAAGCCTCCAACTACCTCAAAAAGAGCAAAAGCACTGTCCGTCAGCAAGCAAAACACCTCCATCAGAAAGTAAGACATTCACGCTTCTTTATTTCTGTAATAGCCGATACCCTAATTAATACAATAAGCTAAATTTTCAATGTCTGGATCCAGATCGACCAGGAAGCCCATGATCACTCCTGCCAGGAACCTGCTGGATTCTTCTCTGCTGATGGGCTCCACTCCCCTCGTCACCCCACGCTTTGACCCAAGGTAAACATTATAGTTGCAGCCATGCTAAGCTAGTTTTTATCTTGTTTCTGCAATTGAAAAATCGATGCATCATAAATTAGATTTCACTACTAAAAGTAGTACATTGACAGGCACATAAGAAACCAGATGACTCTGAGGAACTGGGTTATGCAGGAAATCAGACGATGCACGTAATCCCCCGGTCACTAAATCTGCATATACATGCAACACGCCAGCAATCTGATTTCTCCCCTACATGAGATTTATAGAGGCTAGTTTGTGTAAATTGCAATTTTAGTTGGACTTTGAATTAAATTACTTTGAATACAAGGGTGCAATGTTGTCACAACGATACTTCCCTCCGTCTGAAATCTTTGTGATGCACCTGTGCATATGTCAAAAGCCGATTAGAAAGCCAGTTATGTGTTTACATGGCCAAGAAATCATCTTTCTCCAGGAGAAATCTGCCTGGAGAAATCGCGTTTGACTAATGCCCCGTTGTGATCTGTAGAAAGCTGACAGTAACGTAGTAACTGAAGTGCACAGAAATGAACTGGTGGAGGGCGTTCTAGGCATTGATGGGAAAATGTCTTTGCTCAAAAGAAGTGATGAATTATTGTGCATCTTCTATTGTTACTCTTTGCTTCTGCCTTTACCTCTGTGCTCCGCTTTGCCTTGTTTTTCTGTCTTGTTTGGTTTTATTTTCTTTTGTAAAGCACTTTGTAACATTGTTAAGGAAAGTGCTATATAAATAAAAATTATTATTGTTATATGAAAGCAAGATCTTGTTGTGTGCTCTACATGTTACATGATTTCTGTTTTTGAGATTTTTTGAAGTGCAGATGTGTTTTTGCTTTTTATGGAGCTCATTCTACTGTTAAGTAAAGACTTGTGGCACACTGTATTATGTTTGGTACTTTTGATGGTGCACTGAATGTCTGTGTCACCAGTCTGCTTCAAATGCTATAATCAGTGTTGATTAACACTAAAGCAATTTCACCACAAGAAATTTGTGTACGCTTTTTGCTTTTAGCTGTTATAGTGATTTGTAATTCTTGGGAAACTCAGCAGGTGTAGAGACCTGATTTGTTTTTATGTGTCATACTGTATCTGGCACTGGAGGCTAAGCTCGCTTGCTAGCTTGGGGAGTTTTTGTTTCACACAGTGCGGAACACATCACTCACCATTGAAACCATCTTTTCTTCAGGCTTCCTAAAACCCCTGCCGTGAGAATTCCCCGCCACAAAGAAAGGGTCTACAGCATCTCCGTCAACGGCTCTCCCATTGCAGCGGGCAACGAGGACATCGTCATCAACGTCCCCATCGGCAACGGAGAGGTGAGTGCACAGGTGGCAGGGCTCAGACTTCTAGATCCCACAGGACTAGTCATTTATTTGAGTATTAAACCAGAAAGGTCAGTAAAGGGCAGATTCTTATTTACGGAGCAGACTGGCAAAAAAGGAAAGACCTTTTCATAATGTGCCAAAAAATAACAATCATTATTTGCTTGAAAATACAGAAATGATTCACAATGTTTTCTCTTTTGAGTCTGTATGTTTGGGCTGTGTTTATGATGAGACCTGTGTGTTTTCATGGTGAATTTGCCAACCATTTGTCTTTTGTAATGCGTTGATTCAGAGTATTCAGCTGCTGGCCAGTCAGATGGACTCAGTGGATCTGTCTCTACTGGATGAAACCGCCCTGAAGAGCATTCGGCAGTTGCAGGTATATTGATCACTTCTGTAGGACAACGCATCTGTAGTGTCACTGCACTGAGTATTTTATGTATTTTTGGATGCATCTTTATCATACTTGGATAAAAACATACATGCAACGTAGCTGTTTTGTGTAGCATTAGTCGTGAAAAATCTACATTTGCTTTAATTCTGACCTTTTTTTTTCTTCCTGACAGAATCGCCTCACGACGCTGTGTGGAACATCAGAGTGATTTAACAATCTGCTGTTCACTTGTACAATACTTATGAGAAATTTTATCTTTATTTCAAAGCTTTTCTTCTGTGGGATGGTGTGATATTTTTTTTACTGATAGTGTTCGATTTTAAAAGATATACACAGAAAACAGTGTTTTGCCAGTATTTTTGTTTTACTGAGCACGGTTTTCTTTAGACCAACATATTAACTGGAATCCAACCAGTTAATGAAAGCTGTCCAATGTATAAATGGTGGTTAAAACTGTACTGTATTTTACTATTTACCACTTTTACTCATTTATTTTTGTAAGATTGTCTCGTTACAGGCCTTACTTCACCTTTTTATCTTCATCTTCTTCTGTTGTTAGTGTTAGATTTAGTTTGCGGGGGCATTCTGCCCAATGTCTGTCTCATTTGATTGCTTTTCCTGTCTTTTGTCCCTGTTGACCACACACACATGTAAAGTTGCATTGATTAATGCATTTACATTCTTCATGTATATAGCTCAACCATTATGTCTGCAAAACTGATAAAGGACTTTGACACCAGCTTTGTGAGATGGTTTTATCGGGTTTAAGATGTGTTGGTTGGAGTGCGAGTGAGAAGCTTGGTCACAAGGAATCACATTTTTTCCCCACATTTTTCAGCATTAAAAAAAAAAAAGTATAATGCTCTAATCTTGGCAAAGGTACTGTTGTATAACTGCCACTAGGTGGCAGCATTTAACTACAAAAAAATTGGTTGTCTTCTGACTGCTTTGCTGTCCCTCTGTCATCACCTCTCCTAGATATTCAAACTGTTGTCCACAACAAATCCTTCAATTCAGACAAAAAATTGAAGAAAAAATATAGGTTCCACTGTAAATAAAAATAAATCAAGCTCTCTAAATTTGTTGTAAGAACCTCCTTGTGCTGCACTACACTTATGAGCTTAAAAAGGAAACAGTTGATGGATTAACAAATGTCTGAAAGTATCCTAAAAGTGGAGCTAAAGTTTTTCTACTAGAGCTGTCTTTGCTTTTCTGTGTAATTTTCCTCTATAAGCTGTAAACTTTTGCTTATGTAAGAAGTTCTTTTTGTCCTTTCATTACTTTGTTTGCACAGCGGGACATTAGTGAATCACGTGACATTCTGTTGGCAGGAAGTGGCAGCCCGTCCCGCTGCTGGCACAGGAACCTGCACTCTGACCTTCGGGGACATCATAACCCTGCCAATTAGAAGCTTGTTAAGCTTCGTTAAGCCTGATTCAGCTCGTTAGGGTTTCCACCTGGGATGGTGATCTGGGTCATACCGGGTCTCACCTTGGGCCCAGATCTCACTGGATTCTCATGCATCATATGTTACCAAACCACAGCATGGGAACTCTGTGCCCCCAGCTGAATCTAGGCCTGGTCCCTTCCATCTGTATCCATCTTTAAGTGCTTTATCATCTGCTGTCTCTCGCTGTGCAAACTGTGTTGCAGAGGTAAAAACCAAACTCTGCATCCCTGCAAACGACAGATGTTGTGGTCAGCAGTGCGTGCAGTTCAGCTCCCTCGTTAGCAGCGTACTGAGCCCTTGCACACCTGCTCTACATATCATAGAATTTTCCTAGTTTTGCCTCTGAATGGATTGGATCCTTTTTTTTTTTTATTCTCTAGGTGGAAGGAAAATTGCCATTTTGCACGGATGGCTTGGTTTTCAGTAAGCACGCAGGCAGTGGCGCAATGACAGGTGCGGTATGGATGGGGCGGATTTTTGAGGTCACAGAGCAACACTGCTACATAAATCATCCACTGAGATGTTCTGGATGAGGGACTGGAACCTGAGATAGTGGGAGGGAAAGACACAGTATGGAGATGCTTCCACACTTACCAAGCAAGTCTGTTATAGAATAAATCCTGCACAATTTTACATTCACACAGCACAAAGGCAATGCAATGAAAATTAGGGATTTATAGCAGCACTTTAATTCAGTAAAGCCATATTTAAAGCTGCACTAATCAATATTTTTATTAACTTATTAAATGACTACTTGTAATATGACTCAGACTCTGAGAATTATCACCTCATGCTGCAGCTCTACAGAGTGTTTTAGCATCTTTCAGTTTAAAGCCTTCTCAGCAGACGTTATGACTCATCACAGTAGGAAAAGCACAGGTGCTACTAATAACGTTAACGACAGTTCTGTTCTATTCAAGTGGCCAAAGCAAGTCATGACGATAAACCAGCATGTACAATACCAGGAAAGTGAAGCAGCAAAAATGGAGTTCAGCCACCATTAATTTTATTTTAGTTTCATTCATACACCTGTGCTTTTTCTTACTGTGTCATGTCAAAATGTCTTCACGTCAACCATCACTTGCAGTTACATCTAAATAAAATCCAATATTAACTGATACAATCAATTCAACTAAGCTATACACTGTTTGTATCTTGCTTCACTAGTTAAACCTGCATTAAATGTTTTTTTTAGCCACTTGGGGCCAGCAGAGACAAATTGTGAACACTGACATATCATCACCTTTGTTAAGTTGATATGGTGAATGTAGCAAACAGTTGCTTATATCTACATCCAGCAGTTACAGAGCAACATTATCATGTATTTGGAGATGTGTTTCTGTCCACCTGATGAATGTAAGTCCAATATATACTGTCCTTTAGCTCCGTTTTGGGTCTCTACCAACTCCTGAGGGAAATATCTGTCTCTTTGACTGCTAAATACACCACTATGTTCACCAGTTAGTTCCTGTTTGGTGCAGAACAGGTAGTGTGCAGTGAGTTTTTAGAGCTTTTTCTCTGAAAACAGCTGCCTGCTGTGGCCGAAAATGATGCTATGATGCTGAGAGTGAACCAAAACAGTAGAGTTGCAGTCAGACAGTTAAACAATGAGGTGAAACTTGCTATAAAGCTCTGTAAAGGGGAGCTGCAGAGTTGCTGATAATTCCCTGTAAGTTCATCACTACAATCGATGCCTCTGACATTACGCACTGTCATTTGATGCATTGTTAATATAAAAAATATAGATTATCTCTACCTTGGAATTATACATGAACACTCCCAAGTTTGAGAAACTGTTCTTCCCATTCTGCCAATGTTGCATGAATGCAGCATAAGAACTGTATATGATGGTAATATGTCAGTGTTGTGTTTTCAGGTTGTTTCATTGCTTCCAAATGGCCCCAAAACTCAGTTGATACAGCCTCAAGCTCCCATTGCATTACATGAACAGTGTCTTTACCTGGTCCTTTGTCCCCTTGTTCCACATTGAGCCCCACCCCCTACCAATCCCATGTCTTAGCTCCAAATCCCACCCACGTAACTTCACCCTCTCAAGCCATCTTTCTTATTTTGTATTCCCAGAATCTGTTATTATTAACACCTGTGTCTGACACATGAATGTGGCGTATTCCTCAACAAAGCTGTTCCCTCCCCAAACTACTGGAGTCATTGGTTAATTGAGCCCTCAGACCTGGGGAAACTGCCAAATTTCCTGCCAAGACGAATGAACCTGGCAGAGGCGTGTTCTCCTAGTGAAATTAATTCTCTGGTGTGTCGAGGCCTCCTATAAATCCCATCCGTCAAGTGCTCCACTAATCGATTTATTCACGTACCCACACCTCCGGCTGCCACTGTCTCTCACTCAGTTCATACTGAGCCAGCCAGGGGTCAAGACTCATCTTTTGCTAAGTTGGTTTGTCAGCACAAAGCAGAAAAAAATGCCACTGAATGCTCTGTTGTGTCTGCTTTTGATGATGGGAAGTTAGGAGGACACAAGTTGACGGTAAAGTGCAGTGGCAGACGGGAGGAAGAGGTAAATGGGACTGAATAGCCCCCATATGATGCATTCTGGGCATGTGTTCGTCTGGTGGCCAGCAGGGTCCTGATGGCGTTTTGATGGGCGGCCCTGCTGTTGTTCAGGCACCTCTGATGATGGGCGGGGTGGAGAGGAACATCTGCTGCTAAAGAAAATCCCGTGGAAATTAGACCCGGAAAATAACGGACTGCTCTGAGGAGAGGCAGGAGGTTAATGCCATTTGCTGATTGCACAGAGACAAACTTTTGCTTGAAAGGCCCCTCTGTGACTGAAATTTAGACATTTGTCTGTGAAAGACTACATTTATTTGCACTGGGTACAAAAGAAGATATAGACATTAAACATATACAAGCATTGAATATGTACATAGAATGTTTAAAAGTTTTCAACTATTTTGTGATTCAAGAAAGCACTTACATTTATGGGTCATATATGAAATTTCTTCATTTGGATAACTGTCAGGTGTGTGTAGAGAGTGCAGTGCAGATACGAGAGTATTGATGGGAAAACCAGCATAAAGATATAATCACTATAATCAGGTAAAATGTGTTAAAACCTTAATTCTTCACATTTGAGTCAAAGTATAAGCACTTAAAGGAGCTGAAGTATCAGTTGAAGTGCTAGAGCTTAAAGCAGTTGAAGTATAATGGCTGAAAGCATGTGAAATTTCAGTTTAAGCCCTGTAGGACGTTGAGTCGTCAGTTTGTACGTATACGCTGAAAGTAATTAAACTGTTGGCTGAATTGTAAGCACTGAAAGCAGTTGAACTGTCATTTGATTATAATTCTTAGCACTAAACAAAGATAATGTGTGTGGACTGTAAAGGTAGTTGAAGTGTCAGTCAGTACTCTATATAAGAAGTGACAACAGTTGAAATTTAGTTTGAAGTGTGAGCATTGAAAGCAGTTAAACTGTCAGTTAATTACAGTTGAAATACTAGAGACAGTTTGTGTGTACACCGTAAAGGGAGTTGAAGTGTCAGTCAGTTCTGTATGTAAGAAGTGACAACGGCTGAAATTTCATTTTCAAGTGTAAGCACTGAAAGCAGTTAAACTGTCAGTTGACGAGTGAGGGATGAGAGCAATTATGTTTCAGCTATTGGTGAAAATGACCTTTCTTTTTCTGTTGCACTTGACTCTTGAGAAGCTGTTGAGTCTAGAAAATATAGCTCAGCATAGCAATTTTTGAGCTATAGTTTATTGTTTCCTTAAAGTTCATTGAACATTAAAGCTGGATATTTTATAATCTGGCCCTGCATCTATGCATACCAGCAAGCTGTATTTCTGATTTTGTAAATAAGTATAACTTTCTTTGTCAGCCTTTTTCTGGTTATGGTAACAGTTTCAGAGTCAAGGGCACAAACTTAGACTTTCTTAAAAGGAGTAACTGTGACCTGCATGCTGAGGGTTTTAATGTGGAAAGCATTAATAGTGAAGCCACTAACCTGAGCTTTGCGCTTTCATTCATTCCCATGACGGACCTGAGCAGGTTGAAAACAAGCTTCTCTTATTTGGTTAGACGAATATGAGATGCAAATACTAGGAAGGGCGACAGAGCAGGGAATAAAATAAAGTGAATTCTCACCCCATTCATTACCTCCATCAAAGAAAGAAAAGGAAAGTGACCATAAAATGAGTGGTGGAGCAATGGCTAGGATTGCCTTTGAGAAATAATTAAAGCCCCTTTGCAATACTCCCCAGCCTCTGGGAAAAATCCCCATCTTCTGTATGGTCTACAATTGATGTTTGGTTTACCAGCCCATCTGTATAAAGCAGACCTTCAATAAACTATATCACCCTATTTGTGAGAGTAATACAGCCCAGTGCGGTCCTCAATTAGGTATAAATGACACAGCAAATTGGAAAATTAGGAGGGGAGGGAAGGATAATTTGCTCCAAAACAGACTAAAACCAATTTGTTAGGAGACCGGGAAGGAGACAAAGGGTCTGTTTCTGTCCTCCAACAAAAAAATCACTCTTTAGGTTCAGATGCCTTACTGTTCACCTTGTCACAGGCTGTGTTTACAGGCTGATTTTAGAACTTGTTACGCCTCATATGTGATATATGGAGTGTGGAATTTCATGTTGTAGTAATTGGTGATATGTGTGAGAAGGGAAGGGAATGCATAATGCAAAATATTTCCTATTAGACTACTGTTAATCACAACAGAGGAGGATGACACCCAGTTAAATCAGCATGTACTTTCAGAGGCATTTCAGATTATACATGATCATTGACAAAGCAAATAAAACAAAAAAAAAATTAGAGGTTATCAGAGGACAATGGCGACATGCAATGTACTGCTTGGTGAAGTACTATAATTTTCGTTGACAGCTGAAATCGATGGCTCTGGGAAGTATCTTTCTGGGTTCAGTTCACTGTACTGGTGAGTCTCTGCCCAGTTGAAATGGTCTAATGTTCTCCCTGTATATAGCACTAAAACTAATATAGCACTAACACTAAAAAGGTTTCATAAATTGTTTCAGTAGAAGAATAAACTCCATGTGCCGATGTAAAGCACTCACCAGAAATTGAAAACCTATGATAGGGAAGGTCATTCAAAGTCAAAGTATGCTGTGCATAACAAAGGTATGGTGTGACTATGCTGTATGTAACCCATCATTTGAGTGAACGCCATTTCTTGCACTCCCCTTGAACAGAGATGCACATAAAACTGCAATTACTCATGTATGGCTTGTGCATTATATGACTTTTTATTTTTTATTTAGTCAAAAAAGTCACTGAGAAGCTCTTCTGGAGTAGTTGGGGCCTTGCTTAAGGGCACCTCAGCACTGGTAATAAAGGGATGAGGGGGTTAGGATTAAACCAAGTGTAAATTGGTGCCTCAAACTGGTCAAATTGGATCCAAACTGGCAGCACAGAGGGAGGTCTTTGACACTTTAAAGCAAGGCTATGTAACATTTACTAAACAGTAGCTAATGTAGCCACAGATTGCATACAATTCATGTTGGTAATATCATTTAAGCAGCGATATCTATTTAAAGCTTGCTAACAGCAGCCACCATAAGCTCCTAGTCTTACCAGACCAAGTAAGCCTGTGGCAATTAAACCCTGAGAGATTTCCGTCGAGCAAAAGTGCGTTTAATTGCTTATGGATTAAAGTTTTGAGTGATAGACAGTGTTGTTTCTACTCTAAAAAGTAACATAGTCTCGCTTTACACTTTAACACCAAGAATTCTTGCATGTAGTCCAGTGTGATCAGCCTTTGATTCTTAATGGCAAATGGTTTGGAAAAGGAAAAGGTTCAACTTTTGTGAATTTTTCAACTTTCTCAGGATTTGAGCAAAATATATGATTTCACTCATAGCCTTTAATTTCACTGAGTGTGGACAGATAAATGTCTTCTTTTTCTTTTGTGTCAGTACAATACATCTACAACCACAATTTTGTGCACTCATTCTGAAGAGTATTTAAAAGATCTGGGACTTCATTAGTAGCAATAATTTCTGATAGCCTCCCATAATCTACTCAAAACCCCCCAAACTAACCACAACAGTGTCATGTCTTCAGTGAATAGTCAAGCTGTCGTCCTGCTGTCTACACTTCAGCTCACTGAACAGTTTGTGCAGTGTGTCAGACAGAGTAAGAACAGTTGAAAAGTCAAGCTAATGACTGGTTTTCATTGAGTTTTTGGTGGGGAGCACAGTGGTATTTTCAGCTGACACTTGTTGTTAGGATGGTTTCCATCTTGAAGTTCAAAGATTTCATTTTCACTGTTATTTTAGGTTACCTAAAAGCTGACATTTCCTCAAAGTGTTGCTTTCACCTAGACCTTTATATTGCAGTTCAGCTATTACTTTTTCTCTGCAATATTCCTTTAAAGCTGCAGCGTGTGGGATTTAGTGGCATCTAGTGGTGAGGTTGCAGATTGCGATGAAATGAATAACCATACCTCCAGCGTGTAGCAGAACATAAGGTGGCCTTGAAACTTGCAAAAAAAAACATGAAAGGCCCTCTCTAGAGCCAGTGTTTGGTTTGTCCATTCTAGGCTACTGTAGAAACATGACGGTGCAACATGGCGGGCTCTGTGGAAGAGGATCTGCTCCCTATGTAGATATAAAGGGCTCATTCTAAGGTAACGAAAACACAATGGTTCTAATTTTCATGGGATTATACACTAATTAAAACATACTTATGAATATTATATTCCATTTCTGCTAAGTTCATTCTGCTGGATGCCACTAAATTCTACATACTGCACCTTTAACCGGTCCCTTATATGTGATTTTATGGGATGTGTTTACAACCCATATGCCTCACCTACTCCATATGTGCACTCTCCACAGACTGCTAAGGCAGTCAGTTTCAAAGAGAAACAACCCTCCAACACTGCAGCTTGTTTTTTCTGTCCAGGTGTGTACTTGTGATTCTGGACACAAAACAATGCAGAGATGAAGTTAGAGATGATTATATTGGTGCTGTGAGACATGATTACAGACACACACACACACACACACACACACACACACACACAGGCTTGTGGATAATTTGAGAAACACCTGTCTCTCTTGGATTCGCAGAAGCAGACTGACATGATAAAATAAGTTGGGGGATCAATTTGTCTTCACTTCCAGCCCCTCGTTTTATTAGATGCAGTGGTGAGTGATATGATTAAGGGGCCCTGCTTCAAGAGCTGCTGCACAATGGGCCCTCTACCTCAGATAACACACACACACACACACATACACAGCACCAGAAACAATAGCTTCTCTTTGCAGAGGAGAATAGGATATAACATTGGTAATTAATATTCTCTTATATAATTTAAATGACAGTATACACTAAGTATATTAAATTATTCTTTGCTCATGAATGGTCTGCTGAGGGTCGGGCTTGTTTCCATCACCTGTTCGATGCATAGAACAAAGGGTGTTGCAGTAATTTCAAATAAGGCTTGAAAAACCTTTTCAGTCAAACTGAAATTTCTCCTAATTTTTTGTGCAAGAATGTATTAAATATAATGACACTGCAGATTTTGTGTATATTTTTCAAATTTTCTAAAGAAGATAAAACTATTTTTGGACATATTTGTGGAAAGAACGTCAAAGCTTTTTCTCCCCATGGCAACAGTTGACATTTGAAAGCTGCTGTTGCTAGAAAATGCACTGTCAACTTATGTGGTGCACTGCAGGAGAATGTCATCGCCCTGTTTATACACAAAACGTAATTTATCTGTTAATAAATATCTCCCATGAAGGGATGTTTGACTTTTTAACTTTGGGTGTTTTCAGCTGAACATAGTGCAGTTATTGATCCAATCCCTCCCTTGGTAACGATTGTCCCTTCACTGAGACAGCAGAATGAGGGGATGTCAGAAGAAACTTTAATAAACAACACCTCTCAGCTCCCCCTAAAAGATCATTTGTTGTACAGCCATGCAGCTACTGAGCTTTTCTGTCGAGATTTTGAGATATCTGCTTAAAAGATTTCTACCTCTGCCCAATATAATGGATGTAAATGTCTTCCCACAATCAGAGCCAGCTTTACTCTGGAAAATTCACAGACATCACTGTCAATAGTTGGAACTACTTTACACTGAGCAAATAGTCTCTATGAAAACTGTTCATAGCGAGATTGTTGGATTATCACAGTTACCAAGCCACTGTTTCCGGGAAGAGATAATGATTTTTTAACCTGTGAGCACCGCAAATTAAATTCTATTGTAGAGGAAGAAATCTCAAAACAGATCCTGTATATCTAAACCTCACCAAGTAATAATGTGGGTAAACTGATTCTTCAAAGCTGCATCCGATAATTTTCTTTTGTTTTTGGCCAGAGCAACAAAAACAAAAGCAAAACAAGCTAAGAATTTAATTTTAAGTAATTTTGGGGGCATTTTATATCCTTATTAGAGAGATAACAGTCAATCAAAGGAGAGAAATTCAGACTGTGGATATTGCAATTCATGGTGAGTGCTTTAAACCCCTAGACCATTAGGTTGTCCAGAGCTGAAAATCTTTGCTTTTGAGTCTTGTATGTGTCCACCTGATGAATGTAAAACCAAAATTCACTGCTTTTAGCTCTAGTTTGGTCTCCACCAACTCTCGAGGGAAATATCTGGCTTTTTAGCTGCTACATACTTTACTATGTTCACCAGCTAATTGATAATTTTGTCTGCCATTTGGTGCTGGGCAGGTAGTATACAGTGGATCAGAACTTTCTCATTGAAATGGTCCATTGAGCTGAGGACAACTGCAGCATTGGGTGATAATTCTCTGTTACAGCTAAGAATACTTCAGTATTCATGAGCTTCTTGCTATGGAGATGAACCCAGTTAGAGATACAAATCAGAGGGTACAAATAAAAAAACACACAAAAGAAATAATTTTTGCGAGGTACAGTGATGAGGAAGGGGCCTTGTTTCTTTCAGGACTGTGACGGCCTTTGTTGAAGGTTTGTTTCTCTGTAAGTGTTGGGACATGGTGGATGGGCACCTGCATGATGATTATGTGTAAATATGATAGACATTAAGGTAATTATTTCAGTTATATTTGATTAGCACTAAGGTAAATATTTCAGTTATACATGATAAACATTAAGGTAATTATTCATGTGTATATATGATAACCATTAAGTTCATTATTTAAGATATTATAAAGGGGTAGGACCATATAAGTATTTACTTCTTACTACTCCTTTTCGGATGTGTAATATTTAGCTATTTATGTTGTTTACTGAGAATTTGCTGTATATGTTTACTGTTCATTCATATTCTTGTTTTGTTTTCTTACTTATTATTTGTTACATGTTCGAAATTTTTAAAAAAAGAGAGGTAATAAATTCAAAATGCTCTGTCGTTGAAGTTGTAAGCAAAACATTGTGCCATAGTTGCTACATTCACTCAAAAGTGACCCAGAAATTAAAACTGAACTGATTTAAACTGCAGATTGTAAAATCGTTCATCTAAACACTATAATCCTTAGCTCAGTGATTGGTTGTTTCTTGCTGAATGTACATTTGGAGCTGTAGTCAACTTCTACCCTGAAATTTTTACTTACACAGTCTTATACCCTCAAACCAGATATTTTCTAACACAGTTCATCTTTTGTACTGCTGATTTAATCGGGTTAAACCAGAGTTTCATGTCAATCCAAGCCTTAGAAGTGCTCAAACTGTGAGTCACTAACAAAGTCTACACACACACATACACACACACACACACACACACACACACACAAGTGAGTGGAGACAGACGGTTAGACCATCACTCTCCTGATGTGTATCTGTGGTCCTGGAGCAGAAATCCAGAGCCGAGGAATGTGTGTAAAATGCTGACCCCGCTATAAGGAACATCGGCGTTAGCAGAACAACGTTAGCAGAAAACCCTGTTCTACTGTCATGCATCACAGAGCTGTCAACCTCCAGACCCCCACACCTGTCCGGTCAGCTGCAAAAACGTGGGGAGTGTTTTTAAGTGCTCAGGCCTCAAGTCTCTAGTAGCAGTTGCCCATTTCCTCACCTGTTTTCCTGGAAACAACACACAATATTAAAGACTCTGGACAGCACATCATGCCTGTTAAATTGCTGAATTGCTGATTTTTCCCCCTCCTGCATAATCAGTGTGCATCACATTAACAATGGCAGGTTGTGTGCATTAATTTGAGTATTTTCTTCTATGTGGCCTCTAAAAAGGACAGCCACTGCTGATGAAAGAGATTATGGAAACCCCAAATGGAATGAAAGGTCTGCTTCAAGCCAATATTTTAACATTTACATGCATTTGTAATTATGCTTAGCTGTTATCTGTGTTAGATATCTTTTATATGTACTTTTTATATACAGAATACTTACTCCCTGCAGTCTTTCCGTGCAGGCACTTTGCTGCTTGCTCTAGGTTCTGCTTGCATTCTTTAGCTGATATGGACAATCCTCCTGAATACTTTATTGAATACTAAATTACTTGGAATTTATGAAAGACACAGTAAGCTATAAACAAATTGTTCATACTTCAGAACTATGCAAGCATGGCCTACCAACAGCACAAGCCTTTTGACTCTGCTACAGTGACTGGAGAGCTGGGACTTAGCCAAAGCTACTTGGCAGCAACATTACCCCGCTTCTCCACGGATGGCTTCCACAAACTTCTAGAGAATATTGCAGTGCTTGAAACCAAGCTCCACCAGTTAGAACTGAATGTGGAAGTTAATTGACTGTGTGGGAATGACGCCACTTTGCCATTGACTCCAAACAGTGGACAACAAGAGAATGCTAACACAAGGCTAATTAGCACCAACAAGACTACTAAGACATGAGAGGGCTGTCTGTCAGGCAATAAATCTGCCCTCTCTGTTACTCTTTTGGTGCAATGCCTAAGAATAAAATAGAATATTTGCATTTCCTGAAGAAAATGTGTGTGATTGCTGAGGTGTTGGTGGTTTAAGTGGGAAGATACCACTCAAAATTGGTGTTAATTGAATCATGAGTTCAAGAGATATGATGGTGTTTTATTAATGGCCACAAAGTCGAGCTATTGGTGTCATGCTTCAATATGTCGTGCACATGGTCATGGAGAACCCATGTTGTTACTGTAACGCCCCCTGTGGGAAGCATGAAATGTTAGATACTTGTGCAAAGTGACTGTACATGCAACATTCCCAAATTTGGTTGCTTTGGTTGATTAAATGTGTTTACCATAGAATCCAAAATGGCGGAGCAATTTTTGAATCTTGTTATTGACATGCAAGCACACTCAAGGGTGATCATACAGTGGAAACTTTATCAGTGCAAAGGAGCATACACTGCACCAATTGAGGCTGGTCCACAGAGGCAGAGGAGGTTACTCTTGCTCTGTTTTTTGAGAGGCAAGAGGGAGATCAAAATATAAAAAAGAATTTTTGGTTGAAATAAACCATTACCAAATCTCAGTATTATTTATAAAATATTTTTTCTCTCTTCTTTGGAAAAAATCCATCATTGAAATTCTGGTTAAAATGCTTAAACAGCAACACCTGCAGGGCAGGAGGAGAAAGAGCAGTCTGTGTGAAGTGGTGGTGGGCTCCTGCTCTCCTCCTCAGGGCGAGATCTCTTACATTGATTTAATGTACTTCCTTTTTTTTCATGCTAATCTATGATTGGCCAAGACACGTAAAATGATGCTCCAAAGGAGGAGGTCCTCCCTAACCAATCAACAACCAGAATGTAATATTGACATCGAGTTGGTCCAATGATAGTTTCCAGATTTCATCTTCAATTCTCTCCACTGTAAGGCAGAGTAGCAGCAGTAGATAGCTCCTTGCGTTAGCCAAAGCAACAGCTGGCTTGTTGTAGCAGCCTGAAGGACTCTTTATACATCCATGGAAGGACTGTTAAGGACTGTTGTTAAGCTAACGGGAGAAATGATCTGGACTGGGCAGCGCAGCAGCTGCAGGACGCTGCCGGGAAGGCTGGAGAGAGAAGCAACCGGAGAAACAACCAGGAGAGTTAGCTTGTTTGTCATTGTTGCTAATGATATCAGACTGGTTAAGCAGCAGCCACAAAATTCTGTTAACTAACAAACAAGATGACCAACAGCCACAAATGGATGTTATAACATGGATACTTCATCTATATGAAAGAAAGAAGAAGACGTCAGATAACGTGAGTCAGATACAGCTTCTCTCTCTCTGTCTCTTTGGTTGCTAATTTCATCTCTGATGGTTAAATGTCTCTCTGTGTGGCTGCTGTGTGAATTTATCTCCTTAACAAGAATGCAGCAGAGATCATATAATGTGCTGTAGGTAGTTTGCTTGTTAAAGTTACAGTGAGCTGACTGGACTCATTCATTCATGTGGAATGGAACTCATTTTTAATTGAGTGGTTGTTCAGTCACCTGTTGATATTGTGTGATTAGTGAATGAGTGCAGGAGGTCTGGCTGCTTGCTTCTGACAGTTTCTTTAGTTCGTTTTTAAGCTGAGTCGTATATTGAGTAATAAGCTTAAAATAACTAGAATAACAAGTGTTAACATCAGCTTTGTAGACTATATTTTTTATGTCGAGCATATAGATAAGACTGTGTAAGTCATGTATTTCATACATGCATTAATACTTTCTGATGTGAACCTACACTTTTAGATCTGTGAATGTTTTTAGTGTTCAATCTTTCTAATATTCAGCACTGATCTGAACCTGTATCAGATTATAAACTTTGTGGTACTTTATATATTTCTGTATACTAAGAAAATACATAAGAAACACGTGTAAATCATGTGATATATTGTCTGTTTTTGATGAGAACATAAATCTGTTGTCACAATAGAACAATACTATAAATTTGAATTTCACTTTGTTGCTGAAATGACACATCCTGAACCACTCCACGGCCAAAATGAGCTCTTTTTTGTCTAGAAACAATATGTATATGCTCTTTGAAAGCAAATTGTTTTATAAAATTGCCCCCCACCCCTCCAATTTCATCAGGTGGGACAATGATATAGTTTGTTGCGGTTTGTTGTAAGATTTCATGTTGGTTTTCCTCCTGTCGTCCCCAATTTTTTGAGTCACCAGCCACCACTGCACTGCACTATAAAGGACTGACAATGTTAGATCTGCTTATGAGAGTGTGTGTGTGTGTGTGTGTGTGTGTGTGTGTGTGTGCAGGAACAGGGTGGATATTTGTGTTGATGTGTACATTTGTATCAAGCTTGTGAAATCATTGACAACCTTACTGTCCTCGAGCAGAGGAGATGGCAGGGCCAGAGGACAAAAAAAACCCAAACACATTCATCTTATGTTTTTACTGAAAGCACACAAAGAAAGAGAAAGGGGCTCTACATACCACACAGCGAGTGGACATTCACAGTGAAATCTATTGGATTCAGCTGACAATAATTACTGTATGTCTAAGGCTCAGAGAGAGAATCTGGTCACACAACTTAACGCTCTAGGAATTACCCCGAGCCTACGGGCCAGAAACCTCAGTGTCATCTTTGACTCAGAACTTAACTTTAAGGCTCATGTGGAGTTTGTCACCAAAGCTGCTTCTTATCATGTCAAGCATACAACCAAATGCGACCATTTTTTCTCTCTCAGCAACGAAAAGAGATTAATGCACGTTTTAATATCCAGCAGGCTGGACTACTGTAATGCTCTCTTATCTACTACCCAAAAAAGTTAGAAATCAGTCACAATTAAGTCAGAACTCTGCTGCTTGAGTGCTGACAAGGACCAGAAGTAGAGAAAACATTACATCTGTTTTAAAGTCAGTTTACTTGTTTTTAAAGCTCTTCATGGTCTTGCACCAGCCTACTTGTCTGACATGCTTGAAATGTATGAACCAGTACAGTCCCTCGTGTCCTCTGGCGCAAGAAAGTACATGATAAAAACCTTTGGTGAAACAGCTTTAACGTTTTATGCTCTGAGCTGTTGGAAAATTCTGCCTGAGGATCTGAAAGCAGCTGAAAGTGTAGATGTCTTAATGCTTCAAATCTACCTTTTTTTGCCTGGCTTTTGATTAGAATATTTTATTTAATCATTTATTTTATTCTATTCATGTTTAATCCCTCATAGCTATTTTAATTGACAGTCTTTTATCATTTCAGTCTAATTCTGATTTTATCTTTTTTTTTTAGATCTATTTTATTGTTTTTTTATTATTATTATTTTTCCATGTGTGCATTAGTCTCAGTATTAGTCTATTGATGGTGTTTGTATGACTTAGCTGGGTAATTTCTTAGTAATTATTTCTTCTGACAATACAACTAGTTTTTAAACCAAAATAATGATCAAATTTGATACAATAAAAAAATGTTAATAATAAAGTCAACTGTCTAAAACATTAAAACCAATGGATCCACATAAGATCTATTCCAATACATTTTAATTCAGTTAATAATCAAGTAGGAGAAAGGAGGGAGAGAAGAGCTGGGAGGGACAGGAGACTCTGACATTGTGTGTGTGTGTGTGTGTGTGTGTGTGTGTGTGTGTGTGTGTGTGTGTGTGTGCACATGCGTGTCTGTCTGTCAGTGCTTGTGTGTTATTTTGAAAATCTAGCCTTTTCCAGAGCCTGCTGGTTTGCTCCTCTTACCTCATTGGGACTCTTATGTCCCCTCAGTAACGCTACTTTTGGAAGAGAACACACAGGCTATAGAAACGGCCCAGTGACTCACAGTACGTCTACACACCACCCTTTGAAAATTTTCGAAATGTCAACCCCAAAGATAAGCTGAGTATTAATACGATGTATAGAAGAGGTATTCAGTCTTTACAAAGCAGTTAACACTGACAACACACAACATAACATAGAGTAAAGTTCATGTTTGTATGAAGTATTTGTCTGTACTCAATATAAAGAGGAGAGATGTGATCAGTAAAGTGAACACACCTGTGTGGTTCTATTGGACTTCATGTAAAGTTTGTGGGAGACAGACAGAGAAGACGCACTGAATATCTGAAGATTATTAGATCTACAATGAGGACTGTTACTGTTTCCACAACTGTAATTAATAACACTGTGTGTGTGTGTTTGTGTGTGTGATAAGCCCGTGTAGGTATACAGACATGTAGACATAATGGCTGACCACGAAGGTCCCCTAATCTTGACAAAGTAGTAATTTTAACCCAAACTATGGTGTCTCCCTTACTTCAACCAGGTGCTTTTTGTTCCTAAACCTGACCAAACCTTAACCACCACATTATCACATCATTAAACATATTTTAAACAGTGATTTATAATGGTTTTGAAAGGCACTGACAAACAACATTGTTCTGTTGATCAGAACATCAGATCAGAAAATGCTTCTAAGTGTGGACGACCAAAGTATTTCGTTGTTTAATTTTGAGGACCTGTCACATTATCATCTACGCAAAGAGTTTCAGCAATACTGTTGTTTTGTAGTGCACAGCTGTGGACAGCTGTGAAAGCAAGAACTTGCAACAAACCTCCTCAACAACCGAGTGCACAACTTGAAAAAAGATTTGCCCCGGTACCGATAACCTTGTGACACATTGTCACACAACAGGGTAAAGACTTGGGTAATTCTGAAAGCAAAAGGCTACAGGGAAAGATAAGGACTGGGCCACAAACTCTGACTGTGGGTGATTTTACAATGTAAAAAGCATGAGCAGTAATAACACCACAACATACCTTCTTCCCAAGGATATGGACATAAAGAGTGGCTGCACAACTGTGAAATACATTATAGTGCACATAAGGACAAATGACATTGTGAAAGAACAATCAGAGGCACTGACAGAAGACTTGACTTGAATACTGAGGTGTTTATCAGTGGCCCTCTGCCACCCGTCAGAAGAGGAGTTGAGAGATTCAGCAGATTGTTGACACTGAACACTTGGCTTTCAGCTGCATTTACCCTTCATTCAGTGCAATTAATTGACAATCAATCATTCTCTGACCTGATAAAAAAAAATCACAGAATGTACAGTTTACAAAACTGATTGTGTACAAAATATAGCAAACTCTTACTAAAATCTGTTGGGGTCTAGGCCACAAGAATAATGGCACTTATAACACAAGCCTGGTGTGCCAGTAGCTTTCTCTTGATAGGTAATAGAAAGAGAATGGTGTACTCAATCACTGAGCATGCACTCAACTATTTCTGCAAATTTATCAATTTTTATACCCATTCCTTTGCCAGCCACAGTCCGTCTTCAGCTCTATCACCAAAAAACAAACAAACTGTAAACTGCCAAAGAATGCTTTTAACACTCTAAACTTAGCTCTGTTAAACACAGATCTTTGGCATGCAAATAATTTTTAACTGAAACTTGGATAGATGATGATAGATCAGTTTTTTATGAACAAAGCTAGAGTGCATAATAGAGGTGGTGGAGTCGCCGTTTTGTTTAATATTTCTTTCTAGTGCGAGCAGATGTCTTATGGGATATTTATTTTGAATGTGATGCTCTAAACTGAATTTATTATTATTAATTTATTATTTATTCATATTGCACTGCACTGTATTCTTATTCCGTTTAAACTGTCTTATTTTTATCTTTTATTTGATTCTTTCTAAATTCTATCCATGTCTTTCTATATATTGTCTTGTGTTTCTTTTACATCTTGTCTTACTACCTTTTATGCATCGTGTAAAGCACTTTGAATTGCCTTGTTGACAGTGGCTATACAAATAAACCTACCTTGCCTATTCAATTTTAAACATTTCTAATACTATTTAACATGAAAGCATACTATGCCATCATGTAATATTTTGAACATTTTGAGCTTGTTTGGTTTTATGTAGAATTTAGCAGCTTCCATGTCCATGTCCGTTCAATCCAGTTCAAGACGTCTTCAAATTATTTTCCTGTTGCACCGTGCGTCCACTGTTTTACTGTGGAAACAATGCATCTACAAAAACCAGTGCTGCTAAAACATATTTCTTATTTGCGTTGTGCTTAGTTTACCTTTGACATCACAGTGGCAAGAGAGCAAATTCAGCGCTCTCCTTGGCCTGTCTGAGTGCGAGTCGTGCTAATCTAAAGTTTCACGGTAATCATAGCAACACAGAGCTTATTCAAATCGACTGAGCGACGCTAAAATGTGGCTGCATCTGCCAAGAACTTCAGTAATACAGCAGCTCAGCAGGATTAACAAAGATTATTGCTGGTATCCTGCTTAAAGACCCTTTCTATATTTTCCTTGTTCTCTTTTTCTTTACAAGAAGTGACAGTTGATACGGTCTGCTACATGTAAAACAAGTTTTCTATCCTTGCAGCAGCACCCCGAAAGAATAAAAACATTGAGTAAAAAAAAGTATTTTTTATTCATTTCAATTTGGCTTTTGGGAAGACAGGTTCTGTAGAACACTGATGTGAGTTAAATTGACTGAGGATAGTGTGGTGTCTCAGGTGTCTTCTGCTCTGACACGGTTCATCTCTCTGCCTGAGCTATATAAATTAATACCACTGGTTCAATTCTCAAGCATAGTGTGTATCTTTTTCTTTTCTTATAGTATCATGCTCTCCTTTTTCATAGAATTACTGTAGCCTACAGCATGACAAATCACTGATAATGCATGGATTTGTGGTTGGAAAATGAAGAATAAAGCAAAATTAAAAGGCGAGCAGGATATGCAGCCATATGCAGTGTCATATGGCCATCTTCAAATATATTATCCAGTAAATAAGTCGCAGTACAACTCAATACTGTCTTTCTGTCTGTCTGTTGCTCTCTGAAACATGTTGTTTTTTTATTGGGCAGCTGCTTTGCACTAATTAAAGCTATAAGTTATTGCCTCAACTGTTAGACTTTGTCCAACTGAGAGAAAGAAGAGCAGGACTAAGGGCTTTTAAGGGAATTGTTCAACATTTTGGGAAACATACTTATTCGCTTTATTGCCGAGAGTTAGATGAGAAGATTGATACCACTCTCAATCTTCTTACCCTACTCTTAGCGAGAGTGTGGAAAGGTGTGTGTCCAAAAATGCTGAACTATTCCTTTACAGGGCTGGCGAAGCAGACCAGTGAGGTAGGTAAAGTAATGTACAATAAAAAATAAAGGAAATGCAATGTTCTCTAGTGGTTTAAAACACATTTTATCTGTTGTTTTCTGTTGCTGTGACTTGGTTTGGTTGGTTTAGAGCTACATGACATTCAAAACTCAGCTCTAGGCAGACAGACACATACACAAAGGGTCATATTTATACATGTATTCACTACTGTTATGGTAAAGAAACTATATCTTTAAAGTGAAGACATTTTAATTGAAGCCACTGAATGTTCTAATAGATAGCGGATCGTCCTCATCCTGTTGTTGTCCAGAGCTGAAGACACATCTAACAGGCCTGCTTGCTTCTTAGTACCATGATACAAAGGTTTCAGCTAAAAAAGCAAAGGGCAGCTCTCAAACAATGATACAGAAAGACAACTCACATAGATATATAGACAGATAGAGAACCAGAGAAAGATACCGGCACTGTTGTGTGGATTGACAGGAGTGAAAGTTACTTCTGACGTTCAGTGACCTTGCTCGAGAATGACAGGTCGTTCCACTTGCTGCGTGAAAACGCTGCGTCACAAGATGCGAACAAGTAAAACTGACCAAGCTGAGAAATAAATCACTGCCATATTGTCATATAACTGCTAATAAGACACAAATAAAAAAAGTAATTTCGGGGAGCATTCAGCTGTGCCAACACAAATTATTTAAACCACTTGAGGACTTGACGTTACAGAAAGGGAATTTTCTGAGAGCTGGTAAAGTATTTGTGTATTGATTTGAGGCTGAGCCCTATAGCAGTTTAATACTGAATCGATATGTGTCAGGGCTACTGTATGTGAACAGGAACATTAAGTGTCAAATAGAGGTAATGAAAGGAGACTGTTTGCTGTCAGATATGACCTTATTACCAGGCTGAGTTTAGGCAGGTCAGCATGTCCGCAGGTTATGAGTTAAAGTGTAGCCATTAATTGTAGCACAGCCTGCAGAGGATAGGCAGCATCATTACACAGAATACATGTTTATCGCAGGGTTAAATACATTTTTTAACGTTCTGATAGAACAAACAGGGGAGAAACAGGCTTAGCGATTCTTTACTTGCCCATTTCTTAATTAAACAGACTGATCAGTGAACAGCAAATGACAATTTCCGATGATTTAATGCCATAGGATAATAAGAAATGATATTTTTATACTGCTGCAAGCTTTTCTTAGCATATGCTTTACCAACCAAAAGAATAAAAAAAAAATCTTCATATGAAATATTCCTTACCTTGCTCCTTTCCTTATTTGCCTCCAATCCCCTGATATCTGGGTGGCTATATTACACAGCTGAGTCTATCTTTGAATGAATCAAAGCAATAAAAGGCTTTATTTACCCTTATCTGGAGCAGACTCCCAAAAAATTCCACCGCATAATATAGACTAAGACACTTTCAACAGGCAGCCGCAAAAGGATCCGGGTCCTGTCTCCTGACAGGATTTTCGTCTTATTTTCGTTTATTAAAAAGTCTTATTCCTTGTCACTGTGCATTGTACTATTATTGCGGCTGATTTCTTGGAGGGAATCGTCTCCCATGAGCTGATGAAGCTAATGGAGAGAAGGCATTGAGAAAAGGGGGAATGACACTTCGGGTTGCTAAATCAGGTTTTGCCTTTGACCTTTTAATAATGAAAAGCAATTACAGGCGGGTTTAGCAAGGGAGTTAGTTTTTTTTTTTCTTTCTATTTGTCAATGAGATCCAGAAGTCCTGGTTTCCTAATGCATGTTGTCAAGAATAGTTTGAAAAAGCACTTTCTGTTTTGTACTTCCACTGACTTCAGTGTCAGTTTTTATTGGTCTCTTAAAAGCATCTTTGTGCAATGACGTTTCGTCTATTGTAAGCCAGAGGTCTGCCTGTTCATTTGTCATTCGACACACAATCCTGACAGTCGTGTCTTTTAAATGGACATTCACATTCAAATCCAGTTTACAACAATATGAGTTTGTAATATGTGAGCAAAACATGAAATGGTTTTTAAACCCAAACCTTAACCAGGTTGCTCTTTGTGTTAACTGTTATGAATGATATAAAGCAGACATACAGAGGTGAAAAAGGAGATTGAAAACTCCAGAGTGCCCGTTTTCAACATAGACAATCTGCTGAGTGTTTGATGGTTATTCAGTTCTGCTTTAGTGTGTCACTGTGATGAAACAAAAAGCAAATTAAGATCTGTTTTTCTCCTTTTGGTCACTTTATTCTCTCTATTGCCACTCCCTCTTTCTTTCTTTGTTCTCTCAGCTTGTTTGCAAACTCACTCAACAACATAACTTCATTTTTAACATCAATAAACATCACAAAAAATGTCCACCCATCATCCTAATTTTGATTATAGTCACCATTATTTTGTGACTAAAGTTGTGCACAAGTTGAGACTTGTCTTGGCGTCTGTGTTTGACCAATCAGCAACATTGAGCCCTGCAAACTCTACCCTGATAGTTCCTGAACCATCAGAAAGTACAACACCTGAAACTATTGCACAGCAACTTAATTTAGTTCCTGGTTCCTCCGTTTGAAATGTAGATCCTCAAAAGGTTCTTGGTCCTCTGGGAAAGCTCCTGCAGTGGAAATGCCCTGATAGGGGCTTTAAAGATACACTGACTGATTTTGTTATAGGGCTCAATAGCACCACCAACTGGTGATGTTTTTGTTGTTTTGAAGATTTGGGAGCACTATTGGGAACAAATACCGCAAGATCAGGGAGTACATCTTTTAAAAAAAGGCTGGCAGCTTTGAGAAGAAATTTGGCTGTACAGCACAAGCACCTGGGTGGCCTGTGTGTGGCACCTGTCTATAGCCTAGAGTATACAATGTCCATAGTCATTAACAATAAGGTGATGACTCCACCTGACATTGCGTTAAGCTGTGCTACTCCTGCTGTTATAACCCTGAACTCTTGCTGTGTTGCATAAACATTTAATCCTACTGTGAGAGATGCCTGGGGTTGAAATTCTGGGATGAGTGACTTATGGCAGAGGGGGCTTTTGGCAAATTATGATGATGCGGGGTGACCTTGTTGCTTTTGGCATTCCTTTATAGAGATAAATACATTAAAAGTGAAATGTGTGTCTAAAATTGTGTGACAGCCACCTCTGCGTTTCCTACGAGGTGTGATGGATGGTGCGAGCACCTCGCAGCGTGTCTTTTTCGCGAGCTTTCCATGGTGGCTCACTGGCGAGAAGATGTTGCGAGGCAGCATGTTGTGATGAAGGTCATTTGAAACTGAAGTGTCTAATTTACTGTGTGAAACATGAGTTAAACTGAACTCTTGTCAACATAGCAATGACAAGGCCTGCGGTATAAACCACTTATCACAGATTCAGGCCACATGAAGGGAGCAACACCCCAAGCTGATGTTCATCCAGCATGTCTTCCACACAGCAGCAACATGCTTTACTTTCTGTGTTACGTCTCTTGAACTCAAACACACACTTTGGCGTGATAGCCATTCTTAGTGGAATCACAAAGCTGCAATATAAATAGAGACGATTGTGGTGTTCAGTCCCACCAGAGGTCTGAGTCTGAATATAACCTGCAATTTGGTCCCTTGAAAATATCTGTTATTGTAGCCTTTTACTGTCCTTGGACTGTTTCTGTGGGTATAGCTCTTTTCAAGCCAGGATGACTGGGATCTGTGCCCTTCATGTAAATATCCCCCTGTGATACGGTTTCAGAACAAAGAAGAGCCATATCTGGTGAGCTACCCTGCTCTGAGTCTTGGGTTGAGATGTTCCCAACGGGGCCAATCTATCACCATGTGATTTATAGGCTTTTCAGGGTGGGGGATGGGGGTGGGGTGTTAAAGAGATGGAGAAAGAGAAAGTGAAGGAGTGTGAGTAGGAATAAAGGTAGAAGGAAAGAAGAAAGATATGGGATGGGGGGTGGGGGACAAAAACTTGGAGAGGGAGAAAGAAGAAGGCGCAAGGAAATGCAGAGACAGAAATTCATTGTAAAAATAATCAACTGTCTTTATCCCCCATGCTAGCACAGGCTAAAGCTACACTCATTCATTACTGCATTGTTGATAATGAGCTTTATTACAAATGGATTAACATCTTAGATTGACAGAAAAGGCGTAACTCTAAATTAATGATGGTGAGAGTGAAATGCCATATGGACATAATATCCACAAAGTTTAATTGTTGATTGTGGGTTGAATAGTTTTATTACATCATGACACCAGTTCCAGTTTTTAATTGCACATTGGGATACAATGCACTAATAGGGTTATAATGAATAACATTATCTGTCTGTTTTTCATTCTTGATGTGCACAGTGTGTGATTAGCTGCTAATGAGAGGGGTTATTACTTTTGCCAGTGGAGATGGACAGGAATTTTATTTTTTTCTGGGGTGGTTAAAGTCAGTAAGAACTGACTGCATTTTGGTAACGTTTAATTGAAAATCAGATAGCGCTGTCAGAGGAATACGCTACAGTGAATCAGATTAATTTATTCTGAGAAAATGAATTTTTCAACTTTGGTGGTATGTTTTTGCTCCTTTTCACTGATATGTGGGTCTGATTTTACGAGAATAGTCCAAAGCTGACCACCAATTTACTATGAAGTGATGATAATGGTCATAACAAATAACCACAATGTCCCCAATTCAATTCCATCTGGGACCTTCGTTGAATATCATACCCCTTTACCCTTTTAAGACAAATAAAAAGCTTTAAAATGATTTAAAAACATGCTCACAGATATTCACTGTGTGGGTCAGTGTTGATTTTGGGTTTAGATTTCAAAAACAGAGTCAGAGTTGAGTTTTCCTCTTACCAGTTTACACTTTGTTGAATGTCCACTATATGATCATTCATTGTGCATCAATAATGTATGGGTAAAGTGTTGTCCACATTTTCAGTATCATTCATGCTAACTGACATACTGTTAAATACAAATTTAGAGATGGCTAAGTGTGTTTTCATGATTTATCTTAAATAGTAGAATTGATTAATTGCTATAAACATCTATTTTGTATTTCTGTTCTAATTATAACTAGCTGTGCATGAGTGATGCTACAGTTGCCTCGCCATTTCTGAACCCTATGTGCGTTTGCACTGTGCACCACTGCATGTCAGCGTGAACTAGGCTGAGAAGTGAATAATATCTAAACTAAATGCTCAAAAGGTGCAGCTTAAAATCTTCCTTTTACCCATCCCTCCTTCTTCATGTCTTTGCTTTATGATAGAAGTGGGGATTAAATATGTTAGATAAAATATCTTTGAATGGACCGATGTGGTCAGTTTGTTTTATGGAAAGAGTTGTTAATACATTTTAGTGTAACAAAGAGTAACTTGAGAATAAAGGCCTCATTTCTTTTGTTTTTCACTGAACACAGTTTACCCCTAACTGAGAGCAGAAATTAGATAAAACTAAGAACTCATTTGGGTTCCTAAATATGAACAAACAGAGAAAACTGTGTTTACACAAAGTCCTCTATACACTCAGTATAGTCATCTATACCCTTGCCCACACTGTCGTTGTCCTTTCCATCCTGACCTCCCAAACAGAGTGCAGACCCCCCCTGCTGTGACCCAGAATGATGACAGTAAGGCTATCAGTCCCTGTCAGGCCACACAGTCAGGCCTGTTTCCACTAAATCCCAGTCAATCACCTGCTTCTGTATCACACATTCCCAGATGGCAGTCACCACCTCTGCGCTGTCCCAATCCATCATATGTCTGATATCTGAAAGGCAGTAGGTATTAAAGGACCAGTGTGTAAGATTTAGAGGGCTCTATTGGCAGAAATGGAATATAATATTCATAAGTATGTTTTAATTAGTGTATACTCACCTGTGTTTTCGTTACCGTACAATGAGCCCTTTATATCTACATGGGGGAGGGTCCTTTTCCACGGAGCCCGCCATGTTGCATCGCCATGTTTCTACAGTAGCCCAGTACAAATAAACCACACACTGGCTCTAGAGATGGCGTTTCACGTTTTTCGCGTCTACCGTAGTTCCTCCCACTCGCTTGAAAGGGAGAGGTTGAGGGGAAAGGTATTCAATTGGTTGCAATCTGCAACCTCACTGATACCACTAAATCCTACACACTGGTTCTTTTAAAGGTTTGCAGGGGTGAGCTTTTTATCGCTCTTCAAACCCACAAATCTGTCAGAGAACAGGTTAGAGGTTACCCTGCCCAGAGCTGGTAACCTTTGACCTGACCCAGTTCACTGTCCATTACTCAAAACTACTGCTCACTAGGCTATATAACCTCTCCTCACCCCTAGTGTTACAACCCCTTTCAGCAATTCCTATCTGTTCTTTTTAAATGCCTGCACACTAATCCACTCTCATACACACATACTGCACATACACAAACACTGCTCACTCACCTCAGTGTAGGAGGAGTTGTACACACACACTGTTGCAGTGATGATATTTATTTATTTATGTATTTATTGGGACCATGTACAGTGTCAAACATAAATGTTACCATTTGATGTACTGTACCAGAGTTAGCTTAAAGCTAATTTTCATCTGCAGTCCCTTAGGAAGGTCACAGTTAAAAA
The DNA here is from genome assembly GCF_910596095.1 of Thunnus maccoyii. Taxonomy (NCBI): domain Eukaryota; kingdom Metazoa; phylum Chordata; class Actinopteri; order Scombriformes; family Scombridae; genus Thunnus; species Thunnus maccoyii. Next base: position 10,294,872 of record NC_056547.1, read on the forward strand.
ATATAATAGCACAATAACAAACAGTACAAAGCAAGAAACACACAGGACACAAAATACAAACATACACACAATAGCACATCTCATACACCCACAATGTCAACTAGAAATTAATAATGTAAGCTTGTCAAATTAAAATTTAGAGTCAGTGGTTACAGAGCTGAGTAGTTTTTAGCAGATTTTTTAATTTGGTTTTGAACGTACTGATGGAACTGCAGCTCTTCATATCATCAGGTAGGGCATCCACTGAGTTGTGGCTTTCACAGAGAAAGGTGACTGCCTAAATGCAGTGTGATGAAATGGTACAATCATGTATAGAAGATATTCTGGTGAACAGAACTTACTGAGCGTGTATACACAAAGTCACATAGTGGAGGAGGAGCCAAACCATTTAAAATTTTATAAACTAGGCACAATTTGCAGAAATTTGCCTTCGGCTTGGTGGGTTAAAAAAACATCATAGTAGATCACAATACATATAATAATAAATAACACAACATGCACAGTACAGGCAGCAATAATGAACATGGTTCCAGTGTGAATGGTGTTTTGAATTTAGCAAAGTACATTTGGTATGAAACACCTTTTAATTAATTTTTTAACCCTTTCATGCATGAATTATGATAACCTCAGTCAGGATTTTTTTTCCTAAGTGTTTTTATTCCTCTTTAGGCATAAAAATAATTGAACTTTTTTTTAAACACGCATTTTTGAAGGAGTTTGTCCAACTTAGTGGATAGATAATTAATTGTCATTTTCTCCCAACATAAAATCAATACTTGGACATTTTAATGATTGTATTACTCCTTAGTTGTTACTTGATGTTACAAAATTTTATTTACCTGCAAGGGTCTATTACTATAGGAGGATTGGCAAGATGTTCCTGAGCTGTGGAGCATTTCCGACTGGCAGGTGGCCATCTTGGTTTTGAGCTTTTACAGTCTATGGTTTTGAGAAATTTGTATTGCACTTACAAAGGCTGGCCAATGGATGGCAGTGTATGGGATGACACACTAGAGTCCACTGTGTTGGCTGATGTGCAAGTATACCATTGAAACCCATGCATATATAAGAAAACGGCTTTTGAATAGTTGTCCACTGTAGTGACCACTATGCATGAAAGGGTTAATGAATTCTTTAAAAAGGGGATGAACAGGATCAGACACAATTTATCAGGCTTTTTGTTTCACCTGTGTTTTATATATACGTCCCAGTTGTTTCTTCTCTCACCAGTGGAGTCGCCCCCTGCTGGCCATTATAAAGAATGCAGGTTTTCTGCATTGACTTCACTCATCAGACTCCGAATTATCCGCTCGATGGAAAAGCAAATTCATTTGAATGATCCTTTGCTGATTTTTGAGGAATTTGGTTAAAAGTTGCACTACATTTGGATGGAAACCTAGGTACCTAGTTTCCAAAAAAATCATTCTCATTCCACTTATTTCACGCATGCTAGTACACGCATATCCATATAGAAATGTTAACATGTGCAAGTCAGCGTATGGAACCACAGACATGCATACATTCATGAATGCACTCACTACATAGATTTTCCATCAAAGCTTCATATCATTAACCCCAATATGAAGGTCCCTCTCACCTACCCCGGGCCATTTATTATTTTAATAAACAAGCAGCCTGACCCTGTTGTCATGGTACCTTTCCCTCTGTCCCACTTCACCTCAAAGAAATCCCTGGAGTAGTGCCTGCATGCAAACACAGGAAGTAAATCATCTATGAGTGAATAAGGTTGGGGACTGATGGCCTTTCAACTTTCTTCGACCTTTTTTGGGGTTTTTTTTTGAATGAGTGTCCCCATGGGAACTCAATGCCCTCTGAGCATGAATTAAGCGCAGTTTCATAATAAGAGGGAGAGGGGATACGGAGGGATGTGGAGAATTTTATTATTAATTGGATTGGAAAGTTCTACAGGCGTCAGCAAAATGTCCTGCGTTCCTGTCGTCTCATTACTGTCCAGCTATTTCAGCAACTTCCTCCAGATGCTGGAAGTTCCTATCTTGTTCGCTTACAGTCTAAAGTTTCAACTAAACAAGAAAAAGTTATGCCAAACTTGTAACTTTAGTTTTTTTTGTCGATTAATACTTTCAGAGTTGCTGAGGGACCTCAAGCTGATTAAAACATACACTAGTCTCTCGTGATAAACCTGACAAGCCTTCTGGTTCTTAGTTTAATAGATTCTGCAATCTGTCTAAAGGAAACTGCAAAGAGTTATGTGAGGACAGGTTCAAGTTGAATCCATCAATCTGTATATTGTGGCATTATGCTCAACAGTCTGGGTACGTGAGATGATTTGAGATAAGGTGTTGAGGTAAGATGACCAGAGATGAGACAAAACGGCAATGAGAGGTGATGATAATGTGAGATAAACCTTGTTGTCAGGAAAATTTTGTCTTTGGACTCCGTTCATGTCACTTGTCATCATACACAGCATATAAAACTGCCAGGAAAATGAATAAAATACATAAAGAAATACAGAATACCAACAGCATAAATACAGGACACACACACATATACAGAGTTGGCATACAGTCACTGGCTGTAAGGACAATCCACTGGGAATGCTCATACACTAATCTCATTAATACCTCTGTGCACTAATGCAAAATGATCCCAACAGCCCTGCAAAACAACAAAAACAAACTTTGTTAAGCTTGTAATGTATTTTGTGTCTGAGAGGTGTCGTGTTAACTCTGTTTACCCACCCGAAAAGAGTTTTCAGTCTTGAACCGAGGCATATTTATGCTATAGTTATTTATTTATTGTGTCAAGACACCAAAATACAGTTGCAGTGGTGAAACATTTGCCAAAGATTTGTCACACGTAGACAAGAACAAAACCTCTTACATTACATTGCAAACAAAGCACTTTGTCTTCTGTACCAAGCTCTACAAATAAAATCTGCCACACAAAATGTTCCTTAACTGAAAAACAGCTCAGATTTTTTTTTTTTTTAATAATCATTCATCCAGAAAAAAATCACGGACACTTTACTAAATAGTGCAGCCCATCCCAAATAGACTTTGTCTAAACTGTCCATCCACTGTGTAAAATCTTAATCTGAGAAGTAACAGCTAACTAAAGCTGTCAAATAAATGTAGTGGAGTAGAAAGTTCAATATTTCAAAGGTGACATCCTCAAATGTCTTATTTTGTCCACAACCTAAAGATATTTAGTTGACTTGTCATAGAGGACTAAAGAAACCAGAAAATATTCACATTTGAGATGCTGGAACCAGAGAATTTGTCAATTTTCTTCTTAAAAATGTGATTAATCAATTATCAAAATAGTTGGCAATTAATCAATTAACTGTATAATTGTTGCAGCTCTACTTGTTTGTTTTTTAAGATGAGTTGTATAATCAGAAATATTTTTTTTAGTCGATCGACAGAAAATGAACTGGCAAATATTTTGATAATTAATTGTTTTAAGTTATTTTTTTGTAGCAAAAATGCCAAACATTCATTGTTTCCAGTTTCTTAATTGTGAAGAATTGTTGCTTTTCTTTGTCATATGAGAAAATAAAATGTATATGATGGTCGGACAAAACAAGACATTTGAAGATGCCACTTTGGGTTTTAGGAAATTGAGGCATTTTGCACTATTTTCTAACGTTTTATAGGCCAAACAATTAGAAAACCCCCCAAAAACACAAAGTCCTCTCTTTCATACACTGTTCAAAGAATTATCCCAGAGTCCCAGAATTCACATAGTTTCACTGCTCAGCATGAAGACCACTTGCACTGATTTAGCTTAAAATATTCAGCGTAAAGAAGAACCTGATATTCCGAGCGTGATATATGAGTCAGTAAGAGGTCAAACACTTGAACGCAGCTTACAAGCTTAGAGTGTGTAAGGATGAGTTGAGGGAGTTCTTTCAGACGACAAGACAGATTGTGGGAGATGTGTGAAAATTTGCAGCTACAGTAAAGTGTGAAGATTCAAAGCTATAGTTTACAATAATAGAACTTTTGCTTCATTATACTGACGCTGCTTTGTAAACAACAGATGTGAGTTGTTGGAAACTGTTTCCTCAAGGGGTTTCGACTGCGCACAGACACAGAAGAATATGCTGTCTCATCTGTGATTTTTGCCTCTTTTATGATCATATCAGGAAAAACAATAGGCAGCAAATGTTTGAAGATCTATTAATTTGCACAAACACAAACACAAGACAGTACATACCAGGATAAGAACAAGCTTAACAAATTACCTAACAGAAGAGAAGGCCTTTAGAGTAGAGAAAGAAAGAAACAGTAAAGTCCTGTCCATCCGATGTGTTTGTTTGCTTCATTACACAACAGCTCCTGCTCTGTCTGTCTGTCTGACTGCAGCGTTACATCACCCCCTCCACTTTGCTGTCTGTCTGTCCTCTGAATCATTCACAGCATACGGCTCATCAGTCAATCTGCAGTCCCGGAGCCCTGCCAGGTCCAACACAACCTGCCTCATGTCAAAATTCTCGTGTTTCTTCACCTGAACAAAGACTGTATTCCTTCTGAAATAACCTCTGACACCCTGCTGTCTGTGTGTTACTGTACAAAAAAAAGAAACCGTAATGAAAAAAAATCACATTAGCTAATCTACTTCTTTCCACCTGAGCCCCACCTGCCTGTCTGACCTCATCCTTTTGATCTGCATCGGTACAAGAGCTTCCCCCCATACCTCAGCGGTGCTTGTCTCCTCTCTGAGCTGCCTACAGTATGAGGTCTATCTGTCTGGCTACTTGACAAACGCCTCACCTGTACCTTGACTTTCCACTGAACATCCCTGCTGTCTGTGTGTAGCTATTTTAACCAGAATTCCTTATTAGCTAATACATTTTTCTGCACCTGAGTAACACTTGCCTGCCTGACCCCCGTCCTCTTTCATTGAGCTGTACACACACACACACACACACACAGTGTCTACTTCCTTAGCCAGTCAATGGATGGACAGACACACAGGTGCCCGAGGTGACAGCTATCTGCTTATTTATTTTTCATCCTTCCATCACAGAAAGGAGGGCAGAGGGCAGATGCATTGGAATCTGCACTGTTGATAAATTAGGAGTCTTTCTGCTTGTCTCTGCCCGTCTATCTCTTGCAAGCCCACCTGAAGTCTGCAGCATATGCAGTATATCTATAGTACTAATCTGCCTGACTCATATGAGTGTTTTCTGATGTTACACCACTACGGTAAAGTTTAGGTAAGTAAAATCGTTTCTTAAAGTTGGGGAAAGGTCATGGTTATGGTTGAAAAACATTACACCACTTGCTAATAAGGCAGCCTTTACAAACGGGTTTGTGAGTTGTAGCTAATGGCTTTATTAATGGCTAATAAATTATTTACTTATGCTTTCTAGATCAGTTAGAAGTCATTAATAAGAACTATTGGGCTGCCTGGTTGGGATATATGGAAGATTTAAAATGCCTAAATTAAAACAAATCAAACAAAGAAGATTTAACAACCCCTAATTTGTTCTTATGAATGTCTAATAAGTGATCTATAAAACATCAGTAAATGATTTACTGACCTTTTAAAGTAACCAACTTATTACCTTCTGTAAAAGGTGACTTATTAGAAGGTGGTTCTCTACCTGCAGTGATTAACTGATTAATGGATTGACGGAAAATTAACTATTTTGATAGTGAAATAATCATTTTAATTATTTTTTAAGCAAATATGCCCAACATTTTCTAGTTCCAGCTTCTCAAATGTGATTATTTGCTATTTTTATTTGTCATATATGATAGTGAACTGAATATCTGAATGTTTTGGACTGTTAATCAGACAAAACCAGCAAATTAAAGACATCACAGTGGCCTCTAATAAATTGTGAATGCAATTTTTTTCACCATTTTTTAAACATTTTACAGACTAAACAGTTAATTGATTAATTCATAATGAAAATAATTGTCAGTTGCAGTCATGTCGTGCTTTCATGTTTGTATAAGATCATCACACCACTTCCTTTTGTAATTTGGCGCTGAACTTATATATGGGTTTGAATCCACTGGCTTACAGTATGAAGTTTGCATGTTCTCCCTGTGGCTGTGTGATTTTCCTCCAGGATATGCAGACATGCAGGTTAGGTGAATCGGTGACTGGGGGTGTGATAGTAAGTGTTCAGGTTTAGGTTATTGATTGTTGAGGTTAGGGTTGGGGCCAATGTTGGGTTTGCTAATCCTGGTGAGTTTTCTTGAAATGTCAAACACATATTACTACCATGTACATGGTACCTCTTATGGTTTTATTGTAGGGCTGCAACTACTGATTATTTTAATTATTGATTCATCTACTGATTATTTTCTTGAACAATTGATTATTTTTGTGCTATATTTTGTGAAAAATGTCCATTTCAAGTCCCCAGAGGCCATGGATACTTTTCAAAATGTCTCGTTTTGTCCGACCAACGGCCCAAAACCTTAAGATATTCAGTTTATTATCATAGAGGTTTTAAAACAAGAAAATATTCCTACTTAAAAATTGCATAAATAGCTCTTCGATGATCAAAATTGTTGCAGATTAATTTTCAGTCAATCGATGAATCAACAAATTGTTGCAACTCTGGTTTATTGAACTTTATCTGGAGCATTAGAAAATTGCCAAATGTGTGTTTTTTGACATGTGGTCAACATTACTCAATGCTGAAGAACAATATTTATGTTAAAAATGATATTTTTCAAATGGGAGTCTTTTGTTGAGCTTCAGGAAGTCTTTTATATTCAACCTGGATATTAAACAACTTGCTGTAGCAGTTGCATGATAGTCTCGCCTACATCCTTTCTTCCCAGCCCCAAACAGCATTCCTCTTATCTGTCAACCCCGACCGTCTCCTCTCTCCTTCATGCCTCCTTCCTCCACTTCTTTCCCCCTCTCTGTCTCCCCCTCTAGACTACTTATTTACTAATGATGTGCAGCAAACGCTTACTCTTGTGTTTCCATGCACTTTCCACCTCCCCTTTTCACCTCACTCCTCTCCATCTCCTCGTCCCCCCCCCAGCACCCCCTTCATCCTGTTCCCAACCCCTGACTCCACCTCCCCTGACCCCCTCAAGGTGAAACCCGGGTGGCTTTAATTGGCCGGTATCAATTAAATTCTGAAAGCACATGAACTCACTGGGGACAAGTAAGTGGACTTCGCTTTAGCTAGTTATCTCCTCTTCCTCCTCCTTCGGCTCCTCGGACTCCCAGACCTCGGTTGATCCTCCATCAGACATGGAACCTCTCTCTCCCTCTCCAGTCAAATCTCTCCTTTCATTACATGGCCACCTCACACCCTCTCCCTCTCTCTCTCTCTCTCTCTCCTATCTCTCCCTTCCTTATCCATTCCTGCCGCCACTTTTAAATAGATCCCTGCGGCAGGGACTGAGCCAGACACGGCCTCCATCATGGGACCAAGAGGAGGCTAATGCCTTTTTAATGAGGCCTCGGCCACAATGTGACACAGTAAAGTGGCAGGAATCGGTGGCTGGTGAGCCCTTGGTCCAAGGTATTTATCACCTAAAACCCTCCGATCCACTGTGCCTGTGGGAGGGAGGGAGGGAGGGAGAGAGGGGTTAGAGACAAAGTGGGAGGTAGGGAGAGGTGGAAGGAGGAAAGAGAAAGTTACTAAAGAGCCCCCCCCCTCCAAAAAAGGAAAGAGCAAGAGAAAAAAATCAGTTTCCATAATTATAAATAATCATAAATAGAGAAAAGGAGTAAATACAAGAAAGCAAAAACACTGGTCTTTTTTTTTTTTTTGCCCCTTCCCCTTCTCCTCATCATCTTAAGTGGCTCGTGCCTGTTTAGCATCCCACCAACAATTGCCCCTGGATGCTGCATAATGTGAAATCATAATAATAACCATAATGCTTTGACAGTAATTAATATTCCTCCATACATATTGCCGCAGAGCCTGGCAGAAAGGCAGTGAGAGTGGTTTGCCTCCTTTGAGGGAGCTCACATTATTATATTCCCACTTCATCCAATATTAATGCCCATTGGGCCCAGTATTCTAATATGAGTTCTAGTGAAATGGCCTTAAGTGGCTGAATAGCAAATAAGATAGATTAGCAACAAAAGAAAACCACCTATTTCATTATTAACGCAAATGATTGAAGGTAATGTGCAGCGTCAAGGCGTGAAATCAAAGAACCTCTGAAATATGAACTGGTGGAATCTCCTTAAACTCCATTTCTGCATCACCAATGCGCTCGCTTAGGACTTCAATGGTCAGTCTATTATATGTCTCTGCACCACATAAAAAGAGTGTTAAGTCCAATAAAATGGCCGTTTTAAAAATTGCCCATTGTAGTCACTTACTTCAATCTTTCCACGCCGCTGCACTGAGCTCTAAACCGGCACCTTCCGTTCTCTCACACAACCTGATGCTCATGAAGGGATTTTTTTCCCCCACATTATTGCTTATTGTGGTTCCTTAGAGGTACAGTAACTTCATATTCTTTAAAATTTTATTTCTTGAGCTTTTCGTTCAGTCAAACCCCATTCTTGGGTACTTATGGTCGGCATTTTTCATAGCTATAGCAATAGCTATTCAATGCATTTGCATTCGGTAATGGCCTCTCTGTGTAGTTTTCATTGTTGAGTCAGCATTTCCCGTGTGGGGAAGCGTACACACAAGGGATTCACAGAAAACCATTCATGCACGTACTGGATGTGCCAGGTATTTGGAAAATAAAGTGTAGTTGATGTCTCCTTTAGTAAAACAACCAGAGCTGCAACGATTAGTCGATAAATCGATTAGTTGATCAACAGAAAATCAATCCGCAACCATTATGATAATCAAGTAATTGTGTTTGTCATTTTTTAAAAGCAAAACTGTCAAAAAAAGCTGGTTGCAGCTTCTCAAATGTTATATTTTAATGCTTTTGCTTTTTGTCATACAAGTTAGTGAACAACATTTTTTGGACTGTTGACATTTGAAGACGTCACCGTGGGCTCTGAGGAATTATAATCAGCATTTTTCACTATTTTCTGACATTTTATGCATGAAACAATTAATCGATTAATTGAGAAAATCATCTGCAGATGAATCCATAATGAAAATAAACTTGAGTTGCAGCCCTAAACGACATGAATCAATCAATCCTCTCAGCCTACAGTTTCTGTGGGGTCCTCTGGTTTGTTTGGGAGTAACGTAAACATACACGTGTTGCTCCTCTTCTCATGCATTTCTGACAGAACAGCCACTCATGACATGACGTTTGCTGTCCCCAGTGGTCGATACAAGTATAATTTTTAACTGAAGTGTGTGAGTTGTATTGTTAAAACACATTTGTAGTCACTTCTAGTGTCACTGAATAAACCAGGACTGAAATCTTAAGGATAACTTTAAAAGGTTATTTTCTACTTTTAACAACCAGGCATTTATGTAAGCCCTTTAATCACCCCAAATCCACATATCTTACCGTAATTACCTAAAATATATGTAAAATATATATAAGTAGTTCACCCTGTAACATTTCATTCTCCTATGCACTTGTCTTACAAGTGTGCTTTATATTACATATAATTATACCCTCTAACCATTAAAGTCCAAAGCTCTACTCCTTCTGATGGCTCTTAATCTCAACTCTTTCAACTTCAAGCAAGATAATAATTGATTGCCTTTACAATGTACCTAAATAATAAACCATAAAGAAATCTCATTTACAGAGAGGACATAATAGAAATGTTGCCATAAAGTAATACACCATGCTGTTACTGAGAGAGTTGCAAGTGGTGCAGAAAAAGACTGTAGGGCAGAGAAATGGCTTGTGACGGCGAGGCTGTTGGTGCAAATCTCAATCTGAAATGACTCAGCAACTGCCACCAGAATACCCTTGAGCTGGGCAGTGAAGCTGCTCTGTAGTCAGCGCTGGACCGCTGTGATTATATTAGACAGATGTCAGGTGAAAAGTTTATGAAGCTGGAAAAAAAAAAAACCTCACACAGCGCAGTCAACTTTCCCCAAAAAAGAGGAAACAAATAAAAAGTGTATTTATCTGTGCAGATGTAGGCGTCACAGAGGTCTCACATTTTACGAGCTTATCGCGCTATACTGCGATGTTTCTTCACTCTCCATCCCGCACCACCCTGCACCGCATTTGTGATACACAGCAGAATAAGGGGTTTTCTGATTTACATTCACATGACAGGTGAGATCGACTAGATTAGGTTGATGCCCCTGTGGGGAAATTTGTCTCGGACTCCAGACTGCATTTGCTCCAGCAAAAGTTTTAAGCAGGGCAATGACACAAGAGAATTGGTCTAATACTGTTTGGTGTAAAAAAGAAACATACCCAGGATTCTCAGAGTCAGATACCAAATAAGCTGTTAGACAGCCTTAGTATTGGTGTTGGGATAAGAATATATGCCCTTCAGTTTCCTGCTGCAAGCATATGTTCCAGACAGTCATAAATGTTGTATGAGTCTGTGGAGGGCCTGGGGAGAAGAGAGGAGAGGAGGAGAGGAAGTAGAGAAAAAGAGGACAGAATAGCAAGAGGAAAAGGAAGGAGAGGAGGAGGAGGAGAGAGGAACAAGAGGGACTAGATGTTTGTGGTTGCAGTGGAGGGGAGGAAAAAAAAAACTTGGTTCAGCGGATTCAAGGCCAGGATGTATGCTTAACTGAATAAAATCTGCCTTTTAAAATCTTAATTAAGTGTGTTTTTGTGTTTGTGTGTTACTTTGAGATTAAAAGACTCCTAAATGATCTTGGCCCCAGTTCATATAAAACCTCCTCGCTCTCATTACTGGAAGGTTTAGAAACATCTCAGATTTGAGAGTCACAAAGTGTCTCCGTCTGAATCAAAGGGATATTAATTTTGATTAGCTTTGGACTGCCGTAATGAGCGTTTGAGCATAAGAAACCTTGCTCTGCGTATGTGTGTGTGTGTAGAATAGGACATCAAAGTAATGATCTGTCTTGCATGACCATGTATACTGCATGCTTTAGGTTTAATCAGGCACTCAGAGACTCAATAAGTTCTTCTCGTAAATTAAAACAAAGCTATTTACATTAATTTACATTTTTCCAGCAGCTCATGGATTTCACAACAAGCTCTCTGATTTAACCATAGAAGGCATCCATTTATCACAATTTGTTCAGGTGCTTACAGCGCAGAACTGAGTGTTTTTTTTTTCTTTCTTTCCTGGAAGTGTAACATATTGGGAAATCTCAGAAATCTGTTTGGACAAAGACCTGTTTGCAATTCCAGTAATATATTTGGGAATTCAGCAGAAATGGAGTCACGCTTCTGTTTGTTTTTCCTCATTTTTCAGGCTTCCTACTGTAATCTTTTCCATGCTTTATTGATTTCATCCACAACTGCAACTACTGTAATGATTATTTCCATGATTGTTTCATCTTTTTATTTTTTTGTAGATTAATAGATTAATTGCCCAAGGGGATTATATCAAATGTTTGGTTTGTCTGATTAGCATTTTAAAACCCAAAGATATTCAGTTTACCATCACATAAGATAAGAGAAAGCTGCCAATCCTTACAATTTAAAAGCTATAACTAGAGAACTGGCATTTCCTTTTTAATACCCAGCCAATACAAAACATTATTCTCTAATCTATTCTTCTCCCTCTTAATTGATCTAATATTTACCTCGATATATTCTGACTCTGTTTGCTTCATCAGTCATTATTCTGAAACCTTGGAGGAAGAAAAAAAACCAACAACATATCAAGAAGAAGAAAAGCCACCAGTCTTGCCAACAAACAGTGTTTCTCTCAGGGCTGATGTGGGGCAGTGATGAATACGATGGCTTCCCTGTCATTAATCAGACCGCAGCTTGTCTCTCTCTGGGATGGCCCCCTGTCCAAAACGCCTCAGCCCCCCCCCCCGGAGGGGCCTCAGCAGAGACCGCAGAGCCCCCTTATTCCTCTTTCCATCCCCCTCTCCCCCCTCCTTACACCTGACAGCTATTGCCCCCATCCCGCAGTCCCTCTGGTGATGAGGCTCTCCCTCAGCGCAGATGCTAAAAAAGGGCTTGGTAGTGAAGCTGGGGAGGTTGGTGAGCGGAAAACAAGAAAAAGAGGGTGAATAAAACATAAAAGAAGCAATGATAAACAAAATATGAAAGAGTAGGAAGCAGGAGATTACAGAGGGAGATACGTAGGGAAAGGTGTGAAAAAAATTGAATACGAAAAACATAAGTGTAGAAGGGGGGATATCAGGGTGCTCCTTTCTTTGTAATCCCCCTAACTCACTCCCTCCATCTCCGTTTGCTCCCACCCACAGAACACACTGGCCTGTCTTTAACAAGGCGGCTGTCCTTGGGAGATTTCTCTCATCATCAATCAACTGCAGCTGGGGAGTCACACAGGGCAGAGAGCGGGCGAGAGAGATTGAGAGTAGGAGAGGACGACAGAGAGAGAGAGAGAGAGAGAGAGAGATGGGAAGAATGAGAAAGGAAAGAGAAGGAGAGAGACATGAGGGAGCGAGAAGGAGGGTGAAATTGATTTAATTAAGAGATGGCGAAAGCGGTGAATGAGGGGAAGGAATGCATTTCAGAAAAGTCTCTCCGCTGCGCCGCTATTTCTCATGTAGCCCGTGTCATACATCGCTGACAACAGACTCATTGAATATGAAACAGCCACTGCATGCAGGGCTGTGCTGCAGCAACATGTTTTTGGCAAAGCTCAGCGCACTATCAAGACCAATGGTACTGTTTTCAGGGGGCATTCGCTCCTCAGATATTCCGAGTGAAGGAGTTTTGATTTATTGTTGTGATAAGTTTTGATCTCTAATGTGGTTGTTGTTGTTGTCGTGTCTGCTTGTGTTTGATAGTGGAGACTAACAAATAATCCAAGTTTAACACCTTTTTATCGCTGTGCAGTCTGGCCGGTAGAAGTGAAAAATTGCCCCAACATTTACATTACAAAACAGCCAATGTTCAGAGCGAAGACCTGGACATCTGCCAGCATGAAGGCGATAATTCAAGTTTTGGAAGATTTTACTTAATTGGCTCAGTGTCACAAAAACTTGACTCAAGGATGCCCTTTTTTTCTGTTTCTATGTGGTCAGAAAGAATGGTAAAATGAGCATAGATATCATTAGCAGGTCTAATCTAAGGAAATACACTATTAAAAGTTTCTAGAGATAGAGATGGCAGGTCTAGAAACTGCATGTTGTAATATTACATGAAATCATACATAAAATCAATCATTTCATCATGAACTTACATTTCATCAAATGTCTGATCAATCTCTGTGCCTGACCTGAAGTGTCAAGTACGATACTTCCAAATGTTACAGTAATGTCAGGGTAGGATTTTGTATGCACATATAAAGACGTACGGTCAGCACGGTCGTACATTTTGGGTAACACATGGAGGTACCATGGGCCCTTTGGGACATGTCTACATAAAGAAAAATAAGTCATGTGGACCCTTTTGGATACATGGATGTGGAAAGTATAATTCAAACTTAAGTATGAGGCTGCAACTAACAATTATTTATTATCGATTAATCAAGTCAAGTATTTTCTTGATCGATTATTCATCAGATCTATAAAACATCAGAAAACAGTAAAAAAAAATGTCCATTACAATATTCTAAAGTACAAGTTGGCGTCATTAAATGTCTTGTTTTGTCCAATTAACAGTCCAAAACCTGTACATATTAAATTTACTATCATGTAAGACCAAAAAAAGCAGCAAATTCTCACATTTAAGAACCTGGAACCATCAAATCTTAACTGTTTTTGCTTAAAAATTAACTAAATTAATCTGCAACTATTAATGATATTTATCAAAATTGTTGAAAAAATAGTTGTCTCTGTCAAAGGGTGTAGGTTTGATCTGGAAAGTGATGGGGAGTTTTGCATTGCATTTCCTGCTATTCTACACAATATACTCATACACTCATATTCTACTCATTAACATTACAGCACACAGGTTTGTCTTTCTCTGTATTGACAACCACTGGGGTCAATTGGGACGACTGTAGCTCAGGAGGTAGAGCGGGCTGCCCACTAATTGGAAAATACTGAACCCCAAATTGCTCCCAATTGCTGCGCCAGCACCCTGTGTGTTAGCTTGTCACCATCAGTGTGTGTGTGTGTGTGAATGGGTGAATGTAGCTTGTAGTGTAAAAGCGCTTTGAGTGGTCGGAAGACTAGAAAGGCGCCATATAAGTGCAATCCGTTTATCATTCACTAAGTGATACACCTTAACTTGAAAAAAAAAAAACCCAAAACAAAACAAAAAAGGCCACTCTGTTCATGCACTTAGAATGAGCGATAGGAGAGATTGGTTTAAATAATGCTCAAATCAGAAGGATGTGCTCTTTGAGGTGACATCACAGCTCGTAGTGCAAATTCTTACCTCCTCTTTTCTTTCCCTGCCTGGCCTGGGTTTTCTCTCTTTCTTTTTCTGTCTCTCTCTTTGATGTCTGTATTAACAACAAAGCTAAACAAAAATGAACAGAACTGTTCCGACTGACAGCATGAAAATTACCACTAGAGACGGAAAACAGACTTTTTCTGTGTGTGATTAGCGGTGGCAGGTCAACATGTTGGAAAGGAGAGCCTGTGTATTTGTGAGCGTGATGAGTCTCAAGGGAATAAGGAACACTCTCTTCGCCAAGAACAACAGATGTGCAAGCAAGGACTGGTGCAGGTGCAATATTGGCAATAATAATGCCTTTGCCTTTTGAGTGTGCACATATTTCTTAAGTTGTGTATACACACGCTATGTGTGCCTTACATCTGTTGTACATCATTATTGCAGCTGTTGTAGCTCAGTCGATGCTGGATCTGTGATGCCACCTGATTTTTAGCAAACACATTTTGTCATGAAATACACCATACAAGATGCTGGCAAACTGATGTTATCAACCCAACAACAAATCAGCCATGCTCTGTCGTATATGCCTTTTGTATCTGTGTGTGTGTGTGTGTGTGTGTGTGTGTACAGCATATGTGTGTGTGTGTTCCAGCCCTCCACCCACCAGTGTATGCTAATCAGCAGCTATAATGTCCCGTCGAGGGAAACACATAATAAATCAGTTTTGGTTTGACTTTGTAGTGAAAGAAAGTGTTCTGGGAGACTTGGCGGTAAAAAGATGAGCTGATGCACACACACACACACACACACACACACACACACACACACACACACACACACACACACACACACACACACACACACACACAGGACAGGAGAGGATGACACAATGGAAATAAACTTTTAGCTTTTATCTACTTTTATTGTTGGCAAAAAACGAAAGAAAACAGAACTAAAACGATAAAAATGATTTGTAGACACGACGCCACCATCCCCACCCACACAACCTCCTCATAAACAGAATCCTGTTACCTAACTTAACTACTCTCAGTCAATACCACCAGATCTAATTCGTAGTAAATTTTACTATTTGGAATCCATACGACAAGTACCTTTTTTCAAGATGTTACCTGTGCAAATGGGTTCACAAGTCAAGGTCGGATGCAGTAGTGGAAGAAAAGTTAGATGCTGAGCTAGCTGATGGTCCAGGTGAAAGAGGTAAGGAGAACTGGAGGCAGATCAATAAAATGTGGAGCAGTGGGGAAGTGTGGTGAGTCCCAGAGATCCAACCAACGTATCCTTTTTCGCGGTCCGGGTGGAGCAATGCAAATTTCCTGCAACACCATTGGAGAATAACAAACAGGAAGTGTTTGTTTGTGCTGGAGGGAAGGTAAGGTGAAATACTAAGTGGCCTAAAAATGATTGCTTTTGAGACAGAAAAGACATAAAATCATGAAAAAATAACTGTAGGGTGTAAATGTTCAGCTCTGTTCAGAGAAGTGATGAATCAACTGATTGGTGTTGGTGAATTATCGACTTTTGTGAAAGCTGATGTATAAAACATTTGTTGTGGACATCAGATTTTTAAAAAAATCACCATGATAGACCATGACAGTATCTTAACCAGGTGCTTTAAAAAATGAACCATATTGTAATCATACTTTAGTTAATGTTTGGCTATTGAAGACATTTCCAGCTGAAAAATGTTGGTAGTGACGGTCTGATCCAATGACAGAAGCAATCTGAAAGGCATTATTTTTTCCTTAAGATGTTTTCTAATATATTGTAGCCTATACTTGCATATAAACATATATAGGATGTAAAATTGTTGTATTGAATTGTGTTGGACTTTTGCAGCATTTTATTATATTTTATGTGCTGTTCGTTGTATTCCTGTTACCTGTATGTGTATTAAACTACCTGTTTTTAAAGGCATATATTGTGAAAATGTCATTGAAAGTAAGCATGGGTGGTCTTGTATGCAGTTGTTTTGACAATAAAATGGGATTATTTGTTTTCTATGTGAGTTTTTGAGGAGGTTAACTACAGCTGAAGTGCACCGAAATGACTCAGATGGTGTACCAATGTTTGCTGCCTTTGTGCGCTTTCGGAAATATTAAATTTACAAGTTGAATGTTTGTAGTTCTTGAACTGGCGAGTATGGTAAATTGGGAGTTAGTTTAGATGTGATGTTCTGGTGGCTTTTCACCTTTATCTTAAAAAGGGATATTTTCAAAACAACAGCAACAAATGCACACACTCTTAAAGATTTAAGAGTAATGGTCACTGGAACTCATTTCCATTGCATCCCATCCAAAACACATTCAGCGATCAAAAGAAAACCTTTCAAAGCCATTTTGTAATTCTTTAAACACTGTTAAATTGACACAATGATAAGATGTCTTTGGATTGTGACAAAAGAATATATATATATATATATATATATATATATATATATATATATATATATATATATATATATATATATATCAAGCAATTATATTATGCAATATTTATATTCTTTGATCTGTAGAAATTGTTTTTTGAACAATAGCTTGTTAAGTCAAGATACTGTTGGATAATATTTTTGTGCACAAATGTCAGTTTACTGAAAGACTTTAATTCTTAACAAGATTCTGGTGAACTGCTTAAAATGACATTAAAACACACAGGTATTTCTAAGTATTATAGAATTATTTATTGTGTATGTGTGTGTGTGTGTGTCGAGGTCAGATAATCCACTTCTTATAACTCTGATTTAAGGAGAAATGCTTCAGACATTAAAAATAGAAGCTGAAGTACTCAGAGTAAACCCACGCCTGCACAGGTTGAAGCGCCTCACAGCAGCAAGAGTTTGTGTTGGTGTGAGGCCATAGCGCTGAGCCATTGAGCAGCCCTGTAGACTTCTGACAGAAGACATTGCTTGAATGCTGCAAACCTTCTCCACCTGCAGCTGCTGATGTGCTGCTTTAGGGGATGAGTATCATGAGAAGGATGGTGACCAGGCTGCCTACAATTAATGCAACAACCTGGAGCACGTCTTTCCAAAAAGCGCGGGAGGCTTCTTTCTCTGCAAGCTTAACAGAGAGCTCTTGGATGTGAGCCTGCAACGTCTTGATGATGGCTTTGTCCACAACTGGATCCTGTAATAATATTACAGTCTTCAGCAGGCGCTTTCCACAAAACTTCTTTTTTAGGTCTTTGATGACAGCCTTGCAGGCTTTCCCTGTGGTCTTCAGCTCTGGGCAGAAGCCTTCAGAGACATCGAGTCCCTTCATCGTCTGGTCCACCATTCTCTTTATGCGAGCAACCCACTCGTCCTGACTCATGTTCTGGATGGCGTGACACTTAGTCAACACTCTTACCGTGAGCACGGTGACAAACAACCGGAGCTGGTTCTCACTTTCTACCTCGGTTTCAGACTCACTAGAGGCAGATGGATCAGCAGACTCTGCGGTTGTTTGTCGTTGGTCGATTGTGTTTTCACCCTCTAGGGTTGTCACTGGTGTATCTTCAGTGTTTTCCAGCTCTAGGGTTGTCACTGGTGTATCTTCAATGTTTTCCAGCTCTAGAGTTGTCACTGGTGTATCTTCAATGTTTTCCAGCTCTAGAGTTGTCACTGGTGTATCTTCAATGTTTTCCAGCTCTAGAGTTGTCACTGGTGTATCTTCAATGTTTTCCAGCTCTAGAGTTGTCACTGGTGTATCTTCAATGTTTTCCAGCTCTAGAGTTGTCACTGGTGTATCTTCAATGTTTTCCAGCTCTAGAGTTGTCACTGGTGTAACTTCATATACAGTCATGTTATTTGTTTGAGGCTCTTCCATTGTCCTGGATGCTTACTAATGTCTGTGGGTTTATCTTCAGATATTCTGTCACTCTGAATCTGGGATTCTACAGATACTGCTGATGTGTCATCAAGATTCTGGAATACTGACCTTTGACACATCACAGTTGTCTATTACATCACAACACACATACACACACAAACACACACACACACACACACACACACACACACACATACATACACACACACACAAACCCACACACACTCACACACACACACACACACACACACACACACACACACACACACACACACACACACACACACAAAATCTTGCTTTTAATTTGACAATCTTACATTATTAATTTCTAGTTGACATTGTGGGTGTATGTGATGTGCTATTGTGTGTAGCTTTGTATGTTGTATAATGTGTCCTGTGTGTCTTTTGCTTTTTTGTTTTGCTTTGTACTGTTTGTTATTGTGCTGTTATAAGTTTTATTTGTAAGGGACTGCAGATGAAAATTAGCTTTAAAGCTAACTCTGGTGCTGTACATCAAATATTACAACTTATGTTTTAAACTGCACATTGTCCCAGTAAATACAATACAACCACCCATAACCATAACCCTAACCTTAACCACTGACCCAATATCAGCTTTTTCCCAATTGGGGACATGGATTTTATCCCCATGTGGACAAGCCGTCCCCAATGACAGACCCACACACGAACACACACACACACAAAGCACCTGATTATGAGAGGACGACAAAGTACCATGTCAACCAGCTTAGCTTCCATGTCTTCATGGTCCTATCCCTTGTTTGTTGTTTTTCCGTGCCTGTCTACACTCAAACCAAGCCGTGTGCTGCCTCTCATCTCTCCGTCTGTGTGTGACTTTACCTTTTGCCAACAAGCTCAGGCTGCTGGCCAAACATGTGACTTGCAGCAGTAGAGACTGTTATGGATGCCTTCCTGAAAACCTTGTTTTAAAACACATGATCTGAGCATGCGTCTGCTAATGGGGATTGTGATTAGCTGTGATCCTGAGCTATAGCTGACAATGAAAAGAAAGATGCATTTCAGCTCATACTGTGGATATCAGTTGATGCAGAAACCACAAAGGGGACTTACACTTACAGACACAAAGATTCATGTATGCCCATTATCTTTTTTAAAACACACACATACTGGCACAGGCACAAGCACCGGCCTCACACTTGCCACAGGCGGAAAAACTGATGTAATTTTATGCCAACTCTCAGAGGCGTTTTTGTTCGTCTTTGGTTTGGCCGAGGCAAACAGAGCATGTCACAACTCCACGGACTGCCCTCTGCGAGTTCATTTTCATGTCAGCGCAGTCTAATTGCTGAGGTAATTAGATTAGGGAAGGCTGTGTTAAAAATAAAAGTCTCTCATGTTTCTCAGCACTTGTGCCTCGATGGGTATAAGGCGTTTGAAGGCAACATCCATCGAGGCGAACAAAGTGCTGCGCTGTCCTCTCCTTCTGCTCGCTTCTCGGCTGCGGGGAAAATGGCACTAAAGAGAAACTTCATTTTACAGACAATGTTCTGGTTGGTTTCCTTAGAGAAACAAGAGGTCAGAGTTCAAAAAAAGTCCACACTTTTTTGGAGGGTAAGTTTTGAAGTGAGAATGTATAGTCCCGAGGAAAGGGATTTTGATCATATCTAACAGCAACCAGCCTCTCCAAGGGGAGAAACATTTTTCTTTGTCTGTGATACATTTTTCTTGTTTGTTCTTGTCATTCGGGTGTGTGTATGACGGGGTGTGTGATTCCTGTTTGTGTATGAGCGTCTATGAGCTGTGACAGACACATTATTCACAACATTCATTTTTCTTTTTTTACCAACAGTGTCTGATTAATGTTTCTTAACCATTCAATACTAAATGAAATATTCTTAATGGCTATATCAACCCATGTTGTATTGAAATCACAATTTCTGGATGTCTAGCAAGACTGCACTCTTTTTAAAGCTTTAGGTGAAATTCTAGTGTTTGTCTGACTCTCGTATTTTTGCCCAATATGGCTGATGGTCATGATAATAATTTTATTCACATTCATAGTTTGATGACAAGTAAACACAGAAAATTGTCCCCTAAACATCTCTGTATCTGTTGCAGCGAATTGCATCTTCCTGGTCAACCTGACAGCTGCCTTCTGTATTCATACGCCATTATTTTAGGTTGAGCTGGCTAACTTTTGAGTTAGCTACAGTTATGCTTTAGAAGAAATATTAAACTTGAGTAGAGCTGCAACGATTAGTTGATCGACAGAAAACTTTTTTGATAACCGATTAATCGCTTTGAGTCATTTTTCAAGACAAAAAATGCTGAAATTCTCTTGTTGCAGTTTCTTAAATGTGAATATGTTTTTTAGTCCTCTTTAGTCCAATTGAGAAAATCAATCAACAGTCGACAGATTAATCAATAATGAAAATAATTATTAGTTGCAGCCCTAAACTTGAGAGGAGAGTTCATTTCTGCAAGTTCCCGAATTGCACCATACAGGTTTCATTGACAACTACACTGAGTAGGATGAAGTGAATTGTGGGTAAAAAAAAACGACTTAATTGAATTTTTTGGCCGTATCGCCCAGTCCTCAAGACAAATGTTAGAAATGATTTCTGTTGAAGTGAAGTTTTTTGGAGATGTCACAGTGTTTCCCCTCAAACACTGTCTAAATTTCCCCAAATCTCTACAAAAGAGGTGGTGCATAAAATGTTATGGTGACCAATTGTCCAAATAGAAATACATTTACATATAAAAATATGAGAATAAGACCCAGGCTGACAAATATTGGAGTTTACCTTAAAGTTGACTTGTTTGGTGAAGTTAACACAGTTTAAAAAATAAAATATATATGGTTGAGGATTAAAATCTCCCACATACTGTGCTGGTGAAAGTAACATGAGATGGATTCTTATTTTTGAGATGAGTAATGGCAGAAATGCACTTCTTTATACTGGTTCCTACAGTATGTTTGTCTATATGTCTGTATGTGTTCCCATGGGTTTCCCACCTGTGTGTGCACTCGTGTGCTCCCCTGCATACATGACAGATCCCGGTCTCTGTATCCACTCTGTTTTTCCTCAGGTGCAAAGGCATCTGGATCGATGGTGTGAGTCTCGCACTTGATGCCCGGTGATTGATGGCGTGAAGGTGATTTATTAGTCATGTCCGAAGAACAGGCAGCAGGGGGAAAGCTCTTTTGTCCCTGTCTTTTGAGGACCACGCTGTTGTTTTTCATTTTGTTCACTTTCTTTTTCCCAGCGCGGCTCTCTCGCTGTTTCTCTCGCTCTGTTTTATTGTCGCCCTGCAGTGCCCCTTTAGATCTGGCTGTGAAGTTGTAGCGAGCAAAGCTACAACTGAGATGTCTCGCCCTCATACAGCTAGTTAGTCATTCTATAGAAACGGACTAAAAAGAGCCATACAGCAGACATCTCAGTAGTATTTTTGTCTCTGTTTCTCTGCCCTTGTCTTGTTCTTTCCGTCTGACTGGAGGCCTAATAGCTTGCTAATCACAGGCTTCAATAGGTAACCATGGAACGAGCAATTTCCTATGAATCAGGTTTGATGGGGAATAAGTCAAGAGGGAGAGGAGGATGAAGAAAGAGAAAAGCGACAGGTTGCCAGCACTGCTCTCATACCTCTTGTATCACACTGACAGCTAGCAGAAGTGCTGAGGGCCTAGTTGTAAATTGATTGACTGCTCATGAGTGGCACTATGAGGAGGAGGCAGGTGATGGTTTCCATCTGGTTCACCGAAGTTGAGACTTCTATACCAAAGCTATTTTAAACTAGGTTTTCATGATACAACAGTAAATTTGCTCCTCATTAATCAGTCAGTTTATAGCTTATAGTTTATAGCAGTTTATAGCTCTGACGTACTTGGAATATTTCAACCATCTGTCAACATTATTCATCAATCCAAAAACGCCCTCTTCAGACCCCAGTTTGCTTGACTGACTGTTATTTCATTCTTACATTTGGCTGTATTTTCAAACAGTGTGTTTCGCTTTAAATGTCACAAGAGAAAAGGCTTTTTGGATGAGCAGTAACTGATGTGTTTGGCAAATGTAACACTGTCTTTAGTCCTATTTGCATGGGACTAATAGGCTATTACCTGGGGACATCATGTGATTTAGGGAATTACTCCTCCATGTCTGTGTTTTCTGCAGTGCTTTCACACAGGATAAGCCAAGTCTGTATTTTACTTGAATTTACTAACATTATCTCCCCGGATATGGTTGAAAATGTCAAGGCTCTGCGTAACATAATAATGTTCCTTACCGTATGCTGCCATGCATGTTATCCATCTCATTGGAGATTTTGCTCTTCTGATGGATTTGAGCTCGCTCTTTCTGCGAATGGGTCTCCATGCTGTGTAGCGAGATGAGCCTTCTGAATTTGCACCCAAATTGCTGTTAAAATTTTCATTGATAATTTCCACTTCAGCCTCCATAATTCTCAACCAGGAAAAGAGGCAGAAAAAAAAGGTGCAGAGAAAACAAAAAACCTTGCTAAAAAGAAATATGACCCCAAATCACAGAGATGCCGATTCGCATGGGACTGATATTATCACGTTACCTTGGTGCGTGGTGAAATATGGTAGGTAATTGGTGGTGGAATTTTACTTTACAAATTACAGAAATGGCCCTGGATTAAGATCACAGATGACCTCCCCAATTATTACAAATTACTAGAGGTCCCCAGGTAATACTAGTCCAATGCAAATGGGGCTTTTATGAATTTTGCTGGGTTTGCTGTAGTGTAAACTTCCCAAAATCCAATAAAGGACAGGACAGACCTGCTAACATTATCCTAAACTCTGTTAGCATCAAGAACTCGCTTCACAGTGGCTGTGCAAATCATAAACAGGGCTTTTTTAACATCACCTGTAATTCCACAAACTGATGTAGTTAATCAAAGATATGCTTCTTTAGCGCTGGATGTAAGGCTCAGTTACAGGATGTAATAAACCTATTCGCTGGCTAATGATTGCAGTTGGAGCAGACACTGTTTAATCCATTCCTTACACTGTTTTTTGGGTTTCAAAATACAATAAAAAGGAAACAGCTCCCTCCAAACTTTTTAAATGCTGAGACCTGCTTTTACTACAGCCCAATGCACCACTTCGGTATGTAGACAAATCTTTATAGACCTGCTGTGCCTATGGGTGCAAAGCTATGATTAGACAATCTCTGTTCTGAAGAGGGGTTTAGCGTACCGCCGATGAGGCTGTACACTAAAGGCTATTCAATCAGTTTTCAAGACAGGCTGTATGCTAATATACTTGTTACATATATAAGACTAAAGTTATGATAGTGAGAGATTTGTGAGTGTTTTAGCTGCAGGTCACACAAGAATGACACTCTGCCGCTGGCTTTTTTCTTACAACAGATTACAGATGTGTACCTTTCCTTCTGAGACTGATATATTTTAAGCTGCTGTGATTTGATATTACATAGTTTCAATGTGTGATGCGCCATAATGTGGAATGATGTGATAGGATTCAGTAGAGCATAAACATTTCCATTTTAATTCTGCTACGTTTTTACACTGGTTGCAAGAACAAAAAAAAAAAAAAAAAAAAAAATCCAGTAAACATGAATCAACACAAAGCAGTTAAGCGAGAGAAAAATTCAAATGGGCTCCTTCGGATACTATTTGCAGCATAATTTATTATAATGTACTGTATGTTTCTCAGAAGATAGAAGAAACGACTTTCAAACAGGCCATTATAGAGACAAATTCTTTACTGCAGAGTTCAGATATACTACATCAATAACGTTGAATGCCTGCATATGTGGGCCTACTTTTCCTATGAGACTTTTCAATGGTCCATATATAAAACTCAATTCAAACATCTGTTTAAAGGAAGAACAGAAACAAATATTTTTGGCAAAAGAGTGGCTTATTTAGGTAACTAGAGGTTATTTGTGATTCCAATGCAAATGATTCTTCTTGAGGGTAACAGAGAAAGTTTTTGACCTTGTCATGCAACCTGACCATCTCTGCTGCTATCTTCAGGAAAGGCAGCTCTTTGAATCATGAGACCAAAGGACTTGTGAGTGAAGAAAGTCTGGGAGATCTGTTTCCGGGCCATCAGAGTCTTGACTTTCATCTCAGAAATCACTGGCAGGTCATCCTTATGTAGCTGGCAGTTCTTCTGTAGTTTGGTCTTAGATTGGGGTAATCATGAAGATGATGGAGCAGCTTTCTTCCTCACTGAAGAGTGTGGCTGCCACTTCATTTGATGAGCATCATGGCTAATTCAGACAGACTGATACAGTAGTTACTTCAGTCCTTTCCTTCTGCAGTACATTGAACACGACAGGCTGTTGTTCCCAAATAAGCAGGTGGAAACCGGCTGAGCTTTGTACCCCAGGAGATTTGAGACACTGAGCTTTCTGTCCACCTTTCATCTAGAGTAGAGTTTTTTGAGAAGTTAGATTTATGATGTGTGCAACATATCTCACTAGAGAAGTGCAAGAAGTTCCCAACTCTTAGAAAGCTGGTTATTTCTTCTATTGGTTTAACTCAATACACATTTCCTGCAGGAACAACTGTTTGTCTTATCTGTTATTTACAAGTAAGGTTATTATGAGCTGTCAGTGTCACCTGATCTGCTTCTTCCAGAAAGTTAGATATTTCTTTCTTCTCTTTATCATATATTGTGGAGATGGACTTTACTTAACCATGCCTTTGCCTGAGTATTGGATCTATTACTTCTCTATTACACTTTATGGTGACACAGAAATAGTGCAGGATGGTTTCATTAGTTGATTTGAACAGTGTGAAGTTTCCAGCAGTAAATGTTACCATCACTGGATCAACTATAATCGTAACAGCTGCCAATATGAACAACAACACATGCAGTTTCAATTTTACTAAACCTTTGACGTTGAGTTTCATTTAATAGCAGTGTCATGCAAGATACTACAAGAGGGATTAATACTGTCACATCAAAGCTGGGCAAACTCTATTTCACAAATCAAAGGAGGGTAAACTGAGTTAAGGCAGGATGAGACGGGATCACACACTTTGGTATTTTTGTTTTTTGCAGCAGCACTGGAGTTTCTAATTGTGGAAGATTCAGTCAGTAGGCAGCTTGACAGTTTATGAGTAAGTGTGTGAGTGAGAGAGTGAGAGAGAGAGTAGCTGCACCAAAAATGAGCTCCTGAATACATCTCAAACTTGGACCTAAAAAAGTGAGACATTTTGTAAAATAGCCTTCAAATGATCTTCAGAAAGACCTCTAAAGAAGTGGTGACAGCATTAATCAGCAAGAACAGAAGACGAAATATCATCTTTGAATATATATCACAACGATTAGCTAGCCGTCAACTGCTAACTGCTACCTGCCACTGTTACCAACATTAAAAAGGAGAAACTGCACTAAAGGATCCTAATATATCTGGTAAACTGTATATAGTTTAGTTTTTTTTGCCATTGTTTTGGCAAAAAACCCCCAAAAAACTTAAACCACATACAGTTTGCCTTCAGTGTTTGTAAGCTAGAAAAGCTAGCAGAGTAAATAGTTAGGGGATCTTGGTGTGGTATAAAGGAGATCTTTGCTGTCAGATCTCACCAGTAAAACAGGGTGAATCACACATTTGGTTAAGGTTAGATCAAACCCTGGGCATAACTGATAGGGCTCTATATCTCTGTGCTATTTATATTCCCCCAGAAGACATTTTTGAAACTCTCCATTCAGAAATCGCCTATTTCCATGCCCAGGGAAACATGCTTCTAACTGGAGATCTGAATGGATGAACAGGAATTGAACCTGATGTCATCGACCTACAGGGCAATAACTACGTGTTTGGTCAGTCTCCCCTGTTTACCGCACCAACCATCACCCATTGGAACAACCTTGACTCTGAAATAAATCAAAGTGGCAGGGAGGTAGTGCATCTCTGTCGAGCCTGAGGCCAGTACATAGTTAACGTTAGGTTCAGAGGGGACTCTTTAAGGAGATTCACATACTCCTCAGCTCTTGGGTCTAGTGTAGTAGACTATGCAATCACTGATATGGATCCCTCCACTATCAGTGCATTCGCTGTCAGAAAGCAATCCCTGTTGGGACAAACATCCAACAGAATCTTGATACATTTTACACATACACAGAAAAACACCAACAAGTGCATGTGGAGCAGAATTAGGCTGATACCCACTATTAATTAACATTCAAAAGAGAGCACTCGTTTTTTTAATCACCTTAAATCCAGCCCTCTTGACACCCTCCATTCCAAAGCCCTCCAAACTTAAGAGCTGAGACCAGAAGAGAGTCCCCTATGTCAGTTGGTGCGAGACTAACTTCCTCCTTCTCGGACACACTCTGACCAGTCTCATACCAACACTGCTTCTCAAACATCAATCAGAGTAAAACAAATTGTAACACAATGTAAAGAAACCTATTCGGAACATTGGAAACTAAAAGCCAAAGTAGATTAGCACATTATCTGGCCCTTAAAAGAGATTATGAATTGGCAGGATATGTCTCTACTGTCAGACATAGAAAGCAGAGACAGAGCCTTACCAAGTACAGGCTCACTGACCACAAATTGGAAATCAAAAAAGGAAGACACAAAAAATCATGGCAACCAAAAGAAAACAGAATATGTGGTCACTGTTTGATGTGAGGTTGAGACAGAGATGCACTTCCTCCTACCCGAGGAGGTGTGTAGATAGATAATGGATACATAAAAAGTGACAAGTGACTAATTAATAATAACTGTTAAAGTGAGAAAGACTCAAAAACATAAAAGACATATTTACTGTTTCAAGTTTTTGGTTTTACTTTAAAACACCATCAGGAGCAGGTAGATGTGTCAGGAAACAAAAGCTAGTAAATACCAGATGTGACTGCTGACTGATTGCGCAGGTGCATCAATTAGGCTGATGATGTCACTGGTCTCTTACAAAGTGTTGGGGCTCGGACATCATCAGCTTAACTGATGCATCTGAGTAATCATCTGGCACACCTGGTATTTGTTAGCTGTTGTTTCCTTCGCATTAAAAAAATCCCTGCATAGAAACACTAAAAAATTTGAAAAAATCTCAAAATATTGCATAAAAGTTTTTACACTTTTATGCAGAAGTGGAAAAGTTGTCGAATCCATAACAGCAAAATGTCACAAAATGCAATGGAAAGAGATTTAGCTATTAAATCATGACCTACATCAATCATGTGACTTAAATGTCCACTTATGTTTACGCTCTAGTGAGGAGACAAAAAACAGCAGACGCAAACATCAGATCTGTGTCGAGCGATGAGGCGACCGTAACGCTCCTCAAATTAATACATGAGACAAACATACATATCATTTTGTATTTTTTTCACCATTTGAGATTTGACTGGCACTCTTTTAATTACATCATCTCGTTGCACCCACCTCTTCTGAAATGGTTCAGTGGTCCTGACTGGAAAAAAGATTGCCATCAGCTGTTTATCTTGATGAACCGAATCCAAATATTAACAAAATTGCAATGAATTGGAAATGCACATTAATGTGGATTTTCTTTTATCAGTATTCTGGCAATTCGGTTCAAATCTGTGCTAAATTTGGATGGAAACCAACAGTAGCTAATGATTATTTTTTGGGTAAATTTGGGAGGATTTTGATTCCTGATTTTTCCATGTTTTGGTTATTTTATACCTTAACTGGTCTCTGGTTTCACTTCTTTTCATGAAGGGTTGGAGTTGGATTATCTGCTGCCTGCAGTTTTTTGATCAACTCTTTTACTTACCCTCATTTACACTCTCATCTTTTTTTCTTTTTTTTTTTACCTCTGCCTTATTTTATCTTACTTTCTTTCCCTTTATCTTTCCCTCTTTTGAACTCACTCTTCCTTCCTTCCTACTCGTCTTTCCTCTGGTACATCACTGCTTGTTTGCATTTATGAGAGCTGATGGTGTGATTAAACAGAATAGCTAATGCAACAGCTGACATGACTCCACCCAACAAACTTTGTCTGTGTTGCATTCATTGTTTTTATCTCATTCTTGTCTCCACAATCGGCTCCTAAGTTGCATACACCTGTAATTCTCTATCACTACTGCACATCTGCACCTCATCTCTCAGCTTCTTTGCCTTGGGAATGCAATTCACATCTTCCTCAACCACTTCCCTTCCTTTTTATGTTTCATTTTCAGCTGTCAGTCATAAGGAAGATCATCAAGAAACCTTGAAAATCTTTCCCATAAGAGTTGTTTGTGCTCATATGAAACCAATTTGACTGGATAACGACTGACTATAGATTGGAATAAAGCAGCACAAGCTTGGGAAACCTTATTGCACCACAGAAACAGCTGCTAAAAGACTGCAACTGCATTTTTGGCCTCATCTTCTCCAAAATAAATTATAACTTATTCTCAGTAGGATGGAAGGACCCTGAATCATTTATACCATTATGAACATAATAGTCTCTACTTAAATCATTTTTGGCAGAACTGCATATATACATGAATTTTTAGGTTTGTATGATTTCCTCTTTCACCTTTTTGACCCTTTGTACCAAGGTGTAGTTGGGTCAGTAACCTATAGAGGGCGCCAGTTGCCTGCACAGTGTCAGACAAGCATGACCTGGCATTATCTAACCACATGATGCACTGTAGTCTCTCTCTCTCTGCCTCTCTCTCTCTGCCTCTCTTTCTATCTCTCACAGACACACGCACACAAACACACACTCTCCAACCTGTCATACCCTGGCCGTAGCCAGCCTCTTGCTCTCAGGAAAGGAGTGATGAGCAGAGGGAGAAAAAGTGATGAGAGTCGGGCGGGAGAGTGATGAGCACAGGGAGAGATTGGCTCGCTGGCAGATGATTTGAAGATCATTCTGCCCCCCGAAATAGCTCTCCAGTTACGAAGGTTGTCTGAAAGCATTAATAAGTAATGAAGGACCAGCGGCCCCAGCTATGTGGATGCATACATGCACGTGAGTGTGTGTGTGTGTGTGTGTGTGTGTGTGTTTTGAGGAACTTAAGCCAATGCATTGAAGATATTATCTTGAATGTATGTTGTGTGTTGTTTTGGATGTGTGATTTTGTTTGATTGCAGTTATGAAAATATGTTCCATCTAATTGGATTTTTATGCTCTCTGTTTTGTGCCTGTGATGGGTTCATTAGCTCATATGACATTCAGGTGTATGAACCTGTCTCTGTATCTAATCCAATTTTATACGTGTCGTGTGTGTGTGTGATAGAAAGAGCGAGACGTGCCTGTGTAAATGTCATGTTCTTGATATGAATAATATGCAAGACTGTCCTTGACTGCCATTTTGGAAAATAGTTCTCTCAGATGTATCTAGACCAGAGGAAACCATCTGTAGAGGCATATGAAAGTATATTAAAGACACAAACAAAAGGCTCACCTACACCACCGAAAATTCAAAACATAAGGTTGAGACTTGCTGTCACTTTCAAAATGACTGACAGGTCAATTCAGCTTTTCCTTCAAGAATTCAGACCTTAATGCATCTCTTCTCATGATCAGTTTAATTAGCAGCCAAACAGCCAAACTCGTTAACTCATATAGCGTTTTCTGTGTGAAATAGCACCTCTGCTCTTTTGAGAGAAGCTAAACAAAAGGCCAGAAAGCAACTTTCAGTGCCCTCAGTTTTATCTCTGTTTTCATCTCTGACCACAGCCAGCGTCACTGCTTTTTTTTGCACCTGTAACGACACTCATCAGTGATGTCACAGTGTCCTGGAGTGCACCTGTACGTCACTGCATCAAGGTGAGAACGTAAACCACTGGAGGTCAGAAAAGACATAATTTTCAGGGGGTGTTAAGTTACTCTTTATTTCATGAAAGTCCTCTACAATGTTAGTGGAGGTGGTCTTTGTTACAGGTGAGGTGGCCTGCCTCAGCTATAAAACACTGTGGGAAACCCTGCCTTGCTATAAAAGGTTTGTTTTTGTAATGTGAGTAAAATAGGTTTATATTACTAGAAGTTAATTTACTGTAAATGTGGCCATTATGGCTGTGTGGGTCATGCTGATTTTGCACTTGCCAGTTCCATTACAGAGATTCAGGGAAAGAAGGACTCACTCAAAACAACATTTAACAAGGCTGCATGAGCCTCCTACAGCTTTCCAAAAAGAAAAAAAATAATAAAACAAAACATTATTTCTTACATGAATCATTTCAAAAGCTGGTCTCTGAGTCAGACCAAAAGTAAACGAAAACTAACCTGCTGGAACAGCCGTTTAGCTAAATGCCCACCAAAATGGGCATATTTATGGGAAATACGCCAGGTTTAAATGAACTGGAATTATCCTTTAAAATATAGGCCTACATTACTCACATTACAAAACCAAAGCACCAGAAAATCATAAACTGGGATTATCCTTTAATTGTGACCAGCTAAGAAACACGTCAAATGCAGATTTTTCACCTACAACTCAAAAATTTGTGATTATATATGTGAATATATTGAAAGTTATGTGGTCTTGAAAATTACTGATAGGGGTTTTAAGTATTATGAATAATTTAGTGGTGATTACGGAAATGTTTTAACGACATTTTAAAAGAAGTGCAGCAGTGCATAACTGCAAAGCGCAAAAAGAAATTTGCATCAGGAAAGCCATTGCTAGTTCAAGGCTAAAGTGAAGAGATACGTTTTTAGCTTTCTTTTAGAAATATTTAGCGAGTTAGCTACCCTGATATCGATTGGTAGTGTGTTAAATAGCTTTGGGGTGTAATTGACAAAGGCTGCATCCCTGATTTTCCTTCGGCTGCTGCTGAGAACCTTTAATAAACCAGCAGTGGATGACTGCAGTGTTCTTGAAGGCAAATAGTTAACAAGGGAGTTAGGGCTTTGTATATAAGGAGCAGGACCAAAGTCAATTCTAAAGGTTACAGGAAGCCAGTGCAGAGCAGCTAAAACTGGACTAATGTGCTCCTCTTGGTTCTGGTTAATAGCCAAGCTGCAGAGTTTTGAATGAGCTGAAGTCTCTCACTGTTTTTCTTTTCGGGAGGCCAGTAAAAAGTGCATTACAGTAATCGAGTTGGCTTGAAAATAAAGGCATGAATCAGATTTTCAGCATCTTTTTGATTTATAAATGGTCGTACTTTGGCTATGTTTCAAAGGTGGAAAAACGATGTTTTCGTCACCTTGTTAATGTGGGACCTGAAGCTTAGATCTGAATCTGAAGATAACGTCAAGATTTGTAACCTCAAATTTAATTCAGGGAGTTAATTTCCCCAGATTATTAAACAGAATTTATCTTTTTGTTTTGGGGAGCCGACTAGTAGGACTTCAGTTTTGTCCTTGTTTAACTTTGAAAAATTATTGCTCATTTATTCCCAAAAGACAGGTAGTGATGGAGTTTATAGCTGCAGCATCATTTGAATCAGCGGAGATGTACAGTTGTGCGTCATCTGCATAACTACATCGTGCTCTCTGATGATGTCACCAAGTGGCAGCATGTATAGTAAGAATAATATCGGACCGAAGCAGCTCCCTTGTCCAAAGCAGTTGTCATGTTCCTCAGATACATGATCTCCAACACTGACATAAATCTTTCTCCCTTTGATGTATGTTTTGAACCAGTTTAAGGATATCATGGTCAATCGTTTCAAATGCTGCGCTTCGATCTAAGAGGATAAGAATTGAGACCTTACTTTCATCAGAGTTTAGTCTGAGGTCGCTGATTATTTTAGTAAGAGTAATTTCAGTGTTGTGG